>NC_140416.1:101576522-102789022 GCF_965140295.1 Lepidochelys olivacea
GCCATCCACCATGCTATTCCTTGTACCTGGGCAGTATGTCACAATGAAATCACATCAGGCAAAGAAAAGGGACCAACAGGTCTGGCATTGGTTTAGGTTTTGGGCCATATGAAGGTAATCCAGGTTTTATGGTACATAAGGACCTGGACTGGAAATTGGGCTCCTTCACAAAAATGAAGCCATTCCTCAAAAGTTGCCTTAATTGAAAGCAGCTGCTTGTCCCAGATGTCATAGTTCTCCTTGGCTAGGCTTACTTTTCTGGATTAGAAAGCAGAAGGGAGGAATTGGCTACTGGGTCTCACTTGGTGGGATAACACTGCTCCTATGTTGAAGTTCAGTGCATTGGCCTTCATGATGAAAGGCTTGGTAGGGTCAGGATGGAGAAGGGTGGGAGCAGTAGTAAAGACCTTCTTCAGCTGGTCAAAGGTGGACTGGGCCTCAAAGGATCCGACGAACCAGCTCCCCTTCCAGGGGAGTGCTGTCATGGGAGCTACCAGCAATGACCAGGGCATTTGGGGGTCATGCCTAGTGTTTGGAGCAGGAGTCAGGCCTAATGGGCAGAGCAGAGGATCAAAACCAAAGACAACATCAGGTACCAAGCTGAAGCTCAGAGCCACGATGAAGTCAGGTGCCAAGCGAGGGGTCAGAGATGGAGACAACATCAGGTACCAAATCAAAGTTCAGTGATAGAGACAGCATCAGGGGTAAAGTGGAGGAGCAGGGGCCTGGGAGGACAGGAACCAGGAGTAGTCAGAGAAGCAGGATCCAGGAGCAAGCAGGAATGCAGGTTCAAGAGTCAGGTAAGCAGGAGGGGTCCATAGCAGCCAGCCAAGGATTCCTCTAGTTGCTCAGACAATTTCCTGTTGTTATTTCATGATTTATACAGTACTCCTTAGCCCGAGGGCCTGGATGTTTCTTCCCAATCACGAACTTGGGGCAGCGGGGGGAGGGGGGCTTTTTGCGCTAGCCCTCCCTGGACCCTTCCCTGATTATTCAGGTGAGCTACTGGGTGGCAGGCAGTCATGGCCTGTGTGCTGCCTGGGGACCTGTGGGTCTGGGTTTGAGGTCTGTGATCCCTCACACTACCAGGTGCGGAAACCCCTGGATGAAATGCCAATAAAAGTTGGCAAAACCAAGCAAGCACTGCATCTCACACATGTCACTTGGAGCAAATCACTCAGAGATGGCAGACACTTTGCATGAATCTATAGTTTACACATCAGGAGATATTACCTACCCAAGGAATTCAATCATGTTATGATCAAATTCACATTTCTCTAATTTACAATAGAGGTGGTTTTGGCAAAGCCTCTCCAGAATGCAGCATGCATGTTGGTCATGAAGGACCTGGCTCTCAGAAAAGATACAGATGTCATCTAGATAGATCACTACAAATTGGTCTGATGCATCCCTAAATGCATTGTGGATAAAGTGCTGAAAGGTTGTTGGAGTGTTACACAGACCAAAAGGCATCACCAGGTATTAAAAGTGCCCACAGAGGCTGGGAATGCCATCTTCCATTCATCCCCTACTGGGGTACGGAGCAGGTTGTAGGTCCCACAGAAGTCCAGCTTGGTGAAAATCCTTGCAGAATGAAGTCTCGTGAAAAGTTCATTAGTGAGTGGCAAAGAGTATTGGTTCCAAATAGTAACCTTATTCAGAGCCTGATAATCCACTCAAGAGCACAGAGAAGAAAGTTAGGGCATCTGAAGGGGGTGGGGATGTACAGATGAATGCTTCAGAGTTCAGTCTCAGAGTGCCTCCAACTTGGGCTCCAACAGGGAGTAAATACAGCCAAATAGAATCTTGGGCCCTGGCTGGAGGTCTATGGGGCAATCGTAGTGACAGGGATTAGGGGGGAAAAGTCCATCATCCCCGTGTAAAAAATGTCTGCAAGGTCCTGGTATTTCCCGGTACTGTTTGGGTAGCCAATATTTGGGTTTTCATAGAGTATTTCCATTGTTCGAGTGCCCCAAAGGGGCCGTGCATCCTCAGGGTCAAACTGTGAATAGCTTCCAATTTGAACCTGGGTTCAGGGAGGCAGGACTGTTGGCAGAATGATCAGCAGAACCAAACCTCACTAGCCTTACAGAGGATATATGGGTCATGAGGGGTAAGACAGGTGATCCCGAGGATGACCAGAGAATGTAGGGATGCACCAGACCAAACTGCAGGGTTTCATGCTGTCTCATTCATGACAGGACCCAAGAAGAGGAGTGACCTATCAATGGATTTGCCCAGGTTAGGGACCTCTGACATGGCAGAACATCACAGACAAAGTGGGAGTAGAAGGTGTGTTGGATGTTGATGGGCCACTGCTAGGGTACAAGTGGACAGATATCGAGACCATATGTAGTCTCGAGGGGAAGATAACCAGCCCAGCCTGGACCCATCTATTAGGGCTGGGAGCTGGTGTTTCCTGACCGACATGTAGACCTGGCTTTTGCCAGACAGAAGGCCCCCCACACAGTAAAGACAGAGGCCTGATGCTCAGTGCTGAGCCTTCTTCTCAGTGTTGGAGAGATGAGGCCAGGCTGTGTCGACCTGCATGGGTTCAGGCTATGGAGATGGGGGGTACTGGCAGTCAGCTGGCCAGGGAGCAGGTGTAGAATGGGTGTTTCTCTTTCTTTCCAGTGTTATGATAGCCAGTCATTGATCTTAATACATAGGTCGATAAAGACATCCAGGCTGCTGGGGTTTTTACCTGCGCCAGCTTTTAATTTTAATTGGTGTCATTATGCAAGCCAAGCCGGAAATGGTAGTGCTGAGTGGCCTTGTTCCATCTGGTAGCTGACACAAAGTGCCAAAAGAACACAGAATAGCTGGTCACCAGCTGAGCATCCCGTTGCAGGGTCAGGATTATGGCCTTGGCTGTTTGCATATGGTTTGAGTCATCAAAAACTACTGACATAGCCTGGATGAACTCAAAATGGCCCAGGAGAGAACTAGACTTCTCAAGCAAAGGAGATGCACCTGGCAATGTTTCTCCAGACATTAGACTACAGATAAGTGCCATCCTGGTACGGTCGGTGGGGAACGTCTGTGGAAGCAGCAGGAACAGGAGCTGGCATTGGTTTATAAGCCCACAGAAATGTCTGCAGTTGCCATCAAATTTGTCAGGTGTCATGAGCTTTGGTTCATAATGGGTGTGTACTGCTGGTGGTATGGCGTTTACATGCAAGGCTGCAGCCTGTGCCTACAGGGACTAATATGAGTCTGTAGACTCTGAAGAACCTCCACTAGCTCTGTCATGGGGACATTGGCCTTCATGGAGTCCATCCCAGCAGCACAGCCTGCTTCTATCTTTTTGGGCTGCTCAAACTGTCATGAACTAGGATGTGGGTGATCAGACCTAAGGGTTGGAGGACAGGCAATCATACCTAGTAGGGTCAGAGCTGGAGTTAGAGGACAGGAACAGTGCTGAAGGTCAGAGCCAGAGTCAGGGACCAGAGCTAAGGGTCACAGCTGGAGTCAGGAACCAGGAGTCAGAGCAAAGGGTCAGACCCGGAGTCAGAAACCAGGAATCAGAGCAAAGAGTCAGTCCCGGAGTCAGGAACCAAGAAGAGAGCAGGGCTGAAGCAAGCCTAGGAGCGGACAAGGCACAGAGAAATCACTGCTGTGGGCATGTGTGTTGAGCAGCAAGAGATCAGTTGTTGTTGTTAGGCTTTAGAACACACTTGCTGATTTCCTTGGCCAATTCAGGAGGAGTGGTCAATCAGATGGCCCTGCTGTGGTTCAGCTGTGCTCATAGACTGTCCGGAGACAGGGCAGAAACAGGAATCCTCATTCCTGACTGTGAAATAAAAATGTTTTAAGACTTTCTTTCAAAGTGGAGAGAGATGGCTGCTATATCCCTACAGCCAAAGCCCAACAAGCAATGATGACATCCTTGAAAGGGGACTGCTGTGTAAGCACAGATACCCATCAGTTCTTGAATACAGTGAGGGCCTCTCCTGATCTGTGCATTAGTTTGGAAGATAATGGAGTTACACCCAGGAGGACATTTTGTGCCACATCTCCACATGGTACTGCAGCAAGGCACAACCCTTTGTGCAACCTAGTCTCCTCCGCATTCCACTCCACCCTGTCCCACCATCCTTCTCCCGCGATCAGAAATTCAACATTCGGGCAATGTGGATGAACCACACTGTGGTTAACATTCATGAAAATTGTTAGTTTGTTAACAATCGGATAGCATTTGTGGAGCTTGCCGTGGGTCTCTGCTTGCCATGGGCATGTGGCAGTTTCTTCACAGGACTGCTAGAGAAGTGTCAGGAGTTGCTGTTGCTGCCACCCTGGATATATTAAACTCTGCCTGTCTTCTCAGATTGCTGCAATTGAGCAGCAAATGCTAAACTCCCATGTGGGCAGCCACAGCTGCAGGACCGAGTATTTTCTGATGGAAATATGAATTCCATAACTGGAGAACAGGACCTACTGAACAGGCTTGTAGGGGGGCAAGGTGGTATTTCTGCAGATATTATGCATAAATGTGACGGGTGTGACAAACTTGGAGTTTAGAATAAGGGCTGTGTTTTTTACAGCTATTACTCATTCTAGTCTTAGGTGTGATTTACATTAAGGTGTGTGTTATTTAAAGCACTGGTGGTGGGGAGGAAGAGGTTCTGCTCTAGTGTGGATGCAGTTTATTTTGTTACTCAGAAGTTTTCAGGCTGCTTGAGGATGGAAGGCAAATAGTGCTAGTTGTATAAACTTATTAAACACTTTATATCTGGAGTTGTTTTCACTGGCCCAGATCCTGAAGTCCATACCCTTTACATAGGCAAAATCCCTCACTGACTTCAACAAGTGTTTGACTGAGTCAAAACTGTCTAAAGAGTTCAGGATTTTGCCCATTACCTTTTTTTTCCTGTGGAACTGTTAGCAATAGCTGCAGTTGGCCAGATCCACACAATGGCTTTGATTACTTGTTTACACTTTGGCCTGATTTTTGTTGTCACTCGTGTGACTGGCTGACTCGATGACCCACAAGTCTATTTCCTTATGTTCTAGAATGGCATAGGCATTAGGAATAGGACAAAGGTTGCAAAGCTTAAGGAAAAGAGATCACTTTAAAATATATATTTTTAGGAATAATATTTCATACGCTATCCTGAAAGCCAAAAGAAATGACAAAGGCATAGGAAATAGGGCCACAATTTTGAGAGTTGCTGGGTGTCTCCTAGGAGATATTCAAATTCCACAACCACTGGGTCCCACCATGTAATTTTCAATGTCTTAATCTATCCTGCTTGATCTTAACTTGAAGGGGCACAGACACTCCCAGCAGGAAACAGAGGGCTGAAATAATAATTGAGGAAACAGATTTCAGAGGTGATGCATGTGGGGGTGGAGGTGGGGGTGGGGGGGACATGACTGTGCCCTCTCCCCCCGCCCGATTTCTGCCAGGGTTTATGCGCCCTGCACCTTGCTGCATACCACCAGAATCTTTAAATTGTGCCCCTCCACTGTCAACAGTTATATGTTGTCTCTGTGTGGAGATGAATGAACCTTTATTGCCTAATGGATGACCAACACATAGAAAATAAGTGGGGGTGTAGGAGAGGGAAAGTATAGTGGGGATTTTTAAAAGACACCTTTGGTTCTCTATGGTTCATATTTCTGAGAAGAGCTGTAACTTAGCCCTCTGAAATACTTGTGTCATTGGAAAATATGTTTCTAGCCATCTTAAACAAAGCCAAATATTTAACTTCATTGTCACTCATAAAATCAGAGGAATTGTTGAGCTGGAACAGCCCAATCATCCTGTCTCCAACACTGACCAAAACTGGATGTTTCAGTGGAAGCTGGAAAAGCCCCACAATGCATTTATGGGGTATTTCTTACTGACCTCCATGAACAGCTTACAACCTCATCCATGAGGGTGGGTAGACATTACAATTCATAACCTGTTTAGTGTAACCGCACATGCTATTCTAATCATAATAATCCCTAGTTCATATATAGCACATATAGCACTTTTCATCAGTAGATCTCAAAGGGCTTTAAGTATCTATGTTTTTCTTTTTTTTTAACATTGCAGTTTTGTGCTATTTCTTGGTTTATTCAATTTGACACAAAATCTATGAGCCCTTTAGTAACAGACTGCAGGAAAGGAGGTTGTGTGTAATTTATGCTTGGCACTTCATTGTAATACAGCAACATGCACTGGCGTGCTATAACATTATGTGCAAATAAACAAGAAGGTTCCTGTTAAACTGTCTGACCTCTGTAACAACACTGGAAATGTAAAATATTCTCCAAATTGCCTGTCATTCATCTCACTTCAGAGGTAACTCAATCTCTCTCCTATTTGTTTCTTTCTATTTCGAGATATGGGGTCAACTCTGCATCCAATGTCAAAACAACTCGTTTGAGAGCAAAAGAGTAAGGAAAAATTCCTTCCTTCTTCCATTACCATAATATTAACTGTTCTGGTAAGAAAAATATATACAGATATGGTTGTGGGAGGTGCCCGTTATCTGATAACAGTGCTGTCTGGTGAGGAACGTTAGAGGTGAAAGCTGATGGACTCTGACATCTATATTGCTAAATTGGGATTCTGTAGCATAAGATACAGTGTGAAGTGACTCCATATCCTTCAGAGTTAGGCATTTGCAAGCCATACATATATTTCAGAAGCTTTCCTTCCGGAAACCAGTGTCAAATAAATTTTTTTTAAAAAGGAGAAAGAACTGGGATCAAATTCTGCAGTTGTTCCTCAGACAGAACTAACTAGTTAATGGAGAATTTTGCTTTTAATGGCTTTTCACCAGAAAGCGAAGTCATTTTAGAGCATGATCTTGAGGGGTCGAACTAACTAACATGATGTTTACCGTGACTTTGCAGCTAATGTAGGCTGCAGTGTAGAAGTCGTGGTTAACATTGTTTCAGCTGGTCATGGTTAACCCTTATGCTTTCATAGGGTTTGCTAGCTGCTACACTGTCAAATACTAGTCCTGTTTAACCTCCTGCTATGTAACACACAGCTGCAATCTAACATGACCTAATTTTCTGGAGTGAAATCCTGGCCCAACTGAAGCCAGTGGGAGTTTTGCCATTGATTTCAAAGGAGCATGATTTCATCCCGATGAAGACATGTTCTACATGAAGACTGATGGCCGGATTCCTCTTTACACTGGTCTGTAAAGGGGCCTGTGATGCGGTGTCCACTCCACACAAAGACTGAAGGGGTAAATTAGGCCAATTAACCTATAGGTCGCACCTGTTGAGGAAAGCCAGGGAATGCTAAAGCCTAATTTGCTGGGGCAGGAGCTGGGCTGGGTTTATGAAGACAGGAAGCTGGCAAAAGAAAGGGGCTGTAGGGAAGTAGGCTACAGTCACTCCCTGGGAGTAGGGAGGTGTGTTTGAAGCAACAGGGTTCAGTAGTCTGTACTTACTCCCTGGGAAGAGGGAGTTTGAGCTAGTACACCTGGAGGGACCAGAAGCTATAGGAAGGAGTCCAGGGAAGGAACAACAAGGTCTAAGGGAAAGCAGACCACAGTTGCCAGGACTGGAACCCAGAGTAGAGGGCGGGCCCGGTTTCCCTTACTGGCCCCTGGAAAAATGGTGCCATCAGGGCAATGCATGAGAAGAATACCTGAGACTGTTGGTTCAGAAGGACTTTGATACCTTGGAAGGGGAAGACTATAGCAACCTGGCTGACTGGCCAGGGCACAAAGACAGAATACTCTGAGTTGCAGGGAGTGAGGGAGAGACAACAGGGCATGCAGAAAGCAGCAGAAGGGTGCATCAGACCTGAGTGGAGCTAATCCCCAGACGCGGCCACAAGGAGACACCCTTCATGGTGAGCAGAGTGACCCGTCAGAGGGTCTTTGCTTAAGCAAGAATCAAGTCCCAAGAGATGACTTCAGGATTTGGCCTTTAAGTAGGAAAAGCAGCAGAGAATATCAGAACACTGACATTTGCACTTTCAAATGTGGGTGTAACAAGGGCAACCTGTCAAACTGTATGTTCAGGCTAAGCCCTTGGAGGTCTGTAAACAAACTGGCATTTGTGTATGAATGATCCAGTTACTGTGGGTAGAAATAATGTGTTGCCAATATTTTAACAGGATCCCATTCAAATTCCACCCTCTCCCTCCTTCACTTTTAACCAGTATTAAACTCCATGTCCTTCTGGTAGATGTGCTGTAGAGAAAAGAGTTGAGGGGCTGGTGAATTTGTTTTCCCCATTAACAAAACAAAAACATTTTTTATAACAAACATCAGCTAAGGAGGAAGATGACACCATTTGGCAAAAGACAATCTTGAAATGCACTCTGATGAAAAGGTTATTTTGCTCTCGAGAAATGCACTGGAACAAATTAATCTCTGCTGTAACATCATTGATTTACACTGGTCCAGAGGGCATGTTGATATTGTAGAACAAAGTTCAACTTGTGTAATTTGAAAAGGAGGTGGGCAGAAGACCTTGTAGGGAGATTCTGGGAAATTGGAAATTTGGTGAAAATACCCAACTCTAGGTGAAGTCTGGTGTATTCCAAAGCTGAACTATTTCCTCTTCAGGAATACTCTTAGGAGCTCAAAGGGATAAAAATCATCTCTGGCAGATCTAGCAATCTGTATAGAGAAGATAAGCTCCATTAGAGGCAACAAAATTGCTCAAATTCTACCCTTAATGGAGTGGTGGAATATTAACCTAAGTCCCTCTATTTTTGACCCATTTTATAATTACTGATATAAAAATGCCTTTCACCAACATAAAAATTTGCCAAGGAAAACTCACAGCCTTGATGATATGAGGCCGTATCCCTGATTGTCCAGCACTTGGAATTTTAAGAACTTTGTTGTATTTCCAACATGTCAATACAGTTCAATGGTTTATCATTTTACATGTGCTTTTAGAGATTTCAGGCTGTGGTGAATGTGTGCAAAGCTATCAAGCCCTTGATCTTCAGCTTATCTCCCAATGTACCTTAAGTATGGTGATCTTACAACATTGCCATACCCGGTTGTGTCTTATTTCACAATTATAAACTGAATTTAAGAAATATTTCATTTGCACTGATCTGGTGTGATATGGTGATTGCTGAGATGCCATTGAACTGGGGGGGAATATGTTCATGGATCTGCATGTTCACTGATTGCAGTGTACAAGTACCTTTCCAGGGATGAAAGATTGGGTACTAAAGGGTAAAAGGCCTAACAAGAACCATGACTGGAAGTTGAAGCTAGACAAATTCACATTAGAAATTAGGCACAAATGTATAACAGTGGCAGTAATTAACCATTGGAACAAACTACCCAGAGAAGTGGTGGATTCTACATTTCTTGATGTCTTTGCATTTGCCAAACACAAGTTATGCTTCAGTCCAGCACAAGTTATTGGGCTCAATACAGGGGTAACTGTATGAAATTTATTGCATAGGCCACAGAGCCAGGGAAGGGGGGTACCTTGGCCATGGTCTGACCAATTTCTCTACTCTCTTGGTGGCTGCTGGTCAAGAGATTTAATATTTTTCTGTTTGCACATGTGACCACAGCCATAGTCATCACAGCTGTATGGGCTGTGGCGGGCACCCAGGTCCTGTTCTGCATGCCACATGCTGAGTGTTGGGCCCTCATTTGCTGGCTGCCAAAACTGCAGCAGTTCTGTCAGTGCTGGGGACTGTCCAGGAAATGGGACAGACCTGTCATCCAAGAGCGAGGCTTGCCAATGGGGAAGGGTAAGGTAAGGAACAGGGTGGGGGGAGACTGCCTCCTGGGTGGGGACAGTAGTGGGGCTCCCTTGAGGGCTGAGACTCCTGGAAGGGGGGGTGGAGTGGATGTAGGGGCTCATGGGCCAGAGGGGTCAAGCTGCTATTGGAGAACAGGGGGGCTGAGAGGTGAAGAGGAGGGTCAGGTGGGGGGGTGCAGTAGCAGCACAGACTGGGGGATAGCACTATGCCCTCCCCCCGCCCCCCCGTTTTAAATGATGCTTTGCAGCCCCCTGCACTGGCCTGTAATACACATGGGACCTTATCAAATTCACTGTCCATGTTGGTCAATTTCATGGTCCTAAGGTTTAGATCATAATTTCGGCTATGTAAATCTGAAATGTCATGGTTTTGTAATTGTAGGGGTCCTGACACAACAAGGGGTTAGTGTGGGATGGGGAGGTAGAGGTTGCGGTACTGCTACCCTTACTTCTGTGCTGCTGCTGGTGGGGCGCTGCCTTCCGAGGTGGGTGCCCGTCTCACACAAATAACCTTGCGACCCCCCTGCAACTCCCTTTTGGGTCATGACCCCCAATTTCAGAAATGCTGGTCTCTCCCATGAAATCTGTATAGCGTAGGGTAAAAGCACACAAGACCAGATTTCATAGAGAGAGACCAGATTTCTCAGTTCGTGATGTGTTTTTCATGGCTGTGAATTTGGTAGGGCCCTAAATATACAGGAGGTCAGGCTGGATGATCTAATTGTCCTCCTCGCCTTCATGAAACGATCTTAAAAGTATCGTTGTTGATTTTGTTGGGGGTTGTTGTTTTTTTGCATGTTTCTAACTTAGCCAAAGAAATAATTTGAGTTGACACTGTCTGCCTACGTCCATTTCTTACAGACCTGTACCTTGGCAAACGAAGTCTCTGCCCACATGAGCCATAGCAGCAACAGCAATCTCCTCTTTATTGAGGAGATTCTTCAGGGTCCTTGACCTTTTCCGCTAAAAGTGACAGTTGTTACAGTTCAGGGCAACTGCACCTGTATTCCCCAAGGGCACCCACTCTAGGCTCCCAGCTTCTCACCTGTCACCTCTCATCTCTCTCCTGCTCTGGACTGGGGTTTTTCCGGTAGCACATTTCTTTGCCTACTGTGTGAAATTCCCAGAAAGCCAGACTGCCTACACAGGCCAGCATCTGCACTTTGGCATCTTTCCAGAGAGATTATGAACAGTGTATTTATCTATAGTCACAAATTACCACACAGATCTTTCTAAGCAAGCACATTTATTCTTAAAGTGACAGCATTGCAGAGACAACATATTTAAAACAATAAAAACCTACACATGCTATAAAGCTTACCAGGTCACCCCAACTCCAACCTCAGGCTCTGCTAGGTATCAGTCCTTCGAAACCCACAACTGGGGTTTTCCCTGTGGTTATAGGTCTATGTTTCAGATTCTGAACAATTTATGGTTGTTCTGGTTCCGTCTTTCTTTTATACAACTTGCGCCTATGATCTTGGCCTCATGTAACAGGTGATTAGTAAAGAATGTCCCACTCCTTAAGGTGTAGTTTTAAAAGCCTGGGTTTTTGCATAACCAAAGGTGGGGAATTTGCATTCACCTCTATTACATTGTGGGGTGCAATTCAGACCAGTGAGGGGCTGTGTACGTACGTACTATGTAGGGTGTCTCACAATGTTTTGCTGCTGTAGCTCCCAACCCTCCCAATCTCTCAAACAGCATGCAGGTCACACCCCGAGTGTCTGTGTATAGCTGCAGTCCTAGTCCAGCAACTCTGTCAGCCACACACCAGCCACACTCTGGTTCCAGCAGCTTTGGATACTACTTGAGGGTGATCTCAACACACTCCCAGTCCTGGATTTTCACCCAAAATGGATGTTCTGCACTGCCCAGTCCTCTCCACAACAGTTCAGATATTAAAGGTCTCTTGCCTCTGTAATGGATCAATGAATAACACTTTGCTACTCTAACTGGAGTTACCCAAATAATTAAGTTTAAACACAGCACCGGAATTTGATTCAAGAATAAAACAAGTTTATTTAACTACAAAGCGATAGGTTTTAAGTGAGTACAAGTAGAAGGCATTAAAGTCAGAAATGGTTACAAGAGAAATAAAGGTAAAACACTTCTTAGCAACTAAGACTTAACATACTTCACTTGATTCAAGGTAAAATCCTTACCACAGGCTCCCAGAAACATTGCTGATCCAATTTTCAAGTCAGGATCTCTCAAAATCTGAAGGCTGGTTCCTTTGTCTTCTTGGGTGAGAGAGAGTTTAGCTGGGGTGTTCTTATCACTCACTTTTATAATTCAGTCACCTTTTCTGAAATGCATTTTCCTGAGGGTTATCCCTAAATAAAGTACCTTCCAGATGTGAGAATGGAGACATGCAACCTCTTTCACCATGAGACTCCATGTTATTATTTGGTAAAATGCAAATCAATCTGCTCCTGCCCCCTTCGCTGCCAAAGAATGGCCATCAACTTCGATGACAGCTGGCTAGAGGTGTCAGCTTGTCTTTTGTCTTTGAGATATCAGTTTTTCCTCCTCCCCAGACTTGTCAGTAAACACATTTCAGTCACCATTTCAACTTATGTTCATAACTTTACATATAACATTGCTACATACATTTGACCATATTATTAACCAGTAAGTTATTCATTTTCAAATTATACCTTACAAGGCATATTTTGTATAAAGATCATTACAATGGTCTGTAGGGTGTGAATAGATGGTGCACTCGGTCACAACCTCCCCCTAGATATTCCCCAGAAAAACTACTTAACACTTTTTGTTCCAAAAGTTCACTCATCTGGCACATTGTTCAATATGGTCCTTTAAATCGCCAGGTCTCACATCTGTCACATCTCCCCGCTCAAGAGGTTACACACAATCCCAGCCCAGAATAATGCATAAACCATTCATTTAATACATTGGACCCTAAAGACACGTAAACTGATTCAGTAAGGTCTCCCAAGGCTATTGCAGGAAATTGCCATATCTGTCACAACAGGATTGTAATTAGTGCCAGCACTGGGAACTGAACTATGATCAACACATTTCATATAAACCATCTTGCTGCCTGCAGAACTTTTTATCACTACCAAACAAGGCCACATTTGAAACGGTGTCCTACAGATGAATAGCTTAACAATCAGTACTAATTGATAATCTGTTACCACTCCTCTGAGCCCTCCAGTCTCCTAAACACATCAATTTTTTTTAAAATCTGCCACACTTTTTCTAGGTCCTAATGTATACATAAACAAAAGCCTTGTAATTCTTTTCAAGGTATACCTCTATAGAACATTTAGGATGATTTTGTTTGCTAGTAGATTTGGTTAAACAGTTGTGCTTCAGTCCCTAAAAATACAGAAATATCACGGAAGACTGGTGTAAAATAGAAAGGTGATCATTGTAGTCACTATCCAGAGCATCCTCTTTCTCCTGACTCTGATCATATATATTTTTTACAGACATTGGTCCAGATTCAACTTTGCTATAACTTCAGTGAAGTCATACATATTCACAGATTCAGCACCACCGTGATCATCTAATCTGATGTATAACACAAGCCATAGAACTCCCCCAAAGTAATTACTAGAGCATATCTTCTATTGGCATATTATGACTATCTATACAGTGTGTGGAGATTTTCAAAGGCACCATCAAGGCTAATTCTCATGCTGACACTTTGAGTGCAGAAGGTGGGGGCCCACAAGGATTCTAAAAATTAATACTGGCCGCTCCAGGCTTGTGTTAAACTCTCAAGGTTACAGCTTTTCTCTGACCTTGGATTGGATTGTCACCACCCAAGTGCAGAACCCCTTTGAGAGCCCAGAAGGAGCAGTTGGGAATTCCTTCCTGTGCGGTACCCTCAAGCCCTTTCACCCCCCTCTGAGGAAGAGCTGAGAAAGGGGGAAAAAAAAAAGAAAGAAATCAGCTGTTGCCACCAGCTAATTAAACATGTGCACAAACCTCTTAAGACACAAAAATCCAATTCTGTTCTTTAAAAAGGTAAATTTTATTAATAAAAAAGAAAAAATACATCTGGGAAATCAGGCTAGATTTTAAAAGAGCAACTACCAGAATTAAGCACCAAGAATAGCTTTCTTGAGGTCCATCTTAAAGGTTACAAGCAAGACAAAAGCACCTAGGATTAGCACAGAGGAGTTCACAAGCCATGAAGAGTTAAACCTAATTGCGTCTTTCTAGACATTTCCTGATCTACTTACTTATCTGGGGTTTCAAATGAGTAGTTTCTAGGTATGATACTGATGACTTTTTCATACCTGGCCCAAGCGTCTTACAGCTGTTGCCCTGTCTGCCTCTCCCGGGAGAACAGACAGACAAAAGGGGAGTCTTTGTTCAAGTTTAAAAAGTTGTAGCCTACCCATTGGCTCTTTTGTCCAGGTGCCCACTCACTTCCTTTTACCTATTCGTAGCAGTGAGACTTAACTCTTTACAGGTAGAGCAATTAGAGAACAGCTACTAAGAGGGAGTTTTTAGCTACTGGCTGGCAGGGTGTCCATAAAAGGGAGCTACCCCCTCCATTTATCCCTTCATTTATCACAGGCACATATGGCAGTTTAACTTCCAATGGGAATTAGGCACCTAACCGCCATATGTGCCTCCCTCTGCATGTGCAGGTATATTTTGAAGAAAATATTTTGCAATATATAGTAACCTATGGGAAGGAGACACTGGTCTACCATAGTCTGAACACTGGACTGGGATTCAGGTGGTCTAAATTCTAGTCCTGGCTTCAACAAAGAGTATATTTGATCACAGGTAAGTCACTTATCTTCTCTGAACTCAAGTTTCCCCAGTTACACAATAAGGTATTACTGTGTATCATACTGCCTTGAGTGCAGTGACTGCACTAGAAGACCTCTCAAGGTCCCTTCCAATCCTACGATTCTATGATATCTACTTGACTGAGGTATTGTGAAGCTTAATAAACTAAGATGTCCTCAGGATGGAATGTGCTACATAAGCTCTAGGTATTATTATTGTCACCTATTCAAATTCAATGTTGCTGTTGGATTTCGACTAAAGTTGTCACTAAATGGATTCTTTATTTGAGAAAATTTAAAACATATCAGTTCCACCTTCTTGTAACTCTTCTCCATACTTCCTCTAGAATAATCCAGTGTGTACAATATTTACTGAATCCCACTATTCATTTAGCATTGGTTGATGGGGGTCAGGAGGTCACAAAGACAGTGTAGTCACTTCTCACAATTCCATCATGAGGGTTGCTATATTTGATATTTTCTCAAAGCTCCAGCTCCAGGAGTCATGAGAATGTTTTCATTTTTTTTTAAAAGAAGTACATTTCTAGCTCTCCTGTTGGGGGTGGGGGGCAAAACAAAACACAAGATAGAAAACAAGACTTGGTGCACCCTAGAGGCTACAAAACCAGAAGGTGGGGAAAAGAACCCAACTGTGACCCCCCCCCCGGCCGCCCTTCCCATATTGCTGAATCAGAGGGGAGCTTCCTGCTAGATCCCAGCTGGATGAGAAGAGGATCCCAGTATGGAAAAGGATAAGAACCACTGCATTCAAGAAAACAATGGCTTTAGTAACAACTAGATTTTATTTGCATGAAAAACATTAAGAGCAACTCATTTCTCAGGAATGTAAAGGAAACAATGTATGCAAAATGCCTGAAACTAACATACATTGGATTATGGGGGAAATATTCCTCATAATAATGACCCTAAATTTATAACCAAACATAGTGTCAAGTCTTTCACTGAAGAGAATATTGTATTTTAAAATGCACAAGCTTTATTCAAGTCCTAGTTTTCAACTTCTGGCATTTCAGTTTTGTCCAGAGACTGAAGAAGCCGCTAACAAAGCACAATACGACACGTCTCTCACTGCATATTTCTTCTGACAAAACAGCCATTGAGCATTGATCAGTGGCCATTAGCAGCCTGTTAAAATGAAATGTAAATTCCAGGAGAACTCATTGTTTTTACAAAGATCACATGCAATTTGTTGCCAGGCAGCCTACACAAATATTTAAAGCCTGCCTTTTTGACCAGCACAATTTAAAAAAACAAAACAAAAACAAAAACAACAGGATCTTTTCCTTTGTGCAGTCAAGATAAAGAGAGAAATTTACCCTGCACAGAACCCAGTAACTGGCTTTTCTGAGAGCAGCTGAATAGGAGTGGGATGGAATTAATCCCTTCAATTTGCAGACAAGGCACAGGGCTGCAGTCTAAACCTTTGGGAGCTGCTGTTGCAACCTCTGGGCTGGAATAGCAGCTGTTGGCCCTTTCACCACTCTGAAAGCTAAGGTGCAAAACCACTTACCTAGTCTTTAGCTGAGGCAGGATTAGAAGTTGGACATTAACTCCCAACCATTTTCATTCCTCTAGACCAGAGTCTCTTAACCTTTTCAGTGGTCCCTTATTTGAAGTAAAAAATAAATCTCACAACCCCCCTACCTAAGAGTAAACGTACCAATGAGAAGCCTACAGAATATATGTGCTTATTTCCAGACGTTGACAGAGAATACTTGACCTTGAAGGGTAAGCGTATGAGGGAAGTGGGAGAGCAAAAGTGTCTTTGCTTTAGATTCCAACAACATTTTCAGTGCCTCACAACCCCCCCTCCCCAATTGCCTTGTGACACCCCTGGGGGAGGGGGTCATGATCCATGGACTAAAAAAATCCACTGCTCTAGATCAGTGGTTCTCAGACTTGTTCTGCCACTTGTTCAGGGAAAGCCCCTGGCGGGCCGGGCCGGTTTGTTTACCTGCCATGTCCACAGGTTCGGCCAATCGCGGCTCCTATTGGCCGCAGTTCGCCGTTCCAGGCCAATGGGGGCTGCAGGAAGGGAAGCCAGCACATCCCTCAGCCCGTGCTGCTTCCCGCAGCCCCCATTGGCCTGGAGTGGTGAACTGCAGCCAGTGGGAGCTGCAACTGGCCGAACCTGCGGACACGGCCGGTAAACAAACCGGCCCAGCGCGCCAGGGGCTTTCCCTGAACAAGTGGTGGCCCTAGTTTGAGAACAACTGCTCTAGATCATGCTGTACCTCATGATCCCTCTCCCTAACCCAGCCCTGATTCAACAAAGCACATAAGCTTGCAGGATAGAGATCACACATAAGATCTTTGCTGACTTGGGGCCTCAGACATGAGACAATGCCCAATGTATTAAAATGAGGTGAAAATGCCAAATCTTTGGATTTTTGGTGTGGAAGCTTGATGAAAACAGTGAGATTTTTTTTAATCTCATGGCACACCTTCAATTTAACCAGTACCAGCTAGGGCACCACGATTCTCCCTCCAAACTGGGACAACCCGAGTACTCTGGGCTGCCTGGTCACCCTAAGTAATCACTGGCATTGGTGTCATACAGTATAGGCCTATTACCAAAGGCAGAGTGACTCTAAATATAAAACATCAGCTCTGCTTCCAGATACATTTTTTCCAAAGGACAAGCACCTCATACAGTGTACGCACACATCTCTGTGTGTAATTATAGTACTCAAACAGAATAATTTCTTAGCCAAATGAAAGCATGATGCCCTGGATCAATGAACGCAGCATCTGAGATCTAAGGACACACTTATGATCTGTCTTGGGTCAGGATTATTAAGCCCCGAGTGCTGTGACACAAAAATTTGCAAAGCCTCCCTGGCCAACAGCTGCAGCAATCCTATTTCCTGCTCAGTAGAGGCCTGTGTTATGAAGGGGAGATTAACCAATTGCAAAGCAGCTTTTAAAAAGCCTGATGATGTCACAAAGCAGCTGTGCTACATTCAGATTGATACCACAGAACATTAACCAAAGTCACCTAATAAACAATGATCAAGAACATTTTAATGTCCAGTTCTTATATACACATCAAATAAATGGTCAGTTGCCAAGTTCTAATGACAAGCACTCAGCAGATCGCCTTTCTTCTTTCCTACATTTGATCTGATGGGTTCTCTTGTTTTGATCTTTGATACCACAGTTCAAAGGCACTCGTTCAGGTTAAAATCATACTGTACAACCTTATTGATTTAAGGGCCTGTCTACATTAGTAAATTTTTGAACCAGTTTTAAAACTGGTCCTGCTAAACTGATTTTAAAACTAGTTAGAGGCATAGAATAAATCCAGTTTTGTAGTTTAAGGTGACCTGATCTATTTTTGCTGGAACCATTTTAAAATTAGAGCATTTCCACAGCATACCCATGAGCTAGAACTCTGTTACCCAAACCATGGTTATGTGCCCCAACAGCGGTTTATTACATTGGACATTTTCTCAAGTACGTAAAAGTCTCATTTATTCACACTCATTCAATACCCTCTTTCTCCACTATTGGTAGAATTGAGGTCATGCTGTGTATTGCTCATCATATCTTGGGCTCCAGTCTTGTAAACACTTATGCACATGCTTAACTTGACTACAGTGAGTGTTCCATTGATTCCAGTGGAATTATTCAGGGTAATAAAGTTAACCATGCGAGTCAGAATTTGCAGGATCAGGGCCTTAGATTGTTAGAACTAGATTTATAGAGTTGTCTTACTTTACGTTATATTTTGTTGGCTTTTATTTTTTGCATTTTCTTCAGCTAAGGGCTAGTCTACACTGGCAACGCTAAAGCGCTGCCGTGGCAGTGTTTTAAAATGGCTTGTGTAGTCATGGCAGAGTGCTGGGGGGGGGGGTGTCTCCCAGCACTCCAAAAAAACACCTCCACGAGGGGCGTAGCTCCCAGCGCTGAGAGTGCGGCTCCCAGCGCTGGTGCACTGTTTACACTGGTGCTTTACAGCGCTGAAATGTGCTGCGCTCAGGGAGGTGTTTTTTCACACCCTGAAGCAAGAAAGTTGCAGTGCTGTAAATTGGCAGTGTAGACAAGCCCTTAGACAACGTGGATAGACTAACACCCAATTTCTAGTCTGTTTCACCTTTGGTTTCTCATGCATTTGCACAATGCTGCAATGTTTGGGTTGCAAACATTATAGGGGAATATTTAAATCCATGGAAAAGAACCAGTGTCACTGACATAAATGGTTCGGAAAACGTTTCTATTAATACTAGTTGTTTTTTTAACTTTTCCTTTTTTTAAAAAAAAAACAACTTAAGTTGTTTGGGCCTAATCTACCTGGCACTGCCTCTTCAACCATTATAAGTCACAGCTGAATTCCAGCTCTCTTGCTCTAGAGAATATCTTTGGCAGAGACGATTCTTAAAATATAAAATTAAAATAAGTAAATTGAATGGGTTAGGGCCCAAAGCCTATGCTTGCATTATCATGTTTTTCCTTGTAAATACAAGTACATTGAAACTTATCCTCAGTGGCCACTCAATGGCTGGACATAATGGGTTCACTGACAGAGCGCGCTTCCTAATAAAGGTAAAGCAGCATTATAGTCATCATGGGCACAACCCTGCACACCCTTACTGCTGCGCATAATGCTTGCTACAGGTTAGTCCCACAATTTGATCTGACACCTTTCAATTTCATTGAATGTCCCTTTGCTCTTGTGATATGAGGCAGGAAGAACAGAAGTTCCTGAGTGATCTTCCCCAATAACATTCATCATCATGTCCCCTTTTAGGCTCTGATCCTGTATGCTGCTCTGAATGGATAGACCTCTCTGCTTGTACAGAGCCCCAAGAATGGTGAGGACAATCTGTGGCTTATGTTAAGCAGGAGACCATGATCATGCCTTCTAGCCTTAAACAAAAAAACAAAAACCCCTATGGATCTTTACAGAGCAGCTTGTAGCACAGAAGTTCCCCCTTTAATATTTTCTAGATTGTTAATGATTAATATTCAGAGTGCATACCAAAGAAAACACAGGGCCTAATCCAGCAAAAATTCACCAGTACAGCTGCAGGCCTTGTGGGTTATGCAGATAACACTCCCTATTTATTGGAGGGAAATCTAGATTCCACAGCCATTGCAGAATGCCAGATTTGTCAGTCCTGCTTCGTAACACCATGCCATCCAACTCCAGCCAGACCCTAATGAAGTGATCGCAAGGATACTCTGAGGATGCACAGAACATCCCTTTAAAATGAATTGCCTTAGTTATGAGCACCACTGCCCTCTGTTGGCTGGAATATATATCAGTGGACCTGCTCTGAAATTGCTTTGAATGATCTTTGCACATTTAAATGCAGTGCATTATTCATTATATTCAATAAAGTCCCAACGGGTGTACTAGGTGCTTTAAGAGACATGGTTCCCAGCTTATGAAGTGGGTTAGTCATTTACAAATAACTGTAAATGTAAGAAAAAAGGGTAAGGTAACTTTCTGATCAATGCACCTTTACAGAGTCTCTGTAAATTAGGGATGAGCATGAATCAGCAGCCCTCCAGGCAATCAGATATTTTGGGGGGAGTCTGATGGGGATCCTACAAACTGAGGAGTGCAGAAGACAAGCTGAATACATTCAAACCCTAGAATCTTTCACATATGAACACATTTAATGAAGGGCTTTTTCACAGCTTAGAAACCTTAATTTGGTGAAGGTGTGAAGCATTTCCCCACTCCTGCAGTTAACTTGAAACCACTAGCACATATACTGCCAGCCTCCTCTTTGTGGAAAACTAATCCTATATTCAGAGCTGCCAAGTTCCAGAGAGACATCAGGGAGAATTTTGCAGTACCAATCTGCAGGGATATATGGGGTCTGGTTCTCCCTTGCCCTGCACCTGGTGTATTCATGTGTGCCATTGCAAAATGAATGTAAAAAACTCTGCCATTCTCACTGCATGCTCACTTTGCACTGATGCAGTTGACTCCCCAAGGTCCAGCGAAATGGAGAACTGAGCCCTCCAAGTTTGTACCTTCTGTTTCACCCCTTTCCATCAGTTTTGGTTTTTTTGCACTCTCTCCCTATTCCAAAGCTCTCCCCAGTTCTGCTGGTGGTCTGAGTATGCTCCACACCTGTGAAGTGACATGCCACCCCTTTTCCTCAGTCAGGCTAGTCGTGAGTGCTCCCTGCTCTGCCCTGCCCTGATTAGGGTGACCAGACAGCAAGTGTGAAAAATTGGAATGGGGTTGTTGGGTGATAGGAGCCTATATAAGAAAAAGACCCCCAAATCAGGACCCTCCCTATAAAATCGGGACATCTGGTCACCCTAGCCCTGATCCACAAGGGGGTCAGAGCACGAAGCCATGCGCTGGTTAAGAGAGAAAGGAACGCTCCCTTAACTGGCACTCCAGCCCTGGGTTTGAGAAGACGGGGGAGAGAAAGGGGAACAGGTCACAGCAGATGGAGCCAGAGCAGGGGGAGCTAATGCAGTCGAGAGAGATTACAGGTGGGTGAGTGGGAGAAATACCCCAAATATGGGACACTCCAGTTTCAGGGAAGCTTGACAGCCCCACCTATTGCTGAAGGAAGAAAATTCAGCATTCAATAAATGTACAGCTCTTTTAAGCAACTTAACATAGATGAAGGATGACAAGAAAAAGAACCATCTTAGAAATTATACCACATTCATCCCCCTTTTTGTTTCAAAAAGAATCCAATTTATTAAGCAGTAATACCTGAGATTATACTCACTGAGCAAAGTCGCAAAGGAAGCCTCCCCATCTAGGTGCATTTTTCATTACATGCTAAACTCTGAACTCCACCAAAGGTGTTCTCATAATGTTAAACTCAGAGCCTGACAATTATTATCCAGCTCCATTTGGTGCCAGAAGTGCATTCAGTGGAGGAGTAATAAATCCTTTCATGCTGTTTAATAAAACAAGAAAATGTGTTGCTCACACTTGGATGCTAAACTTTATTACACAAACACAGCTAAAAAAATAAATGGAGTATTTCCTGTTTAGAAGTGCCTACAGGTCACATGATGTTGATTTTCTCCAGGTGTTGCAATTTTAAATAAAATTTGCACCGTAGTTATTCTTAAAGAAATAAACTAACTTTCTTTTTTTTTTAAATTAAAAACCATGTCATTAAAGATGGAAAAGCAATTGTAAAAAAAAAAGCATTCAGTGTACTGTAATGAAAGGTAACAGTGCATGATGGTTTCCAAATTATACAGGAATCTTGAGAGACACTACGCAATCCATTTGAGCCCATTCCTGACCAGAACCCAAATTATTTACGATTTGTTTCCAATGACAAAAAAAAAAATGAAGAAAGATCCTGCGAGTTTCTGAGCACCTTTTTGTCTGTTGATTTTGTTGGTCTTGCCTATTTAGATTGTTGACTTCTTGCAAGTAGGTAGGAACTGGTTTCTTCTGTTTGTGTAGTTCCTAGTACAATTGTGGCCTGGTCTTGACTGAGGCCTCCAAGGACTGACACAAATAAATAGTCTGACATCATTTTGATGTTCAGCATCTCTCAGAATCAGGTTCCTAACCTGTAGTAATTCTCCTCTCTGTTTTCACAGTCAGCTTCAGGAGTAAGATAAACCTACTTATGTATTCTGTTCTAGGTTCTTTTACTGATATCACTGTAGAATCTGAGCACTTTACAGCAGTGCATTCAGTGACATGACCAATATCGGTCACATGTGATTCATTCTTTGTCTCTCATCCTCTCCCCAGGAAAGATTTGTGTGTCCAGTGCAGAGTTTTTGGCAGGGGGATTTTTTTAAATGTACGTGCTGCACTGTTTATGTTAGAGATGGCAAGATCAAAGAAGTGCACCTTGCACTTGGAGCAGAAGGTGGTGAGGCTTGAGAAGATGCTTAGGTCTTTTGGGAGTTTATTGCAGATTCTCTCCTGGGCTCCCAAGAAATGTTCTGTCTCATGCCCAGTTGAGCTTTACCCTTTTGGTAGAAAGTTCCATTGTGCCTGAGGAGTAAAATTGTTGACCATGGTCTTCATCCTGGAGCTTTAGGCGATCTTTCAGATATCCTGGGGGCAAGGTATTGAGTGCCTTGAAGAGAAGGACCAAGACTTTGAACTTCACCCAGTAGTCCAGGGGAATCCAGTGTAAAGAGTGGATGACAGATCTTATGTTCTTACCATAGACTGTGTTGCTGAGGAAATGCACCGCAGTGTTCTGTACTAACTGGAGTTTCCCAAGGGCTGATGGCTTCATGCCCAGGTATATCATAATGCTGTAGTCTGAACAGCATAGGCGCTGACTCCATTAGTGCTCCAGGGCTGGAGCATCCATGGAAAAAATTAGCAGATGCTTAGTGCCCATTGGCAGCCAGCTCCCCCATGTACCCCCCCAGTGCCTCCTGTCCACTGGCAGCCTTGCCAATCAACTCCTCCCCCTCCCTACCAGTGCCTCCTGCCCACTGCAGATCAGCTGTTCCGTGGTGTGCAGGAGGCCCTGGGAGGGATGGCGGAGGAGCAGGGATGGAACGCGCTCTGGGGAAGGGGTGAAACTAGGTGGGAAGAGGCAGGGTGGGCGTGAAAAGGTAGAGTGGGGGCAGGGCCGAGGGCTGAGTGGGCGTTGAGCACCTCCGGGCAAAGGAATAAGCCAACACCTGTGCTGGACAGAAGGTGATGAAGGTATGTATAACTGAGGCCAGGTCACAGTGTGCCAGAACAGGACAGAGTCTCCTTGCCCACCTGAGATGGTAGAAAGTGTTACTCACGGATCCTGCTATGTGGGAGTTTAGTGTCCGTGAGGAATCCAAGAGTGCTCCTAAACTATAGACTGCATGGAGCAGTTGTGGATGTCACCTTTGACCAAAGGAGACTGCACTGTACTTTATGAAGCTTTCCTTATTCTGGTTTCTCACAAAAGGTCAGAATTTAAAAAAAAAAAAAAAAAGGGGTTTTTTTGCCTTGTCTTCCTTTAATAACAATGAAAGTGACAGGAACAGCAAAATCTATTAATTACCAGAAGTTGAACACAAGAGAGTTCAAAACAGCCTGTCCATTCAGAACTCATGTTACCAATAAACAAACGAACTTGCTGTATTCTCAGTGCCTCTTCTCTTCAGTGAAACTTTTTTGCAGCAATGAAGGCTGAAGAAGCCTGTCTTGGTCCCTTAAGGTACCTCTGATACATACTGTAGACAAAATTTCTGCTAGCTTGGAATCTTGCAGCATAATAAATAAATAATAATAATAAATAATTAATATCTAGTTCTTATAGAACACTTTTCAACAGTACATCTCAAAGCACTTTATAGAGGAGGTGGGTATCATTATCCCTATTTTACAGATGGGGAAACTGAGGCAGAGAGTGGTGAAATGACTTACTCAAGGTCATCCAGCAGGTCTATGGTCAGAAGGTTTTGTCCTAAACACATCTGAAGATAAATTAATATTGTCATCTTAATTGGTTGTACTTGTTTATATTTTTTATAAACAGGATGAAGTCTGTAGAAAAAGTGCCTTCTTGATCAATACTTTAATTGACTGGAAGACTAATAAGTCTGCAGACAGTGATTGCTCTTCTCCATATTAATTACTGCATAAATAATTAATACCAGAGTTGGCTATATACAGATGAGCTGTAGCTTCACAAAAACTTAAAAAACTGATTTTCTGAGAGAGGAGGGTTTGTATAAATTAAACTTCCTACCATGAAGTTATTTGTCTTGTTAGTTGAGAACAGATTTGTTCACCTTTCTTTGTACTGATGGTAACAGCTTTTCAGTCTGAATGTACCTTTGGAATTCTAAACTTTTTCAGTTAACTCCACTAATGGAACTTGTGAATCTCTTCCTGGCAAGGGTTCTTTTGCTAGGCAGCATTGCTATTATTGGCCAAAATTGTTCAACCTAGGTGCCTCAAGCTGGGCTCCCAAATCCATATTTAAGTACCTAAATAGAAGCCAGCCTTGTTTTCAAAGGTGCTGAGTATCCCATATAGCTCCCAGTGGGGTCAACAGGAGCTGCAGGTGTTTACCACCTTTGAAAATCTGGCCACTTCTGCAAGGGGAGATTGGAGGTGGCTACTCAAAATTAAATTCTTCACTTTCACTCTTAAGCCAACAGGGGCTCAGAGCAATGCAGAGGACATATCTATATCCTGTCAGAGGGTTACGTTAACATCAGATTGGGGGTAGTGATAATAATATGGAAAAAAGCTGGTAATACTCAGGGCTCTGAGACAGACTTGGAGGATGCTCCATGTTTAGTGTTCCTGGAGTATCACATGATTAAATGCATGGATGCTGTAACAGTTTTTATGTGGGGAGAGCCATTGAACCAAACTGTGAACTCTGTATATGATGGAATCTACTTCAAGCTAGGGGGTGTAGCAGCACCCCAGCATCCCTAGTTTTAGCACCTATGATTAAATGAAACCTTTTGCTGACATTAAAAAAAAATCCATCTGCCTGAGCTGTCAGTTTGGTGGCATGGTCATTACATTATATAAGCATTCCAACTGAAAACAGAACATCCACAGAACTTAACTTCATAAAAGCATTTTTCCACATGTTGAAACCTTTACCTGAATTTGTTAGTCCTGCGTGGCAACGCTGGCTTTAAACTTAGCTTTCGTGCACACGCTACCTGGTTAAAACTCAGTAATTTTTACAGCTCATAATACTTCACACCTGCTGGAGACCCAGACCAGCAATCCTCTTTCTGGAATCAGTTCAATTCACTGTTGGTTTTTTTTGGAGTGTAGACAGGACCCCTAAATCACACTTTCCAGTCATTCTCGTATCCCTGGATGCATTGCCCCACAGGCCACTGCGGCCACTGTATGTGCATGTCCTCTGGGTGCTACTATGTGGTGTCAGATGTAAGCAAGATATATGGCAAATGCAGTAGATAAGCCTCCAGAATCTCCTGAATCTAGGAGGGAATGTGGCAGAAAACTGGAGGAGGAGGTTGCAGCACTTCCAGTTTTCCAGACAGTAAAGTTTTGGCTACCCTGAGAAATTAATTCAGTTTAAGGTAGGGAGTGAATTTAAAGCAGAAAAGCTATTCCTGCTTAACTCCCTGTGCAGATGCTCTTTTTCTAGAATCACACTGTCTTATTCCAAATCAGTTTAATCTACTTCTAAAGGCATTCTTATCCCAGAAGAAGAGCGTCCACACAGGGAGTTAATCAGGAATAGCTATTCTGGAATAACTCCCCACATAGCCCTGGTCTACACTAGGACTTTGGGTCGAATTTAGCAGCGTTAAATCGATGTAAACCTGCACATGTCCACACGATGAAGCCCTTTATTTTGACTTAAAGGGCTCTTAAAATCAATTTCCTTACTCCACCCCTGACAAGTGGATTAGTGCTTAAATTGGCTTTGCCGGGTCGAATTTGGGGTACTGTGGACACAATTCGACGGTATTGGCCTCCGGGAGCTATCCCAGAGTGCTCCATTGTGACCGCTCTGGACAGTACTCTCAACTCAGATGCACTGGCCAGGTAGACAGGAAAAGAACCGCGAACTTTTGAATCTCATTTCCTGTTTGGCCAGCGTGGCAAGCTGCAGGTGACCATGCAGCGCTCATCAGCAGAGGTGACCATGCAGCACTCATCAGCAGAGGTGACCATGATGGAGTCCCAGAATCGCAAAAGAGCTCCAGCATGGACTGAATGGGAGGTACAGGATCTGATCGCTGTATGGGGAGAGGAATCCATGCTATCAGAACTCCATTCCAGGTTTTGAAAGCCAAAACCTTTGTCAAAATCTCCCAGGGCATGAAGGACAAAGGCCATAACAGGGACCCGAAGCAGTGCCGCGTGAAACTTAAGGAGCTGAGGCAAGCCTACCAGAAAACCAGAGAGGCAAATGGCTGCTCCGGGTCAGAGCCCCAAACATGCTGCTTCTATGAGCTGCATGCCATTTTAGGGGGTTCAGCCACCACTACCCCAGCCGTGTTGTTTGACTCCTTCAATGGAGATGGAGGCAACACGGAAGCAGGTTTTGGGGACGAAGATGATGAGGTTGTAGATAGCTCACAGCAAGCAAGTGGAGAAACTGGTTTTCCCAACAGCCAGGAACAGTTTCTCACCCTGGACCCAGTACCCCCCAAACCCACCCAAGGCTGCCTCCTGGACCCAGCAGGCGGAGAAGGGACCTCCGGTGAGTGTACCTTTTAAAATACTATACATGGTTTAAAAGCAAGCATGTGAAAGGATTAATTTGCCCTGGCATTCGCGGCTCTCCTGGATGTACTCCCAAAGCCTTTGCAAAAGGTTTCTGGGGAGGGCAGCCTTATTGTGTCCTCCATGGTAGGACACTTTACCACTCCAGGCCAGTAACACATACTCGGGAATCACTGTACAACAAAGCATTGCAGTGTATGTTTGCTGGCATTCAAACAACATCCATTCTTTATCTCTCTGTGTTATCCGCAGGAGAGTGAGATATCATTCATGGTCACCTCGTTGAAATAGAGTGCTTTTCTTCAGGGGACACTCAGAGGTGCCCGTTCCTGCTGGGCTGTTTGCCTGTGACTGAACTGAAATGTTCCCCGCTGTTAGCCACGGGGAGGGGGAGGGTTGAGGGGGTAGCCACGCGGTGGGAGGAGGCAAAATGCGACCTTGTAACGAAAGCACGTATGCTATGTATGTAATGTTAACAGCAAGGTTTACCCTGAAAGAGTGTAGCCACTGTTTTATAAAATGTGTCTTTTTAAATACCGCTGTCCCTTTTTTTTTCTCCACCAGCTGCATGTGTTTCAATGATCACAGGATCTTCTCCTTCCCAGAGGCTAGTGAAGATTAGAAAGAAAAAAAACGCACTCGAGATGAAGTGTTCTGAGCTCATGCTGTCCTCCCACACTGACAGAGCACAGACGAATGTGTGGAGGCAAATAATGTCAGAGTGCAGGAAAGCACAAAATGACTGGGAGGAGAGGTGGCGAGCTGAAGAGAGGGCTGAAGTTCAAATGTAGTGGCAGCATGATGAGAGGAGGCAGGATTCAATGCTGAGGCTGCTGGAGGATCAAACCAGTATGCTCCAGGGTATGGCTGAGCTGCAGCAAAGGCAGCTGGAGCACAGACAGCCACTACAGCCCCTCTGTAACCAACCGCCCTCCTCCCCAAGTTCCATAGCCTCCACACCCAGACGCCCAAGAACGCGGTGGGGGGGCCTCTGGCCAACCAGCCACTCCGCCACAGAGGATTGCCCAAAAAAAGAAGGCTGGCATTCAATAAATTTTAAAGTTGTAAACTTTTAAAGTGCTGTGTGGCATTTTCCTTCCCTCCTCCACCACCCCTCCTGGGCTACCTTGGTAGTCATCCCCCTATTTGTGAGATGAATGAATAAAGAATGCATGAATGTGAAGCAACAATGACTTTATTGCCTCTGCAAGCGGTGATTGAAGGGAGGAGGGGAGGGTGGTTAGCTTACAGGGAAGTAGAGTGAACCAAGGGGTGGGGGGTTTCATCAAGGAGAAACAAACAGAACTTTCACACCGTAGCCTGGCCAGTCATGAAACTGGTTTTCAAAGCTTCTCTGATGCGTACCGCGCCCTCCTGTGCTCTTCTAACCGCCCTGGTGTCTGGCTGCGCGTAACCAGCAACCAGGAAATTTGCCTCAACCTCCCACCCCGCCATAAACATCTCCCCCTTACTCTCACAGATATTGTGGAGCACACAGCAAGCAGTAATAACAGTGGGAATATGGGTTTCGCTGAGGTCTAAGCGAGTCAGTAAACTGCACCAGCGCGCCTTTAAACATCCAAATGCACATTTTACCACCATTCTGCACTTGCTCAGCCTGTAGTTGAACAGCTCCTGACTACTGTCCAGGCTGCCTGTTTACGGCTTCATGAGCCATGGCACTAAGGGGTAGGCTGGGTCCCCAAGGATAACTATAGGCATTTCAACATCCCCAACAGTTATTTTCTGGTCTGGGAAGAAAGTCCCTTCCTGCAGCTTTTGAAACAGACCAGAGTTCCTGAAGATGCGAGCGTCATGTACCTTTCCCGGCCATCCCACGTTGATGTTGGTGAAACGTCCCTTGTGATCCACCAGAGCTTGCAGCACTATTGAAAAGTACTCCTTGCGGTTTATGTACTCACCGGCTTGGTGCTCTGGTGCCAAGATAGGGTTATGGGTTCTGTCTATGGCCCCACCACAGTTAGGGAATCCCATTGCAGCAAAGCCATCCACTATGACCTGCACATTTCCCAGGGTCACTACCCTTGATATCAGCAGACCTTTGATTGCGTGGGCTACTTGCATCACAGCAGCCCCCACAGTAGATTTGCCCACTCCAAATTGATTCCCAGTTGACCAGTAGCTGTCTGGCGTTGCAAGCTTCCACAGGGCTATCGCCACTCGCTTCTCAACTGTGAGGGCTGCTCTCATCTTGGTATTCATGCGCTTCAGGGCAGGGGAAAGCAAGTCACAAAGTTTCATGAAAGTGCCCTTATGCATGCGAAGGTTTCGCAGCCACTGGGAATCGTCCCAGACCTGCAACACTATGCAGTCCCACCAGTCTGTGCTTGTTTCCCGAGCCCAGAATCGGCGTTCCACAGCATTAACTTGCCTCATTAGCACCATGATGCATGCATTGGCAGGGCCCATGCTTTCAGAGAAATCTGTGTCCATGTCCTGATCACTCATGTGACCGCGCTGACGTCGCCTCCTCGCCCGGTATCGCGTTGCCATGTTCTGGTGCTGCATATACTGCTGGATAATGCGTGTGGTGGTTAATGTGCTCCTAATTGCCAAAGTGAGCTGAGTGGCCTCCATGCTTGCCTTGGTATGGTGTCCGCACAGAAAAAAGGCACGGAACGATTGTCTGCCATTGCTCTGACGGAGGGAGGGGCGACTGACGACACGGCTTACAGGGTTGGCTTACAGGGAATTAAAATCAACAAAGGGGGTGGCTTTACATCAAGGAGTATTTCAGGCAGGACTTCATGGAGGGTTCCAATAAGAAATGGTGCACCTAAGTAATTGTTCTTATTGTAACAAGCAGGTTGGTGTGGCCTCTGATTTATACATGGCTAGATTTACCTCGCTGCACCTTCTCTGTGAGTGACTGCAGTGTGACCTAGAGGAATGAGTCCCCTAGACGGGGGAGGGGGTGAAGCAAATGAGTACAAAACAAATTTGGTCTATTTCTTGTTTTGATCCACTCCATCTATCTTTTACATCTTTGGCTGGCAGCAGACGGTGCAGAAGGACTGCAAGCCATCCACATCTCATGGCTGCTCGGCAGAAGATGGTACACTACGACTGCTAGCCATCCTCATCTCTTGCCTGCCTGGCAGAAGATGGTACAGTAGGACTGCTAGCAATCCATATTGCCTGCCTGCTCAGCATAAGATGGTTCAATAGGACTGACTGCAGGACTAAAGAGAATGACCTGCTCAAGTCACTCCAAATTTAGTCCCTGCGCCCATGTCTGCCCAAGCGCTCCTGGCCGACGTGGCCAGGAGCACCATGGACATGATGATGACAGCTACCAGTTGTACTGTAGCATCTGCTGCCACAAGGCAATGGGTTGATGCTGCTGTGTAGCAATGCAGTACTACATCTGCCAGCACCCAGGAGACATACGGTGACGGTTACCTGACCGGGCTCCATGCTTGCCGTGGTATGGCGTCTGCACAGGTAACTCAGGAAAAAAGGCGTGAAACGATTGTCTGCCCTTGCTTTCACGGAGGGAGGGAGGGAACAGGGGCCTGACAATATGTACCCAGAACCACCCACCACAATGTTTTAGCTCCATCAGGCATTGGGATCTCAACCCAGAATTCCAATGGGCAGCGGAGACTGCGGGAACTGTGGGATAGCTACCACAGTGCAACGCTCCGGAAGTCGACTCTAGCTTGGTACTGTGGAAGCGCTCCGCCGAGTTAATGCACTTAGAGCATTTTCTGTGGGGACACACACACTCGAATATATAAAACCGATTTCTAAAAAAACCAACTTCTATAAATTCGACCTAATTTTGTAGTGTAGACATACCCATAGACAAGATCTAAGTGGTATTGCAGAAACGTTGCAGAGGGTAAAATCCTCCACGTTGTTGTATGTGGCAGACTCATTAGCACTGAAAATTTACAGAATATTTCAGAGGAAATATGAACAAATTCAAAAATACTGTGAGCCACCAAGAATGTCACATTTCCTTTTCAAGAAATCATTTGCAAGGTGATGCCACTGACCATTATGCTACAAACATACATAACAAAGTGAAGCCATGTGATTTTAAACAGTTACAGATGGACTAATTAGTGTAGTGTAACTAACCACTAGGTCAAAGTAAGGTTATTGCAAGAAACAGATTTGACTTGGCAAATGACTTGGAAAAAAGTGCCCTACTAGGGCACTTACTTAGCATTGTTAGAACATTGCAACACGCTAGCACGGGGTGTGACTCACCACTGCAGCACCTCCTGCTGGCTGTCCTGGGAATTAGCTGTGACTCACCAGTGTGCCTTCATCTAATGGCATCTTGCCACCATCACTTCTGCCATCAGGACTCATGTCACTCACAGGACCACAGTGTCCTCTTCTGGACACAGCCCTCCGGCTGTGCCCTACTCAGTTCTCTCCCCCACCTCTTCTGGGGGGCAGCAGTCCTCTGTCCAGCCACTTGCCTCAGTGGCAGGCTGCTGTCCAGGGTCTAGCCACCTGCATCAGTAGCAACTGGGGCCAAAGGGGCAGGGAAGACCAGCAGTCACTCACTGCATCACCTCCAACCCCCGCCATCTGTTTCCCTGGGTCACTTCCCTGTAGCCCTAGCACCTTCTCCATCCTCAGTCTGGCAGCAGTCAGCCAGGAGCTCACTCATGCTCCCCTAACCCCACCCAGCACTGCTCAGACTATGGTGCTGTCTCTTTTCCCTCCTTCAGGGTAGCCAGTTCCCCCTCCTTGAACTCCATGGAGACTGAAATGGCTCTGTTCAGCAGCCCTTCTTATATGGCCCAACCTGGCCCTGATTGGCTGTCTCTCTAAGCCTTCTCCCGATTGGCTGTGTCTACAAGCCCTTTCCTAATTGGCTGCCTCCTGCGCAGCCTCCCTGGGCTGCTTTAACTCCTCTTCTGCCAGTGTGGGGAAGACAGCCCACCAAATGGCTTTATAGAATCACCAGTTCAGAGACCTGTAGGCAAAAGGATAAAAACTTTACTGCCAACTTCTAAAAAAATTCTGAGCCAAATAAAATTCACCCTGACATAGTTACAAGAGAAATTTATACAAGAGATATTACGATGAGAGCAGAGGTAGGTCAATTTTTTTCAAAAATTTTGACACCCTCGCACACACACACAATTACCCCCATTTTTCAAACAGCTGTAGACAAGAATGCCAGACAGACCAATTGCCAAGGGGAGAGAACGTTGCATTTCAAACAGAAGGTGGCAGGCAACTTGCCAAAGTAAAAGCTATACCATCTCTATCAATGGTATATATTATTACCACCCCTGAGGGTCTGCTCCCAGGAGGAGCAGAAAACATCTAAACAAAACCAGGAGGGACCCTGTTGCTTATTTATAATGCTACTGACCGTGCTCACAGAGACAGAACTAGCATACGCCCACCCAGTCATGAACAATGAAAAACAACAGAAGCAGGAATTATAGATTCCACGTGACACAACACAGCCACAACAAGTCATTGCAGATGGAGCCGCTTTAAAAACAAAAAGTGGTTGTGTGATCAGAAAGTCATTGAAGTGCACGGGTTACTGTCAGATGTCCAAATACCTCGTCTCCATCCTAGACATTATTAGTGTGCTCAGTGACATGCTCTATGATTGCTAGATTTTGTTGCTATTATTATATTTGCATTTGATTTTCAAAAAAATGGAAGATGTTACAGTAGCCAGTCAAATCAGTGATTACTGACCTCTGCCAAGCGCCAGGGATATAATCTCTTGTAAACCTGATGCAGGTCATATGATCGAGGTCAAGTAATGAAGCTCACCCTTTTACCAGCATTGTGTGTCGTCTCCTTAGCACAAGGAGGATCTTTATTTCTTTGTTATTATTATTATTATTATTGTTTGTTCTAATTTTTAACAATAATCAAAAGCCATCCTAGGTGCTGTTACCATATGCTAAAATTCACATTATCCAAGCACAAATTCAGCAATACGAGCACACAGATTGCATCCTTAATTAATTTTTCTGCCACATTTTTAACAGACATCTCTAATCTCTTTCTGCACCTATTAGAAAAGTTGCTTTGTTGCCTAATTAAAAACAAATCCCCGTCATAGACAAAGATCAGAGGTCAGCAATGTGGGGTTTTCTATTTAATACAACTCTCTCTCAAACACACACACACGATCCCTGGGAGGCCTCAGTTTGTCACCTTTTACAGATTTGTCTCCTAGGTATCCTCGGAGTTTACTGCAGCTGACATTGCTTCCTGTGGACTTTCTCCTACGTGCTTTCTTTATGTACCTGCAGGAGTTGATGGCTTTGCAGTCATTATTCTTTTCCTATTTTCCCATGTGCTTTTATGGCAACCTGAGCTGAATTTCTAGACTAGCTTATGTATCTGGGGCTTCTTTGTGCTTTTGTTAGATGTTTTGTTTTTCTTACTCTCTCCCCAATGGCAGTTACTTTATTGCATCTCAGCCTGTCCCTCCAGGCTTTATGCTCTGGGACTCTTGTTTGGTTTTCTCATGGAGCAGTCCTTTTCCCTTACCATTTCCCTGATGTCTTGTATTGCATTTTTATTACAACAGAGGCTATGTCTACAGGTCCTTCAGGCTGTTTGTTCTGAAGCTTTTATTGAATTCTCAATAAATATGTGTTTGCCATTGGGGGTCCTTAGCTGGTTTCCTTACCTATTTTATTGAAGCTGTGCTTCCAGACACAATGTTAAGCAGCTATTTCAACAGCAATCTGGTTTCTCTTGCACAGTTTCTTACATGTTTGAGTTGGCTGAGCTACATCTCCTGGCTTCTTTGATTTTTCCCTCATGTTCAGGTCCTTTGTTAGTTGTTGAGGTAGCGTAGGTGCTTTTCGTCAGTCATTTCCATTTTGCTTGGTAACACACACACACACCTTTGTGTCAAGTGGCAGGTGAAACGAAAACAGGTCAAGTCCCTTCTGCAAATGCAGAAAGCTTCTAGATTTGGGGGAGGCAAAGAAAATCAGATAATAAATATGCTCATGGAAACTCACCTCTTTGATAGGTAAGTCTGATGGCTTTCGCTGGAATTACATCATGCTCCATAGGGGATGCATGTAGCAAAGAAGGAGCACTGATTTAACGTCTGATAAGCTGACAGATTTAATATCCTGAGGAAGCGCTTGCGTTGAGAAACCTCAAAGTAGCCTAGCATTTACATTAGCACAATACTTTCCTTGGAAGTACCCCATACTCTGAACATTTAGAGACAGGCCAGAGTCACAAAATTTGGATCTAGATGCTAATCTGAAATTCAACAGAGTTGAGAGCAATTCAGATCTGGATTTTGGTTTGGTCCCATTTCCATCTATCAGAAATAAAATGTGATATTGAAAATATATAATTAGACCGTAAGAATGGCCATAGTGGGTCAGACCAGTGGTCCATCTAGCTCAGTATCCTGTCTTCTGACAATGGCCAGTGCCAGATGCTTCAGAGGGAATAAGCAGAATGGGCAATTTCGAGTGATCCATGCCCTGTTGTCCAGTCCCAGCTTCTGGCAGTTGGAGGTTTAGGGACACTTGGAGTATGAGGCTGCACTCTTGACCATCTTGGCTAATAGCCATTGATGGACTTATTCTCCATGAATTTATCTAATTCTTTTTTGAACCGAGTTATACTTTTGGCCTTCACAACATCCCCTGGCAATGAGTTCCACAGGTTGACTTTGCATTGTGTGAAGAAGCACTTCCTTATGTTTGCTTTAAATCAGCTGCCTATTAATTTCATCAGATGACCCCTAGTTCTTGGTTATGTGAAGGGGTAAATATCACTTCCCTATTTACTTTCTCCACACCAGTCATGATTTTATAGACCTCTAGCATATCCTCTCTTAGTCATCTCTTTTCTAAGCTGAACAGTCCCAGTCTTCTTAATCATTTCTTGCACAGAAGCTGTTCCATACAGGTAATAATTTTTATTGCCCTTCTCTGCTGTTTTCCCAATTCTAATATAACTTTGAGATGAGGTGACCAGAACTGCATGAGGTATTCAAGGTGTGAGCACACCGTGGATTTAATATAGTGGCATTATGATATTTTCTGATCTGTCCCTAGCGGGTAGATGGCAAATGCAATACTCTGGGCAGACAGCCTTTTATCTCTGATTTGACCATTTTAATCCAACGAAGCAGGATAGTAACTGAAAATTTTTCATTTCTGAAAGCTATGTGATGGTTGATATATAATCAGTTGGCACCCTTGTTTATCCTCAGCAGACAGGCCAGATACTGAATAAGAACAGAGACTGACCTCTGTCTCAACCCTAGGAGCAGTCTCTAAAGGTGACTTTTATTATTGTTTTGCTTTTAAAAAATGTATTTATCAGTTAGTTATAGGCTTTTCTACGGTGCTCATCATTTTAGTAGCTGTGCACCTCACAAACATTAATTAACTTATCTTCATAGTACCCCACAGAGGTAGGCAAGTGTTAATATCCCTGATTCATAGATGGCGATAGAAATTAAGTGACTTGTCCTAGGTCACATAGGAAATGGGTGGGAGAACACAGACTATAACCTATATCTTCTGAGTGCTAGCCTATTGCCTGAACCGCAAGACCATCCTTCCTTCAGAATGAGGTATGTTGCCAGGGTTGATGTAACATGCATAGCTGATAGGTAGGGGCAAGATTTTAAAATCAATGGGAGTTAGGCTCCTAAATACCTTTAAAAAATCTGAGCTGAGGCATCTTTAGGCACCTAAATACTTTTAAAAATCTGCCCCTAGATGACTGTGCTGAACCTGTCTATGAGTGAAAAAACAGTTAGCTACCTTTTGTAACTGTTCTTCTTCAAGATGTGTTGCTCATGTCCATTCCAATTAGCTTTTTCCCCGAGCAATACCCGTTGGGTCAGCTCAAGCGCCCCCTGGAGTTGCACATCCATGGCGCTGTATGTAGGGCCCTGCCGACCTGCCGCCACTTCAGTTCTTTCTTACCACCTGTGACAGTTAGCTGGAACGCTCATTCTCTCTTGCTTCGGCAAGCCTTCTCCCGAGTAGTCTTTGGACCATTTTTTCTGTAGTTAGATCAATAGTTAGTAGTTGTAGTTAGTTTGGTCATCATATAGTTAGAATGCCTCGGTCCTGGGGTTTAAACTCTGCGCAGCTTGTAACAAGCCTATGCCCAGAAGCATCCCTCACACTTCCTGCTTGAAGTGTTTGGGGAAATCACACCAGAAGAACCATTGCAAGATCTGTAGGAGATTCCGTCTCAGGTCTTCGACCAACAGTTGAAGATCCTTCTGAGGGAGGCCGCCCTCCATCCCCACTCAGAGCAGCATTCTGCCACACCAATGTCTAGCACCTCAGCATCGGTACACAATGTTCCAATGTAAACACAGGAAACTCTGGTGCCAAGAAAGGACTCAGATAGAGACAATCGGCACTGCAGAACTCCCTGCATAGAGGCTTCCCACATGGCAGCGTGCGGCACTGTTCCCAGTCCCCGGTGCCCCGCAAGAAGAAGAAGCCGGATAGGAGGTGCTCACCCAAACTGAGACTGAGACAGAAGGATCCTATATATGGCACTATTGAGGCATGACTCCAGTGGGTGCCAGAGCTGACCCGATGGGTACTGCGAGGGGAAAAACCCATCGGCTACTGCACGCACACCTAATTGGAATCGTCATGAGCAAGCACTCCAAGAAGAATAAATACTTTGTACTCAGCATGAGAGAAACCTTGGGTTTGCTGAACAACTACCTAATACTACCCTAGATGATGTATTTATCCTATAAGTGGCTTAGAGCTCTCCTACCACAGAAACAGCCTAATTGGTCCAAAGCTAACTGGTGTCATGTGGACAGAAATTATTTGACTCCATTTCTGAGCAAAGGTCACACAGATTCATTAGGTTGGCCACTGTCTGGAATTACGTTCTTAGAGACATTGCCTTTCTAGAACGGAAGACATTCCAACAGATTTAACATGCCCATTTTGCCAATAATACTAATACTTGACTACAAATAGGGAGAAATGTTTGAATTGATCTACAGCTTAAAAAAAAAGTAAATTAGGTCAGGCCTCACCTTCCAGTGCCCTAGAGGCAATATTCTGGAGTGCAATATTCTGTCACTTGCAGCACTGGGCTGGGAGCTGCTGACGTGGAGCCTGCCTGCCTGCCCAACTGGGGCACAGAATGGCAGAGAAGGGGGTTGGTCCCTGGAACGAAGATCCAGGGTGGAGGCATAGCGGGATGTGGGGGGCGGGGGGGTTATCCCCAGAGCGAGGGGCTGGGGTGGGAGCACAGCGGGGGAGAGGCAGCACTGGTACCTACCTCTCTGCCAGAGAGGCTGGAGCTGGGTCCAGGAGCCAGCCAGTCACTTCTCTCCCTCAGCAGCTGAGCGGAGAGCAGCTCCTCCAGGCTCCAGCAGCAGCAGCTGCTGCTCTTCCTACCCTTTGAGCAGGGAGCCTGATTGCAGTTACTCCGGTGCTGACCGGATGCAGCCAGGTCCCCTTTTCAGCCAGACTTTCCAGCTGAAAACTGGACACCTGGCAACTATTAATGAAACACAAGAATACTAAAGCATCTGGAATTATAACAGCCTCACAAAGGCACATTTCAATGAGCTGGGTGCACAGAGCACATGTAGCTGAAGAATGAATGACCCAAGCTGACACTCAAGAGGGAACATATGGAAGAGCAGGGACTCAAGAAGAGCTACCATTCCCAAAACCCCCCACAAGCATCTGTCCCCACAGCCTGTCCTCTCATTCTGTCTCCACAGGCTGTTCCACCTCAAGCCTCTACCCCCAGGACATGTTCCCCCATGAACTCCTGTCCCACAGCCTGTTCCCACAAGCCCCATTCCCCTGAGGTCCTGTACCTCATCCCATTTCATCCCTCTCACCTACTGCCTCTGCTCCTCCCCAGCAGCCAGGGGACTACTGAGAATGGAGAAGAGGAGAAAGTGTCACTTCGCTCAGTGCTGGCCCCACAAGGGCTCCTGGGGCTGGGAATCATAGAATCATAATCAGGGTTGGAAGGGACCCCAGAAGGTCATCTAGTCCAACCCCCTGCTCGAAGCAGGACCAATTCCCAGTTAAATCATCCCAGCCAGGGCTTTGTCAAGCCTGACCTTAAAAACCTCTAAGGAAGGAGATTCCACCACCTCCCTAGGTAACGCATTCCAGTGTTTCACCACCCTCATAGTGAAAAAGTTTTTCCTAATATCCAATCTAAACCTCCCCCACTGCAACTTGAGACCATTACTCCTCGTTCTGTCATCTGCTACCATTGAGAACAGTCTAGAGCCATCCTCTTTGGAACCCCCTTTCAGGTAGTTGAAAGCAGCTATCAAATCCCCCCTCATTCTTCTCTTCTGCAGACTAAACAATCCCAGCTCCCTCAGCCTCTCCTCATAAGTCATGTGTTCTAGACCCCTAATCATTTTTGTTGCCCTTCGCTGGACTCTCTCCAATTTATCCACATTCTTCTTGTAGTGTGGGGCCCAAAACTGGACACAGTACTCCAGATGAGGCCTCACCAATGTCGAATAGAGGGGAACAATCACGTCCCTCGATCTGCTCACTATGCCCCTACTTATACATCCCAAAATGCCATTGGCCTTCTTGGCAACAAGGGCACATTGCTGACTCATATCCAGCTTCTCATCCACTGTCACCCCTAGGTCCTTTTCCGCAGAACTGCTGCCTAGCCATTCGGCCCCTAGTCTGTAGCGGTGCATTGGATTCTTCCGTCCTAAGTGCAGGACCCTGCACTTATCCTTATTGAACCTCATCAGATTTCTTTTGGCCCAATCCTCCAATTTGTCTAGGTCCTTCTGTATCCTATCCCTCCCCTCCAGCGTATCTACCACTCCTCCCAGTTTAGTATCATCCGCAAATTTGCTGAGAGTGCAATCTACACCATCCTCCAGATCATTTATGAAGATATTGAACAAAACCGGCCCCAGGACCGACCCCTGGGGCACTCCACTTGACACTGGCTGCCAACTAGACATGGAGCCATTGATCACTACCCATTGAGCCCGACAATCTAGCCAACTTTCTACCCACCTTATAGTGCATTCATCCAGCCCATACTTCCTTAACTTGCTGACAAGAATACTGTGGGAGACCGTGTCAAAAGCTTTGCTAAAGTCAAGAAACAATACATCCACTGCTTTCCCTTCATCCATAGAACCAGTAATCTCATCATAAAAGGCGATTAGATTAGTCAGGCATGACCTTCCCTTGGTGAATCCATGCTGGCTGTTCCTGATCACTTTCCTCTCATGCAAGTGCTTCAGGATTGATTCTTTGAGGGAAGGGTCACTGCAGTGGTAACTTTGCTCAAGTCTTCACCACAGTTAATATTACTATTATTTTGAGGGTGAGGGAAGAGTTGTAAGTTTCTTTAGGTTAGGATTTACTTTTGTATTGGGTGTCAATACTAATTTTTTTTTTCTGAATGGACTATTGTTAGAAAAGTGCTACACTCTGGACACATTTCATCTAGGAAAAACTGGCCAAGCTCCATTGACATCCATGAGGCTCTGGCATCCATTTTACAATAGGCTATCAACAGAACACTCTACTTTCTTTACATTATTCTCCACTGCATTTCTTGGATTCAGTTTCGAATGAAATGTATGAAATGTACCATCCGTCTCCCTGAAACTCAAGCTACATAATGGGAAAAGGTACCTAGGTTCTGCACATTAACATCTCCAAAAGATTTGCCTCTCAACTTGAACATACTCAAGGCTACAGGTAAAAATTACTATGCATCATCACTGAAATAGTCACACCTCAACAGGTACCCAGTAGGACAATGGCTGGTGAGCCATTGTCAAATCTCTTCTCAAATATCATTAACTTTATGATGGTTTCCTGTTGCATTCAGGGTATGCAGTATGCCTGCCAGTGAAATGCCTTCTGGTAGGCAATATTATGTGCGTTTAAGTCCGTGGTTTGTTCCTGGTGCAATGCTTAACATCACTGTATAAACAAAGTGTCACTGAGCTTATGAGACATTTGATGTGTTATTTTGCCTTGTTGCTGTGATTTCAATAGAAACTTTTTCCTTTATTGTGTGTTTGTCAAGGTTCTTTCCCCACTCTGAACTCTAGGGTACAGATGTGGGGACCTGCATGAAAAACCCCTAAGCTTATTTTTACCAGTTTAGGTTAGAACTTCCCCAAGGTACAAACTATTTTACCTTTTGCCCTTGTATTTTATCACTGCCACCACCAAGTGTCTAACAGATATATAACTGGGAAAGAGCCCGCTTGGAAATGTCTTTCCCCCCAAAATCCTCCCCAAACCCTACACCCCCTTTCCTGGGGAAAACTTGATAAAAATCCTCACCAATTTGCATAGGTGAATACAGACCCAAACCCTTGGATCTTAAGAACAATGAAAAAAGCAATCAGGATCTTAAAAGAAGAATTTTAATAGAAGAAAAAGTAAAAAGAATCACCTCTGTAAAATCAGGATGGTAAATACCTTACAGGGTAATCAGATTCAAAACATAGAGAATCCCTCTAGGCAAAACCTTAAGTTACAAAAAGACACAAAAACAGGAATCTACATTCCATTCAGCACAGCTTATTTTCTCAGCCATTTAAACAAAACAGAATCTAACGCATTTCTAGCTAGATTACTTACTAAGTTCTAAGACTCCATTCCTGTTCTGTTCCTGGCAAAAGCATCACACAGACAGAGAGAACCTTTGTTTCTTCCCCCCCTGCCCCCCCTGCAGCTTTGAAAGTATCTTGTCTCCTCATTGGTCATTTTGGTCAGGTGCCAGCAAGGTTATTCTAGCTTCTTAACTCTTTACAGGTGAAAGGGTTTTTCCTCTGGCCAGGAGGGATTTTAAAGGTGTTTACCCTTCCCTTTATATTTATGACAGTGTTGTATTTTTAGTATTAGACCTAACTATTGGTTCCAGTGATCCAGACCTAATAGATAGCCTTCAATGGCTGTACAACTGTCTATTGTGAGATAAATGGTCAGTGTGGGTCTTCTGTTTAATGATCCAACATGGTACCATGTCTTGGACTACCCGAGTTGACCCTGCTATTTAACAGTACACCTAAGTGTGTCACAGAGTTCAGCTGTGTTGGTAGGATGGTAATCTGCATATATTCAGGTGTCAACGTGGGGAACCAGGGAGTTTATCAACAAGACAAAAATGGGGAACTCATAGATGCACCCCAGATATGGGACTAGTTATGTGTTTAGAACTGCTCAAGTTCACAGAGAATTGGGATCTCCAAGGCACAGTCACAGCTAGAGCTGCAAGACCCTAACTGAAGGGCAGGCAGAGGAGTAGGACTCCTGGTGAGGTCTGTTAGCTGCTGAAAGGTGCCAATGGAAATGAAGAGATTCATGGGCTGAGCTCCCAGAGCGTCTTTTGTCAGAAACAAATTATGCAGACCGTGTTTAAGAGATAAACATGTCTGGATCTGATGGCAGAGTTTTCTCTTTAAGCCATCATTCCAGTGTTGCAGCCACAAATCTGTATCAGGAGTGGCAATAATTCCATAACAATGTAGACAAAGAAAGTCTCCAGACATGTAAAAACACTAAAGAGGTGACATTTTAAATGTGACTAACCCAAAGTGAAGCACCTAAATCCATATTTAGATGTCTCAATGGAGACAATTTATGTGCTTACACCAGATATTTAAGTTCCTACAGTAAGCGTCCATTTATCTGAGTGTCTAAATTTCCCTGGTATTTGAAAATTGGGCATCAGTACTTCATAAAAAGTTTGTTTAAAAACAAGCCGTCTCAGCATGCTAGAATCATCCCTTATTAGAGAGTTGGGCTTCATGAGGAGAAAGCAGCATCGCTATGCAATTAGTCATGATGATTTTTTTTTAAATTTCTTTGATTTCTTTAAAAGAGTTTTGCAAATCCACTTTGTTGTTTCTCATTCTTCTAGCCCTCTTCCCCAAAGATTGACCCTGGTTTCCTCATCTTGTTACTGATTTCTTGGACAAAGGGGCTAGATACCTCAGCTAGGGTAAATCAGCATAGCTCCACTGAGGACCCAGAAAGTTTTATTTTGTGTATTGTAGTAAGGGTGTGATCATAGACCCTCTGAAATCAATAGCAAACCTCCCATTGATTCCACTGGGAGCAGGCCCAAGGCCTCTGACTCTGGAATAGGAAACTAGCTCTAAAAGGAGTTCGGCTTCTGCCTACTAGAGTAGATTTTGCACAAAATACTAAATAAGCAGAGTCCCAGGCCTAAATGCATCCAGAAATGTGATAGGAAAAGAAAAAGAGAATCCACTATTGCTCAAAGAGCACATTGGAGCTACACAAGTAGAAAATGAATTGCTTGATAATGGATATCCTTTTGGCAGGAATATCTAGTAAATCTACAAGGTCATCAAAGTTCTGCAATAGTGGTTTTATAATGAAGAAAAAACAGTAACTAGAGCCCCATGCTTTGGGAAGGTAACAAATCTCTCCTTGCTTTCAGTTTCAGATTCATTCCCTTTTGAATCTCTGAATCCTTCACACTTCTTTTACATAGAAATTTCCTTCCTCCCTCCCTCTTCTTCCTCCTCATTTTGGTAATGATAAAATGTGCCTAAAATTGTATGTCTGAGTCGAGTGATTTAATTTCATTTGTTGTGGTACGAAGAAAAATGAGGGAAGGATGTCAGATGCTTCAGAGGTGTTCTCACAGTTGCAATTGCTCTTTCATGTCACAGAAAGTGGAAAATGAGAACTCCATCCTACAGATTATTTGCAACATCTTTTATTCTTATAAAGAAAACATTCCAACGATACTGTTTTTTCTTTTCTTTTGCTATTTAAAAGAAAAGGAAAAAAATAGGAGCTCTGTCTGACCAGTTGGAATGGAAAGGGATCTGCATTACATGAGGGAGTTTAAATACATGTGCGATGTAGGACTTTTAGTGTAGAATAGAAAAGTAAATATAAAGATTGCTCAGGCCCTATAAGGGCCAAACACACATAGTATGGATGGCTTCCCTCAGTCATAGTCCAAATTAAAGGTATTAACTTGACTTCATACCCAAAGCAAAGTTCTAAAATAAGGCTCATATCAGCTATGTCCCAGAAAAGAATTAGCCAATTTCCCTTCCTGTTGGTTCTCTACGCAGCCCTGCCCCTCTGTCTCCTGTAACACCTTCCCCATCAATGTATAGACAATGATTAGGAAATCAGCTGCCTGCTGCAAATGAGGATCAAGTGCAAATCCATCCCTGCTAGCTAACAGAATGCAGGGATGGTTGGCAATCTGGGGCTGTGATGTAATTTATCCCTCCCAGAGCTAATGTGGGGGTCCCCTCATCGCATGACATAGGATCTGGTTGTTTTGGGGAGGTTTTTTAAAAGTTCCTTCTTCTCCTCCTAGGACAACAGAAAAATGTTACTGCCTCACCAGTTTTCAAAAGGGTCTTCTTTCTGCCTGTCTGCCTGTCAAAAAAGGGAAAGGCAGTTAAATTCTGAAGTTAATATGCCAAACATGCCTTTGCTACTGTAAGTTTGGAAATGAATCCTTTGTTTTTCTGCCATGTGTCTCATGCCCTTGTTTACTGTTGAACTCTTCAGAGAAATTCAAGGTACAGTGGTCAAATACAGAGGCTACTTCTGGCACCCAGGCCAACAACAATTCATAACATCATCACTGAATAACCAAAGGCTCGGTTGCACAACTCTTCCTCATGTTGGCAAGTACTTAGTGACATGAGCAGTCCCAGTGATGTCTAAATACATGCTCACGAAGGTGAATGAGGTTTGTGCTACCTAGCACTAAATTAAAAAGGAAAAATAAAAGAACCCAAAGGTAAACATAAAGCTTCTATTTCTCCATAAATGGACTTTGTTAATTAGAGTCAACAATCTCTTCCGTGGTAACGGAAAGGTCCTCTCCTTTAAAAAAAGTGTTATGGGTGGAGCTTTCAATTATTATCTGAGCACACTCTTCAGATCTGTCCACACAGTGGGTCAGTGTACTCTATGGGGGGGTGCGATTTCTTAAAGCACACTAATACATTGTGCATTAATTGGTCTCTTAGACTCATAGACTTTAAAGTCAGAAGGGACCATCTTGATCATCTAGCCTGATCTCCTGCACATTGCAGGCCACAGAACTTCATCCACCCATTCCCCTGTAATAGATCCTAACCTCTGGCTGAGCTACTAAAGTCCTCAAATCATGATTTAAAGACTTCAGGTTGCAGAGAATCCACCATTTACACTAGTTTAAACCTGCAAATGACCCATGACGTATGTTGCAAAGGAAGGTGAAAAGCTCCCAAGGTCTCTGCCAATCTGATCTGGGGTGGGGTGGGGGTGGGGGGAAGAATTCCTTCCCAACCCCAAATATGGTGATCAGTTCAACCCTGAGCATGTGGGCAAGACCCACCAGCCAGACACCTGGGAGAAAATTCTCTGTAGTAACTCAGAGCCCTCCCCAGCTAGTGTCCCATCACTGGTCATTGGACATGCTGCTAGATGTCGTAGATCGGCTACATGCCACTCTAGGCAGTCTCATTATACCATCCCTGCCATAAACTTATCAAGCTCAGTCTTGAAGCCAGTTATGTTTTTTCCACCACTAGACCCTGCTGGTGCGCACGAAAGGTTCCCGAGTGCGCTTTAATGCAGTGTTGTTTGAAACAATACTAGTTAAAATTCCCGATTTAAAATCACACTAGGGAACCTTTCGTGTGATTAACGCAATTAACGCACAACACATTAGTGCACTTTAGAAATCACACCCCTGCAGAGCATATTACCTCACCGTGTAAACACATGGACCGATTCTTTCTCTCCGTTACACAGTACAAATCAGGGGTCACACCACTTAAATCAACAGAATTACACCGGTGTAAATTTGGTGTCAGAGAACAGTGAGGCCCTATGAACTCTAGCTGTCACAGACATTGCTGGCCTCATACAAAGATGCTGGCTGTAATCAAATATCATGTTGTGTGGAGCTGAGATAAAGCTTTTCTCAAAATAGGTTGAAAAGAGACACAATCTGATTGCCCAACAAAAGTTTCCAACTTTATGCTGCAAGGGAATAATAAACATGCCACTTTTTTTTACAACAGTACTTGGTGTGTAAATTTAGTGCTTACGGATGGTCCAGATTGACCAGCTGTGGAGACTGAGGCCAATGGTTTGTCCACAGAACAGGTAAAGCACAGAAAGTGGCCTTGTAGGCTTCCCCCTGTTGCTCTAACAATGTGCCCCAATGCTTACCTAGAAGGACCAGTTGTTTGGGTTAATTGACTAGGGCCCATTCAGTCCTTGGCCTCTCCACTAAGCAAAGGTACTTACTGATGATTTTTGTGGGGTGGCCATTTAATAATCCAAATTCCACTACACTAGACATAAAGAAAGACATGTTTAAAAAAAACAAAAAACATGAAGGAGTCTAGCTCACTAGCGGGTTGGGCAGGGAGATAAAGACTGAGACTTTTATTCCTAAAATCCCACCAAGTCGCCATTTTTGTCATGGCAACGATGAACAGCAAACCTCAGTCCCTTTAGGGCACTGGTTTGCATCGCAACCTTAATGAAAAATGACTTAGCTTGTCATGTTGCTGCTCTGAAGAAATCATCTTACAGGATTCTCACTGCTGGGTCTTAGCCCCCCACTGAAAGACTGGTGAAGCTCCCAAAGTTTTTACAGCTTATGACCATTAAGCATAGTGGTAACAAGGCAGAGTGTGAACCAGGCCCACTACTGATGGTCACAAGCCATTCCCCAAGCATAAATACTGCCCTCCAAATGTTCCAGTCAGTTCTGATTGCCTGGCTGTGTGATCATAAAGCCTCCCAGATTCAGTGAGAGTAGTAACTGACAGCTGCCCAATAAGAAGCAGATTATGCCTCTTGTTATAGGAGCATTCTATAAATGTATAAAGAGATGTTAATTAGAGCTGGTCAAAACTTTTCTGACAGAACGTTTGTTCCCTCAGAAAATGCTGATTCAATAGAATCAAAATGTTCTGCAGGAATGCGTCAATTCTGTCAAAACTTTCAATGAAAACCAGGCAAGCAAGCAGACTAGCTGGCTGGCCAGCCTCGCTGTCTGGATTCCTGCCAGCCAGCTGGCTAGCAGGCAAGTTGTCAGGTTACCTGGGCAGCCCAGTAAGGCAGCTGCCCAGTGAAACAAGAAGCATGGGGCGCAAGCTGGCTGGGAAACCAGGGGGAGTTGACTACCTGTGGAGGTGGGCAGCCTGGAGAAGGAGCTGCCCAGGTAGTCAGAAAGCCAGCCGTCCAGGGAGCAAGCTGAAAAACTGCATTTTGGTTCTCCCAGAAAGACATTTTCACACTTTATCCTCCCACAAAAATTTTCACATTTGTGGCCTTTGAGCCTGATTTGAGAGACGTTTTTTCACAAGTGGGAAATTCCTCTTTTCAGCCAACTCTAATGTCAGTGTGTCTCAAACCAGGCCCTGCAAAAGAGAAGCACCTAAAATTAGTGGATGCTTTTGAAAACCTGAGTTCAAGGTGGGAAATCCTGACCCCAGTGAAGTCAATGGGAGTTTCACCATTGACTTCAGTGGGACCAGGATTGCACCCTAAATGATTTATCCTTGGTCACAGAGGATGTTTTTGGCAGAACCAGGAATAGAACCCAGAGCTTCTGACTCCCAATCCACTGCCCCAACAACAAGACCAGCATCCCCTAAACTGTTACCGCTGGGTCACTCTCCCTTTGTGCCAGCACTACACTTTAGATCATTTTTAAAACCTTTCCTTCTGGTTCAACTGCCACCTCTTTGCTGCCACCCCTGTGCTCCCCATTTCCCACTGATGCAAGATTTCCACCTGCTGCTGCTCCACATTTCCCTGACTTCTTCTAGAAAGCTGTCACTTCATTTTTCACACACTCTCTTTTATTATCCATGTGTAAATGATATTATTCCCACCCTCAACTACTTGTCCCTTCCATTTATTTCCATTCCTCCTTTTCCTGACATGTGCTTCTATGGACCTATGCGTGATTTTTGTTCTCCTTTGCATTTTACTTAAGATATCTGGGGAAAATTTGCTGCCTTTTCACATAGTAAATGGCCTCTCTGAAGTTTCTTAGTGTTGTCTTAGGGTGTTGGTTGTCTCTCTCTCCAAAGACCCAGGGTCACCTTTGCTAGTTTTGTAAAAAAGCAATGTGCAATAACCAGAAATGGGAGAGCTGATCTAAGCAGTTTTTATTTACTCAAGGACATATTCACCGTGTGACTTTCTGCAGGGATAGGACTGGAATGCAGGTCTGCAAGGTGCATAGTGGCCAACACTTCTGCAACACTAACCAGCAGCTCTGGTAGGGCTGGGTGCATTACCACAGACTGTGGGGATAAATTTTACGGAAAGCCCACCTCAGAAGGTCAGACTGATGGTTCCCTTGTCACCCCCGGTTAGCCCAGGCACGCTATTTAAGTCCAGGAGAGGTTTCAGGAAGTGTCTGTGCAACAAGTGGGCTCCTCTGCCAGATGAGTAATGGACCTGCCTCTTGGACCCCTGACCTTGACTCTAACTTATGGTTCCTGATTCTGGCCGCCGCTGCTCTGACCACTAGGCCAGTGATTCTCAAACTTGTGTACTGGTGACCCCTTTCACATAACAAGCCTTTGAGTGTGACCCCCCTTATAAATTAAAAACGTTTATATATTTAATACCATTATAAATGCTGGAGGCAAAGCGGGGTTTGGGGTTGATACTGACAGCTCACGACCTCCCATGTAATAACCTCACCACCCTCTGAGGGGTCCCAACCCCCAATCTGAGAACCCCTGAACTAGGCCTCATTGCCCAAGTCCCAGTTGTGAGACAGCCTCACAAATGATGCCCATGTTCAGTCCAAGTCTACCCTACACACTTTTGCTGACATAGCTATGTCAGTCAGAGGGGTGCTGAGGTGTGATTTGTGACCGACAGAGCTGTGCCAGCAAAATCCCCTAACAGAGACATAATTAAACTGGCAAAACTTTCGCTTTTGTCAGTATAGCTTATCTCGCTCAGAGTAGCGGGAATAGCCATGCCAGCAAAAGCAGAGTTTTGCTGGTACAAGCTGTGGCCACACTAGGAGTGCTTTGCTAATATCGCATAGTAGTGTGTGTGTGTGTATGTATATACATATATGTGTATGCATAGCTATACCAACAAAGCCTTCCAAGCGTAGTTCAGGCTGGAGAGCCATAATAGCCTTTAGCCGTGAGCTGCTGTTTATAGTAGTTTATTCGGTGTATACAAGGGGTGGCCAAAAAAATTTCAGCGGGGAACTGCCTCTTCTTTATATGGAGATGTTGTCCATGATAAAAGTAATAGTGTAGTATTATCAGGAAAAATTCTGCCCTCAACTAAACACACTCAGTTCCCATTGAGTGAATTAAGGATTATGAGTCCATATTTGAGGTTAGAATTTGGACCAGCAATACTTAACAATTCTATCTGAGGTTTTCAAACTACGTCACCAGCATAAACAGCTGAAGCCTCATAGCCCCCCAGTGAAATGGGTGTGGTAAGTATTGTTTTTCCCATTTTGCAAACTTGGGTATAGAGAGGTTAAGCAGTTTGGCCAGGATCATGCAATGAGTTGTTTTGACACTCAGGCGCAGAACCCAGAAATTCTGATTCCCATAATCCTGTGCTGATTGCACGACCATGCTGAGATGATGCATAATATCCCATCAGAAAACAAGCCAGTTTAAGAAGACTGGTCCTTCCAGTAAGGCCAGATCCAGGGACTCAACGCCAAGCCCAAACAGTGGGCATCTTTGCAAAGATGGGACTGAAAGGGAGAAGAAATTCTCCTTACTCTCCAGTGTGGGTGCAGAGCTGCTCTGTAGGGGTTAGTTCAGCCCACTGCAGGCCCACACAACTCTGCTGCAGGATCCTCTGAATGGCTCCTCCAAAACCAAGACTCCTTCTGTCCTCTGCACAGCAGAAATACACTGACTCTGCTGTCAATAGGTCCTCCACAACCACAGAGTTGGGGGCCTGTTTTGCCCCTTAGTGATATGTTCATAAATGAGTTACCGTGACTCTTTACTATTTGAAGTCTATGATACTGGATAATTTAACTCTGAGATTTAAACAACTGTAATATTGGTTAGTCCAGAACGTTATCTGCTGGCTGCATAGGCTAGTGGAGGGGCCACTGACCACTCTACTCTAGTGGGCTCTGGAATGGCCTTATCTCTCTTACACCCATGGCTTGCCACCATGTGAGACAAGAGAATGTCATGTTAAGAATGGGGAAAAGGAGGAGATTGGTGCGTCTGTCTTGCTTCCCTGACTCCTAGCACCAGTGTTACAGAGCATGCCTAAGTTCACAGAGGCTGAAGTGAGCACTTACAATTGCCATGAATTGTGGAGATTTAAAAAAATAAAATTCAAAGAAAGTATAGCGTGGCATAGTGGTTAAAGAACAGGAGATTGGAACAGTCCCTTTAAATGAAGGTTTAGGAGGCACAGCTGGGCAAAATCCCCCTAATCCCCACTTTCTGCTCCCTTTCGTCAGTCAGTGTTTTGGGGGTGAAAGGTCCCCTCTTTGCAGACATGTTGCTGCATAAACCAGTTTTTAGACAATGGCATTTTTTTCCTGTTCTTCTGTGGGACAACTTTATGAAGAAACACTGAGGTCCCTGGTGCTAAGCCCAAAACTCTTCAGTGGGTACCCGAAGTTAAATGTTATGTAAACACCATCCTCATTAACTAGTGTGGGCTGAATTAATTCCTGCTGTAAGTCCATTGACCTCATCGGAATTACACCAGGGGTGAATCTGACACCTAAGCCCACACAACTAATTGATTGTTCATGAGAATGCGTTACTAATTACAATTTCCAAAATGTTAAGTGTTAGGAAAATACTGAGAACATATTATATATTGTAGCTGCTATGGTTATAAATTAACATGCTCATTTCAATTAAAGGTAGAAACCAAGAATCTGTAGAGGCCCTCTTCTGGTCTTATGCAAATCAGCTATGGGCTGCTGGTAGTTGGAATGCAATAGATGAAGAAAAAAGGTAATCATGACCTTTCAGAACTGCTCCATTGTGACTGAAGACTAACTTCCCCTTACACTTCCACATTATCTGCAATGAAATTTCTTCCAAGCTAAACAATTTCAGAAGACTGATTTCAGGAATGCAGAAATGTCTGCTTAATTTCAACCTCAATAAGCCCACATTGCAACTCATTCTTAATGTATCAAAGTTAAATGTTTTAAACATTTATCTAGTTGCTATGGCTTTGCCTTGTGCATCAGACACTTTATCCATCAGACATGACAACTGAATAATATTTTTTTTATTTTCAGACACAGGTCACAGATTCTCCTCATCATGCTACATTTTCCTCCCTGCCCTTTTGAGCTTCCTGGAAAATCTGTTCTGTAATACTGCGGGTACATGAATTACTGTCACAGGTAGCCTGTAGAGATTTCATACCTGCTGCAGTTCATTTATCCAGGAATGAAGAAAAACCCTTGTCTTCCGTGGGTATTATCAGTGACAGCAGATCGGACACTCTGAGGCTTGCTTGCCCTCTGTGCTCTATTGATTTCCTAAATTTTTATGACTCATCATTTACCATTCTTGGATTGAAACAAACTAAAAGTAGTATGTTCAGTCCCACAGTGCAAAGGATTCCCTGCCATGAACTGTAGTAAGGGGTTACAGTCCATTTTTATATTCCTGCCCTGTACTGTTGTGGTGAGCTGCTAAATAGCTGCTGTGTTCCACTCCAGAAGTGGCTGCATTTCAGTGGTTAATAAAAAAATCTCATGTCACAAGGGCATGTTGAGACTTAATTTGTTAAAGTTTTCAAAGTGCTTCGAGGTCCTCAGATGTAAGGTGCTACAGAAACTGAAAATATAGTTGATATTAGGACAATGGAACGGACTGCCCAGGGAGGGTGTGGAAGCTGGAGGTTTTCAAAAGGAGGCTGGATAGCCATCAGTCTTGGATGGTTAAGACACAACAAATCCTGCATCTTGGCAGGGGGTTAGACTAGGTGACCCTTGCGGTCCCTTCTAATCCTATGGTTCTATGATTCTATATTAAATTAAATATGTAAGATGCTGTGACTGTGTCCTGATCAGCACAGGCCAGGCTCCTACTGAAAGACTTGCCTGTTTACAGCCTATCATCAGGGTTCTCTGTTCTTGTTTAACACCCACCTCTGCCTCTGAATTCAGTCTGATGATAAGCAGTCAGGAACTGTATATCTGATGCATCACATGCTGGGGGATGGGGGGTGGAAGTTCTGTGGATTTATCCAATGGGTGAAATCTGACCCAATTTTTATCTATATATATTTATATCCACACCTACACTTTATCTTTCTTGAGGGTAGGCCTTGTGGGATGCTTACTCTAGCTAACTGCTGAGAATAAGACTTGACAGCATACCTTACAAAAGTTCAAAGAAAGGGTAGCATGGCATAGTGGTTAAAGAACAGGAGTCAGAGGAGTGGATTCTATCCCAGAATCTGCTTTAGATGTGAAGCAAACATTGGGCAGCTCACTGAGGCCAACTTTTTCAAAATTGGGTGTCTAAGGTTAGGCTCATGCAGCCAAACTTAGGCCCTGATCCTCCGACGAAGTCCATGCAAGTGGACCACTATGCCTCTACGAAGCCCCCTGTGAAATCCAAAGGCCCCGGGCAGGGGTTCCACCTCAGAGGCAATCACTGTAGGATTAAGGTCTTTGACACTGGAAAAAGTAGCCTGATTTTCAGCGGTACCCAAGCAGCCACATAGCCAATGAGGGGACACTTTCATCTAGATGCCTAACTCTGGATTTAGGTATCCCAGCTTTCAAAATGTTGGATTTAAACTTCCCTACCAGTTTCCTGTTCTGTAAAATGGGAAAGACACGACTTACTTACCCCACAGGGGAGTTGTGAAGTTTAAAGAATCAATAATGGTGAAGTGCTTTGAGATCCTCTGATGGGAGCAGCTATAAAAGGGCAAAGTGGCAGTAATAGCGATTGAGTTTCCCAGCCATCACAGCAGGAGACAGTCTTGTATATAGCTGACAAGCAGTCACCGTCTGCTCCCTGTCTCTGTTTGCACTTCATCAAGTTATCTTTTTGCAAGCGAAGAAATCCCAGCTGATTAAACAGCACATTCATCATCTGGATTTTTCTAGATCGTTTTCTATATCAATAGTGTAATAAAAATCCCACCTCAAAAGTTCATGGAGATCAGCTCTATCTTCCACGCAGACCCCTAGAGGAGCCACAGCAAGACTGGCAGTGAAAATATACAGCTTATTCATCCACAGTGCCAATCAAAGAACATTAAACAAAAAGATTAGTTCTGCTTTTATTTGTTTGTAACATGAAAAGCATGGAATATTTAACAGCATTGTAATGAATACCAGATGGGAATAATGCTCATTTTAAAGACACTGTTAACCACCTCTCTTCCACACTGCTCAAACAGCCAGGCAAATCAAGCAGCCCATTAGAACAATTTATGAACTTCTGCTGAGGGAGTTCTATCAAGAGGTCCACTGCTAATACAGTGCAACCCTGATAACATCTGTTAGGGTTATTCATTGAAGAGGATTATATTACAATCTTTAGTAATAGCAATGAATGCTACAGTAAAACCGGATGAGACTTCAGTTTCATTCGCTCCAGCAATGTGTGTTTATCAGTGTTTTTCGGCAGTTGGAAGCTGAGGCTGCATTCACGAAATGTTGAGAAATGAAATTCAGAAAGCTTGAAATATTAACTTAGAAAAAAAACCCCTCTGTCTTTAATCTCTGCTGGATGTAATACTTGCCTCCTACACATAGCACTGGTATGACTGCAAGGTGATTTCCAGAGTGAATACCCCTTAAAAATCACCCCCTCTTAACTCCCCACTGTTGGTTTTTATTTCATTCAATATTTATCATTCTGTAATCTTGCTCCATTTTTTTCTAATTTAATAGGTTTATAATGATGGCTCTTTTTTCCCTTAGTATTACCTAACCACATCATGAGTGTTCAGATCCAAAATTACATCATTATACTGGCAAGGACTTTTGTACAGTTACAATCCAGTGCTCAGGCATTAGACAAAGAGGAACTACAAAATTATTTTTTTGACCATTCTGTAAGATCCCTAGTGACTATGAGCCACATCCTCAGCTGGTATATATCAGCCTAGCTCCATTAACTTTAATGAGGCTATGCCCATTTACACCAGTTAAGAATCCGACCCTCTTATTTTTATTTATTGAACTTGCCACCTTTCAGTGTTATGACCTAAACAACAGCCTTTGTCCTCTTGCAGCGGGGTAACTATCTAAAGCAGGTGTTTCTGCAATAATATCCAGCCTATATATTTATAACTGCCCAGGATACTCCAGTGGCCTCTAAAACCATTTACAGTAATTCTCATTGACTGCATCAACTCCCACTGATCAACTGCAGACTCCACTGCAGCCTGAACTTGGTCAGCCCACTACTCACTCACCCATAAAATAGTGTTTTTCCTTTCAAGCCTGTGAAAATCTTGTGCACGACTCTCTCCTCCCTTCTAGAAGTAAATTCCCTGCATTAGACAGCAACACAGCGGAAGGCTCCCCAGTTTTATTTGGCTGTTTCAGAAAAACTAGCCTAACATAGGCCTATCACCTTGAAAGGGGCTCCTAGGGGCTTGGCCACACAAACCCTGTTGGTGCCCCCCTAAATTAATAACCCACAAGGAGCATTATATTGCAGAGAGAAAAGCTGTTAGTAAGGGTTGCAGCATCATTTGTGTATTGATTTGAGCAGCCAGTACACCACGGTGATATAATCTATAAGTCACCAGGGTCTGACTTTCCCAAGGTCACAGGCCTGCCTCTATGTTGGCATGATCTCCCATCTACTGTTGCTGGCACCTCTTAGGGTAGCAATCACAGTGCTCTGCATGACCATTGCACTACTAAGTTCAGCTGAAGAGTTTAAACTTGCACAAGTGCAATCTTATGCCTTCTCCCTAATAACCTTGTGTTCTCCAAAATACATAAGGACCATAAAGGGGTCACAAAGCCCTATGTACAGATCACCGGGAGTTAAGCAGCACCAGGAAAGACAGCGACCATCCCAAAGTTCATCCCAACACATGACTTTTAGGCAAAATATACAGAGGGGCTTTCCTACTACCAGAAAATAATTCTTCTTTGGAGTTCTTCAACTTTGATGCTTCTGGCAGACTTGGTCTTGCTAGAATTCAAGAACGAAATTGGCAATTATTTGGTTACTAATACTATTTCTGGGTCCACACATACCACAATGGTAAGAGAAAGAGGAGTAAAGAGTATAGTACATACCTAACTATAGCAATGCTTGCTTACTTACACAGATTAGACTGAGAACTAAACTTTGGGCAGAGAAGGAATTCCCCTATATCCAAATATATTGTGTGTGTGGGCATGGTTTCCCTCTCCTCTGGAACAATGAGCAGGGATCATCATTTGGGACCCTTACAGAAAAGTTCCACAGTGTCCTGTAGAAACTTAACAAGGTTCTATAGATTTTGCTCTTTCTGAAGATCCTGCGGAATTCTGTAGATCCTGCAGGGATATAATTTTCTAGTACAGTACATTTGCTAGGACGGTCTTAAAGAAAAGTTGGTATTTTCTAATAAGGGTTATGAGTTTAAGATCAACTAGCTGTGCTCAGCACAATCATTTATTTGCCTGCAGTGTGTGAAGATGATAGGAAAGGAGGCAGCAAGCACTAGCAGACATTAGTCCTTCCTACCTTGTTCTTCTGTGTTCCTAGGACAGAACAAACATACGGATGGAAAGAATTAAAGGCAGAGAAAAGAAAACACAGAATCACCCCAGGATAACTGAGAAGCCCTTAAAAAGAAAATGTATTTATTTACTGCATTACAACTGCAACACACAATTATTTTCTCCTTTAAAAAAAGACGGGCAGTAAAATATTCCAATTTTACAGTGCAGTTTAACATACAACATAGTACTTCATTGATAACAGTGACAAGCATAAAAAAAACAGTCACATGGCAAGAGTTGCGAGTGATAAATTTCCAGTCCCTTTATCTTTATTGCAGACAGGAAAACCACCTCATATTTTATTGGTCATCAAATGTTTCAAAATACTGGAGCCTTATCTTGCCAGGTGCTGAGTCCCCAGTGAAGTTCTGCAGAATCAGCCCACACTATGTGGGGAGATGTATGCTTAGTACCAAATTGTGGAAGTATTTTCTAGGCAATAAGCAAAACTCTTCTCTATACACTACACTGTGAATCATTTAACAACCTAAAGCCTCACTTTCAGAGATGCTGAGCACCCAGAGTTCTCACTTACTTTAACGGGAGACAGGGTGTCTCAGCGCTTTTGAACAAGTAGGCCACTTTTGCATATTCTGAAACATTTTCCTGTAGATTTCTATCGCATTCATCTGTGCATGGGACTTCAGTTGATTTCATCTGGATTCCAGCAACAGAACAAATCCAGACGATACAAGGGAAATCCACAATGCACAGAAGAACATAAAATTTTGCCCAGAAATGGTCAAAACGTAACCCACCTCGCTACTTAAAAGGCCAGAGGCATTCATTAAGAAAGGACACATTTTGTGTCTCTTATTCACCAGTTACCTTACTCTTAACGGGACCAATGAAATTCATGGGGCTACTTGTGGAGTAACATACTGCAAAGTGCGAATAAGGATCATAGAATTAAGCCCCAAAAGACTATGGTCCCATTATGGAGTCTCCCATAATTTCCAGGGAGGGTTGCTTAAGAAATGTTACTTTACCACAGTCATGGGTTCTGAATGGGCCAAATTCATCTCTCTACATATGATGGAGTTACACTAGGGATTAATTAAATCAAATAATCTTTTGGGTTTTTTGTTGTTTTTTTTAAAAACATAAACAAAGCCAGGCTCTTGTTACTGAAATTATAATTTTATACACTGTCATACATAGGCAGCACCGAGAAGCCAACAGCTTCTTTTGATCTGTCTGGAATGTAAGAGGATATTTCTGAAGACAAGAGTTTCAAAACTACATGGAATTCAGTAGAATAAATATATATTATTTCCAAACACAAAGCAAGAGGCAGTTTACAAAAATACTATTGTCACAGTCTTTCTGCATCAAATGTGAGTAAGAGTAAAGGATTTGAAAAATTAGCATGACATTTCAAAAGACCACAGGTTTAATAAGAAAATAGACTGGTCCACATTCCCTGAATTAAGCCAGAAAGGTTAAGGAAAGGTCCAAGACAAGGAGTCTGTCTTGGACTTGATATCAACGGTGATAACTTGCACATGTACAGTGACAGCTGTTTGGCTCCAGTATTGTTTACCTTAGTAGAGAGCCTAATTTATCACAAATGTATTTAAAAATCATAAGTTACATGACAAAAGTGGAAACGGTCCCTGCAATCTGAGTACTTGTGTTCACACAACCGAAAATTAGCTATCCAGTTATTTACTTCTCTCTCTCTCTCTCCCTCTCTCTCGCACACACACTCTGTATCCTAAATGTTACACTGAACAGCACATGCATAAACAGTTATTAATATCAACATTAGTATTAGAGATGTTTTAGAGATGTATATGAGAGTGTTCATGTTCTAGTGTCTCTTACACTTGTTTTGTACTTGAATATTAACATTTACAAGTGGACCTGAACTGCAAAACTGGGACCTGGGTTCCGGTCTGGATTTCAAACACTCCCACATGGTAAGGCATTCAGATCTGGAGTTCTCCTCCAGCCTCTTACAGTGATTAGGGTCTGGATCTGGACTCAGATTGTGAACTATCCTAAAATTCAGCTGTGTTCAGGATTAGGGATCTTGTCTGGCCTTTTATAAAGTCAGGCCCTAATCATGGAAGTTGGATCCAGATTGAGGTACAGATACCAACAATTACATCTTCTACAGTTCAAGAATGTTCAGATGTTGGCTTCCAGTTGATCTCTAACAGCAAGTGGAAAATATATCTAAATATTTGTAGATCTTTTAATTTAAAAAAAAACCCTCAACATTTAGGGCCTAATTAAAGGAAATTTCAGTAAACCAAGTTGTTCGTATTCAAAGTATTGGGGAAATACATTGAATGCAAGTGTAAATCCCATAGTTGTGCTTTCCTTTTAGTTGTTGTTTTTGGTAACACTACCTTTTCAATGCATCCTTTCAAGGGCTCTAAGCAAATTACACTTACACTTTCTTCCTACAATTAAACAAAGGTAGCCTCTATGTGTGTGTGTGTGGGGGGGAAGTAAGCGAGATGGAGTGGAAGTGAGATGGGAAATGTCCACAACCCCCTTATGATTGGGCCCAACACAGCCAACTGGTTCTAGAAGTGAGGACAGGTCTTCTGCAAAAGTTTTGTGCACTCTGGCAAACAATAATGCAACTTCCATTCTTAGTTGCACTTTTTAATGTCAATGAGATGGTAGGTTTTATGAAAGTTAATGTCAGAGAATTTTCACATGCACATTATTGTTCCTGCAAATGTTTCATGTAGGTCCCGTGCACCCCAGTAAACAAATGAGGAGGAAGTAAACTTCTGGAAATATAGCTGTGATGTTTTTCAGAAGGAAACCTCTCTCATGGAATTATACAAGAAACTAAGAGAGCACAAGCTAACAGAAGGGCTTCCAGTCAAATATACACACATATGACTTAGAGACACAGAATGAAAACATGAGAATATATCATGACACATCCAAATAGCTTCAGAAACACAAAATGCTCAACCCGTGACTCTCAGGTAAGACTCTTAAGCTATGTCTACACAGCAGCCGCACAGCCTGGGTAGACAGACACGCACTCGCGGGGCTTGAGCTAGCATGCTAAAAATAGCAGTGCAGACATTGTGGCTCTGGCGGAGAATCATGCCACCCACCTGACCTCAGACCCAGGGAATCAGGGTGGCTGGAGAACCGGAGCTGCCAACTGAGCTGCAATATCCACACTGCTATTTTTAGCATGTCCCAAGCTGAAGCCAGGCTTATTCCCAGCTGAGAGTGTAGCCATACCTTTAAAAGGCCTGATCTGGCATGGTGCTGAATGGGAAGGTGAAGGCAATAGGATTGCAAGGGGCTCAACACCTCATGGGATCAGGCCTGAACAGAAGAAAATACTGAAAACTTGTTAAAATATATCTCTAACCTTTCCTTGCTTCATTTTAAAACAAACACTTTTCTTTTTAAAGCTGCACTTGAAAATTACACTGATGTGGAATGTCGTCTTTCTTCAAGCAGTACAATTATTACACTTCCTCTTATACCCAGATCACAGTAATGGCTAGGCTGTCCTTGCAGAGTACAGGGATACACATATGTGCAACGAAAACCAAGTCTGTGGTGTTTTACTCTTATTGGAACTGACAAAGGAGACATTCAGATTTTGGGGGGCCCTATGTTCTGAAAAATAAACCCTCCAAGCAAGAATTCTAGATAGAGGAAGACATCAGCTCCAGGCCAGAAAAAAAGCTAGTAATGGCAGGTAGGGTTGGAGCCAGCTTGCATCTTCCTCTGGCAACGTTCCTTCAATATTGTCTCTTATTTTTCAGAAATGGTTTGAGTTCATTTTTCCAACGAACAAAAGGGCCAAAATAAATGGCTTGCTGCAGTGGTTGATAAATGGTTTGTTAGATCAGTTTGTCAAAAGTGACCATTTTTCTGTTTGAAAAATACCCCAGCTATTTATGATGTATAACTGTGTCATTCAAATGTCCCAAGGGGCTCAAGGGCATGCAGACCCAGACTGCAGAGCACATGGTAGTGCTTAGAAAGTCAGGGACAAGGCTGGGATAACACAGCTGAATTTGAAATGGTGGCCCTCCCTTTTCTGATTAAATGGCACCTTTCTATAGCTAATAGCTGAATTATCCATGAATGCCTGCTTAAAGGGATCAGAATGAAGGGGCTTGGGCAGGTTATTTGTAATACAAACGGCGTGATGGCTATTATTATTAGTTAAGCGCTGCCAAAAACACTCTGATCTGTATAAGACACAAGTGCTCCAGTGTGAAAGGCAGATTAGAGAGAGGGCAAGATGTCCCGGGAGATCCAGAGAAGATCATTCATTGAGATCAGAATAACTTAAAAATGTATCAGAATAAAATTCTAACATGGGTGATGTTTGAGGGGCTTGTAGCAGAAGTGGGTCTGTAGGAGGAAGCTGAATGAGGAAAGGGGGAGCAGAGTACTTTGGGGTTGGGAGGCTATTTCAAGCATGGGGTGGCATGAAAACAGGCAGGGAGAAGGAGTGAGTCAGTAATAAAGAGGTCAGTGAGGCAGGGATTGTTGACACAGGGATAGGCTGTGAAGGGGTTAAGAAACTAGATCGGAGATGTAGCCTTGGGCACAGTTGTGCAGGATGTGTAGGTGAGGAGGAGCTATTGAAACAATGCATGGCAGGAGATATTCAAAGAGTGGGTGGGAGCTACTGGCAGGCGAAAAAGACAAGTTTAACAACTGCACTGTGGACTGACTGGAGGGGACAGTTATGGGAGCAGAGGAGGGCAGACAGGAGAAGGTTGCAGTAAACAAGGCAAGAGATGGCCAGGTCACTGATAAGTTATCAGGCCAGGAAGGAAAGGTCAGATTTTAGCTATTCCAGTGGGTGAAGAATTAACATTAGAGAGAGTTCAGAGAAGGGAGATGATGAGAATGACCAAGGGCATGGAAAAACTCACATGTCAAGATACACTGAAAAGACTGGGAATGTTCACCTTAGAAAGGAGACAAATCAGAGGGGACATAATAAAAAGAAAAACAACAAACAGTCCAGAGAACAGAGATTGAACGCTTTTGTTCTCCTGGTCATGTAACACAAGAACAAGGGACAGTCAATGAAAATGAAATTTGTCGTATTCAAAACTGAAAAAAGCAAATACCTTTTCACACAACATGCAGTGAGACTTTGGCACTCATTGCCACTAGATGCTATAGAGGCCAAAAATTCAGCATGATTCAAAGAGGGGCTGGGCATTTGTATGGATAACAAGAATATCAAGATTTATTATAGTTAATACTAACAACAATTTTGGAAGTGATATAAAAATATAAAAAGTGATAAATATGCTTCAAGATGTAAGACACTCTCTAATTATTAGGGATTGGGCAGAGACTTCTGGAGCACATGGTGCTGGCCTCTGCCAGAGAGAGGATATGGGATAAAATCAACCTCGAATTTGATCCAGAATGGTAATTCCTATGTTCCTGTGTTCCAGCACCTAGGAACCATTATGTCTTTTGAAGACATAATCCCTCCTCCCACCTCCATTGGGGTGCTGCACCTCCTCTAACACAGCTCAGCCTCCCCAGTGGTCAGTACCTGTCAATTGCTAAAATAGATTAGGTAACAATGGTTTGCTTAGTTTGAATAGTATTGTAATTACAGTGGTGCCCTTTAGGCTACCAGTTGTGTTGGCATATTCCTGATAAACCCTATTCTTCAGGGAATGCTGATAACTCTTCTACAAACACATGGTCTGGTTTTCAACTGGGCAAACCAAAGAACTTAAAAACAAATAAAACAGACTGCATGCTAGATTATTAAATCATATTTGATATTTTGGGGAAACTGATTGTTTAGGTTCTTGGATTTGTTTTATTTTAACATTGTACAAGTGCAAAATGAATAAAGAAATGGCATGTCTGTGTAACTCAAAAAGTCCAGTGATTCAAATAAATAAGCGTGGTTAGTCCAAGACATAATCAAACTTTTTGAATCACAGTTAAATATGGTAGAAATGTTAAAATTGGTTACTGAATGGTTCACAGTGTCTGTGCAAAGTTATCTACAGTTTTTTTAACAGGCAGACTTTAGAGAATAGCCAAGCACCCACAGCTGGATTAACACAGTGAACCGTAAGAGCTCAGAGCAGGTCAATGATCTGAGAACTACGAAGAACTTGCCTGACTTCCCCCAGCAACCCTGGAAGGAGCCCTTACATTTCACTTGGTAAATGTGTTTTCAGCTGCAGAATAGTAACTAAACCAATGGACAGTAAAGTCTACAAAAGCAGCTATTACAGCCAATACAATATAATAACACATAACCAAAATCCATGCATGATTTCAGTCAATAAATTTCAGTAAATCTGAGTAACTACCTAAACGTTTTTCAAAGGTGGAAATAAATATATCTCCACCTGAGCCAAAATAAATATTGAATATGAAATGAATGTTGTTGCTACTTAAATTTAGTCCTTAACTATTATCTGGCAATTCCCATGATTCCCAAGCAGCAAGAAAGACTTTTCAGTGCCACCCACTGGTTTACAGAATTCCTTTTGCTCCCTTTAATTTATTTACACAACTGAGTGTGTAACTCCTATCTCCTCTTGAAGTGCTCTTGTAAATCTCCTTCACACCAATGGAAGTTCCATGCACACACCAAGTACAAAGTATTTAATGTCCTAGACATGATCAAGCTGAGTAAATTCCTGAGATCCCAGAGCACCAGTATATAACAGAGCTGGTAATTATTTTGTCTAAAGACACACTATGTAGATATCTGCAATAGTCACTTTTTGGAGAAACTGGTTCTCTTCTGAGGACATCAATCAACTCTAATGATTAAGGATTAAGCTGAGATGAATAGTGATTCTAAGATCCCGGCAATTTACGCAAAGTGATCACTGTATAATGATTAATTATGAGTTTTATTAATTAGGTTATTCGCTTTATTTTCAGCCAGAAATGCTTGACTATAGTAAACATAACAGCCAGGCAAATAAGTTATTATGTGGCTTACAGATCATGATAGCTCTGCAATCTTGGTGTTATCAGGAGAATATTACTTTTGTGTGTGTGTTCTTAGAACATACTTTTTCCTCACAAAGAGCACTGGAGAGAGGCTTATATAAACAGAATTTAAAACAATCTAAATTGCTGGTTGGAATCAGAGAATATTCTATAAATAGGTATGCAGCCCAATAGCAATTCTCTACCTCACTGTACTGCAGCCATGGAAAAAATTGTTGAAAGCGTCTGGCTACAGAATCAATTACAATTCGCAAATTAGACTGAGGCTTTTCTCCAAAGGCTGGGGCTGAAGTCTGAACTTGGAGTGCGTGGAGATCCTACTAACTTCCCTGCATGAGCAGCTGAGTGCAGAATTTGGCTAGTTGAGCCATAGTTTCAAAGCGGTATCATCTTGGCCCATCAGATAGTGGATGACATCTTGTATGCTAAAGAACTTTGGTGCATGCAGTTTTGCAAGTATAAAAATGTTTACTTGTCAACACATAGTGAATTTGGATGCAGCCTGACTAGTCAGGTGCTGGTCTGATTTGCATGTGCAAATAATTCCCAAGCTCAAATGTATTTAATTTAAGGGCTACAGCTTTCCTTGAAGGTACTCTGACTCTGGATTAGCTGTAAACCCGTCAGGCAGCACGAGCACTGAGGTTTGGCCTCTATCTATCTATTTTTTTTTAATAGGCATCAGCTTTAATACAAACAAGGGGAAGTACTTTTCCCACACAATAGCAAGTTAAACTGTGGAACTCATTGCCATGGGATGTTGATGGCCAAAAGTATAACTGGGTTCAGTGAAGAAAGAGATAAAGGATAGGTCCATCAATGGCTATTAGCCAAAATGGTCAGAGATGCAACCCCATGCCCAAGGCAACCCTAAACTTCTGACTGTCAGGAAGGGAAGATGAGTGGATCACTCCCAACTGCCCAGTTCTGTACACTCCCCCTGAAGCTATTGCCAGGCATTTTAAGTATACTGCCAGCATTGATTCCATACTGTGTCCGAATCTGAAGCCCAACTGTGAAGCATCCAGGTGATTGACAGATGTCACAGACAGAGCTGTGAATAACTGATTTTTCAGGTCAGTGGCCAAACAAAAACAAAAAAAATTCAGGTTTACCCAAAACACAACTTTTTACTTTTTTGGCAAACCAAACATATTGAAGAAAATATATTCAGGTAACGTGAGGTTTTTGTTTTTTTTTTAAACCTTTAAATATTTTAAAATAAAACTGAAGTAAAAGTCAAAATGAAAAGCTGTTTTGATTCAAAATGGCAAAATGTTTCATTTCAAAATGTCAAAATTAAATATTTTGACTTTTTCAGAATTTTTGTTTGTTATTTTCTACTGAAAAAAATAAGTGAATCCAAAACACACTTATGAAAAAGTATCAGTCAAAAAGTTTTACCCTGCTCTAGTCAGAAATGATCTAAGAGTTTATAAAAGTTAGGACAAGAAAAATGGTGTGCAAAAATGTAGACAGAAATCTGTACCTAAAGTTTATGAGACTGCTCTTGAAACTTTGTTCCTTAGGATGCATTTTATAGATATTGGGGCCTATTTCCTTCACACAGGAAACCAACGAAGTTCTGTGAGGGGGAGAATTGAATCCGCTTTCCTCTACCATTATTTGAGCTTCACATCGTAATAGCAGTTACACTCCAAAAAATCAGTAAGGCAAAATCTTCTCAATTAAATTAAGAAATGAGGGAAGATTGGATTTTTTTCTCTTTGAGGCCCTCCCCCCCCACCAACCCACCCTCACACCACAAAGAACCTGATTTACATTTTTCTTACACCAATGTAAACTGGGAATAACTCCACTGAGATAAATGAAGTTACTCCAGCATAAAACTGGTGTAAGAGAGAAATCTGAGCCTAATGTTTGAGCTGATTTCCATGAAAAACAGAGAAAGATTCACCTCTGCTATGAGATATTTGTATTGCTTAGTTTGTTTACAGAAAAACTCCAAGATTTACAGCAGAGATGTTAAAGAATAAATTAAATGCAAAACCCCAGTGGCAAAAGTGTGGTTCTAATTTAGATTTTTTTTAAACCTGCCCCAACATTGAAACTTTAAGGTGACATGGAATTTATTTTCGTAAGACCCTTTGCATGGAAATAATTTCTTTAATGTCCCCTACATTTGTATTGCCAATGCTTGTAAGATCCACTGCTGAACTCAAAAACAATCCAGACAAGAAAGGCCGGTGCCCAGAAACTCTTGGGAGATTCTGTAATTTTCATGCAAAAAACCTGACCGTTTCCTCCTTGATCTTCACCTTAACTAATTTTTCCCACTTGTTATAATTCTTTTTCTCTCCTGCCTTTCATCCTGTTTTATTTAATTTCCTGACCACAACACCCCTCAAAGAAGCAGAAAGTGGCTATGCTACAAACACTGTTACATCTCTATCCTGCCCCATCCCCCTTCTGGTTCTTTGTACACATTGAAATGGTTTGAAACGGAGGTGGGAGATGCACATGGTTCAGAGCTTAGATGATTAAATCCTTGCTGCACAGAGCAGAATTTGCATGGCTCTTGAACCAGCTAACTGGGGGAGAGGAGGATGTGTCTCTCTCTTCTGCTGGAAATAACAGTTGCAAAGAAGGAATTCATTTGCTGCATCACTTGTGAATTATAGTTCCTTTCCACCTGTCTCCTTTGCGAAGGAGGACACAGCTTGATGCCTTTCTTTCCTTCCTGTTTATATTTAAACCCCTTATTTGTCTTTCACAATTTCCTCTTCTTGTCACCTTTCTGCTTTAAGTCACCTGTCTCCTCTCTCTTCTCCTAGCTCTTAACTGCCAGGTTTTAATCGACATTGCTTCAGATCCTCCTCTGCTCCTCCTTCTGCTGCATTTCTCCCCTCTGGCTCTGCCTACTCATGCATTTTTCCTTCTAATTTCCTAGTTGACTGAAAAATGTACAAAAATAACTGTTTCCTTTTTTTTTGGAGCTGATTTTCAAAATTTCAATGCCATTTTTCATCAGAATTCCTAAATTTAAAACATTTTGACCAGTTCTAGCAATGATCTCACTCCAGTGTAGGTGGGCCATGAGCAGCAGCTAGCCATTTGACCACCTTGTCCTCTCCACCTGCTCTGAGGGGGTTAGACAACATGTTTGTTAGAACACCAGTATTCTCACTGTATTAGAACTCCCACCTTTGCTGATCCTGGTGTCACTGCAACTGCAGGAAGCATGAAGAAAAATGATTGTGTAGATAAGACCTCCCTGACAGTGAGAGCTCTCTGCAGGGGAATGGTCTCCTCAGAGAAAAGGTAGAGGCCCCACCACTTGGACATTTGAAATTAGACTGGACAATGTACAATGGGAAATAATCCTGCATAGGCATAGAGATGGACTAGATCAGTGATTTTCAACATGTGGTCCATGGACCACTGGGGATCCGTAGACTATGTCTAAGGGGTCCACGAAAGGTTGCTGTTACCATAGGACATTGGCTTTCAAACTGTGGTCCGTGGACTCCTTGGGGTCTACAGACTATGTCTAAGATTTCCAAATGGGTCTGCACCTCCATTCAAAGATTTTTAGGGGTCTGCAAATGAAAAAAGATTGAAGACCACTGGACTAGATGGACCCTAATAGAGATTGTTCTTTACATTCTATATTCTTACTGTTCGTGCCTTCCTTTTTCAGACCCTATTCTTTCTTCTTCCACCTCTCTTCTCTAACTGCACCTACCTTCTTACCTCTCTCCCCCCACTGCTGCCTATTCCCTTCTATTCAGAACTCCTCAATATCTTCTCCCTCCTATGCTACCCTGTCCTCTCTTCCCTCATTTCCTCTCTTTATCAATTTAAAAAAAAAAGACTTTGGGGGAATCTCAGATCTAAACTTTGTTGTTTCAGCTCTTCATAATTATTGACATAGTAGGCAGAGGCAGCACACAACACACAGTCAACCTGTGGAACTCTTTGCCAGAAGATGTTGTGAAGGCCAAGACTATAACAGGGTTCAAAAAAGAACTAGGTAAATTCATGGAGGATAGGTCCATTAATAGCTATTAGCCAGGAGGGGCCGATGGTATCCCTAGCCTCTGTTTGCCAGAAGCTGGGAATGGGTGACAGTGGATGGATCACTTGACGATGACCCGTTCTGTTCATTCCCTCTGGGGCACCTGGCGTTGGCCACTGTCGGAAGACAGGATGCTAGGCCAGATGGACCTTTGGTCTAACCCAGTATGGCCGTTCTTATGTTCCATGTAATCACCATTATACTTAATGGAATTGGGTCTGTAGTTAGTACATAATTTACTTCCAATAATGTAACATATGTAACGATGGGCCATATTCTACCTTTTATTTTGGCACAGAAGTCCCATGTATTACGATAGGGGATTGGTGTTTTGTATGCAGAGTAGAATATGGCAGGATGTAATGAACCTCTTGTAGGTTTTATGGTACAAAAAAAAGTGAGTCCCACCTACAAGTCTACAGTAGTGCGTACCCACTATAGAATTGGTACGATTCTGTTTGGAGAGAGACAAAAAGTCAGTTGCCACTACCTAGAATTCAAATTTCATCCGAAGAAATCGCCAGGCCAGGGGAAACTAGCTCAGATTTTTTGACTGACAATCTGATGACTATGCCTCTGAGGATAAAAATGAACAGGAAAAATGGGGGCGAACCAAAGAAGTGCCGCAAAGTATTTGAAACAATCCCCTTTCCCGTCTTTGGACAAGACGCAGGCTCCCATTAGGTAAAACACCACCACGAAATGGTTGTTTCCTCATAATAACACTGTGAACTGCACTTCCATTAAAAAGCATATTGAGCGCAGACATTCCTGTTAAAAAAGAAGAGCTGATGAAAACAGGCCTGAGGCTAGGTAAAAGGATGACAATCCTCCGTGTCCCAGACCTCAGCCTTTTGAAAAACTTGTAGCACAATTGTGCTTGATGCAATTACACCATGTCACGTTTTGTTAGCAAACCACTGACATAACGCCGGCTAGGAAGGAATCATGTCTACTGACTGCATTTGTTAATGTATTTCTGCGCTTTGGCCAGTTTGTATGCTGATGCTGAGACAAGCTACATCGCATTGTCCAGATCATGTGGTCCATCCCAGAGCAATTTCTGTGCCAAAACCATTCGTGTGGATGATCTTCATAGTTTAAAAGGGGGGGGACAAGATCATATTTTTCTCTTTTGCACAGCTCACTGCTACACAGAGCTTTGTATACTGAAGCTGCACAAAATAAAATAAAAATTACAATTTGGTTTAGAGTGAGGTTTAGAAAAATGCCCCATTATTTTCAGCTTTCCTTGCCTGGTTTTACCTCTCTGACTTCAGGAGTGACAGAAGACAAAGCATTAGAAAAAGTTGGTAGACTGTCACAAAGAGCATTTGAATATACTGTGGGCCTGGTCTCACACCGATGTCAATGGAAGTTTTTGCATTGACAACAGTGATGACTGGATCAAGCAATAGAAAAACTAGCTACTAATCCCAAATAGAAACTTCCCCTTTTGCTAAAGCCTAATGTTAAACAGCGTATTTAAACATGATTCCATTGCATCTCACTCTCAGAGACAATTTTTCCTGGCACATGATTCCACAGAACATCCCTTATTTTCTCACACTCACTTTGATTTCAGTTGTAAACACCAAGAACTCAGTTTTTTAAAATATCTGCTATTCGTTGCTGAACAAAGGCAGAAGCAAAAATATTGCAGGATTAGAGCAAAACAGTGGAGTTTAGATGTTTTTCATTATAGTTATATACACACAATATATATATATATATATATACACACTCATAGTATAAATATATTCATATAATATTGTAAAAATATTAATTTAGCTCTAACTGTTAATACCTGATTTATATGGACTAACCTTATACGGTGTTTATTTGATGACGTTTCCAGTTAATCTGGTGGCCATGTTAGAAGCCCTAGATTTAGAGGATTAGCAATAGTCAAGACACCTAGGAAAAAGCAGCCTGGATGTCTAAGCCAGTCACTTCTCGCCACGTGCCTGTAGAGGAGTTAAGTTGGAGGAGGGCCTTCATATCTCAGCATCAAGTTGAAGGAGCGGGCAAAGTTGTTGGCAAGCTTGCAGCTGTGGGTCTCCTCCACCAGGGGGAGCAGAAACGCCAGGAGCAGCAAGAACAGCAGGAGTATCTGCAGCGGCAGCGCTGCCCAGCACACGCGGTGCAGGAAAGGACACATCCCCCCTGGACGTCTCTAAAAGACACAAACCAAATGGGGATGATGGATTTATTGAGCACATTAACAAGAAAAATAATGACAATAATTGGGGGAGGCGCGAGGGGCAGGGAGTAAAGACACCTAAAATATTTCCTAGAATCAGTGATAACGGAGGTGGAAAAGACCTTTTAGCCCATCTTTTCCAGTGCAGAACTGGTCCCCGTGATATATTCCTGCAGGTTCTGTACAGTTTGACTGATTCCAGTGATGACGCTTGAACCACTTCTCTTAGGTTATTCCCTGGGCTAACAGACCTCAGTACTAGGAATTATTTTCCTGAGAATTATTGCTTGGCTTCATTGGAGGAAGAAAACAACAATCCTGGGTCAGGTTTCTGATTACTGAGGAGAAAAAGTCTATTTTAGCAGCTAATATGTCACAGCAAAATGAAAGCTTTGCTTCCTGGGAGAAGCCAAACAGCCTTAGGCTTCGTCTTAGTAGAGGAGCTTGAGCTTCATATATTGTTTGTATTCATTATGGCCAGTTCTCTCAGAGATTTGATTTGGTTTGGTCTCCCAGTGCAGTCTGATCCTTGGGCCCTCTCTGTTTATTGCTGACCTTCCCCCTGGGTAGGGAAGGCAGGAGAAGGCTCCGCATTGTTACAGTCAATCCACTGCTTCTCATGCTTTGCCAGACAAATTTTATACTTCACGAGGTGCAACCGAATGACAAAGACAAGGGAGAAGCACAACAGATGGTGAAAGCTGGCTTTAACATGAAGTACCCCTTAAACTCACATTTGATGCTCAGTGATCATTATAATAGAGTTCCACGAAAGGAAGAGAAGAGCCAAATTCTGCTCCGTTACACTGGTGTAAATCAAGAATAATTCTATTGACCGCAATAGAATATTGAATAGAATAGTCAATTCTATTGACTGCAATAGAATATTGCTTTGGATATACACCAATGTTACAGACCAGAATTTGGGCCTGGGACTTCAGGAAATACTCATTAAAGTGGAGGATTCACAGTGGCAGGATTCCTGGTGATTATTAAAGATCTCTCTCAGAAAAAAATGGTTAAAAAGTAGACAAATACTCGGATGAGGCAGTTTCTTCAGCAGGCATAGATTTACATTGGCAGCACAGTAATAATATTTAGCATCTACGCAATACCAGTCATTTACATGCTTTACGAATCTTAACTAATTAATTCTCATAACACACCTGTGAAGGGTACTATCCTCATTTCACAAATGAGGAAACAGAGAAGTTAAGTGACTTGCTCAAAGCCAGTGTCAGAGCTAGGATTAGAAATTCAAACTCCTGGCTCCCATTTATCTCGGATTACCAGGCAATACCTTCCTCCCACTGCATTACCAACAGACACTGCCCTTTGAAAACACCAGCAGAGAAGATAATGTCAACAGACTAGAATGTTGTCACAGATGAATGGTCTGTATTAGAAATTGTGGAGATGTTTCTCCCCCTGGTAACTAAGCTCCTCAACCTCCTGGCGCTATAAATATAAGTGCTGGGGCATTTATAGAAATTGCCAAGGCACACAAGCAGACACAGTTTCAGAGCGAGATAATGATTCTGTAAAAATATTATTCTGTTACCAGCTGGTTTATTTCTGCCGTATCAAATGACCGATGGAGATCTAGTTATTGGATCTGGCGGATGTTGAGGCAACAGAGTGACAGCTGTTTGTTCTACCCTTTCTGACTTGCTGCATTGCGACTGGGTTAACGCCTGATCCAAATTCCACTGAAGTCCGTGAAAACTCCCAGCCCTTTGAGAATAGGTCAGGTGCTTCAGCTGCTTGTGTTCCTCTTTTGCTTTCAGTGAAGTACTAGAAAAAATTGGGAGTCTAAATGAAGGTGTTCCCTGATGGAACTTCACTGTGTACAGCTGGCATTTACACAGCAAATCAAAGCTTAGTGACCCTGGTAGCATTGCAGGAGCCATTTCTACATATGGATGTACTGTTCTTGACTATTGTGTCCAACGCACTAGACACAACTGGCTGTCCTTATAGCTTTTTCCTTTCTATTAGTCCTACAGGCCAAATCCTGAAGTCCTTAGTACGCTCTTAAATGAGAGTTTTGCCCAATTAAGGACTGAATAAAAACTGGGCCAGGGGGAGGGAATTCGTACCCTTATGTTGAATAGTCCCACTGATTACAAAGGGGTTAGTCAGAGAGTAATGTACTAATTACCATGAGTGCAGGTGGCAGCATCAAGTCCTGAGTGAAGCATTCAGGGTTCAGCTCTAGATTCTACAAAACAGGCTCTTCTTCAACATCACCACAGTCTCCTGGGAGCCATGTAAATCAATGGAATTTCACTAGGGATTTCTCTTTTCAGTAGTTATTCTCTATTCCTGTTTAATTCTCCATTGCCACCACAATAGCCTAGTGCAGCAATGTGGTAGAGACACTTGTTCTAGATTCCTGTCTTTCAGACTCCAGAGCCATGCAAAACCAGACCATGTTTATTACTATTTGCCAACAGTGGTAGTTTTGTTTGATGGAAGATTTGGGGCAGAATTATCCTTGCCTTGTGAAGACGAAGACTAAATCTTTCTCCCACTGTCAGAAAATAAGCACTTCTACCAGGAACAAGACGTGGAAGTACTATTCTCTCTGGCACAAGGTTTAATATCAGTATTATTAAAGGAGAGGTCCCTATAACAGGGAATAGCTCAGTGAGGGACGGACATTACAGATGAGATTTTCAAAAGCACCTGAGGGAGTTAATTGATTTTCAATATGACTTGTGCTCCTAACTCCCTTTGGTGCTTTTGCAATTCCCATCAGATAACTCTCCAGAATTCAATATTGCCCTAGCGAATCTAAGGAAGTCCTGGATACTCTTAAGGCATCTGCTGGATGACAACAGAAATGGAGCTGAGCCACAAATGGAAAAGCCTACTGTCTCTGCACCCCCTCTCCTTATGTTTGGAGCTGTCTAATTGCCAAGCCAGCTGCTCTGCATGTGCCCTCCTAGTTATTTATTCCTGCTGGAGAGGGGGTGCAAAGATGCTAGGCTTTTCCATTTGTGGCTCAGCTCCACTTCTGTTGTCATCCAGCAGGTGCCTTAAGAGTATGCAGGACTTCCTTAGACTCCCTAGGGCATCCATGTTGCCAGTAAGTATAGTCTCTCTCTTGCCTGTGCCAGCTCCCCTAGGGAGGTGTAGAGGGGAGGAGGTTGCTCACTGAGGGCCAAACTCTGCTTGGCCTTCAGCAGGTGCTCAGCAGTGTTGGGAAGGGTGCATGGAGTCTTCCCCTCAACTTCCATGGACTGCCTGAATAATCCTGAAGGTGCAAAAATGGGGCCAGGAGGGGGCAGAGTCAGGTCCCTACCACCCTCGCCAGCCTCAGGGATGGAGAGGGGTGTAGTACGGGATGCACTCCCACAGTGCATCCACAAACTCCAGGAGAAATGGCCTCTGAGGCAGGCTCCTCCATGCCCCCTCTGGGGTGGTGTGGCTCCACGCTCTGCTCAAGACAGAGCTATGGCTAATAGGCACGTTCTAGCCCTGACCGTCTGGAAGCCCAGCTGACAGAGCTCCGTATAATGCCTGCCAGCAGGAGTTGTGCCTTAGGGCTACAAGAAACACATGGACTCTACTCCCAAGCCTGGTCATTAATTCAATGCAAGGATAAGACACCATGGCTCTGTTTCCTCCTCTGTAAAACGGAATGGCCTTACCCACAGATGTGTCACAAGGCTTAAATACCGCTTGTCAAGTGCTTCAAGATCCACTACTAAAATCTGCAAAACAATACTGCCTTTCATGGCTCTGTGTATCTTACATATACTATTTTTCTGAGACTGCCTTATTTATAAGCAAAGACTTTATTTCACTGTGGCTTTTAGTAGAGTAAGATACCACTCAATGAGACTAACAGTAGCCAAATCTGGCATTACATGTACTCTGCAAAGAGGCACTTTCACACTGGGGAAAAACTTGAGGAAAGGAAAATGAATTTACTTTGCCTGCAGTTTCTAGCCTGTTTCCTTGCTGGGGTTGAAGAATAACTTTTTCCTACACAGCCCAGCTTCTCCATTTTGCCTGATCATATAGCAAGGTCATAAACTTGTATTTCACACACCAGTTTGTTTTTGCTCTTGTAGCTCGAAAGCCTGGTCTCTGTCTCTTTCACAGAAATTGGACCAATAAAAGATATGACCTCACCCACCTTGTCACTCTCATATCCTGGGACCAACATGGCTACAACAACACTGCAAAGAATATTTTACTACAGTTATCACTCTCCCTCTGACTTGGTTTTGATCATAATCCAGAATACAGGAGAATGTTTTGTTAATTTGTTCTAAGCTAAGAGATAGTAGCATCGTAAACCACAGCCTGTCCAGCTAATGGTACAGAACTTATCTGTGAGTTAATGACTTTGCTGCTACCTATATGTGCCAGGCATATCAGTCAAAAAAAAAGCACCTCCAGAGCTGCTGTACATATCAGAGGTCCTGTGGGAAAAAAACCATGTGATCATATAATTAAAGACTGTATCATAATGCACAGGGGGCTGAACTAAGATTACACACACAATATTAATTCTGGCATTTCTTACCTGTGAAATAGTTGGCTTTGTAACTTTAATGTTCTTTTAAAATAGGTGGGTGGGGGCTGTGCATGCCCACGCAACATCTGTGGGGAATTTTGAAAGCTGCCCACTTCATAAGTAGACAGGCAAATCCCAGGGGTTTTAATTCCTCCGGTGCACTCAGAAGTACACAAAGTTGACTAGACTATCAGCCAGAGTCTTTGTACAAGGGTCAGTTTAAAATCACAGCAAGAAACAAACCAGCAGTTTACACTTTAAGGCCTGGTCTACACTATGAGTTTATGTCGAATTTAGCAGCATTAAATTGAATAAACCCTACACCCGTCCACACAATGAAGCCATTTTTTTCGACATAAAGGGCTCTTAAAACCAATTTCTGTACTCCTCCCCGATGAGGGGATTAGCGCTGAAATCGACATTGCCGTTTCCAATTAGGGTTAGTGTGGATGCCATTCGACGGTATTGGCCTCTGGGAGCTATCCCACAGTGCACCATTGTGACTGCTCTGGACAGCACTCTGAACTTGGATGCACTGGCCAGGTGTACAGGAAAAGCCCTGGGAACTTTTGAATCTCATTTCCTGTTTGGCCAGGCGAGCTCATCAGCACAGGTGACCATGCAGTCCCAGAATTGAAAAAGAGCTCCAGCATGGACTGAACGGGAGGTATTGGATCTGATCGCTGTATGGGGAAACGAATCCATGCTATCAGAACTACATTCCAAAAGACGAAATGCCAAAACATTTCAAAAAATCTCCGAAGCCACGAGGGACAGAGGCTACAGCAGGGACGCAACACAGTGCCGCGTGAAACCTAAGGAGTTCAGACAAGCATACCAGAAAACCAAAGAATCAAACGGATGCTCCGGGACAGAGCCCCTGACATGCCACTTCTAAGCTGAGCTGCATACAATTCTAGGGCGGGGGGTGCCACCACTATCCCACCTCTGTCCGTGGACTCGGATGATGGGGTACTCTCCGCCATGCCTGAGGATTTTGCAGACGGGGAAGATTAGGAGGAGGAGGATGAGTTTGAGAAGAGCACACAGCACACCGTTCTCCCCGACAGCCAGGATCTTTTTATCACCCTGACTGAAATACCCTCCCAACTCAACCAAGCCGGAGAAGGGACCTCTGGTGAGTGTACCTTTTTAAATATAATACATGTTTTAAAAGCAAGCGTTTTTTAATTATTAATTAGCCCTGAGGACTTGGGATGCATTCGTGACCAGTACAGCTACTGGAAAAGTCTGTTAACGTGTCTGGGGATGGAGCGGAAATTCTCAAGGGACATTTCCATGAAGCTCTCCTGGAGGTACTCTAAAAGCCTTTGCAGAAGAATTCTGGGGAGAGCAGCCTTATTTTGTCCTCCATGGTAGGACACTTTACCACACGCCATGCTAGTAGCAAGTAATCTGGTATCATTACATGACAAAGCCTGGCAGCACATGGTCCCAGTGTTTGCTGGCATTCAAGCAACATCCGTTCTTTATCTCTCTGTGTTATCCTCAGAAGAGTGATATCATTCATGGTAACCTGGTTGAAATACGGGAATTTAATTAAGGGGACATTCAGAGGTGGCCGTTCCTACTGGGCTGTTTGCCTGTGGCTGAAAAGAAATCCTCCCTGCAGTTAGCCATGTGGTGGGGGGGGAGGGGGCATTGGCGCTGAGCTGTTCGCGTTTGGCTAGCAGGGATCTTCCCTGATACCATGCGGTGGGAGGAGGGGTAAAGCGATCATCCCAGAGAATTGGATGGGGGGCGGGGTTAGTTTGGTTTCTGCTGCTGCACGTTAACATGAAAACCGCAGCGCTAAATGGCCAACTCAACAGGCTTTGCTTGGTATGGGAAAGGAGGGCACTGCTGTTATGAAGGTTGCAGAAGCCAAAAGACTATGGCTTACCATGGCCACCTGCAAGTTGAATTCAGTTGCCCGGCCCTGCGTGTGTGATCTCTTAACACCAAAGGCACAGGCACTCAATATAAGATGCAAAATGTGATCTTGTACTTAAATCACATGTGCTATGTAATGTGAATCATGTTGTTCACTGTGAAAGAGTATAGCCATTGTTCTGTAAAATGTATCTTTTAAAATACTTCACTCCCTTTTTTTCCTCCCACAGCTGCAAATGTTTCAAGCCTCCTTCCTCCATCCCAAAGGCTATCTCAGATAAGGGGGTGAAAAAAACGCATTCACGATGAAATGTTCTCTGAGCTCATGCAGTTGTCTGGCACTGACAGAGCTCAGCAGAATGTGTGGAGGGACACAGTCGCACAGTACAGGAAATCAGCCCATGAACGTGAGGACAGGAGGGATGATTGAGATGAGAAGTGGCGGCAGGAAGAGCAGAGGAGGCAGGATGCAACGCTGGGGCTACAGCGGGATCAAACGGACATGCTCCGGCGTCTGGTGGAGGTTCAGGAACGGCAGCAGGATCACAGACTGCCGCTGCAGCCCCTGTTTAACTGCTCTCCCTCCTCCCCAAGTTCCATAGCCTCCTCACCCAGATGCCCAAGAATGCAGGGGAGTTGGGAGGGAGGCTCTGGGCACCCAACCACTCCACCCCAGTGGACAGCCCAAGCAACAGAAGGCTGGCATTCAACAAGTTTTGAAGTGGCCTTTTCCTTCCCTCCTCCCACACCCCACCCGGGCTACCTTGTGAGTTATCTCCCTATTTTTATAATCAATGAATAAAGAATATATGGTTTTTAAATTATAGTGACTTTATTTCCTTTGCAAGCAAGCTGTGATCGAAGTGGGCAGGGCGGGTGGTTTACAGGGAATTAGAGCCAACCAAGGGAGCGGGTTTTCATCAAGGAGAAACAAACAGAAGTGTCACATGGTACCCTGGCCAGTCATGAAACTGGTTTTCAAAGCTTCTCTGATTCTCAGTACTTCCTGCTGTGCTCCTCTAACCGCCCTGGTGTCTGGCTGCGCATATTCAGTGGCCAGGCGATTTGCCTCAACCTCCCATCCCACCATAAACGTCTCCCCCTTACTCTCACAGAGATTGTGGAGCACACAGCAAGCAGCAATAACAATGGGAATACTGGTTTCACTGAGGTCTGAGCGAGTCAGTAAACTGCGCCAGCGACCCTTTAAACGTCCAAATGCACACTCTACCACCATTCTGTGCTTGCTCAGCCTATAGTTGAACAGCTCCTGACTACTGTCCAGGGTACCTGTGTACGGCTTCATGAGCCAGGGCATTAAGGGGTAGGCTGGGTCCCCAAGGATAACTATAGGCATTTCAACATCCCCAACAGTTATTTTCTGGTCTGGAAAGTAAATCCCTTCCTGCAGCCGTTTAAACAGACCAGAGTTCCTGAAGACCTGAGCGTCATGAACCTTTCCCGGCCATCCCATGTTGACGTTGGTGAAACGTCCCTTGTGATACACCAGTGCTTGCTTCACCACTGAAAAGTACCCCTTGCGGTTTATGTATTGGCTGCCCTGGTGGTCTGGTCCCAAGATAGGGATATGCATTCCATCTATAGCCCCACCACAGTTAGTAGATGGTTTGCTGCAATGGGATTCCCTATAACCTGCACATTTCCCAGAGTCACTACCTTTGATAGCAGCAGCTCAATGTTTGCATTGGCTACTTGCATCACAGCAACCCCCACAGTAGATTTGCCCACTCCAAATTGATTACCGACTGACTGGCAGCTGTCTGGCATTGCAAGCTTCCACAGGGCTATTGCCATTTGCTTCTCAACTGTGAGGGCTGCTCTCATTTTGGTATTCTTGCACTTCAGGGCAGGGGAAAGCAAGTCACAAAGTTCCATGAAAGTGCCCTTACGCATGCGAAAATTTTGGAGCCACTGGGAATCATCCCAATCCTGCAACACTATGTGGTCCCACCAGTCTGTGCTTGTTTCCCGGGCACAGAATCGGCGTTCCACGGCATGAGCCTGCCCCATCAACATCATGATCTCCAAATTGCCGGGGACTGTGGTTTTAGAGAAATCTGTGTCCATGTCCTCATCACTCTTGTCACCGCGCTGCCGTTGCCTCCTCACATGGTTTTTCAGGTTCTGGTTCTGCATAAACTGTACCATAACATGCGGGGTGTTTACAATGGTCATAACTGCTGCGGTGAGCTGAACGGGCTCCATGCTTGCCGTGCTATGGTGTCTGCTCAGGCAATCCAGGGAAAAGGGCGTGAAATGATTGTCTGCCATTGCTTTCACGGAGGGAGGGTTGACTGATGACATTTACCCATAACCACACGTGACAAATTTTTGGCCCCATCAGGCAGTGGGAGCTCAGCCCAGAATTCCAATGGGCAGCGGGGACTGTGGGAACTGTGGGATAGCTACCCACAGTGCACCACTCGGAATGTCGACTCTTGCCACGGTACTGTGGACGCACACCGCCGAATTAATGTACTTAGTGTGGACGCATGCACTCGACTTTATCCAATCTGTTCCCAAAAATCGACTTCTGTAAAATCAGAATAATTTCGTAGTGTAGACATACCCTGAGTCTCAGAAGGCACGTGGACGACATTTGAAAGTTTCCGCTGCAAAGTCGCTTAAAATTAAGTACGCTGCCAATATGTTACTGTGAAACGGATCAATTTACGACAGCCAGCTCTACTGATAGATATGTCACAACCTGCACTTAGGATAATAATGCCACAGGCAAAGTGGTGGCACTGGATCTGTTGGAGCAGCCTTCGACAATTCTTTATACACAAGGACCCTGGCCACAACTTTCTGGTTTATCCTTGTTCTGCTGAATAATCCCAAGCAGAATTATAGCTAAGGCTTCTAAACAAGATAATATGCATTTAAACTGGTCCTATTCAAACAAGTGCATTGAGAACCCTACCAGAGTCAAAGGTGGATGGCAGTCCTTATACAAATATAAAAAAGGTGTTTAAAGGTGCCAAAAACTGACTTTATTCTGCCTCTAGCCACCACAACTCCCTCCGGCTTTCTGCATTTACGGGGTGATTACAATATTCCTTCATAAAAGAATGCTAAAATTTCCTTTACCAGAACAGTTCATTGGAAGTATCTTTCTTGCAAAGAAAATGAACATCACACCTTCATTCAGAACTAATTGGAAGCTTCTTGGCATCCTCAGCAGAAAGATGATACAAGATATCACTTTGGACTCATTGGACATGGAAACTAAGATACCTTCTTACTCCTAGGATGGTGTCTCACCTTACAGACCCAGGATGGGGCAGTGTATGCAGCTTGCACTGCTGCTGCCAGTGCTGGTTTGTCATGTGGATAAATAGGAGATTCCACTTTCTGGGCACGTACTGTAACCAGTGCTAGATCTCCAAACACTGGGATAGATTCACTCCCCAGAAGATCCCTTAGCAGCAGAATAAGGATGCAGTAGTAAGGCAGTTCAATAGTGAGTGAAGCTGCCTGGCCCAGCCTCCCACTACGGGAGGAGGCAAAGTCAGGTTGATTCAGCCTTTTTCCTGGAACGTCTGCTGATGGGGCTCCTATAAAGTCTCAGCGAAACTGAACGCTGCCCTCCCTTATGCAGCCCTGGCCTGCACAGTCAGCCCAGAAAGCAGGGATTCTACACTTATGTCCCTGGAGGGGTGAATCTATGTCACTGTTTTAAATGGTAAGAAGTCCATTTTGCTGTGAATCATGCACACTTGCGTCATGTATTGTTGTTTGATTCCTAAACGTACAGGCTGGCCTGGGTGCACAAGAAATGAACAAAAACCACTTAGGCAAATTCTCCTTGGGAAGAAAATGTTCATGGTTGGAGCAAAGATGGGCTCCAGCCACAAATCTAAGATCCAGATCTGAACTACTCCAAAGATCTGGTGTATTTGGCCTTGAAGTTTTGGTTCAAGGGGAAAGAGTTCTGTTACTTAGGAGGAAAGATTTCCTCAGTGTTCATAAAATATGCATTAAACTGGGAAAAATATGTCGCCTTAATGCACTTTTTAAAAAGCATTTTCCATTTTACCAAGCATGTTATTTTACAGCAGACTTCAAATGACCAAACACCTGCCATGAGTCTGACCACCAAAGACATAAAATCTATGATGCATTTTTAACAGGACACTATATATATATATGCTGTGTTACTGTAAATGGATTTTGTTTTCTGTATACTTCTCGTCATATCTTAAGTTCAGTCTGTGTTATTACTGTTTTCTCCGAGACAAGGAGTGAGTGCTATCGCTTTATCCACAGTTTCCTGGATGGCTGCATTAATTTGATTGACTCAAGATCTATGGTGACTTCTAAAGAAGATTAAATTACACATTCCCTCTTGCCCATGTGCCGCTTGAGATTACATCCAGCAATTTCTCAAAGAGAAGCAATTAGGTGACTACAAATTTAATAAACCCTAATTATTTTGTTTGTACAAACAATAAAGCCAAAATTATTTGTGCAGCAAGGAACTGTAATTACTTTGAAAAAAAAAATCGAACAGTGCTACCTAACCTCAGAAATAACAAGTTTTGGATTTCCTGTTTATTCTAAAAATGCTCATGGAATATTTTCAGTTGGCTGGGAGCCAACCTTTGAAGGTAACATTTATCATCATTATTGTTAGTATTTGCTCTATAATGTCCCAATGTGCTAGGTAAACTACAGACACAAATACACACATGTTACCCCATCACAGGCACCTGCCAAAAACTCACAGCCGCTGATACAATTTCCTGCAAATGCTTTTTGGGTTTTTTTTGGTTCGTCTATAAGATATTACTCTTAAAGAGATCATTATCCCACAGTGTTCATCCTGGGGGAAGGTCTAGCAAGGGGCATGTCCTCAGTAGACAAGAAGAATGAGAGAGGGAGTGAGTAGAAAGAAGCACATTAATATAAATGGAAGAAAGAAAAGGAGGACTTGTGGCACCTTAGAGACTAACCAATTTATTTGCGCATAAGCTTATAAATTGGTTCGTCTCTAAGGTGCCACAAGTACTCCGTTTCTTTTTGCGAACACAGACTAACACGGCTGCTACTCTGAAACCTGTCATAAATGGAAGAGGCTCTGACAACATTCAGCCATGCAGCGAGGCAATGGAATGGAAGCAGAACGACATGGAATGAGACTGGCAGCATCTGTGCCCTTCTATCCCCCACCCCAAACTATTAAAACACGGAAGAGGAAATGAGAATCACCAGGAAAAACACGTCACGGAAGCAAAAGATCAACTCAGCACCTGACATCGTGCCCCTGCTGCTGCTTCTATAAGGCTCCACATGGAAGAGGGATGGCACAAATCATCCAAGATGAAATTCACCCCCTGAGCAGAGGATCAGCACATGGCCTAGACACCATTCAAGTCCCCCAAACCGGGGTCTGCTCCTACTGCACATATGCTGAGGGGAGTGGATTTTACAAGTTATGAGGTGATTCAGCCCTTTCCCATGAGTGGTGCACTATTTCAGGTACAAGTTAATTAACATAGGGCATTATTAGTCATTCACCCAGAGAATTTTCATTTGCTGCAGTTTTGAAGGGATGCAACCGACATAAAACGTATATTTAAAAATCCTTCACTCAGCTACTAACAACATCATAGATTATTTAACCTGAATTTTAAAAAACTACTACAAATATTTTAAAACTCTCATTTGCACCTCCCCATTTATGCTTTTTGTCCTTCTCCCAGCTCAGATAGCACTGAGACCAGACTGGTCAATGTCACTTTCTAATTCTCATGAGTTAGGACCCATGCTGTTATGCCAGGGGATGTTTAACTCATAGATGTATTTCTAGTCATAATGGACCCAATTCTGCTTTCAGTGGCAGCAATATGAATCTGGGATAACTCCATTGAGGTCCATGGACCATCACTGGTGTACACTGGCGGGTATAAACGACAGCAGCATCTGGATCATTAGCATTTCTAAATCACCTGGCACCTAGAACTGCCTGACAATGTTCTTTTAGGTGGAAAGGGAACTATTGTATTCTCGCCCACAACGTGTTCTCATTTCATCCGATGAAGTGAGCTGTAGCTCACGAAAGCTTATGCTCAAATAAATTGGTTAGTCGCTAAGGTGCCACAAGTACTCCTTTTCTTTTTTCATTCTTCTTCTGAATTTCTTTGTCTCTCCCCCTTTGCACTGGGTAGTTGTTCAGAAGTCAGGGAAGGGCTTCAGTACTCCTTGGCACGGATGACTTGCCTAGTGTGGGCCTAACTGATACTAACCGGCCAATATTTCATGCAGGTATCATCGGAAATGACCTGTGTATCTGGACATGGCTCAAGAGGATGAGAGAGACTGAGTACCAGCCAACATTAAGGTGCTGTGCTGAAGTCAAGGATGGAATCTCACTGCTCAATGGAGATACAACAGAGCCACAAGCATTTTCCGCTACACGCAACTCTGACCAAGAGAGCCATATTAAAAAAAAAAGTCCTTGATCGGTTTTTTGAATTTTCCCTTTAGGGTCATTACCAAGGAAAAGTAGTTTTACTCAATGTCTGACAGCTTCTACAGCAGGAATTAAGATGACACATTGTTTTCCTAGTCTGATCAGGAACTTAAGGGAAGATTCTTGCCACTTGAGCTATCATGCTGAAAAAACATCCAGTGATCTTGCTATTTGGTTCACTACACCCAATGCCTAGTGCTGAGCTGCAGGTGCAATAACGTAAAGGCTTTGGGGGTTACCATGAGGGTTCAAGATTGGCCAGAATTATTCAAGAGAGGTGTGGGTATCACAATGCACATACTAGTACTTCACCAGGATAAGAACTGGGTAGGGCTTTACCGCATCTTTGGTACACCTGGGGAATAGCCTTGCTGCATTGGGAAGCCTTGGCATGGGGAGGACTCAGGGATGACAAGATGAGGTGTGCATAACAAGGGGACTTAATGCCAGGTGTGAGTGTTTAGCATCCCTTAACAGGAGTGAGATGTTGTTCTCAGGGGGAGAGATCAAGAGTTATTTGTGTGGTGATATAATCACAAAACTCATTATCCATTCATTTAACTTTGTATTGTGTAAATAAAGTCTCAATCTATACAATCTAACAACATGGCAGATGAGATGATGTAAAGTGGGAGCCAACTTTATGAACCAAGCAAATGCTGGTAGAGATAAAGGGCTTGATTCAATCCCATTAAGGGAAATGGAAAGACTCAAGATCAGGCTCCAAAAGAAGAACTGTTCCTGAACTTTAATCAAAAGCTGGTGTTTTCTTCTTTTCTTTCAAGCCTATCCCTTTTTGTCTTTTCTACTGTCTCTGCTCTTTGTTGTTTCAGCCTTTTATGTGAGTCCCAAGAGAAATTCCTTCACAGAATGCTGCACAGAATCAGGGCTTAGTCTAATAGCATTAGGCATATTACCTTACTTTACCTACAATTCTTCACTTGAAGGGACATGGACTGGATGAGCTAAATTAAAATTTCAAAATGTGAATTAGGAACCTGTAACACACTGTACCCCACAGTAGCACCCAGTAACCCCCATATACATCATTCCTATATGGGTGTGTTGTTTCATACAAAGCATGCCATGTAAGATATCTGCTGAGACCCATTGTTCTGTCAAAATATGTATATTGTTAGTGTGTATGAAGTTATGAGATTCTGTTAGATGGTTGTTATTGAAATATGTTGTGAGTTTGGGAGTCGCCCACTGATAGTTCTCCAGTAACAACAAAGGAGGTGACCAATACCCAGGCCAGCCTTAAACAACCATTAATCAGCAGGGGACTTGTAAGCAAGGGATTTACAATTCTGTACAAGGTTGTGCAAGCACTAGACAATGTGATTCATTTACACAAAACTACACCGGGGGAATACTCAATTCTGGGACTCCGCAAAGCCCACCAGGCTAGTGTTGACTTCCAATGAGATTTAGGCTCCTAAGGGCTAGATCTACAAAGGAGACTTAGGCTCAGCATTGCAATGCATAACATTTAGGCATCCCACTCCCTATTGGAATCCACAGCACCAAGTTAGGTGCCCAGACTCCCCATATAATGCACAGGGACAGATAGGCACCTAAGAACAGGATTCATAAAAGCCAGCACACACTGAGTGGAGAGCCACCTAACACAGCCAGTAGAGAATGCTGAGGAGAGGATGTAAGCTCCCAAATGTTTATTAATTATTATTAGGCACTTTCAAAAATGTTCACCCTCATCTACACAGGAGATGGACAGACATCCAATTCCTATGCTTCTGTGATGGCAGGATAGTCCAAGGGCAATACCCTTAAAAAGGAAACTGCTTCTCCTTTTTAAACTTGGAATATTTCTCAACCTCTTTACCACTGTGGGCCGCATATGCAGCTCTCCTCTATGTGTTATGTGGGATGCATCCACACAATATATATATATATAACCTGTATGGCCCTGAGGATGTCACATGGGCTGCAACTATGTGCTAAGTGGGCCGCAAGCGGCCCGCAGGTTAAAAACCACTGGTCTACACTATAGCTTCTACAGCAGGTCAGCTACAGCTGCATCTGTGTCACTTACAACCGAAGTATAACCTATACCAGTGGAATGGATTTTTCTGTTGAAGTAGTTAACCCAACTCTGCAGGAATTCTTCCATCAACCTAGCCTCATCTCAACTGGGGGTTAGGTCAACCTAGTTATGGTGCTCAGGGTGCAAAAAAAAAAGAAAGAAAAATGTTAGAGCCCTGAACGACGGAGCTAGGTTGATCTAATTTTTAAATGTACCCCGGGCCTTGTAGAAGAGCAGCTTCCTTATTAAGGTACTTTACATAGACACTTATCCTAAGGCATCCAACTCTTTTAAAGAACCTTAAAAAAAATCTCATTTAAAAGTAATTACCTGTGAAACCTCTAATCTAACATTTCTGAGTTTAATGATTGGAAAATTTTGTACCTTTCTGAATCCATCAGGTTCTTCCAAAGATCTAGGAGTCTGTTTAAAAAAAAGAAAAATATAAACACAAACACAAAATACCATGAAACTGAGATCCCAGTGGAACCTATAATGGAATATTCATTTCACAGGGGGAACGTTTCTTTCAAATTTCTGGTCATCTGGATAGGCTGAAACAGCAGGTGATTGGTGTTTAATGAGCTTTTTAATGCACAACAGAAATAAAGCCCAAATGGATTTTGTTTCCTAACAATGTAAGTTAGATGCAGTGTTACCTAAGAAATAGCTTTGATTTTACTGACACCTATTGACTAAATGTATTCTTACACAAGGTACTTGGGCAAAAAATGTACCACACAATAACTCTGATTTTACACTATTTCTGATTAACAGAGACTGCCCTTCACCTCCACTGCAAATCAAAGGATTTGTGTTCTAAATAAATACTTTCAATTTGAAACTCATTGACAGCTTCTTTGAAGACTAGCGGAGAAGGACTAAAACTACAGATTTTCTCCCACACCTTACAGCCAAGGTTTTCTAAAATATTGAGTCATTTTAGGTGGCTCATTTTTCAGGTGCCCAAGTTACAATACTTTAAAGAGGATTTATTGCCAAAAGTGCCAGGTACCCACAATCTAAAAACCAGGCCTCAAAGTTTGGCACCCAGAATCACTAGTCACTTTGGAAAATCAGGACTTAACTATGCAAATTTATGTTAAACTAACTGTAAATATCTTTATCATTATTTGCAATATTTGTTACTGGATAAACTCCATCTTCTTTACAATGTTTTCACATACAACTCTCTGATATAAAACTTTATGTTTACCCAGACCTATACTTTGGTCCTCACATTAAAATCAATTACAATTGTCTATGACATCAGCTCTTTATACCATTCCAAATGCTAAGCCCATGAAGTGAATGTGATAAAGAAACTGGCGCCTTTTGTAGTTTCTTTCTGAGACAATTGGTTCTGTTCTTGACTATACTGATCACATTGACTCACAGAGCACCACAGAACAGAAGACAATTACACAAATAAAGTTATGTGGGCATATAACCTTGTTACAGTAATTGTGCAAAAGAACATCCTGTGGGGGAGAGAAGGAGCAGGCGGGGGAAGGGAAGGAAGCCCCTGATTGGGATTGCCTCATTACATGTCTAAGAGAAAGTTATATATTACACACACACATACCAACTACATGGTATAAGGGCCCAGGGACTAGAACCCAGGTCTCTAGAATGTAGGGGAGTTGATATTCCCACAGTACCCCTGGGAGGCAATATGGAGGCATTGCCAGGGAGCACTGTGGAGAGTAGGTGCCTCAGGAAATACAACCCAAGAGACCCAGAGTGACAGTACCCTGCAGCCCTCTGTTTGGCCAAGTGCCCCTACTTAACCCCAGTAGTTGCCCCAGGAAGTTGTCTGGGCAACTACACAGATTTCAGTGTGCTGCAATGCCAGACTTCGCCTCTACTCCTGATATCTGATCTCTGACTCCAGCCTGACTTCAACCCTCAGTTCTGCCTCTGATCTCCAGTCTCTGACCCTGGCCTGACTCTGACCCTGACACTTGTTTATGAGATCTAGCCTTGCAATTCCTCCAACTCCAGCTCAGCGACTCCTGTCCCTGGTGGGCAGCTTCAGCCCAGCTGAGACCACTAGGCAAGACCATCTATGCCCCAGTCCCTTACACAATATCATGTTAGATGATATCACTATTGGGCCAAATCTGAAGTCTTTACTCAAGGAAAAGTAATGAGCATTGCTTGTGTGGAGACAAAGAGGCCACAGGATTTCTAATTGAATATTGAAAGTGCGTGTATATATAAATATATTCAATTGACTTCAGTGGGATTACCTATACACTGAAAGTTAAGCACCTGTTTATGTCCTTACTGGATTGGGACTATAGCTGTCAAAAAGCAGTGGTTACCTAAAAGAATTACGGAAAAGTACTACAGTGTATTTAATACTAACACCTCTGATGCCCATTCACCTACCAATGAGCTGCTGGAGTTTTTGAGTTTAGATTTATAGAGCATCCATTGATAACGCAGGTCCTCCACGTCTTCAGAGGTCCCAACAACTGTCTGAAGACTAAGGAGATCTTCAAAAAGACACTGCCCCTCAGGAACACGAGACTGCAGCTCCTTCAGGGAAAGACAAGGTTATCAGCAACATGGCATTTAAAAGAATCGCTGCCTTGCCAACACTAGAGATTCAGTCATTTAAAAGGACATTAGCATTGCATCCAGTTGGTGGGAACTCTGCATTTATGTTTATGCATTTATTTTTATTTTGCCATCACATATTCATGTAGGATGGTCTACATCTGCAGGATTTCTCTTAACTGAGGATTTTTATTGTTAGGTTTCCTCTTATAGTTGTCATTGTTGGTGGATTTTATTGTATTGATTATAAGTATTAAAACGCTGAGGATAAAAAATAAAAGACAGATTTTAGCCAGAAATGTTAAATTATCTGTGCCAAACAAGGTTGTTTGTGACATGGAAAAATGTCTTATGCAAATGTTGTAGTATGACTCTGACCTTTCCATTGCAGCGTGGGGGCCCTTACAGATCTCCCCTCTCCCCTTACAGACCCACCTATCCTGTGAGTTTTATAGCAGGGAGATGTGATATGGCCCTGGATGCTGATTTTAGCTTTTAAATAATTTGAAAGGCTCCTGGCCACATTTCAGCCTCTGTACTGTGGAGGAGGATGAATGTCTTGGGAAAGAAGAACATCAAGCTGGAATGGAGGGAAAAGTTGGGACCCCCCTTCCAGATGATATCACGGTATCCTCTTGCACTGACGATACCCCTACGGGGGAGGGAATCCCAGTTGTTAGGCACAAACAGATAATAGTAACCAGGGATTCAGCTATTAGAAATATACATAGTTGGTTTGTGATGACCAGGACAGCCATACGGTGAATTGCCTGGAAGGTACAAAGCTTGCGAACCTCTTGAGACATCTAGATAGACATAAGTGCAGTGCTGGGGAGGAGTGGTAGTTATGGTATATGTGCTTATATATATATATATATATATATTATATATATATATATATATATATACACACACCAATGGCATAGGGAAACATAATAGAGAGGTCCTAGAGGCCATATTTAGGCTGCTAGGTAAGAAATTAAAGTCCAGGACCTCCATGGTAGCATTCTCTGAAATGCTTCCAGTTCCACAGGCAAAACTGCAGGGTCTGAATGTATGGATGAGATGATGGTGTTGGGAGAAGCAATTTAGGTTTATTAGGAACTGGGGGATCTTCTGTGAAAGGAGGAGCCTACACAGGAAGAACGGGCTCCACCTAAACCATAACAGAACTAGACTGTTGGCATGTAAAATTAAAAAGATCATAGAGGAGTTTTTAAACTAAGAGATGGGGGACAGCTGAAAGCTGTGGAGAAGCACACAGTTCAGACAGAGGACAGGCAATACAATCCTTAGGAGAGGATTGATTAAAGAGCATACTTCTATATCCTAGTAAAGAGGAGAGGATAGAAAGTGATAAAGTAGAGGTAGGAACTGAAGAAAAACAGTCAAATGAAAAAGAGTCCCATTCAATTGAATCACATGAAGGCAGACAACTAAATATTGACAAATTTTATAAGTGTTTGTATACAAATGCTATAAGTCTAAATACTAAAATGGGAGAACTTGAGTGACTGGCATTAAATGAAGATACTGATATGAAAGACATCACAGAAACTTGGTAGAACAATGATAATCAATGGGACATGGTAATACCAGAGTACAAAATATATAGGAAAGACAGAATAGGTAGTACTGGTAGGAGACTGATACTATATGTGAAAGAAAGCATAGAGACAAATATAGTACAAATCTTAAATGAATCAAACTGTATCTTAGAAAATGGTACCTTAGAAATTCGAAGCTTGATTAACAAGAGTTTAGCAGTAGGAATATACTACTGACTAACTGACCAGGATGGTGATGACTGTGAAATGCTCAGGGAGATTAGAGAGGCTACAAAAACAGCCCAATAATTATGGGGGATTTCAACTATCCCTATATTGACTGCGTACATGTCACCTCAGGACAGGATTCACAGATAAAATTTCTAGGCACCATTAATGACTGCTTCTTGTAGCAGCTAGTCCTGGAACCCACAAGGGGAGAGGCGATTGTTGAATTAGTCCTAAGTGGTGCACAGGATCTGGTCCAAGAGGTGAACATAGCTGAACCACTCAGTAAAATCAACAATAATATACTTAAACTTAACATCCTTGTAAAGGGCAAAATACAAAAGAAACCTACCACTGTAGCATTTAACTTCAAAAAGGGGGACTACACAAAAACGAGGACGCTAGTTAAACGGAAATTAAAAGGAACAATCACAAGAGTGAAATGCCTATAAGCTACATGGAAACTATTTTAAAACACCATAATAGAGGCTCAAACTACATGTAAACCCCACATGAAAAAAAATAGAAAGAGGACCAAACAAATGCCACCATTGCTAAACAGCAGACTAAAACAGAGGTGAGAGGCAAAAGGGCATCCTTCAAAAATTCGAGGCAAATAGACAGGACAATAAAGAGCATAAGCATGTCAAGTGTAAAAATATAATTAGGCAAGCCAAAAAAGAATTTGAAGAGCAACCAGCAAAAGACACAGAAACTAACAGCAAAATTTTTAAACTACATCAGAAGCAGGAAGCATGTCAACGGATGATCGAGGTGCTAAAGGAGCATCAAGAAAGACAAAGTCATCACACAGAAGCTGAATTAATTATTTGAATCGGTAGTTTGAGCCTCTATTATGGTGTTTTAAAATAGTTTCAATGTAGCTTGCAGGCATTTCACTCTTGTGACTGTTCCTTTTAATTTCCATTTAACTAGCTTCCTTGCTTTTGTGCAGTTCCCCTTTTTGAAGTTAAATGTGAGAGAGATTCCCACACGTGAGCTATTCTGTTTAGGTGACAAGTCTGAGGAACTACCCCAGACTGAGGTGTGAATAGAGAAAGTTTTAGAACTCATAAATTAAACAGTAATATGTCATCAAGACCAGATGGTGTTCACCCAAAAGTTCTGAAGGAACTCAAATATGAAACTGCAGAATTACTATCTGAAATATATAATTTTTTGCTTAAATCAGCCTCTGTATCAGATGACTGGCAGATAGTTATTTTTTAAAAAGACACCAGAGGTGATCCTGGCAATTACAGGCTGCTAAACCCAATTTCAGTACCAGGCAGACTGGTTGAAACTATAGAAAAGAACAGAATGATCAGACACATACATGAAGACAATATGTTAGGAAAGAGTCAACACAGCTTTTGTAAAGGGAAATCATGCCTCACCAATCTATTACATTTCTTTGAGGAGGTCAAACATGTGGAGAAAGGTGATCCACTGGATATAGTGTACTTGGACTTTCAGAAAGTCTTTGACAAGGTCCCTCACGAAAGAGTCTTAAGCAAAGTAAGGAGTCATGGGATAAGAGGGAAGGTCCACTCAAGTACCAGTAACTGGTTAAAAGACAGGAAACAAATGGTAAGAATAAATGGTCACTTTTCAAATGGAATGCAGTAAACAGTGAGATCCCTCCAGGATTTGTGCACAGTACAACATATTCATAAATGATCTGTAAACAGGAGTTGTGGAACAATTTTTATAGCGGGGGTTCCGAGAGCCATTGAACCAAACTCTAAACCCTCTATATAACGAAAGCCACTTCAAGTCAGGGCATGCTGCAGCACCTATGTCTGTAAAAGGGTCAGGCAAAATCTGCAGATACTAAATTACTGAAGACAGTTAAGTTCATAGCTGACTGCGAAGAGTTCCAAAGGGATCTCACTAAACTGGGAGACTGGGCAACAAAATAGAAAGATGAAATTCAATGCTGACAAGCGCAATATAATGAACACTGGAAAAGATAATCCCAACTATACATACAAAATAATGGGGTCTCAATTAGCTGTTACCACTCAAGAAAGAGATCTTGGAGTCACTGTGGTTACTTCTCTGAAAACATCAACTCAATGTGCAGTGGTTGTCAAAAAAGCTAACACAATGTTAGGAACCATTAGGAAAGGGATAGATAATAGAAGTCAGAAAATATCATAATGCCACTGTATAAATTCATGGTATGACCATCCTTTGAATACTGAATGCAGTTCTGGTTGCCCCATCTCACAAAAGATATTAGAATTGGAACAAAATACAGAGAAGGGCAACAAAAGTGATCAGGGGTATGGAACAAATTCCCTATGAGGAGAGATTAAAAAGACTGGGACTGCTCATCTTAGAAAAGAGATGACTGAGGGAGGACATGATAGAGGTCTATAAAATCATGAATGTGTGGTGAAAGTGAATAGGGAAGTGTTATTTACCCCTTCATATAACACAAGAACTAGGGGTCACCCAATGAAATTAATAGGCAGCAGGTTTAAAACAAACATAAGAAAGTACTTCTTCCCACAACACACAGTCTACCTGTGGAACTTGCTGCCAGGGGATCTTGTGAAGACCAAAGGTATAACTAGGTTAAAAAAATAATTAGATAAGTTCATGGAGGATAGGTCCATTAATGCCCATTAGCTAAGATACTCAGGGATGGAACCCCATGCTGCCCGTGTCCGTAAACCTCTGAATACCAGAAGTTGGGACTGGATGACAGGTGATGGATCTCTTGATAATTGCCCAGTTCTGTTCATTCCCTCTGAAGCATCTGGCACTCGCCACTGTGAGAAGACTGGATACTAAGCTAGATAGACCATTGATATTACCCAGGATGGCCATTCTTAAGTTCATCTCCCAACATAATTCCCTACACTCAGAAAATTAGTGTTTGAAAACCAACCTTCAGCTTGCTCTGTATTGCTTTAACTTCTTCACAACTGGAGGGTTTCGTGACAAGAATCTTGCTCAGTTTGGCATTTTCTACATGTAACCACTGTTCAAAGTCCTTCATGAGTTTAAGGAGGTGACTGTTCTCTTCCTCTTTGCTCACATTTGCCTGAGTCACAGAACAAAACCCAAAAAGGAATTTATAAAAAAGGAAACAGACTTTATTATTACTGCCTTCAGTCACCAACAGCCTGATCATGTTCCTGCTGAATTCCCATTGACTCCAGTGGGGCATCACCAGGGTCCAGGTCTGGTCTCTCCTGTCTCATCTTAACTGAGGCCAATTCTACAAAGTGCTGAGTTCCTCCTGAGAGGTGCTGTGCACCCTCACCTTCCACTGAAGTCTCGAGTCCCACAGGCTCTCAATATAAGGAAGAACTTTAGGTCTGGATTTCCTATGTAGACAAAATCCCCTATGATTTTCATAGGAGTTATGCATGTAGAAGGACAAAATAATTGGAAATGGAGGAGGAGGCACCATCCATCTGTGATTCAAGTTATAATTAACTGGTCACAGGAAGGCGATGTTGGGCCAAGTCCTCAGCTGGCGTAAACCATCTGCACTGGAGCTATGCTGATTTACACCATCTGGGAATCTGGCCCTGGTTTTGCGCTACTAAAATTTGACAGTGGAATGAGGAATTTAGCAAAACACAGAAGGCTCCATGTGTTTTTTTCTAACTCTCTGCCTGGCATAATGGTACTATTTACAAGGGTCTCTACTATAACACATACCGTTTCATATCCAAAACAGTACATGTGAGTTTGGCTGAGTGACTTCCACTGATTTGTATGGGAGTCATGAAGCTATGCTCCTACATCAATCTTTCCAAATTGAAGATGTCAGATGTGCTTTCTAATGACCCAGTAAGGATCAGAGCCTTGAACCCCACATTTCAGATGTTTGCTGGACTTTGCAAATTGGAGAGTTTTACATACGGTATCAGACAGAGCCCAGGAGAAATGGGCTTTGTAAAGTTATTAAGGAACGCTGATACAGATTGCTTCTCTCACCTGGGAGCGCTTGAGAGTTACCTCTGAAGAGCCGAAGGCAAACCCAGTCGTCCGTGTATTACCCACGATGGTTATACTCTTCCTCGTATCAACCACTGTTGTATTTGGCTGCATGCTGCTGAGAAGGCTTCAAAATACAAAATCAGAGAAGTCAACGCAGTGATGCACCTGACAACTGATACATCCATGGAATGGGGGGAAGGGGTGGGGAACCAAACCAACATATCTATGCTTAGAAATACTATTACAATTATTTCCTTACTATTAATAAAGTAAGAACAAGTAACAAATCAGCCGTGTCACAAAGTATTAGTAGTACTCAGTGCTAGCACTGACTTGTAGCTCTTTAAAGAAAGTTATCAGAACAACACTCGTCTCTGCACAAGCAACACCACTGATAGGATCTAATACTTCAGCCTGTCTGTTGATTTCCTTGACTTGCTCCCTCCTTGTACCATCTTGAGCCCCCTTGTCTCTACAGTGCTTCAAGCAAATGAAAAAGCATGGGACTCAAACCACTGCTGTCCCATGTAGCAGTTCTGGTGACTCCTCACTCTATTGGGGTCTCCTCACTCGATTGGGGTCATGTCTAGCTGACTAGGGTACCAAGAGGCTTTCCTGGCAGCAAGGAATCACTGGAGCATCACCAGTAACCCGAATCATGTAAATGTAGCTCCACACTGTACACGTTGGTGCAGGTTATTTTTGCGTGAATACGGGCACATACGCATGCACAGCACTGTGTTTGATGTTCAGCGAGGACCAGCAAATCCGAACAGCAGTAGGTACTATAGTGAATGCTGCTATAAATACGATTAGTATAGATAGGTAGGAAAGAATATTAGCTCTGCTTAGAATGTTGCAAAACATTAAGATCCAGCTCCAGAAGTGGCCCCTTGGAAAAGTACAGTTGACGAGAAGGATGGTCTTGCGGTTAAGGCACAACAGCAGGAGTCAGCTGATCTGGGTGCTATTCCTGTCTGCCGCAGACTTCCTGCATGACTGTGGGCTAGTCCCTGAAAGGGATACTGTCAACTTGAAATCTAGGCTCTTTAAAAAAGGAACGTTAAAAGTAATTTCAGGTTCTATGCTTGAGCCTGAATTTCCATTCCAGCTTTTGTGGGTTTTACAATCTCATTTTCATATTTAAAAAATATTTTCTCTCCATTATTGTAGTGTGGAAATACTACACATGGGAACAAGTGAAATTAACAACACACAAAGCACTGTCAAAATACATTTATTAAACAACATGAGAAACCTTTCCCCCTCTATTGTCTGAGTTACAGTTAATACCTAAAATGACTAACAGTACAATATTTTTGGAAAAGAGGGTGATTTTTTTTTAAAAGTTGCTGGCAACTCTTTAGCCCTTCCATTCCTCATTTTCCCCTACCACACAGAGATGGGCCTGAGCTGGATCCAAACTTTCTCAGTTTGGGAGCGCGTGGCTGTTGGGGTTTGGTTCAGGCCCATCTATAATTTTAGGCTCTGCCTCTTTAAGTATCCTTTCCTCTAAGGCTCCATATCAGGAGTGTTTCTTGGTGCATAACTACGCTTTGCCAATCTAAAACATTCTAAACAGTTAATATCAAGGTCTGCCAGTATTGTCTATAGATTTAATATAGTGCTGTACTTATGTACATCCAGAAAGCTCACATAATTAACATGGCTAGAATATGTAATCTATGCCCAATGAGGCTGTCATTTTATTGTCAAGGTCTCCAGTTAGCAAAGTGCAGATAATGAAATGCCACCGGGGATCAGCATTTGGCTCCCAAACATATCCCTCATTCCCATGCCTACGGGACTGCGAGCATGGTGCAGGCAGAGTGCTCTAACTAAGTTGCCTATATGGCGCCCATTAGGGGAATATCTGACTGACTCACAAGGTATGATGTATTTAGCCTCACAGCATCCTTGGGAAGTAGGGATTATTATCCCCATTTTACAGTTGAGGAATGAGGCACAGAGATGCTAAGGCCATGTCTACACCACAGCTGCTACAGCAGCATAGCTACGGCCTTCTCTCTCACAATGCACAGTGAAAGAATTCATGGCATGACCATGGGACGTGTCCTCAGAAGTCTCAGTGCCATACAAGTGAGTGCAGTGCAGACACAGAAACTCAAGTGTTATTTTGCAGTGCAGCTGCTCTCACTTGAGCTCGGTGAACATGAGAGAAATAACTCAAGTGAAGACCACTAGAGTTACCTCTGCAGTGAAGACATACCAGTAACAGAACAGCTCATTTTAAAAGAAGGGGGGGGGGCAAGGAGGAGGGGTGAAGCAGCCAACAGAAGATTGGACAAGAGAAGAACATGCAACAGCCCGAAAAATGATGAATGAACGAAATGCCTCAGAACATCAAGGGTGGGTTGCACTGAGCTCCCTAGCGAGTCAGCAGTAGTTAGAGATTTTAACAAGCCTTACTACGGAGCAGTAGCAGGCAGGACTTGAAGATAATTAGTTTATTATTAGAGGCTTCAGAGTAAGCCAAAAGGGTTGTTGCATCTGGGAAGATCATCAAGCCAATGAGAGAAGAAATGCGCTTTAAAACAGGGGAATACAATGGACCGAGGGATGGGATTGCATTGCAGAAGAGGCATTGCAGATACAGGAAAGCATAGGGGCAGGAAAGCTATTCATTGTTATTGGTGGGTTATTTTATTTATTGAGCACCCAGCCAGACAGTGCACTAACTGCATTCAAACAGATAACTACACAGCCCCTGGCCTGACGGGAGCCCACTCTCAGTGTGGACATAACACAAGTAGTGATGGTCATAAACAAAAATGGAGTAAGGGGAGCAGTAGGGAAAGGATCACAGATACATCTCGGTGGTTTTGCTAACTATGGATTTCTTAATATAACTTTTATTAGCTTAATTCTCAGAGGTGCCACGGCAGAGGTGGGATCTGAATGAGGAAGTGGTGGTAGCCAGGTTAAAGGGTTCCGGAAAGGCACTCTAGGTGTGGAGGAGGGGAGGAGAAGTGTGAAAGAAGGCATGAAGGTAGAAAAAGGAGAAGGAAACAAAGGCGGTGTTAGACAGTAGCACTGGCAGAGTCAAGTCTGTTTGGGTGGGAGGGAGAGAACATGCAGAAAGACAAGCTTGGAGTTCTAGGTCAGGGCTGAGTGAAAGCCGGAGGGAGCTTGTGACATTACATCCCATATTCTTTATGGAAATATGCTTATGACATGGATATGGCATAACTGAGATATATTTTATGCAAAATGGATCTTGTAAGTTATCATCGGAAAGGTTATGATTTACTGAATGTGATTATCCAATTTGTATGCATGTATCATTTCTGTATCTAAAGTTAGGAATATAGACTATGTAACAATTACAACTATGTGTTTGTATTTGGGAGACACCCACCAGACAGCAGGCCATCAGCCTTGATGGGCCATTAGGAAGAAACAATAAGACTTTGAAGATACTAATCTCTCTCCTTCCTGAGAGGCTGACGGTACTAGGTCAGTTGGTCCTGTCACCTGGTACTAAACATCATCTTGGACTTCTAGTAATTTTCCACTAAAAGGACAGGGAGGTCAAGACTGGGAAACAAAAGATTCCCGCTATATGTAAATTTTACTTAAGGTTGGGGGGGTAAGGCAAACAAGACTTTTCCATTGCCTTCCTGCCCAAGAAGAAAGACGACTGAAAGTACCTGAAGAGACAAAGCAACTCTGCGGTAGGAAAGGCAAGGGCTGAGTCCAGACTAAGACAGGAGTCTAGTCTGTAAAGAGAAATAACCGGAACTCTAAGCTATAGAAAGTCTGCAACTTACCTAAAACAACATTTAGGGTGAGAAATTATTTCTTGAAACCAGTCTCTTTAAGATCTTCAGCTTAGTATGTATGCGTGTTTTGTTTTATTTGTTTAGTAATCTGCCTTGTTCTGTTTGCTATCCTTTATAATCACTTAAAATCTGCTTTTTATAGTTAATTAACTTATTTTTTATTATTAAGCCCAGTTCATGCAATTTCTAACTGGGGTGGCGGTGCAAGAAGTTGTGAACATCTTCCTCCACATGGAGGGAGGGGGCGAATTTATGAGCTTACGTTGTATAGATCTCTCTACTGCGCAAGACAATATTATTTTGGGTAGACTTTCCAGAGGGGAGCTGCACTTGAGTGCTGGGCGATTTCCTAGCTGAGTCTTCTCAGAGAGTGCTGTTTGCAGACTGTGTGTGATTCTACAGCTGGTGTGAGCGTGCGTGTTGCCAGAGGCCAGTAAGCCTAATTCAGCAAAACAGGGAGAGGGAGCCAAGGCTACTGGAGCAGGCAGGCTCAGTGAAATCCCAGTACATCAGGTGGCATCCCAGAAAGCGGGGTCCAACCCGTCACAGAGCTAAAGTGAGGTTAGGCACAATGTTAAAGATCTTTTTATGCTGAGTGGAAAATAAACCAGAAATTGTCATTAATGGATAGAAGCACTTTTGTCTCATTTGGAGAGAGCCATTTGAGAGAGCTAATGTGTGGTTGGTGGAGGAGGTCAGGACCGCATAGTTTGGACACATCGAACCTCTGAGAAGCCTGATGCTTGTGGGGAAAAAAGGCAGGGGGAGGGGACCAGTTCTAAACAAATTCCAAAATGAAAATAATTGAGAGTGCTCTAAAAACAAAAAAACAAAAAACATCATCAGAAGCATGTGAGCAACCTGTTAATTCTTTGTGTATTTCTCAACAAAAATCCAGGACATCCACAGAAATCATGAGAGCCATAGAATTCCTCCCAAGCACCTGGTAATCCAGACAAACCACTTGTAAAGGAACCCAAGAGCTCACACCGGAGATGGAGAAGGAATGTGTGGCTCTAATTAAGCAGCATTCCTTGACAGGTAACAGCCAAGGCATCTGGTAATGGTAGGGGTAAGAATGTCTTCCAAAGTGACACTTAGCTGCTGGCAAGACCTAATTAAAGAATGAGCTCTGTGTGTGTGTGTGTTTGACTTGGCTTGTTTCTGAACGACTTTCATTTGAATTGTTTATCCTTGGGAGCCATGCTCTGAAATCTAATGAGGTTTCAACACAAAACTGTGTGAAACTGTCACCCCCATTACAGCTGGTTTGCTGTGGCTGCAAGAGGCACAGTTCAAGAGCCTCATTATCTCCTACTAATACTTGAAGGATACAAGGGAGGTAGAGACTGTCAGTTTGGGGTGGCTGATCATGATAACTAACCTAGACATGCTATCACCGTGCTTGGGTGAGCATCTCAGCTCCCCCCACCTAAGTCCTCTTCTCTGTCATCACTAACAATGTCACCCTCCCAGCCCCTCTGGTCTCTAAACCCAGAGGCGCCTCTGACTCTGCTCTCTCCCTAGCCCCACACATGCAGGCAATATCCAAGTTTTGCCTCCCCTTCCTCCTCCATAACCTCTCCAAGATCCAGACTTTTCTCTCTGTTCACATCTGCAACACTCTCATTCAAAGCCTTATCTCCTGACTCAGGTACTGCAAAGCTCCTAATGGCTCAGGCCTAAGGGAGATTTGCCAGGTAGAGTGTCTGCTCACAGACCACAATATCCTGGCTGAAGTCTCAGAGGAGGTATTGTGCAGGACATAGACACAGTTGGCCTGAGTTTCCTCCTTCTTACACCAGCATAAATCAGAAGTAGCTCCACTGCAGGCAAAAGAGAATCAAGCACAGCCCCTAACTTTCAATACTCCTTCAGGCTTAGCATTTGCAGGGCTGGTTATAGAGCAGCAGAGAGAATTCCCCTCGAAGGGACAAGGGAAAGACATATGAACACTTACCTGGTTGTCATTTTTTTGAGTGACCTCAATGACTCTGTCAGCTGGTTCATTTCAGTATGGACATGTGCTGCCCCCTCTGGAGAAGAACTCTCAATCACCAGCTGGCCATGAGCCCCAACAAGGTGCAGCTGGATCTCCTTATCCGGGAATTCAGCTAGCAGCCCCTGAAATTCACAGCACTCACAGTCACTTTCAGGGGTCGCTGCTGTTTCTGAAGCTTTACCACAATGCATGATAACTGTGTCAAATGAAGGGCTATGTTCAGCCCAGGATTATGCTCATTTCTCTTGGCACTACACAAGTTATGGGTTCCCAGCAGCAGGATCTGAGAGGGGTTCCTGCAGGAATCCAGGAAAGTCCAAGAAGTGGGTAGCATGGGATTAGGGAAGAGGTGTAGCTAGAACGTCCCTGATGCAGGGTAACACTGTGGGGCTTCTCCAGAGCCCCCCAATGGAAATTAAAGCTGCTGCTTCCTGCTCAAGGGCCAATCAGCCCAGGATAGCACAGGAAGTGTAAGTCACCAGAATGAGTGAATCTGACCCCAAAGTACTTCCATCGAGGAAAAACTGAGCAACCGTGGGAACGGGGACATTTTCCCTTTGGCACAAAAAATGCAACGTAGGATAAACCCATAGAGTAACGCACCATTTAATGCTACAGTGCTGTGTGTCTGGAGAAACCATCCTGCCAGGAGGAATTCACTTTCAAGACTGGATTTTCCTTTAATGATGCCCCAGACATTTCAACAGAAGCTTATCCTTCTTTTGCCCCAACCACCCACAAACCATCACGCACTCATCATAGACCAGTCCAGCTAGGCAGTAGGGCCTAACCCTGAGCTAATCCCTGCTTGCACACAGTCCCTAGCTACCCCCTGCCTGCACCCTGAGCTACTCCCCTGCCTGCACCCTGAACTGTTTTCAAACTTTTTGAACTGAGTCCTCACTTTGAGTTATATTTTTTGGTTGCATCCCCCCATGGCCCATACATGGCAAATGCAAATAGATATGGAGCCCAGGGGAACACACCACTTCCCCTGAACAACTACCTGCCACATGGATCACAAAAGCAAATGGATGATGACACCATACGCCAAGATGTGGTCCTCACCTCCAAATCTGCGACTCTGCTCTCTGTGTTCCTTTCCCCCCTGGCATCCTGATAGGATTCCAACTTCTGTTCAGTCATTGTGATCCACCCCTGAAGGTCTGACAGTTTATTATTGAACGTCCAATGCTCCTGAATGTGCTTCTCGGTCCCTGCCAGGATGATCTAAAAATACCAGGAGTGACAAAAACACAACAGTGATAGAACACAAAGAGACAGCAGGTTTCGCTAGAGAGACTATGGCAACGAGTGCTATAAGAAACACAAAGAAATGAAATGATAATACGAATGAAAGGCAGAAACTCCTAGCTGTTTAGTACCATGACATGGAATGCACTTCCTAACTGGATATCGACAAGTGCCTGCAGATCTGAGCTTAGCCACATGGTGGGGCATTATGTATTTTTTAGAATAGTTTCCCTCTTCACAGATGACTCAAAGTGAAAAATCCTATATTTTAGTATCTCAACTAAGTACTTCCTCCTCCCCTCTTTGCATGTGAAATCACTCTAGATATAATAGAAAGAGATCTGCCATATGGTACTTTTACCTGGAAAAATACTATTTCAGTGATATATTTGTTTACTATTTGTGATTAAAAACTAGAATTCCCTAGCATATTAGGGTCAAATTTTATGACGAATAATTTTTTTAGTGACATAGCAAACCAAGAGAATTTTACATGAGCGCAGTTTGTTTTGGAAGGGAAGATTTTTATCCCTGTTTTTACAAGCAACAAAATACTTTAGGTCAGCAGTTCTCAACTGGGGATCTGTGGCCCGCTGGCAGTCTCTGAGCCCTTTCACGGGGCTGTGAAGCCCTGCAGCTGAAACCCGATGCCCCGAGCCCCAGTGCTGAAGCTGGGACTGGCGTGGGACTAAAACTGGCACCCCAGCCTGCCCCGCAGCCGGGAGGGTGCGGGACTGAAGCCGGTGCCCCTTTCCGACCCTGCCCCCCAGCTGGGAGCAGTGTGGGGCTGAAGCCGGCAGCCCCTGCCCCTCTTCCCCCACCCCAGCTGGGAGTGGTGCGGCACTGAAGCCGGGAGCCCCAGCACCCACCCCTGAAGCTCGGAGCCGCACTGGGAGCCCCCCCCCAACCTATACACACCCCCCAGCTACCTCCTGCCTCCACTCTGAGCTACCCCTGCTGCCCGCACACAGCCCCTAGCTACCACCTGCCTGTACCCTGAGCTAATCCCCGCTTACACACAGTCCCTAGCTACCCCCTGCCTGCACCCTGAGCTACTCCCCTGCCTGCACCCTGAGCTGTTTTCAAACTTTTTGAACTGAGTCCCCACTTTGAGTTATATTTTTTGGTTGCATCCCCCCACGGCCCACACAGGCTGGATGGCCTCCTGAGTGAGTCAGGGGGTGGAGGTGGCGCTCCGTCCCTGGACCCTGCTGTGCGGGGCTGGCTCGAGTTCAGCCAGCCCTTGCTTCCCCCGCCTCAATAGAAGTAAAACTATGCCTATGCTCAAGGGTCCGTGACCCCTCCCTCCCGCCCCAGAACCCTGCGCTCCCCCCTCCTCCCTTGCCAGGCCCTGGTGTTTTTATAGCATGCTGAGGTGGGCCTCAGCAAGAAAAAGATTGAGAACCCCCCGCTTTAGGTTAAATCAGTCCTTGATGTAACTGCAGTGGGTTTGATTCGTTAACTTTTAGGTCTTATAAAAGCCTCTGTGATAAACCTTCCAGAGGACCCAGTACTAAATGCCCGATGCAGCAAATCCCAAGAACATTGCATGAGCCCAAGCCAAAAAGATCTGGACACTCGGCAATGGATTCAGCCCCCCGGGGTGGGGAGCCTCACACTACACAATTGAGACTTTCCAAACCAAACAAGGAGTAGTGTTTATAGACTCTAAAAGGGAGTCTATCCACTCCTCACGACTTGTCTGAACACAAAAGTTGTATTGTTTAATTATGCTGGTATAAAGTTGTACAACCCCCACTAGTGTGGACACATTTATATTGGTATAAAGGTTCTTATTCTGGTATAACCTATTCCCATACAGAAAGGGAAACATACTGGCATAAAGGTGCTTTAGAGCAGTATGGTTTAACTGCATCCACTCTAGGGGCTGTACCTTTATAACTATATAGGTAAAAATTCCCCGCTCCCACAACCAAAATATTTACATCTACATGTAGTCTCAGATGGTAGGATGGTGGTCACAATGTAGGGGGAGGAAGATTAAAATAGAGAAAACTGGGGAATGTTTAAAGATTTATCAAGGCCATAAGAACTCAGCCCCTGCCTTCCGCTTGCGGAAAATGTCAGCGGTTGAAAGCAGACATTATGATAACGTGAAAGGATAATTTTCACAGCTGACACTTTAAATTCTTCACTAAATGATGAGTTACCTCCAGAGATCTCTTCAGTGTCTGATAGTCAGATGAAAGCTGGTTCATTTTATCTCTGTGGGGTAATCCCATCTGGGGTAAATCTGTGGGATTAGACTGAACTAGATTCTGCAGCTCTTCCCTTTGAACTATAAACTCTGCCAATTCTTCTTGGATCATCTGTAGAGAAAAGGGAATACTGTACATTGGCTACTTATGTACTGAACATCATTTGGCCTACAAGATAGGTCAGAACATTGATTCTGCAGTTGGGTCCATTTGACAGCATGAGATGTATTAAAGAAAAATAACTAATTTTAAGCAATTTAGTTTTTGATGCCCAGAACTGAAAATTTACAAAAGAAGCCAGCAGGCGTTCTGATACATTAGCAGCTGATTACAAAGAAGTCAAGTGATAGCATGCTTACTGCTAGTAGGCTAATTAAAGCATCACAATGGTGCAACAGCACCAAAATAGCAGCAATTTAAGGACTTGATTTTGCTGTCACCGAGCCCAGGTCTACACTAAAAAGTTAGGTTGACCCAGCTGTGTTGCTCATTTCTCTTGGCACTACAGGAAAAATCCCAGTTCCCAACCCTGATTCTCACCACTGTGAGATCAGAACCAGGCTGTATAAATTTATCATAGAACAAACATCTTTCTAGAATCAGATAATTACTTGTGTGACAAGTCAAGTAAAGGCTTCTCCTCGCCCCCCCCCGGTACTTCTGACATAAATAAATTATACATTTTGCCTAGAAGGAAAATATATCAGTCAGGCCATCTGCCAATGTGAGCGTGATTAACATGCAGGTAGCATAGATAACAATCACTGTAACATACCTGTAGTCTCTGGAGTCGTCTTTCTTTACCTGAATGGTCAGGTTGTGGTTCATTCTCTAGATCTACTTTGGCTCTGATAGCAGATAACTTCTTCTGCAGATGCAGAAAGCCTGCATCAAAGTCTTTATGTTGAGTTACCAAACTCTAGGCAGAAAGAGAAAAAAGAGCACTAGATATAACTACAGTTATATTATTTTGTCAGTGTCCACTTGACACTATGAGCAAATAAGCAGCTACCCTGCACAATAATCCACATTTCTATTAATCTACAAAATGCATCAGACACAGTTGGTTAGTATTAGTGAATTTATTTATACAAATCTGGATTAATAAAAGATTGATCACAATTTTGGCATGGATATTGTGATGGGGCAAGGCCAGATGGCTATAGAAAAGTAGTGGGAGATAGATATATTAGCTCCAGGCTAAACAAATCCCTGGTGCCAGGTTAAGTGAAATGGAAGCTGCTCCAGGTCAATTAAGACACCTGGGGCCAATTAAGAACTTTCCAGAAGGCAGGGAGAAGGCTAGGTTGATTGGGACACCTGAAGCCAATCAGGGGCTGGCTGAAACTAGTTAAAAGCCTCCCAGCCACTCAGGTGGGAGTGGATGTCAGGAGCTGTGGGAGGAAGTTGTGCTGTTGGAGAGACTGAGTAGTACACACCATATCAGGCACAAGGAAGAAGACCCGGAGGTAAGGGTGAAGTGGAGCTTGAGGAAGTGAGGGCTGCTGTGGGGGAAGTAGCCCAGGGAATTGTACATGTCATGTTTCTAAAAGGTCAGCTACCATAGCTGATACCATTAGGGTCCCTGGGCTGGAGCCCGGAGTATAGGGTGGGCCCAGGCTCCCCCCCCCACCTTTGCCCCCTGATTAATCACTGAGACTGGGAGACAACAGAGACTGTGCAAGGAAGGATAACTTCTCCTCACTTCCCTTGCTGGCTTATGATGAAAATGGCTCAGTAGACTGTGACCCTTGTCCCTAGAAAAAGAAGGGTTATGTGGAGGGTCACAGTGAGCCTCTGAGGTGAGCGAAATCCACCAGGAAACGTGGGACCCACGGAGGCAAGGACAGAGCTCTGTCACAATATTAAATAGTAAACAGGCCTTGGAGTGAACTGAATATTAACTGCTCACCTGCAGTCTGCTTTTCCTTTGTAGCAGACTTTTGTGTAGAATTTCTCTCTCCTTTGCTGTATCGGTTACCTCTGCTAGGAGAGACTTTGCTCTCTCCTCACCAAAGATACTGCTTAGCAAATCCTTCTTCAGCTGTAACATCATCAACTTCTCCTTGAATTGGGAGCTCTCAGCCAGGCATGCCTACAGGAGAACAAGTATTCTCGTAACACCCAGGGCTACATGAGCGGATCAGGTGGCATATGCACAGAAAAACAGCAAGGTCATGGCTGTAGGACAACAGTATCTTGAGCATACCTGCTATACCACAAGGCACCCACCGTGTGCCAAGCTGAGAGCCAAATCAGCAACTTGCCAGAACCCCAAGTGCAGCACTCATTTTTTTACATAAAGGGAGCCAATTGCAGTCACCTTCATCCCAAATATGGAGACGAGGCCCAACGGCTCAGCATAAAGCCTGGCTGCTCGCATCAAGGTGAAGCATTGCTTGCTGGGATCTGTCGTCTACACTCCTAAAAGGAGGAAGCTGTGAGCAACACTGTAGGGCTCTGTGGGCCTACTCGAGTCCTGGTATAACGGATGACTCAGGCTGCTATACCACAAACTGCATCAGGAAGGCATAAATTCTGCTCCCAATATTTCTTTTATATAAACCGGACTGCTTCGTTTCTCTGGTTCTGCAGCTGCTTTCCTGATCTGCATGAAGGAAGCCTACTGAGCTACATGGTGCCTGACATGAAACTGTCTTATCAGGGTTATGGTTCAGTTTGATCCCTGTTTATAAAAACATTTATTCCAGAGATCCAAGGGGCGAGGGAGTCACCATCACTACTCAATTCATGGGTGCATGCAGCAATTATGTATCTTAATATCTAAACTATCTTATTACAAAAGTATTAATGGAGTCCTCAGATTTCCTACCCAGATGGATGTGGGGTTACTGCCAAAGGCAATAATAAGGCACTTAGCTCTTATATAACATTCCTTTCTCAACTGGCAACTCTAGCTCACTAAATAGAATGCCCAAAATGATGTGACTTTGTTACAATTAGTGCAGATGTGGGCCTGAGTTTCAGCAGTGTGTTATTTCCTAAAGGAACTGGAAAACATTCTCAGTTGTCGCCAACAAACAGCTGCATTCGTGCACGTGTCATTACAGCTTGTGCCATGCGAACAAGAGACTGGCTTCCTAACTTAGCTGCAACTCTCTACCTCAATCTGAAGTAAGAAAGCATGTGTCAGGGAGGGCTCAGCAACATTAGCAGTGGAGTCCAGAAGTCTCTGAGCTGATGGCTTCCACGACTGGAACTCTCGCAGTGGATTTTGAAAACTCTGCCTGAGCTCAGTTTCAGTCCCAGTGCTCATTTTAAATGTCTTTCCCTTGGCCCTGCAAGAATAAGCAGACAATGGCGAGAATGATTAAAGTGAAATCTTAAGCTAAATGTGCAATTCACTGAGGGACAAAAATAGCACAATCCTCGTGTGCCTGCTCCAACCAACACAAAGAACCTCCGTTTTCTCCTGGCTTTGTCCACCCTTCACTAGGCAGCTGCTTCTGCCAGTCAGATGTCCAACAAACCCTGCTTAGATATGGAGGGACACATTCACCCCTGCTCCAACTCCACTGAAATCAGTAGAGATGTACCAGGGATGAAATCTGGCCTGACAGTTTCAATGCCAAACAAACAATCTCATTGTGTTCAATTTGTTATCTTCAGTATTATCCACCAAGTAAGATCAAAGGAACAACGTGGCGGGTGGATGGGAGAAACAAGCCATGCACGTACATCTAAGAAACCTAGCATTTAGCTGCAGCACCCTTTAGCATTTCCATAAAAAGGTGAAAAAGGAGTTTTGGTCCATTTAAAAATTTTTTTTATCTTTACACACAAAAAATAAATGTTGATAACCCCAAATTGCCCAGAATAAAGGAGGACAAAAATAAATTTTCCTGGTTTTTAATTCTATATTTTTTAAACTTTTTAGAATCATCTGTGTGTGCCAGGTAAAATCAGTGGATAAATTAAAATAGTTAACACTCATTGAACTAATATATGGTTTAAATATCCAGGCTCCCAGTCTGAAGGCTGGTCCTAAATGCTGTGGGGCCATGAGAGGAACTTACGCAGTTCCCTTCCCAGTGGCAGACCCCCTAAAGCTACCTCCTACTTCCCTGTGCTTTCCTGACCTTCCATCCTGTTGGATCCTGAAGTCAGGAGCAGCTTGCAGTATAAAGTTTATGCATAAAAGGAAATATTGTCCTGTTAAGACACAGGAATGGGAATCAAGAGTTCAGCTCCTAGTTATGCCACAGACTTCCAACGCAATCTTGGCTAATTTCACTTTTCAGCATCTGCTTCCCCCTCTGTGAAATGGAGATAATACTAGTTACCTACATGTCACAGGGGTGTTTGCAATGAGCCTAGCTTCCTGAGGGCCCTGAAATCCTCAGATGGAAATCTCTGTTATTACTTCCTTTGCCATCCACTCTACAGACTCTGCCAGCAGCAGCCTGTGACTTTGCCACGCCTTGCAAAGAAGCAGGAGTTTTGGGGAAAAGCTGGCAACTTATTGAACAGCCACTGATTTCTGATCAGAGGCAAGTTTAAGTCTCCTATAGTTGTTCTTTATTGGAAAATAAATCCCAGTTTGTTTCATTTTTAAAATTTGAATTGCTTGCTTTTCTGCAACAATTTTATTTCTCCAGTCTTTTTCCATTTGCCAGCACAGTCTGCTCTAGGGATAGGAAAACCAGTTTAGATACAATAAAAATAAACTGACCTTCTTTTCCCCTTCCCAGACTGATCCTTTCTTGAAGTTTGCTAACTGCAGCCTCTGAACTTTCTGATTCCAGACAGCCTGGAAGCGGAAGTGCTAAAGCACAGGGAGAGGCTAGATTTGAAATGTTTCCAGCCCGAACATGGAAGCAGGAAACAGGAGATACGTAGTAAGGAGAAGGTGGAATAAGCCCTGCCAGATAACTGGGAGGGGAACGATTCATCAAAACAAACCTCCCAGAAAAAGGCCATGTCCACTCTGCAGTAGTTCAGCCAAACCATTTACAACAACAGTTCCCAGTCCGATTTTTAGTTGAGCATGAAAAGCAAGCAAAAAATAAAAATACTGATTCTACACTGTTAAAACAAGCAGTCAAACCAAATATTTCATCCAGACTATACCTAGTACAGCAAGAGAGGGATCCAAGAGCAGGAGATAAGGAATCTGTGTTCCAAACCATTATGGAGGCTCAGAATATACTGTCCAGACAGTCAAACCTTCCCACTACATCAGAGAAACCACAAAGATCAGTTTCCTTTGCTATTTTTAACATGTAAATGCCTGATCTTGCTCCCATTGAGGTCAGAGGCAAAACTCCTGCTCACCTCAATGGAAGCAGGCTTGGGCCCTAAGAAAGAGATTTTCCAGCACTCAGAACTAGGGCCAGATTTATGGAAGTATTCAGCCACCCAGCAGCTCCTGTTGCGACACTTCCAGCCGCAATGCCAAAAGAAGCCAACGCCCAATGCGCTAAGCTCTTCTGAAAATCTGGCCATTTATTTTGGTGTCTAAATGGGAGTTGAGCTCCTCTGGGACTTCTCCTGTGAGTCAAATCTTCTCAACAAGGTTCCAGGAACTGGTCCCAAGGCAGCAAGGTTAACTGAAATGTGGGATGTGGCTATCGTCAATAAAAAAACAAAACAAAAGCCCAAAACCCTTTGTTCTCTACCACCTAAGGTCAGTCTGTATCTTGCACTTTCTCCACAGACCCTTGCTGATCCTTGGAGCCATTCAGTCCCCAGTGAAGTTTTATGTCAAACTGCTAGCCAGCCCCCCCCCACCCCCCCCCCCACATTCCCCATGGATAAATACCTTTGATATTCCCGTATTGCAGCTACAACACCGTCAGAGAGCGGTTGTATATTCTGTGAAAACCGGAACAATTCCTTAAGCTGACACTTCAGTCTCTCAGCCTTTGGCTCTTCTGCTGCAAGCGCTGCTCTTGCTGCCTTAATCATAAAAATAATGATCAGTTTGCATCATGAGCACAAAACCCGGAACATGAAATGTATAGACTATGCTGAATCTAGAGATGGTCAAACTATTTGCCACAAGCCATTTGTGTGTCAGATTTGGCCCTTTTTCTGTTCTCAAACTGTCCGTGACATGATCAGGATTTTCATAAATGTCCAGGTTGTTTGTTATAGTTAGGTGACTAATTTTTAAAAACACCTTTGTGCCTATGGGTGTTTTGTAAACTGTTCACAGCAAGTGCTCTGTGAGTATTTTATATGCAGAATTCACTAATTAAATGGTGTGACTGGTCAACAAAGTCACACGGCCAGGGGTGCTGGAACAATTTTTATAGTGGGGGTACTGAGAGCCACTGAACCAAATTGTAAACCCTGTATATGATGGAAACTACTTCAATCCAGGGAGTGCTGCAGCACCCCCCGCACCCTAAATTCCAGCACCTATGCACATGGCTTAATTTCTATTTCCTGACTGGGTGACCTAAGGCGAGCAGCACTTCTGGTACAATTACAATCAAACCTATCTGTGCTAATAGCAGCTTTTCCACAATCTGGTTATATGGCTGTGCACGGAAAAGGGAACAAAAAGGGGTAGGTACACAGCTGGATTGAAACACAGTTTGGCTTAAGTGAATAAAGTTTGCAACTACTTTTACCCTACTCTTTGCAAAGCACTTGCTGAATACAACATATAACTAGGCATTTTGGATTATAATGAAAGTAATAAAAATGATGACAGATGCATAAATGTTACAGCTGTTAACAGGAAGTTAATGAGGTGTTATTTTAAATACTCTATCTGCAGAAGACCCTCTTCTTATGCCATCTCATGTTTAGAGAAGTTTGATTTTTTTAACATGGGATTTCTACAACCAGAAACCTGAAATTATAAGTGTGTGTGCACAAACCCACCAGTACGCACTTTATTTTAATGGGACTAATTGGAGAGAAAGACACAACCCCATATGAGCAGGAACAACAAACATGATTTGCTATACCTAAGGAGAAACAGGGAACAGATAGTGTGAGGCAGAGACTAAAATTGTTGGTTCTTTTCTCCCCATTCACATTTTCCCTTATTTGATTCTACATACATTCTTCTACCATCCTCAGCCCCATAATATCGGAGCACTTTCCTGCAGTACATTGTCACATGACCAATATCTGTATGATCAAGGGTGGTCATGTACCTTCGCTTTTGTCAAATATGTTTACTACACTTCTCACAGCTTGCTTTTAGGCATACAAAATACAACAACTTACGATGTATTTTCTCCACAGAGCTACTAATTCCTCTTCACTCTTCGGCTTCTCCTCTGACTCCAGGTCATTTTCTAGTCTTTGTAGCATCTTTCTGAATTCCTGGACCTCTGCTTCCAACTGTCTGGCTTGGGACTGAAAGGCACTTTCTGACTTAAGGATCTTATGTATTCTCTCCTCTTCCTCACCACATATTAGTTTCAACTTCTCCAGGGCTTTCCTCAACTCCTCCAACTCATCCTTCATCTTCCCAGCTCCCAGGGGGGATGTGTTCTGGATCACCCCTGTAGACTGAACCTCCAGGCATTTCAATTTCTTTTCACCACGCTTAACATCTTTGGCAATGTTCTGAAGAAAGAAGGAAATCAGAAAGCATTAAGTGGAAAGAACAGTGGGGTGGGGTGCAGGGGGTGGGGAAATGACACCTGATAATATTTACTTTTATCTGTGTATTTATTTTCTTCTCCAATTGTTGTTCCAAGGCATGTCACTTATGAAGTGGCCAGCTGCCAGATTTGATATACTTATTTGCAATTTGTAGCCTTATGATTTAGATAATATAACAGCAGGAGCATGGCTTCCCAAGAACTAGAGGAATCTTTTAAAACTGTTGGGTCTGATTTTCAGAAGTGTTCAGCACCCACAGTGCCAGTGGAAGTCAACAGGAGCCACATGTACTTGGCATCATGGATACTCAGGCCACAGAGGTGTCTAAAGTTTAGTAGCCCAAACTAAGGCACCCAAAATTGGAGACCACTTGTGAAAAATTGTGCCGTTAACAGTGTCACCAACCCCAAGCATTCAAAAATCACGAGTCAGGCCCATCCTAAATCATTAGATTGGCTTAAATCATTAGATTTTTAAAAATAATAAAGGTCAGGGTTGTTTTTATTTGTCTTCTGGCCCTTGAGCCTCTGCGCTACATTCAAATCATGTTTATATGCTTCTCTTTTTAACCAGGAAGGCTAGAAACTTACATTTCTTTTTTTTTTAATGAAAGCTCAGATTCTTGTGTAATCACATGACTCCAGGAACTGGAGCTTTAAGAAAAATGTCAAATAGTATGAGACTCATGATAAAATTGGGAGAGTTGTCAATGGTGTGTTAATGACCACACAGAAAGTGGCAGACCTGGACAACTCATGATTCAGGACCCCTTCTTTAGCCATTTCACCAGAATTTGTTTTAAACACCTCTCTTTTAAATATCCCCCTTTGATAAAGACAATATGCCTTTCCCCCCCTCCTCCAGATTTCTGCCCTGAGCCAAATTTGAACTTGCAGTGCTTGAATTCTAGGCCCATAGCATACTTTCAGAGCCACATGGATCTTATGAATACACTATTCTGTTAAATACTTGTATGATTTGGGGAATATACACAAGAAGGGATTCAGATGAGGAGAATGCATTTCTTAGCAGCGCTCTCCCTCCCCTACTAGAACTGCATCATAAAGAACCTGCAATGTCTTTAGCCCATTGTCTGCTGGCAACTTTGTTGTTTCTCCGATGCAGCTGTTCAATCTTTCAGTCACGCCATTCAGCCACGATTGAAATTGGTCGACATTGGTCTTGTATTGCTCATGTTCCTTCGTTATCTTTTCAAGCAATTTAACTCTGCACTGTAAAAAGAAACGTCCAAAACGGTGAGGCCAGAGCTTATCTGTCTCTTCATAGGCTACATTTTTAACTAGGAAAACAGAGTCCATTTCCTTTCACCCCCATGTCACTCAACCTTTTCAGGAATTCACACCTCATCTCCAGTATGAGGACAAAAATATGTAAAGCTTTCTCCCATTCTTGGCTGTGCTGTAGCATCTCAACGTTTATTCAGAGAACAGAAGATGGCAAGGTCCTGTGAGGTCAGTGCCTTGCCTCGCCTCCCCTTTCCAAAGCTTCATATTTTTCATTAAAAAGCGGTATTATCCTTTCCCAACTTTGCTTTGAAACACAGACAATATATGGGGCCAGCCTACAAGCTACGGTGACAACCTCCATGCTGGCAAAAAGTATAGGATTACTCTGTCTGATCATGCCTGGGACATGTAAATTATTTCACAGCATTTGCCATTTAAACAAGATGTAAAGAAACGACTATATTTGCAGCATTAGAAACTCTGCAATATTTTTAGCATCTATGGTAACCTCCAAAGACTTTGCTTTCATTGGCACAATATATAGGGCCTGGCAGTGTTTGGCTCTGCACAAACTAGGGACAGGGTGCAAGGAGACATCTCTCTGCATTCATCTTGTGCCCCTATGCAGGGGCCAGAGACAGGGCTGGATCCTGGGATCTGGTGGATCTACACAGAGGCCAGGTCACTGGTCTAGGGGGAAAAGTGACTCAAAGCTCCCATCTGCTCTCCCCTGACCCTGGGGCTGCTCTGTGCAGACCCCTGCATCAAGCTGGAATAGTCTGAGGACTCCTCTATCTTGTGTCCTCTGCAAACAGGCCCAGCAGTCTGAAGACACCATGATATAGGAGCATTCTGGCCATGTCACCTCTCCTTCAGCCATGCCAGCAGCATGGAAGCAGAGAAATGCATGAGCCCATATGTCAGATCCAACCACCAGAGGATCACCCTTGTGCTGGGATAATCCTCCAGGGCCAGTCCCCCTTGCTTTAGGGCAAGACTGTCACAGTGGTACAATACAAAGCAGCTACACCACACTGGAGAATCTGCCCCACCGTGACAGTCTTTGCAGTCAGAAGGCAAAATTCTGATCTGTTACATGGAGTATTGAAAACTCTGTTGAAATGGGAGTCTGTCCTTTAAATTTCAGGGTGCATTTCTGATCCTGCAGGCTAGGGAGCTGCGTAGGGAAGCGTGTGATCTGGGCCTGGCCTAGCCTAGTGTGAGGGATCATAGACCTCAAATCAAGCCTTGCACATAGTGCGGCAGATCCCTGGCTGGTGTCCATCTGTATAGCTCAATGGACTTCGCTGGGGTTATTCTGATTTGCACTAGCTGAGGATTTGGCAGAGAAAGTGAAATGAAGACATAAATACACAAGGGCAGGAAGTGCAAACTGTAAAAACTCCCAAGCGGCAGGATTGAAATCTGATTGATAAACAGAATTATGGTGAAAATGTACTCCAGCATCTTACAGTAAAATTACAAAGGTTGATTAAGGAGGAGATGCACAGCTTAAATTGAGAAGTAGCTTAACCTGTCTGGGACAAGCTATTTAACCAAAATGAAGCAGTCCAAGGCTTGGAAATTACTGCTGAAAATGTTACGATCCATCAGGTCATGTGATAAATGACACACATTTGAACAGACACAACACTGTGCTAAGCTATCATATGAAAAGCTAACCAAGGGCAGGCTGAAAACCTGCCAGACTGCTAGATGGGGCTACCTCCGAGTGCAACTTTTAATGAAGAGAAAGATGCTGCCATTTGCTCTGTCAGGCAACTCATTATTCTTTTCACTGAGAAGCCACACAAAAGGAGCATTAACTCTTGCCTTCTGCAGAAGCACCTGAATAATCAGAGAACATCTACCAGCCAAGATGTGGCATAGGGAGGAATATTTGTACTGACAAGAAGATAACAGATCCCAAGCAGGCTGCAAGATGAGGAATACTAAGAGATGACATTGTGAAGAATATATGCAGGTTTTTGGTTTCATATTCAGGACATGCTTTTGGTGCACCGTTACCCAAGAGATAAAGCATGAAGGTCTGCCCCATTCTCTGGCCTCTATGGGTATGTCTACACTGCACACTAAGCCCAGGTCTGTGGGACCCAGGCTTGTAGATGTGGTGTTTCCAAATCAGAGTTTGAGTGTTCACACTGTATTGTAAACCTTGCTTTACAATTGCTGGACCCATGTCTCGGAGCTGTGCTAACTCATCCATACAGCACTACGCATACCTTCTGACTCAGGTCTGCAGCCGGACCTGGGTCCGCAATGCAAAATGACAGGGCTTGGACTTGGATCACAGCAGGAATCAGGCTTTGACCCACTCCCCTAGCGGGACCCTAGGACCCGGGTCTTGAGCGTTTGCTGACTCGAGTCAGACTGATGTGCATGTGGACAGAAGTGGGGCTTGGGCTCAAACCTGAGTCAGAGCCCAGGTTTAGTGTGCAGTGTATCTGCCACTCCAGCAACAAACAGGGGCTGTAAGTAGCCAGCAAGCAACTGGGGGAGAATGCTCCTGGTGCAGGGACTCTGTTGGGCCTCTGTTGGCTTCCTGCAAGCATTGGTACAGGAGGTGTGTGAGGGCAGTTGTGGGGCTGGAGACAGAAGAGAATGTATTGGCACAGAGCTGTACAACATGCTACCATGGCCATTCTGGCTTGCGCTGCAAGCCACAGGGAGCTCTGCAGAGGATGCCATAACTTAGGGCTGCCTAAATTTTGCTAGAGGTTGTTTCAGCCCCTGAAGCAGCCCAGAATTGGGAGGGCGCCAAAAATGATTTGAAGCCACCCTCTGCCACTCTCTCCCTCTAACTCACATGGGATTGTCTGAGAGTAGAATGAAAGACTGAGCCAAGAACCTGTAGGTTTAATTTAAGAGAACCAACATGAATCAAAATTTTTGTATTTTGCACCAGCCTAGATTGAGTATGTGTTGAAACTTCATACATCACTACTGTTCCTGCTATACAAGGAAGAGAGGATGTCTCAGTGGTTATTTATATTTAGACGACATTCTTGGCTAGTACTAATAACTCTTTTGGGGGAAGAGGGGGAGAGACATGTGGAGTAGGGGAGAGAATTGGCTGCTGTGTGTAAAAATGTTACAACAACTGTAATTAAAAAAAATTCTGGTGAATATAATTTTTAATTTGGGAGTGTAAGGATACTCAGTGGCAGCAAGAAAATATGTTAACTCACTGGAGAAGTAATATCACAGTTAAAGCATTTGAGAAATGGAATCCACTTGCTCAGCCTGTGACAGAAACTGGCAACTGCAGGAGATCTAAAAAAGCTTCTTGAGTACTAGTGAAATTTACAAGTACCAGCAAGCTGTCTCCTGTAGCCAGCTTGGGAATTCAGCTGTCATTTGCAATTTACATGAAGCCTAGCCCCCCATCATGAGAGGGACTGAGACAACCCAGATTACTGGATCTCTTTCATTCAGTCCTCCCTCCCACTGTGAGAGGTAGCAAAGGTTCCTTCAGCTACCATTATTCACTTCCTGGCAAGACTCCCAAGCTGCCTCTAACCTTGGAATTAGCCAGTGAGTCCCCCATTTATTTCAATCACAAAAACTAACGTTTTCCACCACCCCTCCACCCGCAGCCTCCAGAGGTTTTTCAACTGGATTGTTTCACTTTGTCTTTTGGTGCAAGGTGGCATTTGTAGCTGCTTCAGCTGCCTTTTCTAGAGCCTCAGTTAGCTGGAGACATCAGCATGTATTTTATCTAAATACAGTGGGCCTGATTCTGATCTCTCAGCAGCAACAATCAGTGTAAATCTATGCTGGTGTCACACTAGCCTAAGAGATCTGACTCAGGCTCTCTGTATTCAGATAATTTGTTTGAGGGAACTGGCTAGTCCAAATATCAAACTGCACAACACAAATACTAGCTGTTCATGGATCAAAGACACACCCTTGTTTAGAGGGAAATCACTAAACATTTAAATTGGGAATCTGGTGAAATTTATAATCCCAAGAGTTGAATTGCCAGGAGTAAAAAAGGGTGTTTTTAATGAATGGATTTACTCTGCAACCTGACTTTGATTCAATGTTTCTTTAGATGTATTTATGGCTAGAAAGTGTGACTGCAGCAGCTGCAGGCACAGAATGGGGGTTTATAATTTTTTAAATATTTTAAATGAAAAATGACAGGTTTCAGAGTAACAGCCGTGTTAGTCTGTATTCGCAAAAAGAAAAGGAGTACTTGTGGCACCTTAGAGACTAACCAATTTATTAGAGCATAAGCTTTCGTGAGCTACAGCTCACTTCCTCAGATGCATATACACGATATGCATCTGAGGAAGTGAGCTGTAGCTCACGAAAGCTTATGCTCTAATAAATTGGTTAGTCTCTAAGGTGCCACAAGTACTCCTTTTCTTTAAATGAAAAAGTAACTCAAGTTCATCCTCATGAAAGATTCTAGCCCTGGAGACTCAAAGCTTCTGTGTCCCATAGAACCACAAACTTCCCCACATAGCCCCTCCAATGAGACTCCATGATCCCCTTGGATGATGACTTCTTGGGATGAGAGTGTCCACCAATCACCATGACCACCCAATCCTTGGCCTGGGTGGAGAAGTGGGAAAGAAGAGCAGGTGTCATGGTTGTGCAGGCAGATGATAGAGCCCATGTAATGGAGTTCAGTTTTATTAACTCCAATTGTTTGGATTAGTCAGTTACCAGACACTGGAATGGCCGTTCTTCCCTAAGGCAAATCCAAAGCCACTGATGTACAAAGGCTACTGTTCAGGTGGCTGGATATACCCTAGATATGTCCTTGATCTACTCTCATTACTCTAGAATCTTGAGCATCCCTGCATGTAAGACTCTCCTACCCACTAAAGGCAAATCCTTGTCCCATAGCCAGATCCTTCCCACCAGCTGTGGAAATGAAGGGTATTGTCTCATCTCAGGTTTCAGAGTAACAGCCGTGTTAGTCTGTATTCGCAAAAAGAAAAGGAGTACTTGTGCCACAAGTACTCCTTTTCTTTTTGTCTCATCTCAAACCTTCACCCAAACCAACTATCAAAGTGAGTCACAGACATGAAAAGTTGAATTATAATGTTGACCATCCTCCTGTCTAATGACCACTGTACCTCTGGGATTGAGGGCAGGTGCAGGCTGGAAAATGAATTAGCATCTATTGAAAATCTTTTAGCTATTAGCGTTGGCTGCCTATTCTTTGTGTCGGAAAAGCATTAATTGCTTGCCAACTCTGAGATTATGGTGTGTGAGTCTTGATCTGGGGATTTGTGGTATAGCTTCAAATGAGGGTGCAGAGTTGGGATGCTTCCTCATCTCCTTGGATGGATTACTTTACATCAAGATCACTCTGAGATCTTTTATTTACCAAAGGGCAGGGAAGCATTTGCTTTGGGATTGCTTGTATTAATCTTGCCCTGTTAAGATCACTCAAACCTTCTGTGCACTATAGATACATTCTTTTCCCATGAACCATATTGGGGAACTCCTTGCTCTCATATCAGAAACACTAACAGTAAATAATACAGGATAGTAACTGGTGAGCATCCTAAACCCTCCTCTCTTTTATAGTTGCATTTTACCTGAGCTTCTGTCTTTATTTCTTCATATTCCACCTTCATCTTCTTCTGGACATCCTCATCGACACTCGGGTCACCTATCCTGTTAAACAAGGAAGCAGCTTCCTCCAGCAGCCTTTCCAGCAGGACTGACTGATTTAGGACATCATTCAACAGAACCTGGGAGTGGCTCAGCTGCCATTGCTTCTCCTTTAAACCGAGCTGCAGTTCTATGTCAGGCTCCAAGGTAACCTTCATGTTATGAATCCAGACGTAAAACTCATCCTGGGCTTTCAAGTATTCACTCCAGTGCAGCCACACCCATTCGATACGGCTGTTGGGGAAAGTGAGAAACAAGATACACGAGGTTCTCCCAGCACCAGTGGAGAGCGAGGGGAGTTCAAGATGCTTTAAAAAAAGTTGGTAATAAAGAATCAGATTCTCAGACAGGGTAAATCAGCCTAGCTTCTTTGACTTCAGAGTGTCACAATCCACTTCCCAGCTGCCCCTGGCTGTGGGAAGAAGTACCCTGTGCTAGCCCTGTGCCTGGCAAAGATTATTTCTCAGGTCACTGGACTGGCGTATTGTGTGTAGATGTAGAGCCAAGGTTCCACCTACTTTCTGTTCCTTTCCAACATATGCATGGGACCCCCGTGAAGGCTCCTCTCTCTCCCACACAGCACAGGTTGTTAGAGCAGGGAGTAAGGTGGCATTGTCTGAGAGAATTAGACAAGCCACAGTCTGACCCAATATATCAAATACAGTCTTTGTGGAAACAGCATGTGTCCTACCTGTGGCAGTGAGTAATGTAGATGGCTGTTTCTTCCCACATGGCTTTAATGTCTTTCAGTTTGGCTAGTATCTCATGCTTTTCCTCCTCGCTGATACAGCGAAGAAGGGCATCTGCTTTTATCAGGACCAAATCCATTTTCACTCGACCTTCTGGCTCCAACGCACAAATTTTCTATTAGAAAACACAAAACTGAAAACATTGAAAAAAAGAGAGCCTGCCAGTGCGGTTATTGAATTAGAACTTTGCTTTCATATGGAAATCATTACATCCTTGCTGGAAAACTCCTACAAAATTTAATAGAAATAAGAACTTTCCTACTGGTTTTTTCAATATTCGTACAGGGTTTAATTAATGGAGAAATATATCCCTGTTGTAAAGTAGTTAGCACCACCAACAGAAAGTAGATCATTAACTTCTGTAGGTTTTCACGGTAATTTCTATGCAGCCCTGTTGGGTTTGTGCCTATTAAGTGCTATCGGACTTGCCTGTAACAACAGTGTCTCCACTACTGCTACAGATCTATTGTACTGCATAACCACATGACGTCTAATTCACTTTCTTGGAGTAAGTGCAGAGGAGACACTATTCACGGGAAACATTGAGCAAAGCCAGTATTGTAAGTTGCACCAGAACATGCCATGGGAGCTGCACCAAAAAGCAGTTTGTTGCAAATCACAGAAGACATACTCTGAGCCACCCTATAAAAAGAATAGAGAATTATATCTCTGCTATCAAATTCTATTTCCACACAAAAACACGTTGTGTATCAGTTAAGGCCCCATCACCTACATGCATACCTAACACAAAACCTACAAGCAAGGAAATGAAAGTTGAGCCACCTAACACTATGTATCTTCTACTCTTCCACCCAGAGACAAACCTAACCCTTCGCACAACCACCCCACCCCACACACCACCTTAATTCTGTCCTAATAGTGTTGTCAGCCTTCCAGCAGCACCTTCCCACTATCAGGCAGGACACTGGACTTCCTTTCCCTGCTGTCCCTCCTCACAGTTCTGGGAAACCACACTCATTCATGGTGGGGGAAGGGGTGCCAAAAGGAAAATGTTGAGACATTCAAAATCTGAGGTCACTTTTGAAGACGTAGGCCTAAGTGATTTGTCCGGAGTGATTTACCTATTACCCATAAATACATCATTTGATTATTTACTTGTAAAAAACAAAAACAGAGCACGGGGGAAAATAGAAACCACACCCAGCAAACAATAGAAAGATTCAAAACCAAAACTTAGTCCAGGCTTCAGTCTTGTTCCTGCTTGAAGTGACTTGAAAGCAAATGAGCCCAGGATTGAGAAAGCTGTGGTTGGAGTTGGCACTTTTTTTAACAATTACTTTCTTTGGCTGGCATCTTTGTTAGCAAATTAACAGAAAATAAATCATAGGGAGGAAGCCTGAATAAGTGCAAGCCAACTGGGAAAGAGGCACTTGGAACAGATGTTTTTATTTAAAAAAAGGCAGGCCAGAAGGAGACATCAGCTGGGTGGCAGAGAAGGAAGAGGGGAAAGGAAGGCAGAACTAAAGAAGAGCCACTTGCTTTTTGTTTAATAATAATGATGGATTTCCAATATCCAGATTGAAAAAGCTACTATAACAAGGATTTTCTATCCGTTATGACCCTGTTCCAAAGTCCAACAAAGGCCTCAGACTTTAGATCAGCCCAGGTAAGATCATCACAAACCACACAATCTTCATTCTTGTGCTCTGTAATGTCAACAGAACCCCTTAATAAACTGTCTCCCACAGCACTGACTTTCCTGAATTCTCTGCATGCATTATGATGTTGTGTGTATCAACATTCCTTATGCAAAAGGTAAGGGCTATACTCATCCAAAAGCAGAAACAAATCCACAATGAAACAGGAACTTCCAGCCTTTGTGACGGCTATGCAAGTCTGCCCATCACCACCAGCTCGCTGATGAGGCTCTATGCTAGGCCTGGTACATGCTCCAACCCACAATGAACCCCATTTGAGAAAATGGTCCTGAAAATACTGCAATGTCATTATATAAACCACCCCATCAGGAGTGCCATTGTCAGTGCCAGTCATCCCATCTCAAAAACAGAGGGGGTTCAAAGATGGGATGGGGGGCAAACATGACTAGATGCACAGAAAGATGTTCATCTGAAGAGAAACAGAGAAGGCTGTTTCATTCAGAGAACAGGCCTATCACACGAAAATATGAAAGAGGTATAGAAAATATGCTAGTGCGATGGGGTATACAAACCCCACACTGGGGAACACAGGGTTAATGAGCTATTATGGGCTCAGCTGGCCCTGCCTTGCCACACCTGTGAGAGATGTGAGACTTGAAGGGAGGATTTTAAAAAGGTAAAACAAAGCACAGTTGGTGGCAGAGCAGACCTTGTGGGAACTCCTCAGACCAGTGTGGCCCAACAGCTACTCCCTGATGAAAGGGACGACCCGATGCTGATCCACTTTTGCTGGGACTGTTCTTCCATGTTAGCCTGTGAGCCTTGTCGGGACCACAGGAGCTTAACAGAAGCCTTCTGAAGAAAGAGCCTTACCACATCTGTGGGACAATCCATTTGTGTTCATTATTCATGTGTTTGTTGCAACCCTGAAAGGAGCAGCCTGCCCAGAGGGGTGAGCCTCTTATGACTGGACTGGCACAGTGGAACACTCAGGCATCTCAGAGCAGAGGCCCAAGTCAGTGCAAAGGCCCAGCCTGGGTGTGCCCTGGGGAAGGATGCAGTGATACTAGTCTCATCCTACTGCCCCACTATAATAGTGAATGGTATAGCTGGGGTAGATAGGAGCAGCCAGTTTTCTCAGTGTTCAAGAACAAGAGACATCGAATGAAATTGAAAGGCAACACAATTAAAATGGATAAAAGGAAACACGATTTTTTAAACACATAAGGCATAATTCATCTGCCACAAAATCTGAGGACAAGAGATTAACAGGATTATACAAAATATTATCTGTCTACATAGATAATGCGCAGATTCACAATTCCATTAAAAAGAGGAGAGCTATAACCCCACTCACTGACAGGGTTTAGGAAGAAACTTGCCCTACAGACAGATTATTCCCTAACTGTCTATCCCTGGGATTCCGGTACCTTTCTTGATAGCATCTGGTGTTACCCAGGGTTTCTCAGAACCCAAAACAGTGATAACTTAACTGTCTCTCTCCGGGCAGGGTCAGGAATAAATCAATGGGGGGCACAGCTCATCCAGCTGATAAACAATTGATACAAACCAGGAGTGCTTTCATCTAAAATTACCTTTTTTATTAAATCTCAAATGTGTGTGCACACAAACACACACACAGCTGCAGTAGGGCTAGAGCAGAGGCTCTCAAACTGTGGTCTCTGGACCACTAGTGGTCCGCAAGCTCCATTCAGGTGGTCCACAGATAGTTTCCTCTAAGGTGCGCACCTGGGCACACAAGAGAATGAAGGGCCACCCACCTAATTAGTGGAGCCACACAGGCGTGGCTCCACTAATTAGGTGTCTGGACCCTGGAGAAGACTCACATGTAAGGTGAGGTGGTGGCCTTGTGGGGAATAGAGGGAAGGTGGGAGGGGGAAGTGGGATGAGAAGAGGGGGTGGGGGGAATTTGGGACTTGCGGGGCTGCGGCGGCCAGAGAAAGAGGCGACTTTCCCCAACTCCAGAGCTACAGCTGCTGGGGAGAGATGGCCCTCCTTCCCAGCCTCCGCTCTGTGGCTGCTGTGGCGGGGGAGAGACCCCACCCCCTTCCCTGCCCCAGCTCGGGGGCTGCCACGGCAGGGGAGAGAGGGCACATCCATCACATTAGAAAGGTAAGACTACTGATATTAAAATATGAGTTGTGTGCTTTTATTTGTAGAACAAAAACCATTCATTCTTCTTCTTTTTTTATATATATATATATAGCGCTTTTATCCAAAGCGCTTTACAATAGTTGGCTAACGGTACAAACAACATTTGGAAAGATCATTAAGTGGTCAGCAATTTTCAAGTGGTCCGTGGAAAAAAAAGTTTGAGAACCACTGGGCTAGAGCATTTCAAAACAAGTATATTTCCCTATAGCTAAGAAATGGTTTTGAGGAATCAGTGGCCCGCCTCCCAGGGGGCCCCGCCTTCCAGCTAGCTGCTGGGGAACTTAGCTGTTAGATCCTTGCACAAAGAAAGCTTCCTCGGAATGCTCCAAAGCATATTCTTTCACCTAATCTTTTATAGCTAAACTTCAAACAAAGCACACAACCTATAGTGACTCAAAACTACGCATTATCTCTTATCATCAAAACATTTCTAGTCATAGCAATGTGTCTGGGGCACTTAAAACCTAGGTCACTATTCACTCACTCTCTTCCATACTTGTCAACTTTCTGCCCCATCCTCCCATTCTAATTAAAAAACTGCAAGTATGCAGCTGTCTGACCTGGCCTCATAAAGGCCCAAGATTTTCCTAGCTATGTGATGTTTGGTTTTCAGCAGGCAGTGGCTGAACATACAAAATTGCTGACTGCAGCATTATCAAATTCTGGGGTAACAATGGTATCTTCCCCTGTCAGAGGCAGGATGTGGGATGAAATGGGCTACTGGTCTCATCTGGTAGCATCGTTTTCTGCAGTGCATTGGGTGGTTGCAAACCCCAGTCTTGTGACTGCGAGAAGCAACTAAACCTCCATTTTAGCATGCACAAATGAATGAGTGCTGGGTGCAGCAGCTGAGATCTCAGTCTAGTAAATCAGTATTGCTGCTAGTCTTCCAAATAAGTCTTGGGAGACAGGCCAGTCCTTGCCTACAGACAGCCCCGCAACCTGAAGCAAATACTCACCAACAACCACATACCACACAACAGAACCACTAACCCAGGAACTTATCCTTGCAACAAAGCCCGTTGCCAATTGTGCCCACATATCTATTCAGGGGACACCATCACAGGGCCTAATAACATCAGCCACACTATCAGAGGCTCGTTCACCTGCACATCCACCAATGTGATATATGCCATCATGTGCCAGCAATGCCCCTCTGCCATGTACATTGGTCAAACTGGACAGTCTCTACGTAAAAGAATAAATGGACACAAATCAGATGTCAAGAATTATAACATTCATAAACCAGTCGGAGAACACTTCAATCTCTCTGGTCACGCAATCACAGACATGAAGGTCGCTATCTTAAAACAAAAAAACTTCAAATCCAGACTCCAGCGAGAAACTGCTGAATTGGAATTCATTTGCAAATTGGATACTATTAATTTAGGCTTAAATAGAGACTGGGAGTGGCTAAGTCATTATGCAAGGTAGCCTGTTTCCTCTTGTTTTTTCCTACCCCCCCCCCAGATGTTCTGGTTTAACTTGGATTTAAACTTGGAGAGTGGTCAGTTTGGATGAGCTATTACCAGCAGGAGAGTGAGTTTGTGTGTGTATGGGGGTGGGGGGGATGTGAGAAAACCTGGATTTGTGCAGGAAATAGCCCGACTTGATTGTCATGCACATTGTGTAAAGAGTTGTCACTTTGGATGGGCTATCACCAGCAGGAATTTGTGTGGGGGGGTGGAGGGTGAGAAAACCTGGATTTGTGCTGGAAATGGCCCACCTGATGATCACTTTAGATAAGCTATTACCAGCAGGACAGTGGGGTGGGAGGAGGTATTGTTTCATATTCTCTGTGTATATATAAAGTCTGCTGCAGTTTCCACGGTATGCATCCAATGAAGTGAGCTGTAGCTCACGAAAGCTCATGCTCAAATAAATTGGTTAGTCTCTAAGGTGCCACAAGTACTCCTTTTCTTTTTGCAAATACACATGAAAAGTCTGGAAGCATCTAATCTAACAACAGGATGTAACCCCCACCCCCACCCCCTCACATTCTATTCCCTTTTCTTAAGGCAGCGGTAAGTGGCTTGCAAAAGAAGAAGCTGGAGAGAATGCTGAAGAGATCCTGCCCAAAAGGGACCAAACTTACAGCTCGTGAGACTATTTTCATGCCCTATCCCACCTTGATCATCTCCTAATGGCAGCCTCTCCATGACTCCTGGCAGCCCCTGCAGTGCCAATGCCACTTGTGAATATGTCTCTCAAAAAGCAATATCAGTCTTCCCCTACCTCAGTCTCTCTTAGCCTGGCTTCCAGGGCAGACCGAGGTCCCTTGGTGTTATCATTGATCCGCAGTCTCTCCTGGATGGCTTTCATCCAGGCTTCTGCATTCTCCACACTCACGTCAAATTCATCCTGGGGCTGCTGAGTCATTGCATTAGTGGATACTGAAAGGATAAAGAAATGAGGAATTAAAAACAAACAATTCTCTTCTCAGGAAAGTCTCTCACAGTCTTAAGGAGCAGGGAAAAGAGGAAAATAACTTTACTGATCTCTTTTTGATTAATGGCATCAAAATGCACAACCCACAGTAGTCCTACATCTCTAAGTGAGACTCAACAGAAGTGAGTATGGAGTAAAAGCTCAAACTCAGAGCTTCTAAAATGAAAGTATACACGGGAACAAGATGAAGTTGGGGCACTCCTTTAAGCTCTGTGATTTGGGCTGACATTCAAAGGGATAAGAGTCACTGCATTTATTTGAAAACCAAATTAGGCTAATTTGGTGCTTGTGAAACGTACCAGACTGGAACTAATGTCCTTTGTATTTTCACAGAAAATGCACAGTACAGGCAGCGGGAATATAAATACTTCCATCAACATGACTCTCTCTAAGCCCATTTAGGGCTCAGCCCTGCAATGTACTGAGCACTTGGCCCTGACCTAGCCAAGCACTTGAGTGTGTGCTTAACTTTAAACAGAACTGTCTCAGTGAAGTTGGCCAGATCAAGCCAAAATACTCAGCACCTTGCAGTTAATCCACTCTGCTGAAACTTCTAAGGAGGCAGACAGTCAGAACAAGTTGTGGTGATGGTTTTGTGATACGGACCCCATTCCTGCAGGAATCGGGCGGAGACAGCTAACACAGATCACTAGTCAGTCATCAGATGGGAACATCTTTCAGTGCCTATGCACTTTGGGTGGATATCAACTGGGGTCTTATAGATAAAAGGCTCTGTGGACTAGAACCAAAGTCAATATAAAGAGGCTCCTGGAGTTCAATGGGTTTTGGATCAAGTCCTACACCCACTGCCAATGCCTGTCAGCCAGTTTCTCCCTAATGAAAATGTCATGCCTATTTGTTATCCACAATTGAATGCCTTTCTTTTAAAGGTCCAGAGGTAATTACTGAGGCTCCATTTTTGCCACTGTTACTCTGACCAAGTAGTACTTTACTCGTTCCCACTGATTTCCCTGGGACTGCTCCCATGCAGTCCAGTACTGCGCTACGTGAGCAAGGGGAGGCAGAGTATGGCCCTTGGTGAATCCAGCCCAGGATTTCTGATAACATCTTGAAATTGGAAGACACCCTGATCATAACCACTGAGGGGGAGAGAGTGACCTGTTTATATCCCCATCCTCCACTTCCTCTATACACCCCCACCCCTAGCTTTTCACTAGCCTGCTGCTGTTCCTCTCAGTGTGGTGGCAGGGCATGAGCATTCTCACACGCTTGTCACAGCTGCAGCATCACCCTGAATTGGGGGCCAAATGTGCACTCCTCTGTGCTCATGGGGGTAGCTGTGCTGGAGATGGGATTCACCCTAGGCAAGGGAGTAATACTGCTACTACCCTCCACTGCGAGGTCTCCTGGTGGAGGGCACAGGCCAGGGCTTGGTAAGAGCCCGCAAAGGCAAAGGCTGCCCAGGGGAGACGCTGGCTCGCTCCATTTCCCAGACAGCCTGACCTGCGTATACCCTTGGTAGTTGTGGCAGCTGGGTCCAAGCCCCACAATAAAGTAGGGGATGTGGGTGGGTTGGCCTGCTACGCTCTTACTTCTACTGGGCCCAGTTTGACAAGCTGACCTACCTAGCAGACCAGGTTCACATAAGGACTGGTGCTCAGCGGGGGCGATGGAAGGATTGTGCGTGGGAAGGATTTTGCCTGCGTAGGAAGCCTCTAGGAAAGGAAATGGGTAGTCCTAGGTTGCACAAACCCTCCTGTGACAGAACCAGGAGTGAACTCATTCTCAAGGTGCAGGCCAACTGAGAAACCTGTCTTGGAAAATCAAACCTAGTTCTCGTAGAAACGGTTTAAGAAATATCTGTCAGCAGGGCTGGACAACAAATGGTCCTATCTTATATATGTTCTATGAGTTGTCCAAACCATCTGGACACACGTGAAGGAAGACTTATGGGCTTCAGTGGGGACTGAGGCACTGCTCATGCTACTCTGTGTAGTTTAGTTTGAGGGATGAGCCAGAGGCACAATCCTACAGACACTTGGGTCTGGTGTGACTGGAACAGCCTCCCGTCTGAGATCTATAGAGGTGACTCTTAGAACAATTTTTATATAAAGATTCTAATTTATGTATGTATTAATTTATAAAGCGCATTGATAATGGAGAAATCTGTGACAGCATATGTGAGTAATAATTAATCATAAGAAATCAAGGTGCAAATAACAAAGCACTGAACAAAGCAGTCACCCCCTGTGGGACAGTAAAGGCAAAAGAGAGGAGAATATTCCAAGATACTGAGAGAGAGGCAGTCTATCTGGCTAACGCAGGCCAGCTCCTCAGACATATCCACGGGTTATAAAAATTATTTGAGGGCTGAGTTTTAGTAATTTGGTAAGTGGAAAATATTAGAGATGGGCCAAAACAGGACCCATTTAGCTGATCCACTTTTCCCATTCCTACCTCGCCCCTCCCCACAGCTCTGACCTCATCTCTTCCCCCCCAGAAAAAATAAACCTTGGACACTTAAATAAATAGGGATCAGGTCAGAAACAACCCTGATTTTACCAATAAAATACTGAGCCAGATACAGAGCTGTGGCTAAGCTCTGCTCAGCACAGCTCAGGAGAAAGGATATAAAGGTAGCTTAATCACACATGTGCACTCGCAAGGCCATGGACCTACCGGGCTCTCAGTCTAGTCCCTCGTATAAATTAGAGCAGCCAGAGGCACCGTTCTGGCTGCAGGGGATCATTGGGGCATAGGGATGCCTGGCTGTGCTCTTATTTCCCTGGCCATACCTCTGCACAACTGCTGGAATGGTGCTGGTGTAAAAGCTGTTCTACATCACCTGAATAATCCCTTGTCTCAAGGATTCAGTGGCAGGCTTAACTGGGTTTAGAGTCAGAGCAGCACAAGCACCTGCCAAGATTGGTGTAGGCATACCTGATTCTGTCTCAGAACAGGGGGGTGGACTAGATGACCTCTCAAGGCCCCTTCCAGCCCTACATTTCTATGAAACCAGCTTTCATGTACCAGAGGATCTAGCCCTCTATCTGCATCATGTTCTCTGAATTTCCTAAAGTACTTTTTTTTTTTTAATTTATGCATCTAGTTTAACTCTCTTTCAAACAGGTTTAACAGCCCTCATCGGGTATTGTGAGGTTTAATTAGTTAGTGAGATCCTTCAAAGTCACTCTTTAAGTGCAATGTATTTTTGGCAATATTATCATTATTTTTCCAAGTTTCCCAATATACTTTTTTCTCCCTGCGAAGCCATTCTGCTTTTTTTAACTTAACACATTTTTCATAATTGATCCCTTTCTTAAACATACTTTTAAACCAAACATTCATAGTGCACTGGCTTTTAAATGGTTTCAGTATGTCTTGAATTCCTGTGCTCATGTACTACTTGACTCACTTCCAGAACCAAGCTCTCTGACAAATAAAAAGAGAGGGAAAGAAAAGCGCTCCAGGAAAGTTAAATCACTCGCCAGGAGGGACAGTATTTTCCAATTATTGAAATACTTCAAGCTTTTCATAACTCTTTCCATTTGGAAGAGATCAGGGTTCTGGGTTTGCACATGAGAAGTGTTTTTAAAAACACTGCAGTGTGTCAAATTTTATACAAATGCACAAGTGTGGAAACTATTGTGGTTCTGGAAATTGTTTGGTACTTGGGTTCTGGGGTAATTTAATAACTGCTCAGCTGTCCTGGATATTGTAAGGAGAGTTCTGAGAGAGAGAGAGAGAGAGAGAGAGACAGTTGTAGAGGAGCATAAGTCTTTTGAAGTGGAGATGGAATTAGCATATACTACTGTAGAAGCGACACATCAATCTCCACGATTCCAAAGCTGAGAGTTCTTGGCATACTAAGGGCTTGTCTACACTACAGCACAGGGTCGATCTAAGATACGCAACTTCAGCTACATGCGCAGTGTAGCTGAAGTCGATGTGCTTAGATCTACTTACTGCGGTGTCTTCACTGCGGTAAGTCGACAGCTGACACTCTCCCGTCGACTCCGTTTGTACTTCTCGTTCTGGTGGAGTACCGGAGTCGATGGAAGAGTGCTCAGCGGTCGATAAATCAACCCACACTGGATCGATCACTGCCCGCCAATCTGACGGATAGTGTAGACAAGCTCTAATAAATTTACTGCTCTCAATCATGCTACTATTAGCACATACATCCCTATATAAAGGACTAGATTACTTCAGGTGGAATGGTACTCACAGCAGAGCTAAATTTGGTCCACTTTGAGTAAGTGGAGAAACTCTTGAAATTCTGGTAAGCATTAGCTGTACCCCAGCAATCTGTAGCTTAACCATTTTTGGGGTTCAGGACATTAACCCTAGAACCTTGAACACCTTCCAAGGCAGTTTTTTCCTGTACTATTTGTGGTGAATGTTTATGACCATCAGGAACTGTTTGTCCAAACTAATGTACTGAAGAAAAAACACATGCTGGGTGTTCTTGGAACAATCACGTCCATTTCCTGCTTAAAGTTTATGGCTATAGCCAACTGGTTGTCACACGGGTGGCAGAGTGTAGAGCATTTACTTGCAGCACTGCCATTTCCTTTCCTCTCCAAACAATATCCACTCTCAAGGGAAACCCATAGCTACTTGACAAACCCAACTGCCACCACGTGATCACAACAGCTATTCTTCAGCTTAACTGACCCCTACCGTGAGTCACTGAACATCAGAACGATAACACAGTTTGTTGGATCTGTTCACCAATTCATAGTAAAGCTAATTCTTTCCAGCACACAGATCTGCTTTAGGCTTGGTCTATACTAGAAAATAAGGTCAGTTTAACTACATCGGCCAAGGGTGTGAAAAAGCCACACCCCTGAGCAGCATAGGGAAGCTGACCAAAGTCCCTGTGTAAACAGTATTAGGTCAAAATGGAAGAATTCTTCCATCAATCTAGCTACTGCATCTCAGGAAGGTGGATTATCTAACTGAATCCCTCTTGTTCTCATAGGTAGCGGCTACACTCAAGTGCTGCAGCTGTGCTGCTGTTGTGTTTTAAGTGTAGACAAGCCCTTAAACTCCAGTGGGAATAAATATAAATGTAATTAATAAGATTGGGACTTTTCAGCTTGGAAAAGAGACGACTAAGGTGGGATATGATAAAGGTCTGTAAAATCATGACTGGTGTGGAGAAAGTAGATAAGGAAGTGTTATTTACTCCTTCTCATAACGTAAGAACTAGGGGTGACCAAATGAAATTAATAGGCAGCAGGTTTAAAACAAACAAAAGCAAGTATTTCTTCACACAACGCACAGTCAATCTGTGGAACTCTTTGCCAGAGGATGTTGTGAAGGCCAAGACAATAACAGGGTTCAAAAAAGAACTAGATAAATTCATGGAGGATAGGCCTATCAATGGCTATTAGCTAGGATGGGCAGGGTTGGTGTTCCTAGCCTCAGTTTTGCCAGAAGCTGGAAATGGGCGACAGGGGATGGATCACTTGATGATTACCTGTTCTGTTCATTCCCCCCTGGGGCACCTAGCATTGGCCACCGTTGGAAGACAGGATACTTGGTTAGGTGGACCTTTGGTCTGACCCAGTATGGCTGTTCTTATATAATATCCCCTCACTTTATAAAATTGCTTTTACACTTCCATAATTTCCAGTTCTAAGAAGCCATTTGCAGAAGTATGGACCAATAATTTTCCTCTAAAAGGAAGCTGGACTTGTAAATAAATCAAAGCTAAGATCCAGGATTACTCCCTTTTTCACTTCAGGGGTGGCAGCCAGCAGAATTTTGACATTTTAAATCTTCAAAATTTCAAAGTTTTAATTTTGAGGGGGAAAAAGGAGATGCTTTTCCTTTTAATTGCAAAATCTCCCACTCCCCTTTATTCTGCCACCTCGCTCAAGTAGACATTATCCTGCTGTAATTCGGCCAGATTAGTAAAATGCAGGAGTAAGTAAGGGCACTTCTAATTTCTTTTTATGACCAGTGAAACACTGTACAATATCTGTCTTAAGTATTTATATGGCCCCCATCATCACAGGATCTGAGTCCCTCACAATCTTTAACGTAGGTATCCTCACAACATCCCTGTGAGGTAAGGCAGTGCTATCGTCTCCATTCCGCAGATGGGGAACTTGTTATAATATGTATAACAAATAGCCACTAGGGGGAGCAGGCAGATAGTCGGATAACAAAACGTGTGGCTGTTCCAGGTTGTGGTGGGTGCGTTGTTGGAACCTGCTGAAAGTGTGGAGCTATTGCAAAGTTATATACTAGTTGACTGAATAAACAGACAGTCAATACTCAAAGAAGCTGCAGTGCATATGGCTTACAACACAACAGAACTGAGGCACAGAAAGGCTAGGTGACTTGCCCAAATCACACAGGAAGTCTGTAGCAGAGCAGGGAGTTGAACCTAGGTCTCCCAAGTCCTGGACTAGTGCTCTCATCCCTGGACCATCATTCCTCTAATATGCTAATATGGAATCCTCAGAACTAAGCGTATCTTCTCCTTCTGCAATTGCCAGTAAAAGGTAACTAGTAGCCTACCTGCAACCTTCAGATTATGAACTTGGAACCCCTTCTGGTGAAACTGTCCAGACTAGATTTCCAATTTCTGCTCAGCTCCCTAAAATAAGAGTTACACCATCAGTCAGCCAAGGGAAAAGCATTGCAAGCCAAGCACATTAGAATCATAGCCCCTGGGGCTAGGGTTTATGTAATTAATTAAATCCCACCTGTCTGCTAAAGACTGCACATCCCCACAGTTCACAGCTGGGTGCCATGCAAGGGTACTGATAATACTGACCAATAATGTTCTACGGTGTCTAGGTCTTGGCTGGGACTGGAACTGCAGCTGTGTGAACAATTTTTAGTGAATAACGTATCTGATAAATTTCACCCTTTTTGCTGGTCACGCCTTGCATGTGAACAATCTATGATTTTCTCACATATGTGTGCTATTCAAAATTATTTTGCCAAATAAATTCTGCAAATTATTCTTGCTCGGCAGATTGTTCTAACACCCAATTCTAATTCTAATTGGATCACCCAATACTCCAGCTGTGCTGATTAGTTTTAATTAGACCCAAAGGTCACATGGTAATCATGGTTACTGTCCTCTGACTGGATGAGAGTAACTCTTATTATTAATGTATTAGTATTTATTATTTGTACTGCAGTAACGCCTAGTATCCCAGGCCCCCATTGTGCTAGACACTGTACAAAGAGAATAACTTACACAGCACCCTACAATGAGCCTGGACGCTTTACGGAACAAATAAGATAAACCCCCTGCCCTGAGGAGCTTATAGTCTAAGTACCAGACCAGACTGAACAAGTGAAAGCAGCAAAATAAAGTGCCTGTAAGTATGGGGATAAGAAATGATGGACAAGGGGCAACAAGGCTTACATGGACACATATATTGGTGTGAACATGCCCCGACAACGCTAATATACATCTCACAACTCATCTTCCTCACTTGGAGCCAGAACCACTCATCCATAGCGGGGGCTAGACATTTCAGAATCTAGAAATATGCCTGAAGCCACCAAGTTCAGATCTTTATCAGATCCAAATGTTCTCAATGTTTGAGTGTTTGGAACTGGGACTCTTTGCTTCAGACCAATCTTATTAAAAGAACTGACTTTGATGCTAATATGCTAACTGCCTATCTCTGTCTGGTGATGGGGAGCACTCAGCACACAACTCTGAATTCAGTGGCCTTTGTAGGTAACCTTCAAGTATATATTAGAAATATGAACATTTACAACTACTGAACACCTGTTCAGAACTTATATGTCAGACCTAATCCTTAATAGGATATCAATGCCTTTTCCCTCTTTAAAAAACAAAAACTTGAAAAAAAAATTTAAGTCCTAATTTTTGCAAATCTTAAAAAAACCTTCATCTTCATGGAAATGAAACTGGCAAAGTTTGCCACTGTTTGGTTTTTAATTATTTTTAAGTTAAAATTAAAATGTAGGTCTGTGGGAATGACTGTCCTATGGAAGAGGGAGTCTGTAAACACAGCCCTATTCTAAACACTGCATTCAAAGCTTAAAATATTTATGTGATCTCTAGAGGATCAAAGCTCATGATCATAAATACATGAACCTGCTTCTATTTACACTACCCAGTGACGGTTTTTTAAGAATAGCATATAACTGCTCCAAGACCTAAAACATTGGAACCCTCTCAAGAGCACATACTCCAGGGTAACTAAAGTTGCATCTAGATAATTCAATAATTCAGACGTTATTCATAACAATATCTGTGTTGAGCTGATGCCAGGGCTTTCTGTTACAAAAATGGCATCGCTTTGTGTTCAAACAAACCCAGACTCTAGAGCAGAGGTGGGCAAACTACGGCCTGTGGGCCACATCTGGGGGCTGTTTGGGGCTGTTTGGGGAGGCACAGCCTTCCCTACCCGGCCCTCCATACAGTTTCGCAGCCCCGTGTGGCCCTCGGGCCAAAAAGTTTGCCCACCCCTGCTCTAAAGTAAAATAAGGTTTGCCTACATCCCAGGTGCAGTAAACGACTGAAGCTGGCAGCAACCTTATCCCCAAGCTCTTTCTTCAGAAACTGAATAGTCCACTGCAAACCGTAAATAGCATCTCAATTAATTCTGAACGGTTGAGAACATTTCTGGAATTGAGTAAAATAGGCTGCCTTCCTGTGACTCATTTTTGCCTGAACTCTAGCAGTTTCCATAGCTTAGTCACCCTCCTACCGTGCCTGTATGCCAGGCACTGTGGGTCAGTAACAGAGCAAGCATATGCTTTCAATCCCAAAGACTATTCCTATTAGCCACTGGAGTTTGCGGTTATGCTCAGTTCCACCAAGAGACTGAAACCCCAACCGAAAGTTCTGTTACTGTGTAGTCTGATACTTTTACAGTCAGGGAAGAGGTTCTATATGAGAAGCCGCACTATCTTATCCAGTAGAGCATTAACTAGGGTTGTAAACCTAACAAAGGATCCAATCCTGATCCCCCTGAAGTCACTGCTGGTTTGCCGTTGATTTCAGTGGCGGCAGGACTGAGTCTAAAGTTTTGTGTCAGCAGTCCCTTTCCGGTGAAAATGTTCTTGGAGCTATTTTAAACTGGAGCTGTGATCCCCGATAACTGCTGCTGCTGAGGCAATGAAAGTAAAGCAAACATTTAACACTTCCTACTCCAGTGGAATTCAACTTTGCTAACCTTTTGCAAATGAAATAACTTATATGTTAATAACTATGGGCATGGCTACACTTGCAGATGTAGAGCGCTTTGAGTTAAACCCGCCTTCGTAGAGGGCGGTAGGGAAAGCGCTGCAATCTGTCCACACTGACAGCTACAAGCGCACTGGCGTGGCCACATTAGCAGCTCTTGCAATGGCCACAGAGAGCAGTGCATTGTGGTAGCTATCCCAGCATACAAGTGACTGCAACGTGCTTTTCAAATGGGGTGGGGGTGGAGTGTGACAGGGAGTGTGTTGTGTGTATGTGGGGGGAGAGAGAGTGGGTTTTGAGGGGTGCTGAGAGCATGTCAGCATGCTGTCTTGTAAGTTCAGACAGCAGCAGACCCACCCTCCCCCTGCCTCCCTCTCTCACACACAGCATTGCACAGTAATGGTTGCTTTGTTTCGGAGCAGATAAGCAGCCAGCTGTCAGAAACGCAGCTTTCAAAGGGCACATCCGCATTCCTGCAGTGAGTTCAAAACAATGACAAGAGTGGCCACTTGATTTAAGGGGATTATGGGATGTTTCCGGAGGCTGATCAGAGCGCAGTAATGCAACACCTCGTCCACACTGGTGCCGCAGCACCCCAGTGGTGGCTCAGCAAATGTTATTCCACTCGCCAAGATGGAGTACCAGCAGCGCTGTAGCCGCGGAGTCAGAGCGCTCTACGTGCCTTGCCAGTGTGGACGGGTAGTGAGCTAGTGCGCCCGGGGCTCCTGTATTGCGCTGTAACTCGCAAGTGTAGCCAAGCCCTGAATCTGGGATTTTCAGTGATGGCTCCTAAAGGAGTTAGATGCTCAAATCCCATTGAATTTCAATAAGTATGAGGGCCCACATCCTCATATTTTGGTGCGTCAACTCCCATTGAAATCAAAGCTGAAATCAATGGGAATTAGGAGTCTAAATACCTTTGAGGATCTGGGCCTTCATGCCTAATTTCCTTAGACTCCTTTGAAAATCCCGTGCTAAATATTATGGGGCAGATCCTCAGCAGTTAATTGTCAGACTCACTGAAGTCAATGAAGCGATAACAATTTACACCAGCTGAGGGTCCATCTATATATAGATACATCTAGATATACAAGCACGTTTGTAAATTCAAAAAACGATTAGTGTTGCTGAGTGATGATTAAATGATTAAATCACATCATTCACAAATCTCAAGCACTTAAAATAAGGACATGGATAGTTAAGAATATTACAGATCTTATATATCCCACCTAAATAATTTTTTCTTTATTACAGTAATGTATATTCCACCACAACATGACAATCTGAACTCTGACCCAAAAGAAGTAATAGTCTTTTACCAGTAATCTCAAAGCACAAACAAACACTGTGTGTCATTAATGTGAACATAGGTAACTTGCTTTTTTTCAAAAGGGTTTTGTGTTGTATCAACTATTCCCCACCCCACCCCTGCCAACCCACAGAGTGTGACCCAATAGTTGTGCTCCGGCAACCCATCTAAGATATGCAAACCACAAACTGAGAAACACCGACCTAGAAAATAGGTAAGAAGGAAAATCTGAATATTGTGTCTGTGGGGCAGTACTACTGTTAAACTGAAGTGGAACAGAGCCTCTGACAGACACTTCCTGCACAGGGCTCACTAAATGCAAATGGTGAAGCTATAGTCAAATTATGTTCTATATTTGCAAGTGTTATTAAGTTTCCTTAATCCTTTAGCTTGCTCTATACACACAGGGCCATATCTTGCACAGTGGTCTGATAATACTGAACTAGTGGCACTATCCATAGGAGGTGTATTGTGTGTTAAATTGGAAAAAGCTAGTGAGTTACACTATTTCATTGACATTTTCCTTGTGAAATACACTAACAACGTTCTAGGAAATCTAATCTAGAAAGAAAGTTGTAAGGTTTGCCTGCATATCACCTACATGAAGGTCAGTAGAAGAGGTGTGTCAAAGCCAGAACTATTTATACATCTTTAGGAGATCTCAGATCAAACGGGATCTGGATCTGAACTTCTGGTTTTCATTTTGCAGAAACAAACCCATCCCTTAGTTCTGTCCATCTGGAATTATAAAGATCTTGTGACTTTAAGGTCAGACTGCATTGCAAACCTAAGGAAAATTATCCATGGCTTCCAGGAGTCCCGATTTGGCCAGGATTGTCCTAGGTTTTAAAACTCAATCCCCAGTAATTTCAGTCCCAGCTACTGTTCTAGGTCTGTAGTGTTGCTATGTCATGCCTTCCTGAATCACAGCCTCTCCTGGCTGTTCAGCAGCACAGCCTATTGACTCCTGCTGGCTGCTTCTCATCTGCAACTCTCAGCCCTGCTGCTGGAGGCTGGCACCAACTCATTAATATTTTTAATGACTCTCTTTTGTGTCTTATGTTAGTATCAAGTGGTAAATGTAGAAGGATCATGTGGATAACAAAAATATCCTACAAAAATCTCTGACTGAATCCTAGGGAAATTTTGTTCTGATTTCACCACCATTCCCCATTGGTTTCCAGTGCCCTAATCACAACCCAGCCTAAGGACTTTCCTTGTTAGGAGTTGTGACATCAGTGCAGCATGGTGAAATAAATTAGGACACCTGAGTAAGAAGAAAAAGAGATGGGTTCCTTTTTCATCATGATCGTGAGAGAACAGGATTTCCCTTTACTAAATGGGCATGGATGGGAGACAAGAAGCCACACTAGAGATCAATCTGACCAAAGAAAGGACAGCACACAGCATGATGCCACTGTTTAAAAGGTGAATAAGATTTAAATAGAGATAATCCCCAAGAAACTCTCTAGAGTTCAGGTCACCAACTAACTAGCTGGTTAACTCCTTTAGGGATTAATGTTTGAAATTATTATGTCTGACAGATGTTTGTAGAACAGGAATTACCATATAATACCCTGTACTAAAAACAGTAAGAAGCAAAAGTGCAGCATGGGTACAAATTAGAGCTGAGATTTCAGAAATCACTGATATAATCTTGGACCCAGACGTAACTTTTGTTTGCCTGTCTTAAGTATTTTTCTGTTTCTTCTGCACTTTCCTGGCAGTCGATTTTTCTTCCCTGTACTTCTGAGAAGAATCTGATTGACATATTAGCCGACTGTGCCTCGGTTACAGCTCTACAATCCCAGGAACTGAGGGCAGAATTTAGCCAACTTCTTCAGTCAACACCAGCGGTATTGCTGTTTAGCCAGGGATTTCCCAAACGGGACCTGTGTTTCATGCATCACACTTTTCTGATGCTCAAACTCATTAGGCGTTGTCTATCTCCTGACTTTCTGGAACCTTTGGAAAATAAAATGCAATGTTTTCCCAACTCAGTTCTGATGTCTTGAGCCACTGTTACTGTTAGGTTTGCTAGCAAGTCAAACTGGCAGGATGGCGCCACTGCTACACTGGTTGTAGTTTACACTTCCACCATCGGAGCATGCTGAATCCAGTTTATCTGCTCCTAGGCACAGCCAGGTTGCACTCTCCCTCACACCAGTGTAAATGCAGAGTAACTCCACTGAAGCCAACGGAATCTTTGTGGATTTGGACTAGTGTAAATGAAAGCAGAACCTGACCCATGTCATCTTAATTTGTACTCTACTAGACATGATTTCTAGGATTAAGATGAATGTAAAGATGAAACAATGACTGGAAAGGTAGAGCAAACATGGGGATGGAGAAGAGGAAACGGTCAGGTCTGATTCTCCTCTCACATCAGTGTTACACCCATGTACGTTCATTGACTAAGGGAAGATACTCCTGGCTCACATCCATTTAAGTGAGTGGAGCATTAGGTCCAGGAAATATAAAAGCAAAGCAGGGAGAAAAGAAGAACACTGTAAAGACTCAAAATCCGAACAGAAGAAGTCAGCTGGAAGAGAAACTGTGTACTAACTTAGCCCCCAGAAGACCCCCTATGACAGAGTGCTGGGTAAGAACTGCTGACTTAGCCCTCTGTCACACCAGCTCCCATTAAGGGAAGTAAATTGGAGCTGGCTAGAGAAAACCTGTGCCTAATTGTGGCACCTTAGAGACTAACCAATTTATTTGAGCATAAGCTTTCACGAAAACTTATGCTCAAATAAATTGGTTAGTCTCTAAGGTGCCACAAGTCCTCCTTTTGTTTTTGCAGATACAGACTAACAGGGCTGCTACTCTGAAACCTGTGCCTAATTGGTGAATGGGAGACAGCTGCCAGAGCAATTAGCCTGGCTTTATATAAAAGGCTGGGAGGAAGGAAGCCAGGAGGAAGCTATAGCTCTTCCTCATCCTGCCAGGGGCTAGACACTAGCACCCATGCTGTGTATGGTGAAAAGGTGGTGGGAGCCCAACCCATAAATAAATGGCACCAGTGGTTACTGAACTCCAGGTTCCCCGAGTGACTTTGTCAGCACAGCAGGGGCAGGAACCAAGAGGCCCTGCAGAGCCCTGCTACACCCCCCCAGAGACTGATAGCTAAAGAAACAGATAAAGAGCTAAGCTAGAAGCTAAGGACCAAATTCTCCTTTCAGCTACAACTGTGCAACCCCAGTGTAGGCAACTGAGAGAATAGCTCGGGGCAGAATTTGGCCACAGCTTGAAAAAGCAAACTAGGGACAGGAAGGTGTGAACATCAAAGAGAAGCATCTTAGGAGTTTACTGCTTCTATGTTCCAAAAAGGAAAATGATCTATTTGGTATTCTGAAAGTGAATTAAGATCCCTCTTACTATCAAGATGATGATTACACACTCCCTACCATGACAGAAGCTCTCTTAGCACAGGGCTGTACGCAGACAGAAATGAATGAAACTTTCTTGCTGTGCTGAGGAGCAAGCCCATCTGTCTAAAAAGAAACCAGCTTCAGACCTTGGGACTACCAAGCTGCCTCAGGGGCAGAGTTCATAGGTGAGCCTCCTCACTGTCCTGTCCGCTCTCCCTTGCTGGGAGTAAATCCACAGTGGCTGTGGGATTTACTCCAGCCCTATAGCATCTGGGCTAAGAATGTACTCCCTAGGAAGGAAGCAAGCTGGGGCAGCTATGTAAGGCTGAAATACACATTTACTTAGATCATAAGTGCTTTGGGCATGGACTGTCTTTGTGGTGTTTGCACAGCACCTAGCACAATGTCTATGGCTAGGGCAATGAAGCACTATGGTGATAAAAATAAATAACAGTAACATTGTGCAGCTGGTTCTACAGGGGAGATACTCCCTTACAATAAGAAGCAGCCTCTGTTGATGACTATCCTAGACTCAAGGAGCTCAGCAGCCACTAAGGCAAAGCCCAGCACCGATAAATTACCATTTATGAGCACAGTTCCTCTCAGTCCCAAAGCTGATCGTAAACGGATATTGAGATTTCATAATAATGCTTCACTTTCTGTATGTGCCCCCAAGGCCTGACTTCTCAGTTAATAAAGTTCCCATCCCTTTGGTTTGAAGGAAGCTGTTTTCAGGCTTTGGTTAAATGAAGGTTTGAGCAGGATTTTTTTTTCTTTGCTAGCATTTTCAAACCCATCAGTGTTTCAGCTGGGTGAAAAGCAGCACTGTAAATGGTAACTTTTGAATCTAGACAGTTCTGTGTTCAAACATGAATTCAAGTATTCCTATAAATAAAACTGGTTAGATGTTTTCAAATAAGCCCAAAGTCCACATGCTGCAAAGGAAACACAGGTCATTAAACACTGAAGCCAATGGAGTTACTTAAAGGATTATTTTGGCTCACTGTTTAATCTACCATACTTAAATGATGCCCTGGGCAGACTGGCTTAGTTGCAAGGTAATAATCTGCAACTCTGAACTGCTGCATGGGTTTGATTCCCAGTCTATGGGCTCCCAGGGGGGACAAGAGATCTCATGTTACTTGACCTCCAGTACTCAGGGGACAAGGTTGATGTGTTCCTAAAACAGTTTAGTCTAGTTCTCCTGGGCCACAAAGTGGCTGTGACACATCAGGGCCACAAGAATTGTAGGGTACAAAGCAGGATAAAATTTCTTCAGAGCTCTGTCAAAGACCTAGAAACCCCCTGTTGGGGAGAGAATACTTCTGACTCTGTAGAAATGGTTGTTTCGCAGGACAAAAATATGGCTTAAGTGACCATTCAGCAATATCTAAAGGTGCAGGGCTACTAGACACCACAGTGATGAGTATGGTGTAAACGCTGATCAACGGATTGATGTCAAAGGACTTTCTTCTAAAGGGCTGAAGGAATCCACTATCAGTATTACTGGGTGGGGGAAGGGCGTCACTCAAGCACTGACAAGTGACAAGTCAAGTACCCAACAACAGCAGCCAGCTTTAAAGTCAACCCATCCCTGTTTAAAACAGTGGGATCTGCTGATATTTAGTAATTTACATATTTATATTTAATCATTCAGCTATTAATTACTACTATTACTACTGCAGTAAGGTTCCCAGTCAGGCATCAGGGCGCCATTATACCAGGCTCTGTACAGAAAAAGAACACAGAGACAGTCCCTGGCCCAGAGAGCTCACAAAATCTAGGATTCTCACAGTACACAGCAGGTGAATAAACAGACAGTTAGGGTAGGAAGACCAGGCAACACTGAAGGGAAGGGTGTTTGTGTCTTTTAGTGACCGTGACATCTCATTTGTCCCAAGTGGCCACCAACATAACCAAGGCCCAGTGGAAAGGAAGATTTTAAGGGGGGATTTCAAAGAGATGATGGTGGCTTTGCAAATTGGGATGAGAAGTATCTTCCATAAGCATAAGGGGTGGCATGGGAGAAAGTGCCAAGGTACTCCTAAGAAAAGCAGACAAGGGGGCTGCCTGGCATAAGGAATTTCAGAGCTCTGCCTTGAGCAGATAATTAACCTCTGTTAAGAGGTGGTCTTATTACCATTACCCTCATTCTCTTTTCCCTCATGTGTTTTATCTCACTAACTATGAACTTGTTGATTCTAGTCTTAAATTAGATTATATGCTTCCCACGGCAGGGACCACATCTTTGTATGCTTTGCACTTTGCCTATCATCACAATGGGGCTCCCACCCTGCCTGACTAGAACCTTTTGACGCTAGCATAATAAATAATAATTTTCAAGTATCAGACTGATCTTGGGCACTTTGCCTTCAATCTTCAAGGCTTTTAGAGAAGCAAGATTCCCATGTTTTGCTAGCCAGATTCACAAGCCATTGTTGCAACCTGGAAAGATAGGAAAAGGAGTTAATTCTGCACTGAAAGTGTCTTTAAAAAATGTCTCTCTTGCGGACAAAGTGGGTGTTCTAAAGCAGAATGGGATTTAAAGCTTTGATGCTAAATCCACATCTATTTCTTTCATTCTGGAGCATGTAAGGCTGAGGATCCTCTCTACACAACAGCGCCCTACATCACCTGTATGTGAAGCACTTTTTATGCCCTCAGCACAAAAATTAATAGAGCTCTCTTGACCTCTACTCTGAAAGTATGGGGTGAAATCCTGGCACCACTGAAAACAACAGGAGTTTGGCCACTGACTTCCATAGGGCCAGGATATCACCCATGATTTCTACAGGCTTACAAGTCAACAATTATAGTTCTCCTTGAGTTCTTTCCTTCTGAGCAGGAGATTGAAACTAAGAATGAAGCCTCTGATACATTTACTGAGTCAGCCTGATGTGCTACATATTTTACCTACAAACCAAATGCCAAACCCCTTGTATTTACTACCTGAACTATAGAAGATTCTTGCTGATTTACATAAGAAACATCATCTACATTTGTCAAGCACTGCTGTCTACCAGAAATGTAGCCACTACCACAGAGACTGAAGTGCAGTCATGCAATGAGAATGGTTGCATTAAGGAAAGTCAGTCACTACAATTACAGAAAGAAAAGGAGGACTTGTGGCACCTTCAAGACTAACAAATTTATTTGAGCATAAGCCTTCGTGAGCTACAGCTCACTTCATCGGAAGCACTCAGTGGAAAAAAAGTCCTCCTTTTTTTTTTGCGGATACAGACTATCATGGCTGCTACTCTGAAACCTACAATTACAGAGAATTTATTGCTCAGGGAAGTCACTGATCTGACAGCTCCAGAGGTTGGTTTCTTCTGTTCATCCACAGAATATGTATGGCATGGGCAAATTTCCTCACACTGCCCTGCCATTAAATTGTCTTGAAAGGACAACAGGATAAGTCACTCTCCAAACATATTCTGCCCTTTGCCTCTCTGCTGAGACTGTCAATAGGATTTTGGTTACAGTGTATATAGGAGTCCATTGGGAACTGGACTGAGACCAACTCATTTCACATAAGTCCCCACACAGTCATCAGATGGAAACGGCTTTCAGTCACTGCTGACCCAGTCTGGATTCAAGCCAATCACCCAGAGGTGAAAGGCTCTATACCCCATTATTAGCAATCTGCCAAACTATCCAGTCCCCAATGGATGCCTAATGTAGATATCTTAGCTGCAGACATCCAAAGGTTCAGTGCATGTGTTGGCATTATAAAATGCTGATTAGTTCTGTAAAATTGTTTTTTAGTCTAAAACACAATACCCTCTTTTCTCCTAAAATTGCTTCATTATTATAACAGTAAAAAAACCTGGTGTCTGATTCCTTAAATCACATAACAAACAGAGGCTACATTACAATTTAAAAATTACCCTAGCTCTTTAGTCACAATTTAATTTTCTTCTTGCTGCTGTTATTCCAGCCCATGTGCTAGCTTATTTACTTTCTTACAGGCTTCTCTACCGTGCTTATCATCATATTATCTCAGTGTCCCACATTCACAAATGGATCGTGCCTCACAACACCCTTGTCCATTAGGAAAGGATGAGCACCTTCATTTTAGAGAGAGGCACAAAGGAAATTCAGGCCACGGTTTCCAACAGTGACCTGTGATTTAGGGTGCCAAACTCAAAACACATCAGGTATTAGTCTGTGGCAGAGCTTGAAATATGAATCCAGCTCTCCTTGACCCCAGGCCAGTGCCTTAACACATGGCCATCCTTCCTCCCTTAACAATCGCCCACCTATAAATTGTTTCAAGGTTGCTTCACTTCACAATAGAAGTTGACAATATACTCCTTATAAACAAGGTGGGTGAGGATATGGGACCAATAATATTACATCCCCCACCTTGTCTCTCTCATATCCTTGGACCAACACAGTTACAACACTGCAAACAATATACTGCTTGCTCAGGAAAAACTCCCAAAACTTCAATGGGAATTTTACTTAAACAAACAAGTGTAGAATCAGGTCAATATTTATTAGATAAATAAAAGGATTTTCAAGAAGGCTCTTGTTCTCTCAGAGTTAATGTTGTCCTGAGTCTTCTGCCATTTAGAACCATGAAGCATGACATTCAAGGAAACCACAAGACACCATTGCACCAAAGTAATAAATGGGAGGGAATGTGTTTAGTAGTAGGACACAGGACTGGGAGCTTGGACTCTGGACCAGCAGTTCTATTCCTGACTCTGTCACTCAATCACTGTGGCACTTAGGTAAGTCACTTGGTCCCCATGTGCCTTTGTTTCCTCAACTGTAATAGAGATATAATTATATTTACCTACCTCCCAAGGATGTTGAAACATTCATGGGCCTGATTCTTCTCCCATAAAGCCTTGTTTCCCGTCTCCCTTCCTTTCCACTTTTCCCAGTATGTTATCTGTGCAATTTGGATGAGGCCTAGGGTTAGGGCCTGACACCTGATCCAAAGCCCAGTGAAGTCAAAAGAAAGAGTGCTGTGGAGTTCAATGCATTTTGTATTAAGCCCCTGGTCTCCTATTGGCTGTAAAGTAGGATGGACACCAATGGTGATATATAAATAAAACATCAAAACCACAAGGAATTAAGTAGTCTAATAACAAACAGCCTAAAGAGCACCAGATGGGGCTGTGCCTTGTTGAGAAATCATGGCTTTTTTTTCTTGCAGTGCCATTAAGATGTAGGCCCAAATTTATTTCAACACAGAAAGCCCAGGCCATCGAAGATTGTTTATTAACTGAAGGCACACGCGCACACACACACACATCACATCACATCACATCACAGCATGACCCTCCCTTACAACCAGTCCCAGCTTCTATGTTTACATTATGCAGACTGGGCTGGATAAGAGGCTCCTGTCATTAAGTGAGGCAGGGCTCCTTAATTCAGCAGAAGTTAAAAGTTCTGCAGCTGTCATCCCAATGAATCATTTCATTGTAATAAAGGCTGTTATCCTGGGAGTAACTCAGTTTAATCTGACGTTGTGACAAGAGTCTTGGTTGTCAGTGAATAGTGCAGGCACAAAACATAAATAGCAATGGCTCGCCCCACCTTACTAAATCCATAAGTCAACCACAGCCGAGCACAATGATTAACAAATCTGGTGTATTTACTGTTTGCACTGGCTTTGTACAGCTGAAAGCTAACATCTTGCAGCGTTCTCAACTCATTTGATGCTCTATTTAAAACCTCAGCTCCTGTGGATGAGCGATTATGTGAGAATCTTCTCTTTCATTTTAAAAGAAAAAGTACATTTCTAACCCACTTGGTTACAGAGAAGAGCTTGTACCCCAAAGGGAAACCCCTGAAAGCAAATAAAAAGAACTTTTTTTTTAATATCACGGCTTTTAATTTCATTATTTCAATAATTTCATTATTGGCTTTTGAACATCTGGGGTTAATAATGCTACATCTTGTTGGACCATATCTAGAATCTCTAATCTCCAGATGAAACATGTCAATATCAGACATGGGCCTGAGCCACAAAATTTAGCTGCAGACCCAAGCTTTCCCAAAGTTCAAGGGTGTCTGGCTCTTGGATTTGGGCCTATTGTTAGTCAATATTGGGCTGAGTCTTAAAGGGGCCCCAACCGAGCCCCCATGTTGCTTCACCTATTTTATGTCTTTTATTGGACCAACTTCTGTTGATGAGAGAGGGCATGTCTACACTACAAAATTAAGTCGACTGAACTTACGTTGGCATATAGCAGCCGCAGTAATTACATTGCTTGTATGTGTCTACACTTTGCTCCTTGTGTCAGCAGTGTGCATCCTCATCAGAAGCACTTGTGCCGATTTACTGTCAGTGTGGAGCATTGCGGCATGGCTTCTGAAAGACAGTAACAGTCGATGTAAACAACACAGTGTCTACACTGATACTGTGTCAACCTAACTACATTGATATTGATTCTATGTCTCTCGTGGAGGTGGCATTATTAAGTCTGTGTAGCGGGGCAGTTCCATCGGTGGGAGCAAAATTTTAGTGTAGACACTTACATCATTGGGTCATTGACCTAACTCTGTAGTGTAGACCAGGCCTGAGACAAGCTTTCGAGCTTACATAGATCTCTTCTCCAGGTCTGGGAAACTTAATGAGAATGTCACAGCTAAATGTAACAGATTGTTTAGCATAAGTAGTTCAAGGGACCAGAAGTTGGTCCAATAAAAGATATTACCTTACCCATGCTGTCTCTCTAATATCTTGGGACCAACATGGCTACAATAACACTACGTACAACTATTTTATACAGGCAATTTAATGGAATCCACAATTAATTGAGGGCAGAACTATTTAGATGTTACAGGAGCTGATCTGTATTCACAAAAGGAAGCTGGTCATGAACATCTACTTGATATTAAGTCAAATAGAAACACAACTATATCAGGCTCGAGAAAGCTGAGATGTAATTGGACCTCAGAAAGATTTATTTTAGCATTAATGTCCGCCTATCAAGTATGCCATCATAATAAGGTAAGGCCTGGTTTACATTTAAAATTTTGCAGGCATAGCTATGTCAGTTAGAAGTATGAAAAAAAACCAAACCCCAAACACATCCCAACTGGCCTAGGTTATACCAGCAAAAGCCCGAGTGTAGACACAGTTATACCAGAAAAAAAGTCCAAAAAGCTTATTTTATTTGGAGAACCAATATAAACTGCATCTCCACGAGAAAGGTTTGCCAGTATAGCTATATTGGCAAACCTTTTTAGTGTACCCAAGGCCTAAGAATTAAAAAGCCAATGATTTGTCACTGCTAATGTTGATCCAGTATTGGATCTGCCAACCAACCATTTCAAGATGCTTTTGAGCACTGTCATTCAGAGCCTACAGTCTGAATGCACAGACCCAATTTTTACCACAGAGATATCCAACATCTAGTGAGTATTCGCTGTGGAAATGTTTCTCTTCATTTACCCACCTGCAATATGAACAAGACTTTCAGACTCACTCGAATACTGGAAAGTGCAGAAATATTTGTTGCTCAGAATGTCTATCCCCCTTTCACAAAATATAGTTTTATTTTTAAATCTCCTGGCTCTGATTTCGGGCTACACTTGGCACAGGACCCAAGACTGGTGGAGGGAAAAGGTGAAGCACTGCATGCCACCTTCACACCCTGGCTGCCAAGGTCCTGCTTGGCCCTGGCACACATTACAGTCAATTACTCTATAATCATGGGTGGCCCTGGTACATTCCAATGGTCTCCAATTACCACCTCTGCACAGACCACCATATGTGGCTTTTAAGCAACTAGTTGCAAACATGTAGCGCTGCCCTTTTCCTGTATGTTTCTGCATGCACACTTTGCTGTGCACATTGAGATAATTGAGGTCATAATTATTTAGTGAATTCAGTGCTTATGAAAGTGCTGGACTGGAAAGACTTGGAAAATGGAGTCTTCCAGGTACAGTATGGGCACTACCCAAGCAAGCTACTCCCCAAAGTGTCTCAGTGCTGGAGGAACTACTTCTAGATATAAGAGGGTAACTCAATATCTGTGGCCAATTACATTTTGGTCTCTATGCCTGGGCTGCCAATGCAGATGCTAATAAGGACAGTGATTTTTGTAATCTGTCTAATGGGAACTGGATGAGACCATGGTATTTCTTTCACATAAACCACCAACCAGCCATCAGAGGCTAACAGCTTTTGAATACCATTACTATTCCCAACCTGCTGCTGGTCTGCATCACAACAGTAACTGTTCTAAATATTTTTGCAACAAACCACAGTTTGCTCCTTCTCCCAGTTAAAGGGAACATTGTCAAAGCTGACAGCCCCATAGTTTTTTATTACTAATTTTTTGTACTAATTATTTTATTAATTTTTTAAAACATATTTACAGGCATCTATCCAGTGCTCCCCTCCCATAAATTAAAATTTACAACATACACATAAACAAAGAACAGCCCATAAATATATCGAACACAACAGCCTTAACAAAGAGAAAAACTGTCTCACTAAAGACCCCAACAGAGCTCAGGGCCTCATTGTGCTGTACAATCAAGCACTTGACAGGACACAGAAGACAAGAGTCTTGCCCAGAGGAGCTAACACTGTAAAAGACCTATGTGATGTACCAGGCAATGGTTTGGACATAAGGGTCAAAGACGTTGGACGTAAGGGTCAAAGACGTTGTCAGTGAGATCAGGTCACAAAGGTCATGCAAAGGAAGGCTGTTCAAAAGGAGTAGCCTTTCAGGAAGGATCTAAAGGAGAGGGAGAGAACTCAGCATGTGGGTTGTGGGAGACTGCTCCAAGAGGAGAGCAGCAGGAGCACAGACCTGGAAGGAAGAGGTGGAGGAGGAGAAGATGGGAGCAGAGGAGCACAGAGCCTGACCCTGTAAGGTACCAAATGCTGACTAACAGGAGCTGAGAGCACTCAGCACTTCTCAGGATTGGGTCCATGAAGAATGTGGGAGCACAGGATTAGAGGAGAGCAATGATCTAAAGAGGAGAGTATCGTTACGTATTTTCACAGAAGGACTATCAGCTTTCACAGAGTTTGCTTCATTGTAAATCGTTCGTAAGCAATAATGTTCATGTGACTCACTCAGAGTTAGGCTTTCTGTAGAGATCAAGTTGCTATGGGTAAGTGGTTACATTTTCCCTTGAGACCCAGTTGGCTCACAGCCTTGGCAACAAGAGACTCTGCATTTGTGCACAGCCACTACCCACAGTTTTGAGACCCTTTCAAAAAACACTGAAAAACAACTAATACCGTTTATTATTTCTTTTTTACATTCCTTAACCAACAAAGAATCACTATGTACAAAGATTTTCGAACAGCTTGCAACAGACAAGGAGCGAGAAGTAATGTCCCAAGAAGTAACAGCAAATGGCTCTAACTGGAAAGTGGTGCTATTTGTATTATTTTTTCATTATTTATTTAGCACCATATGGGGGACTTGATGATTTACAGGCACATGAGAAGACAGCCCCGCCTTAAAGAAAATCCTGCAACCCTTACTCATTTGAGTAACCCTTACATATGTGAATAATTTCAACAGACTTCAATGGAATTACTCATGTGACTAAGGGCTACTTGCATGAGTAAAATTTTGCTGAAAGAAGACCTAATGCAGACAGAAATCATAAACAGAAAACAGGCATTTGGGAACAGGGGAGTCAACAGAAAACAAGGGGATAGGGGAAACTGATTCAATGCTGCAGCTTTGTGTTTTCCCCCTTTACAGCACGGATGTGTAGAGTCTTGGAAGTGAGAGCACGGATTCTCAATTGAATGCTGGAGAAAACAGGGAGCTAGGGAAGAATCTTAAGGAAGACGTTGGGGGATATATGCTCAGAGCTGCAAGAGCAGAAGACAGGTTTTGACAGGTTTCAGAGTAGCAGCCATGTTAGTTTGTATTCGCAAAAAGAAAAGGAGGACTTGTGGGACCTTAGAGACTAACTAATTTATTTGAGCATAGGCTTTCGTGACTTCTATCTGTGCCAAGCAAAGTATTGTGTAAGATCATAGTCCACCATATATCAAAGGCAGTTGATAGCGTTCTCAGAAAAGAGCAAGCTGGTTTTCAGAAAGAGTGTGGATGCACAGACCAGATCTTCACTCTACAAAACAGAACGGAACAGTGCTTAGACTGGCAACGGCAACTCTACATAAATTTCATAGACTTTGAGAAGGCGTTTGATAGCATTCACAGGACCAGCCTATGGCGCATTCTGCGGGCATATGGAATTCCTTTCCATATAATCAATGTAATCAAAAGCTTCTATTTCAACTTTACATGAAGTGTTGATCACAGTGAGCTCAGTTTTGAAGTAAAAACAGGAGTACGTCAGGGGTGTGTCATATCTCCAATCTTCTTCAACATTGCCATCGACTGGGTAATGTAGCGTACAACAGAAGACATGCCAAGAGGCATTAAATGGACACTCTTCTCATCCCTTGAAGACCGGGACTTTGCAGATGATGTTGCTCTCCTATCACATACCCAACACCATATACAAGAAAAAACAACTCGACTCAACGCATTCGGACAGCAAATTGGACTGAAAATCAATCGCAATAAGACAGATATCATGACCTTTAATATTGCCTCATCATCACCAGTACGGATAGAGGATTATGTTCTCACCAATGTAGAAATATTCACATACTTGGGCAGCACCATCAGCCAGGCTGTTGGAACAAGCCAGGATATCCGGAACAAAATCAATAAAGCCAGGAACACCTTCAGGAACTTAAATACAGTCTGAAAATCATCAAAATAAAACACCAAAACTAAACTCAAGATTTATCACTGCTGCGTACTTTCAACGCTACTTTATAGTGCAGAATGCTAGGGAATGAGAAAGTATGACATGTCCAAGCTATCTTCATTCCATACAACTTGCCTCAGAAAAATCCTCCGTATCTTTTGGCCCAGAACAATCTCAAACCAAGATCTATTGACACAGTGGAGGATCTGAGCACCATCATTGCCAGGAGGGGCTGGAGATGGATCGGTCATGTGCTTTGGATGGAAACTGATTCCACCACCAGAGTAGCAATAAGATGGACACCTGAAGGCAAGCGAAAACAAGGCCGCCCGAAAACAATATGGCGAAGAGCTGTGGAAGTCGAGCTGAAAAACCTGGGGTACAGCTGGGGAACCACTGAAAGACTTGCCAGAAACAGACAGGAGTGGAGGAGCTTCGTCACTGCCCTAAACACCAGAGGAGTAATACGAACATGATGATGATGATCAAACTGTGGGTCAGGACCCCAAAGTGGGTCGTGACACCGTTTTAATGGGGTCGCCAGGGCTGGTGATAGACTTGCTGGGGCCAGGGGCTGAAGCCAAAGCCCAAGCCTCACCGCCCGGGGAAGAAGCTGAAGCCTGAACCCCACTGCCCGTGGACAAAGCCAAAGCTTCAGCACTGGGCAGCAGAGCTCAGGTTACAGGCTCCCTGCCTGGAGCTGAAGCCCTTAGGCTTCGGCTATGGCCCCTCCGGCCAGGGTGGTAGGGTTCAAGTTTTAGTTCCCCACCACACACACACACACACACCTGGGGGGCGGGGGGGAGAGCTCAGGCTTCAGTTCCCCCTCCTAGGGTCATGTAGTAATTTTTGTTGTCAGAAGCGGTCGCAGTGCAATGAAGTTTGAGAACCCCTGCGCTAGAGCCTGTTGAACAGACTGGAGGTAGGATAGGTAAGTAGGGAGAATATAAAGGAGATGGCTATAAGGATGTTGGCAGTGAGGATGGGGGCCAAAGGGAAGTTGCTAGCAATGGTAAGCAACTGTATTTAACAAGAGTTTGGACATCAGGAGAGAAGAGTGGAAGATGGCACACAAGACTGTGAACCTGCGCCACAAGGTGGACAGTGCAGTTGCCAAATGGGACAGAGATAAGAGGGGGAGGATCAGGAGGGAGCACAGCCAGAAAGATGAGAGGTTCCATTTCTGACACATTGATTTTGTGGACTGTTGTTCCATAGCTTTGTACAACTACAACCCCCCAAAACAACGTCTGTTGTTGGAGTACAATAGATAGCAAAGGAGAGCATGGTGATATAGGGTGGGCCTTATGGAGCTGACGCCAAACAACAGGGAACACATTTTAATTGTCTCTGTGGTTCCTTTGCCCCAGTCACTCAACCAACTGACAATTTCAAACGAGTTTCCCTTCCCTGCCCCTTTGGTGGAAGCAACTCCCCTTCTGGAACAATGATTATTTATTCTTCATTTTTACTGGCCCCCGCAACCGTCAGTCGAACAGCGTGGGCAGGATTCCCTGAACAGAGTATGCCAGCAACACATCTACAACACTGGAGTACTGTGTGCCAAGTTGTAATTACACAGCCTTGCTATGTGGCCTTAGATGAGCCATGGTGGCCAAGTAATTACACACAGGGAAATGTGCCTTTTACATTAACCCTTGAGGGCTACGAGTCAAGGCTTGTTCACAATGTAATCAGCTAATAAAGAGGAAATTACACATTGATGTCAGAGATTTAGACTCTTGATTCCAAGTTGTAAAGGACCAAACTGCAGATGTTAACACTGTCTGCCTTCCCCTCTTCCCCCAGCCCCCGGCCACATCTTTCATTTTAAATGAGATTTCATTCTATCAGAGCACAAAATGGGACACTATCATTAAACCTCACCAAAGTGTCCAGGGCAAACTCCCATTTTCATTCCATTGTTACTTTACGTTTATTTACACAGTGTCCTTAATATAAAAGCAATAGCAAAAGGTGATCGCTGATTTTAAGCGCTTAAAGAGTTCTCCCAGGATTATAACTTTATACAACTGTGGAGGCAGGGGGCAGTTTGACCAGGCACCTACAAAAGTGCCACGGAGTCTTTGATGTCTATGTAGTTATTTATATTGCACTCACCGTCATGACTGTCTGAACACTGAGTAATAATACCTACCTCCTACGTAGCACTCTTCATTGGTAGGTCTCACAGTGCTTTACAAAGGTCACAATCATTATCCCCATTTTACAGATGAGGCACAGAGACATGAGGTGACTTGCCCAAGGTCTCCAAGCAAACCAGTGACAGAGCTGAGACTAGAACCTAGGTCTCCCAGCTCTATCCACTAGGCCACACCACCTCCCATAGTGTTAACATCCACAATGTCTACCAGACAGGACTTCGTTTTTACATTTTCATCCAACAGAGCCAGACATAGAAAACTGCCTAGTGAAGAAGAATTAAGGGTGATGGAATCTGGGCTTGCAGTTCTATCACAAACACAGAGCCTGATCCTGCACAGAGAGCCACACAAACCCTTCCCGTGGTGCAGAATACTCAGTGCTCCACTTCAAGGACACCATTTGCTATGGGGTGAGAAAGCAGCCCCCACCACTTCGTTTTGTACTCCCCCCACATTTTTCATAGGTCTGTATTAGTGGTGGGCAACCTGCGGCCCACAAGCGGCCCGTCAGGGTTTACATAACCATCAGCAGGCACGGCCGCCCATAGGTCCCATTGGCCATGAACGGCGAACCGCGCCCACTGGGAGCTCCGGGCGGCCATGCCTGCAGATGGTTAATGTAAACACTGTCTCGCAGCCCGCCAGTGGATTACCCTGATGGGCCGCAGATTGCCCACCACTGGTCTATATGCACCACTTCTTCTCCCCCCACCCCGAACTTTGCAGACTAGATAATCAGATATAAGGTTCTATATACTATACAACTTTGACCCCCACCGAATTTTTCTGAAATGACATTGCTGCTCTACTTGGTCACAAGGGGCCTGTATATGTGGAACTGTTTGCAGGATCGGGCCCCTGAACAGTTTCAGGTCTTTGCAGTTTATGCAATACCAATTAAAGATGTTTTCATTTTGTGCTCATGTTGCAACTCCAAACAGATTGGAATTTTTAAAGGGAACTCCCAGCTAGCCTAGTATAGTTCTCAGTTTCACTGTACTGACCCCTTTCAGAGTAGCAGCCGTGTTAGTCTGTATTTGCAAAAAGAAAAGGAGGACTTGTGGCACCTTAGAGACTAACCAATTTATTTGAGCAGAAGCTTTCGTGAGCTACAGCTCCCTTCATCGGATACATAAAGTAGAAAATACAGTGAGGAGATTTATATACACACAGATCATGAAAAAATAGGTGTTTATCATACACATTGTAAGGAGAGTGATCACTTAAGATGAGCTATTACCAGCAGGAGATTGGGGTGGGGGGGAATACTGACCCTACCCCATGTTTGGGGAGGAGGGGGGAGCGGATGTTCAAATGAATACTACCACTAAGGACTGTACCACAGTAGCTCTCACACCACCCGCAGGGCTGCTTGGGTTAACTATAAATACATTATACTACACTATGTCCATGTCCAATACCAGAATGCCATTGCACTACTCCTCTCCCTCCCCTCCTTCCTGCTGACTGACAGGGACCTGCTGAACGCAACAGAGTCTGGGTGCGGGATAAAAGACTGAATGGAGCCTCAGGAATAATATTAGCACCCCCAGGATTCAAGCGCAGGGCAAATCCCACCAGTTAAGTGGTCCTCAACCTTTCCAGATTACTGTACCACTTTCAGGAGTCTGATTTGTGTTGTGTACCCCCAAGTTGCAACTCACTTAAAAACTACTTGCTTACAAAATCAGACATAAAATTACAAAAAGTGTCACAGTACTCTGAAAAATGGCTTACTGTCTTATTTTTACCATATAATTATCAAATAATTCAACTGGAAAATAAATATTGAACTTACATTGCAGTGTAAAGCGCACAGAGCAGTACAAACAAGTCACCCTCTGAATGAAATTTTAGTTTGTAGCGACTTCGCTAGTGATTTTTATGTAGCCTGTTGTAAAACTAGGCAACTCTCTAGCTGAGTCGATGTACCCCCTGGAAGACCTCTGAGTACCCCTGGCTGAGAACCACTGCACCAGCTGGTTCCAGGGAAACGCCAGGGGCAGGAAAGAGTTAAGCTCTGCTGCCACCCAACTTGGTGGCTTCTCCTCTCACGTTGAGCGCGACTCACTCATTTCCCCAAGCCCTGCAGTGGTGCTGGAACAATTTGTATTGGGGGGGGGGGGGGGCGGAAGGCGGAAACCATGTATTTGGGTTGTTATTACTACTTCAAGCCAGGGGATGCAGCACTCCCCCTCCCTCCCAGCACTCATAAAGCGCGGCTCCCTACGCTGCCCAGAAAAAGTTTCTCCAGCAGAAGGTGCGGGGGGGGGGGGGGGGGACGACACACCGTGCCAATTTCTCCTCTCCACTTGTCAGCACGCGGATCCTGCCTGCCGTGGCCTGGCCACAGGGCTGGGACCTGGAGGGCTCGCGGCCCCAAGGCGTTCAGCAGCAGCAGCGGCGAATGCGAAAGTGACATGCAGAAGAGCAGAGCTCTGCCCAACTCCAGGGTACCCCGCCGTGCTTGCGTTCCCCCTTCCCCACAGCCCGAAAGGGGTCACTTACCCAGCAGGGGCATGGGTGGCGGGGGGCTGCTTGGGACGAGCCTCTGCAGGAGGAATCCGGGAGCAGCCGGCTGCTGCAGTGGCGCCTGCAGGGTTTGAAGGGCGTTTGCGGAGGCCCCTCCTTCACGGGCTCCCTCCCCGCCTCTGTCCTGTCCCCGACCGGCCTGACACCGCCCGTCCCCGCCACATGCAAGCCAGGGAGGCGAGAGCAATGGCGAGCGGTGCCCTGCCCAGCAGCGCCGATGCCCGGGCTGGGTGGCGGCAGCCGCCGGCTGCTACTCTGGATCTTCTCCAGCTGTGTTGCAAACATTCCTTCCGGCCCGCGGGTCCCCCGCCCACTCCAGGGGACGCCGCGGCAGCCAGCAGCTCAGCCCAGCAGTCAGCACCCCCTCCCCGTGCCACGCTTGTAACCCGGGGGGCACGGAGCCGCGCAGACAGCGGCAGCCCGTTATGTAACCTCGTCGGGGGGCTTATGCAACGGGCAAGCTCTGTGCGGTGCACAGGCGTTCAGCGCTAGCCTCCGGAGCGGCTGGCACAGAGCGAGGGAGCAGCTTTCAACTGTGTCACACTCACATCAGAAAGCCAGCTCCCGCTTTCAGCATTGCCTTGGCACTTTCGGCTGACGAACAGCAAAATCCGTTTGTCGGGTAAGCATGGCTTCTCTGCCTCGTCCCTGCCCATCTCCTCCTCCTCAATCCCGCAGCGTGTGTGTGATCACACCCCCGCCCCCCAGCTCCTTTCCAACGCAACAGATTGCTATGTCATACACACGCAGGGTTAGGACTTCATCCTGGGAACAAGCAGAAGGAGAAGCTGAGTTAAGAGGGAGAAAGATTTTATTCCAGCTAGAGTCTCCTCTGCAATGGGCAGGGCATTACAGGGTGAAGTAAATGAGGTTTGTGGTAACCTACTTCCAAACATCATAAGGCCCTACACACAGCAGGTAGGTTGTCTGACTCTGAAGGGCCTTGCCTTTCAAACTCAGTTATTTTAATCCAGCATTGTGCACATCCAAGAGCTGTGTATTACTTTAAAAGCAGCATAAGTGTTGGAACCATGCACTTAACAGAGCAGGCTGTTTTCTCTTTATACCTTTTTCATACACCGCTTTTGAGAAAGACATGGTGACCTTACAAAGCAATTACAGGCGCATCGAGGACTACACACACTACTGTCACAAGGGTAATCAATTCCATCTCAAAAATAAGAACAGCACCTTCTATTTTAATATCCATGATTATTGTTTGTTACAGTAGCACCTCCTTGCTCAAACCAAGAATTGGACTTGATTGTGCTAGGTGCTGTACAAACACAGTAGCAGATGGTCCCTGCCCCACAGAGTTTATAACCTAAATAGACAAGACAGCCAAAAGGAGATAGCATCCTCATTATGCTAATAGAAAATTGAGGCAGAGTTAAATCTCCAGTCTTACAAAGAGTTATATGCTAAACTTAACCAGTATGGTCAACATCAAAAATTCAAAAAGCATTACTCTTGTCTCCATAAAGTCACAAGTCTGGCTTAATATATGTTTCAATTCCCTTCTGATTTTTTAACCTTGACACTCTGCATTTTTGTGTTTTTCTCTGCAACCATGAGGACTAGAAACTTACTTTATAAAAAGGCAAGAGTCTCATATAATCACATGACTTCAGGAACAGGGGCTTTATGGAAGTCACCAAATATTATGAGACTAGTGATAAAATCATGAAAGTTGGCAATGCTGCTTTATACTTGGGACTAGCCCCATTGAGACTACACAAGCAATCTGCAGCAGACCTGGAAATTGGACTCAGGCTCTCAGCCCCAGACCAGTTCCTTAACCACAAGGCTATCTTTCCTCTTGAATTACTGCCCATAAAATAGGCTAATAGTTTCAAACTTAATCATATAAACCAATAGGAAAAACAATTCCAGTTTGTCACAAAAAACAGTATCAATAAAACAATTCACTTTAAAATATTTATAAAACAACCAAAGCTCATTCAAGTAAGAACTAAGAAACTGAAAAACATAGACTGTTGTGATGGTCACTTCCATTCTCAATCAAATTACCATATGCATTTGATCAAGATAGATTATTTACCCTGCAAACAAATCTATTATGCTTCTGCCCATATTATATATATATTTATATAAAAACAGAAAGACCAAAGTGTTTTGATTTTCCAACAGTATGGTAGTCTTTGTTTACATAACCAAATAAAGGAGCCAAGGCAGCAACAAACCACACTGTATCAAGCAATTCCCGTTCTGTGGCAGGGTAACGCTTTTCTGTATCCTCATAACATAATTGAAACAAAAATCAAATGAATACATAGAACTTTGCAGTACAATTATTCATAAGGTTTAAGTGAGGGTGCATTCCTAAAAGAAACATTGGGGCAAATCTAAACAGATGAGGGTTTTGTTTGTTTGTTTGTTTTGGTTTAATGTTAGATCTAAACTTTCCATTGCTGGGACACATCCACTACAAGATTTCTACAATCCATTAAAAAAGTATAGCCAAAGTGACTGCATTGATCCCTGAACTTGCTTTTAGGTGTGCTGGATTTAATAAAAAAGTATATTTTGCATGTAGCTTATACACTATTATCTACATCTATAACTAAATAAAACATACTGGCTAGCAGGGATGTGTATCACTGGTTTAGATTCATAGAAAGTTAGGGTTGGAAGGGTTGCTGCTACACAGGATCAGAATTGCTCCACTTCACATCACAGGCCCTGAAAGGTATTTAGACAACTAATCCTCATGGATTTCAATGGGAATTAGGGACCTAAATACCTCTGAGATTCTGGGCCCACAAACCTCTGGACTAGTTCACTGGCCCTTGGCAGTAAAGTTCCAGCACACTGCTAAAGGCTCCCCTGCCCCTCCTCCCCGGAACTTCTGCCATTGTTTTGGAAACCTCCCTCCCCACCTGGGAGTGACAGGGTTAACTTACTAGCTAGTGTGCCAAGGGGCTGAAAGGAATATGGCAGCATACAGCGTGGCCAGGCTTCCCAGGCCATCTTCTACAAAATACTAGAGGCCAAAGTCCACATAGCACTTACAGAGGAGCTTCCACAGGCCTGGGTGAAGGGGGTACAGTGGTGCAGACGTGACAGTGCTTGTTCCATATCCATGGATCCATCTGATTTTCTTCCCCTTAGCCTGTGCAAACGGATACACCCTGAAGCAGTATGGGCTCCGTGTGTGTGTCAAGATTGATTAATCATATTTTACTCTGTATCTACATCTACACTAGAAACGTTGATTCAGTCACCATTATGAGCAAAGGGGCCACCCTAATGGAGGCACTGACTCATTTGCTAAAAGTCCTGCAGATAAGAAATGAAGTTACACCCGCTGATCTGTTAAGGCAGAAAAAGATGGTCTAATGCATTCAGAAAGATTTCCTTTGCCATTTGAACCGCCCCAAATGGTCAGTGTTCAGAGATACACTTTGAAGGTTGTGTTGTCTTTACCATTAAATCAAAATGTTGATTGCATTGAACTTCTAACATTTTCCAATGTTGATACCAGATTTTGAATTATTAACCAAGTTACACATCTGATTGGCTCTTGCCATTGATGACAGTTTGTGATATGCTTAAGTATAAAAGTCATTATCATTGTACAGACAACCAACATGAATATGAGTCCTCATGCTTATAAAAGCAGTCTGCTATGCAAACAATGGAAGGCTGACCTCAGCAGGCTATCACTTCACACCTAAAAAAGTAAGGAGGGATTAAATGATTAAGGATGAAGTACAGGGGTGGAGAGCCTGTCAAAAAAAGCTGAACAGCAGCTCTCTTTCTAAATATATATTTTTTCTCTCCCCAAAATAAAAGTCTTCTCTCACTGGCAGACATTTGTGGTTTGATTTAATGTGCAGCAGTTTCACACATTTCCTGTGACAGGCAGAATGCCTAAGAGACTGGGTGGAAAGCAACAAACAGTTGCTGGCAAGCAATAGTAACATTTAGTTTGACACGATTTGATCTTTAGGCGGAACCTGTGCAGCATCTTTACAACAATGCGGAGGCATTTGTACCACAAGGTAACTGGGCTCTTCTCTTTTTAGTGCAATACACCCATTTGCACATTCTGGTGGTTGATGACAAGTAGACATTATACAGAATCTATGAAATTCTGATGTTTCCCTTTATGTTGTTTGTGGACAGGGATGTACCCAAACCAGAGAGAACTGCAATCCTTACATTCCTGAAAACTATTATTCAAATGTTAATGAGTCACTTGGCAGACCTGAAAAAGTGATGTAAGATGTGAGAAGCAGGCCATTTGTGTGGTGTACCAATGATACATGTCTTTGGAATGATAAAAACTGTAACATCAGGGCTTTTCCTGGCATAGTGTAGATTTTTAAGAATGTTAATATTAAATCAGTCTGTTCTTTGATGCCGCACATGGCTGTACAGTGGACATTCAGAGGATGTCACTAGAAGAGGTTAAAGAAAACTTCTTTCTCTACTGGGAAGGGAACAAAAAGCCGTCTAAAATCCAAACACAATGGGTCAAATCCTCTGAGGCACTGCTCACATACCTTGCGCACTCAAATATTACACTCACTAAAACAGGAGTTTTGTTGCTGCAAGGAATATAAGTAAGTTTGGACCTTTTGTCTGAGCAATCTTGGTAGTGCCACTTAACAGATGATACCCAAATCAGGTACAAAGGATATCTGTTAAATCCTTTTCTCCTGGCTGTCACGGATGTCCAAAGAAGCAGCAAGTCCCTGTAGCATCCTTAGGTGTGAAGAAAGTCTAGCACATACCAGAAGAGAACACAGTGGACAAGATCCTCAGCTGATGTAAATCAATGCAATTCTATTGAAGTCAATAGAGCTATGCCAATTGACACCAGCCGCAATCTAACTCAATTACACTTACACAGTTATGGGCAAAACAGTTTTATTACAACATATGGTCTGCACGCTAAGATTCTTCCCATGAATATAACATTTGCTTCAGTCTGGCAGTATTTTTGAGTGTACACACTGTGTAGCAACAATCTGTATCCATATTTTGGAGATATTTGAATCTTTCAGGACACTGAAAATATTCATAAAAATAGTGGTCACACCCTTGATCAAGTTCCTCCTACTGGACACTCACCATTGTTGAGTTTTGATCCACACTGCTCATGCATGTGCTTTTATGCTTCCCATTGTCTGGGCAGGCTTTAGTCAAGGTCTCTGGGTTCAGCCCCTCTGACACACTTCCTGGGCACAGAATCTGTCTGATATCCCTCTTCTGGAAGGCCCAGAAATGCTGAGTCCCTAAGACACCACGATAGCTGAAGCACCCTCTTATGGCACTCTGGTTTATAATTTACCTGATAGTTGTAGCAAATAGACACAGATTTTGCAGGAGGATACCTAAAACAATCACACTTTACTTTAGGCAGGACAATATATATATAAAAAGAAAAGGAGTACTTGTGGCACCTTAGAGACTAACCAATTTATTTGAGCATAAGCTTTCGTGAGCTACAGCTCACTTCATCGGATGCATCCAATGAAGTGAGCTGTAGCTCACGAAAGCTTATGCTCAAATAAATTGGTTAGTCTCTAAGGTGCCACAAGTACTCCTTTTCTTTTTGCGAATACAGACTAACACGGCTGTTACTCTGAAACCGGAATATATATATAGATTCATAGAAAATAAGTACACAGTTCCTTGCCTCTGTTTCCTCACCACTCTTGAGAGTTCTTTGGGATTTGGTCACAGTCCTCGGGGGAGTGTAGAATTCTTCCTCTCCCCCGAGGTGGGGGTTGTTCCCCAAGTTTTACTATTTGTTACTACCATAAGTTTAATGCACAATAGGATTATGCACATACACACAATCCCTTAAAGTGCTTCTCTGGGAAGATTTATCCTTCTCAGTCTCTATGGAATAGTACCCAGCCTGTATGTAGCACATGCCAGCTACTTCAAGTTGAAAAACAAGGGATAGTCCCACAGTATCCTTCAAATTCCCCTTGAGTTTTTGCAAAAACAGTCTGCAATTTGCACAGCCTGCAGCAGTTCTAGTCCTCTTCTCCAGTAGGGTGAGGAGCTGCCAATCTAATCCAACAAAACTAGCAAAATGCCTGAAACACAGTCCTTATAGCAGACGCTTATATTCTTCATGTTGCTTCAGCCCAAGTGTGGCTCCCACTCCTATTTATAAAGTTCTCTCCCTTCCCTTGAGTTCCCATTGGTTGCTCTTTTGGAGTGACTGTGCATGTGACTTGCCCGGTTGCTTGCCCACAGTGGAAATTACCCAAATAGCTTCAAACAGCTAATGAGCACACCTAATAACTGCCATATCCAATTCCTGGATGGTCTGGCCCTCCAGCAGAGTTACCCTATCTAGCTCCAGCAAGTCTTCAGGCACACAAGTGAGATTAGGAAGCTCATTTAAACTTCATTTTGATTAACTTCTGGTATTGAAGTAACAAACTGAAGTGGCTTGAGTGGCATCTAGAACCCACCAATGGAATTATTTCTCTTTATCTGTTTTCCATTATGTTCCCTGAAATGTAAATAAGAATGACATATAGTGGCTTTTATGGCTAACATTTGGTCTGCTATTCATGAAATTGTATTAATGTGTAGGTTCTCTCCTTAAATATATGGAAGGAACTCTGGCCTGAAATGTGGCTTGAGAATACATAAAAAGGGCAGACAGGTCACTGTAATTGTTTTTAGAAGTGTAGATACATAGATTAAAGGTGGTTGTGAGCTGTTTCATCTTCTGTAAGAGGTACAAGGGCTTAAGGCATGAAACTACTTTTGAATGTTAGCCTAGCAACAAGGAGTAAGTGGTGAGTCTTGTCTTCTGGATCACTAACTCTTAAGGGCAGCAATTGTCCTTTCTGGTTACATAGTGACTAGCACAATAGCATTATGACCTGGCTAAAGCTACTAGGTGCTGCTACAGTATAAATGATAACTCTAAACTAGATGCTCATAAAAACAATAGGAAAAATGTGTTACATCACAACTCTTAACATATAAGCATCTCGAAAAATCACAGAAACAACACTTCAATTCCCAAAGCCAAGTTAGTTGCCAAGGCTCCCTATACAATGAATAGGGAGAGAGAAGCCAGCACACTAGGCTGGAAGCTGCCTAAGCTACCCAAAGGGAGATGTTGACAATGGGCATGTGCTAAGCCTTGCCCCTCTCTCAGAGATAGGTGCTTGAGTCTGGCCTGCAGGGAGGCATCTATCTGTTAGTGATCCACAAAGAGGAATTCCTCTCCTGGAGGACAGGACAGCTTGGGCACCTAAAGGATTTCTTGTGGGACTCCACCTGCCTTGTTCCACACAGACTGGCTGGAGGCAGAGATGGTGTCACCCACTTTATGACTTAGCCCAGAAGTTAGCGCACTTGCCTGGGATGTGGAAGATGCAGGTTCAATTCCCCGCTTCTTCCAGCATGGGAGAAAGGATGTAAACAAAGGATCCTACCTCTCAAGCAAGTGTTCTAGCTACTGGACTACGGAGTCATTCTCACATACTCTCTCTCATTGGCCCAATGACAATTTAAGTATTTATTCACAGTGGAACACATGAACAAACACCTGTGTTCCTCTGGGTTGTGACTTGCTCTGGGGTTTAGGCATCCAGACATGTAGAGGGAGGCAGCAGTGCAAATACTCAGAGGCAGAAACATAGGCACCTAAGGAACTTTTACTCTGAAAGTGTAGGCATCAAGTAAGGTTAGCTGTGTACCAGAAGATTTAGCAGGAGTTTTGTGAATTGCAGTGGAGCCAAAACTGGGACTTAGGTGCCTAAGTACTTTGTGGCTCTGAGCCAGTCCCTCAAAACAAAACTGAGAACTGTGTATCCTCCCCACTCTTTCCTCCCTTATTTACACCAATAAATGCTGCAGTGGAAGCATGTGGCTTAGAGCCGCAAACTGAACAGAAACAATGCCACTGAGAAAAGATGTTCTCTTTACCTCAGTCTGCAAATTAAAATGACACCTTATCTGTAGTATTTGGAGAAAACATACAAAAAGTATAACCAACCGTTAAGTAATAAGGAGCAAGAAACTTGAACTCTCGTCACCACAGAAAAGTTAAAAATTTGGTACAATAGAGATGACATCAAGGTAAAAAAATTAACAAGGGTCCCCTACAATGAAGGAAAGGAAAAACTTTCCTTTGTGGGGGGAAAGGAAAAAACTCCATCTTGGTCAAACCTGATCAACTCAAGTGTAGTTTGGTTGTATGCATGCCAATAAAGAAACCTCAGTGATGAGTCTGGAGTTGAATTGATTGCTTTATCCAGTTGTCTGAAATCCAAGCATTCTCCCAGAACTGGATGAGGTGTTCTGAATAAACCGAGTTGGAGGGAACCCTAACCCATAGAAGTCATTTATATTAAGTTCTGTGCATAAACAACATATAGGAAAGTTTATTTTACTGAAATAAAAGAAAATAATTCTGGCATTTGCTCTTAAGTTCAATGGCAACCAACGGCACTCCCCTTTTCAATTTATTCACTCACAATACACAGTGATAAAGGAAACATTGCTATCTTGGTCTTCCTGACACGCAACTCCCGAGAATCCTCCCTCCACCTATACTACTCACTCAGCTGTCAAGCATTCAGACTTCAGATAGTACAGTTTATTGTTATTTGTATGCAGTCTTTCAACTAGCAGGAAACAGGTGCAAGGCCAAAGGGCTCTTGCCGGCTCATGTTTAAACATTGCAGTTCCTGAAACAAACCTTTATTTCCACTTTCCCTCTTTGGCATATGTGCCTTAACCCTTCCGCTGCTGCAGCTCTAAGCTAGAGTGGAATGTGGTAATGTTCGCTTGGCTCATCAATGCCTCCATGTGAAGAACCTGATACATCTGGCAGCTGCATAGAACATGCACTTTTCTCCACTTGCCTACAATGTCTGGCAACAATCAAAAGCTAAAACTAAAGCAAATATGTGTTGAGGCCCAGACGGCTAATGGTTTAGAAAGGAATCCTGGCAAATAAATATCAAAGGCCATTTGCTTTACTGTACTTATAAAGAACAAGTCCACTGTCAAGGGGAAAGGGATAGTTATTTCATAATCCAAAACCATTTCCAGGATTTTGTGTACAGGATGGAAATTAGCATTTGGTTAGGAGGTTAAACAGATGCCCAAATCACTCACAGGCCCAAAAGAGACATTTGTAAACACCAAGCTGATGATGCAATTGAGTGAAGTTTACCTTCTTGATTCAGGTACTCAATCCTGCAAGGTGCTAAGTACTTCCAGGGAGGTGTTCGGCACCTTCAGCGCCAATTGACTTCAATAAGAGTAGGTGGTGTTCAGCACCTTGCAAGAAATGCTCAGTATCATGCAGCATGAAGCCCTAACTCCATTATGATTAAACTACTTAAGTGCTTACTGTTTCGCTTGTATCTGAGCTAGTCACTGAACCACCAAATATTTGTACATGGATGTATAGCAGGTACATACCTCATTTGTTTGCAGAAAGGGAGTTTATTACTCTAAAGGAATATTGTCAGCATAAAACCACATATTTCACTGTGAAAACTCAACTTGCAGCACTGTCAGTGAGTAAACACCTGAAATCAGTTTAAGTGAAAGACTGGAGAGAAAAAATATTTCTCATTCCCCTCCCCCCCGTTTACGTTGTGCATTTGACAGCACTTTGTAAACAGTCCATTTTAATGAGTCCTCAGTATGCTCACTTAAATCAGATTCCCAGTGTTTATGGATTTGTCACACTGCAAAACAGGAAAGACATTTTAAAATACAAGAAAATAATTGTAAAGCCATAAAATTCAGCAGAGAGCTCTTAACTCTTTTTAAAACTAACTTTTAAGTTTATGGTGTCCCTTTAGGAGAACTAATTTATAGTCCTCACCATGGATATTCTGACTATTCTTTGAGTCCTTATCACTTGTGTTGCAAATGTCCGGATGGTAACCATAACCTCGAGGGCATAATTACAAATGGTGACCCATATGGGGATTAGAACTGCTGAGAACCTTTGAAGATCAGGATAAGTTGCACTGGTTAGTGCATTACCCTCTAATTGTGTGGCTCTTTATTCCCCTCTAGTGGCTAGACACACAGGTTTATGAGTCTGCTACTACCTTCACGCTAATGCAGCTTGTCTTTTATCTCAAGCAGTATTTTGTTTAATTTCTAAAAATGATAATAAAACAGCACCCAGCCACTATTCTAGGTTACCTTGACAATCTTTCTAAAATTTCACCAAATAAACAGAGCAATCTCTCTAGATTGAATAAAAGAACTCAGCACCAAGCTGAATACAAATTAATGTATCCCCATGCAATTCCTAGTCCTTCTTCCCCCCTGCCACTCCCAAGTCCCCTTGCACAGCCAGTCTCAGTTCTCCCTTTCCCAGTTCATCCAATTTGCCTCCTCCCCATGCTCCCCAGTCCCACTGGTTCCCAGTCTCCATTCCTGAACTATTCATCCACTCAGTGCCTCCCTCCCATCCCAAGTTCATTATCCCAATCTCTTTGCTCAGCCAGGAACAGTTCTCACCGCACACTGGTTCCTCATCAGCCCTTCCACACCAGTTCCCAGCCCTCCACCCCTAGTTCCTCATCCAATGTCAGTACCCCCCACTGGTTCCTAGCCCATCCTGTTTCTCTTCCTGGCTCCCAGTCACAGTCTCCTTGCTCAGCCAGTACCAGTTTCCCTCTTTCCCCCTCACTAGACTCCAGTCCCAGACTCTTCCCCACAACAGTCTCCCAACTTGTCCTAATCTGCTCCCCCTATTCTTGCAGGACCAACTCTTTCCCCACCACTGCATTTGAATCAGGCAGCTTCTTCCTCCATGTTGCAGGAATCCACACGGGGAGGTACTGAGAGCACAAGACAGGCAGGCTCCCTGCTCTCAGTTCTGGTGCCTGGCTCTGAGCCCAGAACAGAAATTTCAGGGACAGTCTTCCTCAGCCTGTGGCTGGGAGTGTGCCCAGGGTAGAAAGAATCTGAAATTTTTAGCTGTTAAACTCCAAGAAGTCTGTATTAAGCATGTACAAACTGCATTTTTTCAAAGGCTCAAACCTTGGCCAAATCTGAGTGAATTTTCAGAAAGACAATAAAAGGCACTTCCCTTGCCAAATTTCAAGTCCATATTCCAAGGCACAAGGGTATTACAGCATTCTAAAGAAAAGGTCACCAGAATTTTTAAACATGAGCAAAACAACATATTTGTCCCTAACCTCATTCTTGAAAATCCTTGTGATGTTTTGGCTGAAACTGTCCAAAACAATTCAGCTTGAGGCAGATTGCTGGCACAGAAAATTTCATTCCAACTGGTTAAAAAGTTTGGTAAACAGAAAATAGGGTTTTTATAATGGAAAGTGTTGGGCAACCTTAATAGGCAGCACTACCCACCCAACCTTTAACATCAGTATCATTTTGACAAATTCTAATTTGAGGCTCAGTTGAAAAACTATTCTCTAGTTTCCTGGTTCAGTGTCTCACCGTAGCACCACAATAAATATATTACATATGTGTTGAAGAGGTTGCAAGTTTATATTTTTACAGAAAGGACACCTGACACGTAACAAGTCTTTTTACAGCAGCGTCACCAACAATATTATTGCTAGACCATCAATAGATTGCATATACTTTCACAGCTGAACTTTTTTAACAGTGCCCAGATTCACCATGAACTACAGATTTGAAGGCAAAAGCAAGTGATGCAGATTGGATAAGTTTAAGGTTTAACAAGGCATCCTCCTTCTTGCCACCATATTAAAACAAACAAACAAACAAAAACCTCTCACCACTGTAGTACAAAGTGGCTCTGGTGACCTGTATGAAGAACTTGAGCAGTTCATGCAGTCAATGGATAGGTTTATACTACCAGACAAAAACCTAAAGACAGAATAAAAATGACTTGATTGAAAAATACTGCAATTGTAAAAGATGTTTGAAAGCCTAAAAATGTTTAAATTAGGGTAAAAATATATATCCAAAATTGAAGTCAGGAAATTCAAAGAAAGGGCTCGAGAAGTATCCCTAACTCCATCACCCCTTCATATCCTGCCATGGCATGTGCCACTCACATGACAGCTTCACATCTATGCTAAGTATTATAAATAAATAGGAATGAAATAAAAATGAAAATGCATCACTCTATGCATATTTATACCTCTCTGGGCAGTAGGTAAGAATCTTTGAAATAGGCAAGGTCACATGGCCCTCTCTGTTCAATAAAATGAGCTGGCTTGTGGCAAGTTTTTGTAAGGCAGATACATATTTTGTTATATGTGTATGGGAAGTCTGAAACCGTACCGGGGGTGGGAGAGAAGATCTCTACTTTCTTACTCTTCACACAGAAAGGAATGTAGGGAAATTAAAATTTGTAGTTCAGCTGTCTTGATGTTGTGGCTCATAGTGGCTCAAGTACATAGCAGATATCTGAGTGTAGGCAGAGCTGTGAAAATGTGGTCTCTTGACTAGAGTGAAAAATGGGATAAGAAAGTGCTAAGTCATTGGTCTTGGTACGAGACAAAATATTGGTGCAACTGGCTCACAAAGGAAAGATTAATCAAGAAGAGCATGTAATGAAATAGGTAGCTCTTACACTAGTATGGATTGCTACTGAAGGGCTGGGGTGGAAAGTGACTGATGATAGTGTGGAAGTATAACATTGTATAAGGGGACATGCTGGATACATTGTATATGAGAGGGCATGCCAAAACATGTTACAAAGTATCTGAGGGAGCACATGTAGGGACAGTTAGCTTTTGAATGGAGAAGCAATTAAGATAGAGCCAGCACGTCTAAGAAGCAGGCATCAGAATGGAAGGTGTGAAGGGCAATTAGTTAAGTTAACTGGAAGCTGTTAAAGGAGATTGTTAAGGGTGGCAGGTAATTGAAGATACGTGACTGGTCTCAGGGATCTCGAAGGGTGGTGACTAAAATCTTTTTCTTCTTTTGTCTGTAACTTCTCTGTAACTTGTTCTCCAAAAAACTGTGTAAATTAAGAGACACAAGCCCCACTCGGGGGGCTCACTTCTAAATGTATTAGCAGAGCAGCTTTGCTAATAAAACAGAGTGGTCTGATAAATTGTGAGTCTGAGTCAAACTTTGACAATTTGGAGGTACCACCGAGATGGCAAGTGGCTTCACAGAGGCTGTGTGATCCCTGACTGCCTTGCAGGACGATCGTGGCAGCCGGTGCCTGGACGCTTAGTCCAAGCGATCCTCCACAAGACAGAAAGGCACAAAGCAGCAGCGCAGTCTACGCCATTGAACTTGTTGGTTCCCACTCTGTTCTGGTAGGGGTCTTTGGATCCAGCTTCTGGAATCAGACGTCTCAGGTAATTATTATTTTTGTGCTTTAACCGGTTTGAGGACTGTCTTGTCTTTGTGTCAATCCATCTTCCCCGTGGTGTGTGTGTGAATCTGGGAGCCATCTCTGTCCGGAGACTGGCTGACCAAGGGGTCCCCATCCCCACGGTCTGAATAAGTGGAATCTGCACAGCTGCACCGCACCACACCTTGGGTCTAACCCCTAGTGTGAAAGCAAGGGCAGTTGAGGCAGTAGCCTGTGGGCTCCTTTCTGTGTGTTGCACCGGGTACCGCTCTGCTGAGCCCGAATTTCCTTCTTGTGTGAGTGCTGTGTGAAGTCCTCCTGGATGGGTAATCAGAAGTCTAAGGTAGAACAGTTCCCTAAGGGAACTCCAGCTTATTTTATGTATTTTAGGAGGGGTCCGGACTCTTGTAGGTTTCTTGAAAAATGGTCCAAATTAGCTCTAGAGAACCCCAAATTATAGTGGCCACTGTTAGGTTCTTGGGACAAGGATCGAGTGGACGCTTTACAAAGCAAACTCGTCCTCCCAAAAACCAAATTGGAGAGAGGAGAAGTAGACTGCTTCATGCAGTGGTGGGAAGAGGCAAATCGTAGATGGACTGAGTCAAAACTCACCTCTCTTAAAAATTCTATCAAAAAACTAACAGTTCAATTGGATGCAGTCACTCCCACCACAAGTCCGAGCGCTCCCCTTTGCCCAGTTCTGTGCAATGATCCGGATCAAACCCGACCCCCACCATACTCCTGCGCAAATAAGAAATCAGAAAAGGAAAAATCTTCAGTGACTACAGATAATGAAAGTGAAGAAGATACCCTCATTGGCCTCGCAGCTCTGCAAAATATTATGAAGAAGAAATCCAAAGCAGACTGCAAAGATTCTCTTGACATCTCTTCTTGGAAAAGAGAACCTGATGGGAGGTTAATGAGAGACTCTGATCAAACTGTTGTGGCACCCTTACGAGTCCTTAAGATGGGAGAAAGTGAGTCCATATGGGATTATAAGCCCTGGACTCGTACGGAACTTTTATCTATAGATAAAAGTTTTCCCAAACCACAGGAAAACTCTGTCAAATTTGCTGAGGAGTTTCTGTTAATCTGTGAAAACCTATGAACCCTCTGAGACAGATCTCCTCCAACTGTGTAAATTGTTAGCTCCTGCCAGTTATTATGAAAAATGGTTGGCTGCCACCGACTGGCCAGCTCAGGCACATAAAAAGTACTGGCCCAGATTTGGCATACAGAGACCGGTGTATGGCTCTTTGGAAGCGCCTGCATCAAGCCATTCCCAAAGTGTGGTCTCCTAAAACAAACTGGACAGCAATACATTGCTGTAAGCAAGGGCAAGGAGAAAGCCCAGGCGACTATAGGTCCCGGCTAACTGATATTTTCCTACAACATTCAGGAATACAAGAGCCTGATGTAAATGGGCAGGGGGCCTTGGCACATGCATTTGTTGATGGTCTTCTCCCTGCCACAGGCAGCATGTTAAAATGAATAAGTGTGGGATGGGAGACTGAAACCATGGACAAATTGCTGGCAGTAGCAGAGCATTGCCACCGCACTTTAAAAGGAAAGGAGGAACAGTCCTCCCAAAAGTTAATGGCTCTGCAGATACAGCATTATTCAGGACTAAGCAGACCACACCGGGGACAGGGACGGGGTTGAGGAAGGGGGCGGGGGGCTGGATTAACTGGGGTTTGTAACTACTGTAAACAGCCTGGACACTGGAAAAAAGAGTGTCCAAGATGACCCAATAATTGTATGGGAAATCATGTGAACCCCCACGCTGGTTCCTCCAGCTGATCCCCAACCCTACTTTTCACCCCAACAATGACGGGATGCTGGGGAACCTCACAAAGTTTCAGCTCCCTTATTACCTCTGTCCCCTACTGGAGAATGTGTCCTGACTGTAAATGATCTCTCTCTCCCTTTCCTTGTTGATACTGGAGCTTCTCTTTCTACAATCCGCACCACTGACTTTTGCCTGAGGTTCCCTGATCTGGAAAATCTGTGTCTGCTGTTGGCATTACAGGGATCCCTACCTCTTTTCCCCTCTCAAAACCTTTGTCTGTTCAGGTCGGTACCCCCTCTGAGGAGCATGCATTCCTCCTCTCTGATTCCACCCCTGCAAACCTTCTGGGACGGGACTTGCTATGGAAACTTGGCTGTTCTATTTACTGCTCCCCAGATGGTGTCTATCTGCAAATCCCTCAGTCTTCCTTATGTGATTCTGTAGCCTCCCTGCTGTCTGAAACTTCCCTCTCCACTCCGGTCCCTTGCTGTCCCTTAACTCCGTCCCTAGAGCACCTAATCTCTCAGGTTCCTTCCTCCCTATGGCCATCTCACCCATCTGAAGTGGGCCGATTAAATACTGACCCAGTTCGGATTACTGTAGACAATTCCAAACCTCTGCCTCACCTGTCTCAGTATCCTTTGAATCCTGAGGCAGAGGCTGGGATTGCTCCAGTTATATCTGCATTAAAAGAACAAGGAATTATTGTCCCTTGTTCCAGCCCCTGTAACACCCCTATCCTCCCAGTTCAAAAGGCTGATGGCAAATCGTGGCGATTTGTTCAAGACCTTCGAGCTATTAACCGTATTGTCATACCTTCTTTTCCAGTGGTTCCTAACCCTGCTACAATACTAGCATCTATTCCTCCAAATGCAACCCACTTTACTGTTGTAGATTTGTGCTCCACTTTCTTCTCTGTCCCAGTTCACTCTGAATCCCAGCATCTCTTTGCCTTCTCCTACAAGGGTCAGCAATATACATGGACTACCCTTCCCCAAGGGTATACAGAGAGTCCATCCTATTTTTCTCAAGCCCTAGCCAGGGATCTCGCTGATCTGGTTTTCCCATCAGGATCCACAGTGATCCAATATGTGGACGACTTACTCCTGTGCTCCCCCTCTCTGTCTGCCTCAGAAACTGATTCACTAACACTTCTCACAGCTTTAGCAAACAAGGGTCATAAGGCTTCTCGCACAAAATTGCAGCTCTGCAAAACCTCTGTCACATCCCTAGGCTTCCTTCTCTCCCAGGGCTCCCGTACACTCTATCCAGCCCGGGTACAAGCCATCCTTAGCTTTCCCCAGCCTTGCTCTCCACACCAGGTCAGAAAATTCTTAGGCATGACAGGGTTCTGTAGGCAATGGATTCCCCAATATGCTTCTCTGGCTAAACCACTCCAAGAACTCACTTGATCCTCTGTACCTAACCCCATGCCATGGCCACTTGAAGCAAATGCTGCTTTCATCTCCCTTAAGCAGAATTTAGCCTCTGCCCCTGCCTTAGGGTAACCTATGACAAGCCTTTTACCCTTTTCTGTCACGAACAATCTGCTTATGCCCTCGGGGTTCTTACTCAGGAGCACGGTGACAGAAATCGCCCGGTGGCTTATTTTTCTGCAACCTTGGACCCTGTAGCCCAGGGTTTACCCCCTTGCCTACACGCTGTAGCTGCTGCAGCGCGCCTGGTCGAGATGTCTGAGTCCCTTGTCCTCCGCTCTCCTCTCACGGTTCCCCATTCTGTGGAAACTCTCTTTCTGCAACGCAACACTGCTCACCTCTCCTCTGCTCGCCTCACTAGGTATGAACTTTTGCTGCTTTCAGCCTCACATATCACTATTAAGCGCTGCTCCCGGTTAAACCCTGCTACCCTCCTTCCTTTACCTAGTGATGGTGAACCCCATGACTGCCTTGCAACTGTCTCCGCTATCACTGTCCCATGCCCCGACCTTTCAGATGTACCTCTCCCTAACTCTGACCTGGTACTATTCACTGATGGGTCCTGTTATAGAAATGACCAAGGCCACCTTCTTGCAGGGTACGCTGTGGTCTCTCTCTCTGAGACCATAGAAGCTGCACCCTTACCCTCTGTGACCTCTGCCCAGGTGGCTGAACTGATTGCTCTAACCCGTGCCTGCTTTCTAGCCGAGGGGCTCTCTGCCACTATTTTTACTGATTCTCGGTATGCCTTCGGGGTTGTGCATGACTTTGGCACCCTCTGGCAGGCTTGAGGTTTTCTTACCTCTACTGGTACCCCTATCAAGAATGGCCCCTACATTGCCGCCCTCCTGTATGCAGTTTTACTACCATCTGCCTTGGCAATTGTTAAGTGTACTGGCCACTCAGCGTCAGACACCGAGGTGGCAAAAGGTAATGCACTTGCTGATGCTGCTGTAAAACATGCTGCCACTATAAAACCTTCACCAGAAGCGTTTCTTGGTCCCCTCTCTGTCTCTGTAACGCCACCATCCCTGTCTCATCTCGCTCAGCTCCAGGATTCTGCCCCAGAAACAGAGAAAGACTCCTGGAGTGTTTTGGGTTGCTCTTTGCATTCTGATTCCCTTTGGCGATCGTCCACCGGTACCTTTGTAGGCCCCCTCTCACTCTACCCATCTCTAGCCGCCCTGCTACATGGTGTTTCGCATGTCGGCAAGGAGGGGATGGTCTCTGCTATGAGTAAGGCGGGGTGGTGGGCTCCTCATTTCAGCTCCTTTGCAACCCGCCACTGTGCCACTTGTGTTACTTGTCAAAGCCACAATGTAGGCAAATCTGTAAAAGTAACACAAGGGTTTGCCTCAAGCACCTTTCCTACACTGGCAACTAGATTTTGTACAAATGCCAAAGTGTCAGAAATATGAATTCATTTTAGTTATAATATGTCTGTTTTCGGGTTGGATTGAAGCCTTTCCCTGTCGCAAAGCTGATTCATTGTCCGTTGCAAAATGTCTGTTAAACCACATTATCCCTACCAAGGGAATTCCTGCCACTTTGTCTAGTGACCGGGGAACACGTTTTACTTGAAAAATTGTTCAACATCTAAACCAGGTATTACATGTCACCCACCTGTTGCACTGCCCTTACCATCCACAGAGTGCAGGGGCAGTTGAAAGGTGAAATGGTGTGCTTAAAAATAAGCTGGCAAAAATCTGTAGTTCCACAGGGTTAAACTGGCCAGCTGCTTTACCACTGGCCCTTATGGAAATTCAGTCATCCCCATCCCAGAGACACAAACTGAGTCCATTTGAAATCATCATGGGACACCCTATGCGAACAATGGCTACTATTACCCCAGCCCCAGACCTAAACGTAACTCACAGCACGCTCCTCCAATACTGCAAAGGGTTAATGCAAGCTGTGAGCTCCTTCCATTCGCAGGTGCGAGCAGCTTGGCCAACGGAACCCATCTCTGCTGCCTGTCACACTCTTGAGCCTGGTGATTGGGTCTACCTGCAGCACCACCTTCGGAAGCACGCCTTGGAACCCCGGTGGAAGGGTCCATACCAGGTACTGCTCACCACCCAGACAGCAGTGAAATTATCCAGCATCGCTGCATGGATCCACGCCTCACAGTGTAAGCCAGCGCCACCTCAAGGGGACCAAGCACCTCTGCAAGACCACACAGAACCAGCTTCAACCCCAGAAGACAAAGAGGAACAGCCTGCAATACCTTACAATCTGCGCTCTCGTAAGGGTTGCCAGAAGCAGAGGGTAAGTAGACAGCAGGACCCAACAAACAAGAAGCAGTAGTGAGCCTAGCGCCTGCTGCCTGGTGGACGTAAAACCGTGACTGCGGTTCCCTCGAAAGGGGTTGTTGGAACCAGAAAGGGTCCTGCTTCCAACATGTGTCCTTTGAGAAGCTTAATCCTCAGCTACTGTGTCCTGAGGGTCTGGGGAATCCAGAGTGACAGTGACAATTCTTTCATCCAACAACAAGTGCAGATAGCCCAGATCCTGAATATTTCTAATTGCTGGGTCTGCAGCCACATCCCAGCTCACTCACAAGCTAGTATCCCCACCATGGCAATCCCTTTGAATTCCTCAGAGCTTGCTGGAGAACCCTATCCACTTAAAAGGACATGGAAGGAAAATGACACTTGGGGGTGGGGAAAAACATATGTTCCTAAACTTGTAAGTGTGGTGAAAGGAAAGGGCCACTGGTGCTGGGTGTATAATGGGACAGGGCTGAATCTAGGGAGGAGCAGCTGTCTCCAATACATCGTGTCCCATGGTGTATGGGACTATTCAAACAAGGTTGGAGAATGGCGAACTGGGTATGGAAAGATAAGCTTCCTCTCAACCTGGGACCAAACCAAAGATTCAATCTCTTGCTCCCCCTACAGCCTCCCTGAGAAAAAACAGCACCATCTACAAATGTCATGTGAATGCTACCTCTTCTCCCAGTGAAAGTCATCCTGTGCCCTTTGGGGGATACTATTCCTCCTTCGTAAATTCTTACATGTCAAAGGGTTGCAGTCAACCCTTCCCAGCTTTAATGGACATCATTGGGTTTGTGGGGAAAATGCTTACACTGTGTTACCAGCAAATTGGTCAGGTATCTGTTATCCTGCTCAACTTTTCCCACAATTCCGGGTGCTTCAATCCCTCCCACGAAATCGCCTCCGTAATTTCAGGCGAAAAAGGAGGGACTTGCCAGATGCTAAATGGTATGTGGATAACATAAGCCCCCTAACTTGGGAAGAAGCTGTTGGCATTTCTTTAGTCCCAGAAGGGGGGGTAATCCACCATGCAAAAGGCTTTTAAGGTTACAAGCGGTGGTTGAGATCATGGCCAATGAAACAGGAGAGAGCTTAAAAGCTCTAGCCAAAGAAGCAGGAGCGGTCCGACAAGTGGCCCTCCAAAACCGTCGGGCATTAGATATAATACTGGCAGCCAAAGGAGGGACCTGTCCTCTAATTGGAACAGAATGCTGTGTATACATATGATTTATTACCTCATTAGTATTATCAGGTAATAAATCGTGCTAGCCATCTGGAGAAAATTGCATACCTTCCCCACAAAGAACCAAGTTCCTTGTGGAAAAAGATAAGTAACTTATTCAATTTCTCTAGTCTGGGAAACTGGTTGTTTCAAGGAATCCTGACTATCCTATTTGGAATTCTAATAATCTTTGTGTGTTTTCAATTGATTTCTTGTTGTATCCAAAACTGCACAAGACACACCATCCATCAGGTTACCCCTAACCAGAGGGCTAATCTAATGTTGTTAAATGTCACCAGTGAAAGTAATGAAAAAGAACAACTGATGCATGGAATCCAGTAAGTCATTGGTCATGGGCGTAGCTTTGACCAAAAGGGGGGATTGTGGAAGTATAACATTGTATAAGGGGACAAGCTGGATACATTGTACATGAGAGAGCATGCCAAAACATGTTACAAGGTATCTGAGGGAGCACATGTAGGGACAGTTAGCTTTTGAATGGAGAAGCAATTAAGATAGAGCCAGCACATCTAAGAAGCAGGCATCAGAATGGAAGGTGTGAAGGGCAATTAGTTAAGTTAACTGGAAGCTGTTAAAGGAGATTGTTAAGGGTGGCAGGTAATTGAAGATACATGACTGGTCTCAGGGATCTCGAAGGGTGGTGACTAAAATCTTTTTCTTCTTTTGTCTGTAACTTCTCTGTAACTTGTTCTCCAAAAAACTGTGTAAATTAAGAGACACAAGCCCCACTCGGGGGGCTCACTTCTAAATGTATTAGCAGAGCAGTTTTGCCAATAAAACAGAGTGGTCTGATAAATTGTGAGTCTGAGTCAAACTTTGACAATTGAAGCACAGAAAGAGGTATAGGGCATCTGTCTTAAGGAGAAATAGCTTGATTAGTTATCTCTTGGTGGTGTCCACTACCTTTCTCCTGCTAGTTTCAAATCTGTTCAGTGAAAGGATTCGTCTGCTTTTCTGGCTTCCCTTCTTCTTTGGGGGAGTTAAGAGTTCAAGGAAGGAGATGAAGATCTGGAGAGCTTTAGGCTAGGTGGATGGGATGGTGGTGAGACTGCAGCTTTGGCCCTTCCCACCCAACATATAACTGGAGAAGTGCAAGGAAACATCACTATGAAAGGACAGATCTTCTACTTAGGAAGGAGTCAGAAAGGATGCCACACTGCTCACCGAGTGACTCAATTATCCACCAAAGAGCATAGGATGCAACACCGGAGCGTTTACCTCTTTAGAAGCAGCTTGGTCCAATGGGATTTTTGGCCATACACCTTAAAGAATAATTGATAGGCAAGTACATCCTGGTTTGCTAAAGTCACAAGAGCAGAATGGGCTGAGTGGTCTTATCAGATGTCTCCAGAGGAGATTAAGCTAATGTGTGGGGAAGCAGAGCTTCCCCACAAGCCCTCCAGACTCCGATTCCCCTACCCATTGGAAAGCAAGGGTCTGTGGGCTGGGAGTAATCATAGCACAGCTCCTCTTAGCTGCCTTCCTGCTCCGTGATGATGGAGAAGTGGAACAGAGAGAGGCTATGCAGCTGGTCCAATTCGAGGAGCAAAGTTCTGCAAAGCCAGGACTCTGAAAGGAAAGAAAGATCACTAAGATTACACTATTATATCACTGTTTGTGCCACTTGAGGAAGAGAATCTGGCTCTAGGACAGAAGCATGGGCAAGCCCCAAGGCCTTACAAGAGAGGTACAGGCTCAGCCTCTCACAGACAGAGTTCAAGATCCAGAAAAAGCCATTCCCTGTTAGAGGAGCTCAGTGAGAAATCCCATATGCAGTATTAGCTGAAGGGAGGGGCTCCCACTTTCATTTTATATTAGAAGCTAATCACCATCTTGACTACAGAGAGAGACTAATAGCTCTAGATTGTCTACCTACATGGTATAAGAGGTAGAATCATAGAATATCAGGGTTGGAAGGGACCTCAAGAGGTCATCTAGTCCAACCCCCTGCTCAAAGCAGGACCAATCCCCAATTAAATCATCCCAGCCAGGGCTTTGTCAAGTCTGACCTTAAAACCTCCCTAGGAAATGCATTCCAGTGTTTCACCACCCTCCTAGTGAAGAAGTTTTTCCTAATATCCAACCTAAACCTCCCCCACTGCAACTTGAGACCATTACTCCTTGTCCTGTCCTCTTCTACCACTGAGAATAGTCTAGAACCATCCACTCTGGAACCACCTCTCAGGTAGTTGAAAGCAGCTATCAAATCCCCTCTCATTCTTCTTTTCTGCAGAAGAAACAATCCCAGTTCCCTCAGCCTCTCCTCATAAGTCATGTGTTCCAGACCCCTAATCATTTTTGTTGCCCTTCGCTGGACTCACTCCAATTTATCCACATCCTTCTTGAAGTGTGGGGCCCAAAACTGGACACAGTACTCCAGATGAGGCCTCACCAATGTCGAATAGAGGGGAACGATCACGTCCCTCGATCTGCTCGCTATGCCCCTACTTATACATCCCAAAATGCCATTGGCCTTCTTGGCAACAAGGGCACACTGCTGACTCATATCCAGCTTCTCGTCCACTGTCACCCCTAGGTCCTTTTCCGCAGAACTGCTGCCTAGCCATTCGGTCCCTAGTCTGTAGCGGTGCATTGGGTTCTTCCGTCCTAAGTGCAGGACTCTGCACTTGTCCTTGTTGAACCTCAGATTTCTTTTGGCCCAACCCTCCAATTTGTCTAGGTCCTTCTGTATCCTATCCCTGCCCTCCAGCGTATCTACCACTCCTCCCAGTTTAGTATCATCCGCAAATTTGCTGAGAGTGCAATCCACACCATCCTCCAGATCATTTATGAAGATATTGAACAAAACCGGCCCCAGGACCGACCCCTGGGGCACTCCACTTGACACTGGCTGCCAACTAGACATGGAGCCATTGATCACTACCCATTGAGCCCGACAATCTAGCCAACTTTCTACCCACCTTATAGTGCATTCATCCAGCCCATACTTCCTTAACTTGCTGACAAGAATACTGTGGGAGACCGTGTCAAAAGCTTTGCTAAAGTCAAGAAACAATACATCCACTGCTTTCCCTTCATCCACAGAACCAATAATCTCATCATAGAAGGCGATTAGATTAGTCAGGTATGACCTTCCCTTGGTGAATCCATGCTGACTGTTCCTGATCACCTTCCTCTCCTCCAAGTACTTCAACATGGATTCCTTGAGGACCTGCTCCATGATTTTTCCAGGAACTGAGGTGAGGCTGAGTGGCCTGTAGTTCCCAGGATCCTCCTTCTTCCCTTTTTTAAAGATTAGCACTACATTAGCCTTTTCCCAGTCATCTGGGACTTCCCCCCCCCCCCAATACCAACTGGTCTCATAATAGTCAGAGCCGGAGATTTTTCTGTTTAGCATGGAGCACAGATGCCAATTTGGCCCTAGATAGGTTTGCTTCTGCTGACAACCAGACTCAAAAATTCCATCCAACTTCTTCTGCAGAGACCACACAAGCACTCAAAATGTCTTCGTCATTGCTTACACAGCTTTAGTAGGGCTCTCTGCTTTACAAAGCAAAAAAAGTTAATGATGTGCAGCACATTATACCTTGACACCATTTAGAGTCAGACAATCTATGGGTGGTCTAGTTACTTTGATGTTTCTTGTTCTTCAAAACCTAACATTCAGAAGCCACATAGCCATACCTTGTTTGCTGGTTTTGGAACTCTCAGTTTTCTTTGGTAACTAGCATGCTGCAATTCTTCTGTATGCCTCTACTGAACTCCTCCCCAAAAGAAGACACCCCACTGTAATTAATTTTAGTAGGCCAGGTGTAGAAAGACATCTTGTTAAGAATGAATGCCAAAAAAGGGGGGGGGGGGGGGCTGTAAAAGCCATTTTAGTGCTCATGAGTGTCTAAAAACAGGACTAGACAAAGAATTATTAGAATTACATGGAACATTTAATATTTAGATCATTTTTCCTATTGTTTTTATTAGCATCTAGTTTAGAGTTATCATTTATACTGTAACAGCACCTAGCAGCTTTAGCCAGGTCATAATGCTATTGTGCTAGGCGCTATGTAACCACTGTAAAGGACAACTACTGCCCTTAAGACAGGGGTGGGCAAACTACAGCTCAGGGGCTGCATCCAGCCTTCCAGACGTTTTAATCCACCCCTCAAGCTCCCACCAAGAAGTGGCATGTCCCCCCTCCGGCTCCTACACTTAGGGGCAACCATGCTGCCCCCGCAGCTCCCATTGGCCAGGAACTGTGGGGACAGGGCATTGTGCAGAGCCACCTGGACATGCCTCCGCATAGGAGCTGGGACATGCCACTGCTTCTGGGAGCTGCTTGATGTAAGCACCACCTGGAGCCTGCACCCTGACCCCCTCCTGTTTCCCCATCCCCCTGAACTTCTCATTTCTGGCCCCACCCCAGAGCCTGCTCTCAAGCCACTTCAACTTGTTACTCCAATAGGAGAAGTTAATCAAAATGAAGTGTAAATGAGCTTCCTAATCTCACTTGTGCTCTGAAATACTAGAATTGATGCTAGCCTTTAACTACTAGTGACAGTTGTGTGATGAGTTGCAGAAAGCATTTGTATTCTTTCAATTAAAAAAGGAAACAGGCAAATCAGTGATTACATGTAGTCTTAGCATATTTCACAAGTGTTTACTAATAGTTTTAATTATCCAGGGATTGTGTATAGCTAGTTTTTACCTAATGAAGCCAACATGAGTTACATAAGGATCAGCTGTGGGGTACTGAATAATGTTGTATTATGTAACGTGAGTAATATCTACAGTGCAAGAATTTTAGAGCTTAAGTATTTCACTAGAAGTGTGTTACAAATCAATTTAGAAACTAGGTACCCATTATAATAGACAATCCAATTCAGATTACAAGAACAAATTAGAGGGACTTGTATAAGCACTGCAACTTCATTACTGATTTTTATCATATATTACAGGTCTTCAGAATGGTATGAGATTGGCTTCCACAGCAGGAACATCTGCAACATTAGGAGTGCATTAGATTTCCTTAAAATTCCCACTGAAGCCACATTCAGATTTCTTCAGAGTAGGTGATTTGAATCACTAATCTGGAAAATAAACAGAAAGGTTTATTAATAAGTTTGAATTTTAGGAAGATTACAGTTGAATAAAAAGACAATTTCACCAAAACAGTCTGACAATTTCACCAAAACAGTCATGACTGTTTTGGTGAAATTGTCAGACGTAAAAGCAAGGATCCCTTTTGCCATTAATTGATACCTATTTTATGGAATGGACGAGTGTATAGGATAATACAGTTTACGCTACACAACCAAAGGATCTTGTTCTGTTTTTGTTTATTCAGTGGGTTTTTTTTTTTTTAACTAAAGCAGCATTATATAAAGCTAAGTATTATTTCAAAAGATTCTTGTTATGCAAGACCACCAATAACTATCACAAACCAAGTTCCTGCACATAACTCCAAATATACATTGGTAAGAACAGGTTTGAAGGAACCCACTGAAAGTTTATAGCAGTTTTTAGTGTTCAGCAAAACTCAGTATTTGCTAAACAATATCAGACTGCAAAGTTACTCTTACTGTTGGTAGATGGATAATGACATGGAATAAGTCATTATCTCCGTGGCAACAGAATTAGGACTGTGAGAGGAATATTGCACATGGTTCTGCTATTACTCTTACAGGCATGCCTCGGCTTCCTCAGACAGATGCTCTCTCTGCAAGCCTGGTAAGCCCCGAGTACAACCAACCAAGGGCAGCTCCAAGACCACAGACCCATCACTGGAAACTCAGAAAATCCTGGGCAAAGTTTTCAAAAAAGTGACAAACACCGTGGAGCCAAAGGTCAACAGGAATCTAGGCACTTAAGTGCCCACATCATTTGTAAAAGCAGGGACTTAAGTGACTTTAAAATTTTACCCTAAGACTCAGCTTTTAACTGCTACTACAGAAAGAGGCACCCTGTGTCCCTTCCCCAGGTTCCCACCCCTTCCCCCACCCAGCCTTGAATGACACCTTTTACTCCAGGAGCCCTGCTCACAGCGAAGAGCGAGAGCTCGACAGCGACCAGCGGGGGCTGGTTAAAAGCTCTTCCCACCCCGCTTGGCTCCTTTACGCGCCACAGCGGCGGACGGAGCCTTGTCTCCGCGAGGCCGGCCCCGCGGATTCTGCCGGGGGGTCTCGAGGGCGCTCGGGGAGACGCGATGTTACCGAGCCAGATGGGACAGAGCCACCCGGCCCCCGGGGCAGCCAGACAGGCCTTGCACGCCTGGGGGACGGGGACCAACCCGCTTCCCCACTAGGCCTCGGCCGTCACGCGCGGCCCGCCCAGACCTGCCCGCCAGAGCCACAGGCGGCCGAGCCCCCCGCGGGGCAAACCGACCCCGGACCCGGGCAGGGCGCGGCACCACCCAGCGAGGCCCGCTGTGCTCCGGCCCCGCTCTAGGCCGAGAGAAGCGGCTCGGGGAGCGCAGCCCCGCGCTAGGGGAGCCGGGAGACCCCACGGACGCCGAGCCCCAGAGACCACAACGGTCTCCACCGCGCCTAAAATCCCCGCCGGCTGAGGGCGCCTCAGGGCCGCACCGGGCCGCACCCCCCGCCGCAGACACCGCGAGCCGCACCGCGCTGTACCTCCGAGATGCCCCCACAACACCGCCCCAGCGCTCCCCACGCCGGAAACGGAACCCGCCAAAAGTTACCCGCCCCCTCTCCGTACCGGGACCCTGACTGGCCTCGCCCCTCGCGGCTAGCACTGCCAAAAGCTGCGCAGCAGGGGCCGGATTAATAATTCAGTGGGAGGGTCCATCCGGATGTGCGGCGCATTATTGGTTGTTCGGGTCGATTGACAAGTATTTATATCCACTCAAGGCCCGCTGTATGATCCCAGGCTCTGCCAATAGGGAGGAAGCACCGTGAACTGGCGGACGGGCCAGAAAAAGTCTCTGATGCGCTTTATTGGCAACGGATGTGGATTGACAGGTATTTCTGCCTATCTTTGGTTAAGGCTATCCGTGACGTTTTGCCGCCTCTACCAATGGGGAGCAGGAACGGACTGGAGGTGGATTGGGTGACTGTGTCGCTCGGCGTGGGAAGCTGCCGCTAGGGAAGGCCGCGATGAGCGGTTCTCTGTGCTGGCTGCGCGCGGCCTCGCTGCTGCGTCGTGCCCCGCTGCGATGGGGCGCGCGGCCCCTCAGCCAGGCCGCGGCCGGGGACGGCGGCCGAGGGTCGCGGGAGTCGGTGGAGCGGCTGGTGCGGGCGCACCCCGTGGTCGTGTTCATGAAGGGCAACCCGGCCCAGCCCCTGTGCGGCTTCAGCAACGCCGTGGTGCAGATCCTGCGCCTGCACGGGGTGCAGGACTTCCAGGCCTACGACGTGCTGCAGGACGCCGACCTCCGGCAAGGTTAGCGCCCGGGTAGCCTTAGGGGGCTGTGGGTAGGCAGACCCGGCCCCCTCCGACACACGCTGGACGGGACCCTGTTGCGGGCGGTGGAGGGAAGGCAGAAGCCTTCCACGTACACCCCCAAAAGGGGACCCCGTAGGGGCTTGCTTTTCTCCATGGGCGCTGAGCACCAGCAGCTCTCCCTGACTTTACTGGATCTCTAGGTGCTCAGCAGCGCTGAAAAACCAGGCCCGCAGTGCCTGCTTTGAGCGAGAAAGTCGCAAGGGGATGGTATCGTGTCTGTGTGAGCCGGCGTCCCGCCTTGTCACGCCCCAGTGGCCCGAGTTGTAGCCCATCCGGGGAGCAGCTCAAATCCTCAGTTGTAGAGGAAGGGTGATCTTGGGACTGGGAGTACAGAGACCTGGGTTTTGTTCATGGCTGCTATAGATGTGTGGTTTTGTGGTGTGTTTATCGAAAGGGCCTAAGGAAGTTAAGTAGCCAGATCCTATGAAATTCTATCTATGTGGCACATCTGTAAAACAGAAATAAAATTTATTGGCATACTTCACTTGGGCAGTGTAACCTTAATGTTTCTAAAACACTTTAACCTCTTTACTTAGAATGTGCACAAAGCCATGTAGATATCAGCTCAGCTGTACATTGTATTCCCTGAAAGCATCGTCCTGGCATAACTTCACCGTACAGCGAAATTTTGTAGTCTCTGAAAGTAATCCCAGAACCCATTAACCCTCCCCCCACCACTTTGGTTCACCAGGTTTCAAATTGGGATGATACCTAAGAGTCACAAGTGTGCTCACAGGTTAAAAGGTGAGGCCCACATAGATGACAAAGCTGTGGCATGATTCTTATCTTGCTCTGAGCAGCCAACCCCTGTGGCTTGTTTTCTTTGCCGATTGCATCTTTTTTCTTTTTTGAAAGAAAGATTCTCAAATCAACTAGACCTGTGCTCACTGTTACCGATAATGGTACTAGTACCATACATTAAGGAAAAATGGAGGCTATAAACAAACAGCGTATGCCAGTAGCAGTGGAATAGAAGAATATTTTGTCCATTGACTCAAAGCTATAACATTCCTGAATAAGCTTCAGTAGGAAAATAATTTGTCAAAATAATCACTATCAGCTTGCCAGAACACTGCTTATTATGTGCTTGACTGGAGCAACATAAATCTGTGAAGAAATATGTTGGCTCATACAAGATAGGCAAGGCTCATTATCTTCATCCCACTGAATTCAAATCTTAATTTGGGTTACATTACATTATGTGCTCTATTCTGTTTTATGCAAATTATTTGCAGTCCTGTAAGCTCTTACTAACTTCCAGTGTGACCTCTAGGTTTGGTGAAATTTGGGTCAAAGGTGGCACAGTTCAGAAGTTATGACTGACATCTCCTTTTGGTTCTAAACTCTTTACAGCTTGACAGTTGCTTTGCAGCTCTCCTGATCTTAAACAGCCATTGACACGTCATCACAATAGTTTTGGAAAATATTTTGTTTAGAGACCATTCTGTTTTGGCTTGTATTTTCCTCCCCACCATTTCTGTATTAAGGAATGGTAAGCATTTATACAGATCGCAAAGATGGATGATAATACTTAGTCCTGCCTTGAGTGTAGGGGACTAGACTAAAGTCCTCTCAAGGTCCCTTCCAGTCCTACAATTCTATAATAGTTATAGTAGTAAAGCTGGAAAAAAAATCAGCCTAAATTATCATGCTTCAGGACCCACTAACTGACAGAAATTTCCCCTGAGGCTAGGTTATTCTATAAGTATATTTTATGAGGATTCTTGTACCTTCTACTAGAGCATTTCGTAGTGACTGCTGTCAGAGAGAGAGAATACCAAAACTGAAGACTCTTAGAACCACTATCTGATCCCTTATGTGGCAGCTCTTTCCCTCTCTTGCCCCTAGAATTTTATCTGCTCCTAAAACTTCTCATTTGAAAATCTTGTTTTCTGTTTTACAGCAGTCTGATATCTCAGGGAATTGGGATTTCAATTGTTGGATGTGAAGCAGAAGGCACAGATGAACTATGAAAATTGGGGAGGAGGGTACATAAGAAATAATCCTTCCCATACTTTAATTTTTGTGATATTTTCTGTGTCTACCAGTGTGACGGGTTGGGTCACAGAAACCCCCTTGAGACTGCCACCTGATGTGCTGGGACTACCTCTGAGCCCGTTTTCCCTGGTAGCTTGGGACTTCAATACCTTGCCTTGTTGAGCCAGACACACTAGCCTGCTACAAACACAGGCCCAGGTCCAAACCACATCCCCCAAAAGCTGCAGGCTTAATTGAAAACAGCTTAAGAAGTGCTCCTGTCTCCAACACCCAGTTCCCAATGGGATCCAAACCCCAAATCTGTTTTACTCTGTATAAAGCTTATACAGAGTAAACTCATAAATTGTTTGCCGTCTATAACACTGATAGAGAGATTTGCACAGCTGTTTGCTCCCCCAGGAATTAATTACTTTGGGTTAATTAATAAGTGAAAAGTGATTTTATTACATATAAAAAGTAGGATTTAAGTGGTTCCAAGTAATAACAGACAGAACAAAGTAAGTTACCAAGCAAAATAAAATGAAACACAAGCCTAATTCTAGTACAGTAAGAAACTAAATGCAGGTAAATCTCACCCTCAGATTTTACAATAAGCTTCTTTTACAGACTAGTTTCAGAGTAACAGCCGTGTTAGTCTGTATTCGCAAAAAGAAAAGGAGTACTTGTGGCACCTTAGAGACTAACCAATTTATTTGGTTAGCTCACGAAAGCTTATGCTCAAATAAATTGGTTAGTCTCTAAGGTGCCACAAGTACTCCTTTTCTTTTTACAGACTAGACTTCCTCCTAGTCTGGGTCCAGCAATCACTCACACCCCTGTAGTTTCTGTCCTTTTTTCCAGTTTCTTTCAGGCATCACTTTGGGGTGGAGAGGCTATCTTTTGAGCCAGCTGAAGACAAAATGGAGGGGCTTTCAGGACCTTTTATATCCTCTCTCTTGTGCAACATCACAACCACAAGATGGGGTCTCTAGCCACCTGGGCAAGTGACATGTCTATGAATGATTCAGCTTTTTGCAGGTTGACACCATTGTTTACATGTTCGTTTGAATGTTCCCAGGAAAGCTCAGATGTGGATTGGCGTCTCCCAAAATCCATTGTCAGTTAAGTGTTTCTTGATTGGGGCACTTACTGAGAATAGTCCTTTCTCAAGAAGCTGACCAAATGCTTCACTGAGGCTACTTAAAATCAAACAAATACATAGCCAATCTTCATAACTTCAAATACAGGAATGATACATACATACAAATAAGATGAATATATTCAGTAGATCATAACCTTTGCAGATTTCAGAGTAACAGCCGTGTTAGTCTGTATTCGCAAAAAGAAAAGGAGTACTTGTGGCACCTTAGAGACTAACCAATTTATTTGAGCATGAGCTTTCGTGAGCTCACGAAAGCTCATGCTCAAATAAATTGGTTAACCTTTGCAGAGATATGTTACATGGCATATCTAGCATAAAACATATTCCAGTTATGTCGTATTTATACTCATAAGCATATTTCTACAAAGCATTATGGGGTGCAACATCACAACCAGATTTCTAGTCACCCCCCAGAATACAGTGGTTCTTGGACTGTCGTCCTTGGAGATCTGGCTGTTCACATACTGCTTCTTGACCTTGTTGAGATGCTAAATTGCATTAAGAGGCACCTAAAATATGTTGTGTTAACAATACTTTTTCTTATTGTAGTTGTCTCAGGAATGTTGAGGTTATCAGGGAAATTATGAATGGAATGTGAAATGGCCCACAATACGACCTCTGTCTTGAGGTGTGATGGACAATGAAAAAGTTTGAGAACTCCTACCACAGTACATCAGTTCAGTGTATCAGCATTGACTGCTCAGGACTTTTCCTTCTTTTGGTAAAGTATAAAATATGCCTTCTCAGGTCCCAATATCATGCACAAGAAGTATTCAGGGAACACTCTGCCATCCGAGCAACCTAGAAGCTAGCTTATGTGAAAGTATTTGTGCCTGTTTTCCTGGATCTCCATTTCTGGAAGGTTGCTAGTCTGATCACGTGAAACTTCTTTCTGCTTGCTTCCCTTTTGGACATGCCTAGCTTAGTGCTAAGGTTTCATGGGGTTACTTAAGTATAATGATTGTGAAGTGGGATATTTTTGCCTTGAAAGCAGACATGCAGGTGTAGGGCACTAGAAATGCTTACTATAAACACTGTACAGCAAGTTTGTTTGTTTTTTTTGGTAGGATAGGAATTTAATACTTTATATTTAGATCTATCAGGTGGATGATTTCTCTCTCTGCTCCCCCATTTCCCCGTTTACTTCTTGCATTTGGGCCTCTGCTTTCTTTTCATTTAGCCTTTAGTTGAAAGGTTTATATCTGGTCTTTATTTATTTATTTTATTTTCAAATTGCTTTTCAATGTCATGATTTAACTGTAGTGAGATCTCATGGTAAAGTAAAATATTAATACCAAACCGTCTTTTACATTATATTCAAACTACCTTATTTTAGTTATTGGTAAACGTGAGATTTTGGGATCGTGCTTTCTGGAAGTCTTTATTAAACTTCAAAATATAAAAATGTTGTAGTTCTTTCTATTTCTAAAGTAAAATGATTTGTTAATCGTATGATTTAATAGAATGATTTGATAAGTAAAAAATAGCATGCAGCTGGGTTTCTTTCATGAACCTTGAACAAGTCAGTAGTTCATTGCATAATGATCCACGGAGTTTATTTAAGCTCTGGGATTGGACCATAGGTATGCAGCATTGAAAACAATGTTATGAAATTTTACTTGGTTTTCCCCTTTTGTAATTGGAGAAGTTGGTGCACTGTACACTTAGGGGAGAATGTTGATACGTTCTTAATATTACACTTAAGGTCATGTTTGTTTTCCGTGGGAATTTTGCCCAAGGACGGGAATAAATAGGGAATTCAGCTAACAGTAGGTGGTAAGGAGGGACACCAGACTTCAGGGGATGGAACTGCAAATATGAGAGAGAGAATTATTATTTTGTTAGACACTTTTATCTGTAGTGAAAATAAAACATGTCCTAGGTAAAGGGGCTATTTGTAGTTTAAATGGTACTTTAAAATGCTTTGCTGTGACTGTTTAAAATGTAAGCATATTAAAATGTTAGCCATAACAAATCTCAAGATGCAGTTTCTAAAGAATTAGTATTGTTAACTGTGCAAACCATAATCTCACATGATTGGAACTCAAACACTTCCTTATCAATATATATTTAAGTATGAAAGTGAGTAAGGAGAATTGGCTAATCTGATTAGAAATCAGAAAACAAAGCACTTATTGAGGTAGAAATTAGTTTATTATAGCAGCTAAATGAGTAAATGGTTTGGATAGGTCATGCTCTTTCAAGTGGAGAAAACAGTCTAAGATTCTCAAAAAGAAAAGGAGTACTTGTGGCACCTTAGAGCCTAACAAATTTATTTGAGCATAGGCTTTCGTGAGCTACAGCTCACTTCATCGGATGCATTCAGTGGAAAATACAGTGGGGAGATTTTATATACACAGAGAACATGAAACAATGGGTGTTACCATACACACTGTAAGGAGAGTGATCACTTAAGATGAGCTAATACCAGTGGGGGCGGGGAGAGAAAACCTTTTGTAGTGGTGATCAAGGTGGGCCATTTCCAGCAGCTGACAAGAACGTCTGAGGAGTGGGAATAGTTTTACTTTGTGTAATGGCCCATGGGAGTGGATGGGTCATTACACAAAGTAAAACTATTTCCCCATGTTTACACCCTCCCCCCACTGTTCCTCAGACATTCTTGTCAACTGCTGGAAATGGCACACCTTGATTATCACTACAAAAGGTCCCCCCCCCCCCCTTGCTGGTATTAGCTCATCTTAAGTGATCACTCTCCTTACAGTGTGTATGATAAGACCCATTGTTCATGTTCTTTGTGTATATAAATCTCCCCACTGTATTTTCCACTGAATGCATCCAGTGAAGTGAGCTGTAGCTCACAAAAGCTTATGCTCAAATAAATTGGTTAGTCTCTAAGGTGCCACAAGTACTCCTTTTCTTTTTGCAAATACAGACTAACACGGTTGCTACTCTGAAAACAGTCTAAAATTGCTTAGCTTGATACATTATCATCTGGGAGGCACCTTTAACAGCCATTAGGAATTTTCCCTAATGTACACTTTAGATAGCACTGTTTTGTTGTCAAAGTCAAATTTGTAGTAATTATGAAACACAAGTTCCTATAATTTCTAGAGCACTTTTAAGGCACAGATAAATCATAGAAATTAGGTGGAAAAGACTTAATTTGACTCCATTGTTTGACTGCGATTTGGAGAACATAGTCTCTGAATAAGGATATGTCTGCTATTAAGTTGATACCTTGGTTTATTGTTGCCATTAAAGAACTGGTTTTTAGAAAATAAATTGTTACCCTCTGTAAGGTGTGAAAATGTAATCTCTCCATGTTATGCACTATTTGGTCTTAACAATTTTCAGTCAATATTTTGTTACTCTGCACTGCAGGGAACATCTACTTAGAGCAGTGGTTTTCAAACTGGGGTACATGAGCTCTTGTCAGGGGGTATTCAAGGAAAATCCTGTAATGGCGGACAACACATTTTATTTAGTAACACTTGGCAATCTATTCATTGGTATATTATGACCGTATCTCGGGGGGGGGGGGGGATATGATAAACTACATTATTTGAAAAGGGTACACAGCCTGCAAAGTTTGAAAACCACAGACTTAGAGCATTGTCTGGGATCCTAGTTAATGACTGACTAGGGATGAGCATGCAGTGATATGGTTCTTTGCACTTTAAAGTTAAGAAAGTGAACTGTTAGGTTTCCAGTGTTTGGTATGATATTAAAGTTACAAACTGCATGTATAAAGCTACAAACTACATGTATTTTTCAACATCTGTAATAATTCTTCCTTATCTTCCTGAGATCCTTCAACTATACCTAGCATCAACAAGTAATAATGCTTGGCATAAGGGTATTGTTGTGAAAATTTTTTGACTGGTCTTATTTAATCTTTTATGTATATAATTTTAAAAATTGTTTAGTCTGCATGGCTTTTCATACGGGTTAATTGTAGCAGACTACATATTTGTTTCTTAACTTCTTGTTACATCTTGTGCCCCTCCCATGAATTTCAGTGTCTGCCAGTAAAAGATAAAGCACTAGAAATTCAAGGACTGTTAGAGGACAAGTTGTCTAGTAAATGAATTTTCAGTAGCAAATAGCTCTGTATAAAGGCAGTAAGAATGTATTCCCTACAAGGAGCTTTAATAATCTCACAGAGGATACTGTAATTAAATTCCCCATACAAATAGTACTGGACACTGATTTAAAGGGCTCCTGTTTCTTTAGTTGGCCAAATAAGTCACTTTAGTACAGGGGTTCATTTTATGGTAAAAATGAGAAAGTAAGCAATTTTTCAGTAATAGTGTGCTGTGACACTTCTGCATTTTTATGTCTGATTTTGTAAGCAAGTAACTTTTAAGTGAAGTGAAACTTGGGGGTACTCAAGACAAATCAGACTCCTGAAAGGGGTACAGTCGTCTGGAAAGGTTGAGAGCCCCTGCTTTAATAATCTTCTCTCATCCCCAGGAAGCAAGCATGATACTTGCACAGCTCTGTTTAACAGTCACGGTTGGAATTGAACTCGGGTCTCAAATTTCTAGCTTTAGGTGGGAGCCAAAACAAACACAAAGTTTAATGGAATGTGGTTAATTCTGATGGCTCTTCTGCAATACACAGGACCCACAGACTCAAAGAGAAGGAACTGAGAGTGTTAAAATCTGCATGCTGCTAAAGCAATGCCTCTTACTTTTCATGAATTCCAGTATATTTGAAAACAATAGATTTAATCTTTTTAAATTTATTTTCTGGTACAGGAATTAAAAACTACTCCAACTGGCCTACCATCCCTCAAGTATACCTTAACGGTGAATTTGTTGGTGGCTGTGACATACTCCTCCAGATGCATCAGAATGGAGACCTAGTGGAAGAGCTTAAGAAGTTAGGAATCCACTCTGCACTTTTGGATGCAGAAAAAGACCAAGACAAAAAATAAAAAAAAGCTATTTCATTTTAAAAGATGGGACTATAATAAACAAACAATCTTTGACAATACCTTATTACCAGAAAAGCCTTATGTATTATCTCAAAGGAGGCATCTTTTTGAACTGACACTAATGTTTGTCTATCAGTAAACAAATGGTAGCTCATGGTACAGGTGATCTGGTATTTTGGTTTAAGGCTATTCTGTTGTGAAAATTTGATTATAACCATTGCACTGTAATTCAAATGTCTGTGGAACTGAAATAAACAAGCAGCCTACTTCTACTTGTGTTAATTCTTCTTGCCTGAGGCAGGAGTAAATGAAAGATTGTAGAATATTATTTTTGTGGCTCTTCTGTGTATATCACTTGGCTAATGCTTTGATATATAAATCTATGTAGATAGTGTTTGTAGCTTTTTTTGCTTCTCTTGAAAACACTATCAAATAGCCACTGTCATTCTGTATGAACACTTGAAGATAGGACTTCTTGGGGAACCTGTAAACTTGTGTATTTGTTACCTGCAAATCTGTTTCTAACAAACTGGAGGAAAACAGTCAGATGAGTGAACTATGAAATACACCTTTATTCCTACAGCTATAAATAAATACATTAGTAAAAACAAATGATACGTTGGTCATTATTGCTTTGTTTCCCAAACTGTAGGTTGTAACTACTGATGGCTTTTGGGAGACTACTGGGAGTTGTTGTGACTAAAAGGTTTTAAAGTAATTTTCTGTTGTACATCTGCCAAAAATGGCCTCAGTTTTTACACTTTGTGAAATTTAAGTCTCTTTTATCAGTGCTCAGATGTGGAAATTCTATAATTCTTCCTTATGGAGAGCGGAATAACTTGAAAACCATGAATATAATCTTATACTACTTGTCAGCAGCTACACTCTTCAGGTTTACGCTGACAAATATTCATTCCGACTTGACTGCTGTGCCACAAAGAGTGTTGTCTTCAAATATGAAGTAAACAAATGAACTGTTCTAGGTACCAGTACAGAAGAACAAGGGAGGAGATGTACTGGGCAGATGGCAGAAATGTTTGCTGGATTGTCTCTCTTTTCTGTGAAGTGTCAAACTCCAGTGTTTCTACAAATAAAGTCATACAGTATATCTGAAAAAAATAGTAAATTAAAGTTAGTAGTCTCTCAAGAACTACTGCTATTTGGTTTTTATGAGTAAAAGTAGCGTTTGCCCATGGATTGAGCAAATGATCTGAAAAATAATTATCCGGTGATTGTATGATTGTCTACATTATTTTGATTTATCAATAAGTTTCTAATAAATTTCATGGTTTTTCTTTTGAATATTATTATTATTGAGCATTCTTTCACTGTATGATTGACAGAAAATGTGCTTTTTTTGAATTAAGAAAATTCTGAAGGGTGGGGGGAATAATAATCCAGGGCTATAATTTTGCAAATTAGGAATGAGCAAAATGAGAGGTTTGGAGTATAAGAGTCCATTTCAAATCTCTTCTGTCTAGGTGCTTCTTTGAGAGTTAGTTCAAGTGCAAAAATCATAAGTTATCGAATTCTTCAGTGAATACTATTATATTTTTCAGTAACCTTACTGTATGTCCAATTCCATTAAGGAAGTAGTGAGGAAAGTATCAACATGATGTAAGCAGGTGATATAAATATTGTATTTCAGTATAGTGTGTTGTGAATTTTTAAATTGTACTTTGGGCTAGGTACCTGTGGCGGCTTCTCTTACTAAGTAAAGAAGTGATTATCATGTTAAATGTTCATAGTGGATATTTGAATCTGTTTTTGAGTACTAAAGCATGCCTATTTTCAGATGCTCTTTCAGATCCTCAGTTCTGTTTTTAATACCCTCAGGATGTAAAACTGTAACACTTCTTGGTCAATATCTCTAAGTGGGTATGGAACCAAAAGTGAAAGATTTAAGATAGAGGCAAGGCAAATGTAGCAATGAGTATGTACTGTGTATAAACACCCTTAGTTTTGTCTCCATACCATCCCCTTTAGTTTATTTTATTACAGTACAAAATAAACTAGACTTAAGAGTAGCTATTTTCAGGTATCTGTCATGTGTAATTACAGGTGGGGTGAAGTCTCAGTTTGTGTACCACGTTGTATTCATGAAGTGCACCCTATTAATTTTAAATGCTTGAACGTCAGTTCAAAGCACTTCAGTCTTAACTTCCTTACTCTAATATTATACATCCAAAAATAGCTTTGTGTACATAAAGTCTTTACAAACTGTTTTGTTTTCAAAATGAAATACTCTTAAATGCTGTTTTGATTTCCTCCTTTTTTTCTCTGGGACATGTACATAGTTTTCACCATCACATGCTACCATCTACCACCCAAGCTAGCGATACTATTTTTCATTCTTCCTCACTTTGTTCCTTAACTGTTGCCCAACCTAATTTGAAAAATGCTCCGTTACCTAACCTGCTGAGGAACATATTCATTCAGGGTAGGTTTTCAAATGTTTGTTCAGACAAATAAACCTCAGACTCTAACTCAGGTATATATTACCTCTCTCTGATTACCAGTCTTTCTCTTCTCACGTTGATTAGAAGTGTTGATCTTACTGCTTGCATAGTACATGAGCATACCAGGGGAAGCCAAACTTACTGATTGTCCGAGCTGCATACAGCATTCTTAAGAAGTTTGAGAGGCAGGGTGTGCCTGCAGGGCTTCAGCCCCATGGGCAGCCCCTGATGGGGTTTGGGGCTTCAGCCCTGCTCCTGCTGAAGCACCAAGCCCCAGCAGGTGTTCCCTGTGAGGCTGAAAACCTGAAGTCCCCACTGGAGAGAAGCCCCTACCCCTCCACCCTGCTGCAAGGGAGAGGTCCCAAGCTCTCTAACCTCTCTCTCTTCTCTTCCCCTCCTCCTCCCCCCCAACCCCCTCTAGTCTGGTAGGTGGAGAATGGAAAGGGGTGGGTGGGGGACCAGCAAGCCACACTTTAACTGTAAAAGAGCCACATGTGGCTCATGATCCACAGTTTGGCCACCGCTGGAGTATACTTTTGCTGACAAACTTCAGCTGCACACTGGTTTTCTCTGACTTCCTTCTTCCATTCCATAGAATTTTAGCTTTTATTATTGAATGGCAACTTTCTATAGGATGTGATTGATTTATCCTGCTTTAAAATTATCAGTTACCTGATTTGAGTGTGTTTGATCAAGTTAGAGAATGAGTAAGAAGGCAGCTGAATAAAATGAACAGGGTCAAGGTCTGCAGTATATCTTGCTGCCAAATGTGGAAATATAAATGGGGAGTTTTAGATCGGTCTCATATCCTCACCCACTTCCAGCGCTGTTCCTTTTTAGTCCACAAGTGTATCTACAGGATAAGACTGCAACATACTACTACTGTAGAGCTAATGAAAGTGTCATGGGAATGAGAGAATCTATTCACAGCATTGTAGGGCACCTGACTTTAGCTATACAGGTATGTTGACTAGTACTGGTCCCAGTACAGAACTACGGGGACCCTACCATTTACTGCTCTCCAGTGTGAAAGATGACCATTTATGTCTCCCTTCGCTCTACCGGTTCAGCAACTCTGGACTCTAGAGCTCATACTCTGTCTCTGAGGGCCATGAGGTGCTTGCACTGCATGCCCCCATAGTCCACCTGCCCCCAAGGCAGGTAATCATACGTGCTGTTGTCAGTGCAATAAAGTGGATAGCCCCCACTCTGCTAGTGGACAGCTTGCATTGTTTTTTGGGTGGGTGGGTTGGTTGTGTTTCGTTTTGTTTTGTTCTGTTCGTGGAGGGGTGGCTGTTTATTGGCCTAACTTTAGATCTTGGGCTGACCAATACCCTCCCTTCAGCATGTTTATTATGAAGAGTAAACACTGTGACTCAGATTAAAATGAACTTAATAGATTAGTAGGAGTGGCCTTAGGCCAAGGCTTCTGAGATAGAGGCTTATGTCTTTGTCCTGGACCGTGACACCAGTGAGGAGATTCTCATCAAAGGAGGAGGCAACTTTGGAGGTAATTTTTTTTTCCAGGAGGAAAATCTGGCAACCTTAGTAAAATAGGTAGCAAAGGTTTAAGCCTAGGAATATTAAACCCAGGAATCCTGCAAGGATAGCTAGCATGAAGAAGCCAGTCAAGGTGTTTTCAGTGCATAAATCCAAGCAAGGGAATATTAAACTGTGGAGTGAGATGTTCTGACCAGAAATCCTCTTGTCTAATGCACAGACCCTACCCCATTCTTAAAAACAAACTCTTACCCTCCATATAATAAGGGTATTCAGGAAAAGACTACACATGGTTAACATACACATTCTCCTTAAAGGACTCTGCATATGAAGATGGAGAGGATATTAAGGAAGGCCTGTGAGTACCCCAAGTGCTCATACTGCCTTTTTTGCTGCATGCTCAGCTGCAGCTCGCTTTAGAGGGCTGTAAGCGAACAGGTTGCCTTGCAGGGTGGCTTAAACGAACTCTATTCCCTGAGAGCCTAGTGTTCAATTTTTATGTATGTCACTTAAGTTATATGATCATCTAGCACTGCCATCTCTTAGATGGTCTTCCTATTAGGGCTCTTGTTAACTGATTTAACTTCTAAGGTATCCCTCCTTGGCATATCTGTTAGGGAAAACTTGACTTTTTCTACACATTAAATGGGGCATAACTAAATTGAGTTTAATTCACCCCTTTCAGCTATTCTGGGGCAAGTGTATGTGGAAACTTCTTTCAGCTTAAGGCATTTTTAAAGTGACATATTAAATTGAAATAGGGCACTTTTCATATGAAATAAGAATGTCCACAGAGAGACTTGCACCAAAATAAATATTTGAATTAAAAGATATTGTGGTCCTAGTTTGTATGTAGACATGCCCTTCTAGGGCATGTTCTGGAGAAGCTGATGAAAACCCTGGCAAAGACCCACTTCCCCAGTCTCTCATACCAAAGAAATCCAGAACAAAATTATTCCCCCCCACCCCCTCCTGATTTGTTCCCATTCTGGATAAAGAGATTCTGAATCATAAACCTTACTTTTTCTTACAGCTTCTCAAAATAAATCCTGTCTCGTTCCATTGGAGCTAAGCGTATGTAGGCTAGAATGTAATCCCAGCAAATATCAATACCATGGTAACGAGGTTGGGGAGAAGAAAGCTACAATATTTTGCATGGCTGTGGGCTTAGTTTATGGACTGATGACCCATAGGTACACCTAACAATAATCTATTCATTTGTGAGATCACTTCTTGATCATCAGAAATAAGAGGAGGTTGCAGAGATTCTGAATCCATGAAAGCAGAATTAGGCCCATCATTCCTGTACTTATTTCTCAAGAAGGGATAGTACATAATTCAATATGTTTTTAGTCTCAAAAGTGACCTAAATGTTTCAGCACCTCCTGGATCTGAAAGAAGTAAATAAATTCCTCAGCCTGCCTTCCTTGCAAATTGAGATATGAAAATCTGTCCACTAGGTAAGTTGATACTTTTCACATGTTACATAAACCCTTTCTTCAAAGCTTAAAGGATTTTTACCAAACAATTAAACTTCACAAAATCTGTGTGAAGTAGGTCAGTATAATATTCACTGTGCGGAAGGACAAGCTGAGGTCCAGAGAAGTGATTTGCCAGCCATCACATACTGAGTGATCAGCAGAGCTGAGAACAGAATCTAGGCGTCTATTCTCCATTGTCAGTTCTAATCGCTAGACAACACTTGCTTTTATCCAGTAGAAAAGTTTCAGGATAAGTTGAAATATTTGTATTTTAAAATTTTATCATCACATGAAAAAAATACAGATTTTAGACATTACATATCAACCAAAGACTACAAGCAGAATGACATTCTGAATCCAAACATTTCTGTTCTCAGCATTTTATTTGTTCAAAGCTATGACCTTTTCTCCAAACAGGTTTATACTTTTTTAATAAAAGGGCAAGGTAGATATTCTCTGAAACAACTGCTTTTGTTTTTTATGGTTCAAGGATCACCTGGGCTGCAAAGTTTGGATCCAGATTTGATTAGCCTCCATTTGAGGTGGTTCGTTCAGGCTTGTCTTGTATTACAATATTCAGCACCACTACTTAGGATTTAGATAGTACTTTTGTTCTTCAAGGAGCTTTACACATGTTAATCAATTAATACTCCTGACCCTTTCTGAGAGCTAAGTAAGGTATTGGCCTTGTTTCACATATGGGGAGACTGAGGCAGATAGTTTAGGGCTGCCAGAAAAGCCCCACTATTGTATTAGAGCAGAGATTAGAACTCAAGAATACCTGATTCCTAGAAACAGGCTTTGGATACTTTACAGAAATGCTGTCATTACAAACCAAAGCCAATCAGAAATGTACTGCTAGCGCTCTTATTGAGGCATGCGTTGAACAATGATTGACATGAACCAGCAGATGGTGCTGTTTAACTGAAAAAGAATAACTGATCTAATTGGCATGAACAAACAGAAGCATCTTTTTAGTGAGTCCTCTTTCTCATAGAATAGCATTCTTCAGAGTTCTCAGTTTTTTAAAATATGTCAGTGCTAACCATTAAATGTATCCTAGAATGATATTAATTTAGTCTTTGGGCCAAAGGATTCTGGATGCTCAATGAAAGCAACACTGGAAAGTGAAGGAGGAGAATAGCTTTCTTTGGGCTAGGTGGAAAAAAGAAATCTGGAATTAGGGAAATCTTCAAAGCTAATTGTCCTCCAAAACAACTGGATGAGAAATGTTGTATAAGAGCCAGGTATTTTTCTTATAGTGGCCTAATTCACCTCAATGAGTTCAACAAACTAAGGAGATGGGGCTGCCTGTGTTTGCTCTACAGAAGTTCTGTGACTCATTGTCTTCGCTTTACTATCAGATGATGCACCCAACCCCCAATTAAAGTTTCTCTGTAAGGTAAGCATAACAGAGTTACACTCTGAGGCTTGCTTTCTAGATGTGACAAGGCCAGGAGTGTTACATAGCACAGTGAGACATTAAACAGTCTCATACACAGGCCTCTATCATTTGAACTAAATCAGAGAGCTCTCAGCTGGTAGCAGGACTTGGTTCTTTATTGTATTTGTAAGCAGCAGTCACTAGAGGGCAACATTATTCTCTCTCTCTCTCTCAAATCCATCTAGATCCTTGAAGGAAAGCGCACCTGAACCAGGCCCCATCATCCTATCCTGAAAGTCAGGAAAGTGGTGAATGGATTTCAGGAAATCTGTGTTGTTTGCCAGGGTTGGTGGTGGATGCTCAGTAGGAGTTCCATCTCATCCCCACAGTTCCTTGATGCTATCATTATGTACCATTACTGTATCTTCTCCTTTTATCCACTCGTACATCGCATTGGTGCCCGCAGGAAATCTCCTTCCAAGGGAGCAGTGCAGGGTCACGTCCTTCCCCAGGACATAACAATTCACTTCTTGTACTTCAGTGATGAAGTAAGGAACTTTACTATCTGGGCTAAAAGCAAGATATGGTTTTACTTTGGGATCTGAGTGACACATCCAGAATCTCAGATTGGGACTGGTTTTATTGCATATAAACGAGGGTGAGCAAAACAATTGTATTTAAAATATATAACGTTTGTATCAGACTTCTGGGGAAATGCATTGAAGGAAGCTGGTTTTATTTATATCTCTCTGCTAGTGTCCAGAAGAAAATCTGACTTTCTGATAACTAACTGCTAGTGAATGTTAAAGTTTTAGTAATTAAAATACAAAAGTTTACAAAAGCTGTCAATATAGGGGAGCTGCAATTGTTATAAAGGAGCACTGGAGTGAGACTTAAACCCAGGAGAAGTGATTATTGCAATCATTTTGTACATTTTATGTAGAAGTTAACAGAATAATCACTTTTCTATATATATTTTAAACCATCTTGTACAATTTAATAGCTATTATATCCCTGCTATAGAATGCTGTAGGATGGTTTAAAAAATGTCTATAGAAATAAGGTTTCATTATATATAGGTTAGAAAGAGAGTGAGATAAGGCCAGAAGGGACCAATGTGATCATCTAGTCTGACCCTCTGCATAATACAGGCCATAGAACTTCCCTGAATTAATACCTGTTCGAACTACAGCATATCTTTTAGACAAACATCCCATCTTGATTTAAAAAAATGTCCCATGGTAGAGACTCTACCACAATTACCCTGACAGTTAAAATTTTGTGCCTTATTTCAAGTTTGAGGCGGACAAAAATGTTAGGGTCAAGAATTGATCCCTGTGGGACCCCACTAGAAACACACCTGCTTGATGATGATTCCTTGTTTACAGTTATATTTTGAGGCCTATCAGTTGGCCAGTTGTTAATCCATTTAATGTGTGCCATGTTACTTTTCAGAGTAACAGCCGTGTTAGTCTGTATTCGCAAAAAGAAAAGGAGTACTTGTGGCACCTTAGAGACTAACCAATTTATTTATTGATGCATCCGATGAAGTGAGCTGTAGCTCATAAAAGCTTATGCTCAAATAAATTGGTTAGTCTCTAAGGTGCCATAAGTACTCCTTTTCTTTTTGCATGTTACTTTTGTATCATTCTGGTTTCTTAATCAAGATGTCATGTGGTGTACTTACAGAAGCCTAAATATATTACATCAACACTTAATTATGTCAACCACTCCTGTGATCGCATTGAAAAAAAGATATCAAGTTAGTTTGACAGAGCTATCTTTCAGAAACTCATGATGTCTGTTCCAAAGACGGTTGCACAGAGTGTGAACTTGTGCTTGTAGGGAATGAGTCACGCTGGTGGCACCCTGAAGTGAGAGAGAGAGAACAGATACCGGGGCATGCTGCACAGAGGAGGATGTACTTTTTATTTGCTAGATCTTTCTAAAGATTTTCTCTACTTACTCGTACACCCACTCTTCCTCAATCCAGTTATCTGTGCAGGTTTTATTTTTTTATGCCAATACTAAATCCTACACTCTAACTTTCAAGTTTCCCTGGACAGGGTTATTAAAAAAAAGTACCTTAGCTTTCTCATTTGTTTTTCATAATTCATTGAATTCTTCTTACCATCCCATCATTCCTCTAGCTGCTGTCACAACTTTTATCCATCATCAAGGAGCTCAAACTGTTGATCAATCAGTTAGTCATTGTGCTCCGGGGCAAGCTGGTGTGTCATGTAAACAAGCCCTTAGATACAAGTTAGTTTCAAACAGGAGAACATCAAGGCATGCCAGGAACTCCATACAGCGGGTCAGTGGGTGGCAAGTTAGTGTGCTACAGATTCACACTCTGGCTTGCAGTGCTTTCACACGCTATGTAGACAAGCCCTGAGCTCAGAAACATGATAGATGCTGTCACTCAGCCTCTATGCCTCAGTGTACCCATCTGCAAATAATACTAATCAACCACATGTTGATCTTGTGCGGCTTAATTAATACAATTTTGATCCTTGGATGAATGTTGCTTTATAAGTGCCATGTATTTTTTTTGGTTAAGTCACCTGACCTTGGGGGTCTGATCCTACAAACACTTATTGTAGTGCTTGATATCTCAAGTAGTCCTTTTGAAGTCAATGGGATCACTCATGTAGTAAACAGTGAGCACTATGCTCAGAAATAAGTTATTTTGGTTTAGTTGGGTTTGGGTTTTTACGGGATTTGTCAGAGTGGATTGATTTAAATCAAGGTGATTTAAAATTAACTTTTCCATTTGTACTTCAGTTATTTTCTAAATAAAGGTACATTCTCATTGGTTGATATAACTATTAAAACATGTTGATTTATAACTAGATAGAGCAAGGGGTGGGCAGACTGTGGTCCGGGGGCTGCATTCAGCCGTCCAGCTGTTTAATCCGGCCCTCGAGCTCCCACCAAGCAGTGGGGTCCGGGGCTTGCCCCACTCCGTGCGGCTCCCAGAAGCAGTGGCATGTCCCCTCTCCGGCTCCTACATTTAGGGTCAACCAAGGGGCTCTGCGTGCTGCCCCCACAGCTCCCATTGACCGGGAACCATGGCCAATGGGAGCTGCAGGGGCAGCGCCTGTGGATGGGGCAGTGTTCAGAAGCACCTGGCCATGCCTCACTGTAGGAGCAGGAGGGGAGACATGCCACTGCTTCTGGGAGCTGCTTGAGGTAAGTGCCGCCTGGAGCCTGCACCCCTGACCCCCTCCTGTGCTTCAACCCCCTGCCCCAGCCTGGAGCCTGCCACCCCCTGCACCCTGAACTCCTCATTTCTAGTCCCACCCCAGAGCCCTCACCCCCTCCCTCACCCCAATCCCCAATTTTGTGAGCATTCATGGCCTGCCATACAATTTCCATACCCAGATGTGGCCTTGGGCCAAAAAGTTTGCCCACCCCGAGATAGGGTCTTTACACTAGATTTGGTACATCTTTTGCTACCTAGGAAGGTAAAATACTATAACTATATACATTTATTTAAGCAATTATATAGCTTAATATCTTGAGATTCTTATTAATTGTAAATTTTCACTGTTGGAAAATGGTGAATGATATATTGGTTATTTACTACATAATTAACTTTTTGCTCATGATTTGTGTTAAGCTACATTAGGATCATAATTGGATTTAATTAAACACACAAAGCAGCATATAACATTTATTTTTAGTAAACAAAACAAGCCCCTAATACAGTATATGACCTATTGTGCTGTATTTATAAAACTTGCCTTCAAAAGTTAGATATTTTCCCCCTGATTCTTTGTTTATATAGAAAAGCAACCTTTAACTCAAAGTTTTTGATAGAGGTTCATGGATTTGGCATTTTTTTTTATTTAAATGTTTTACAAATTTAGGCCTTAACAAATTTTGTATTTAATTCAGATTTCATTTTAAACTGGTTTATTTTTAAACAGAAAAAAATATAATTTAAATAAGTCAAAACAATCCAAATTTATTTATTTATTTATTTTCAAAAGAATCATTGATTTTTATCCACCCCTTGGATTATAACATCTGGTTTCTTTCAAGCTGCTTTACATTTTAAAGTGTGGCTTTGTCTATATATTTGTCTATATCCATACAAAATGGGAAATGACTGCCTAGGAAGGAGTACTGCGGAAAGGGATCTGGGGGTCATAGTGGATCAGAAGCTAAATATGAGTCAACAGTGTAATGCTGTTGGAAAAAAAGCAAACATCATTCTGGAATGTATTAGCAAGAGTATTGTAAGAAAGACATGAGAAGTAATTCTTCTGCTCTGCTCCGTGCTGATTAGGCCTCAACTGGAGTATTGTGTCCAGTTCTGGGCGTCACATTTCAGGAAAGATGTGGACAAACTGTAGAGAGTTAGGGACAACAGATGTATTAATCTGGCCCTCAAGCTCCCGCCAGGGAGCAGGGTTTGGGGCTTGCCCTGCTTCGTGCGGCTCCCGGAAGCAGTAGCATGTCCCCCCTCCAGTTCCTATGCACGGGGCAGCCAGGGGCTTCCATACGCTGCCTCTGACCCAAGTGCCACTCCCACAGTCCCATTGGCTGGGAACCACGGCCAATGGCAGCTGCAGGGGTGGCACCTGCGGACAGGGCACCACACAGAGCCTCCTGGCTGTGCCTCCGTGTAGGAGCCAGAGGGGGGACATGCTGCTGCTTCTGGGAGCTGCTTGAGGTAAGCACACCCCAGAGTCTGCACCCCTAAACCCCTCCCATGTCCCAACCCCCTGCTCCAGCCCTGATCACCCTCCTGCCCTCTGAACCCCTCGGTCCCAGCCCGGAGCACCCTCCTACACCCCCAACCCCTCATCCCCAGCCCCACTCCAGAGCTCGCACTCCCAGCCGGAGCCCTAACTCCCCTGCCCCTGCAACCCTCAATTTTGTGAGCATTCATGGCCCGCCATACAATTTCCATACCCAGATGTGGCCCTCAGGCCAAAAAGTTTGCCCACCTTTGGGTTAAACACTGGAATAAATTGCCTAGGGAGGTGGTGGAATCTCCATCACTGGAGATTTTTAAGAGCAGGTTGGACAAACACCTGTCAGGGATGGTCTAGATAATACTTAGTCCTGCCTTGAGTGCAGGGGACTGGACTAGATGACCTCTCAAGATCCCTTCCAGTTCTGTGATTCTATATAAGCAAAATTAATAGAAAACCAGATTTAGGGTAGACTACTGGAGATATTCTGGCTCTTAATGGGTATAGTCTACTGCCCTGGGTGAGAGTAAGTAGCACTGATACATTTTGACCTATGTGTTACTAATGAAATAGCCACCTGGTTGGCCGTCCTTATCGCTGCCTAGGATAGCTTCTTTAGAACAGGTATTTTATAATGCTAATTAAAATTTCCAACCAGGATTCATTTATTTACTAATTATGTTTCTCTGCTGACTCAAGGAAAAATGAGCATTTGTTCTGAACATAAATCATTATCTGTGGAAGATGAACATCAGGAACTAACGAATTAAGAGCATCTTCATGAAATACCTGGGGAGTGGGGAAGGAGGGGACAAATCCAGTTTTGAAAGTGGTCTGAGCCTAAGAGACTGGAATAAAAAAAGCATGAATTGCTTAGTCTTCAGTAAATATCCTACAACTTGGGATGAAATTCACCGATCATGTGCAAAGCCTGTTCAAAGCTTCCTGCACCTCTGAGGCTCTGTTTTTGGGCTGCAGAAGGTTCTGTAGCATCACTGTGGGACGGTGTTCAATGCTGTTCTAGAACTGGTAGGTCCATAGTGGGAGGCCAAATGAAAGAAAAGGCCCTTAGCTGCAGAGTTTAAAACAAATCAGAACTATCTTTTCTTGGCAGGTCTTTACCTTCCACTCTTTGGAAGTGTGCTCAGACACTCCCCAGAGTGGTATGCCTCAATGACATTATAAAGTAAACAGCACGGCATAAGGAACAAAATTGAGAGAAAACAACAGTTATTTGTCCCATATTTCTTGGAGAGACCCTCCCAAGTCTCTTTCTGTTCTCTGGAAACTGAGAATGAAGCTCTTTATTTACCCCATCCCATTCCCAACAGGCTTTGACAGAACTATAGATAACATCTTAGCTGCCTTTTATATTCCAGCTCCCAGCCTGCCCTGCTTATCTAGTCCTGTGAGAGAGAAGCTGGCTAGACCTACCTAGAGGCAGCTGACTAGAGTGGGCAGAAAGGGGCCCCAGGCCCACCTGCTTGTGGAACTTACCTCAAAGATGCTAACTCAGTGTTAGTGGGAAGGGCTTTCTCATTCCCCAAACTGCCAATGTGAGACCATTGCCAATATGACCAACCCCAAATGTTCAAAAAATCACGAGGTAGGCCCCAAAATATCAGGAGATTGGCTTAAAAGTCATGAGATTTAAAAATAATAATACATTTTTTGGTTTTTGAACCTCTTGTGTGCACTCAGGTCACATTTGCAAACTTTTCTCTGCAACCTTGAAAGCTAGAAACTTGCTTTATACTTTAAATGTCAGCTGAGATTTTCACATAATCACTTGCCTCCGGCACCTGAGGCCTGAAATAAAACCTCAACTATATTGAGATTTGTGATAAAGTCATGGGAGCTGGTAATGCTATGTGACTTCTTCTTCCTGAGGAATCTCATCCTCTATTCTTAGAGCTATTATTCTTAGAATGGAGTGGGACTGGCTCACAAGGGTTATGCTCTTAAACCTTAAAGGCCTGGTCTGGTACCAGAGATGAGCCATCGTACCTACCTATGGGGGTCGGGGGACAGAGTGAGGGCAGTAGCTTTAGCAGAAGTTACTGACTGAGCATGCTCAGTCTGTGTGAGCAGGCTCAGTATAAGTCAAGCAGGAAATCTGGGGGAGGGGAGGCATGTAACCCCTCTTATACAGCCAGTAACAGGGAGGTGTGAAAATAGCCTGGGAAAAGAGGTCATAGGACACACAATTATGCAGATCCAGTGGACTTAATGCTTTGTGCAGAGAGGGAACGGAGGTAGCAGTAACTATCCACCCTATCAGTTGAAGCAGTGGCTGCCTTGCATCCAACCACATATTAAATTCATTCCATCTCATTTCCTGGTTACTGCCCAGCACAAAGCTCATTTAATTGATCTCTCCTCTAGTTAGAGTGCAGTCTTCCTGGCTTGTTACACAGACTCTGAATAAAATACATGTCAGGTTAGGAGAGATTTGCATTTAATCTTCAGTAAGGAAATGAATACTCTGTATACCAGTGAAGGTTATTAGGTATTTCCCTCCATATTACACATCACATTGAATCTGAATACAACTCAGAAAGGAAACATAAAACATGGAAATTACAAAAGGGGCTGGGAAGCAAAACCACACAAATGTTTCTTAACAGGACTTATTTCACTTCTCTGAGCTCTGTTTGAAAAGCCCAAAGGGTCTCCCAGAAATATAGAGCCACAGGGTTAGAAAGGACCACAAGGGTCATCTAGTCTAACCCCCTGACAAGATTCAGGATTTGTTGTGTCTAAACCATCCAAGACAGATGGCTATCCAGCTTCTTTTTGAAAACCTCCAGTGAAGGAGTGTCCACGACTTCCCTAGGCAGTTTCTTCCATTGTTCTACTGTTCTTATAGTTAGGAAGTTTTTCCCAAAATTTAATGTAAATCTGCTATGTTGTGGTTTGAACCCATTGCTTCTTGTCCTGCCCTCTGTGGCAAGAGAGAACAATTTTTCTCCATCTTTTTTTATGGCAGCCTTTCAAGTATTTGAAGACCCTATCATACCCCCCACTTAATCTCCTCTTTTCCAAATGAAACATACCCAGGTCCTTTAGCCTTTGTTCATATGGCTTGCATTCCATCTCTTTGATCATCTTTGTTGCTCATCTCTGAATCCTTTACAGTTTCTCTACATCCTTTCTGTACAGTGGTGACCAAAATTGGACACAGTACTCCAGCTGAGGCCTAACCTGCTTCGAGTAGAGCAGTATTATCACCTCCCATGACTTGCATGCTATGCCTCTGTTAATGCAACCCAAAATTGACTTTTCTTTTTTTGCAACAGCATCGCATTGTTGACTCATGTTCAGGTTGTGATCCACCACAACTCCCAGATCATTGTCAGCAGTGCTGCTGCCAAGCCAGTTATCCCCCATGTTGTATTTGTGCATTTGTTTTTTCTTTCCTAAATGTGACACCTTACATTCGTTGAATTTCATTTTGTTGTCTATAGCCCAGTTCTCCAATTTATCAAGATCCAAAGTGTTTATCATCCAAAGTGTTTCCAACCCCCCTTGCTTTGTGTCATCTGCAGATTTGATCAGTATGCTCTCTGTTCCTACATCGAGGTCATTAATAAATATGTTAAATAACATTAGAGCCAGAACAGATCCCTGTGGAAACCCATGTGAGACCTCCCTCCAATCCAACATCATTCCTTTAATAGTTACTCTTTGTTTGCGGTTGCTTAACCAATTATGTATCCATTTAATGGTAGTTCTACCAAGCCCGCATTTCTCCAGCTTACTTATGAGAATGTCATGTAGGACTGTGTCAAAAACTTTGCCAAAGTCCAGGTATATTATGTCCACCATATTTCCTCTATCCACCAAACCAGTTACCTTGTCAAAGGAGGAAATCAATCTGGTTTGGCTGCTAGTGATTACTCCTTGATCCTCCAGGGATTTGCAAATTGAATATTTTATATACATTGCTCTAGTAGCTTCCCAGGTATCGAGGTCAGGCTGACTAGTCTATGAGTCCCTGGCTTCTCCTTTCCCCCCTTTTTAAATATGGGCAGTCCAATAGCCCTTCTCCCCTCTTCCAGGACCTCTCCTGTCATCCATGAGTTTGCAAATATTATTGCCAGTGGCTCTGAGATTTCTTCAGCTAATTCCTTCAGCATCCTGGGGTGAATAGCTTCAGGCCCTGCTGACTTGAATTAATTCAAATTGGTCAGAAGATCTTTGACTATTCTGTACTTATCCCGATCTGCATCCCTTTCCCTTTATTGTCTATGATAACTTTGCTAGTCATCTGGTCACATGTTTTTTGTGAGAAGACTGAAGCTAAGTAGGCATTGAGCAACTCTGCCTTCCTATCATCTTCTGTTACCAGGGCACATTCTCCACTGAGTAACCTCATTAGTTTTTAGATCACTAAAAAGCTCCTTGTGCAGCCACATTGGCTTCTTGTGGCTCTCCTTATCTTTCCTCTGCATCAGAATAGCTTGATGTTGAGCCTAGTATTACATCTTTTAGGAACTGTGAGCCCCTTTTGACTCCTTTTTGTCCTAATTGGTCTCTCCATGGGACTTTGCCTACTATTTCTTTGAGTTGGATGAAATCTCCCTTTCTGAAGTCCAGTGTCCTTGTTTGGCTGTTCTCATGTCCTCCTTTCCTTAGGCTCTTGAATTCTATCATATCATGATCAATTCCTCCCCAGTACCCGATCACCTTCGTGTTCACAACTAATTCATCTCTGTTGGTCAAAACCAGGTCCAAAAATGGAAGTTCTCTCCTTCCCCTGCCCCCCACAGTTGTTTCCTGAACTTTCTGAATCAGAAAGTTGTCCCCTGGGCATGCTAAGAACTTGCAGGACATACTATGTTTTGCTGTATTAGTCTTCCGACAGATATCAGGGAAGTTAATATATCCCAAATTTTGATCGCTTGGTCAGAATTGTGAGAAGCTGGACTTGGCAGAAGAAACAAATCCACTGCAGCTTACAGATCTGAAGTAATCTTTTTTCATGTCACTCCCTTGTCTTCTAGGCAGTACCAGTGCTCCATCGCTTGGTAGGAGGCCGTGTGGCCCAGTGGATAAGGCACTGAATGGGGACTTGGGGATCTAGCTGTTGTGTTCCTAGCTCTACATCATACCTGTTGTGTTACTTTAGGCAAGTCACTTTACTCAGCTGCAAAACGAAAATAGCCCACTTTGAGATCGATGCGTGAAAAGTGCTATATAAGATGACTCCTTCATTTCCATCTCTGACTGTCTTCACATTTCCCCTTATGTATGGAATGTCCTTTCCTTCACATTCAGGTCCCTTCCAAAGACTGCCTTCTTCCATAATGCCAACAAGAAGTGAATAAAATCTAACACTAAAATATCTATGTAGATATATTACTCCACTTTCTTTCTTCCTCTGGACTCCCCAGTGCAACACCTCTTCCCTTTATGAGAGGGGCTGTCTTATTCTGTGTCTTGTACAGGGCCAAACACATTGTTGGTATTTTGCATATTAATAATAGAGCCTTCAGCTGTGAGTGTGAGAGGCTCAAGAGGGTGGTAAAAGGCTGTTAAATATTTTCATTTCTAGGTGCTGGTTTGAATGCATCCTGCATTGGCTGTAACTGGAAGTTCCCATCTGATGGCTTCTTGGTACCCTATATGAAGTGAACTTGATGGTCTCTGCTCAGTGGATGTATTTGCTAGAGCAAGTTGGAACATTTTCAACAAGAGGTATTTTCATCAAAATATGGTGTTTGCTGAAGCTGAAATGTTCTGCGAAGACCTGTTGATTTTGACAAAATTTGTGTTTCTGAGGTCCAGGGTAGTAGACTCGCTGGTCATCTCTGAGGAGAACGAGAGAGGGAGCCCCAAATTGAAAATGTGACATTTTAGATCCTAAAACAGATGTTTTAACACAATTCTGATTCATGAGCATATTCGAAAAGTTTTGTTTTCATTCCAGTGTGGAATAAAAACAAACTTTGAAACCTTGAAAGTTGTCACAAAATGGAATTGTCATCCTCTGGCCAGCTCTAGTGTTTTCAGATCACAAAAGGAACCCCTGTAGGCTGTTTTAGGATGACTGTGTAGAAGAAACTTGCCTCTCCAATTAGCTCTTCCAGGCCAGTGTTGAAGATCCTTGGAAACGTGTGTTCCTGCCACCCACACAAGTCCTTCTATGTGGGTAAAAAGAGAATGTCAGTCTGTATAACTATGCACCTAGCACCGTTCACCAGCACTCAGTTCTCATCCACATATTTAAACAATACCAGAATAATCCTTAGACATACTGAACATCTTATCTTTGGTAGAAAATGCAGTTATGGACTGTTCCCGCAGCTGCCTCTCTCCTGCCTTTCACTTTATTTTTTTCCTAATACCCTTAGCTAAAACAGGTTATTGCAAAAAACCCATTTCAAAAGTACAATAGTTCTAAATTGAAAGATTTCTAGAGGGCACCAAATCCAAAAGGAAATCCCGTCCTCCAGTGCAAATCAAGCCTCCTCTTTTATTTGTGTCCTTTTTTAAAAAAATCAGGCACAGAGGTACCATAAAGGTTTTCTTTTCCTGTGTGAAGGCAGTAATAATAATAAGATAGCTCTGTAAGATCGAGTGGTGTAATCAGACCCTGGGGCAAAGTTTTAATTTGATTTAAACCTACTGTAGTGGGCAGAGTCTCTGAAATTCAGGTGTGAGTTATGCAGAAATTGCTCTGCCATCTGAAATAATCTCTGACAGCGAGTGTATTTGGCAAATGTTATTTAACAGCGTGGAATGCTCATTCTAAGTTATTTGCTCATAATTGCAGTTAATACACAGAGTATACTTAATTAGCTGTTAAGATTATGCTGCCGGCTGCACTTCAGTCATCTCTGCTATTTAGTTCAAGTTATAATTGGCCAAGCAATAGCTAGGATCCATTAAGTATTAGCAATAAAAACAAAATCAGGGCTTCTATGGTTTCTTGTTTTGTCATTTATTGCATTGTCCAGTGTGTTTTGACCCCATTTGAAAAGTGTTTCTACAGCTACATGTACTGAATTTCGTCACCCAAAGTGCATCCATTCTGAAATGTGTCCATGAGGGCTTTCCCTCCCATGTCGTCTCATCTTTGGAATCCTGAGATTTGTAACTTGACCATCACAAAAATATCAGATTTTAGTGCCCACTTTTAAAAAAATATATGCACAAAATATATGCGCTATTGCATACTTAATTAGGGTATATAATTACCGTGACTGTGCATACAGACTAGGTATTTCTGTACTCAAATGGCCAGCTATAGGGAAACCTGTCCTTTTGCAGATGCATATGTGTGACTTGTGCATGCAATCATAGTAACTGCGGGCACAGATTAGACAAGCAACTGTGTGTACATTTTAAAAAACTGGGTCCTTGAAATGTAACTGTGAACCTGACCATGGATTTCCATGTCTATGGGGTCTCAATGATTTCCAAATCAAAGTTGATTACAAGTGAAAAGATCAGTTTTCTTAGGTGGTAATACTGGAAACTCAGTATGATATCTGAAAGCCAAGATGGGTTCTCTGAGTCTCATGCGTCACTACAAGTAATGCAAGCTGAATTCTTTTTTCTATTGTGCCTGTCTTACAACCATAGGGTTTGCACAGGAATAAGGAAGGCAGTATAACCTAGTAGGTAGGGTAGTGGACTGGAACTCAGGAGAAGTAGGCTCTATTCGTAGCTCTGCTGCTGGATGACTTCAGGTAAGTCACTTCCCTCCCTGTTCCTCAGTTTCCCGATCAGTAAAATGGAGACAATGATACTGACCTCCTTTGTGAAGCGCTTTGAGTTCTAAAGATGGAAAAGTGCTGTGTAAGTGGTCGGTGGTATTATTATAAATGAGGGCATATTTGGAATACCATTGGTCACATGTATAAATGAGGCCTGGATTTGGGCTGCAGGAACTTTGTTAGCGGTGATCATGCAGGAGATGGAAATAACTCATCTTGAGTTTTTGTGTGCACATTCAGCTTTCTCAGTGGTGTCATATGGGTATAATTAAGGACACAATTTACTCTTGTAATTGCAGTGCATTCAATCCACAAACAAGAATAAAACCTCATGTCTTTCTCTCATAGCTGTGTTAACTTTGCAGGGCTAACAGGAGTAAAATGTACTCACACGTTGTTGGTGTTTGTTTTGTTTTGTTTTTATCGCTAACATAATCAGATGTTCCTGAATATACACAGGGCAACAGTTTTCTTAAACTACTACTACCTCTGAACATCTACACCACAGTAGGGAAACGCTACTGGTACACTATCTACACACCGGTTTTGAGCTGGATGAATTATACAGGCTGCCCAAACTGGCACTGAAAAATGTAGCTTTATGAAAGGTTTCCTCTTGTCTCAGATACCACTTCATTTGTGACATGAACTCCCACTAAGTTCCCAGCACTGTTAGAAGAAGTGAAACATGGGGTTTATAATAAAGTATAGATTCTGACATTTAAGTCATTGAATGGCTTTGTATTATTCTGTTGACCAACACTGAAAATACTTTTTTTTATAAACCGTTGGTTATTTCTGATGCTTCAAACTGATGCTGCAGATCAGGCTAGTTAGAAATAGGAGTTTATAGGATCTTAGACCCCCTTCGATTTCTTTAATTATGTGAAAGCCTTGCTGGATTCTTGGCCCTCATTTTGTAAAACAAAGCCAGTGCTCAAAATGGGTATATTTAAGAAAAATAATTTTATATGTGACAGATTTAGGAGTCCATGAAGGTGTCCCATTCCTTCCCAAATGTAGGTAAGTCCTGCTTCCTGATGGAGGGCCTTAGTCAGCTCCCAACAAAGCCAATTTTTCCCTTTACTTTAATGGGAACTGGATTCAGGCCCAAAAACTCCATGTGCTGTAGTCCTGCAGCCTCAAAATGGGAGGTGTATTTTGTCCTCCCAACCACCAGGCAGGACATCTTAATAAAATCCAATTATTCTGTTTTTTTCAGCATTTGTGAATTTCACCTATGAATGTCTATTCCTTTTTTGAAATTAACTATGCTGTCTGTCTCAGAAAAATCATGCTACAATGAGTTCCATAGGTTAAACATTAAAAAAATCTGTAATCAGTTTTAAATTTGAATTTCAATGTGTTTAATTAAAGTTCAATCCAATGATATATTTAACTTATGTTATATTGTTCAATTTAAGTCTCAAACAAATTTTGAATTTGTTGTCTTTTACTGAGTACCTCTGATATGTATCTGTATTGCTACTGCTAAGTGCCTCTTTTAACTTTACAGGGGACTGAATATTATTTCAAGTTTTCTCCTGAAAAGGAAAATCTTAGCATAGAAATAACAAAGCATCAAAAAATAAAAATTTAAAAAGAAAAGGATGAGGGTAGAACATAGAAGAAACGTTGGAGCAAGTTGCTGTGGTTGTTTTACTTCTTCTTTTCAGATGTAGCTTCCCTCATGAAGGAGTTGGATTAGCTAGATTACCACATGTATTCATATATTTCTTCATGAAAAGTAATGGGAGGGAGGGTTGCCAAGTGCTCACAATGCACAAAGCAATTACTTTTTCTTTCAAATAAAATTTTTCAGCTGAAGACATTGAGGTAATTACCGTTTTTTTCATAATGATCTTTCATATAGGGCTACCCATCCTTGAGGGCTACAGCTCCATCTGTGAAGCAATTACCAGATGATTGCTTCATTAATGTTTTTACTCAATACTTTGCTGGTTAACCTTGTTAACTTGAGTACTGCCCATTGACATTTATGTCTTGTTGGCACAGTGCTTCATGAAGCATTGGTAAATGACATGGTGTTTCTATCTGCGGACAGTGGGAATGCAATATGATCAATTGCAAATCGACTTTAGTGCAAAATCAGAGTGTAGTTAACAATACTTTAGTGGATCATTCACACAAGTGGAGATAGAATTTTTACATTTAAGGCTACCTTACAGCTGATTATGAAATCCTAAAAGTAATTAAAATCTTAGAAAGCAAACTAAATGATGAATAACAGTGCTACAGGTGACCATGTATGTGATCCTTAGACATTCAGCTGCAAGTGTTTTATGTCAACTGATACAAGAGTCAAGAACCTAAGTCAAATGGGTTTCATGACCCCGCATTACATTTTACACCTTTCAGAATCGTGTTGTATCTCATTGCTTTTCTACTATTTTCAGTAGACCATTTTCCAGCCAGTGCTAGAGGAGAAGAGCTCTGGCTAATGGACCCCAAAGAGTCTAGGCTCTCTGATATTTTCTTAACTCCAGCGGAAGTCCCTACCTATACTGCAGCCATTTTAGCTGTGAAACCCTTTGTCACACTGACTTGGGGTCAAGCCTACATTATGGGGCTGTGGGGGTCACAGGATTTAGGGAGCCCTAAAGACTGAGGTGTTGAACCTGATGACTGGTCAGACATTGTAGCACGATTATGAGAGTTTGTGGGCCTCCTGCAGTTTGGGGTTCTTAGTTCACAATCACATTTGTTTCTCCTGTCATCTGCTGCCTGAGACTAGTTTTGACATAGTCCAGCAAGGCATCTAAGCATGTGCTTGATTAATGAACTACTCATATGCTTACTGTTATGCACCTGGTTAAGAGTGCTGCTGGATCAGGGTCTTCATCAGTTATTTTGAGGTTGCATGCGTTCCTATTCCGGTGATAACAGTTGGTTTGCACAGAGTTTTGTTATCTCTATTTATAAGGGAGGCTCTGAGAGGTTTTGATAAGTGCATCCAGTTTCTCCTTACATTCATCCTCTTTGGTTGGTGTATATTGTCTTTGTATGAGCACTCTGAAATCCCTGCACGCAGTCCTCCACAAGTATTCATATTACTAACCTGTATAGATCTTTCCACTAAACTTTTTGTAGGTAATTTAGGTGTTGTAGAGCTACCGTCATATCTGGAAATGCCGTACTCAAGAAAAGGAAAATTTCTTTCAGCACACCTCTCCACTGCAAATTCATCAGGTACCAGAGTCTAAAGAATTTTCATAAGGCACTGTCCATAATATGAAGTTATGGTTGCAGGCAGTTGCACTGGGAATGCAGGTGTTTGTTTACTGTTTTAGTAGACACTTGTCTTAAAAAGTCAATTTTCTATAATCTCATTGCACATCGCTGCATCACTGAAGTTCCTAAAGGCTCAGTGATTTGTAATGGGCAAGTAATAGAATCTGCTTAGATCAGGCTTATTATTAGGTAGGCACTAAGAATAAAATGTAGTGGCGATTGTCTCAACAAAACTTGCACAGTCCCTTCAGTACCCAGTCAAACCCAAGACCTTTACAATTCTTGTAATAGGAAAGATGCATGTGGCTCTAAACATTTTCTACATTCACACAATATTCCCTGGCTTTCAGCTTATTTGTTTTTCTTCAGTTAACATTGAATTCTCAACACCCACTTTTGCTCTGTGGTGTGTTGCCTCTTGGTTTTTTTGTTATGGAAATTAAATTAAACTTTGAATTTGAAGCTCTTGTTCTTTCTATCCAGAACAAATAATTTGATCTAGGTAGGGTAAAAGATTGTTTGTCACCCATGTGAATCAAATCTTGTGAAATACTCTTGACTTCACAACTGTGAGTCATAAAACACAAAAAATTAATATTATGGCTCTATGATTCAGTTATGCTGATTTGGGATTCTGATATTCTTATTGGGAGTACAGATAAATAATTCAGTGTTGTGCCAGGGAGTGATTTCTAGATGAAAGCAAAAGTCAATTAGTACTTAAAAAGTAAGATCACCTTGTGAAGTTGGAGAGACCAGGTTCCACTGAGATTTGAACTCAGATTTCTGGGTTCAGAGCCCAGAGTGCTAACCATTACACCATGGAAGCACTAATAAATTCAACCTTGCTTATAAGGGTGACAATTATTCAAATATTTTATTTGTTTATTTCAAATATGTGCCACCTGATAAAAAGTAAAGGCAATTGTACAAAATGCAAAGGGAAAGAATACAGGGCCAGCTCCTGGCCACCAAGAAGGCTGCTGTGCCCTGGCAGCATAAAACAGCTTTGAAGCTGCCCTAGAAGTGCACCGGGGGATTTCCCTGGCATGGGGGAATCTCCAGCTGACACAAAGCTGGCTGTGCTGGCTTTACTCTGTGCCATGTTTTCCCCTTTGGTGGAGTTGGAGGCGGTGTAACTGGAGCTCTCTGAGCTCTAGCAATCCCATGCTCGATTGTTCTCCTATGGTGTATTGAAGCCAGGCCTAATTTAGAGCAGCCTTAAGATCTGAGTTGCTTCGAATTATGGAGTGCTAGGGTTGCCAACCCCTCAGGATTGTTCTGAAATCTCCAGGAATTAAAGATTAATCTTTAATTAAAGATTATGTCATGTGATGAAACCTCCAGGAATATGGCCCAACCAAAATTGGCAACTCTAGTCCCTACCTCCTTTGCATGGAGCTTTGGCATAGCCAAAAATGTAGACTTTTACAACTCTTAATCAGAAAGATAAAATACTGAGAGCAGAAAGGGTTTTTCCTTCGCAGCAATGAGTGCTGAGCAAGTGAGGCCTTTCACTGTTTGTTGGTTTGTGGAAATAAGAATAATCAGCCAAGATGCAAAGGACCTGTGATGGGTCGCAGGGCCACTTCCTGATGCACAGCAAGCCAGGGGCTAACCTCAGCTCAGCTTCACACCCATAGTCAAAGGGCTATGCTGAACCTCAAGATGCGGAGTTTTTTACTTACTTTATAATAACCTATTTTACCTTCTTGTTACTGACCCTTCAAGAAAAGCCCTTGCTCTCTGCAATGTTTAGTTTTGTTTTTTTCTGTTGACTTGTTCTGCCAGTTTGCAAGACCAAACTGGGCCTGGTTCCTGTGCAACCCGAAGAGGCTACAAAGAGCCATTTTTGCCACCTGTGTAGGGTGCAGGCATAACGACAAATCTGTTTGTGCCCACTCATGGCACCAGCCTCTTCAAAGATGGCGGAGAGGGAGGGGGGCAATGGTAGAGCTGAATGAGTGTAGGGGGCAGAAGACACTGTCCCATTTCCAAAGGCAGTAAAGTGGCAGAGCCCCCTATTTTGCCTACCAATGCCTCCAAAACCCTCTAATGTTAGAGGATAGGCTCAGGGAGACATGGTTCTGGGGTGTGTTAGGGGATGAAGTGGCTGTGTTTGTTCATTGCTGAGGACAATGAGGTCCTGGTCCATAACTCTCACAGATGGGTGAGGTTTGTGAATGAAACGGACCTACAGTCTAGGGCAGAAGTTCTCAAACTGTGGTTCGTGGACCACCAGTGGTCCTTGAGCTCCATTCAGGTGGTCAGCAGGAAGTTCCCCCTAAGGTGCATGCCTGGGTGGCTGCACACGAGAGAATGAAGGGCCACCCATCTAATTAGTAGAGCCACACAGGCATGGCTTTACTAATTAGGTGCCTGGACCCTGGAAAAGACGCACATGTAAGGTGAGGTGGTGGCCTTTTGGGGGAAATAGGGGGTAGGTGGGAGGGGGCAGTGGGGTGAGAAGAGGGGGTGGGGGAATTTGGGACACGCAAGGCTGCAGCGGCCAGAGAAAGAGGTGACTTTCCCCAGCTCCAGGACTGTGGCTGCTGTGGCGGGGGAGAGACCCCCACTCCTTCCCAGTCCTAGCTCAGGGGCTGCTGCAACAGGGGAGAGGGCACATCCATCACATTAGAAAGGTAAGACTACTGCTATTCATATATGAGTTGTGGGCTTTTATTTGTAGAACAAAAAAAGTGAATTATTATTAAGTTTTTTTAATATAGCGCTTTTATCCAAACCATAGTTAGCTAATGGTACAAACAACATTTGGAAAGATCATTAAGTGGTCCGCCGACACCCTCAGCAATTTTCAAGTGGTCCATGAAAAAAAAAGTTTGAGAACCACTGGTCTAGGGTAAGTCAGGATTAGTTTGAAGTTTGGTCTGAACATTTCCTACAGTTTTAACAATCTGAAATAAAAATATTTAATCATTAGACATGTCACAATAACAGCCTGAAGGAGCATCCTGTTAGCCTGCGCAATCATAACCTAGAAGGATAATCATCTTCACTCGAGTTCTCAGTCTATTTAGCCGAGGATACAGTTGTTACATCGTAAACAGGAAGCACCCTCTAGTTACCATCTTCGGAAATAGGAGTGAAAGTGAATGCAGACCGAATGTGTGATTAGCTCCTTGGAACAGCCTTTTCAAATGATCTGTTCCCAGCTATGGTGGCACTAGTCACACATCTGTCGCTCAGAGGTCTGGTAACATTTCCATAATACGACCCCCATTTTTCCTAAGCATTATAACTTGGTTATAAAAATCCACTCCAGAGTAAAAGCTGCCATACAGTGTCTTGTTCCTGGATTAAACATTTTATTTATTTTAAAATCATGTGGACACTGAAGAAATTATGAGCATAAGAAAGAAAAGGAAGAAATGAAAGCTTGGTGGATGCTTGCTTGTGCTCTGGTAGTTTAGAAAAGGATCTGATGTATAATTTAGAAAAATTTCATTATCTTAAAATCTATCAACCCTTCCATTTTAATTTGATCTGATTTGTCCATTGGTCTAGGCGTTTGTACCTAATTTATCACTATAGTATCATCAAGGGTGGGTGTAATAGGAGATGCTGACTCAGTACCCTGTCACTCAAATCCCCACCAATATAGCTTAATTGGGAGTTAATTAGAGGATCAATTTGAAAGAGGCACTAGAGTTGAAGGGCTAATTAGAAGGGGACACAACCCCAGCAGCTGGGAGCAGATAAATGGAGAGGAAGGAAGCCCTAGAAGTGGGGAGCTGGCAGTCTGAAGGAAGATGGACCTGGCTGCCGCCGCCGCCGCCGCCGCCACCGCCGCCGCCCTCTTCCCCTAGATGCAAGCAAGCTGGAACTTGTAAATATGTGAACAGCACTACACAGGTTGGGTGGCTGTAACAGTATAATGTGGTGGTGAAGGAGACCTGAAGTGGGTGTGGTCTGTACTTAAGGTGAGAAAGGACTCACAGGAGACCACCCTGTGACAGTGGGAAACCAGTAACTTTAAAGGGTTTTGTGCTGCATTCCTTGCATGCCCAAAGGTGTGCAAGGAATATGGGATTGGACCAAAGGATGCATTTTTTTTTTGGATGCATATTTGGGTCCTATCATACCCGGTATCAGTAGGAACTATCCTGTTCAGTGATGTTAATGGTAATGGAGGGCACTCACTGCCTTGTAGACTGATCACTTACCTTACATTTATACTGGAGTAAAAGACCTGTGGCAGAGCCACAGCTGGCCTGGGTCAGCTGATTTGGGCTTGGGGGAGCTTTGACTGTGGCATAGGTGCTGGGAGATGCTGCTGCACCCCCTGGCTTGAAGTGGTTTCCATTATATCCAGAGTTCACAGTTTGATTCCATGGCTCTCTGCACCTTCCCTATAAAAATTGTTAAACCCCCCCCTGGACTACAGGGCTAGAAATTGCTGTGTAGATTTTGGGCTTGGGCTGGATCCCTGGCTCTGGGACCCTCTGCCCTTGCAGGGTCCCAGAGCTGGGACTTTGTGCATCTGGTTGTTTGAGTGTTTCTGTAAGCCCTTGTTTTCATTACTCCTTTTCTAATTAGTTTCTGAAACCTTCATTTGCTGGGAATAATTTTTTTCAGGCCTAGTGTCTGCCCAAGGGCAAATTCTTTTGGTAAGTTTGGGGAAAAAAAGTTTGTCAGTTTTTGAAACTGAGGAGAGAGAGAAAAATGCATTTTCCCAATTATTAAAAAAAGTGGTTTTATTTCTTTTTAAAAACAGTTTAGCTCCAAAGTGGCCTAGGTTAGAAAGATGAATTCTGGCATGGAAATAGCCCTCACTAAGGGGATTGTTTCTAGTTTTACTGAATTCATAGTATTTGAAAAATCATGACTTGTTCATGCATTTAATTGGTGGTAATGTCGACCAGCATTGAGAATGAAAGATGGCTACGCTGCATGTGCATGCATTGATAACTCGGGTGTTCAGTGTGTGTCTCCCCAGAAGATATACACTGTACGGGTGGTACACAAACGTGCATGCAGTGACACAAGAATAGCCAGCCATATAATTCCAGATTATGGAAATGTTTTTCTTAAACAAAAACAACCCAAAATTTCATTAAAATCCTTTATTTCAAGAATTTCAACACTTCAGTAAAAATCAGGAAATGTCAAAGAAACCATTAGCTCATTAAAGAAGCTATCGGAGCTCTCTTTGAGTCAAAACCATGTAGCAAACCCTACAAAATGCACCAGGGCAGGGAATTTGCACAAAGACCCCTTGCCTCCATTCTGCTGCCTGGTCCCTCGTTGCCTTGCGTAGCTGGCTCCCGCCAGGTGGCACGGCTGCCTGTCTTGGGCTCTGGGTGGTGCGGCTGAGGCACCACCAGCCACCGGTGCTCCGGGCAGGGAGCAGGCTGGTGGTCATGGGGTGGGAATGTGGATGGGGGTTGGGGCGGTCAGAGGGCAGGGAACAGACGGGTTGAATGGGGGCAGGGGTTCAGGGGGGCAGTCAGGAAGGAGGTGGGGGGTTGGATGGGGTGGTGGGGGGGTAGTCAGAGGATAGGGGTTCCGGGGGCAGTCAGGGATAGGGAGAAGGGGTAGTTGGATGGGGCAGGAGTCCCGGGGGGGGGCAGTCAGGGAACAGGGGGGGGTTGGATAAGGGGTGGGGCCAGGCCATGCCTGGCTGTTTGGGGAGGCACAACCTCCCCTACCTAGCCCTCCATACAATTTCGGAAACCTGATGTGGCCCTCAGGCCAAAAAGTTTGCCCGCCCCTGGTCTAGATTAAGTTTTTTGTGTTCACAGTTTAAAAGTTTTACCAAATTGAAACTTTTTTTTCATGTTATCTAGCCATTCCCTAGTTAGTTTTATGAAAACATTAACCTTACATTTTGATGACTTCTTTCATTCCTTTTCATCTAGTGTCTCATTTAAAGTTTGTTTTCATTGTCTTCAGCTTTTAATGATTCCCCTGGACTGATTACACAACTGAAGTCCTTTGAAGAATGACAGTTCAGCGTACCTAATGGCAGATCCCAGAATGGAATTTCATTTTAAAAACAAAGTCATGCAATGGACCTTTAATTCTGCAACACTTTAGCAACTTTATATCAGCGTTTGCAGGCAACAATGCAAAATATATCTCAGCTACCAGCATATGGGCAGTGTGCTTGTTAGGATGACAGAAGTGGTACTTCCTGAAGCTGCTTGATTTGATGGAAGACAGATTGTACACCCAATATAAAGACCCCAAGGAAGTCATGAGAGACCCAAACTCTCTTTTGCGCTGTGGTGAAGCTGTACAGTGCACAGAGATAGAAAAGACTGTCTCATGCCACTGCACTAGGACTCAAGTCTTGGGTTCACTTACCTGCTCTACCATACACTTGCCTAAAGTCACATGGGAAGTCCCCTGAAGACCTGATCTGAAGTCCATAGAGAGGTTCTTTGAAAATCTGGACCAGACAGACTAAAGGTATTTAGATGCCTAAAGATGCTGAGAGATACCCAGTGGGATTTTTGAAGATGCCTCGTTGCCTAAGCCTAGGCAATATTGAAAATCCAAGTAGGTGCCTCTCAGCATCTTTAGGCACCTAAATACCTTTGAAAATCTGGACCTGTGTGCCTTTGTGAAGCATTAGCCCCATTTTATAGATAGAGAGGTGGTGGGAGGATTAAGTCATTGAAATTTGTGAGGTGCTCAGCTACTACAGTAGAATCATAGAATATCAGGGTTGGAAGGGACCCCAGAAGGTCATCTAGTCCAACCCCCCGCTCGAAGCAGGACCAATTCCCAGTTAAATCATCCCAGCCAGGGCTTTGTCAAGCCTGACCTTAAAAACCTCTAAGGAAGGAGATTCTACCACCTCCCTAGGTAGAGGTGCTATATAAGCATGTAAGTAAATAAAGAGGCATAGATCATGGCCCAGATTGATAGAAACTGTGTGGGCCCAAATCCATTCAAGCATTTCCTGGGAGATGGGTGGCTGTGGCATGCTGTGCTCAAAGCAGCACCCTAGAACCCCCATATTCACCACTGTCATATACTTATGATATGTTTTGTACAAAGTATGCCTTGTGAGGTATCATTTTAAAAGTCTTGATCTGTTGAACATTAATATCCTATTGGATTGTATGTGCTATCATTGTATGTGAAGTTATAAAGTTTTGGTGTGTGTGTTACTGAAATATGTTGTGAGGTTGGGAACACCCACAACCAGCCTTTCAGGTCCAAGAATGGAGAATCCAGCTGTGCTAGTGGCCCATTAAAAGAATTACACACTCACAAGGACTGTCCCAGGTATCGTATACAATGGAGACTTCTCAGAGATAGCACATAGACCAGGGATCGGCAACCTTTGGCACACAGCCTGCCAGGGTAAGCCCCCTGATGGGCTGAGCCGGTTTGTTTACCTGCCATGTCCGCAGGTTTGGCCAATGGCAGCTCCCACTGGCTGCAGTTCACCACTCCAGGCCAATAGAGGCTGTAGGAAGCAGCACAGGCCAAGGGATTTGCTGGCCGCTGCTTCCCACAGAATCCACTGGCCTGGAATAGCAAACCATGGCCAGTGAGAGCTGCGAGCGGCTGAACCTGCAGACGCAGCAGGTAAACAAACCGGCTCAGTCCCTCAGGGGCCTTACCCTAGAAGGCTGCCTGCCAAAGGTTGCCGATCCCTGACATAGACAATAGAGACTACCTGAGCCATGTCACAAGCATCGATGTTTCCAGCAAGCTGGAAGAAGCTATGAATGGGGAAGTGACATCATTTCTTGGCCTCACTCTCCTCACAACTCAACACCTGAAAACACATCTGGAGAACCAAGACTTTGAAAGGGGGAGGTGGTCCCAGGCTGTGGAGGAAGGAACTATACCAAGGGTTGCCAACTTTCTACTCACACAAAACTAAACACCCCTGCCCAGCGGGGAACATTTCTGTTTAGCCACAGGCAAACAGCCCAGCAGGAACGGGCACCTCTGAGTGTCCCTGAAGAAAAGCACTCTATTTCAACCAGGTGACCATGAATTATATCTCACTCTCCTGAGGATAACACAGAGAGATAAAGAACGGATTTTGGTTGAATGCCAGCAAACATACACTGCAATGCTTTGTTCTACAGTGATTCCCGAGTACGTGTTACTGGCCTGGAGTGGTAAAGTGTCCTACCATGAAGGACGAAATAAGGCTGCCCTCCCCAGAAACCTTTTGCAAAGGCTTTAGGACTACATCTAGGAGAACCGCAAATGCCAGGGCAAAGTAATCCTTTCACATGCTTGCTTTTAAACCATGTATAGCATTTTAAAAGGTACACTCACCAGAGGTCCCTTCTCTGCCTGCTGGGTCCAGGAGGCAGCCTTGGGTGGGTTCGGGGGGTACTGGCTCCAGGTCTAGGGTGAGAAACAGTTCCTGGCTGTCGGGAAAACCGGTTTCTCCGCTTGCTTGCTGTGAGCTATCTACAACCTCCTCCTCCTCATCATCTTCTTCGTCCCCAAAACCTGCTTCCGTATTGCCTCCATCTCCATTGAAGGAGTCAAACAACACGGCTGGGGTAGTGGTGGCTGAACCCCCTAAAATGGCATGCAGCTCATCATAGAAGCGGCATGTTTGGGGCTCTGACCCAGAGCGGCTGTTCGCCTCTCTGGTTTTCTGGTAGGCTTGCCTCAGCTCCTTCAGTTTCACGCGGCACTGCTTCGGGTCCCTGTTATGGCCTCTGTCCTTCATGCCCTGGGAGATTTTCACAAAGGTTTTGGCATTTCGAAAACTGGAACAGAGTTCTGATAGCACGGATTCCTCTCCCCAAACAGCGATCAGATCCCGTACCTCCCGTTCGGTCCATGCTGGAGCTCTTTTGCGATTCTGGGACTCCATCATGGTCACCTGTGCTGATGAGCTCTGCATGGTCACCTGCAGCTTGCCACGCTGGCCAAACAGGAAATGAGATTCAAAAGTTTGCGGTTCTTTTCCTGTCTACCTGGCCAGTGCATCTGAGTTGAGAGTGCTGTCCAGAGCGGTCAGAATGGAGCACTCTGGGATAGCTCCCGGAGGCCAATACCATCGAATTGTGTCCACAGTACCCCAAATTCGAGCCGGGAACGTCGATTTAAGTGCTAATCCACTTGTCAGGGGTGGAGTAAGGAAATCGATTTTAAGAGCCCTTTAAGTCGAAATAAAGGGCTTCACTGTGAGGATGGGTGCAGGTTTAAATCGATTTAACGCTGCTAAATTCAACCTAAAGTCCTAGTGTAGACCAGGGCTTAGGTGACCAACTTTTATCTGTACACTTAGTACTTATAATCACTTAAAATCTATTGTTCTGTAGCAAATAAATCTGTTTTATATTTTACCTAAAACAGTCGGTTTTGCTTGAAGTGCTTGGGAAATCTGTTCAGGAACAAGAGCTGGTGCATGTCCTCTCCACACTGAAGGAGGAGTGGACTGGGAAATAAACTTATACTGGTCAGACTTCTGACCAGGGCAAGATAATACAGCCCTGGGGCCCTAGGCTGGGGAGCTGTGGGGAACTGGCTGGAGTCTCCCTATTGTTGGTTCATGGGTTATTTTTTCCAATGTGCATTACTTTACATTTATCCACATTAAATTTAATTTGCCATTTTGTTGCCCAATCACTTAGTTTTGTGAGATCTTTTTGAAGTTCTTCACAGTCTGTTTTGGTCTTAACTATCTTGAGCAGTTTAGTATCATCTGCAAACTTTGCCACCTCACTGTTTACCCCTTTCTCCAGATCATTTATGAATAAGGTGGATAGGATTGGTCCTAGGACTGACCCTTGGTGTAAGAAAATATGAAGTGTGTTCTTGCTTTATTGTCTATTGGGCCAGTGCTTCAGTGTAAGCCAAATGCTCCCTGGAAGTTTTGCCAGGCTAGAGATTGCCAGATAAAGGCCAAAGACAACAAAACCACAAAGACTGTGCATCAAATTATGCCCTGTGCAAGAGAAAGCAGCACAAGGGGCTGGGAATGTCAAGAATTTCACTTTGCCCTGGGATGGTCCAAAACATCTATACAAATATTATTGTTTACTAAGCTTTATTGATTTCTGTTGGACTTTTCTATATGGTTGGGGTTTCTGGGTTTCATGGAAGGGCAGATAAGAAGATTTTGCTACTAAAGCACATAGTCTCCCCTTCTACACATTCTAGGCCATTTCAGAAGGTTATTTTCTCTTCCATACACCTTATTATTATTTGTGTAGAGGCTTCAACTGGGATTAGGGCCCTGTTGTGCCTGCACTGTACATACACATAGTAAGAAACACCTTCTGACCCAAAAAGTGTATGTTCTAAACAAACAGTACAGAAAAAAGGGTAGGAGAAAGGAAGCTTTCTCATTCCCATTTTAGAAACTTACCTAAGTGATTTACCTAAGGTCACACAGGTAATTTATGGCAGAGACAGGAAATTTACTCAGAATTCCCGAGTCCTAGTCCAGGGCCTTTACCACAAGATCAATTTTCCTGTCATTCCATGGGACCAGATGTTCTGGAGATATTTGTCTAATTGAGTTTCACCTTCCGCGTCAGGTGAAGTGAAAAAAGCAACCCCCACTTCTCAAAGAGTGAAAAAACAGATTAGGTTTTAAAATTTCTATCAGTTGTAATACTTTGAAATATTAACATGATCCAGGAACAATTCCCTCCTTCTGGACGAAGCAATTTGAAGACAACTGTGAAAATGCACTAGCACAGGCTCTTGGAAACAAAAAATTATAAAAGATTTGAGTTTCTGATACAGGACATGACGGCAGGATCCATCTGGGGATTAATTATACTGTTTTGGGGCATTTTCTTTCTTGTTTTGCTTGGTAGGATAATTTTTTATTGATGTCTTGGTGTGCCTCATTCTTCTGTTGTTTTGTTTAAATTTGTTACTGTACATATGGTACCAGCCACAATCAACACACATTCCCTGTGGATAACATTTTCTGTGCTTATAATACTCAGTTAGAAACAGACAAACTTTTAAGCTTCTGAAACACCTGTGTTTTAGATCTGGGATTATTGCTTGATTGTAATGATGTTTTTATACAAATTTTGTCAGTAATGTGCGCCTGGTTTTTTCTTTCTCAGTAGAAGAGGGAATTAGAAACTTCACTCAGGGATTCCCAGAATCTCTTTATTCATCATCTGGTTTCATTGATGTTTCCATCATATCTCTGGAACCGTGCATTATTCAGTGCATTATGTTTTTAAAAAATTCTACCAACACCAAAATTCCATTTTTGTTATATCCTATTAATCCTCTGCTGCTCACAATACAGAAAGCAGGGGATATAATTTGCCATGAAGGAGTGAAAGAACAGTTTAATCAGTTCCTAAACTCTTCCCCCCACCCCTCCCCGAGCTCTAGGAATGGGCACTCTTCTTCAGTTATGCATGTGTTGCAGCTAATTCCAAAAGAGATGAAGGAGACACAGATACAAAACAGTGTTCCTAGTGCTAACATCAAATATTAATATTAAAACAAAGAACAACAAACTCCTGTTCATGGTCCCAGGGCAACATGAATCTACAAGGTATTCCATTATTCTCCCTCACACACCCTATGTTACCTGCACAAAGTTGCAAAGAACCAGTCCCTAGCTTGTGATTCACAAGGGAGTAGCATGTTATCGCTAATAAGAATTCCAGTGAGAGATTTTCTATGCCTATCCTGAATGCAAAACTTTAATCTTACTGGATAATTGTTTTGTAAAATCATCTGTGTCATCTAATGCACCAAGCATTTGTTTAAGGAGGAAAGGAAAGGGCACTTGGCAGACATTAATTGGGAAGCTGATTCCTAAAGTTTCCTATATGAATCATGTATAAAATGTGTGCTCATTATAACCACGGTGAAAATAATATTTCCTCGGCTACTTTGTTAGCAAAACAAGCAGAGTTTTTCCACCTCAAACGTATGCCAATCATGAGTACAGGAAAGACCTTCCAATCTTGAAAGACAATAGCTGGCTGGTTTCCCATCTGTTTCCAATAATCTGCATACTGGGTGTACATATCTGTCCATAGTTCTGTCACACTCACCACACTGGTATCAGAATTCCAATATTACGCCTATGAAATGAGAAAGCAGCAGGTAGGAATTTTGCATATAGAAAGAAAGTCTCAGAAATTAAAGTCTGAAAAGCTAGTACAGTAGATGCCTCCAAGAAATATGAAAACAAATCAAATAGGATTTAGGTCAGAACAAGTAATTCTGCCATTATAATTACTTTTTTCTTCATTTCATGAGGTTTCTTTGTGTCTCTGCATTAGTACACATAATAGTCCCCTCTGTGATATACTAGATATTGCTGGAGATGTGTTTGAAAAGCAATGAGCACCTTGATTCAATATTCTTTTTGTTTCTATTTTTCTTTGGAGCCATTAGTCAACACATTCAGTGGCACCATATTTATCACCTGTCAATTGAAGGCTCAGACCTGATCATCCTTATTTAAAATATTATTTCTTAATTGATCTATACAATATATAACAATTAGTCTAGAAATCACAAATTAGATATATGGGGTTCCTGCAAGAGATCCTGCAACGTTTTAACTCCTCAACAATAAGAATAATAATGAATGATAAGATAACTTTAGAATGAACAGAGGCATTCACCTATAGTACCATAAGGCCACCGCTTTCACGGCATCCCCAGAAAGGTGCCATCATAAATGTCAGTGTATCTTAAATCAAAGTGTGTCCAAGTAAAAAACACAACAGTTAAGTGTAGCACAAACAAAATAAATTTCTATATGGAATGCTTGCATGAAGCATGGACATGCTTGAAGCCATTGTAGCCAGAGATAAAGGTCTTGCAAAATGTGAATCAATGTACCCTTTAACCCTTTCATAGTTTTAATATACTTCACATGATCCCAAACTAAAAACTATTTAGTCCCCCAACAGACAAAATACTCCACCCGCTGCGTTATTTGTCTCTCCTCACTAAACACACCATGGCTGCTTATGGCACCCTCCTTCAGGGCCAAATTGTGCCTATTTGGAGTGTGATGGGGTGTTCACCCCACACCAGAGAGGAAGGGATTAATGGAGGTCTCATGAGCCACACCGTGCCACACCCTGTCCCAGAAAGACCCAGTGGAGGTGAGTCCTCCAAGCATCCTAGGGAGGCGGTGCAGGAAGCAGCCAATTGGAAGGAGGTTGCATGGAGTAGCCAATCAGAGCCCAGCGGGCTCACATAAAAGGGAGCTCCAGGGCAGAGCAGAGTCAGTGGTTGCTAGGTGTTCAGGGTGTGAGGATTGTGTTCCTGAGAGAATAGGAATTGGACAGAGCAGCTGCTAGCAGGGACTGAGGGAGCTGCTAACTCTAGCTGGCTCAAGGCCCTGAGAAGAGGGTGAAGAAAGTGCTGGGAACATGGGGAAGTGGCTCAGGGGATAGAAGCAGCATGGAGTGAAGTTAAAGAAGATGTGGCAGGAGGCTGTTATCCACAGGGTCTCTGAGCTGGGACCAGGAGTGGGAGGGCCCTGGGTCTCCTCCACTTGGCACTAGGGAAGTGGTAGGAATTGGACTGAGATACCTTCCCCTGGAAGGGGGAAACATGGATGATGTCATGATGGGAGGGCTGAATCATGAAGAGGATGCTGTGGTAGTTGGACTGAGGTGGGTCTGCCGATGGAGAAGACAGCAGGAGAGGCACCACAAGGAGAGGGTGCACTGGCTGGCAGAGCTAATCCCTATGATGGCCAGCAGGTGGTGCCGCTGGGGTAAGTCAACCCTGCACATGGAGCTACACAGAGGGAGTGCACAATCTGTGCCACCTCTTAAAATGGTGCTGCATGTATGACAGCTGCAGGGGTGAAAGTAAGTCTAGGAACTTACTGCTAAGGGGCTGGGCTGGGGCCAGCTCTAGCCCCTGGAAGGGGTGGGGCCTTGGGCGCAAGGGGTGGGGCAGGGGGAGGTCAGAGCCAGCCCTGGCCCACCCTGTACTGGCAAGTGCCTCCTTCCCCCTTCCTGGGGTAACAGCGGCAGCCGGGGCTCCCCAGGGCTCCGGCAGGCTCTGGGGATGATTTAAAGGGCCCAGGGTGGTAGTGGCAGCCAGAGCCCTGGGGAAGCAGTGGTGGGGCTCCGGGGACAATTCAAAGGGCCCAGGACTCCGGCCGCCGCTACCGCCCAGGGCCCTTTAAATCGTCCCCGGAGCCTGCCGGAGCCCTGGGGATGCAGTGACTGGGCTCTGGGGACGATTTAAAGGGCCCAGGGCTCGGCCGCTGCTACCACTCCAGGCCCTTTAAATCGCCGCCCCGCCACCGCTACCCCAGGGCTGGAGACCCTAGCTCTTTAAATTGCACCTGAGGAAGCCGATCCCCGCCGATACGTCAAACAGGGCGTACGGGCTAACTTTCACCTCTGGGCAGCTGATGCTGGGGGCTGAACTAGGGATATCTAGAGCGATAGACATGAGTTGCCTGAGGCAAGATTCAGCGCTAGAGCTAGGGGCTGTAACAGATTCACATCCTCAGTGATTAGGCACAGAGGGGAACACAACACACTAGGGTTACCACCTGGCTGGTATTTGACTGGCCTGGCTGGGTTTTTTAATGGATTTGCTGGTTGTCAGAAAAATAATTTAATCTCCCAGGTTTTTTTATGTGGGTCTAAAGATTTGTTATCGCAATACACTGGGATAGCTAATGTTAAAACTTTCTGTGGCCAGATAGAGGCTGCAGTGTTCCCACTTCCACAGTTTAAGCAATAACAGATCAAAACTGTTGAAAATACAGCAGTTGTCTGCCTACCACCAAACCTTTGGACTGACGAGAGGAATCGCTTAGTTGCTGAAGTGGTCAAAAGGGAGTTTAGCAACCTCAGCTATTTCTGTCTGGAATTCTATCATGTTGCTGATGAAAATAAGAAGTTGCTGGAAACGGCAAAATCAATGGGCAAATGCAAAGTCAAGAAACAGACTCAATGGATTTTCTTTATGCCTGAAGTTCCGAAACATTCACATTCAAGTGTATATAGTAAAAATATAGAATCAATAGTTGGGGGCGGGGGGGGGGGAACAAACAGAGCAGCTTGGAGGAACATGACCAAGGTAAGAAAATGATGTTCTCAATCTTGTCTATATATGTTACCTCTCTAGTGGCTGTTGAAGTGGGGGTTTGCAGAGTTGCCTGGTCGTTGGGGTTTGGGGTTGCAGTGGAGTTGCCTTTGTGTGGGGTGTTGGGGGAGATGGGTGCTGAGATTTTTTGCATTTCAAAGGTGGTAACCCTACAACACCCCCTGACCGCCAGTGGGTTGCTCTGGAACTCCTCTCTGCTTCCAGCCAGCCCCACTACCCAGTGTGTAGGGGGCAGAGCCACAGACACCGATTTTTCCAAAGTGTTGCAGGGTGCTTGAGCCCCGTCTCTGCCCCAGGCCCCTGCCCTGCCTCTTCCCACCTCCAGCCCATCCCTGCCCTGCCTCTTCCCGCCCCTGCTCCATCCCCTCCTCCGAGCACACCATGTCCTCGCTCCTACCCCCTCTCTCCTAGCCTCCTGCAGGCCGCGAAACAGCTGATTGCGGCTGGCAGGAGGGGAGAGGGGGAGGTGCTGATTTGCGGGGTCTGCTGGCGGGCAGGAGGCGCTGGGGGTGCATGGGGGGAAGCTGATGGGCGCTGCTATGGGTGCTTCAGCCACAGAGCATTTATGGAGTCGGCACCTATGGGCAGAGCCATGGCCACGCCTCATCCCTGCCACCTCCCCACTGCTTCTGGGGTGTTTGCAGGGAGCATTCCTTGTGCTCAAGAGGAGGCAGGGAGAGCAGTTGGGCCTGCCCCCTGCATGGCGAGTGCCAGGGAAGGGAAGCAAAGACCCCCGGTGCCCCCTTCCTTCCTTGCATGGAGTAAGTGTCATGTGGATGGAGGGTGGGTACATCTTCCAGCTTGGGGTGTGTGTGGGGGGGAAGCAATGTCTTTCTGCACCCCCTGCCCACTCCCAGCTTTTGGCTGGCCCTGAGAGGGAGACGAGGAGAAGGCTCAGCAACCTCTCTCCTCCCGCTGCCGAGTTGTTGGAGTCCATTGGGAGGAGGTAGCTGCAATTTCAGCTCCTTGCCAAGAGGGGCTGCAATGTTCCCTGGCTGGGCAGGCAGGAGCCTGTCGCTGTGGCTTCTATTTGCGGCTTGCTCAGCTTCTGCCTTGCCTGGACTCTGCCAGTGCTGGTCGGGTTGGTCCAGGGGCTGGTCTTGTGGTGCTGCAGGTGAATGTCTGTTTACACCCCTTCTCCTCTCCCCCCACCCCCTCTTTTCTAGACACAGTTCCTTCCCTGCCATCCTGCGCACTTGCTGCCAACAGTCGGGTCCTTTTGTGTTTTTACTGTCGGGGGCCAATCCATGCCCATTGTGGGCCCCTGCTAACTCTTTGTAAAGACAGGTCACAGGAGGGGTACTGAAAGGAAGGGGACCTACCATGGTAGCAACATGCCGCAGTGTCCAATTGGGCAATAGCTGTGGCGTATAGTTAGCATCAAGGCCACTTCTGGCAGTGGCCAGGGGGCCCAGAACCCATAATTTACCTGCGGGATTGATCTTGATTTCATTTGCAAGAGGCCAGGGAGGAACCCATGGCTGTGGAAGCAGCAGGTGGGGTGAGAGAAGTAACTTAACTACCTTCTAGACACCAAGGGCCAGATATTCAGCTGGTGTAAATCAGTGAACTCTATCAGAATCAGCGGAGTTTTACCAATTTATACCAGCTGAATGAATCTCACCAGGGGATCTAGTAGGCAACGCATTTTAATCTGGACCATCAGGTATCTCTGAATAGTCCTGGCCTGGAGCACTCAGGGATTTTGCAGTCTCCACAAAGCAGCTGCAGCATGTTTTACTCAGTTGAGATATGATCTGAAAGCATGTGTAAAAAAGCAACTGTGGGCCCCAGCATTATCTAATCTCTGCTTTTCTCAATGCTGATGTCTTCGGGCTTCAACTGATAACCTCCCTTCTTCACAAAGGGAAAGAGCAGTGAATAGTTGTATGTGCCTTTTTTGTAGAAGCCTGATTCCATAAAACACACAGTTCTACACTGAGCTTTGCTTTTCGCCTTGATTATACATGATGATAAACATATCAAGTCACTGTTCACATACAAAAACATTTCTGTTTATCATGCAAAGCTGCTACCAAGAAAAATTTATATTTTTTCTCCTTAGTGAATCTTTAAATGCTCTACCTTACCTTTTGCATCTGAAATATGGTCTTGAACATAAACAAATGCCTTTTATTGCATTGTCCTTTGGTCATGGTGTCAAGATCATGACGACAAAAAGGTCCAGAGTTCTGTGCAACTCCACTGATGTTAATGAGGTCATGTTGTTACCTGCAGGTACATCTACATGTCAAGCAGAAATTCACAGCAGTGAGTCTCAGAACTCAGGGCTACAGACTTGAGCTTATGCCCTGGTGCTAAAAATAGCTGTGACTTTTGGGCTTGGGCTCAGAAGCCCACCCCCTTCACCTGGCTTTAGAGCCCACGCTTCAGCCTGAGTCCAAATGTCTACACAAGTATTTTTTTTAGCACCATAGCAAATCAGAGTCTTTAGTCCCAGGCTCTGAAATTCACTGTCGCGGGTTTCTGCTTGCCATGCAGATGCATCCAGAGAGTCAACTTTGACTCAAAACACTTACTGCAGAGGCAGTTTTATCTGAAATAGCTTCAGAGTTTGATTGATTAATCCTAGAGGTGTGGCATAGTCTCGGCCTTTATTATAACACGCTCTCATAAGGAGGCAGAACTAAGATTGAAAGAAGTTTTTTGACTTCTGAATCCTTCACTTTCCAACCTTATGTGGAGGGAAAGGTCATATGACCTATAAAGAGTTTTGTTAAAATGATTTTGATATTGCTGAAATCTAATGCAAATTTTTGATGGTGACAAGCCTGAGCCAAACACTTCTGAACTTGGAATGGGTGATATGGAGGGGATGGAGGCCTGGAATCTCTCAAATTTCCCAGTTGCCTCCTGACTCTGTAATAAGCGGAACCAAACCCCTGTCTCCAAACAACTCCAAACTTTAGAGGGGTTTGAAATCCAGATCCAAAATTTTGCCTTGGGGCACATTTTGACACCTCACTGTGCAGTGTTGTATCTATTACAGGAGCTGATTATCTTTCTGCATATGCATTGTCTGTCAGTTTGGTTTGAGTCATTTTTTTACATTTTCTGTTAATAGATTTGCAATTGCTGAGACTAGCTCAAGCTTTTCCTTGGAGGTTTAAGTCTTTGGCTTGATTTACTGTCCTCTTGGAGGAGGGATGGTTTAGGTGAACTGTAGTCCAGGCAGAAGGCTCCGAGTACATAGCTTGTTCCTTCCTATGGAGGAATTGCACTCAGGAAGGATTGCATTTTATGAGTATTCTTTGATATGACTTCAGGTGCTACTCTTTTTGATTTATAAAATCAGCGGACAAAGATCACACAGAGTAAAATATGTGGTTAAATTTAAGTACTTCTAGAGGATTTTAGGCTTGTGTTTTTATATTATGAGAGAGAATCAGTTTTATTTTCTCCATTGTTTGTTTAGTGCATCCTCTATTAAGGCCTTATCTGAAGTCTTTCCATTGAGTTCAAAGGCATTTGAATCAGGCCTTCAAATGCCTTGGGCCAAACCCTGCTGTGTTCTACATCTGGCTATGCCATCAGAATCCATGGAATTTCATGGGCTGTGAAACAGAGTAGGATTGGTCCCCTTGTCTAAACGTTTGCTTTCAAGAAAGGGAAATGTGTTGCCAGCAATATACTGAAGTTAGCTTGACTAAGGTTCTGTTAGAGAACATTATTTTTCCTTGGACAGTTGTTCCTGTAATGTGTGATTGTTTGCAGCATGTATGATTATGAAAAAGCTCAATTTAAATTGAGCTAAGGACCATATCTATCTTCAGAATAATTTTTTCCCAAACAGTGTTACTAAGAACATAATTTGGCATTGCGGCTGACATTCACCCTCACGCTGCAAGTGGAACGTAAGTGGTCATCCGATAGTAACCGTTTGCATAGAGATGAATTGCACCCTCTGAGAGGGAAGCATTATACTTTGGCTGCACCATTGCTTAAAGAACATCCTCTTTCTCTCTCCCCCCCCCTCCACCATTTGTCACACTGGCTGAATAACTCTCAAATGTTAGTTCTAAATTGCGATCACAAATGCAAAATGCTTTGACTCTTCTGCATGGCTTTCTCTTTTTCAGATGCCTTTCTCCACAAAACTATAAAACTTAGTCCAAAATCACTTGGAAAAGAACAGCCATCTAAAATTTTGGCCTGATGCTCAGTCTTTTGAGACCAAGCTGGCTTCTGCTATTTAATTCTTGGTTTAAAGGAGCACCAGCTTTAATCATCATAGTAGCTATCTATGTAAAATCTAAAGGGCTTGTAAATGCATACAGTAGTAAATACTCTTAAAGTATAAGCTTGCTAAGATAATCCATTTGAAAGCCAGGCTTTTCACGGAGATTACTGTTGGTTTCCAGCTACAGCAGTTTTAACAGGTTTGAGGTGTTTGGACCTGTGGGATTGGTTTGGCCCCCATCTGTTGGGAGTTCTGAATTTTGCTTGAGGAACCGACACTAAGATCACTTTATTGTTACAATGTACTTAACTGTGAGCTTACTGGTTGCCTGATTTTTCTATTCTGCTTCATCCCTTCTTAAAGAATAGTCGAGTAATGATCCTAACCACTGAAGATTAGTGGTACTCTGGTGTTTTGGAAACCTACTATAGCATGCTTGAAGATCTAAAGTAATAACGTATTGTCATGTTTACTGCATTGATGATCTTAGCCATCAAGTGCCTACCATAACATGTCCATTTTTAATGCAATCTGAAACTAAACATTGTGAGCATTTGATAATAGCCCTTAGCACTTCAAAATTTTACATTTTAATCAGCTCCATTTACTTTCCTCATGATTTTCAGAATAAGTTCTTAAAATGAAAGATAATGCAATACTTATTATGCTTTCTGGAAAGCTCTGTAATCAAGATTTGCTAATAGTGAAAATTCATGATTGATGCTGCTGTTTTCAATGGATGAGCAGTTTTATGCTCAGCAAGGTTCCATAGCTGGCAGCTGCTCATTGTTCTACAGTCTAAACAGTGAATTATGAAACTGGAATGCAATTAGATCAGTTGTGTTCAACACTAAAAGTAGACTTTAAAACACCCCATGTGTCAAGGCTGATTCCCCACTCTGGACCCAGGAAGGCGCACTTGGGAATTCCTCCTTGTGGGGTACCCTCAAGTGCTTTCATCCCCCCTCCAGGAAAGAGCTGAGAAAGAAAACAAAGGAAATCAGCTGTTGCCACCAGCTAATTAAACAACATATGCACAAACCTCTTAGGACACACCAACCCAATCCTGTTCTTAAAAAGGTAAATTTTATTAAAAGAAAATACATTTGGAACTTAGGCTATTGCTAGATTTTAAAAAGAGCAAATATAATAATTAAGCATCAAGACTGGTTTTCTTGAGGTCCAGCTTAATGGTTACAAGCAAAACAAAAGCATTTGGGGGTTAGCACAGAGGAGTCCACAAGCCATAAAGAAATAAAAGATAAACCTAATCACATCTTTCTAGACATTTCCTGATCTACTTATGTATCTGGGGCTCAAATGAGTAGTTCTAGGTATGATCTGATGATTTTCCGTACCTGGCTCAAAGCTCTTACAGCATAGTCCCAGCCCTGTCTCTGCTCTGTCCCCTCTCTCCAGAGAATAACAGACAAAGGGAAAGTGTTTTCTCATTTTTTTTCTAGCCCTCCCATTGGCTCTTTTGGTCAGGTGCCCACTCCCTTCCTTTTACCTATGGCTTTTTTAACCCTGTACAGGTAAAGCAAGTAGAGAACAGCTGCTAACAGGGATTTTGTAGCTAACTGCCTAGCTAGGTGTCCATAAAAGGGAGCTTACCCCTCCCCCCACTTCATTTATCACACCATGTTTATAAAGTTTACAATATTCATGCAAACTCAGTATATAATGGCTTCTAAAATGGTTAGTTTTAACCATCTCACCTGCTCTCTAATCTATCTGTCCCAGGGCTATTTCTAATATTCTAAACCTCTAAGCATATTTAAACAGTTGCCACATTTTTAAAATCAACCTGCCACAAAAATGTTTCCTCCTTGTCTCACAAATGTGGAATTCCCCATAGCTCTATAGACACTACTTGAAGGTCCAGCTCTTGCAAAATCCAGTAACAAATTTGAGGTTTCACATCTCATGACCAGGAATCATAATTTTCCAAGATAAAGAAAAATTCTCTGGTTTTTAAAAAAACATAATTCCACAATTAAAATGAAATCAGTCAGCTGGACCCCTGCTGCCCAGAGCTGTCAGCCAGAGCCCCACCAGATTCTCTGGAAAAATGCAAATTCTGTTTTTCTGTGGCAAATGGATTTCTAGGATCTCTGCTCATGACCTTGCAGGGCTAGAAATGGGAGCTTTATATCACTGTGAAGGGACAGTCACACACCCTTCACCTTCCAATGGACCCACAATATGGAACATTCCAAAGTTTATAGAAAAACTATTTTAGGTGATTTTTGGGGTGCTTTAAATGCATTAATCTTAATTCTGCTGTCCTTCAGAGTCTTGGACAGTTAAAACCTAGCCCCAGAAGACTGATAAAAACTCTCTAAAGTGTATATGAAATAGTACAGGAAATACCAGGTGGCATATAAAGAATACATGATGGTGTGGCATAAAGGCTTTATTGGCATTCATATGTGATGACTTGAGTAATTCACTTAATGCATGGCCATCCATGAGTAATGCCATCATCAAACTCATGCTGATAAAACTTCTATATCTCACAATCGGCAATCCCATATACATCAAATATTTAAATTTAAACATAATATTGTAGTTAGCCACCACAACAACAATCCCTAAAACAATCTAAACATTTGAAATTCTGGAACACTGACTTCAAATGTCCTGAAACATCTTTTCCAGAGCTGGGTGGAAAACGGTTTTCCTGCTCCATGAAAAACTGACATTTCAAAACCTTCCCATTCCACATTGGGACAAACCCAAGCCCTTTCAAATTTAATTGTGAAAAATGAGACACACATTCATTCCAGAACAGCCAATAGCCCAGGGCACTTACCTGAGATGTGGGAGGCTTGAACCTGACTTTTCCATATTCAGGCGAATGTCCCAAACTACCTGGCTACTGGCGATTCTGGAAGGTGTGTTTGTGAGCGCTCTGACCTACTTACAGCAGGCACATACTAAACCCCATGTATCTTATTCTGTGGAGGACATGTTATCCTAGAACTGGAAGGGACCTTGAGAGGTCATCTAGTTCAGTCCCCTGCACTCATGGCTGGACTTAGTATTATCTAGACCAACCCCGACAGGTGTTTGTCCAACCAGCTTGTAAAAATCTCCAGTGATGGAGATTCCACAGCCTTCGTAGGCAATTTATTCCAGTGCTTAACCACTTTGACAGTTAGGAAGCTTTTCTTAATGTCCAACCTAAGCCTCCCTTGCTGCAATTTAAGCCCATTGCTTCTTGTCCTATCCTCAGAGCTTAAGAAAAACCATTTTTCTTCCTCCTCCTTGTAACAACATTTTACATACTTGAAAACTGTTATGTCCCTCTCAGTCTTCTCTTTTCCAGACTAAACAAGTCTAATTTTTTTCAATCTTCCCTCATAGGTCATGTTTTCTAGACCTTTAATCATTTTTGTTGCTCTTCTCTGGACTCTCTCCAATTTGTCCACATCCTTCCTGAAATGTGGTGCGCAGGACTGGACACACTACTCCAGCTGAGGCCTAATTAGCACTGAGTAGAGTGGAAGAATTACTTCTTGTGTCTTGCTTGCAACACTCCTGCTAATACATCCCAGAAGGATGTTTGCTTTTTTGGCAATAGTGTTACACTGCTGACTCATTTAGCTTGTGGTCCACTGACCCCCAGATCCCTTTCCGCAATACTCCTTCCTAGGCCGTCATTTCCCATTTTGTACGTATGCAACTGATTGTTCCTTGGAGACTAAATCTGTTAGTCTTTAAGGTGCCACCAGACTCCTCATTACTTTGCATTTGTCCTTATTGAATTTCATCCTATTTACTTCAGACCATTTCTCCAGTTTGTCCAAATCACTTTGAATTTTAATCCTATCCTCCAAAGCACTTGCAACCCCTCCCAGCTTGGTATCATCCAAAAACTTTAAGTGTACTTTCTATGCCATTATCTAAATCATTGATATTCAACAAAACCAGACCCAGGACTGATCCCTGTGAGACCCCACTCATTATGCCCTTCCAGCATGACTATGAACCACTGATAACTGCTCTCTGGGAATGGTTTTCCAACCAGTTTTGCACCCACCTTATAGGAGCTCCACCTAGGTTGCATTTCCCTAGTTTGTTTATGAGAAGGTCATGCAAGACAGTTGCTGAATAAGGAAGCATGCAGGGACTGTTAAGGGCATATCGACTCCTGCATGGCTTGTGTCTCTCTCTATGTGCCCCCCCACTTTCCATTGTTTTTCTCTGCTCTTGGCTTTCTCCTTCTAGCTTCCATGGTGCTGATCAACCTTGGCTCTCTGAATATTAGTGGATGCCAGGATGGTCATAAAATGGTGCAGCTTTTTGAATTTCTTAGACAAAAATGGGCTGATGTTGGTGTTTTTGCAAGAGACACATTCAGATCCCAATAATCAGGGGTGTGTGTGTGTGTGTGTGTGTGTGGAGGGGAGGCTGTTTGAAGGGGAAGGTTTCTTGTGCCTTGTGCCAATGTCAGTGCTGAGGTATCTGTTCTTTTCTCCTGTGGCATGGGGGAAGGGCAGGTGCAGCTCTCTGGAAAGACCAACTCCTCTAGCTGGGAGCACATAATGGTGGTTTTAAATATTCTTACTATCTATGCCCCTACTCTGGAGTGGCATCGTGTCTCCTTTCTGCAGACACTTGCCCAGGCCTTGCTTAGCTGTGATCCTGCAGGGATCCTGGGGGAGACTTCCGCTGTACTGTAGACTGTTTTAGACTGGAACAATGAAGAGACACATCAGTCAGCCAGGGAACTGCTTTGTCTCCTGCAGACCTTTAGGTTGGTGGCTGTCTGGAGGTTCTCACCCCATGTTAGGCAGTACTTCTGGCCAAAGGCTACTCCCAACCACATCTCAGGGGCTAAACTGGATCACTTTTATACCAGGAAGTCCAGTGTGAATGTTCGTTTGGTCCTGTCTCCCATGCACTTGTCTGACCATCATTACATCTCTGATACTGTCTTTCTCCCTGTATGTGCTTCCTACTGGCACTTCATTGCCAAGCTGTTGCAGTACTTAAATTTTTCCAGGTGTTTGCTGTGTTGGCAGCAGAAGCCCTTGCATGAGTCTCTGAGATGGTGGGATATTGGGAAGGTCCAAATCCAGTTCTGCTAGCAATACATCCAGGCTGTTACATGAGCCTTGGATGTGCTATAAGTGCTTTAAAACAAGACACTTTGGACCTTCATGGTAGCTTTGTGGGGAATCAGGTGCAGATCCATCAAACTCTTATTGAGAAGTACCAGCTTCTGCGGTGCTTGCTGGAGGAGAAGGTGCAGTGAGCCCTGGCTGGGTCTAGGGTGACCAGATGTCCTGATTTTATAGGGACATTCCCTATTTTGGGTCTTTTTCTCACATAGGCACCTATTCCCCCCCCCCCCCCCCCGCCCACCTCCTGTCCTGATTTTTGACACTTGCTATCTGGCCAGCCTAGCTGGGTCCATTTCACCCACTGCACAACATCAGTGCTCTCATGAGTTGTTGTGTTTTTTGTTTGTTTGGTTGGTTGTTTTTGTTTTTTTTGTTTTGTTTGTTTTTTTTGGAGAAATACTGTGGCCCATTAGCAGATTCCCTGTCTCTGGCTGCCTGGTGGTCATCTGACTGCTGACTCTGCAGAGATCTGGCAAGTAGCTACTTCTGTTTACAGTGCTCTGTGTTTGCCTGAAGCCTGTGATGTGCAGCCTATGAAGGAGCTGTACCTCAGTCTGATTGGCAAGGAGTTGTGGTGTCTGGATGCCCCTTGTTTACAGGAGGTCTCTGTTGTGGCCTACTAGCTCTCTACAGACAAGGACCTGAATATCACAAAGCTGCCCTTTGAATTTTATAAACATTTTTGGCATCTTATTAATTCTGAATATTTGCTGGTGATGTCTCCTTCCTTTCCAGGAGAAGGAGCTGCCCCTCAGCAGCCACAGAACAGGAATCATCCTGCTGCCCAAGAAAGCAGACCTTTTTGACTTAAGGCACTGGAGACCTACTTCCCTTCTGTTTTGACTATAGAATCGTATTCAGGGCTTAGTTTCCCATTCTGGCTTTGAGACCCACCTTACAAGAGAGACTAGAACCATTATCCTTTCCATTCTGCATGTATTGGTGGCCAGTGCCAGAGGAATATATTAATTAAAACTGAAGTGTTACCAAGGGAAGAGAGAGAGGTGCTATTGTGTAGAATGTATCCCATTTCTATTTGTAGTCTGAAATTGTTGTAGTACTTCCATATGCCCAGTAAGCAGACAGTAGATGTGGGGCAGAGGGTCAGAGATAAGGTTGTTTGTGGAATGCTAAGTCTGAATATCCTGTGTTTGTGTGGTGTGCGTGTGTAGTTTTTTTTAAATAAACTATGCCATTGTAACAGCATTCCTTTTGCTTAAGACATGCATATGTTTTAAGCCCTAGCTTTACCTTGATGAAATATTTCATTTCAGATAACTTAATTGTTTGAAACAGAAACCGTTATGTCATCTTCTCATGTCCTTTGTGCAAATCTCAGTAGTAATTGCTACAGTCAAATCTTGTAGTCTTTACTCTAGCATAACTCCCATTGAATGCCATCTTTATTTTGTCCCTTCCTTTATCTGAAGCACTTAACTTACATACACCTATTCTTGAGAAAATAAGGCTTTACAGCTCTGGTTATCAATCAGTCTTGAGTAATTCACCCTTAATTCTGCAGCATTCTTTCCCCATTCCTTTGTACTTTCTTCCTAAGCACATTCTACTCGTCCCTGGACAGATTAATCTCTCCAAAGATGTTCTTATGCCAAGCCTGCACAGAACTAACAGAGTTAAGCCAAATCCAATGTTACAATAGATTTCATGGTTTATTATGCATCTCACAGCACTGCTAGGCCTGGCTCATTGGCAAGTCTAATTGGTACTCTCAGTACAGCTACAGCCCATCGAGGTTCTTCCGCCTACGTATGGCAGGTTTTCAGCCAGCCAGAACATTCAAGGAGCTGTCAGGGAAGCCAGCTCAGCTTTGCTTGCTATCTCTGCTTGTTGAGTTGACATGAGACAAGTTATTACCATATAAATGAGATCAAGTCTCAGATAATTGCTGACTGAAAGTAAAACTGAACTGAATTGCTTGTGGCCAGAACTATTAAATGTATCCATCTATTTTTTAATCTTTTGCCACCGCCAGCCCCCCATCCATTAGCCAATTCTATAAATTCTATAAAGAGCCCTTAGGTCTTCAATCAGGCTACCAATTGTGGATTGATTTTTAGATTTAGCACTTTCTAGGGCTCCTTTCAATTCTCCTCCATTTGCCATCATGAATCTGTACCTACTCTTGCACAAACCTTACAATGATAAGAAATTGCTCTGTAGGTGGATATGGATGACAGTCAGCCTGACACAAATAACCCAAGAGTCAAGTTATCCAATTCATTACTATGATCTTCTCTTAAAAAAATTCAAAGAATATGCTTTTGGTCGACTTGCTGAAAACAACCCTTCTTGCACCTTCCTCTGATGTATGTGGTAGCGGCCACTGTGGGGGACAGAATACTTGACTAGGTGGATGATTCTGCTGTGGTATGGCAATTCTTATGTTCTCTGCTGCTAAGCCTTGGAATGCTGTTTGGAGTGTCTGATGGGACCCCCAGGATACCACCTGGAACTGTGGGACTGGCAAACCTCCTTAACTCACCAGCCTGAGTTATCTCTATCAATGCTTTCCTAGTGACAAGCAGCAAACCCCTCCAGGTGCTGTTATCACTCAGCCACCAACATGCAGAGGCACACCCAGCTAAGCTGCATGAATACTCTGCTGATGTTTCCCTGTGTATAGTTCATGAATCTCCCAAGCCCCCAGCCATTCACTCCAGGAATATACCATCTTGCACTATTCAAGAGCAGGGCTTGAGTAGTGCAAGATGGTTTTATTAACTAGTTCACCACTTTGTCAAAGGAATGTGGATATGCACTGACTTTGTAACCTGAGCAGTTTCCTAAGCACTTTTGACAAACTCACTGGTAAGGATAAAACATTAAAGTAAGTTTTATTAACTGCAGACTGATTTTAAGTGATTATAAGTGGTAGGCATAAAGGTCAGAGATAGTTATCAAAGAAAATAAAAAGTAAGCATGCAGTCTAAATCCTAAAGTATTTGGATCGAGCAGTTTCTCTCACCCACCTGGATGTTGCAGACAGGTTACAGTCCTTAACATCGGCTTTCCCTTTAAGCCTAGGACCAGTCTCCTCAATTCAAGTCTGTCTTCCCAGCGTTCTTGTTCCTTTCAGTGTAGGTGGAGGAGGAGAAAGGTGGTCTCATGATGCCTCTGTCCCCTATTTTATACCCTCAGTTCATGTGCCTAGAAAACACTAGCCTGGACATGTCCTGGTGGGCTTTGCTGAGTCTCAGAGTTGAGCAATCCCCATTGTGTGGTGCTTCTGCAATTCTCTTACAAAATTATAAATCCTTTGTTTACAACTCCCCTGCTGGCTGATGGTGGTTTAATGCCCAACTGGGTGTGGGTCACCTCCTTCATTGTCGTTGGAGAAATAGAAGTGGGTGACTCCCAAACTCACAACATATTTCAACAACAGCCATACAGCAAAACATCTTAACTTCATACACACTAACTATATATAGTGTGTATGTATAAATATATATATATTGACAGAACAATGGATTTCAGCAGATCATGGCCTTTCCCATAATATCTTACATGGCATGCTTTGGTTGAAATGCCACAACCATATACAAATGATGAATAGGGATTACAGGGTGCTATTTTGAGGCACAGTGTGTCACTGGGTGCTACTAGCTAAGGGGAAAAATAGTGATAGATATGGATGGAGCAATATATCTGACATTCTTCCTCCTCCCATGTAGCATAGAGAATCCAAAAGAAATGATAGAATCTTTCATACTTCTCAGCAGTGAAATCTGAAGGGGTCATATTTGAATGACTGAAATAAAAGGACATGATTTAAAATAAAATGCTGGGTGCTTTTTCTTTCTTTCTTTTTTTTTTATATTTGGCTGAAGCTGAACTACTTGGCAATTTACTTTAAAAATTAATTCAAATTGACTTGGATAGGAACACCACAGATGGAAAACTGGCTGAGACGCAATAAACCCAGGGTAAAGACAAACAATACACTGAGTTGGGGAAGGTGTTTGGGGGTGGGTGGGAGTTTCTGCCAGGACTGGCATCTGGTCCCCTTGTGTGTATACATTATGGTAGTCTTTAATTACAAGATCACACACTATTGATTCCACAGGACACCTGCCTCATTTAATGTGCCGGCTGGACACACAATTACGTTGCATAGGCAGCCATAAATCTGGCAGTTCTTAACTTTGGAGTACTTGATTTTGCAACCCAATAACTTTTTTGCAATGTAGTTTTCATTTGTTTGTTTATATTGATATATGTAATATGAGAGAGAAACTGGCTTCTGCTCTTCAATAAATATGTGATTAGTATAAATGCCAAGCAGGGGGAGAAATGTTTTAGTGTGTTGCAAAAGGATATTAGTAATAGAATGGCATTAATAAATTGGCTCTAGTCTTAAAAATGACTCTCATAATGGCTTTTCTGCATCCCATGCTGATTTGTCTTTCAATGACTCTAGATCAAAATTTTTCAATTTACAAACCAAAAAAACCTGACACCGTCCCCCCCCCCACCCCCAAATGATGGTGCTTTACACTCATTCTGGGATCTGAAAGTCAAACTGTGCTCTTTCTGGCTTGCCTGTCATCAGTAATAAAAAATTCTGCAGGCCAAATTCTGGTTGCACAGTGTAACTAAAGCAGAATTTAGCTTGGCAACAGGAATTTAGTTAACAATTCTGCTACTGAGGCATGAGCCAGTATATGATCCAACTCCCTCTCCATACCTGTGGTTTAACTTTAACATGCTTGCAGGTATAAAAGATTTATAAAAATGTATTTTGGGATCTGGTTCTCTATTACTTATCCCAGTTTAACTTCAGTGTGGTGATACATGACATGGCCAGAGGAGAGAGATGAGTTCAGTTCAGGCAGAATATCAGAAAAATTTTCCTGAATGAAACTGATTGGTCTGGGGAATATTCTCCCCAGGGAAATGGTGGAGGCTTAGGGGTGAAAGTAAGTTAGAGGACTTACCGGTATGCCGGAGTCCTGAGCAGGGGGCGTGGCCTCAACTGGAAGAGGCGTGGCCTTAAATCCCCGGGCCCTTTAAATCTTGATTTAAAGGGCCAGGGCGCCAGCTGTGGTAATGGTGGCTGAGAGCCCAGGGCCCTTTAAATCACCCCCAAGTTACCAGCTGCAGAGGCGGCTGGGAGCCCCAGGGCTCGGGTGCGATTTAAAGGGCCCAGGGCTCCAGCTGCTGCTACTGCTCTGGGCCCTTTAAATCCCAGCCTGAGCCCCGCTGCCGCTACCCCAGGGCTCGGGCAGCAGGGCTCAGGCGGGGATTTAAAAGGCGCTGGGAGGGTAGCGGCAGCTGGAGCTCCAGGGCCCTTTAAATCCCCTCCAGAGCCCCGCCACTGCTAGCCCGGGGCTCTGGCAGCAGGGCTCAGACGGGGATTTAAAGGGCCCCAGGGGGTAGCAGCAGCTGGAGCTCTGGGGCCCTTTAAATCCCCACCGCAGCCCCGCCGCCGCCGCTACCCCAGGGCTTTAAATTGCTCTCGGAAAGCTGGTCCTGGTACGGCAAACCTGTTCTTACTGGTACGCCGTACCAGCTTACTTTCACCTCTGTGGAGGCTCTATTGGTTGGCACACTTAAAACACAGAACTCTAGAAGATATAGGGTGTGAGAGAGATGGATATGAAGATGTATAGGTATTACAATGATGGGTACTTTAAGAATGCCCAAGATAGATCAGGGAGAGAGAGAGTAAGTGAGGTAATATATTTTACTGAACCGACTTGTGTTGGTGAGAGGCAAGCTTTCGAGCTTACACAGAGCTCTTCTGTGACCTGAAAAATTTGAAAGCTTGTCTCTCACCAACAGACATTGGTCCAATAAAAGGTATTACCTCACCCATCTTGCCTCTCTCATATCCTGGAACCAACATGACTACAACATCACTGCATACAAGATAGATCAGTTAGATGACACAATAGGATTGTGCCATCTCCGATTCCTTTGATTCTACACCCATAAACAGCTAGGCATTCAGTGCTTAAATATCTAATAAAAATATGTTTCAGGGAACTGGGCAGAGTAATTTAACTCCAAATCTGCTGGGAATATAATGTAAAACACATATAAAGGTGAACATGAAAACTGTTCCTCCTTAACCATAGGTGTAGTTTGATTTCTATATTTTTTTTGGGAAGGGGAGGGGAAGCTCCAGTCAGGCTGATGGGGCTATATGTGGGTGGGGGGCAAATTCCATGCCTGCCTGAGGCTTGCAGTTTAGTGGGGCGGGGCAATACCCCCCTGTTTCCCCAAGCTACACCCAAGTTCTTAACCCATCTTCTCTCTTCTTGTAAAGCCACCATCTGCCTGCCACTTATGTTACTTAACACCTTCAGAATGTCCTTCACCTTGGTTAGATCTCTTACCTGCAGTAAGGGGATTGCTAACAGGATGACTTCTTTTCATCTTCCTTGCCAGGAAAAAATAGAGGAACACCAGGTCCAAGAGGACAGGAAAAGGCTACAGTTTAACTTCCCAATGCCACTTAATAGCACAAACTTTTAAATACATAAATCCTTAAACTGCAGAGAAGATCATGTGAAAGGCAAGACTGCAGCAGCCAGCTATTGCAGAGAAAATGGACTGCATCAAACAAAAAAGGGAAATGAGGAACTTATTTGGGAATAGAATTAAGCTAAAGCATGGAATTTTCATGAAATATGAATCATTCTATGGGTGGGCTGGTGACTGGAGGATACTGGAGCACAGACAAGGAGGGAGAGAACATCTGAGGATTTGAAAAGAAAAGTCAAACAGTAGAGGCAGCATGAAGATTAATATTTCAGAAGTCCTCTTTAAAATCATGTTGTTACAGTGCTTGAGGCATTAAATTTGCCAGGCTGACTACAATGGGAAATCAGTTTGGCTTAAGCACTGTGCAACCATGGAGAATTCACAGAAGTTTTCAACCAGGCTAATATATTATGCATCTGAGTTGGACAGAAGAAAATGTAAATCTTAAACATAATAATTTATGGAGCAGGAGAGAAGCGCGGAGTTTAAAAATGCAGTATGAAGGGGATGCCAATAAGAAGGAATCGTGTGAAGAGGAACAGGCAAGGATGAGGGAAATGTTACAAGGAGGCACTTAAAGAAATATTAGCTCTGGGAGATGAAATTATTTTACTAATGGGGAGAATAAAACATTGCCCATTATCACATGGGGGCTAGTAACAATAGGAACAACTGGTCTCGTAACTATCATTTCTCATTGCTGTCAATAAATGGTGATGCATACACACACTACTTACTGAAAGGACAAGCAAAATTCATGTACAAAGGTATGATGCTCATGTGTGGTATATGCCCTCAACTAATCTTTATCTTCCCCTCTGCCACTCGCAAACCAGCAGAGCTCTATTGGGCAGCAGTGTCCTTCCTGGATCTAAATAGGAACTATCTTCCCTCCTGTTCTAGGCTGGGAATACAGAAGGGAGGTCAGGCATTAAAATACAGTGGGAACTAACTTATGGAAAGTTACCTTTTATAGCACAAATGGGCAGGGGCAGGGATTGATGTGTTCAGTAGGATCCAGCAACATGTGGCAGTAGAAGAGACCACCAGCCTTGCTTTCAGTGAAGATTGGTTCTTGGTTGTGAAATAAAGGGGCTTTAATTTGATCATCCTGTATTACCTAACACATGGTTTGAAGGAACAGAAGTCCAGTGAACAGGACAACTTCATTTTCTAAGGCTATTCTTTTTCTCCTCTGCATGTGGCTCTTTGCATTGTATGTTTTACTGTGTCTCTGCTCTGCAGTAATTCTTGGCTTAACTATTCCGAGAGTTTGGTAATTGAAGCAGAATACATCTTCTTTTTAAAGAACAATCTAATTCCACCCTCTCCCCCAAAACACACCTAAAACCAAAGCCAAAAACAAATGCTGCATAGGGAATTTCATGTATTCTAAAAGGAAGCCTAAGCAAGGCAGTAAATTAATGATCACGTTCACCATCTGTAATGCTGGTTCTGGAGACCTAGATTCTGTTGCTCATCTGGCAGAGCTAGAAAAGTGTCTGTCATTAATCCACATGAACGTTTCCTATCTAAACAAATCTTACTATGAGCAGAGCTGCACTTTCTGACTTCAGGGAGCACTGTTCTGAATGCATCACTAGCAAAACCATGGTCAATAAGGTATACCTCTCAGTAAATTCTGTAAAAGGCACAGCCTTAGAGAACAAATGTGTTGCAGATTATTTCCCCCCCGACTGGCATCTGTATAAAATGATGGAAGGGGTGGCAGGGAAAGGAGGGTGAATTAAAAATATTGTTTAGCTTCAAAATTAAGCAATGAAAAAGTGGTAAGAAACACAAATCTCAAAAGCACTGAGGTCAGGACTCTTAAAGGTATTTAGGTGCTCAACTCCCATTGAGGATCTGGGTTTGATTTCAGCCAGGAAGCAGGATTTCAAAGTTGTTGTTAGATAAGGATTAAATTGTCACCCCTGTATGCGCCACTGGTGAATGTTCTAACGTTCAGCATCAAAGCTCTGACTGGAAATGCCTTCTCTCTGCAGGAGTTTACAGGGAGTGCCCACTCACTTGGTTACTGGCCGTGTGCACGGGTGCTATGGAAGCAACCATCAGAGTTGCTGATTGACACTCCTGTGGAGACAATTACTACTTTCCTTTATAGGCTCTGCTTCTATAGGGAACTTGGTGCATGCAGACAGGCTCTGCCCTTCAGGGGGTGGGGGCTTTATTGAAATCATAACAGTCAGTAAGGCTCTGTGTGGGTGCAGGGGTTTGCTCAAAGCAAGTTTTGGGCCTTGGTTTATGTATGTGTTGTGGCTGAGGGGTGGGATACTGAGCGATTTTCATGTTGTTTGAATGCCATTGGGGGGTATCTGTTATGATGTTTGGCCACAGTGCTTGTCTAAAGTTCTTGCTTTTAGCTATTCTTTTTTTACCTTCAGAACTGAGTCTTCTGGCCCAAATGAATTAAATATAATACAGTCCTAGTATTCTATCCAAACTATAACTACACTCCTGAAGGCAATAGAATTTATTATTCACTTTACAGTTAGTTCTCTGCTGGAGACAGAGTTTTCTTCACTTTGTGGAGTCCTTTGTATCTCTCCTTCAAAGCCTCTTCAAGCCTGTTTCTTCCTTTTTCCTTTACACCAGGAAATTTTTGCTTTAAAAAAAAAAATCACAATCTCATTGCTGAACAAAACCTCTGCAGCCATAATTACTAAGCTTTTGTTAGCCTAATTAGTGGCAAAGTCTGACTGGAACCTGGGTTGGGTAGAATTCCCCAGCTGAATTTTTATAATCGTTTGACTCCTCAGTTTACAAATGAGTGAATTGTAAGTCAGAGCAGAATTTATTCCTCCATAGGAATGGAACAGAATTTGCAGTACTTCAGATAAAATTCTCATCAGAGTCACTGGGAGTCATGCCTGTGTAAGGACTTGAGGACTAGGTGCTATGTCTGTTGGTCTTAACTGGCTCCCTTAACTGTTCCTTAACTGGCATCAAGAAATCTCTGTTAATGTTAATCCTAATGCAAATTGTCAGAACAGAGCATGGGGAGGTATCAGCACTTGTTATTTCTACACCTGCTTTTGTTGCCCATCTGGTATTTTTATTCACTTCATTTTGTAGCCTCAAGTACAGTTCATGAAAGATGGACCTGAGAACAATGTATAGGTGTAGAGGGCAGGGTTTTATTCCTGTTTAGTACTACTGTCTACAACTTCTCTGTGGTGTTGGTTAAGTCATTTAACCTCTTGTAAATTAGTAATAATTAGTAGGAGCTGGTCTAATAGAATTTAACAAATACACAATTGGGTGAGTTTTTTGGCTTTGAAAGTCATTTCTGTTATCTGCAGCTTAAAAATATTTGACCTATCTATGGATTATCTAACATTGCTGTTCAAAATTGAAACTGATCACTCAAGTCAGTAATAATATCTAGCTCTTCTATAGCACTCTTCTCCAAGTGCTTTACAAAGGAGGTAAATACCATTATCTCCATTGTACAGACAGGGAAACTGAGTCACAAAGGTGAAGCGATAGCTGCAGCAACATCTGAAAGGTGAATGGCAGAACCAGGAATAGAACTTACAGTTCCTGAGTTCCAGTCTATGGCTCCATTAGCTAGGTCACATTGTTTCCCTCAAGATTGTAACCTCTGTGGTGTAGGTGATTTGTCTTAAGTGCTTGAATGTATGTGGCATACATTGGAACCTCTAGGTGCTATCATAGTTGAACTATTTAATAATACTGGGATGAATAAATCTTCAGTGTTTCAATAAATGAATCAGGTAGACCAGTTTGCAAGCTGTTTTGAGATCCTGGGCATCCTAGTACTATATACATGTATTCTATATCACTCTTTATTATTATTGATAAAACTGCTACTCTCACACTTACAGATAATGTCTTTAAATATCTGCCTGCTTAAGGAAGCAATGAACCAAATTCATCCCTGGTGTAGTTTAGCCTAGTATATTTTAGAATTGCTCATGTGATTTGGGGTTTCTGTATTTTACTAGTCTGTTGCATATGTTGATGACAAATTTGGGAGATAATGTATATCATATGCTTTAAAGCAGAGGTTCCCAAACTGTGGTCTGTGGACCACCAGTGGTCTGTGAGCTCCATTCAGGTGGTCCGCAGGAAGTTCCCCCTAAGGTGCACGCCTGGGTGGCTGCACACGAGAGAATTAAGGGCTGCCCACCTAATTAGTAAAAAGAAAAGGAGCACTTGTGGCACCTTAGAGACTAACCAATTTATTTGAGCATAAGCTTTTGTGAGCTACAGCTCACTTCATTGGATGCATACAGTGGAAACTGCAGAAGACATTATATACACAGAAACCATGAAAAAATGGGTGATTATGACTACAAAAGGTTTTCTGTCCCCCCACCCCACTCTCCTGCTGGTAATAGCTTTATGTAAAGTGATCACTCTCCTTACAATGTGTATGATAATCAAGGTGGGCCATTTCCAGCACAAATCCAGGTTATCATACACATTGTAAGGAGAGTGATCACTTTAGATAAGCTATTACCACTCTCCTTACAGACACATAGGCATGGCTCTACTAATTAGGTGCCTGGACCCTGGAGAAGATGCACATGTAAGGTGAGGTGGTGGCCGTGGGGGGGAAATAGGGGATAGGTGGGAGGGGGCAGTGGGGTGAGAAGGGGGGGGTGGAGGGAATTTGGGACGTGCAGGGCTGTGGTGGCCAGAAAAAGAGGTGACTTTCCCCAGCTCCAGGACTGTGACTGCTGTGGTGGGGGAGAGGACCCCCTTCTTCTCAGCCCTAACTCAGGGGCCCCCATGGAAGGGGAGAGAGGGCACATCCATCACAGTAGAAAGACTACTGATATTAATATGAATTGTGGGCTTTTATTGGTAGAACAAAAAAGTGAATTAAGTTTTTTGTTTTTTTTAATATAGCGCTTTTATCCAAACCGTAGTTAGCTAATGGTACAAACAACATTTGGAAAGATCATTAAGTGGTCTGCCGACACCCTCAGCAATTTTAAGTGGTCCATGGAAAAAAAAGTTTGAGAACCACTCCTTTAAAGCATATTAAAATACAGGATACCTTTGCATTCCTAGCTGTTAACTCTCTGTGGGGGTGTGTGTGGAGGGGGGCGTATCCTGTACATATTTACAATTTGTCCGAGTAAAGGAAAGACACAATAGTGCACTTCCAACTGCACTGAATATAAAAATGGTCTTATGTCAGATCTGAGTGCTTTATTCTCTTGACTGCTATATTGAAGTATTATCTGAGACTGCAGCCTGATCTCTTTATTTTAAAAAAAAAAAGGCTAATTTTCTTCCTTGGAACCAAACCCTGCAGTGTTTACTTAAATAAGATCCCCATTGACTTCAGTGGGGGGTTTGCCCAAATAAAGACAATAGGATTGGCCATATATAGGGCCACTGAATTCAGTGGAAAGATTCCTATTGACTTTAAAAGGTTTGGGATCACACCCTTAGTTCTCAGTGGTGATGGTGATGTCAATAGACTCAGTGGCAATGGAATCAGACTTCCAGATTATTGGCCTGATTATGCAAATATATGTGCACGTGAGTTTGGCTACTCAGGTGAGTGATTTGGCTGTGTGATTTCTGATCCAGCCCTTAGGCTTCAGTAAAAAGGCAAGAGATCCAGAATGCGCCATGTGCAACACATGAAAACATGATCCTTTCCCTGAAGAGCACACAGTTGAATGTGGAGAGGGTGATAGTGGACCAGCTCAGGAAGGTGTTCTGTATGCAGGGAGCATCATGACAAGATGTGGAGACGCTTCTTGGAAAAGCGGATGATGAATGTGGTGAGTCTGGCATTGTTACAGTAGCGTAGTGCTGGGCAGGGCTGGCAATATGAGAAGACCCTAGGGACTAAGTCAGGAGTGGAATTATTTAAGACCTGGAAGGAAAAGATGAGGCGTTTGAATGGGACTTGTTCCTGCTGCCAGTTTATGCAGCTCTCCTGAACCTCAGATAAAAGTCCAAGTTTTGGGAGTTGTAGGAGCAGGGATCTAATCCTTTTTCTGTATGTACGTGTGTGATTTATCTAGTAATTTTGTGTGTTGTCCGCAGCACATGCGTTCGCTATACTGTTTTGTTTATGATGTTATCCTCCAGGATGACCTTTTTTTCTCCCCTATGACCAGCACTGATGATTAGAAATTTGTAATAAAAATATTTTAAAAGTGAGGCGGGGGACAGTTGTGACGTGCAAAGGGCTCTAGCAGTTGCATTGCTCAAGCCTTGCTTTCTCTCCAAATCCACAGGTTCCTTCACTTTCTGAATGCAATCTGTATAGAGACCCAACCCATCACAGGCTAACTGTTTCCAGAATGATTTTTATCTAGGTCAAATGCACTGAAGTTGAGTAATTCACAAATTTTAGATTTTATCAGATGGTCATCTGTTCATTCACAGAATTCTCCAAACTTGATCCAGTGTGTATATGCATCTGTGCTGCATTGTTACAACTGATAAAAACAAACTTATTTGTCATGCAAGAGCACCTAAAAAATTAGACAGTTCTGTCTTTATGAATACTTGTTTTTGTGAGTCCTGGAAAGTTGTTGTGTCAGAACCAAAGGTCCAGTAAAATATTCATTATAGGAAAAAAATAAAAATAAGAGCTGTTAGTGGCAAAATTGTTGAAAAGATTCTTTAACTTTTTAAGTGAGGGAGGGTGGTGTATTGGCTAGGGTGTTAGCAGTGGCAGATTAGCCACTGGGTTTATGGGGCCCAAGCCCAGGGACCACAGCCAACTGCGGGGCCCTGGAGCCCCAGGCAGAGCGCCCCTGTGCCCTGACCCCGCTCCTGGGCAGCAGCGCCAGGCGGGGTGGCTATGGTGCCAGGGGAAGCCCCCTGCACCTGCCTGACCCTGACAGCAGCTGGGGGGATGGTGGGGGAAGCCCCCAGCACCTTCCTGACCCTGTCCCCAGCAGAAGCTGGGGGCAGGTGTTGGCAGGGGAAGCTCCAGGACTGGAGAAGCTCTCTCTACCTGCCACGGCCTCAGGGTTGGGGGAGTTCTCACTGCCTGCTGTGGCCTGGGGCCGTGGCAGTGGGGGACAGAACTTCTCTAGTTTTGGGGCCACAGTGGGAAGCAGAAAGTAGCAAATGGGTTGCCGGGCTGCAGTGGGGGAGCAGAAAGGGGGGACCCTAGGTGGAACAGGGGCTGGGCCCTTAGGAAGGGGTGGGGCCATGGGTGGGGCTGCACATAGAGGGGGCAGGACTGGAGATGGAAGGGGTGGGGTGGGGAGAGGGCTCCCCACTTGCTCTGGCCCAGAACCCTAGGAAACCTTAATCCACCTCTGGGTGCTAGCCTAGGACTTGGGAGACCTGGGTTCAATTCCCTGCTTGGGCATAAATTTCCTGTGTGATCTAGAGCAAGCCAGGTAGTCTATGTGCATGCTACAGCTTATGTTGGTACAAGTTATGTCGCTCTGGGGTGTGAATAAGCCACTCCTCTGGGCCATGTAAGTTGCATGGAGTTAAGCACCACTGTGGACAGCACATTAGCAGGAAAGCTGATGTAGCTACTGTTGCTCATGTGGGCTGGAGTAATTAAGTCAATGGGAGAGCTCATGGTGGGTGAAAGGTGTAACTGCTGCACACCTCAAGAAGAATCTATATTTTGCCAAGAAAAAAAATCGGCGGGGAACACGAATTCTGCACATGCGCATTGATGCAGAATTACCCCTGAGTGTAGTGTAGGTAGATCCTAGTAATTACTGCAGTAGTGCATGTCCACAGTACCCTCCTTTGGTCGGTGGTGTGTCCTTACCAAAACTGGGAAATCAAAAAATTTCAACCAGCTGTACTATTGTTTGGTGTGAGGCAATCAAACAGAACCTAGTGGGCGAATAAAGTAGGAACAGAAGAAAGTTCTCAGATCCCAATTCTGGGATTTCATGCTTCTGAGTGCTGAATTTGAACTCTTGCATTTACCACTTATGTTCTACTCTTTATCAGGCAATTTAAAAGGTCTATATAAATGCCATGCTTGAGCCTCACAAATCTCTCTTAGAGAAATTTTTTAATTTCCCAATTTGATTAAAGTTTCCATGGAAATTCTGAATTTTGTTTAAAAAAAATGGAGGGAAATTTTTGAATAAATTTTCACGTCCCATTCTCCCCCCCCCCTTCCATTTTTTTTCAGCCCTCTGTAATTCACAGCTATTGAGAACTGGTAGTAAAAGAAACATGGTGGGTTGGTTCTTCCCTGAACACAAAGGGTGAGGGAGATAGTCAAAATACCTGGTAGACAGCATGTGTTCAAAAGTCTTCTCTGCCCCACCAGTGTACAATAAACCCACTTTATGATGGCCGAGTTACTGCAGATTTACAACAATAGAGCTTAGAGCACGTTTAGTGCCGGATACAGACATAATGGCCTGAAAGTTAATCCTGTATTTTTCAAGGAAAAAGTAGGAGTGAGAAGAAGGTTGCATAACTACAGTGCTGTTTCTTCTGACATTCAATGGAAGAGCTATAATGGCACCAGCGAACAGGTTTTCTGAAATGGTGGATGGTCTTATAACTGACCTCACCCCAGTTATATCTACCTAACACAAAAACAGTGTTTGGCCAGCAGCTCACAAACAGATGAATTGTCTTTCTCCTGCCATCTGTTAGCATTCAAAAATTTCACTGACTTCAATAGGAGTTCCTGTTGCAATCAAATGTGACTTCATACATGTGCACACAACTGTAATTAGCAGAGATCAAATCCTGGACATTCAGCACTGAATGTATAAGTTTCTACATCTGACCTGAAATAAAGCTCCTTCAGCTGAGTAGCAGGTTGTTCTGGGCCTGGACATGATCAGAAACACTAAATGCCCCAACAATTACTATGTGGGTGAAACCAGACAATCACTACGCTCTTAGATTCTCACGGAAAAATGATAAAACACAAACACACCCTATCACCCTTTTCACAAAGCGATCGCTCTATATCTGACCGCTCCATGCTCATTTTCAAAGGAAACCTGCACACCACCTTCAAAAGACAAGCCTGGGAGCTTAAATTCATAACTTTGCTAGATACTAAAAATCATGGACTGAGTAGACACTGGATTTGTGGCTTACTACAACAATCTATAACTCACTAACATGCCCTGCCACAAGCTGCCTTTTTTCATTGCTCCCTGACAGCATCTAGAATTCAGTCTTAGGGCAAATCTACAGAATAGCAGTGTAATTGCACTGCTTTAGTGTGTCTCGTGAAGACGCGCTATGCAGGTGGGAGTGTCTCCTGCCAACATAGTGCTGGTATGGATAGCACAGAACTTGTGTCACTTGGGGGAATAGGGGGGGCTTTTTCACATCCCTGAGCGATATAAATTAGACCAGCGTAAGTGGTAGCGTAGACCTGCCCGCGGTCTTTGTCAGCAGAGAAGTAGTGAGCTGGATTTGCATGAAAGTAACAATTCTGTGAACCACTGCTAACAGCAAAGAGGTTTGCTCTGCTAAGGAAGACCTGGTACATCTTTAAGAAGCTGGTCACTTGTGAATCCTTTGATCCTAAAAACAAGAGGCAGGTAGGTTTAAAAATACTAACGAATCTTGAAGGCTGTGCCGAGGCACCATTACTGGCCTCAACAATAACAAAACAATAGCAGAAATTTTCTTAGCCTTTTGTCGTGTTGAACTGATTCTAACATAAGCTTGAACCCTGAGGCCCATGTTTGCCAAGTAGGGGTCTGCTCTTCAGACAGTTTGGCACCACAGGCAGTCTTGATCCACCAGCAAAGAGCCTGATCCCAGATCCACGTCTGTGGTCTGGTTTTATTCTAGTGCCAGTGAATTGTAGTAGAGATTGAATTCCCTAATCACGCTCCTCTGCTAAAAGAGGGAGCACTTTGGCTTTGCCCCCTGAGTTTGCAGCCTGGAAATGTGTGACAGGAACTATCACCAGAAGTCACTGAGTTTCTGAAACCAGTGAGGGAAGAGGTTCACCATTCCCTGACAGGTATCAAAGGACCTGTGACTGAGGGGTGGGGGATGGTAAACAAACAGAGAAATGCATGTTAGTTCATGGGGAATCCTGCGATGGTCATGGGAAGATAAAATGGTTGCAGTAACTGGCAGTGGCTTAGCTAAAAATCCACAAAGAGATGATTAAAGAGAAACAGACAACTCTGCATGTCTTGTGCTGGAGACCAAGACAGCACCTGCAGTAAGGGGCCACAGTGTGTCCCGCTGAGTTGTTACTATTTCCATATCCCCTACCACCATTGGCAGACCTACACTTCACTGTCCACTGGAAAATTTGTATTTGCTGCACTACAGTGTAGGTTTCTCTTGATAGCAAGAGCAGCGTTAGTGGGCTATCCATTATCTGTAACTTACTGTGATCATGCTGTAGACCTTGGTGGGGAGATGCACAGCTCCCCTGACAGCTAGATCAGGTTTAACTGTGGTTCAGGATATCAAAGTCTGAGTGAAGAGAGAGCTAGAGGGAGGGACTTTGGATGTGCCCTTACTCCTCGTGTTTTCCCTGCTGTCCCATTGGAAGATACCAAATGGGACCATTTCTGTGTTGCACATTGATCAGGCTGCATACAAAGTAGGTGGTTTGGCTTGTGGATAGAATTTTGAGGAAGCAAGTTGCTACACCTTTTTGTGCATACACCACAGGTATTGCCCTAAGTCAGGAACCGCCTCCGAGTCCCATCCCCCCCGGCCCCCGCAAGAATACCAATGAGGTAAGGAACAGGAGAAAGGAAAAACAGCCCTGCAGGGCTTGCCTTAATAAGCTCCTCTGGAGTTCCACTATTGTTTAATACTTTCCCAAGAATTAGATCACCAGTTCCTTGAGGCCCTTCCACTTGAATGGAACTCCTAGTATGAGGCAGCTAAGATGTAAGTATCCAGGCAATGGAGCCAGGGCATTCCAGGATGAAAACTGCAGTATGGTTTTGAAAACTGCAGTATGAGTATGGTTTTCCGACCAATTGTGCAACTGCCTTACAGTAGGTTTGTCTAGGCTATATTTCCCCAGTTTGCTTATGAGAGTATCATGTGAGATAGTATCAAAAGCCCTACTTAAGTTGAGAGATGTCACATCTACTTCTTTCCTCCTATCCACCAGGCTTGTTACCCTGTCAAAGAAGGGTATTAGGTTGGTTTGACATGATTTGTTCTTGACAAATCCATGTTGTTTGTTCATATCACCTTATCTTCTAGGTGCTTATAAATTGATTGCTGCATTTTCTTTCCAAAATTAAGCTGACGGGTCTATAATTCCATAGGTTGTCCTTATTCCACTTTTTATAGGTTGGCACTATATTTGCCCTTTTCTAGTCCTCTGGGATCTCTTCCCTCCTCCATGAGTTCTCAAAGATAATTGCTAATGGCCCATAGATCTCTTCAGCCAGTTCCTTAAGTATTCATGGATGTATTTAATAAGGCCCTGCTGTCTTGAAGACACCTAACTTGTCGATGTAATTATTCTTTCCCTATTTTAGGTTCAGATCCTACCCCATTTACACGCATGTTCACTATGTTAGTTGTCTAATCCACTCTTAACCTTTTCGGTGAAAACTGAAACAAAAAAGGCATTCAAAGCTTTGGCCATTGCTGCATTTTCTGTTATCTTTCCTTCCTCATTAAGTAACAGGTCTACCCTGTCCTTAGTAGTCGTCTTGCTTCTCGTGTATTTGCAGATTATTTTGTTGTTGTTGCCCTTTATGTCCCTATGTTTAATCTCATTTTGTGCCTTGGCCTTTCTAACTTTGTCCCTACATGCTTGTGTTGTGTTTTTTTATAGTTATCCTTTTTTTACTTTGACCTTTTTGTTTGACTCTTTTTTTTTTTTTTTCCCAGTTTCAGATCACAGAAGATCTCCTGGTTAAGAAGTATAGTAAAAGACCACCTTGGCTTATCTTTCCTATGCATTGTCTCTTTAAAAAACTGCCATCCCTTCTGAACCCTTTCCCCTTAGACTTGCTTCCCATCTGATCTAACCTACCAATTCTGAGTTTGCTAAAGTCTGCCTTTTTGAAGTTCATTGTCTCAGTGTTCCCCCACACCACTGGCTCCTTGTCCCATTCTCCTTTCCCAGTCCGTACTAGTTCTCCCTCTGCATGCTGGCGCCTCATCAGATCTCTCTCCATTCCCGCCTTACCTCCTGCCCCACTAGTTCTCCATCCCAGTCTCCCCCCAACCCAGCTCAGAATCCCAGTTTCTCTCTCCCTCCCCCCAGCGAGCCTCCAGTCCCACTTCCCCTCCTAGGATCCTTGTCTCAATCAATACTGCCCCCATGGGTCTGGCTCTTCAGACTGAAAATAAGACAACATTTTTAACAAGGAGGGTAATTAGCCATTGGAATAATTTACCAAGGTTTCTGGTAGTTTCTGCATCACTGGCAATTTTGAAATAAAGATTGGATGTCTTTCCAAAGATATGCTGTAGTACAGTGGTTCTCAACTGTGGTCCACCGTTTGTTCAGGGAAAGCCCCTGGCGCGCCGGGCCGGTTTGTTTACCTGCCACGTCTGCAGGTTCAGCTGATCGCGGCTCCTGCTAGCCGCAGTTTGCTGCTCTAGGCAAATGGGGGCTGCAGGAGGGGCAGCCAGCACATTCCTCTGCCCATGCAACTTCTTGCACTGCTCACCCCCCCATTAGGCTGAAGTGGCAAACCACAGCCAGTGGGAGCCGTGATTGGCTGAACCTGTGGACACAGCAGGTAAACAAACCGTCCCGGTGCGCCAGGGGCTTTCCCTGAACAAACGGTGGACCACGGTTGAGAACCACTGCTCTAGTGGAAACAGGAATTAATTCAGGGAAATTCTATGGCTTGTATTATGCGGTAGGTCAGACTAGATGATTATAAAGCCAGAAGGGACCATTATGATCTATGAATCATCTGAAAAAGAAAGTGAAAGCTAAATCCAAAACTTTAAGCCGCAATTATGCCCCAGTTGCTCAGCACTGAGAGTTTTTTCTTTCATACAGTGAATCATCCATACAACATGCATGTCTCTCCCAATCTTCATCTGCTGGGAGCTGCTCGAAGTCTCACCCCAGGTTACTGGAGAGGCTTGACCCAAGCATAGGAGACTCCATTTTTTCCCCACAATCAGCTGTTTGTTTGTTTTTACTATAGAAAATGGGAAGTGTCTAATCTCTTTCAACTATGAAGTTCCAAGTTCAAGTTGCTCTTTCTCCACAGGCTGGCAGTACTGCAGAGGTAACCATGTCACACCATCTTTGTTTCCTTTAAGCAGCCTCTCAAGTGAGAGAATTGCTAGGTGAATCTGTCAAATTGAAATCCATCCAGATGGGACGTTGTGTTTAGTGTCCATTCCAAATCTCATGTCACCTCGACCACCTCTCTCCTTTCTCCCAGGGTTAGACAGTTTTTCTTTATTGCTTTTTGATGAGAATTTTTGTAGGGCTGTCAATTAATCACAGTTAACTCACGCGATTAACTAAAAAAAAATTAATCTTGATTAAAAAAATTAAGTAACTATTCGCAGTTTCAATTGCACTGTTAAAAATAGAATACCAGTTGACATTTATTAAATATTTTTGGATGTTTTTCTACATTTTCAAATATATTGATTTCAGCTACAACACAGAACACAAAGTGTACACTGCTCACTTTACATTACTTTTAATTACAAATATTTGCATTTTAAAAATGACAGAAGAAATAGTATTTCAATTCACCCCATGCAAGTACTGTAGTGCAATCTGTTTATCGTGAAAGTGCAATTTACAAATGTAGATTTTTTTGTTACATAACTGCACTCAAAAACACAACCATGTAAATTTTCAGAGTCTTCAAGTCCACTCAGTCCTACTTCTTGTTCAGCCAATAGCTGAGAGAAACAAGTTTGTTTATATTTATGGACGATAATGCTGCCCATTTCTTATTTACCATGTCACCTGAAATTGAGAACAGGCATTTGCATGGCATTGTTGCCGGCATCGCAAGATATTTACATGCCAGATGTGCTAAAGATTCTTATGTCCCTTCATGCTTCAGCCACCCTTCCAGAGGACATGCGTCCATGCTGATGATGGATTCTACTCGATAACAATCCAAAGCAGTGCGGACTGATGCATGTTCATTTTCATCATCTGAGTCAGATGCCACCAACAGAAGGTTGACTTTCTTTTTTGGTAGTTTGGGTTCTGTAGTTTCTGCATCAGTGTTGCTCTTTTAAGACTTCTGAAAGTATGCTCCACACCTCATCCCTCTCAGATTTTGGAAGGCATTTCAGATTCTTAAACCTTGGGTTGAGTGCCGTAGCTATCTTTAGAAATCTGATATTGGAACCTTCTTTGTTTTGTTAGATCTGCAGTGAAAGTGTTCTTAAATCAAACAACATATATGCTGGGTCATCATCCTAGACTACCAGAACACACACTATATTACAGAAAGCAGGCAAAACAATGGTGCAGGAGACATACAATTCTCCTCCAAGAAGTTCAGTCATAAATTTAATTATCAAATTTTTTTAAACAAGCATCATCAGCATGGAATCATGTCCTCTGGAATGGTGTCCGAAGCATGAAAAGGCATATGAATGTTTAGCATATCTGGCACGTAAAAACCTTGCAATGATGGCTACAAAAGTGCCATGCGAACGCCTTTTCTCACTTTCAGGTGACACTGTAAATAAGAAGCGGGCAGCATTATCTTCCATAAATGTAAACAAACTTGTTTCTCTTAGCTATTGGCTGAACAAGAAGTAGGACTGAGTGAACTTGTAGGCTCTAAAGTTTTACAATGTTTTGTTTTTGAGTGCAGTTATGTAACCAAAACAAATCTACATTTGTAAATTGCACTTTCACGATAAACAGATTGCACTACAGTACTTGCATTGTGTGAATTGAAATACTATTCCTTTTGTCATTTTTGCAATGCAAATATTTGTAATCAGAAGTAATATAAAGTGAGCAGTGTACACTTTGTGTTCTCTGTTGTAACTGAAATCAATATAATTGAAAATGTAGAAAACATCCAAAAATATTTAAACAAATGGTATTCTATTATTAACAGCATAATTAATTGGATAATTAATTGCAATTTTTAAAATCTCTTGACAGCCCTATTTTTTTTGTGTGTCCTGATTCATGATAGTCTATGGGGGCAGTACAATAGAAAGTGCTTGTCTGTCTCTGACATTGAGTTATACAAAGCACTGTCCAAGCCCACAGAAGAGAGTGTGTGCAATCAATCTCATATTCAACACATTCCTGATTACTAGCATGCAAGGAAAAATGACAAGCTCTGGAAATTGAAACATGCATTAAATTCTCTTCTTTTCAGCAACACCCTTCTTCCAAAATGCATAAAATGTGGTCAAGTCAAATAGCCTGCCCTAGGCTCATCTTTCCTCCCAATAAACTTCCATATAAAATTTCAGTGATGAATCTGGTCATTATACTGACCTTTTTAATAGATAAACAATACCTGCAGCTTCAGGCAATGTATTTTCAAGGGGAAGTAAGCAATCCATCTCCTATTATTTAGAATGTTAATTGGCTTTAAGGTCATTGTGGCTCGTGCACCCATCTGTGAAGAAGTATTATAGCTAACCTTTCACAAAAAAAGTTTGAAGGGGAAATTCAAAGTAACAGGGATGATAAAGACTTATTCATCTTGGCACCTATGTTGCTGATATCATCTATCAGTCACCTACCTGTGAATGCAGGCCATGCTAGGCGTTTTCCTTGACCCACTGGCTATTTTACTCAATTTAGGAGATTCTTATAATTACAAAACACTAATACTCAGCACTTTTATATTGCGCTGTCCCAGATGCTCAGATACTACAGTGATGGGCGTGGGATTTTGAATACAGTAGCACTGTGACAGCAGTAAAATTGTGTAATATCTAAGAATATTGAGATGTAATAACGTTATGAACACTGTACGTGACCTAATCGGTAATGGGAAGTTATAGTACATTGTGTTATAAGACTTTCCTGAATGAATACATTTATCTAGCTTCATAGAGGACTGTGGGAAGAACAAATAGGAAGAAAATGGCCCCAGATAAGGAATCTCTAGCTTTATCCATTGTTTTTTCAAGTGTGCGCCATCAGCTTTGAAGATCTTACATACTATCTCTAATAAGTGTAAGCCTTGTTCTGCCAATGCTCGTGACCACGCACCCTACAATTGTCTTGTGACCCCCTCCCCTTTTGGATCAGGACCCTGCGCGGCTCCACTAATTAGGTAGGTGGCCCTTCATTCTCTCTTGTGGGGCCAACCAGGCACGCACCTTAGAGGGAACTATCCGCAGACCGCCTGAATGGAGCTCGCGGACCATTGGTGGTCCATGGGCCACCGTTTGAGAACCTCTGGTTTAGAGTGTGTGTTTGTATAATATAAATACATACTTTGTATTAATACTTGTGTTGTGATTGGAATTAGTATTAGGTGACCCTCAGAGGTCTAGTTTGATTCAGAAAAGCTCCCAAAAGGTCATATACCAATTTGGACCATATGGGAACCTCTGGAGACAGAAAAATTGTCAATATTTCCAGTATTTCTTGTGTCTGGCTGGGCAGCAAGTGCTACAAAAATATCTTAAGCTTGGTATTTCAGCATATTTGCTCCCACCCAGAAATGGGAAGAAAAGCTAACAATGTTTCTAAGCAGCAAAAATGGTTAAATAACTGATAACCGTCTGTTGGAGCACCTTACATTCTTTAACACATTTATCCTCCCCACATCTCTGTGTGGCACAGAAGTACTTTCCTTCCCCATGTTATGGGTGGGGAACTGAGAGATTAAGTGACTAGCACAGGGTCATATAGGCAGTCAGTAGCAGGGAATTGAACCTAGGTCTTGTGTCCTAAACAAGCACCCAAACCACTGGAACATTATTCTTCTCTATTTTGCCTCTACCTAGTTTGCCTCCTGGTGGAATCTTCCCACTAGGAGGTAAACTATCCTTCTGATCAGCCAATCAGGATTTTCCCATGTTCTGCTTTAGATGGGACCCTTATCTTAGAATCATAGAACTGGAAGGGACCTCGAGAGGTCATCTAGTCCAGTCCCCTGCACTCGAGGCAGGACTAAGTATTATCTAAACCATTTTGCATGAGATGGGACCTTCTTTGCAAAATAAAGACCTGATCCTGTGAGGAGCTGAGCACCTCTGGCAATGTACTCAGTGCCTCGCTCAACTCCTATCGATTTCTTCGGAGCTGAGGTATCTGAGTGTGCCATCGCGTAGGCCCTTAAGGCTATCGGAGAAAGCTGGGGAATCCTAGACTGGCTGGTGAGTTTCCCGTGACAACTTGCTTTAATGGGATGGAACGTGATGATCAGAACTACTTTAGTCCTTCAGGCAAAAGTTCTTCTTAGGGGTTAAATATAGAAAAATGTAAATATAGTCACTGTGTTGCTCCTTGAGTGGGAAAAGTAAGGGTCAGACGGCTGGGGCTTTTTGCTGCATATGCAGTGAGTTTTCAGACACTGAGGTGGGGGAATGAAAAGACAATCACTGTACCATCAAACAAGCTGCACAGGTTACAAATCTTTGCCAGAGGATTTCATAATGCTTACCAGATAATGTACCTCTAAGCTGCTGCAGAACGCTGCGGGTTGTGGGGCATTTGTTCTGGAGATAATCCGTAGTGGTTGTAATGCATTTTGTTGCATATATGGTGTACATCTCCTGTCGTGTGATGTGATGTAACATGGCATGCGGTGTTATAAATAGAACCAGAGATCTTGGGGAAAAAAAAACCTGCCTGGCAGGCAGGCTCACTATCTCTCTCTCTCTCGCTCTCTGAAATGCTTCCTCAGCTCTCACTAGGCTAACTTTTTTTTGCCAACGGGCACCGTCCTTTCTCCCACCCTGCAGTTCAGGTTTCTGTGAATCTGTCGGCCTGAAATGGTTCTCTCCCAAATTTCCTCTCTTTGTCAACTGCCGAGGCACTAAGGCTTCAGGGGACCAGCTTCCTGCTACAGTCGCTCTTTCTCTATGCATTTGTCTGTCCATTTCTAATACCCTCCTCTCCATGGGCAAGATCCTACTCTTAGTACCCTGGTGTAATTACACTGAAGTCCATGGAGTTAATCCACATGTATAATAGCATAACTGAGATCAGAATCTGGCCTTTATATCTTCTCCCTAATGTTTCTTTCCCTCTTCTCCTCCCTTTTAGCATCCCAGTTAAGGCTTCATGATCCTATGCACAATGGTCCTTTTTTACTGGCTCAGTAAAAAGGGATATACAGAATAGAATGATCTATGGTAGCCCTTGTTCTGTGGCCGACAATGTACTTCTGGAAAAAGTCCTAGGGGTATTTAGCAACCACATTTGGTTAAGAGTTTGGTTTTAAGTCTCCTGGTGCTTCTAGAATTGCTCCAGGGCACTGACTGAAAGGAAATAGTGAATTACTAGCATCAATTTCAGAGCCACCTGGGTTTTCCATAGAGGTCTCCTATCCAGCTACTAACCAACACTCTCTTAACGTGAGAGTTTTCAGACTCAAACGTACAGATGTTTAAGGTCAGAAGGGACTATCATGATCATTTAGTCTAAGTTTCTGTACACTGCAGGCCACAGAAACTCTCCCACCCGTTCTGTAATAGACCCATAACATCTGGCTGAGTTACTTGAAGTACTAAAATCATGATTTAAAGACTTCAAGTTGCAGAGAACACTATTTACACTGATTTAAACCTGCAAGTGATCCATGCCTCGTGCTGCAGAGGAAGGAGAGTTGATCAGCTCATATCCTAAGTGATATGGCTGCCTAATTATAGCCTACTACCCAATAGTTATCAGGCTAGAAAACATCAGACATACAAACTGATCTAATGTGCAATTCTTTAGGCTTGTTGGGACTTGTACTTCATTATAGAATCCTAGTGCAGGAAATATAGGCATACTTTGGGGGCTGTTTGTTTTTCATTAGCAACATGTAGTAGTTTTGCCTTCACTTCTCCTATAAAATATAGACTGTAAAGCGTTAGGATCAGTTTCGGAAATAGAGTGCAGTTAAACCAGAGTAAACGAACTGCATTCATGTTTCAGTATAGGACCCTTTGTTTCCCACAAGTGCATCCCACAGATTTTTTAAGGAAATTGTAAATATGAATGCTTGATAAATCATTGCACAATGTATTTTCCTGGGCAGCGAATAATAAGCTGTTCCTATGGTTTCTGAACTAAAATCCTTAAACACACCGACCCAAGACAGAGTGGCTGGGAGAGTGTGTTAAGGACTTAGAGTGCCTGTATAATGTGGTGTAATATGGACAGGTGTATGACCCAGAGGTGATAAAGTGCAAGTTTAGGGTTGGTGTTTTTTCTGCCTCTTTGAAAGGTCCTTTACAGGGTTCCTTTCCCATCCATTGGTTTATGTTTGTCACAACTTTATTGGTGAAATCTTCTCCTCTCTGGCCCAGCTGACTCCTGTTGACCTCAGTGGGCACTGGATGAGGCCCTTAATAACTTAGAGCACAATACCTTGTTTTGTTTTTTTTTCTTTTTCAAAAAGGCTAAAACTCCTTATGACCTCTTCACTGCAAAATGAGTCAAAAACAAGAGTATTATGGCAGTCCATTTTTGTAAGATTTACACCACACTCTCACCCTCACTCTTTCCTCCCCCAAATCCTAAGGATTTCTGATACAGTGATAGACAAGTCCTTAAAAAGATCGAGCTGTCTCATAATGTTCACTGTCCTTCGGTTGCATTGTGCATTTGAGCCATCATCTACCGACTCTGAAAAATAACTCCAGGCATTAATTTTTGAAGGATGTATCTTTCTTTTTAAAGGTTAGATTAGGCTCCATACAGTTCCTGAAATGTAAAAACAAACAGAATGCAACTAGCAATTAATCAGGCTGTTTACAGACTTCCCACTGATCGAGTCCCTACACATGAAATCATTAACCAGAGAGAATGTTAGCACATGAACGCTGCCTTGATTTGTAGTTCCACACATTGTGTTTGGCTCAGTAGCCTAGAAAAAATAAAACAGATTCAGCCTAAAGCAACATAAGTCTTGTTAAATCTCACAACTGATGCTTCTGTCTATAGTGTTAGAAATTAAGAGCATGTTTATGTCCATCTTCACATGCCATCTTGAAAAAGGAACATTTTACTGGAGTAAATTTTTAATGACTTTTTTTTTCTTTTCCTCTCCCTTTATTCAGCTACACTCAGACAGCATCTTCAGTTAAATCTCATCTGATGTTACCCTGCTCCCAGTTTTGGGGGTCAAATGTACCCATCTGGATGCACTGCATTTAATGTTCTGCTCCTTTTATTTTATTTTATAGATGTTCTTTGCATTAGGGCTTCCCTTTATCTCTTGGATTTATTCTCTTCCAGTTTCAGGGACTTATTTGTATTTGCTTTATGGAAGAATGGTCAAAGTAATGACAGTATATGTTCCTGTCTTTCGTCATTCAGCTTTTTTTCTCTGGTTACAAACATTTGTTCCTCCTTACCAGGAACACCTGGAACTAGGATATGACATTCAACGCAGGCTCAATAAGGCTAGACTCTGGCAACTGTATTTAGATGCATATGACAGACATACCTCATAATACTCCCCAGTTTTGATGCTTGGGGGCAGTGCTGCATGGTGCAGTAAAGCAGGCATAGATTTAGTAAGAATTTCAGGGTTCCTGGTTCCCAAGCCGGAGGAGTTCAGGTATGTTATGAAAGGTGGCTGAAGCACGGACCAAAAATGACTTTTTCTTAGTGCATGAGTTCATCCTTTTGGCCACGTGGTCCTAGGGAGGGATTTCAAGTGCTTTGGAGGATAGGATTAAAATGCAAAATGATTTGTACAAAATGGAGAAATGGTTTGAAGTAAATAGGGTGAAATTCAATAAGGACAAATGCAAAGTACTCCACTTAGGAAGAAACTATTAGTTGCACACATACAAAGTGGGAAATGACTGCCTAGGAAGGTGTACTTGGGTCATAGTGGATCACAAGCTAAATATGAGTCAACAGTGTAACTAACTTGCCAAAAAAAAAGGGCAAACATCGTTCTGGGATGTATTAGCAGGAGAGTTGAAAGCAGGACATGAGAAGTAATTCTTCTACTCTGCACTGATAAGGCCTCAGCTGGAGTATTGTTCATTACTGGGCACCACATTTCAGGAAAGATGTGGATAAATTTTGAGACAGTCCCAAGAAAAGCAACAAAAATGATTTAAGGTCTTGAAAGCATGACCTATGAAGATTAAAAAAAATTTAGTCTGGAGAAGAGCGGACTGAGGGGAGACATAACAGTTTTCAAGTACATAAAAGGTGGTTACAAGCAAGAGAGAGAAAGATTGTTCTCATTAACCTCTGAGGATAGGACAAGAAGCAATGGACCAAAATTGCAGCAAGGGAGGTTTAGGCCAGACATTAGGAAAAGCTTTCTAATTTTCAGGGTAGTTAAGCATTGGAACAAATTGCCTAGGGAGGTTGCAGAATCTCTATCATTGGTGGTTTTTAAGAACAGGTTAGGCAACACCTGTCAGGAATGGTCTAGCTATTAGGTAGTCCTGCCATGAGTGCAAGGGACTGGACTAGATGACCTCTTGAGGTCCCTTCCAGTCCTATGATTCTATGATTCACATTGTTTTTGCCCTCCCATGGCTGGAGGATTAAAGCAGTTGTGGTTGTTTGTTGGCATTGGGGAAGGGACAGAAGAAGTTTAAATGGGGGTGGAGAGTGGGCAGGCATTGATGGATCTCAGAATCTTTAGTGCTCTGTTAAATTGCCATCAAAGTATGGGCCAAATGAAGGGCTTGATTCAGTAAGGTATTGAAGTTAATGGGACTGATCATATGATTAAAGTTAAGTATGTGCTTAAAAACCTCCCTGAATCTCGGCCTAATTCCTGGTGTTACTTAATGGATTTTAGTAGCATTATCCGGGGATGATTTCGCCCATTGCCTTATTAATGGGACATATTATAAATAGAACAATAGTAGATTTGGCTGGCGGGTGAGCATGAACTCAACCCCCCTTAACTTCCCTAGTCATCTTTGATTAGACCCAGTGACAATGAGGAAGACCTGAGGCTCAAGTTTCTGTCAGGTTACTATCTCCACTACAACAAATGCAGAGATTCTTATTGCAGCAGGAGTAGTCTCTGAATCGGTCAGCTGCACATTACGCATTATTAGTAAAATATTGTTGTAAATGAATCGAAAATTAAGTGGGGTCAGACTTAATCTGCTTTGTCATTTTTTGTTAAAAACTAGGGCTGTCAATCACAGTTAACTTGTGATTATCTCAAAATTAATCAGAATTAAAAATTAATCATGATCGCACTGTTAAACAATAGAATACCAATTGAAATTTATTAAATATTTTTGGATGTTTTTCTACATTTTCAACTATATTGATTTCTGAGCTGTAGCTCATGAAAGCTTATGCTCAAATAAATTTATTAGTCTCTAAGGTGCCATAAGTACTCCTTTTCTTTTTGTGAATACAGACTAACACGGCTGCTACTCTGAAACCAGTTACAACACAGAACACAAAGTATACAGTGCTCACTTTATTATTTTTATTACAAATATTTGCACTGTAAAAATGATAAAGAAATAGCATTTTTCAGTTCACCTCATACAAGTACCACAATGCAATCTCTTTATTGTGAAAGTGCCGCTTACAAATGTAGGGTTTTTGTTACATAACTGCATTTAAAAACAAAACAATGTAAAACGTTAGAGCCTACAAACCAACTCAGTCCTACTTCTTGTTCAGCCAATCACTAAGACAAACAAACAAGATTGTTTACATTTACAGAAGCTAATGCTGCTCACTTCTTATTTACAATGTCACCTGAAAGTGAGAACAGGCATTTGCCTGGCACTTTTATAGCCAGCACTGCAAGGTATTTACATGCCAGATATGCTAAACATTCGTATGCCCCTTCATGCTTCAGCCACCATTCCAGAGGACATGCTTCTGTTGGGGACACTGGGGCATGGCCACTAGGTAACTCGAGGGGATAGAAGACCACGAGTGTCGATGAAGCCCCCTCGCACTAGGCCCAGATGTCCTTGGCCCCCCCCTCCCGCCTGGAGGCACTCGCAGCAGCTCTGCATACTAGGCCCAAGTGTCCTTGGCCCCCCCGCCTGGAGGCACACACAGCAGTTATGCTGAGAATCTGCAACAATATGTTGCAGAGTCAGACTGCCTGAAACTAAGCAAGGCCAAACAGGGGAGATATGGAAGAACAATGCTGAATAAAGCAGCTTTATGTATAGTTTAACAAATGATACAGAGAATCAGGGAACTAGCTGGGAACTGCATTGGCTAGCTATATGGATACTTGGGGCAGCTTGCTATTGGATAAGTATGCTGGGGAAAAAGGATGTATAAAAGCCTGTGTAACTTCCTGCTCTGTGTACAGGATTTGAGACTCAAATCTCCCTGTACCTATTTGAAGCTTCAAATAAACTTTTCTGCTTCTCCACCCCGTTGTGATTATTGAGTGTAGCACACCGGGTAACGAACCACTCAAGCTGTTGTTCAGCCTCTCGGCACTGGGTGCCGGCAACAGCTTTTGGCGTCCCTGGGTGGGCGACGAGGCTGCAATTTAGCCTTGCCCGGACCCTTCCTGGAGGTCAAGGATTGCGGCGAGAACCGACACCCAGCACGCACCGGTGAGTTCATCGAGGGCCTCGGAGTAGACGCGATTTGATCGACCCCGGAGGGCACAACGGTGCAACGCACTCATATAGTGGAGAAGCAGTTGTGGACGGCGGTGAAGAACCGGTCCCTTAGACATGGGGGAGGAGCAGCTGCAGGCCACGGTGAAGAACCGGTCCCTTGGATAAGGTAGGAACCTTTTAAAATCCGGATTGTATGCTCTGTTGGAACCTGGGGACGCCCAGAGTTACCCGGTAGGTATGGGACAGGGACAGAGCTCAGGGGTTAGGGCACGCTGTACACCCCTAGAGTGCATTCTAGCAAACTGGAAGGTATTTGGTGCGGATCCAATGAGTAAGAGCCATTTAAAATGACTCTGTACAGTTGACTGGCCTCAATATCAACTAGAGGACCAGGAGTGGTGGCCACAGGAGGGTCAATTAATTACAACACGATCCTCCAATTAGTTTTGTTTTGTCAGTGAATGGGTAAATAGAATGAATATTTGTATGCACAAGCGTTTATGGCTTTAAGAAATAGAACAGAGCTGTAATTCTGCAAAGTTGTAATTTGACTCCGACTGGTTCGGTAGTAGCTAATGTTAGTCCCCAGACCCCCACCCCCACTGTAATGGCAGAGCTGGTGTCCCCTTCGGCCCCCACACCCACACCGTATAAGGGTAGGATGCCTTGGGTTACAGAGATTGCCCCCTCGGTGGTACTCTATCCTTTGCTGACCGAGACTGTTGTGGCTTGCCCAGGGGCAGACGGACGTCAAGCTACCACTATGCAAGTTTACACCCATGTGCCATTCAATCCAATAGATTTAGCAGCTTTTAAAACGCAGGCTGGGGAATTCTCAACGAACCCAAGCAGGTTTATTTCAGTCTTTGAGGGGTGCCTCAGTAGTCACAAGCCGGATTGAGACGACTGTAATATCCTCCTGAGAACCCTGTTGTCTGAGGTGGAGAGGGATCAGGTTACAGCTAAGGCAAGGGGAGTGTCAGCGTTCAAGCGGAAAAAAAAAAAAGAAAGGAAGCTATCTGTCAAGTTCCTCTCCAAATAATTGTAAGCGGCTCAGGGCATTTCTGGGTATGGCAGGCTTTTGCAGGATATGGATCCCAGAGTTTGGACTGTGGGCTAACCCCCTGTACGACTGTGTAAAAGGAGTGGATCATGACCCCTTCTATTGGACCCCAGAGGCTGATAGGGCATTTAAAATCCTGAAAAGAAAATTGATGGCAGCCCCAGCTCTGGACCTGCCGGATCTCTCTAAGCCATTTCAGTTGTATGTACATGAATGAAGGGGGGTGGCCCTAGGAGTGCTCACACAGCTGTTAGGAGCATGGAGATGTCCCGTGGCTTATTTTTCTAAGCAATTGGATCAGGTTGCAAAGGGTTGGCCGGCATGTTTATGGGCGGTCGCAGCTACTGCCCTAGTGCTTGAGGAAGCGGAGAAGCCAACATTGGGAGGGGTTATGCAAATCTATACTCCCCATATGGTCCGAGCCTTATTGGATGCAAAGGGAGGGCTTTGGCTCACCCAGGCTCGGATTGCTCGGTACCAGGCTAAGCTGTTAGAGAACTCTGAAGTCACCCTACAGCCTTGCCCCTCCCTTAACCCAGCCACTCTCTTGCCAGAAACAGAGGAACAGAAACATGACTGTTTAGAGATCATACATGCCCAGTACTCCAGCCGTCCGGATTTAAAGGATGTACCTCTCCCAAATGCAGATTATGAGTGGTACACTGATGGTAGCAGTACTGTAATAGATGGGCAAAGGAGGGCGGGTTATGCTGTTGTGACCCTCCATGACACTGTGGAAGCTGAAGGTTTGCCTGCTGGGACCTCTGCCCAGCTTGCCGAACTAATAGCCCTGACCCGTGCACTTGAACTGACAAAAGGAAAGCGGGTCAACATTTTTACTGATTCAAAGTATGCTTTTGGTGTGCTGCATGCTCATGCTGGCCTATGGAAGCAAAGGGGAATGCTGACAGCCCAAGGCTCCCCAGTCAAGTACGGGCCCCAAATCCTCCGGCTCCTAGAAGCCATACAACTCCCCTCGGAAGTGGCGGTGGTACATTGTAAAGCCCATCAAAGGGAGGATCAAGATGTGGCCAGAGGTAACGCCCGGGCAGATAGAGAGGCTAAGCATGCTGCCACCCTGCTATCCCCTCAGACTGAGAACGCCCATATGCATGCCCTTATCCCATCAGTAGGGGAGCTTCCAACCCCTCAGTACTCTGGGGAGGAGAGACAGCTAACTGACAAACTCAGTCTCCGGGAAAAGGAGGGATGGCTCCATTCCCCAGAAGGGAAGGTCCTCTTACCAAAGGGCCTAATCCAGCCAGTGCTGTAGAAACTACATCAAACCACTCATGCTGGCAGGGAAGCACTTATCCAACTAATGGGAAAATATTTTATCACTTCCGGACTCCGACCCCTGGCTGCCCAAGTACAAGCGGACTGCTTAGTCTGCCAAAAGAATAACCCCCGACCGGGACATCCTGTGCCACCAGCTGCCCTAGAATCCACTCCGGGCCCCGGACAAGTGTGGCAAATAGACTTTACTGAGTTTCCCCAGACCCAAGCGTTCAAATATCTCCTTGTTATAGTGAATCGGTTCAGCGGATGGCCAGAAGCCTTCCCATGCCGTAACTGCACTGCCAGGACAGTGGCCCTCAAGTTTGTTAAGGAGCTCATTCCTCGCTTTGGACTCCCCCTGTGGATGGAATCTGACAATGGGACACACTTCACATCAAAAATCATTCAAAGCATCTCACATGCCTTACAGGTCCCCTGGAAACTCCATACGCCCTGGAGACCGCAAGCCAGTGGTGTAGTGGAGCGTACCAATCAGACCCTTAAATGGCGTCTCTCAAAAGTGTGCCAAGAAGCCTCACTGCGATGGCCTGATGCTTTGCCCCTCGTCCTACTCCGTATCCGCGTTCTTCCAAAGGGTAGATTAGGGCTCAGTCCCTTTGAAATTATATTTGGAAGGGCATGGCCTATGAATGGCACCCCGGTTCTGTCAGGGGAATGGGAGTTGGGTAATGTTTTTTTGTCACAGTACATGTGTTCCCTGTCTGCTGTTCTCTTGTCTCTGCACAGGTATACCAAGGATTCCCAGCCTCTCCCCTTGGACTCTCCCGTCCACTCCTTACAGCCCGGTGACTCTGTGCTTGTTCGCACCTGGAAAGACGAGCTTCTCCAGGAAAAGTGGAAAGGACCCTATACCGTCCTGCTGATCTCCCATATAGCGGCAAAGATCGAGGGACACAAGAACTGGATCCATCACTCTCGTCTGAAGGCAGTACCCGCCCCCTCGTCAGCAGAACAGTGGACCGTCCAACCTGCTGACTCCTCATCTAGTGACGATCTCGGGCTAAAGTTACTGTTTAAAAGACATAAATAGCGGGCACCTTAATGCGAAAATGGGCCCACCCAGGTACTGGAGACCCTGGGTTGGAAAGACTCTGGTGATAATTAATTGGGTAACATTGTTATTTTCTGTATTGGTATTTCCAAATTGTGCATATTGGGAGCATAACTCCTTTGTTTCGCTTGCGCACCATGTTGCTACTTTAACAAACCAGACTGATTGCTGGGTATGTGCGCCAATTCCACTGTCCCCCCAAAACGGGAATGCCTCTTGACATGCTGCCCTTGACCCTAGCAGAATTAGCCACCACCAAAGAGCAGGAAAGAACGGACTCGCCATTCTGGAATAAGACCTCTTTACAGCAAGCCACTTATCAGGACCAGGAGTATTCAGTTGCAGTACTCACTGAGGGAGTGTTATGTTTTACCTGAAACCAATCTGATCACTATGGGCTTCCTGTGGGAAAAAGCTCCTGTGTTATTATACAGTGGGCTGATGGGTATTGGATAAATACCAAAAGGGGAGGCCAGCAGTGTGGGTGTAATGGTTCCTCCCCTTTTAGGGAAACTCTTACAAATATTCTTACCACAAAAGAAAGGTTTGGAAATATAACTTGCCGTCCAGTTAATATCTCCAATGTAGCAAGCCAATGGCAAGTGTAATTTGAACGGCACAATTAGAAACGCCCCCACTTGTACCCAGTCAAAAAAATAAGATGCCCTCTTAGGGGCATATCAATTGTTTAAAAAAGCAGCCAAAGCAGCCTTAAATATCCCAGGAATCCCCTTAAGAAACAGTCCTTACTGGGCCCTACAGGGTCACTATTTTGTATGTGGCCGAAAGGCTTACAAGGTGCTGCCAGCCAACTGGACAGGTAGCTATTATATAGCTCATGGAGTTCCTCATCTTTCCATAATTGCCACACTGCCCAAAGGAAAGATTAGAAATGCCTGAGACACCTCTGAGTCATGAGAAAAGACCCTGCGGCGACTGACTACGGCATTAGAGGACAATATGAAGAATCCCCTCACAACCGAGAAGCTTGTAGGGTGCTCTGTACTGGGAATAGCGCCACTGTTTACCAGGCCAGCCATGGCATGCATAGGCCGCTATACTATAAGGCTGCAGATAGTACTTGAGAAAGTGGCCTTAGAGTTAGAGGACTCAGTTAGTGATTTAGGGTCAGCAGTAAAAACATTAAATAAAGAGGTACAGCAGCTCAGGATGTTTTCCCTCCAAAACAGGCTGGCTTTGGACTATCTTGGCATTCCAAGGAGGGGTTTGTGCCCTCGTCGGGCCCCGATGTTGTATATATGTAAATGATAGCAGTTATGAGATCTATGAAAAGGTGGTTCAGGCTGAGGCCCATGTCCGAGCTGGAGCACAGGTTGCCTATACTGCCCCCGAGAGCGATTGGTTGCAAACTTTGTTTTCAGGCTGGGGTTTGTCGGCTTGGCTTGGTGGTTTATTTAGCCTGCTATTGAAAATTCTCTTTCCTGTATTGCTTGTATTACTGTTATTATGCTGTGCAGTATCATGTGTTAGGGCCCTTTTGCAAAAGTTATAAGTCATTCTCTTCAGGGCTATCACAAAGTGCTTATGCAAAGTCCTATTGTAAAGAAATAAGTAGCCCAAGTGAGAAAACTCAGAGCCAAGGTTGTTGAGTGTTCTCAAAGGGGGGAGTTGTTGGGGACACTGGGGCATGGCCACTAGGTAACTCCAGGGGATGGAAGACCACGAGTGTCGATGAAGCCTCCTCGCACTAGGCCCAGATGTCCTTGGCCCCCCCTCCCGCCTGGAGGCACTCGCAGCAGCTCTGCATACTAGGCCCAAGTGTCCTTGGCCCCCCCGCCTGGAGGCACACACAGCAGTTATGCTGAGAATCTGCAACAATATGTTGCAGAGTCAGACTGCCTGAAACTAAGCAAGGCCAAACGGGAGATATGGAAGAACAATGCTGAATAAAGCAGCTTTATGTATAGTTTAACAAATGATACAGAGAACCAGGGAACTAGCTGGGAACTGCATTGGCTAGCTATATGGATACTTGGGGCAGCTTGCTATTGGATAAGTATGCTGGGAAAAAGGATGTATAAAAGCCTGTGTAACTTCCTGCTCTGTGTACAGGATTTGAGACTCAAATCTCCCTGTACCTATTTGAAGCTTCAAATAAACTTTTCTGCTTCTCCACCCCGTTGTGATTATTGAGTGTAGCACACCGGGTAACGAACCACTCAAGCTGTTGTTCAGCCTCTCGGCACTGGGTGCCGGCAACACTTCCATGCTGATGATGCTCATTTAAAAAAAAAAAAAGCATTAATTAAATTTGTGACTGAACTGCTTGGGGGAGAATTGTATGTCTCCTGCTCTGTTTTACTTGCATTCTGCCATATATTTCATGTTATAGCAGTCTCGGATGATGACCTAGCACATGTTGTTCGTTTTAAAAACACTTTCACTGTGTATCTGACAAAACGCAAAGAAGGTACCAGTGTGAGATTTCTAAAGATAGCTACAGCACTTGACCCAAGTTTTAAGAATCTGAAGTACCTTCCAAAATCTGAGAGGGATGAGGTGTGGAGCATGCTTTCAGAAGTTTTAAAAGAGCAACACTCCGATGTGGAAACTACAGAACTTTCACCAAAAAGGAAAATCAACCTTCTGCTGGTGGCATCTGACTCAGATGATGAAAGTGAACATGCATCAGTCTGCACTGCTTTGGATTGTTCTCGAGCAGAACCCGTCATTGGAATGGGTGCATGTCTTCTGGAATGGTGGTTGAAGCATGAAGGGACATATGAATCTTTAGCACATATGGCATGTAAATATCTTGCAACGCTGGCTACAACAGTGTCATGTAAACACCTGTTCTCGCTTTCGGGTGACCTTGTAAACAAAGTGAGCAGCATTATCTCCTGCAAGTATAAACAAACTTGTTTGTCTGAGTCATTGCCTGTACAAGAAGTAGGATTGAGTGGACTTGTAGGCTCTAAAGTTTTACATTGTTTTGTTTGAGTGCAGTTATTTTTTTTGTACATAATTCTACATTTGTAAGCTCAACTTTCATGATAAAGAGAATGCATTACAGTACTTGTATTAGGTGAATTGAAAACTACTATTTCTTTTGTTTTTTACTGTGCAAATATTTGTAATAAAAATAATATAAAGTGAGCACTGTACACTTTGTATTCTGTGTGGTAATTGAAATCTATATATTTGAAAATGTGGAAAACATCCAAAAATATTTAAATACATGGTATTCTGTTGTTTAACAGTTTGATTAATTGTGTGATTAATCACTTGACAGCCCTATTAAAAACATAATTCCTTTATTCATAGGACCATCATCTCCTGGATAGCCAAGAAGAATGAACTTGTAGTTAAGACACAAGACTGGGAGCAAAGAGATCATGCTCTCTTTCCAGCACAGTCACTCCGTCCCTGTATGCCACATTAGCCCTACGTCTAAAACTCTTTGATTGTGGAATAAGTCTTTTTTTGATTTTTCTTTTTTTTTCTCAGATACAGTTACCCAGCGATAGATCAGTCGGTCAACTCATTTGGTGAAGGTGGAGTCACAAACTGTTGGAGAACTGAGGGAGGAATTGCTTTTAGAAGCATTTATATAGTGTGTTTGGGAGAATGTAAACTTGGGTTTGCTGTCACCAGCCATCAAAGCTAGCAGAGACTGTGAATTTCATGGAGGCAGAACTGCTGGAGAGACCAACAGAGCCATGACTGAAGGACAGTCAATTGAATAAACCAAGAATAACCTTCAGGGAGAGAACCAAAGGGACTTTAAAACCAATAGGGAGCTAACAACCCATCCCACTGTGTGTTTTTGCCTATGAGCAACAAGCACATGTTCAAAAGTTCTGTCTCATAAGGGAATGTGATTCTGAGGAGGATGCTTGCTCACACAAGTGGGGAGTTACCCTTCCTCCTCTTGTCTGTTCTTTTTGTACAGAATCTTTGGCCCTTTCCAGAGTTTCATGGTTGGGAGACATGGTCTTGCAGAGGTCATAAGGCTCTGTGTGCCTATACAGATAGGAAGAAGATAGTAACTGGCCTAGTGTACTCCTGCTGCACCTAAACTTTGGTGAGGAATGCTTTGGTACACCCTGAGCTCCTCTGACAACAGGACCTGGGTTGGCTACCTGCATCATAGGATAAATCTACGCTGCAATAAAAAGACCCCCGGCTGGCCTGAGCTTGCGGGGCTTGGGCTGCAGGGCTATAAAGTTGCAGCGTAGATGTTCAGGACTCCCAGGGCTGTCCCTTAGTAGTGATTTCCCCTGTGAGTAGGGAATAAAAGGGACTATATCTCAGTGTGTGTGGATACACACATTGTGGTATAAGAGTGGATACATTTCTGTGACTCCTTGTATCCAGGAGACACTGAGCAGATCATGAGAAACAACAGGAATCTTCAGTAGTTTGGTTCAGAAAGGATTGTGCAGGGAGAAGAAACTAAGAGAACATACCCTGAGCATGGCTCTAAGCGGAGAGCTGTGGAGCAGGCTGACAGTATTTGCCTGAAACACCCCATTCAGTTAGTAGGTGTTCTTTTTCTGAGAAAGGGTTGAGTGGGTTCTGCTGAGCTGCTCTTGCAGGGGACTCATTACCCTTCCTGGATATAAAGGAGTTAATCCTAACTCTCTGGGGACAGAGGATCTAGGATGGGGGCTGAGCAGTCCTGAAGGGGGAATTCTAGGAGCAGCCAAGCCTGGGGAGAAACTGAACAGAACTGTGTGTGTATATTAACGCACAAAACAGTAAGATAATATATAAAGTCAGATCTCCAGAAGAGGATGGTTTTTGTGGAGCAGATCGGGCAAGATATTTGCTCACACTCCAGTATGGTAACCGGTTATGCTAAATGTTTGTTCCGCCACAGCAGAGACTCGGCCAGAATCCTCATGACCCATAAAAAGCAGATAGTGAACCAAAGAGGAGTTTTCCATTGTCTAAGCCATGCTGTGTATGTCTCATCTGTCAGTTGAAAGTTGGTTTTTCCACAGCTGCCTGAAAGCTGCACAGAACAGCCAGTGTATTTGTCTTCACCAGCTAGCAGCCAGAGAGTGGAGCTGAATTAACCGGTTAGTGGAGTTACCTGTCGCATGCATGCATTCTAGATATTAGAACAGCTGAGATGCAAACTTGGACCCCCATCGTCCATAACCAGATCAATTAAAATGGAGCCTGTCCTGTGTAAGCTGTGTCAAACTTTTCATAGGTGGAAGATACTTTGTGCACATATTTGTACATCTATTGTAGCAAAGCCACCTACATTTTAACTAATTCTGATTTTGGCATAAACCTTTCCGTTGGTGTTCTCAGGTGCAATTGAATGAAACCTATGGTGGTTTGGTTGACTTCCCCCCACCCCCACTTTGTTTAATAAATTTCTGAATCTTGTTATTAAACAAGGAGCTGGTTTATTCTCCTGTTGATTCCTCGCAGAAGTTATTAGCCCCTATCACGAATGAGGGCCAACAAAACTAACTATTCTTAAGGTGTAACCTGTCAAAGATAGGAGTTTAAAAAATGTCCTCAGCATGAGTAATTGTTTCCTGTGTTATCTGGAGAGAAAATAGATTTACGTCTCAGAAGCATACCCAGACTGCTAAAATTGGCCACTTTCACAGAGCCTAATTATTTTTTCCCCCTCTTTCCCTTTTAAGAGTTCAGTTTTGATATGGAAACTATCTTTTGAGCTACAGTGATTCAAGGTTTAACTTATCAGAGTGCATTTTCTGATCATTCATCATTGTACTGTGTGGGCCTTTTTCTTCCACCTCACCACCCTATTTGTAACATTTCCTGCATGCTTATTTCTAGGGCTTTGATTTTTGTCACATTTTAGGAAACCTCATGGATGACTCTCAACAACTGTGGATTAAAAATCATAGGTTCCCATTTCTCCTCCTAAGGTAGATTCCTCTTCATACAGTCTTGTGTCCCAAATTTTCCACCTTACTGACACTGCTATTCTGAAAGACTGTGGAACAGAGTGCATCTGCAACCAACCCTGCTTTGACTGATAGAGTGTGGTGTGGGATTTGAACCCAGGACCTTCAGCACAAGGCACTGCTGCTTGAGATAAACATCATTCTGGGATGTATTAGCAGGAGTATTGTAAGCAAGAGACGAGAAGTAACGAGAAGGATGTGGACAAATTGGAGAAAGTCCAGAGAAGAGCAACCAAAATGATTAAAGGTCTAGAAAACATGACCTGTGAGTGAAGATTGAAAAAATTGGGTTTGCTTCATCTGGAAAAGAGAAGACTGAGAGGGGACATAATAGTTTTCAAGTACAGTAACTCCTCGCTTAACATAGTTATGTTCCTGAAAAATGCTACTTTAAGTGAAACAATGTTAAGCAAATCCAATTTCCCCATAAGAATTAATGTAAATGGGGGGTGGGTTAGGTTCCAGGGAAATTTTTTTTGCCAGACAAAAGACATACAGAATAAGTTTTAAACAAACAATTTAATACTGTACACACCAATGATGATTGTGAAGCTTGGTGGAGTCATAGGGTGGGATATTTCCCAGGGAATGCCTTACTGCTAAACGATGAACTAACACTTGGCTGAGCCCTCAAGGGTTAACATGTTAATGTAGCCTCACGCTCTACCAGGCAGCACAAATGGAGGTAGGAGAGACAGCATGGCAGAAAGAGGCAGAAACACATGCACCCTGTGTGGGTGTGAGTGAGAGAGAGAGAGAGAGACCCACATTGTTTGTGTGTGTGTGTGTGTGTGAGAGAGAGAGAGAGACAGGCATTGCCCCTTTAAGTACGCTGACCCCATTCTAAGTACACTGCCTTTTTAAGTAGATCCCCAAGTTGAGACAGCAGCTGCTGCCAGCAAGCTCCCTCTGTCCTGAGCCCTGTCATGTCCCTCCCCCTCCCCGTTCTGTGAAGATGGGGTACAGGAGCGGGGGGAGGGGGACACCCTAACATTAGAACCCCTCTTTTCCCTCGCCCTGCACAGCAAGCAGGAGGCTACAGAGAGCAGCTCCAAGGCTCAGGGCAGGAGCAGCACACGGCAGTGAGGGGAGGGACAGCTGAACTGCTGGCAATTGACAGCCTGCTGGGCGGCTGCCGCACAGGGAACTTAGGGGAATGGGGAGCTGATGGGGGGGCTGCCAGTCCACCCTGGTTCCAAGCCCCCACCAGCTAGCACCAAGGGGCTGCTCTTTCTGCAAGCAGTGGACAAAGCAGGCGGCTGCCAAACAACTTTATAAGGGAGCCTTGCGCAACTTTAAACGAGCATGTTCCCTAATTGATCAGCAATGTAACAACAAAACGGCGTTAACCTGGATGACTTTAAGAGAGTAGTTACTGTACGTAAAAGGTTGTTACGAGGAGGAGGGAGAAAAATTGTTGTTCTTAACCTCTGAGCATAGGACAAGAAGCAATGGGCTTAAATTGCAGCAAGGGAGGTTTAGGTTGGACATTAGGAAAAACTTCCTGTCAGAGTGGTTAAGCACTGGAATAAATTGCCTAGGGAGGTTGTAGAATCTCCATCAATGAGCAAGTTGGACAAACACCTGTTAGGGATGGTCTTTCTAAATAATACTTAGTCCTAACATGAGTGCAGGGGACTGGACTAGATGACCTCTCGTGGTCCCTTCCAGTCCTACGATTGTATGACTGTTCCCACTGACTAATGGCAGTATGAGATTCATAAACCTCTTGTGTACATCAGTTACTAGAGAGAACAAAGAGAGACACTCTTTTAGTGTGGGTTACACATCCATTCAGCAAATTGGCTAGTACTGGCTGGTGAGTAAAAGGAGTGGCAAAGCTATGGGCCTGATTCTCCTCTCTTGCATGGGTGTAAATCATGGGAGCTCCATTGTTACACCGGCATAAATCTGGTGTCAGGGAAAAATCAGACCTAATAACTTGATGTTTAAAAACCTCTAAAACGATGGGATTTGTCATGGAAATCATGGCTGTAATTAAAAAGGGACCTCTACTTTTGGACAACAGAAAACAGAGAAAGGACTGTCTTAAATTTTTCAGGGGTCCTGGAAGCTTTTCTGTAGGACTTGGTAGACTGAGTTGGTGAATGGCAATTTTTTAGATGTGCACCACTTCCAACTTTTGAGGGTTTGATTCATGTTTAATATCAATCGCTCAGGGTGCTCTTTTGTGGTTTTGAGCCCACTTTTAGTTTAAACATATAAAGTTAACTGGTGAACTGGTTTATAGGTACATTACATTAATCTACTGGCCACTGTAAGAGACAGGGCTAGATGGACCACTGGTCTGACCTAATCTGGTCATTCTTATGTTCTTAATCTTCTGGTCAGGTCACCAACAGCTGGCTGTGAAAGGGAAAAAATACAAATATTGAGCTAAATACAATGTTAATTTTGTGTAACAAGCTGGTCAGAAGTATAGGGACCTTGTTTTGATCTGCACACGTATTTATAAATAGATTTTAACAGAATGCTTTTAACTGCACTATTGTTGCTTGAAATCAGAAAGCCTACCAAAATAAAAGTTCAGTCTGCTGCTTCATCTATAATGCACCAGTACCCTTCAAATCACAATCACAATCCAGTTGCCATGCTTTGCTCACAAGAGACCTGGGAAGGAATAAGAACAGTAGAGAAAGACAGACATTCTTTTGGATTCCTAAATTCTAGAGTTGAGCTCTCTGAAAAATAAAACAGAGGCAAAATTAGCTACTAGCTTGACTAAGGAAAAGAGTTGGAAACTAAAAAGCTTTGAAAACCTCGCTAATAGTGGTAAGATGCTATGCTGAAGACTTATGCTATTCTGTTAATAGCTATATATTGTTGACTCATGTAGTCATTTAAAAAGAATCTGGATGCAAAAGGAAGGAAGCATTCAATAATGGTTTGGTTTTTGCAAAAACAGGGTTGGATTTTGTCAGCTTCTTAGAGTTTCTCTGCATATTTTCCACCTAAAACTTTTACCATGGCTGTTAAGGAAAATTGATTTTTTAAAATGAATATTTATTATTTGTTTTCTAGGTGTGTCAAATGCCTCTACCCCGGCTAGGATTGGGCTAGGCATCATTCAATAGAATAGAAGATGATTCTTGCCCTCTAGAGCCTAAAATCAAATCAGACAAATAGATAAACAACAAAAAATAATTTCTGATTAAATGGAAGCATTTGTTATGCAACAATCACAATTATTCATTGTTATGTAACAATTCACAGCTTATTTCCCTGCTTCAATAATTGCTAAGGAAATATAAGAACTTTAAAACATGCAGCAGTCCAGACTTCTCTTTTTGCCAGTACTGAATGGGACTGAAATCACAGAAGTTCTAGGTTCTGTTGGAAATCTTGAACCCATTCTATCTGAGTGTCCTACATGTGGTAAAAGGACATCTCCAGTCCCCACCTGAAATGGATAGATTGCGTCTTTGAAAAAAACCCTTAAATATGCAGTACAAAAATGTTTTATTCAAGGATTATGACTAAACCCGGCTACCACTAAAGTCTTCAGCACTAATTTCAATGTGAGTTTTATCATTAACTTTAAAGGGAAGGAAAAATGGGACCAGTGTAGTAGCAAAAGATATAAAGCCTGATCTGACATATACCTCAGTGTAAATCAAGCAAACATTAAAATCAATGGAGTTACTGTAGCAGAATGCCAGAATCTGGTTCAGTTTTGTTTTCAGTCTTTAAACCAAGTTTCTTAGATAGAGAAGTGGAAGGAACAGGCTATAGAACAAGGACCTGCTGCTGTTTTATTCTTAACTCAGCCCAGGTTAATTGAAAGATATGCGAATGTCTCAAGTTGTCCCGGAACAACTTGTAGTTCCTGTAGTATTTTATTGATGACTGTAGGGTAACAGTTAAATAACATATAAAGCAAACATTGGTAGTCATGCCTGGCTGAATTCTCTGGTTTCTGCAACTGCTTTCTGTCTGTGTGAGTTTGAGTCAGCAGGAAGTGTGGAACTGCACTGTGACATGAGGTGGTGTGACAAATTTAAACTTCCCATTGAAATGGAACCCTCTACAGGAGAGCTTTATGTAAAAAGTTGAATGGAATTTGAGATACAAGATGGAGTTGTTGAAATGGTAGAAGGCACATGGTAGCAATAATACTGAGTGAGTGGTTTTTTTTTTTTGGTCCTTGGGAAACTAAAAATATTGAAAGCTAGTGAGAAACAGAGAGGGTGAAATAGGAAGCACTTTTGCTTGGCTTCAACAAATATTGCTCAGAGAATCAACTGTAGCGACCTGTAGAATTTGATGTAAAGAACTGAAGGAGGATTACCTACAGCTAGAGGTAGAGTTGCATTCACTCTAGATGAAAAGGGTATGTCTACACTGTAATTAGGTACCTGCCGCTGGGTGGGAAGGTCTGAGAGCTTGGGCTGCAGCCCAAGCCTGAATGTTTACACCACAATTAAACAGCTCCACAGCCTGAGCTTGAGTCAGCTGGCACAGGCCAACTGCTAGTGTCTAATTGCAGTGTAGACATACCCAAAGAGGCTATGGGGGCAGTGTCTGGCAAACTGAGAGAATACTAGTGCTTGCAGCTTGTCAGTAAAGAAATAGTCATTTATTTGGACAAACAGGGCAAATGTCTCTCCCAATGGAATTGGAAGATTCAAAGGATTGTAAAAAGTAGAGAGAGCTTTATTTTATCACTTTTATTAGTCTGCAGATATGACAAGGAGAATATGAATCACTGGTTGCAGGAAACTTCAAGTAAATTAAACAGTAAAATGAATCTTTTTGTTCTGATCAACACAGGCCATAAAATGGATCCGCTGCTTTAATTCAGGGGTGCTTAAAAATCCAAATGGTGGGAAAATATTTTATTGGCATGCTTAAAATGGATATGTTGTATCTGCAAAGAAAATGTCAAGTTTGACTGAAAGTATTTAGTTATTCAAGAGATCTGTACTTTAGCAAAAAAAAAAAAAATTAAGTACATCAGAAGTGGGAAGCCTTCTAAACAACCAGTGGGGCCACTGGACGATCAAGGTGCTAAAGGAGCACTCAAGGACGATAAGGCCATTGTGGAGAAACTAAATGAATTCTTTGCATCGGTCTTCATGGCTGAGGATGTGAGGGAGATTCCCAAACCTGAGCCATTCTTTTTAGATGATAATTCTGAGAAACTGTCCCAGACTGAGGTGTCAGAGGAGGTTTTGGAACAAATTGATAAACTAAACAGTAATAAGTCACCAGGACCAGATGGTATTCACCCAAGGGTTCAGAAGGAATTCAAATGTGAAATTGCAGAACTACTAACTATGGTTTATAACCTATCATTGAAATCAGCTTCTGTACCAAATGACTGGAGGATAGCTAATGTGATGACAATTTTTAAAAAGGGCTCCAGAGGTGATCCCAGCAATTTCAGGCCAGTAAGACTGACTTCAGTACCAGGCAAACTGGTTGAAACTATAGGAAAGAACAGAATTGTCAAATACATAGATGAACATAATTTGTTGGGGAGGAGTCAGCATGGTTTTTGTAAAGGGAAATCATGCCTCATCTATCTACTAGAATTCTTTGAGGGGTTCAACAAGCATGCAGACAAGGGGGATCCAGTGGATACAGTGTATTTAGATTTTCAGAAAGCTTTCGACAAAATCCCTCACCAAAGGCTCTTAAGCAAAGTAAGGTGTTATGGGATAAGAGGGAAGGTTCTCTCATGGATTGGTAACTGGTTAAACAAAGGGTAGGAATAAATGGTCAGTTTTCAGAATGGAGAGAGGTAAATAGTGGTGTCCCCCAGGTGTCTGTACTGGGCCCAGTCCTATTTAAGATATTCATAAATGATCTGGAAAAAGGGGTAAACAGTGAGGTGGCAAAATTTGCAGATGATACAAAACTACTCATGATAGTTAAGTCCCAGGCAGACTGTGAAGAGCTATGAAAGGATCTCTCAAAACTGGGCGACTGGGCAAAAAATGGTAATGCACAAAACATAATCCTAACCATACACCAGCACTCTATGTTGTAGAGATGTTTTCAGAGTACTATCCACAATGACTCCAAGATCTCTCTCTTGAGTGGTAACAGCTAATTTAGACCCCATCATTTTATATGTATGGTGCTTACCCAGGGGACCTCCTGGGGGGGCAGTTATATTGTGATACCACCTGATCTTAGACCTGGGGGCAGCCCACCAGGAAAGCTTCCCCTTCTATAATTCTGCACTTCGTATAAGGTTTCTATCCCAAACATGCAAAGATCCAGTATTTAAGATGTGGGTATACCATGCATTTATATAGAGGCAATGTGATATTTTGCCAAATTCAACCAACAGGATACATTACAGGCCTTCTTCTGCTCCCATTTAAGTCAAAGGCAAAACTTCCATTTAATTTCAATGCTGCAGGATAGTGCTTTCCATTTGGAATCATACTTGGTTTATCCCTCTGTACATGCATATATTACATAAAAAATAACTATGTTAAAAGAAAGTTATTTAGATTATGAAGTCCAGCACTTGAAAGTTAAGAAATGCTGGATTTACAGTTGCTCATGTGATCTTAGTTCTGCCCCGGTGCACTGAATGAGGCAAGGGTTCGGAGGGAAAAATAGTATGTGATCATGTAATTAAAGACAGGTTTCAGAGTAGCAGCCGTGTTAGTCTGTATTCGCAAAAAGAAAAGGAGTACTTGTGGCACCTTAGAGACTAACCAATTTATTTGACCATAAGCTTTCGTGAGCTACAGCTCACTTCCTCGGATGCATTTATCTTAATGTAATTAAAGACGGTATCACAATGCATAATGTTACATGGCAATGGTAAATCTGACATTTCCTAACTTTTGAGTGCAGGATGTGCTGGGTCTGGAGGGATAGTTGGGGGACTCCTGCTCATTGCACTCTGTCCTCCCAATCTCCCCTCTCCTGGGGGGCTCCTACCTTATGTGGTGCCCCTAGAGAAGGGAATGTGCTATGCAGCTATGCACATAGTCTAGAGCAGTGGTTCTTAACCTGGGATGCACGCATCCCCTGGGGGTGCGAGACACCCTTTCTGGGGTGCGAGACATGCCAGATTTTTTTAGAAGGTAAATCATCAAAAACACAAATTAAACACAGGCACGTAAGTATAACTACTTTGTGTCATCAAACCTATGTATTTATTAACATTATACATTTTTTAACGATTACTGTAATATACAAACAAAAAATATATCTAGGTTTAAAGAACTGACCTACTTCAATGATTTTTGATAAGGGGTGCAAGAACATATTTTGAGAACCAAAGTGGTGCAGGCTGCAGTAAAGGTTAAGAACCACTAGTCTAGAGGGTAATCGTGTGTGGGGAGTCCAACCTGGTGCTTCCTCCCTCATCCCCACATTGTCTGCGGCTACAGCTGCTTTGGCAGCTCCAAGGCATTCCCAGTGCAGTCTGTGGTGCGGCTTCTGCTGCTGCTTTCCTGGTGGTGCGGGTGCAGATCTTTAGAACGTTCCTGTTCAGTTATTATTTTTTAATAGTATTAAGTTTTCAATGGCATATTACTCTGCAAAACCTAAGCAGAATTTCATGAGACAAGCAAAAATTGCATCTGTATCCCCAAGATTTTGTTCCTGGTAAATTTCAAAGGCATGCTGTGAACAATGAGGACCTTATTCCTTCTAAAAATAAATTGCAAGAATCTTTTATATTGAAAAGCGCTGGGCAACCTAAATATGGTGATCACTACCACCTACTCTAATTTCCCTTCTCAGCTCTCTGAAGGGCAGGCAGGGGCACTGCCTTGTAAAATGACAAGAGCCTCATTTAAAAACAGGGGGGGAAATTGCAAAAACTGTATTTTTTTATTATGAAGAGCATAAGTAACAGGGAGAAGACAAATCTGCCTAATCCATAACAGCTGAGTCACCAATGTCATTAAATTGAATGGTTAATTAGCCAAAAAATACTGCATAATGTGAATCCACATCTGAATTTTGCATACCCCAAATTTTTGGGTTGTTCAGCTCTGGGGTTTCAGTTTGGGCCCTCTAAACAATGCAGACAAATTATTTGGGACAATTTATATCTTGACTTTTTTTCTTTTTAAAAAACACCTAGATCAGCATGAACCTTATCAGTTTCAGTTGGGGGCAGGGGGATCTGTGAACATTTGTTATTATAGTGATGGTGACCATGCATTTACCCCTAACACTTTGCCGTGTTTCATATGAACGCCCCAAACTCAGCACAAATAGCAGTTTTGCATGTTTCCCACTCAAGCCTCAGAAATCAGTACTCGGTACTTATGGACAGATAGAAATGTTATCCAAATGTTTGCAAACCCACACAGAATTTTCATATACAACTTTTATTCAGGTCTATTTAGCATTCTGTGGCCTATCAGATGACCTCTTAAATGTTATCAAAGGCAAATTAACACCTCTGTCAAATTAGAGTTCGGGCTCAACGGGTAGTGATCAATGGCTCCATGTCTAGTTGGCAGCCGGTATCAAGTGGAGTGCCCCAAGGGTCGGTCCTGGGGCCGGTTTTATTCAATATCTTCATAAATGATCTGGAGGATGGTGTGGATTGCACTCTCAGCAAATTTGCGGATGATACTAAACTGGGAGGAGTGGTAGATACGCTGGAGGGGAGGGATAGGATACAGAAGGACCTAGACCAATTGGAAGATTGGGCCAAAAGGAATCTGATGAGGTTCAATAAGGATAAGTGCAGGGTCCTGCACTTAGGACGGAAGAACCCAATGCACAGCTACAGACAAGGGACCGAATGGCTAGGCAGCAGTTCTGCGGAAAAGGACCTAGGGGTGACAGTGGACGAGAAGCTGGATATGAGTCAGCAGTGTGCCCTTGTTGCCAAGAAGGCCAATGGCATTTTGGGATGTATAAGTAGGGGCATAGCGAGCAGATCGAGGGACGTGATCGTTCCCCTCTATTCGACATTGGTGAGGCCTCATCTGGAGTACTGTGTCCAGTTTTGGGCCCCACACTTCAAGAAGGATGTGGATAAATTGGAGAGAGTCCAGCGAAGGGCAACAAAAATGATTAGGGGACTGGAACACATGAGTTATGAGGAGAGGCTGAGGGAGCTGGGATTGTTTAGTCTGCAGAAGAGAAGAATGAGGGGGGATTTGATAGCTGCTTTCAACTACCTGAAAGGGGGTTCCAAAGAGGATGGCTCTAGACTGTTCTCAATGGTAGCAGATGACAGAACGAGGAGTAATGGTCTCAAGTTGCAGTGGGGGAGGTTTAGATTGGATATTAGGAAAAACTTTTTCACTAAGAGGGTGGTGAAACACTGGAATGCGTTACCTAGGGAGGTGGTAGAATCTCCTTCCTTAGAGGTTTTTAAGGTCAGGCTTGACAAAGCCCTGGCTGGGATGATTTAACTGGGAATTGGTCCTGCTTTGAGCAGGGGGTTGGACTAGATGACCTTCTGGGGTCCCTTCCAACCCTGATATTCTATGATTCTATGATTCTATGATTCTAAATAATTGGCTGTTTCTTTTATTTGTTCCTAAATGAAAGCCAGATCATCAGTGTGAATGACAACTTAATTACTGATACAACCTACAAATTCTGCACAAGCACAAACATGTGTTCTATGTGCAGGGAGGTTAAAATAAAAGTGACATTTGATTAAATGAAAAGATATCATATAAACTGACATGGAAAATTCTTTCCAGTCCATGCAGAGGGACTGATGCTGATGTGCTGGAGCAGTGTCATGTCTGTAATTGTATTTCATTTTTGTCCTGGTTGCTCCAGAGTCTTTATGCCCCTACCCCATCAGGAATCTCATCAGCCTTGACTGATTGCAGATGCCCCTAATTTTGAGCCTTCTCGTTAGTTGTCTGTGATGAATTTAACTGTCAACCCCACCTCTCTTGTCATACACAGAAGAAAAAAAATGGGAACAATTGGCTTCTCCAGAAGTGTTCTCTCCTTTGTGCATCTGCTGTTTGATTCCAGGGCAGATATTTACAGAGCTGAATTTCTCTAGCCTTTCCAACAGCTGAACTGAAGGTCAAATACACTTAAATTTTTTAATGAAGATTCTTCTGATGTAATTTCATTGCATTAGTCTACAATGCAGCACACATCCCATATCTCTGACACAAATGACAAAGTGCTTTTGAGTGGCTAAGCTTCCTTCTGTTCTCTCAGCCAAGGAGTGTGTATTATCTCTCGTGAGCTAAAACCCTCTTCATCAGATACATACAGTAGGAAGAAATATATACAGAGAACATGAAAAAATGGGGGTTGCCATACCAACTGTAACGAGACTAATCAATTAAGGTGGGCTATTATCAACAGGAGAAAAAAAACTTTCGTAGTGATAATCAGGATGGCCCATTTCAAACAGTTGACAAGAAGGTGTGACACAAATCAGACATCAAGAATTATAACATTCAAAAACCAGTCGGAGAACACTTCAACCTCCCCGGACACTCAATTACAGACCTAAAAGTCGCAATTCTTCAACAAAAAAACCCTTCAAAAACAGGCTCCAATGAGAAACTGCAGAACTGGAATTAATTTGCAAAGTGGACACCATTAAATTAGGCTTGAATAAAGACTGGGAGTGGATGAGTCATTACACAAACAAAACTATTTCCCCATGCTAATTTTCCCCTTACTGTTACTCACACCTTCTTGTCAACTGTTTGAAGTGGGCCATCCTGATTATCATTAGGAAAGTTTTTTTTTTCTCCTGCTGATAATAGCCCACCTAATTGATTAGTCTCATTACAGTTGGTATGGCAACCCCCATTTTTTCATGTTCATAGAATATCAGGGTTGGAAGGGACCTCAGGAGGGCATCTAGTCCAACCCCCTGCTCAAAGCAGGACCAATCCCCAATTTTTGCCCCAGATCCCTAAATGGCCACCTCAAGGATTGAACTCACAACCCTGGGTTTAGCAGGCCAATGCTCAAACCACAGAGCTATCCCTCCCTCCTGTCTCTCTCTATATAGATGTGTGTATATATCTTCCTACTGTATTTTCCATTGCATGCATCTGATGAAGTGGGTTGTAGCCACGAAAACTAATGCGCAAATAAATTTGTTAGTCTCTAAGGTGCCACAAGTACTCCTCATTCTTTTTGCTGTTACAGACTAACACGGCTACCACTCTGAAACCTGTATTATCTCTGCCATCCTGTTGCTTCTTCCAAGCCCTCCTCTTACCCCCTTCCAGCACCTTCAAAAAACATCCAATCAGATGCTGTTGTCACGGAAAGTTTCCATTCTGTGTAACTGTCACCTACTGTCTCTGCACATGCACACCTCTTTCATTCTTGGTGACAGCTGGGTTTCCCTCCTCCTCTCTTCTAGTTCTTCTGCTTTCATCATCAATGCTTTCAATTTCCACAATGCTTGTCTGGCCCTTTAGCCTTCTGCCTCCTCACAATCACCATGTAATTTGACCATCAAGCCTGAATCAACTCTTGCTCTTATCGAAATGGCAACTCCTTCAATCTTGTTCACTAAACACTACTCCTCTGATCTCTCTAGAGATCTGAGCTCCTTTTCTTTGACCACCATTTCCTGTCTTTCAACCTTATCTACCTTCCCCACAACCCAGTACTCCCCTTGTATAATCTCTGGTTTATCAATGCACATGACATCTCTGCTCTAGGGAAGCAGCAGGAACCTGACACACACTGCAAATTAACCCCCCTGACCGCTCCTGCCTCCTGAGCCAAGAATGGATGAATTCTGCCAAACTGTCACCTGACTTTTGGTGCTCCCTGGATTTGATCACCTCAGCCAACATGACCTTTAGAAAATGGATGCTTTGTAGGGCTGGAGTTTCTATCTGAGGAGCTAAAACCTTACACAATTTTCTGATTTCACATACAACAACCGAGTTTCATCTGGGGTTTTTGGGTTCACGCAAACCCAAAATTCAGAGTCTAGAGCTTAAGCAAGTAAACAAAAGATCCAGTGAAACTCAAATTGTAACCAACAGGTTACACAGAGTATCCGATGAAGTGAGCTGTAGCTTACGAAAGCTTATGCTCTAATAAATTTGTTAGTCTCTAAGGTGCCACAAGTACTCCTTTTCTTTTTACGGATACAGACTAACACGGCTGCTACTCTGAAACAGAGCTCTAGATATGACTATTTTAAAGGAGTTGTCACAATACAAATATAAATGGGTAAATTGATACTCTGTGTCTGAAATCTTGTTTTTTTTCCTCAAGAATATTCTTAGAGGTTTTATGCATGTCTGATCTCATCAGGTAAACAGGATACGTAAGTTTCTCAAACTATTTTTCCACTTAAGACACTATTTGTTGATTTGTTGTAAGAATAAACTGTGTATCAAGCTTGACTATATCCACCAAGGGTATTTATAAATATTAATCCATGCTTCAGCTCCATTACCACAATAAAAGTACTAGAAAAGAACAAGTGATACACATTTTCTATCCTGAAAGGTTGCAAAGTAGTATATCGTTTTCACACAGCTTAATAAGTAACGATGGATGAATCTCACAAGATGCAAGGTTTCAGGTAATACTGATGCTTAACACAACTGTATTGTGTAGATGTTTTTACAAACATCTAAGTCTCACAACAGTCAAGCAAGGCAGGTAATAAAAATACTACTTCAAACCCCATTTATACAAGGATCTAAAATCCCTCTTCAAACATTTTTAATTTGCACAACATCCCTGTGAGGTAGGGAATAATCGGCAACCACTCTGGTCAACCTTGTTTCAGGGTTCATACAAGGTTTTTGGTTTTGGTGGGGGGTTTTTTGGTGGATACTGTATCTCCAAAACAAACAAACAAAAATCACATTTTAAAAAAAATCACTATCACTGGTCAGCATTTTGAAATATTGACATTTCATTCCACCCTTGTTGGCCCCCAGGTCCATACTCAGTAAGAGCTCACATGATTTGGGGCATACAAAATCAAAGCAAGAGTTCTATTACATGAAATGCATGTATTTAACATTTTCAATATCAGTAAAAATATATAGTTGAACATTTATAATATACACAGTGATCTTTTTAATGTGAAAAATATTCAACAAAATCATAGTTGTAGTAATTTTAGCCAAATACTTCATTTTGAAATCATTATAAATGATTATTAGCATTCTTTCATTCAAACTACAGTTGAGTGTCCAAGTATGAGTAATAATGGTCACTACTTCTCATTGCCATTTTCATTTGCAAATAGAAGTATTATTATTATAACCTGCGTGCCTTACTTTCTCTAGCTGTAGGATATATGACTTGCTCATGGTCCTAGATGGAGCTGAGATTAGGACTTGGGATGCTCCTGATTCCCATTTCTGTGCTCAGGCCATGAGAGATAGCAATATTTGGTTACGCTTGCATCTAGTCAGATGCTTGTTGGAAGCATACCCAGGCTTTCACTCCGTGGTTCATTGGTCTGTGTGTGTTTGATGTTCTGTTGCAGCAATCAGTTGTTAAGCTTTGATCACAAAATGTCTCCCTTTTCTGGTAATAGGAAAATGGTGTGACGTTGTCTCTAATATCTAAAGTTATAAATCTTAAACAAGATGTAACCCTGACTACCCTGCTTTCATGCTTAAAGGTTTCTTCCATAATGTTGTCATGTGAGTCCAACAACTGTGTGTGTGTGTCTGTGTTACCAAGAATAATATCTAGTTCTTATCTGGTTACCACACCATTTTTTATTGGGACGCAATTAGCTGTTGGGTTACCCACCTGCAGCAGTAACTACATTTGCTCTTTGCATAACAACAGGTTTCAGAGTAGCAGCCGTGTTAGTCTGTATCCGCAAAAAGAAAAGGAGGACTTGTGGCACCTTAGAGACTAACAAATTTATTTGAGCATAAGCTTTCTATGGATATAACTTTATCCCAGGGTCTAAAACAAATTGTTGAAATAACTAGGCCTCAGATGGAATGTGTTAGTGATAGGTGTGAATGTTCTTATTCTAGGTGATTGTATTGGTAGCTTAAGAAAAGAAATACTAAAGTGTGTGTGTGTGTATGAATTTCCTATGATTAGGAATCAATAACATTTTAGAAAGGAGGTAAATTATTTACAATTTTCAAGGAAATAAACTGATGATAACAGGCAAACAGTTATTTCACTAAGTTTAGCTTGAGCAGCTGGGAAATGCTAAACAACCAGTGATTGGTGCTCATAGTGATAGAAGCTTTAGATTCTTCTAGGTGGGCTATCCTCAGCAGCTTCACTTGGTTTTGTTTTTACTCTATAATCAATTGACCTGGGGAGAAAAACTAAAGCAAATGGGTCTTGAGATCTGTTTCCTAGATTCTTTAATCAGTGGCTCACTCTGATTCAGAGATGGTAGCCTGCCCTTTATCTCTGTGACTAGTAAGGAATATTCCTGATACACTGGCAGAAGTGCCTTGCTCCAACACCCTGACTGTCTGTGAGTCACCTCTAGACTCTGGTACAATGATGGAGGTGCCAGTGAGGACCTTCAAGAGGCATATTTATTATTCAATATTTATACAGCCCCAATGTGCTTGACAGAATAAGACAAAGTCCTGCTCCAAAGAACTTGATATCTAAGCACCTAATTCTGGATTTTTCGGCATAGAGGAATTACTTGGGTCTTGTAGGGTCATTATGCTGGTCCTATACTGTCCTTCCTCTTTGCAACTGCTGGTGAAGGGATGCGCCAGAGGCGGTCCTAGAAGTGGCAGGGATATAGTTGGGGATTGTCACAGCACAGGCATAAATCAGAATAACCCTTGAAGATGCTTTCTCAAGTCAGCAATGTGATGCAGCTGTAAAATAGGTAAATGCGATCCTAGGATGTCTTAGTCAAAGCATTTCCAGTAGCGATAGAGAAGTATTAATGCCATTGTACAAAGCACTGGTAAGACCTCATTTGGAATAATGTGTAAAACTCTGGTCACCCGTGTTCCATAAAGATGAATTTAAACTGGACAGATGCAGAGAAGAACTACTAGGATGATCACAGGAATGGAGGGCCTGTCTTATGAGAGGAGGCTGGAAGAACTTGGTGTGTTTAGTCGAGCAAAATACATTAGGAAGGTAAATACCAGGGAGCATGGAGAGCTATTTAAACTAAAGGACAATGTTGGCACAAGAACAAAAGGGTAAAAACTGGCCATGAACAAATTCAGGCTGGAAATTAGAGGACGGTATCTAACCATCAGAGGGGTGAGGTTCTGGAACAGCGTCCCAACAGGAGTTGTGGGGGCAAACAACTAAATTAGCTTCAAGAGAGAGCTGGACAAATTTAGAAGTGCAGTTGTCGGATGGGTTGCTTGTGATGGTGGGAGGCAGGGCTCAAGAGCTCTGGAGGGTCACTTCTGGTTTATATCTCATGTTCCTAATGCTCATGCTTCAGGGTTTCAGCCAGCCGCTGGCAAGGGTCATGAAGGGTCCCCTTTGTGTATTCTGGGGGGATTTTCTCTCTCTCTCCTCTGAAGCCTCAAGGATGACCAAGGCTGGAGAGGGGACATTGGGAAGGGTGGGCTGGTGCTGTGAGGGATTTTTGAGCCTTCTTTCTCTCAGGTATATGCCTGGCTGGTTCTTACTTACATGCTCAGGATCTAAGTGATCACCATATATGGGGTCAGGAAGGAATTTCCCCCCGGGCCAGATTGGCATTGATCTTGGGGAGGTTTTACCTTCCTCTGCAGTGTGGGGATGCAGGTCACTTGCCAGGTTTATCTGGGTCCATCTCACTTTATCATTTCCCTGTCATTGCAGAGGCCTTAAGCACTTTCCCCTCTTGTACAACAGAGCACGTTTGCAATAGTTTCTCTGCTGTACCAAGCTTTAAGTTTATTCTCAGTTAATAGCTGAGACACAGCTTCAGATTTTTGCACTGTACACACACACACACACACCCTTATGGTTAACCTGTCCCCCTTATTTTCAGACTTGACTTGATTTTTCACCTCCCTTTCCTGGAGGGCCATAATCTGAGTCTTCTAGTAGCTTGTTTGCTGACCAGATGTATTCATTATTTGCAGCTCCTTTGTGCCCATCAACTAGGTAATTTGCATTTACACAGAGGCTTACTAGCTTGCTTTTGGATCCAAAACTATTAGTAGCTCAGAGACTGTCTTAAAAGGGAAACATTCCACTTCCACTAGAGTTCTGATTACTTTCCACTTTCATCTCCTGCTCCAAATCACACAGAGATCTGAAAAAGAAAGCACAACCTATTGTGGATCCTTTTGGAGCCCTATTAAGATTTTATTTAAGTACCATGTTTTATTTGCATTTCTTTTACCCCTTCTCCAATATACACTGCACACGCCCTGGGAAAACGCACATTCCTTTCATATAGTTTAACCTCCATAACATTATGTTAGCCATATTCATTTTACATGAGGTGTAACTGCCTCCCCCATGCCCACAGAGTTTTCATGCACACCCACCAAAGCGACAGTCCAATCCCGCAGAGCCACCCCAAGGCTCAGTGTTCCCATCATTCCTCCCCTTTTCCTTTTCTTTTACCTGTGCACGCACAAAATTCTCTTTTGCCTAACATTTCTTGCACTGCGATTACTCTTTTTTACACAACTGTACCCGATTACACTCCCATCTTGTACAACTAGACACAACCAGGGGCAGCCAAGTTAAGTTCCAATAGAAACCCCTTACATCCTTTAGTGATTTTGATTACATTACCCAATAGTCAAATAATTTTGATCAGATTCTCTCTCCGCCTGCTGTCTGCAGCAGTCCCTTATAGACCATTTCTGTGGGAAAAGGGCCTATTTTCCTCAGAATAGCTGTAAAGGCTTCTGGGGACAGAAGCATAGTGGTGGTAGTAGCCACTCTACCTGACCCTCTTGGATAATTTAATTGCCAAGCTTCCATCCAATGTGACTGCACAGAGTTGCACATACAGTTACATTTATGTAACTCGGTTTTATCATTCAACAAAAACTTCCTTCTTGTAACACCACAACTGTTACTCTTTTAACGTCTTCACAACAGTTACCTTTTACCATTTCCACAACACCCAAATGTTTACTTTCCTGCAAACCTTGTATTATCAATTTTTGCAAAAGCTATTTGTCACTTTTCACTCACTTCTTTAAATCACTTACTCCTACATTTAGTTCTTTGAGATAGTGCAATTTCTCTGTAACAACTTAGCCACCAAGTACAATTATTGCCACACAGCTGCCTTAACCTGTGCTGTCTTTGCCTTGAGACTGTTTTCAAAGAGGCAGTAAAACATTTGTCTCCATGGATGCCCATGGATCTTTTACTCCAAAAATTCTAGTGGAATACAGCAGACCTCTGTCATACTTTGTCCAAAATAACCAAAAACATCTCACATAAGAATCCAAAGTACCCTCCATTAAAACTTCAGAAAAACAAAAAATATGTGGAAAGGCAGGAGGAGAGGTGGAAAGAAACCAATTAAGCCTGTCAGGTCAGTTTAAAGTATAGGCTACCAGCAGCAAATTAAGTAAACCGAGAAAAAGAAGGAAAAGAAGAAAAGGACATAGTTAGATCTGAGCCAAGAGTAGGCTCCCTGGGTTGAAACAGTTGGGAACCCTTATCCCCAGGTTCTCATTCTGGCTCTGAGAGAAGAGTGGGGGTTGTTACCTGCTTCTGCAAACCCTGCCATTTTGCACTTTGAAACTTTTTTTTTTCCTTCCCCTTCTTTCTCTCCACTCCCCCAGGACCAAGTCCCTGCTTCAGTCTCTAAAGATAGTCTGTGAACTCTGCTTTTGACTTTAAACTCTGTTGTGCCAAATCATCTTTAACCACCCTTAACTAATTTACAACCCTTCAGCAGCCCTTGCTGAAGCAGCACCAAACTTGAAAGATTACTGGCAGCTTCCCATAATGCTGCCCTTACTTCAAACCTTTCACAAGCGGACTGAAGTGCCTCCTTTCCCTGGAAGGCATTCAGTCCCCATGGGCAGGAAACCTTCTTCCACTACCCATATACCATGGAGGGTGGGCTCCTCAGCCACCCCCCATCCGACTGGGTCCCCTAACACTTCCTCCATTTCCTTTTTAATCTCATCCCAGGTTGACCCCTGCACCTGATAAGGGCCCTGATTCTTCCTTATCCATTTATCCAAAAAATTCTTTACCCTGGCTTGCCAGAACCCGCAACTACCATCACGAGAGTTTGCTATACCCCCTCCAAGCAGCTGCACGGACTGTTGAGGAGGGGGACTTACACGCTGCCACTCACCTATCCGATGCGATGCATCCGAGTCATCAGCACCAAGATGTTAGGGGGCTTATTCCTTCACCCACTTACTTCCTTAGTCCTTCTCGCATGAACAGAGAGCAACAATACCCGAAGTCCAAAGGTGCAAACAATCTGATGTTTATTGGGGTGAACTTCCAGCAAGCATGATTCCAGTTTCCTTCCTTAGTGTCCCCCTTCCCATCTCTGACACCACAGAGCCTTACCGGTGTCCCTGTTCCCATTCCTGCCCTTAGCTAAACATGATTCCAATTTCCCCACCCCGATTCCCTGTTCCCATTTCCCCCTTTAGCAAAACATGATTCCAATTTCCCCACCCCTGTTCCCATTTTCCCCTACAAACACCCCCACACTTCCTGATTGACTGCAGACTATATAGTAAAACTTGAGTTCTGCTTAGCTATACCTTAACCAATCATTTTACTGAAATTTAACTAACCAATCCTAACATACTGTAACATGATTATTTAACCAATTATATCCCACCATCTTAATTAGTTTACGCCCAGCAAAATTAATTATACAGCAGACAGAAACAGTCACAGAACCAGATAGAGATTATACAGACAAACAATAGGGAAATAGGGACTACAGTGATAGAACAACAAAGAAATGAGGATTTCACATCCCAGCTATAGATAAGGGAGTTTTTGCCAGACAGGATACTATCAAACTAAGTTTCCTTTTACATCTTCTAGGCACTTCCCTTTCTCTGGAGGCGATAGGCATTATCAGGACAGGATTGTATTCCTAACAGCCCAATAGCACCTTATTTCAATGTGACTAGTTTGGAAAGTGAGGATGTGACCGGTCGCTTCCCAGTTTATGGCTGCCTCTGTTGCTTAGCCAAAGGCCTTAGCCTAAGAATAGGGCCTCGGACTGTCACAGTAAGAGAAGGCCCTTACACCGGCAGACAGTGATTTTGATTCTTTCTTTTATACCTTTATAACTAGCTAAGTGATAAGAATACACCTAAATTCTTAGAGGATAGGCCTTTACATACAGGCCTGAATATCTATATCCTAACAAACAGCATCACTGCCAGTCTCACCAAGTGCAGAGTCATTATAAGCACCTTAACTGACAAAGTCACTAAGTCCAAGTGTTTAGTCAGATACGAGTTATTGGGCTCTATTCAAGGGCAACCAGTTAAAATTCTATGGCCTGTATTATACATGAGGTCAGACTAGATGATCGAATGGTCTTTTCTTACTTTAAAATCTTTTAATCAAATGGCACCTGACTGAAGTTCTGTGGTGATCATTTTTCAGTGAGTCATTATGAAAGCCATATCCTAAGAAAACCAAACACATATGTATAGGAAGGGTACTGTGACAGATATGACAATCTCCTGCAATCTCCTTGAGAGACCATATTGAATTAGGTTTATGTACTAAGGTGGCCTGGGATTTTTTGTAACTTCCCTCCTGGGGACCTGTGACAGACATAAGACCTGGGAAGAGTAAAGGAGTTTAAAATATGTTTGAAAATGTGCCAGACGAGTATGGACTTTGGGGACAATAAGTGATAAGTGGATTTCCTGGAAAATTCCTAAAGAGAGGTTAATGCAAATTCCCCAACTCCAGTTATGCAAAACCCAGTCTTTTGAAGCTACACCCTGAAGATCATCTGTCTGCTGATCACCTGTTACTGTAGGTGAAGATCAGAGACTTGAGGTGTGAAAAGAAAGGGCTGATGTGTCCAGCCTTTGTACTGCTTCTGCATCTAAGGTGGATGAACTTGTAACCATGGGGAAAATCCAGCTGTGAGTTTTGAAGGGCTGACACCTACCAGAGCCCTAGACTGGAGTTGGGGGTGGTCTCTGGTAAGCTTTTTAGCATGTGTGTGGGTTATTTTATTATTTTAATAGGTTTTCTCTGTAATGCTTTTACTTTAAGAGTAAATGTGCTTGCTTTGAAGGAGCTGTGTGGTCATTTATAACTACGTGCAGGTCACTGATCATAGCACACAAAGCCAAGGCATTAGCTGACCTCAGGAGGTCATCTAGTCCAACCCCCTGCTCAAAGCAGGATCAATCCCCAACTAAATCATCCCAGCCAGGGCTTTGTCAAGCCTGACCTTCAAAACTTCTAAGGAAGGAGATTCCACCACCTCCCTAGGTAACGCATTCCAGTGTTTCACCACCCTCCTAGTGAAAAAGTTTTTCCTAATATCCAACCTAAACCTCCCCCACTGCAACTTGAGACCATTACTCCTTGTTCTGTTATCTGCTACCACTGAGAACAGTCTAGATCCATCCTCTTTGGAACCCCCTTTCAGGTAGTTGAAAGCAGCTATCAAATCCCCCCTCATTCTTCTCTTCCGCAGACTAAACAATCCCAGTTCCCTCAGCCTTTCCTAATAAGTCATGTGTTCCAGTCCCCTAATCATTTTTGTTGCCCTCCATTGGACGCTTTCCAATTTTTCCACATCCTTCTTGTGTGGGGCCCAAAACTGGACACAGTACTCCAGGTGAGGCCTCACCAATGTTGATAGAGGGGAACGATCACGTCTCTCCATCTGCTGGCAGTGTCCCTACTTATACATCCCCAAATGCCATTGGCCTTCTTGGCAACAAGGGCACACTGTTGACTCATATCCAACTTCTCCTCCACTGTAACCCCTAGGTCCTTTTCTGCAGAACTGCTGCCTAGCCATTCAGTCCCTACTCTGTAGCGGTGCATGGGATTCTTCCGTCCTAAGTGCAGGACTCTGCACTTGTCCTTGTTGAACCTCATCAGATTTCTTTTGGCCCAATCCCCTAATTTGTCTAGGTCCCTCTGTATCCTATCCCTACCCTCCAACGTATCTACCTCTCCTCCCAGTTTAGTGTCCTCTGCAAACTTGCTGAGGGTGCAATCCACACCATCCTCCAGATCATTTATGAAGATACTGAAGAAAAGCGTCCCGAGGACTGACCCTTGGGGCACTCCACTTGATTCCGGCTGCCAACTAGACATGGAGCCATTGATCACTACCCGTTGAGCCTGACAATCTAGTCAGCTTTCTATCCACCTTATGGTCCATTCATCCAGCCCATACTTCTTTAACTTACTGGCAGGAATACTGTGGGAGACCGTGTCAAAAGCTTTGCTAAAGTCAAGGAACAACACGTCCACCGCTTTCCCCTCATCCACAGAGCCAGTTATCTTGTCATAGAAGGCAATTGATTAGTCAGGCATGACTTGCCCTTGGTGAATCCATTCTGACTGTTCCTGATCACTTTCCTCTCCTCTAAGTGCTTCAGAATTGATTCCTTGAGGACCTGCTCCATGATTTTTCCAGGAACTGAGGTGAGGCTGACTGGCCTGTAGTTCCCAGGATCCCCCTTCTTCCCTTTTTTAAAGATGAGCACTACATGAGCCTTTTTCCAGTCGTCCAGGACCTCCCCCGATCGCCATGAGTTTTCAAAGATAATGGCCAATGGCTCTGCAATCACATCCGCCAACTTCTTTAGCACTCTCGGATGCAGCGCATCCGACACCATGGACTTGTGCTCGTCCAGCTTTTCTAAATAGTCCCGAACCATTTCTTTCTTCACAGAGGGCTGGTCACCTCCTCCCCATGCTGTGCTGCCCAGTGAAGCAGTCTGGGAGCTGACCTTGTTCATGAAGACAGAGGCAAAAAAAGCATTGAGTACATTAGCTTTTTCCACATCCTCTATCACTAGGTTGCCTCCCTCATTCAGTAAGGGGCCCACACTTTCCTTGACTTTCTTCTTGTTGCTAACACACCTGAAGAAACCCTTCTTGTTACTCTTAACATCTCTTGCTAGCTGCACCTCCAGGTGTGATTTGGCCTTCCTGATTTCACTCCTGCATGCCCGAGCAATATTTTTATACTCTTCCCTGGTCATTTGTCCAATCTTCCACTTCTTGTAAGCTTCTTTTTTGTGTTCAAGATCAGCAAGGATTTCACTGTTAAGCCAAGCTGGTCGCCTGCTATATTTACTATTCTTTCTACACATCGGGATGGTTTGTCCCTGTAACCGCAATAAGGATTCTTTAAAATACAGCCAGCTCTCCTGGACTCCTTTTCCCCGCATGTTATTCTCCCAGGGGATCCTGCCCATCAGTTCCCTGAGGTTGTCAAAATCTGCTTTCCTGAAGTCCAGGGTCCGTATTCTGCTGCTTTCCTTTCTTCCTTGTGTCAGGATCCTGAATTCTACCATAATTATATAGTGCAAGGCCTTAGAGCATCCCACAGACAAGAAAATAGAAGAATTTGCAGCCTCAATTAGGCACAGAAAGCAGTGGGAAGAGAAGGGAGGCTTCTAAAGGCTTCCATGGTCACTGCCTCCCAGGTTCCCATCCACTTTTGCTTCCCCTACTAATTCTTCCCGGTTTGTGAGCAGCAGGTCAAGAAGAGCTTTGCCCCTAGTTGGTTCCTCCAGCACTTGCACCAGGAAATTGTCCCCTACGCTTTCCAAAAACTTCCTGGATTGTCTGTGCACCGCTGTATTGCTCTCCCAGCAGATATCAGGAAAATTAAAGTCACCCATGAGAACCAGGACCTAGTAACTTCTGTTAGTTGCTGGAAGAAAGCCTCGTCCACCTCATCCCCCTGGTCTGGTGGTCTATAGCAGACTCCCACCACGACATCACCCTTGTTGTTCACACTTCTAAACTTAATCCAGAGACACTCAGGTTTTTCTGCAGTTTCATACCGGAGCTCTGAGCAGTCATACTGCTCTCTTACATACAATGCAACTCCCCCACGTTTTCTGCCCTGCCTGTCCTTCCTGAACAGTTTATATCCATCCATGACAGTACTCCAGTCATGTGAGTTATCCCACCAAGTCTCTGTTATTCCAATCACATCATAATTCCTTGACTGTGCCCAGGACTTCCAGTTCTCCCTGCTTGTTTCCCAGGCTTCTTGCATTTATGTATAGGCACTTGAGATAACTTGCTGGTTGTCCTGCTTTCATAGTATGAGGCATTTCCCATTTCGCGTTCCATCCTCCCATTTCGCGTTCTCCTGCTCATGCTTCCTCCCGGTATCCCACGTCCCCACTTACCTCAGGGCTTTGGTCTCCAAAATGATGACTGGGAGCCAGAAACCTTCAAGTGTGTGCCACTGAAGAACCATGAAGGGGGAACACAGGTGCAGTTACCTTCAAACTGTGACAAGTATGTCTCCACTTGGAGCTGGAGGTGTACGTTCCAACTCAAGCGGACACATCTGCACCAGCTGTGATCAAGCGAGGCGGGTGTTGAAAGTGGGGAGGAGAGGTAGCTGTCGTGAGTACATACCTTGGGTCTTGGATAGCATCATGCTTGGGGTGGCTAGCCTCTCACGCTTGCACAGCTGCAGCTCTGCTCGATTACTAGCATGCTAGTTTGATCAGAGCTGGTGTGGGGGTGTCGTCCTGAGCCAGAATTTACACCTTCCAGCTCCAGTGCAGACATACTTGAAGAAGCAAACTTTAATTGTCCTTAAAATCGGTCGATCAATTACAACTTCTGTTACAAAACTAAAAGGAACGTTGGAGGGGATGTAAAGCAGCTGAGAAAAAGATGTAAAAATAAGCATCAAATTGCTAGTTTGCGAATGATTATGCTAATGCCTGTACTAAGCCTCCAAGCATACCCGGTGGGAATTAGATAGTTGCGGATCTGTGAGCAGGCTCAATCTTAGCTAGATGCTTATGCACTTAATAAAAACCCTCTGCTGTGTCTCCTGCCAAACCTGATCCGTGAGCGCTTACTAAACATTCAAGGGTTTTCCTGGGGAGGAGTCTTGAAGAGGGATTTGAAGGTGAGAGGACAAAGGAGGTGGGGAAGAAGGGATCTTGATGTATGAGGAGAGGGATTTGCTCTAATTCTGAAGGTGAGCAAGCTTCCCCATCCCATTTATCTTGAAGACATGTGGTTAACCTTCCCTCGTTCTTTTGCTTGCTTATTCAATGCTGACCCAGCTCAAGACAAATACACACATACTCTTGCTGATTTGAAGAGAATTTACTTCTATGCTTGAACTCTGTACCGTTTTCTTTTTATTTTAACATTATCTTAATAAAATTATTATATCTATGTGAAAACAAGTCATCTTGTAGCCCAATGCTTTGGAAGCCTCCCTTCTCTTCCCATTGCTTTCTGTGCCTAATTGAGGCTGCAGATTCTTCTATTTTCTTGTCTGTGGGATGCCCTGAGGCCTTGCAGTAAATAAATACATAACATGAATTCCCCTCTTTTGCTGGTATAGACCTCAGAGCGAGTGGGAGAAATCAGATCACAGATGGCTAGTTTGACCACGACCCTCCTTGCTTCCCTGGCTGATGTAGCATGCGGTGGGGAGTGGATTACTATGGGGCACCCTCCATCTAACAGGTAGATGTTTTTAGAGGAAACTCCTGCCCTCTCTTGCCTCTATCTCTAATGACTGTAATTTGCTCCTAACCTTCTCTGCTGCTATGCAAGGGGTGAGTCACTTGTTTCTATTCTGTCCTTTCCAGCAAGGCAGGATATTTGCTGTACTGGATCCTATCTACCACTGCATCAACACATCAGGCAAGTCTGGAAAGGCTCCCGCTGCCCACCTACTGCTACCCCTTTGTTACAGCCATGAGAGTGGGGCGGACAGAGGTGGGGCAGGCTTATTTCTGTTTTAGGAGTGAGGACTCCTCAGAGACCCTGAACACCCCTGAAATGTAACACATAGAACTATTATCACACCACTAAATTCACCTTGTTTCATATTACACCCAAAAAACTACATTAGAGGAATATTAAGGTTGCAAAGTGGTCACATATTGGGAGATGTCTCCCTCGTGCATTATGGTCTTTAATTACATGATCACATGCTATTTTTTTTCTCATGGGACCCCTGCCTCATTCAGTGGCAGCATGGGGGGTGTTGAGAGCACAGGAGAGACAGTCTCCCTGCTCACAGTTCTTATGTTTTGGCGCACAGCAGCTGGGAGGAGCATTTGCAGGGGAAGTCCTGCTCTGCTCCCCAGCCCTGGGCTGGAGCATACTCAGTACACATGGAATCTGCAGAGAATTTAGCTCTAAGACATCTCTACTTAGAATGTGCCAACTGAGATTTTTTCTAAGGCTAATAAGTTGGCCAAATGTTGGTAGTTTTTCATGGGAATAACAAAAGGCACGTCCCTGACACAATGGCACCCCCTGTCAAATATCAGGATCCTGTTCCAAAGCATGGGGGCACTAGAGCATCTCAGCAAATCGATTGTAAGGAGTTTTAACATGAACAAAACAATATACTTTTCCTAATCTAATTCTCAGAAACAGCTGGTCATTTTTGCTGAAACTTTCCAGAATAATTCACCCTGAGGAAGACACGCAGCATGAATAATTTAAGCCCAAGTGGTTAACAACATAAGAACGGTCATACTGGGTCAGACCAAAGGTCCATCGAGCCTAGTAAGCTGTCTTCTGACAGTGGCCAATGCCAGGAGTCCCAGAGGGAATGAACAGAACAGGTATGTAAGCAATGTCAGAATGAGCTCCACCCTGACATCTGGTGGTGAGGTGTGGCAAATTGTGGAAAAGAACTTCAGGGGCTGATCTCATATGCATAGGCACACCCACCCCGCCTAGAATGAGGCCATAGCTGCCCAAATGGTCACTTTGGCTGCTGTGGGATCCCCAGTGTCTCTGTTATTGGGGCAGGAAGAATAAATTGTTATTACCCTGATTATGGGAACTGTGCTTGGAACTGTACGTGGCCTTTTGTTATGATGGAGGGAGTCACCATCAACTAAGTAGCACTCGCTAGGCAAGGGTCATGGGCTCCAAAACTGTGTGAATTGAGAGATGCTGGGGACAAGTATTAATACTTGGTGGTGTGGGCCCCTTGGTGAGGGCCTTACATGCTAATTGCACTTCCTCCTCTCTCCACTGTGGAATATCAGAGCTAATTTTGATTCCATTAGGAGTCTAGTTACAGGCTGCTGAGCTCACTTTTGGCTAATGGTGCACCAGCACTGAGGCTCCCCTACCACAAGCTGAATTTATCTAAGAGCTGAAATTGCTGAGCATTGTGTTAAGTAGCGGGGGAGCCTGAAGATCTATGGTGGAGCAGTTTCTGGGATGGCTGGAGCGCCTTGTGGGCAGGCTGGTGGAGCAGTTCATAGGACGGCGGGAGCTGCTTGTGGGACAGCGGGAGCTGCTTGTGGGCTGCAGAGCGGAGCCGAACAAAGCAGTTCGTGGGGCAGCTGGTGGAGCGGAGCGGAGCGAAGGCCTATGGAGCTGTGGGGCGGTCAGCTTCAGATCATGTAAGGTGCCCCTTACCTCTCTTCCCCCCCGCCCCATCTCCACCCAGATTGGGAGGTAAAGCTCTGCAGATAAACTTTCGAACTCTGGGGCTGCCCTGACCAGGGACAGAGACTTTTGGGTCATTGGACTTTTGGGACTTTGGGTGATTTGGGGTTGCTGGACTCAAGAACCAAAGGGAAAGGGCATGCCCCAAATTTGCTCGGGGTGGGTTTTTGCTCATGGGTTGTGTTATGAATCCTGTTGGTGGTGTTTCCCCAACATAATGCCACATTGTTTCTCTCTGTTATTAAAAGGCTTTTTGCTACACTCAGACTATGTGCTTGCGAGAGGGGAAGTATTGCCTCTTGGCAATATTGCCAGCAGGGGGTGGTATATATTTGTCCCAGGTCACTGGGTGGGGGCTCGAGCCGGTTTGCATTGTGTTATTGGAATGGATCCCCTGGATATTGAACCGGGCCCTTGTTGCTGCCAACTCTGACGGGCAGAAGGGTTACAGGTAATCATCAAGTGATCCATCCCCTGCTGCCCACACCCAGCCTCTGGCAAACAGAGGCCAGGAACGCAATTCCTGCCCATCTTGGCTAATAGCTATTGATGGACCTATCCTCCATGAATTTAGTTCTCTGGTTGAAGTGTGGCAAAGTCTTATTATGGGTCAGGTCAGGCAACCTTATCTTTCAGCATCTCCACCTATAATACTGGTAACATTCTGCTTGTGGGCATACGTGCAGGGTCCCTGTTAATTTCAATGCACTGTAAATGGGAGCCATGTCTGAGTTTCATCCTGCATGGTATTGACTCACAGGTCCAGAATTGGCTTTAAGTTACTGGTATCTAATGAGAGATTTTTAGACTCCTCTCCCCCCACTTCCGTGTCCCTACATAGATTGTCTGTGCTCTATAATTACTGTTCTCTTCCAGTGGAATCGTGTAAACACATCTTGACCTTTTAACAATGTACTAGCTGTAAATGCAGACACAGAGAAATGCACCTCAGCAAATGATCTTTCGCAGATCTTGTGGCAGCTGGTGTTCATGAATGTTTTATGTAGTGCAATGTACTACCACAGACTAGACCATTATGTGCTGCATGGAGGTGGAAATGCAGGTTAGATGGCTCCTGCAGACTGCATTTTCACAATGTGTTAGACCAACAGTTATGCTTGTGTTCATTAATCATATTCTAATTCCCACCCTGTGCTCCGTGGCCCAAAGAGGCAATGCAATTGGTGTGGGCAGTACGTACAGCAGATCTCCACCCCATGTGTGCTGTGAGTCTATGCTCTGTGGACCTTCATTGGTAGTAAAGCTCTGAACAGAGGGAAGGCATGGCTGGTGAATCTGTGACTATGTGGATCCACAAGCTAATCTTCCATACATGGGAGGAATCACGTCAGCCAGTGAGACTAATGCAGTTCTGGTGTCATGGATTGGCTCTGTGATCACACTGTGGCTTTAAGGAAGAAGTCTGCCTGTGGGACTCCGATGAATGCAGCATATGTATCTGGGCTGTATGAATGGTCCAGGATTTGGCCCGTATGAAACCCCTGAGATTTTTCAGTTCCTAGCTAAGAAAGTGTGCTCCATCAGGTATATAGACAAGGCATTTGGAGGCTCCTTAGAGCTCAAGAGCTCTCAGAGGGCTGTCCTGTTCTTCATCCCTCCCTCTGTCCATTCAGCCCTCCAATAAGTTAAATAAAATAGATTTCATTAGGTAAATAAATATATGCAAACTGTTCCTCTGTCATTCATTTTTATGTGTACAGTTGTCCAGCAGCCATATTATCTACCCTCAGATGATAGTGACTAGCCTGACAATTGCTTTGTGACTAAGAGAGCCCTGAGCAGGCTGTCTGGGGTGGAAATGAAGAGGATGAGTGAAAGGAATGCCAGGTTTCTCTTTATATGGTTGCCACATCTAAGGCTTTTTACAGGATTAGCAATTTGCAACTCAGGATGGACTTCCTGGGCCCGATTCTGGAGTTACTCAATGTGAGTAACTCAGACTAACTTCAGCAGAAGAGCCTCAATCCAGCAGCTGTAGAATTTGGCCCACTGCCTTTCAAGAGAGCATATTGTCTAAAAGTGGATAATTAAAATTATGCTGTGATTTTTCCCCTTATTGATATATTTTAAATTAGAGAGAGAAATTTGTACAACCCAACACAATACAAATCTTATTTAAAGTTTGGCTTCTCTCAGTGTGGCATTGACACCTGAATAGAAACAATCTAACATGCCCTAAAGGCAGATCTGTGGTATATGTCACCCTGTTAAACAGTCTCCAACAAGACTAGAAATTTTAAAAAGACAATTGTAACTTGGAGCAAATATCAGCCTAATTATTTGTGATAGCATGTATCATGTATTTAAGGCAAGCCCCTGGAATAAGACAACTGTTTTATTTATTTTTTAGTTTTTTCCCTTTTCTTATACTGTTCTTTTAATATTCTTAACCCCTTCAGTCAAATAATCGAGGACGATGTTTCTTCTTCTCCTGTTGAAACCCCTAGAAAGGAATGTAAAGAGACACACACTTAGGGTTTCATTCTAGCCTTGCGTTCTTTTCTGTAGACTGAATTTTAAAGATAGTGTCCTGTTGGCTGAAAGCCTTTTAGGAATGATGCAGATTTCATGATATATTTTGTCTGTACATTTATTCCCATTCCAGTACCAAAGCTTCAGTCTAAAGCTTCAGATTTTGGAAGCCTTTAAATGAAAAAAGAAAAGGAGGACTTGTGGCACCTTAGAGACTAACCAATTTATTTGAGCATAAGCTTTCGTGTGCTACAGCTCACTTCATCGGATGAAGTTGTAAAACTAGTTGTACAACTCAAAATATCAGTGTCATGCTGTCATAAATATAAAGGGAAGAGTAAACCCCTTTGAAATCCCTCCTGGCCAGGGGAAAGCTCCTCTCACCTGTAAAGGGTTAAGAAGCTAAAGGTAACCTTGCTGGCACCTGACCAAAATGACCAATGAGGAGACAAGATACTTTCAAAAGCTGGGAGGAGGGAGAGAAACAAAGGGTCTGTGTGTCTGTCTATATTCTGTCTTTGCCAGGGATAGACCAGGAATGGAGTCTTAGAACTTTTAGTAAGTAATCTAGCTAGGTATGTGTTAGATTATGATTTCTTTAAATGGCTGAGAAAAGAATTGTGCTGAATAGAATAACTATTTCTGTCTGTGTATCTTTTTTGTAACTTAAGGTTTTGCCTAGAGGGGTTCTCTGTTTTTGAATCTAATTACCCTGTAAGATATCTACCATCCTGATTTTACAGGGGGGATTTCTTTATTTCTATTTACTTCTATTTTTTATTAAAAGTCTTCTTGTAAAACACTGAATGCTTTTTCATTATTTTCAGATCCAAGGGTTTGGGTCTGTGGTCACCTATGCAAATTGGTGAGGCTTTTTATCCAACATTTCCCAGGAAAGGGGGAGTGCAAGTGTTGGGAGGATTGTTCATTGTTCTTAAGATCCAAGGGTCTGGGTCTGTAGTCACCTAGGCAAATTGGTGAGGCTTTTTACCAAACCTTGTCCAGGAAGTGGGGTGCAAGGTTTTGGGAAGTATTTTGGGGGGAAGGACGCGTCCAAACAGCTCTTCCCCAGTAACCAGTATTAGTTTGGTGGTGGTAGCGGCCAGTCCAAGGATAACGGGGGTAATATTTTGTACCTTGGGGAAGTTTTGACCTAAGCTGGTAAAGATAAGCTTAGGAGGTTTTTCATGCAGGTCCCCACATCTGTACCCTAGAGTTCAGAGTGGGGGAGGAACCTTGACACATGCCTTCTGGGATTTCCAGCTGAAAAAATTCTGATTGGAAATGGCTTTGCACAGATGAATCACGAGATGTGTGGAGAAGAATACCCTGCCTGGTTAGCAGGGAATTTCTGCTATAAGCCAGGGGCTTAACGGTTGGAAACAAGCAAGGGGAAGAAAGACCTTGGTGTATTAGTTGATCACAGAATGACTGAGCCACCACTATCATGTGCGCATGAAAAAGGCAAATGAGATCCTAGGAAGAATCAGGCCAGGTATGCCCAGTAGAGAGAGGAGAAGTATTAATGCTATTGTATAAGGCACTGGTATGACCTCATTTGGAATACTGTGTACAGTGCTGGTCACCCGTTTTCAAGAAAGACGAATTCAAACTGGAACAAGTGCAGAGAGGGGCTACGACGATGATCGGGGAATATAAACTGTGATGAGAAGAGACTAGAAGAGCTTGGCTTGTTTAGCCTAGCAAAATGAAGGCTGAGATGGGCTGTGATTGCTCTCAATAAATAGATGGGGAGTGAGTGTGTAACTTGTGAGTGTGGGGGCGGGAGGGTAAACACCATAGAGGAAGAAGAGCTATTTAAACTAAAGGACAATGATAGCACAAGAACCAGTGGGTATATTGTGGCGTTATTTGATTAAAATATGACCATATAGATCATTGTTGCAACCACTGTTATATATTTACAACAAATTTTGTACAAAGGTTGTCAAGTAAGGTGTCTATGGAAAGCTTATGATTTGCTGAATATGATAATGCTATTGGTATGCATGTATCATTTTTGTACTTGAAGCTATAAGTATTGGCTCTATACCTGGATTTCAAATGTTTGCTCCAGGGGTAGTGCCCACAAGGTAGTTAGCCAGCACATCTTGGAGGGACTTTTCAAATTGAGTGGCCCATCAAAAGAGCATTTAACTCACAATGGAAGATGCCTGTCTACCGTGAATGGACGTTCCTGTGGACATGCTGTTTGAGGTATAGGTAATGACTTCTACCATGACTAAGTAAAGTTATGCATGAATGTGTGACTTGCCCTTGTGACTCCAAACCCCATCTTGTCACCTGTGATCTTTCACTAGCCATGCTGAGGCTTTGTTTGAAACATTGGGTTTCCTTCCACATGGCAGAAGCTATAAAAGGCCCTGGAAACATCTCATTTTTGCCTCTTTCCTGTTCAAGCCTATGGACTATGGACTTATACTAATGAGAGCATTCTAACCAAGGGACTGAGGTCCTTCCAATGATTTGGAAGCAACCAGAGACTTGACTTAAGCCAGCAGTTTATTCCATCACTGCTACAAACCTGAACCAAGAACTTTGCAATTACTGTATGTATTTGATTCCTTTAGCCAGTTTTAACTCTCACCTTTCTTTCTTTCTTTTTATAAATAAACCTTTAGATTTTAGATACTAAAGGATTGGCATCAGAGTGATTTTGGGGTAAGATCTGAGTTGCATATTGACCTGGGTGTGTGGCTGGTCCTTTGGGATCAGAAGAACCTTTTATTTGATGAGACTGGTTTTAAAAAACCACTCATCTTTAAATCCAGTGTTTTGGGGAGTAATACAAAGACTGGAATACCTAAGGAAACTGCTTTCCTGACTTCTTGTTAGCCAGCGTGGCGAGACAGAAGTTTACTTTTGTTGCTGGCTTGGTATATCTCATGGAAGAATAACCACCAGTTTTGGGGTGTATCTGCCCTATTTTTCAGCAGTTTGTCCTCAAGTTGGTATTCTCAGTTTTGACCCATGGAGGCTCAGTTACCGTATACTGGCCATGAATAAATTTAGGCTAGAAATTCAAAGGTTTCTAACCATCAGTGAACTGAGGTTTTGGACCAGCCTTTTAATAAGAGTAGTGGGAGCAAAAACCTAACTGGTTTGTAGATGGAGCTTGATAAATTCATGAATGGGATTATATAACAGAGTTGCCTCCAGTAACAGGGAACTCAACACCATGACCCAGGAGGTCCCTTCCAGTACCATGTTCTTATGAGTGGAAAAATACTCACTTCCTCAGAGCAGCCTGATCTCTGTATTACTCTTGGAAGTTTTAAGTAGTAAACATCTAATTGCAGATGGGATAAACAAATCCTTTAGGTAGCTGTGAAGCAGGGAGATTAGGATACACAGTCTCAGCCTAACACAAGGGGGTTGGTTCTAAGACCACACTTACAGGATGGGGGACTCCATTCTGGGAAGCGGTAGCTCTGCAAAAGACTTGAGGATCACGGTGGATATTCAGCTGAACATGAGCTCCCAGCGCGATACTGTAGCCAAAAGCTCTAATACAATCCTTGGAGGTATGAACAGGGGAATCTTGAGTGGGAGTAGGGAGCTACATTACCACTGTATTTGGCACTGGTGTGACGGCTGTGGGAATACTTGCTCCAGTTCTGATATCCACAGTTCAAGGCTGTTGATAAATTGGAGAGGGTTCAGAGTAGAGCCATGATAATGATTAAGGGATTGGAAAATGTGCCTTACAGTGAAAGCATTACAGGGTGGCCTTCCCCTTTAAGGACCAGGAGGCCTGGGCCTAATCAGTCCCACCTATGCCGTATTTATCAGCATCCCAGCCTCTGCAAGTGGGACTAATGGGGTCAGGTGTTAATATTGCACGCACCTGGACCTCATAATGAAAAAGCTTAAGATAATAGAGTCAGGGAGAAGCTGTGATAGGAGCCATAGGGAACAGTTTAGGCTCCTGTGGAAAATCCCGAGATAGGACCTATTGGAAACAGGGAGGACCTGGGAGAAACTGCCAGAGTCCCTGGGGAAGAGAGGCAGTGGAGCAAAAATGGCAGAAGCACAGTTGGTTGGATGTTTTGTTTGGTTGTTTAAATTGAACTTTTGTCTTCCTGGAAGGGGACTGAATTTTAAATGTGACCTAACTGCAGAGAAAAGTCTCTCAGAAAAGGACCATAGCAGAACCAGATCAGCCAACAAAATGGGATGCTAGAGCAGAAGAATCCCTGCAAAGCCATTCTCTGATGCCAGGGAGCGCTATGGTAGTGAATGGAACTGCTTACTGAGAGACTGGAGGAACTCAATTTGTCTAGTTTAACAAAGAGAAGGTTAAGGGGTGACTTGCTTGCAGTTCATAAGTACCTACATGGAGAATAAAAATTTGATAATGGACTCTTAAGGATTGCAGACAAAGGTAGACTATATGATCCAAGGGTTGTCAACTGAAGCTAGGCAAATTCAGACTGGGAATAACGTATACATTTTTAACAGCAAAGGTAATTAACCACTGGAACAATTTACCATGGGTTCTGGTGCATTCTCTATTGCAAGCAATTGTTAAATCAAGGTTGGAGTCTTTCAAGAGAGATACTCTAGTTGAAACAGGAATTTACTCAGGGAAGTCCCACAGGCCTTTGTTATACAAGATGTAGCCTTTTATTTTTATTTAAAGTGAATTTAGTACTGTGGAATTACACCACCGTGAGTTCAGCTCTACAGTGGCTACTGTTTCAAACTTAACAGACTGAAAGTCACCTCTGCTACTTGTTTCAGATTTAGAATCTCTAGGAACACATACAAATCAACGACAGTGGCCACATATCTATGTCACAAGTACAAGGTTTAGTCTGTTTTACAAGTTTTATTAAAATGACAATTAAAGTTATGATTACCCAAGCATATAGAAATTCTATACAGACCTATGCACCAGTTACAAATATAGTCAAACTTATACCCTACTAGATAATGTTAGGGTCTGATGGGTCTCTCATGGATTGATCATCAGTAGAGGGATGGTACCTGCTGGAGTTTCCCATAGAGAGCTCAATTTTCCTAATTGTGGCACCCTTTTTTTATAATGTGATTCTGACTATGCCTCATTAGCGTTTATGAACATAGTGCACCCAATGGTCAGGGCATGTGTTAGAAAACCGGATAACTTGTAAGCAAAAAATTATTTTTCTTGTTCATTTATCACAATATCCCCCATTGGTACATCTTTTTCTGTAAACTAGTGGCATAGGGTCATTCTTTGGTCACTTACTTATGTCCAGCATTTAGGGTTGCCAACTCTCCAGGTTTGTCCTGGAGTCTCCAGGAACTAAAGATGAATCTTTAATAAAATATTATGTCATGTGATGAAACCTCCAGGAATATGTCCGACTGGAACTGGCAACCCTACAAGCATTTCTGAACTCTGTGGCCTAGTATGGTTAAGCTAAAATCTTACAGGCCTCAGCCTCTAGGGTCTGCGTTTCAGCCCTACGTACTTAGAGACCTAATACATAATGATTCCTTCTAACTTCCGATCCTTATGTAACCCTACAATTTAACTCTATTTAGCATACAATGATTATACCCAACATAACATGTTAGCTGATCATAACATCACATAATAAATGAACAATAAAGTAAAATCATTGGCTACAAGGAGGTCAGACTAGATGATCACAGTGGTCCCTTCTGGCCTTATAATCTGTGACTAAATGCAAACTAAAACAGACTGCCAAAATAGAACGAACACATGGACATAACCATGAAATATGCCACTGTGTACTTTCTGTCCCCATCTTCTTTGTCCCTTTCTTTCACTCCCTAATTCATACTTTCTTTCACATTATCCCCTGTTCTTGATTTTGGAGCCACCATCTACTAGGGCTGGCCAGAAAACAAGAATTCAGTTTTGTGAAAAATTGAGCCTTCAGAATTTGTTTTCATTTCTCACTGGAGCCAGAGCAAGCCCTTTTGAAATGTGTGATGTGGAAGATCCAGGTTCAAGTCCCTCTGCCAAATCAGGTAGGGCAGGGACTTGAACAAAGTTTTGGTTTTGATGAATTGGCATTTTCCAATGAGAACGTGGTTCGGAGAAAAATTCCCAATCATCTCCCATATGTCTAACACCACCCTTGTCCTTCAAATCTTGCTTTAAAACCTACTTCTTTTGGGAAGCTTCCTGCTGTTGCCTTCACTGATGTTTCCACACCTCCTTACATTTGAGCAGATGTCTCATGTCCCACATTTTGTTTAATTTATGTTGTATGATCTTAAGGGCAGAGGCTTTGACTTTTTAGGTTTGTCAGGCATCATGTGTGCTGATGGCTCTTTCAAGTAATAATAATCCAGCCTCTTAGCATCCCTTCCAGCTATGTAATTTTTTTGAACAGAATTTTAAAGCGACTGGTGTCCTCCTGAGTGCATCTTATACAGCAGAGAATTTTTTAAGTCACATAAGCAACAAAACTAGGTTTAATCTCAGTGTGCATTTTCAATCTAAGGCCCCAGTTCTGCCAGCACTTATGCACATTGGTATATTATAAGGAACTCCAAATCTGTCACACATGTGCTTCACTCCAGCCATGTGAGTAATCCTATTGCAATCAATGGGACTACTCCCTGGTTTAGGCATGTGCACTGCTACAGGCTGGGGACCGACTGGCTAAGCAGCAGTTTTGAAGAAAAGGACCTGGGGATTACAGTGGATGAGGAGCTGGATATGAGTCAGCAGCGTGCCCTTGGTGCCAAGAAGGCTAACAGCATATTGGACTGCATTAGTAGGAGCACTGCCAGCAGATAGAAGGAAGTGATTATTCCCCTCTATTCAGCACTGGTGAGGCCACACCTGGAGTATTTCATCCAGTTTTGGGCCCCCCCACGACAGAAAGGATGTGGACAAATTGGAGAGAGTCCAGCAGAGAGCAACGAAAATGATCAGGGAACTGGGGCACATGACTTACAAGGAGCAGCTGCGGGAACTGGGCTTATTTAGTCTGCAGAAGAGAAGAGTAAGGGGGGATTTGATAGCAGCCTTCAACTACCTGAAGGGGGGTTCCAAAGAGGATGGAGCTCAGCTGTTCTCAGTGGTGGCAGATGACAGAACAAGGACCAATGGTCTCAAGGTGCAGTGGGGGAGATCTAGGTTGGATAGTAGAAAACACTATTTCACGAGGAGGGTGGTGAAGCACTGGAATGGTTTACCTAGGGAGATGGTGGAATCGCCATCGTTGGAGGTTTTTAAGGTCCAGCTTGACAAAGCCGTGGCTGGGATGATTTAATTGGTGTTGGTCCTGCTTTAGGCAGGGGGTTGGACTAGATGATCTGCTGAAGTCTCCTCCAACCCTAATCTTCTATGATTTTATGATACTCGTTAAATGTTTTTTTAGGATCAAGGCTTAATATTTTATTATTTATAACAGGGTCTAAGGATTTCAAATCACTTTTCAAATATTAGTGAAACTCTTGCGAGTTAGGGAAATACCCATGTTTATAGATGGGGAAACTGAGGTACAGAATGGTTATGTGACATGTCCAAAGTCATACAAGAACCAGTGGGAGAATAAGATATAAAACCCAGATCTCCTGACTCCCATTTTTATGCCTCAACAAGACAATGCGCCCTCCCTCTCCCCAATTTAAGAAAACAAGCCTTTCTAGAAATTTCAAATGCAATAATAAAAGGTGTATATACTTTCTTATTGTAAGAGCTAGAGTCTGGACTTTTCATTTCAAGTGCATATGAAAAACAGCAGCTGAAGTCCTCCAATAATCTTGCACAAGACAGATTTATTTGAAAGCATCCATTTTCATTAGTTTAGACCCACTTTGGTAATCAAATGAAACACCACTCAGGCAGTTAATTAAGAATGTTTATGTGGGCCTTCAAAATACAGAAAGCTCCAAGATCAAGCTGCCATTCAGCCTTTTACTGACGGTGTACAGTTGGGATAAAAAGTTTAATGTGTTCTTAAAGGTATAGCATCAGATAGGATGCCTGAAGGAGCACCTAGATGTCTCTTGGGTAAATATATGTAAAATACAACAGCTGGATCTTCTGGGTCCACTTGGGAAGTCCAGTAGTGAAACCAGCAGTAATTTTACAAGCATCTCATAGTGACTCCACAATTGCTGTTACTTGCTAAAAGTAGGGGGCCAGTTAGCATGAGATTTCACACATTTGTTGTTTTGCCCTTTGAATTTTCTATAGAATTTTTGTTTAATTTCTTTTTTATAAATATGCAAGCCTATGGAGGCAGGGTGTGACATTCCCCAGGGCACAGTCAGACTGATGGACAGCTGTGTCCGCTCAATTCTTTAACCTGGGGTGCCTTTTACACTGCTTTGCTGTAAGAGCAACCAACCACTCCTGTCTACTCACACACAGCCTCCAGCATGTAAATCACTTCCAGATATACTATATGAGTGCTATAGCCAGCCACTCATGAATTACATTACAAGGAAGCACCAGCAAACTCACAGACTTTCCCCCAGAAATGTGTGTCTTGTATGGCCAAGCACTTGCCTCTGCAATAAAGGTCATATGAAGTCCATCATTCATTCATACAGAATCAGGTGCACAAACCTTGTTATCCCAAATGGAGTTTCCCAAACACTTCAATCCAAATACACAGGTTTGGCTAACACAATGAAACACATTTATTAAATACAGAAAGATGGATTTTAAGTGACTACAAGTAGTGACGCATACAAGTCAGAACTGGTTACAAGGAAATCAAAGTTAAGTGAGGTGTTGTGTTTTACCAAGTTAAGTGAATACAGAGCAAAGGTCTCTCTCACCACGTGCTCTAGCAGTCTTGCAGACTGCGCCTATTTCAGCCAGGTCAGTGCTGCTTCCTTTGTTTTTCTGGGGTTGATGATGCCATGGATAGAGAATAAGGGAGAGATGATTTGTGGTGTCTGCCCTCTTCTCTTATAGTCCTTTCTCTTATGCAAGAATCATCTCCAACTGATGTTCCGGAGACAGAAAGTCTGTGTGGTCGGGAACCTGAAGCTGTTTCTTGGTCAAAATGTCAAATGAAACCAATGGGGGTCAGGTGCCTAAAATGTTTGCGGATCTGGGGCTAGAAGTTAAACTAGCAGTGTCAAAAAAGTATGATTTTAATAAATGATAAAAGCTGGACTCTGAATTGCACCGTGGCTCCATCCAAGTACTTGCAAACGAGAACACTGTGCAAACTGGTTTCTGAGAAGGGTCTTACCTTGTAAGTGTCAGATGGCTGAATGAGTGGAACAGGTAGTGGTTTTGTTGATACTGGACTGTGAAAATTCTAAACCAGTTGAAAAGTTAACAGTAATTGTTGAAATATACCTGTCAGCCTGTGTCTTAGTTAATGCAAATACTGCTCAATTAAAGGCACCCCATGGATTGATATAACATCTTTTAGAGACCTTTTATTCCAAAGAAGTGGATTCATTTATTTGAACTATGCAGATGAAATATTGCATCTATAATTTGAAAATGGTTAAGGATCATATTTTCAAAATATATAAGAAAACTGCAGCACAATTCATAAGAATGATGTGAAAACTCCATGGGGATAATTTAGCTGTAATTAATGTAGCCTATTAAGAGTCAGTCTACCATATTTTTTTCGCTTGTGTGGCCCAGCGGTGGTATTATGTCATGATATCTTTCTGTGCTTTACTGCTTCATTAGTGAACTAGCTCTCCTTATTTACTGATTTTACGGTCTAGTAAGGTACTGTAAACAGCATGCTGTTTTCATTTGTGATGTCTGTAAGACATAAGGCCATCTAGTCATTTGCAAGTGTGAGTTTAGTTTTTTGTTGGAAAAACAACCTGTAGGACCTAAAAGTTTTCTGTTGCTGAAGTCCGATCTTTGTCATTATAAGCTCCGTCTTCTATGTGCATTCTCTCTGTACCAGGGACTGTGCAAGTTAATCGTTTTAAGATGGGGGTGGGGGGGAAGAGGAGGTTTCAAGTCAGTTCCATTCCTGATGTAAGGCTATGGGCTTCAGTAGAGTCGTGCTAGGTGTGAAGTTGATCCATTTAGCTCCTCTTGTGCCACACAGAGTACTGGGTGCGCAACGATCCCTGTACCGTCTTTCCTTAGAAACTGCAGAGCTGCAGATGTAGGATGACCATATTTCCCCACGGGAAAACGGGACACCGCACGGGGCTGGCCCAAGCTGCTTACCCGAGCCCTGCCTCCCCGTTCTCCCTCCTGCACATGGGGCTGGCCCGTGCTCTGCCCCCCTCTCCCTCTCCGTGCATGGGGCTGACCCAAGTCGCTGGCTTGAGCCCTAACTCCCCCAAGTGCAGGGCTTGCATCCAAGCCCAGCCTGCTCCCTGCGTGGGGCTGACGTCGCTCTTTGCCCAAGCCCTGCTGTTCCACCCCACCCCGCGCCGGGCTGGCATCTCCACCCACCTGAGCCCTGCCTGCCCCCCAAGCAGCTGGCTGTCGCTGCTCCCCCGAACCCTGCCTCCCTGCTCTGCAGCTGGCGTCACTGCACACTGAAGCCCTGTTTTCCCCTCTCCCTCTATTCCTCCCTTTTCCGTGGGGCCTGTTCCAGATGATGTGCTCTAAAGCAATCTCTGAGCATGCCTACTAAATCGGCTCCCAAGACAAGATAAGCATGGGAATGTGAATCTTGTTGGGGTTTAGACTTGTTAGGCGCTGAGCGGTGTGAGGACTTAAGCACCTGTGAACATACCCAGATGCTTAAATGTTGTATTTAGGCACCTAACTGCCACTTTATGCACCTAAATTCCCTTTGTGAATGTAGCTCCTAGTCTTTCTGTACTTCACTTTGCCATCTCTGGAATGGGGATTATAGCAATTTCCTACCTTGCAGGGGTGTTGTGAAGATAATATATTCAACGGGTGCACAGGCCTGGATCTACAAAAAGTGGATTGTGGGGGAGTTCAGAGCACTCCTACCGAATTGGGCCCTGCAGGCAAGATAGGAGTACCTCCACCTATCTTCACCTGGCTTGAGGATCAAGCGGGGCTTAGGTGCAAGGTAGGGATCCTGATGCCTAGAATGAGGTGTCGTGTGCATGCCCTAAGCAGGCACCTGGGGAACTTTTACAGGGAAAATTTAAGCACCTACTGGGTTAAGTGGCAACTGAGCGGAGGTTTTGTGGCTTATAGTAGCACCTAAACTGGGGGTTTAGGTATCTTAAGCCCTTTGTGGATCTGGGCCTCAGGTACTGTGGTACTGGGGGCCATATAAGTACCTAGGATGGATAGATAGGTGGGTTGTGAACTGACATGAGATGGAACAAAAGTGTTAGAAGGCCAATTTATATACTACTGTAGCCATATTTCATATAGCCAGCAGCAAAATAAAAACCAGCACTTTTCTGTGGCAGCCTTTCTCTTACTTGCTTCTCAAAGGAGTGCACCACCCCCATTCCCAGGTGTATGTACTCTAAATTCCTGATCCACTTAATATATTCCAATTCTTCAGTTACTCCATTTAACTTCCTATGCACCTTAATAAGCTCCATAATGAAGAAGAATTAAAGTAATAATATATCAATTACACTGTTTATTCCAGTAACATTAACTATTAAAGTGACAGTACATCAATTATGCTGACATTTAGCCAGTCACAACCATTCAAGTAACAATGTTAAATGGAAGATCCTTTTCAAAGGCTTATCTCATCATGGCACTCCGGAGCTGATGATTACTAATTGCCTTGTAAGTGTAATTTAAGACTTCATGATAGAGAAGTACAGGATTTTTGACTGTCTGAAAGGAGCTGCTAAATTCTTCTGATAATATGAGGCAGAATAAAAGCCAGTTTGATGGCCAGATCATTTGGGACTATTTAATCTCAGTCCGTGGCACTGAGCAGAGCCCACCTTTGCTCCTTTGGTCAATTACACATTGTCTGTTAGCACCATTTCGCTGTCTCTTTTCATGAAAGCACAAGTGGATAACACTGGCCAAATATTTTTTGTTGAATTTCCTATGAAATACATTTATAATCCTTTAAACTGCAGCTAGTGTTCTTAAGGTTTTTTAATTCTTAAACTCTATGTGTAAGAATTTCCTGAATATAAATAGAACTGGATCGAAAACCGTGGAGACTGAGGGCTAGATAGGCAGCAGGTTTAAAACAAACAAAAGGAAGTATTTCTTCACACAACGCACAAATTGTGGCTCTGTTTGCCAGAGGATGTTGTGAAGGCCAAGGGTATAACAGGGTTAAAAAAGAACTAGATAAATTCATGGAGGATAGGTCTATCAATGGCTATTAGCCAGGATGGGCAGGGATGCAAAACCATGCTCTGAAGTGTCCCTAGCCTCTGTTTGCCAGAAGCTAGGAATGGATGATGGGTCAATTGATGATTGCCCTGTTCTGTTCATGGCCTCTGAAGCATCTGGCATTGGCCACTGTAAGAAGACAAGACACTGGGTTGGATGGACCATTTGTGTGACCCAGTATGGCTGCTCTTATGTGATGAGCAGCCATACTGGGTGTCTGCAGAGTGATGTGGGTGTCTAAACCTAGGAGAGGGTTCCCAGCTGTGAATCTCCAGGGGAGCGAGGTGCCTCCCTCTGGCCCAGAGTTAGGCACCTAACTCTCTGCAGGGGCAGGGTTTAGGCCCATCCTCCCCACCACTTCTTGGCATTTCCTATTGGCTAGTTTAGGTGGCTCCCTGCTCAGAGTGCTGGCTTCTGTGAATCCCATTCTTAGATGCAATCTAACCCTGAAACTCTTTCTTTATCCACATAAGAGGCACAGCATGGACCATCCCCAAACTGACACACCAATCCTCCACAATGCTGACCTGCAGAGACCACTTCTATGGAGAGTGGTCCTGGGTCTCCTTGCTAATGCTGGCAAACATGGTGGTGCTTTTTTTGAATTGGAATTAGACTAAGACCAACAAACTCAATTCATGTAGGTCACAAAACACTTATTGGATTGTTAAACTTCCAGCCACTGCCACCAGTGGCTGAATTTGAACTGCCCACCGATAGGTGCTTACGTCCTAATTTCCCCAGGGGTGCTCAACCCCTGCTCTGCCCCAGGCCCTGCTCCCACCCCTCCCCCCCGTCCCACCCCCACTCCACCCCTGCCCCGCTTCTTCCTTCACCATTCTACCCTCTTCTCTGAGTACACCCCAGCCTCTCTCTGCCTCTTCCTGCCCCTGCTCCCCCTTCCCTCCCAGAGCTTCCTGCACACTGCTGAACAGCTGATCACCGGTGGGCAGGAAGTGCTGGGGTGGGAGAGGCAGGAATTGATAGGTGGGGCCCACTGGCAGCCGGAGGCAATGGGGGGAGAGGGAGAAGCTGATTGGCGGGGCCGCCGGTGGGTGCTGAGCACCCACTATGTTTTTCCCATGACATTTTTTCCCATGAGTCTGCTGCTGTGTGCCCATCTCATTCTTAATCCTTTGACTCATCCAGTCTTGCCTCATTTCTTAGGTTATTTCTTTGCTTCTAAAAAGAGGGTTTTTTATAGGGAGATAACGAAGGTGTGGTAGTTATCTTGCTGTAAAACCCAGTGAAGACAAGGCACCTGTAGATTTCATTTTGAGGTAGCTAGGCGAGGTCAGCACTAAACCACCTGCCTGGGGTTGACCTTGCTTGGTTGACCTTGTGGTAAAACTCTGGTGCTTTGCCTCCATCAGAATTTTACAGCAGGACAGCTGATATGTGTGAATTAACCCATAGTTAGTTACCGTTCAGGCAGAGTGACTGTTGGTGGGTAATCGTTAAGTGCCTTGAGTGATACGCAGTTGGAGTATGAAAAAATATATGGAGAGGAAAATGGGGGAAGGGATCAGACCAAGTGCTAAAGAGAGGCAGCACAGCGTAGGGCCCACGAGGATTTATAGAAGGGCTGAGAATGATTCATAATACAAAAAGCTGAAAGAACTATTATATCTGGTAAACATCAATAAAGAAATATCATTAACACAAAACCAAAGACTGCATGGCTTACCAGCCTGAGGAATATAACGATCTCCAGGGTTCACTGAAAGGAGAATTTGATTTGTATTGGTGTTATGAAAATGAAGTTACAAAGAATAGGGGAGAGAACATCTTCTGGCCAGATCAGGGGAACTGGGGTTCCCCACTCTCTCGCCAACCTTCTCTGTGTCCTTATATGAGTTACTTTTATCTCAATGCCTTCATTTCTCCATCTGTAAAATAGTTATATTAATACTTACCTACTTCACAGAGCATTTGTGAGACTTAATTAATATTTGTAATTGCTTTCCACTTCGAGAGGTTTTTATCAAAGTATCTCAAAGTATATTATCAAAGTTCAAAAGTTAATGCACTGTATGAACATAAATATGATTGACAGTCACAAAGCTTTGTTTTTATGCAAGTTGTGGTGGCCCTGCTTTGCGTTTATGTGTCAAGAGTTCTTTTAAGAGATGGCTTTATACCTAAAAATATTACTATATATGGAATTCAATGAGTTTATCTACTGTAATTGTGGAACACAAATCTATAAACCTGTCATTGTTCACATAGATTTCTGCTGCCTCGTTACAAAGTCTCCCAGATTTTTGGAGGAATTTGTGATTTATGAACATGTTAGCATTAAGCAGCATTGCCAACCTAACATGTTCATCAATGAATTTGAAAATAAGATTGAGCCAAGTCACCGAATCAATACTATATATAGAATCATAGAATATTAGGGTTGGAAGGGACCTCAGGAGGTTATCTAGTCCAATCCCTTGCTCAAAGCAGGACCAATCCCCAACTAAATCATCCCAGCCAGGGCTTTGTCAAGCCTGACCTTCAAAACTTCTAAGGAAGGAGATTCCACCACCTCCCTAGGTAACACATTCCAGTGTTTCACCACCCTCCTAGTGAAAAGTTTTTCCTAATAACCAACCGAAACCTCCCCCACTGCAACTTGAGACCATTACTCCTCGTTCTGTCATCTGCTACCATTGAGAACAGTCTAGATCCATCCTCTTTGGAACTCCCTTTCAGGAAGTTGAAAGCAGCTATCAAATCCCCCCTCATTCTTCTCTTCCGCAGACTAAACAATCCCAGTTCCCTCAGCCTTTCCTCATAAGTCATGTGTTCCAGTCCTCTAATCATTTTTGTTGCCCTCCATTGGACGCTTTCCAATTTTTCCACATCCTTCTTGTGTGGGGCCCAAAACTGGACACAGTACTCCAGGTGAGGCCTCACCAATGTCGAATAGAGGGGAACGATCACGTCCCTCGATCTGCTGGCAGTGTCCCTACTTATACATCCCCAAATGCCATTGGCCTTCTTGGCAATAAGGGCACACTGTTGACTCATATCCAGCTTCTCATCCACTGTAACCCCTAGGTCCTTTTCTGCAGAACTGCTGCCTAGCCATTCAGTCCCTACTCTGTAGCGGTGCATGGGATTCTTCCATCCTAAGTGCAGGACTCTGCACTTGTCCTTGTTGAACCTCATCAGATTTCTTTTGGCCCAATCCTCTAATTTGTCTAGGTCCCTCTGTATCCTATCCCTACCCTCCAATGTATCTACCTCTCCTCCCAGTTTAGTGTCCTCTGCAAACTTGCTGAGGGTGCAATCCACACCATCCTCCAGATCATTAATGAAGATATTGAACAAAACCGGCCCCAGGGCTGACCCTTGAGGCACTCCACTTGATACCGGCTGCCAACTAGACATGGAGCCATTGATCACTACCCATTGAGCCCGACAATCTAGCCAACTTTCTATCCACCTTATCGTCCATTCATCCAGCCCATACTTCTTTAATTTACTGACAAGAATACTGTAGGAGACCGTGTCAAAAGCTTTGCTAAAGTCAAGGAACAACACGTCCACTGCTTTCCCCTCATCCACAGAGCCAGTTATCTCGTCATAGAAGGCAATTAGATTAGTCAGGCAAGACTTGCCCTTGGTGAATCCATTCTGACTGTTCCTGATCACTTTCCTCTCCTCTAAGTGCTTCAGAATTGAATATGATATCACACGTTAAATGGGTCTCATACTACACACAATGCCCTGGATATAACTACTTGGATTGAAACAGACTCAGTTTGTAACTGCCCATCTTAAGCCCCAATCCTGCAACCTGTTCCGTAAGGGCAGAGCCTTATGCCTGAGCAGAGCCCACGGGCCAAGGATCCAATCACAATGATCCGCTTTCAGGATGGGGGCATGTGACTTTGCACCATAAAAATGCCCCTTTTTGTGATAAAGGACACAGAGATTATTCAAGTCAGAAAAATAAACCATGCTCAGTCAAGTCTTGTTTCTTTTGTTGTTATGAATTCTTATTGAGGACCTTTTGGAAAACATAATGTATTTCTTTCAAGCATAGTCATTTAAACCTACTTCAAAAGTATTAAACAAATTGGCAGAAGCCTCTGGAAATGTGGAGTAGGAACACAATAGTCAGCTCTTCTGTGTAAAAGCCTGAAGAAAAGCTTGGTGTTTCCTGAGAAAATAAATATCCTTCGATTCTCAGCTTCTTGCACGCACCAGCGCAGCATGTGGAAAATGCCTGACAGTCCACGTTCATGGTTCAGAAGACAGGACTAAAACCACAAGGCATGTTCTGAAATGCAGTAGTAAGCACAAAGCCTCAGCAAATCAAAGCAGTAAACATGATGACTCCGGCTTTATTGTGCGGAATCTTCAAAACTTAATTTGAAACTGTGTCCTCCCAGCACAACACAGGAGCTGCAAGACCGTAACCAGCATATTTGAAATGAGGCTTTTCCATTTGTGATTTGTCCCTGTGCCGCACTGAGCTGCGGGATGATTGACTGCATTTCACCATTAACTCGCGGACAGTTCTAAGAGGAAAAAAAACCAACAAACCCCTACAACAACAAGAAAACAAAAACACCAGAACAAAACAACAAAACAAACCTAACATAATAAATATGATAAAAAAACCCCTACTACTGCTGTGGATCATATGCTGGTACCACACAGGAAAACTTCTTGGTCTTCAGCAGAGTTACTCCCGATTTAACCATAGTCCAAGTCAGATCAGGGTCTAGGCAACATTTTCAGGTTTGGGTGGGCTCCAATGACCTTTCTGACTGGTTTCCATAGTTTTGCTTAAAGTTTTGGAGCAAAGCCAGCATACTTTTGTTAACCTGTACACATTGCCTATGGCTGTGTGTTTAAACTTTGATTGGATTCTTGTGGGAGGAGAGATTTTAGAAGCCACTGGAATGATGCCTTGGAACATTGGGCTCTAAAAATGCACATCTATACACATAGAGCAAAAATTTCTGCTTCCTTTTTTTGTTTAAAGCTTTCAGTCTCTAAAATATTCTGCACAATTCTCTTTCTTTCCGTGTATGACCCTGAAGCAAACAGTGTTGCTAACGATTACAACATATGGTCTTTTCTTAAAGCCCTAGTTCCTGGAGTCATGATGTTTTATGTGAGCATCTCAGCTTTCGTTTCTTTTATGCATGTTTCTAGCCCTCCTAGGTGTGGAGAAAAATATGATAACATGAGCCCTAAATGCTCAAAAGCCCAGAAGGCAAATAAAAAGAACATCAACATTTTATTATTTTAAATCTCATTGATTTAAAAACAATCTCATGTTTTTTGGAGACTTGCTCATGATTTTTAACACTTGAGACTCGTAATATTGAACTAGACGACAACTTTTTGTGTGATTTCAGAGTTCACATTGACAGGTTTGCAAATCCTGGTGGATTGAGTGGTTAAAAAAAATCATGACCAGTGGTTAGAGCACTCACCCAGGATGTGGGAGAGCCAGGTTCAATTACCCCTCTGCCACAGGGGGGGAAAGGTATTTGAATAGGAGGCTCTCCCACTCCCCAGGAGACGGCTCTAATCAGTAAGCTATGGGATATTCTGATGTGCGGCTTCCTCAGTTTCTCCTGTTGATGCTGTTCCATCTTGTACAAGTAATTAAAGGGTAATTGGAGCAGGGAGACTGGACTCTGGATCTCCTACCTCCCAGGTGAATGCTCACCCTAACCATAGGCTATGGAGTCATTCTCATGCTCTCTCTCTCTAGCCCAATGACGGATGAGTGCTCTAACTTGGCTAAAAGTTAAAAGAGGTGTGGTGGCACCTTGGGCTTGCCTACCAGATTGGTTCCCTCCGGCAAGATAGGTAGGGGAACACCTGTCTTCCCCTGCTTTGAGGATCCTACTGGAGTTTAGGCAGCCAGACACCTAGGCTGAGGCAGCAGTGCACATGCTCAGAGGCAGAAATTTAGGGAAACTCTTACAGCAAAAATATAGGTGTGGCATCAGTTGAGGTGCCTGCAGGGCAGCAGCTGAGTGAGAGTTTGTGGATTGCAGTGGTGCCTAAGCCCCCTTGTGGATCTGAACCTAGGAACCTAAGTCCCTATTCCAAAAGAGACTTCTGGAGTCTTATTGAATGTTTATGGGACTTAGGGACTATGAAAACGTTGCCCTTTACCATTTGCTTTTCAGAAATGAAACATTGAAAAGAGAGAGAAAAACAGTCACTGGAGGAATAGTGTGTTGGACTTGAATGTATTTCCAGTCAAACAGTATTTTGCAGCAGTGCTTCAAATCGATATGGGAAAATCATGACTCTGAAGGTCAGTGAATTAATATTTAAAACAATAATTAGAATGTCTTGGGGATTATTTATTTTGTTAATAGTCATATTTATTATGGCAGTGCCTGGGCGCCAACTGAAAACAGTGTCCCACTGTGATAGGTGCTGTACAAACACAGTGGCAGATGGCCCCTGCCTGAAGATCTTATCATTTAAATAGGCAAGACAGGCACAGGGGGAAGCAGAGTGAACAATGGGTGGTGGCAAACAGCATGTTAGTGCCACGGTTTTTCTTTTGTTTTTTTTCCCTGTTGATTTGCTTTTTGGGTGGGTTGACTTAGGTGGGAAAAGATTACATGGAAAGACAGGGAAGAGTGAAGGGGACAGAGCAGGTGAGAAGAGGAATCGGAAAAGGGGGAGGTGGAGACCCTTTGAGGGAGGGGAGAGGAGTGGAGTTGGACCAAGCAGCCAACCAGCACAAGGGAGAGAATGTCTATTCAAAACTTTAGAAAATACTCAGATTGCATCACCAGCATCCCAGTGTCCATGCTTGAGCTACTTCTGAAGCTGCTCCTACCACCTTGAGTCTGTGGCTGGCATAGTAAAGGGATATTGAGCCCTTTGCCACTAGGTCACCTGTTTAGTGTCCAAAACTAATTCCGTCTAGTTACATTTCCATGCACAATGAAGAAAAACATGATTTCAGTTGAAATTCTTTAGATTAAAGAACACAATGCAAAAAAGGTACAAAGGCAAGTCTCTGTGAGAACACTGTATGTCTATCTCTTTTCCCAGGCTGCAGCCCAATTATGAAAGCAAAATGGCAGGTGGCCACACGTGAAAAGTACCAGACACATGTAATATCACAGGCATCACAGTTTCCTAACTGCTAACACCATCTCTCTGACCTGTGTGAAATGAGTTGGTTATTATTTGTATTCAGTAGCTTTCAGAGGCCACAGTCAGGATCAGACACCCATCATCCTGGGCGTTATACAAACATGTTATCAAAGAGCTTAGTCTAGATCCAAGTAGCTACATCAAAAATAAACAAAACCCTCCTCCACATATAATATGTAGTACTGTTGGCAAGACTAGAGGTGAAATCGGGCTGAATGGTCGGTGAGACTGAACTGCTAGATGTAGTAGCTGCTGTAGCAGGATTGAAGCAGGCTGATGGGTGAGTGTGGAGATTACCTTGCACTACAACCTTTCCAAGCTGCCCTGTGGATAAAATGAGAACTTTTCCCCCTAGAATTGTCACTTCTAAAATAGGATCAATAACAACATAGTGCGACTTTTTGAAGAATCATCTTTTCATCAAGTTACTGGGAGGCAGATTAAGCGGCAGAATGTAAGAATGTGTCCTGGCAGAGTGTTCCTTTAGACCCCATTATTAAATTCAGAAACAGATGCCCCTTATTGGGCTACCTAAAAATAAATCTCTCTCTCAGAATATAATTACAGAATCTGAATCGACACCTTGCCGTTACATGCTCTGTCTCTTATTCTCCTTTCCTATTGCCGGCTGAAACAATGATGATTCTTGAAAACTTCCTGTTTCACTGCTTTGTTTGCCTAATAAAAGATATTGCCTACAGCTTTATGTGGCTGACAGTTGTTTTTATTTGGCTCTGCTTAGCAGTTATAGAGCACTTGAATTAATTTGAAGCAACCACGGATTACACAGAATGCTTATTGAACTCAGAAGGAGAGAACTGCTTTCCCTAATGTCGTCTATGGAGGCAGATCTCCTATTGATCCAACAACAGGATTTATGCTAATAATTCTTGTTAATGCTGATGACGGTAATGAAAATACATCCCCTTGCAATTTTCAGGTGGGATTTTGGGTGGGTAGTAACTATGCTTGATTTTTTTTCCCAAAGTGGGGCTAACATACTTAAAGCCTATACTGAGATAGTATGAGCTGAGAGTTGCCACCCTCCATCTCTCCTGAAGGACTCTGCCACTCTGTCTGGTGGTACTTTCCTATTGTGGTTAGGCACCAGAAGATGGTACCTGAGAGGAATGTGAGATGGACACTAGTCCAGTGATGCTGTGGGTTGTGTTGTGTTCCTGTCTCAGTGATGTCTTTGTGGTTTTCCATAGCTGAGTAAGGAAGCCCCTTAGGGCAGGCTTTTTTCCATTCTCTGCAGAAAGCCAGTGAGATGGGCAGAGCCAGTTAGGGATTCAACTCAGGGCTGGAAGTCTGGCAAAACAAGTCAGCAGTGACTGGAAGATGAGTCCTTATATAGGGTAAAGATATTAAAATTTTTGCATTATGAGGAACTCTGACGCCCTGCGTCACCATCATGGTAAAGAGCAAGGTTTTACTTTCCTATGCATAAATGACATGGGATTTTGTATCTATAATATTTTGAAAAACAAACTTTTATTTTTGGCAACTTTCTTGCAACGTTTTATTACTATTCCTGCACATACACATCCATTTCTGTGACTTCCCTGTTGTGAATCTGAGTGTATGGCTGTGGAAGAACAAAGCCCTATTTTCAGTGCTAATGTTTATTTATGTAGACCATAGTGCCATTTTTGTCCCCGAAGCACATTAAATGTAAAACTGGGTGCTGTGTTCAGTGGGACAGTTAAAGTGGGAGGTGTAGTTCCAAACTGGCTCATCTGAAGGAGCTGTCAATGCTGGTTCCTGCTGACAGACCAGCGGCGCCCCATTATGGTTCCTGTTCATAGACCCGCAGTCCCCATTGGGACGTATGAGAATGGTGGAGGTCAGGAAATTTAAACCCAGAATTAAAAAGAGGCAGTGTGTGGGGGGATGCCTGGGCCCCTCACCATGACTATGGGGATGCTCCTCTGATGGAATTAGCTGTTAGTCAGAAAAGCCCAATCCAGAAAGGGTTCAAAACAAATTAAAGTTGAATCCTGCCTAGGGAGATTAAAGAACCACCATAAGATACAGCCACCAGAAGTGACTGTTTCATTCTTATTGAAACAGCTGTTTTCAGGTTCTGTGCCTGAACATCCCTCCCTCCATTTATAGTGCAACATGAGCACAGCTGATCATTTGCATCCTGAGTTCCAAATGGAGACCACATGAGACATTCATCTTTCTGCATCAGTCCTTTGACCCCTTTCACACTGTTTCCATGTGGGCTGCTATCTCAACAGGCCGTACAGGAATTTTCCTCAGTAGAAACTTTCCAGTGGCCTGAGAGTTACTGTGCATTCTCCAAGGTATGAGCTCTCAGTAACTCCTGGGAGTTATGTTAGTGTTCCTCTTGTGTGAGTCAGGCAGCTTTCTGCAGCACCAGTCAGATTAAAAACTTGCTCTATAGCTTTAAAATGTTTTTAAAACTTTGGGGAGGCCTGTCTGCCTGCCAAAGGCTGCTGCTATCTGTCTGGTGGATGAGGCATCTGAGGAACAAATTAATAAATACTTATAAATGTGTTTGTGTAGGAGGGAGACGTTCATTGGTTGAGCTGGTCTTACTTCTGTGTCTGATGTGTCATTTCCCCAGCTGTCTCTCTGTGCAGCACATGACAAGTATTGCAACACAGCTGTGATTGCCCAGTGATGTCTGCATCCTGTGAGAAAGGGTTGTTTCATTTCATACATCAAACTCAGGGCATAGTGATTCAACAGAGCCAGAATATTATCCCATACCTTTGGCACAAAGCAGATATTAAAGTGAAATATAGCTATTGGTTCCCCTTGCAGTTTGTCCTTTCTTTGTTTTTTGAATGATCTGACAAGGTGCACAGATACCACTGTGATGGGCATAGACCAGTAGAAGGAGTCAGGTCACTTAGAAGTACCCAAGTTTGATAGATATATATTCTGTATTTAAATAATAGCTTACATGTGGCTTCACCATTTAGGATTAATGTGGCACCCTAACTCATGCTAAAACTTTATTTTATACTACGCCTTCATGTATTCTCAATCTGTATGCTAAATTTCATGACATATCATAGACAAAAAGGAAAAGGAAGGAGGAGGTTGGTATTTGCACCGTGAGGCATCCTGTATAAACCAGGCATGTTAGATTTTCTGGTATGGATTTTCTGAGGCCTCCACAAGGGTGCTTACTTAATCTAGTATAGCACCTGAGTGATTATTATCTTTTGGTAGACGGGGTATAGATTCAATTTCTCTTTACATCAATTTATCTAGACTGCAGCACAATGAACAAAAACGCTGAATGGGATGAATGCAAAGCCAAAGACCCGTTAGTATTATTTAATGAAATCAGTTAGATGAGTCACTTAGATATTTCTGTATATTCAGTTTCCAATATGAGATTTAAAACCTGGTGAAACTTCATTCTCCCTAATCATTTTAGGTACATTTGCAAAACAGATTAGCCCTTTGTAAGATTAATTTTGAACCTGAAAACTTCAGCAGGTAGGAGCATCTGCAGAAGCAGCCAAAGCAGGGGTCTTTGGACATTCAGAGAACTTTATACAGTTTTCACTGGCCTTTCTCTGCTCTGTACTGATTGGTTGTTTGCTTCAGCCCTCCCCTCAGTCTTTTCACCTCAGCTTCACTCCAGATCTGCTCCTCTTACCCTCTTCACCCTACCCAATCTCCCTCATCCACCTTCCCCTCAATGTTCCCCCTCCCTTCGCTTTCCTTTCCATTTAGCTTTTCCCTTTCTGACTTACTCCCCCCAACCCCACAATAGTAGAACTAACATGATGTTGCTGCCATTGCATTGTTCTCTCTGCTTGTGTGTTCTACCCCTTCCCTCCCTGTCTTGTCCCATCTCTTTAGATTGTAAGCTCTTTGGGGACAGGTTTCAGAGTAACAGCCCTGTTAGTCTGTATTCGCAAAAAGAAGAGGAGTACTTGTGGCACCTTAGAGACTAACCAATTTTTTTGAGCATAAGCTTTCGCGAGCTACAGCTCACTTCATCGGATGCATACTGTGGAAAGTGTAGAAGATCTTATTATATACACACAAAGCATGAAAAAATACCTCCTCCCACCCCACTCTCCTGCTGGTAATAACTTATCTAAAGTGATAAAGCTTTAGATAAGCTATTACCAGCAGGAGAGTGGGGTGGGAGGAGGTATTTTTTCATGCTTTGTGTGTATATAATAAGATCTTCTACACTTTCCACAGTATGCCTCCGATGAAGTGAGCTGTAGCTCGCGAAAGCTTATGCTCAAATAAATTGGTTAGTCTCTAAGGTGCCGCCACAAGTACTCCTTTTCTCTTTGGGGACAGGGCCTGTCTACTACACTGTGTTTGTTCAACACCCTTCAAAATGGGGCCCTATTTTTGGTTGGTCCTTAGGCACTATTGTAATAAACACAATTAATAACACCAAAACCAAGTCCTTTTTCATCACATTGCCTACAAGAAGTGCACACCATAGAACAAGGGTATAATGAGGTCCAGCATCTGCAGGCTTCATCCTGAGAAGTTTTGATCCCCTGCAACTCTCATTGACTTCACCGTTTTCATTGCAAGTTGCACTGATACATTTATTTCATAGTTAATGTCTGGAATTATTTTGGATTGGTCAGCATACTTTCTCCATAATGACTGTAAATGGGGGAAAAGATTAACAAGGGGCCTTTAAGGAGGTGTGGAGCTGGGTAGGTTTGCTTTTCATTGGCTCAACAGTGCAAGGTAACTTGTCTAGTTGATTTCATTTTCTGTACGCTTATATCTTTGGCTCTTTTATTCTAATAGAGACAGAACAGTAACTGTGGACTGTCTCTTCACTTTAATCCTCAGATCTCAAAAGAGACTTAATGAATGATTGGTTCCAGCATCCTGATGAATTAGGAAAAGTAAAATGTCAAATTTAGGATATCACTATTATGTCGACATGCCAGTTTTTTGATTGCCATGCTAGCCAGCTGCATTCAAAAGTGCACTTACCTTTTTATTACTGTGAAGAATAACAAGATTTATTTTTTTCTGAAAGGAGTTGGTAAAGGTTCTTTATGTTCACAATGATATCCTATTAAAAAGAAAAGAATAGTCTAAAGTATTTCTTAATTTTCCAATCCAAGGAAATAAAATCCTACATGCAACTGGTATGACAACAGTATGTAGTAGTGCTCCTCACCTGTGGCACATGATGCCGCTTCCACAGTGGGGATAAGGCATTGGCACACCCACGAGCATGACACACTACATCATCATTGGCTCTCTGACTGGCAGGGAAACATGGAGGGAATGGCTGGTACGCTGTGGTCTCCTGATCACGGTAATGGTTGTGGTGTCTGATGCGGTCAAGTGCCTCACTTGGTATCCCTTCACCACAATTCACAAGTTTTGAAGTCAAGGGGCGGGGCTAGCTTGGGAAAATTGGGAACAAGCCTATAGGGAAGGAAGGGGCTGAATTTAGGGAATGTTAGTGAAAAGGGCAGAATGGAAGTGCAGTGGGGTAGAGAAAGCTGGGAAAGAGAGAGGCAAAACTAGGGAAGAGGAGTAAAGAAACAGATGCAGGGAAGGAGGAATGGAGAAGAGGGTTAATAGATATTGACACAGGCAAAAACCACCCAACTTTGCTGTTGGCTCTTGTGCTGGATGGCTTCACCATCCACAGTATACTCTGTTTTGCATAAATATTAACATATGCTCCCTGTAATCACTGTGTCCTACTGTTCAGAGGGGAGTGGCTTGAGTTTCTGGAAGCCAGGAGCCTATGAGTTCTAATCTTGTCTCAGATACTGATTGCCTGCATCCCAAAGCGAGCAACTGATGCTCATCATTAATGCATGGGGTATTGGGATAATGTGCATTTGATTATATGATCTCAGTAGTTAAACATTCTTAGATGAGGTGATTTATGCAGGGCAGAATCCCAGAGAGATATTCTAGCAGGTGCCTAGTATCTGTTTCTATGGTTACAATTGCAAAACATAACCCTCCTGCTTTTAAATTGTTCATAACTATGTGAAACGATCACTTTGGAGGCTGAAATTTTGTATGTTTGGAGTCTTCCCTGAGGTAATTATTTTCCTTTTTAAATTATTCTTAAAGAAAGCTGGAATAAATACTATTTTGCAATTTTTGAGAGAGCCAAATGGAAAAAATACTTTTCTCACGTGCTGAGAAATAGTATGAGCTCAAAACTAAAGACTGTATTATAATTCAGCTGCACAAGGGTGGGGGTGGGGGGGGGAGAGGCTGGTCATCAGGTGGTTAAATCCGTCTTGACTTTGGCATTTTCTGACTACTGAATTCATCTCCTCTCCCCAAAAGTCCTTCCAAGCCAAAGCATCTCTCCTACCACTGTTGCACAATGTCATTTTTGTTGACCACAGAGGTGGAGTGTCCTACACCAGAGCTGTCGTTGCCCTCCACCCTTATAACCATTGCATCTCAGTGATGCTCTGTGTACTGTGTGCACACAGTCTTTGAATCATTGTGTTTTCTTTTGAGATGAAAGGCACTGTCCAGAGGTAAATAGTATTAGAACGGTGACCTAAAGATGAAAAGCTCAATACCCGCTTAGCTATATCTGCTGAGCTATCCATTCCTTTTGAACGCATGGTTTGCCCTCCCCAATAATTCGTCTCTATATTACATTAGCAGCTCTCTTTCTCTTCCCTTTATATGTTTTCCAAACCAAATTGTGTTCTGAGAGCAGCTGTTACCCCTTTTGAATGCACTTACAAAAGGGTCAGTCAGTGCACTTATAGTTTTTGCTTAGGCAACTGGCCAGCCAGCACACAGGCTAAAACAACATTTTATTTTTAAATTGAATTTGAATGGAATGCCTTGGCGTAGTAATGCCTAAGTGCCTAAATACATTTTGGAAATGAGATTTAGGCTCCTAAATCGGTTAGGCAGTGCCACACTGAGCACAGCAATGCTTAAATGCCCTTCAAAATCTGGGCCAGAGACTCTAGCCTTCCATAGTTAAACTTGATTTATAAACCCATTTCCCTCTCTCTCTCTGTTGGACTTCACTAAAATCAAATCAATCCACCTGAAATTTCAGAGGCATAATCTTATGCAAGGGTAGAACTTTTTTGGTAAGTATGAGGCAAATTGGGACAAGGTTTTTTTGAAAGACATCAGAGTTCATAAAATGAGGTGATTTCACTTTCTTTCTAACTGAAAAAATGGCCAGGCTGGTATAGGGGGGAGAGAGGTCCACAAGGGAAGGTGTATTCTAGGGTAGCAGGGCCTTGGGAAAGTTCCCTTAATATCTCTGAGCCTCTATTCCTCACTGTAAAATGGGAATGACAAAACTACTTTTGCTCATCCTTTGTCTGTCTTTACTGTTTATATTGTAAGCTCTTTGGAGAATGGCCTCTCTTTCATCAAATGTACATACAGTACCTTACATAATAGATCCCTGATCTCAGACAGGGTCTCTAGCTGTACGATAATATTAATGGTTTCCAAGCTACATGGAAAACATTTGTCCTTCTAATTGGCAGTCTCACTTTTGTTTGACTGCTGTCTGGTGGAAAAACTTTCTAAGTTTATAAACTCAAATTAAATGAACTGATTCTAGTTTGGATTCCCCTCAGAGTGATTTTTGGCATGCAGGAAATAAATTACAGTATATTAAAAAAACAAAACAGCTGTTTCCATTTTGATGGAATATATCATGATTTAATAAAGACAGTCACCTGCTGCTGTGTAAAATCCTAATTAAGCAATATATGAATCAGAACAAAATTAGCTATAAAGCAATCACTATTTTATAACTACTGCAAGGACTGTATAACAATTACTATGTGAAAGGCTTCCTTAAGCATGTTGTGGCTATCATCACCTCTTTAATATGCTGAGCGGGATGTAAAGCTTCTATTGCCTATGGTAGATATTGTACAAAGTCTCCGTCATGGAAATTTAGATTTCAAAACATTAGATAAAATTACCAGTTTAAGATTGGCACATCCATCATGTTTAAAAACCACCTGTTTGTTTTGTTTGTTCCTAAACATCAAATGTAATAAATTTAACTGTAATTCAAGCTGTTAAGACCGTCATCAGAAAATGTGGCCCAAAATACTTTACAATTAAGTTTTCATAATTTGAATAGGCTGCATCTGTGTTGGACAAGCTTGTTTAAACCTTGCAATGTTTGTATGGTCAAAGTCAGGTCTTGAACTTAATATGTCACCAACGGGAAACACCATTGATTAGTTATAATGTCTTATGCCTGCCTGATTCTGCAGCTGCATCTGTGTGAATGGCCTTCTGTACCTGTAGAGAGCCCTGTTGACTTGAGTTGGGTTCCATGCAGGTGCAGAGGTTTGTACTCATGACTGCAGTTGCCGAGTTAGAGGTGTCGCTCGGTCAATAATCAGTCAAAACAATCTTTAGTCATAACTGTCACTGTCTTGCTATTTCCATCCAGTAACTGTAAGCTGTGTTTCTAGCTCACTGGGAACTGCCATTTTACTTCCCCGCAGCAAGCCTGCTCTAATGATGGCTTAGACTGAAGGTAAGAGAGCGCCAAAAGCTGCCCTCATCTACACGAGTGCAACCACACTAATGAGAATGGGGTTGCAGAGTTAGTGGAGGGCTGAATTTAGCCCATGTAGAGCTGGACAAAAAGTCTCATTTTTTGTGAAAATTTCATCTTTTTGGGGCAGGGTGTGTGTGTGGTAAATCACCATTTAGAATTTTGAAATTGTCCGATCAGATCTATAACTGGTTGTAAAATAGGATTAATTTTTCATGGCAATTCATCCTTTTTTTTTTAATTAAAAAAAAATCAAAATTCAGACATTTGTTCCAGCAGTATGTGCAAAGAATGCAAAGAAGACATTTACAAAAAGAAGGTGAATTCTAGACTATGTTGGATACAACACAATCTGTGAAGTCACGAGTTCTCTGCACTGTGTGCATATACTTTTATTGTTCGCAATCAAAGTTTAAAGCCTTTTGGGGCAGAAACTGTCAATTACTATATGTACAGCGCCTAGCACAATGGGACCCAATCTGATTGACCTCTAGGCTCTGCTACAGTATAAAATGTTAATAAACCAGTGTCATGGGGAAGTAAATCCTGATTATCCTAAACAATTATATAGATCTCACAATGGGCACAAAACATGAAATATTTGATAAAGCTAAAGCTAATGTCTTTCTCAAAATATCTTAGTTCATTTAACAATTATAATTTGTTTACCCAAAGGCCATCCTATAAATATTGTCTTGTTGAAAATTATTAGAAGTATTACATAAACAAAAGTGCTTGACTGAGTAGCTAAACACAGATTATGTCGTTTCTTAAGGCTGTTTGGAGCCCTTTGAATTTAACTGATAGAAGTTTGTCCAATGGAAAATTTGCTGTTTTGCTGTGAGAATAACATTAGCCTTCTGATCACATTGTAGCATAGCACCTCTTAAAATGTTACTTACCATTAGCGACAACAAGAAGTTGTTTTGGAGGCTAATTGTCATTAGGATCACAGTGCACATACTAGCCAGCAGGCTTTATGGTTAGGAGGATGAGGTTTAAACCAGGAAAGGAAAGTAACCTCCTGGATTGGATAGCAAAACCTCAAGTGCTCTAATTCACTGAGATAAAGGAGATCTCTCCAGAGTCAGCCATGGTTGCAAAAGATAAATATTATATCTTGAAAAGCATGCTCTGTTTTCAAGCACCAATCTACCTTGCTTGAGCCAAACTCTTCTTTTCCACAGTGAGACTGTTTTGCAATATTCTGAAGGATTATGGGGCTATAAAATATGCTAAATAGAGATCCTAGTTTGCTTGATCTTGGATATAAAATGTAACTTTCTCTTAGCGTTCTCATTTATTTTTAAGAGTTCCTTTAGAAAAATTGAAATAACAATTTGAATGAAACAAAAATTAGGGGAGTTAGTTGTGTGCCCTGCCTCAGTTTCCCCTTTCAGAGTCTGTGACAGAATGTACCCCTGTAGTCATAGAATCATAGAATCATATCATAGAATATCAGGGTTGGAAGGGACCTCAGGAGGTCATCTAGTTCAACCCCCTGCTCAAAGCAGGACCAATCCCCAATTAAATCATCCCAGCCAGGGCTTTGTCAAGCCTGACCTTAAAAACTTCTAAGGAAGGAGATTCTACCACCTCCCTAGGTAACGCATTCCAGTGTTTCACCACCCTCCTAGTGAAAAAGTTTTTCCTAATATCCAACCTAAACCTCCCCCACTGCAACTTGAGACCATTACTCCTTGTCTTGTCCTCTTTTACCACTGAGAATAGTCTAGAACCATCCTCTCTGGAACCACCTTTCAGGTAGTTGAAAACAGCTATCAGATCCCCCCTCATTCTTCTCTTCTGCAGACTAAACAATCCCAGTTCCCCCAGCCTCTCCTCATAAGTCATGTGTTCCAGACCCCTAGTCATTTTTGTTGCCCTTCGCTGGACTCTCTCCAATTTATCCACATCCTTCCTGTAGTGTGGGGCCCAAAATTGGACACAGTACTCCAGATGAGGCCTCACCAATGTCGAATAGAGGGGGACGATCACATCCCTCGATCTGCTCGCTATGCCCCTACTTATACATCCCAAAATGCCATTGGCCTTCTTGGCAACAAGGGCACACTGCTGACTCATATCCAGCTTCTCGTCCACTGTCACCCCTAAGTCCTTTTCCGCAGAACTGCTGCCTAGCCATTCGGTCCCTAGTCTGTAGCTGTGCATTGGGTTCTTCCATCCTAAGTGCAGGACCCTGCACTTATCCTTATTGAACCTCATCAGATTTCTTTTGGCCCAATCCTCCAATTTGTCTAGGTCCCTCTGTATCCTATCCCTGCCCTCCAGCGTATCTACCACTTCTCCCAGTTTAATATCATCCGCAAATTTGCTGAGAGTGCAATCCACACCATCCTCCAGATCATTTATGAAGATATTGAACAAAACCGGCCCCAGGACTGACCCCTGGGGCACCCCACTTGATACCGGCTGCCAACTAGACATGGAGCCATTGATCACTACCCGTTGAGCCCGACAATCTAGCCAACTTTCTACCCACCTTATAGTGCATTCATCCAGTCCATGCTTCTTTAACTTGCTGACAAGAATACTGTGGGAGACCGTGTCAAAAGCTTTGCTAAAGTCAAGAAACAATACATCCACTGCTTTCCCTTCATCCACAGAACCAGTAATCTCATCACAGAAAGCGATTAAATTAGTCAGGCATGACCTTCCCTTGGTGAATCCATGCTGACTGTTCCTGATCACTTTCCTCTCATGTAAGTGCTTCAGGATTGATTCTTTGAGGACCTGCTCCATGATTTTTCCGGGGACTGAGGTGAGGCTGAGTGGCCTGTAGTTCCCAGGATCCTCCTTCTTCCCTTTTTTAAAGATTAGCACTACATTAGCCTTTTTCCAGTCATCCAGGACTTCCCCCGTTCGCCACGAGTTTTCAAAGATAATGGCCAATGGCTCTGCAATCACAGCCGCCAATTCCTTTAGCACTCTCGGATGCAACTCGTCCGGCCCCATGGACTTGTGCGCGTCCAGCTTTTCTAAATAGTCCCTAACCACCTCTTTCTCCACAGAGGGCTGGCCATCTATTCCCCATGTTGTGATGCCCAGCGCAGCAGTCTGGGAGCTGACCTTGTTTGTGAAGACCGAGGCAAAAAAAGCATTGAGTACATTAGCTTTCTCCACATCCTCTGTCACTAGGTTGCCTCCCTCATTCATTAAGGGGCCCACACTTTCCTTGGCTTTCTTCTTGTTGCCAACATACCTGAAGAAACCCTTCTTGTTACTCTTAACATCTCTCGCTAGCTGCAGCTCCAGGTGAGATTTGGCCCTCCTGATTTCATTCCTACATGCCCGAGCAATATTTTTATACTCTTCCCTGGTCATATGTCCAACCTTCCACTTCTTGTAAGCTTCTTTTTTATGTTTAAGATCCGCTAGGATTTCACCGTTAAGCCAAGCTGGTCGCCTGCCATATTTACTATTCTTTCGACACATCGGGATGGTTTGTCCCTGTAACCTCAACAGGGATTCCTTGAAATACAGCCAGCTCTCCTGGACTCCTTTCCCCTTCATGTTAGTCCCCCAGGGGATCCTACCCATCTGTTCCCTGAGGGAGTCGAAGTCTGCTTTCCTGAAGTCCAGGGTCCGTATCCTGCTGCTTACCTTTCTTCCCTGTGTCAGGATCCTGAACTCAACCAACTCATGGTCACTGCCTCCCAGATTCCCATCCACTTTTGCTTCCCCCACTAATTCTTCCCGGTTTGTGAGCAGCAGGTCAAGAAAAGCTCCCCCCCCCCAGTTGGCTCCTCTAGCACTTGCACCAGGAAATTGTCCCCTACGCTTTCCAAAAACTTCCTGGATTGTCTATGCACCGCTGTATTGCTCTCCCAGCAGATATCAGGAAAATTAAAGTCACCCATGAGAACCAGGGCGTGCAATCTAGTAGCTTCTGCGAGCTGGCAGAAGAAAGCCTCATCCACCTCATCCCCCTGGTCCGGTGGTCTATAGCAGACTCCCACCACTACATCACTCTTGTTGCTCACACTTCTAAACTTAATCCAGAGACACTCAGGTTTTTCTGCAGTTTCGTACCGGAGCTCTGAGCAGTCATACTGCTCCCTTACATACAGTGCTACTCCCTCACCTTTTCTGCCCTGCCTGTCCTTTCTGAACAGTTTATAATCATCCATGTCAGTACTCCAGTCATGTGAGTTATCCCACCAAGTCTCTGTTATTCCAATCACGTCATAATTCCTTGACATCACCAGGACCTCCAGTTCTCCCTGCTTGTTTCCAAGGCTTTGTGCATTCGTATATAAGCACTTGAGATAACCTGCTGATTGCCCCTCATTCTCAGTATGAGGCAGGAGCCCTCCCCTCACAGAGATTCCTGCCTGTGCTTCCTCCCAGTATCCCGCTTTCCCACTTACCTCAGGGCTTTGGTCTCCTTCCCCCGGTGAACCTAGTTTAAAGCCCTCCTCACTAGGTTAGCCAGCCTGCTCGCAAAGATGCTCTTCCCTCTCTTCGTAAGGTGGAGCCCGTCTCTGCCCAGCACTCCTCCTTCATGGAACACCATCCCATGGTCAAAGAATCCAAAGCCTTCTCTCCGACACCACCTGCATAGCCATTCATTGACTTCCACGATTCGACGGTCCCTACCCAGGCCTTTTCCTTCCACAGGGAGGATGGACGAGAACACCACTTGTGCCTCAAACTCCTTTATCCTTCTTCCCAGAGCCACGTAGTCCACAGTGATCCGCTCAAGGTCATTCTTGGCAGTATCACTGGTGCCCACGTGGAGAAGCAGGATGGGGTAGTGATTCGAGGGCTTGATGAGTCTTGGCAGTCTCTCCGTCACATCGCGAATCTTAGCCCATGGCAAGCAGCAGACTTCTCGGTTTTCCCTGTCAGGGCGGCAGATAGATGACTCAGTCCCCCGGAGGAGAGAGTCCCCAACCACCACCACCTGCCTCCTTCTCTTGGGAGTGGTGGTCATGGAACCCCCCATCTCAGGACAGTGCATCTCATGCCTTCCAACCAGCGGAGTCTCCTTCTGCTTTCTCCTCCCAGACATATCATCTGGTCCACTCTCCGCAATGGTACCTGTGGAGAGAACATGAAAGCGGTTAGTTACCTGTGTCCGCATTGCTGGAACCCGGACATTCCCCCTCCTTCTTCTGGAGGTCACATGTTGCCAAGCTTCTTCACTGGCCTCTTGGCTCCGCTGTGCAACCTGCTCTAAATCTTTAGAGCTTTGTGCCCGTAGAAGCATATCCTGACTTTTGTCCAGAAAATCCTCCATTTCTCGTATGCAACGCAGGGTCGTTATCTGTTGCTCCAGACCTTCAATCTTCTCTTCCAATATGGAGACCAGCTTGCACTTTGTACAGACAAAGTTGCTTCTGTCCTGTGGAAGAAAGACAAACATGGCACATCCAGTGCAGGTCACAACAGCTGAACCCCCCGCTTCCATACCACCTTCTTACTATGAGCTTCCTCAGAGAAGTTGGCAAGATGTAAGCCTCACTGGGCTCACTCCAGGCGAATTCCCAGGCAAACTCTTGCTGTGTGCTGCTCAGCTGGTTCCCCGCTGCTCAGCTGGTTCGCCGTTGCTCAGCTGGTTCGCGAAGCTCTGGCTATTTTTAAACAGCCAGGCTTCCCTGAAACAAACAAACAGACAGCCCCAGTGCCTGCCCCCTCTACACTGTTGTAATAATCTTTGTACAAAGTATGTCCTGTGAGGTGTCGCCTGACAACTCACAATTTGCTGGTCATTATTGTCCTCGTCAAATATGCATGGCAACATTGCATGTGAAGTTATAAGATTCCACTACATGGTGTTATTAAGGCATGTTCCAAATTGAGCATGGCAAACAGGTCTGTCTTAAACAAAGGAATATGTGCTTGGCTTAATTCGCATTTAAGCAGAGAACAGAGTCATCAAGCAGGAAGGGAAACAAAAGAAGTTCACACAGGTGAGAGAAAATAGCAGGAAACATCCTTCCCCATAAACTTTTTGTCTCTTGGTAGGGGACTGAAACTATAAGGAGGGACAAACACCCCAAGGAACCCCCCCCCCCTTTCCCTGCCCATTGCTCAGGAAGTGACAAAGGAAGCATTCATTGGATTCTGGGAGAAGGGGTCCTGACCTAAGACGTTTGGTCAGTAAGACTGCTGAAAGCATGTGGTGAGAACTTTGCTCTGAATTTAACATAGTTTAAGTTAGGTGCCAGTTGTGTTTTCTCTTTGTTTTCTTGTAACCATTTCTGACCTTTATGCCTCATTACTTGTACTCATTTAAAATCAATCTCTTTGTACTTAATAAACTTGTTTTATTGTTTCATCTAATCCAGTGTGTTTAAGTTGAAGTGTCTGGGAAACTCCATTTGGACTGGCAAGTTGTGTGCATATTATCTCTATTAAAGAAATAATGGACTTTTTATATACTTTGTATTTTCCAGGAGAAGGCTGGGTAGTACAGGACATACATTTCTGGGGGGAAATCTAAGACTGGCAGTGCATTGGGATCACCCTGCAGTATAACCAAGGCTGGTGAGAGCCAGAATGTAACTCAAGTGTGGCTGGCAGGCTCCAGTTACATACAAACACTCAGGGTGTGACTAGGATGCTGGAAGGCTGCTTGTGAGCAGCCTGAGTGGGAACTCCTTCAGCAAGGCATTGTAAGGCACGCACAGTTACAGGGCAGGGGTGACACAGCTGCTCATTAGTCTGGATTGATTCTGTGACATACCAGAGTACCCCAGTAAATCCACTTCAGGCTCTCTTGACACAATACTACTCTGCTTGGGGCTGTTTATTACAAAAACCTTGTGAAAATAGTACAAAACATAAGTCCCCCAACATATAGTACATTTCTCACCCCAGTGAAACCAGTCATTAGGCTCAACACTTCTCACACCTCGGTATCCCAAATACCATACCCTGATGCCTTTGACCATCTCCAGGCTCCCTGTCAGTCCTCTTTGGTCCTTCTGGCCCTGAACAGCCACCCCAATGCTTCCAACTGGAGTGCAACCCTACTCTTCCCAGCGGGAACCCTTAGTGGCTCTCTACTCTTGGACCCAGCTCTCCAGTTTAAAGCCACCAGGCAACTGCCTCTGCTACTGCTGCTCCTTCTGCCTTGAGTCCTCGCCAACTCTCTGGCTCTGGCTCCTGACTTGGGGACATTAGCCAGCAAACCTTTCTTGGGGCTGTCTCCCATGTCCCAAACATATGGTCTCTGACAGATCTTCCTTCTACTGATTGACTTCTGCTGCCTCTGACTCACTAGATATCTCCTCCCCTCAGATTCTCTCCTGTCTTTGACAGCTCTCAGGTGCTGCTCCACCCTCTTAATTGGCCAAATGGGAGCCTCAGTTCTGGCACCGGGGAGCTGGACCTACTTTAGTTACTGGGGCTAGGCAGCCTAAGACGGAGCCATTACCAGCTGGCAGAGTTTAGAACAGTCCCCAGGATCAGAGAGTTGTAACCAGCTACCAGTACAGACTGGGAACAGTAGAGTATCTGGACATTCTGCACGCCCACACCCACCACGGTTTTCCTTGTCTGTGTTCCCAATATTACCTAAGAGTATTCAAACGGAAAGAATTTTCGCAATGCATTTTCACCCTTTGTTGTTTATCTATAGTAGCTCCTGCATTTCATTCTCCCTGAACAACCAAAATAGCTACTTGTGTTCACTCTCTGTTTCAAATATGCCAGCACTGTGCGGAACTCTTTCAGTTGCAAACACTCCAGGGGAACATTTTTAAATTCAAACACAGAGCTGTTCTCATTTTAACTTAAAATCATTTCCATTCAAATTAAACTTGGTAAAACATTGTCTTTGTCATGCAGTTTAGGTCTGAAATTTAATGTCCCTTAAAGGTGTAATCATTTCAACTGAATAGATGCATTTCAGGGGTGTCACTAAAGAGTGGTTTGTAGTAGCTTTAAAAATTTCTTGACAGCTTTGTTGGACTGAAATTGCCTAAATCATTCCTGTTCCCTGTTTGTGTTCCTCGGGCAGCTTGTTAACATCTATTTACTTTGCATTCATTTTATGTTTTGTGATTTTATTCTTTTACTGCTTCTGTTGAGATGTTCTTTCTCATCATCACGTTGTTCCAAAATTTCTACAAGGTCTACAGTTCTTTTCCCCCACCCCTTCCTATCTTCAAAAATAGATATTCTATTGTTGTGCTATATCCTTTTGAGGGTCATTGTGGTTTACCATGTGTATGTGGTTGCTGCAGTCCTTCCCCAGGTCCTCACTTCTTGAGCAACAGTCTCTCCAGAGTCTGACATTCTTTTCTATTGGAGTTCACCTTTCTTGGCTTAGGAATGTAAGCAGGGTCTGAATGAGCTCTCCCCTAACATCTAGTGATGAGTTGGGGGGAAAAGACTTCAGGAACAGACTGTGTTTGCGTACATGCCTTCTCTGCCTAGGTGTGCAGCATGATGGAGCTGCTTTGCCAAAATGATCACTTTTGGCTGCTGTTGGGTGTACAAATCGCTTTAATATTGAGTGTAGGGGTAATGAGGTGGTGTTATCCTTATCGTAAGAGTAAAGGGCAGCAAAACTGTACTTAACCTGCCCTGCTTGAGGGGGTCACCTTAAAGTGACCCTCCCTTGCTAAACAAGGAGTAGGGATGCCAAATCCCAGCGTAGGGGAGAGAGCGTGGGCTCTGCCTAAGGAATCTAGTTAGACCTCCCCTCCAGTGTTTAAAGACAGAGCCGATCAGATTCAGTTGAGAATCCTTGTTTTTTTCAGTGAACACGAGAGCTGAAATTGCTGATAACCAGGTGCTGTGCTTTAGACCTGCCGTGTTGCAGTGACAGAGACCGTACAGCCTGCACGAGCAGTGAAGTTCCCCACTATCTGCTGAAATCACTGAGAGCTGTGTCGAGTGGTGGAACCTCAGAACGTGCCGTCACAGCAGATGGTGGCGGCGGCGGCCCAATGGTGGCAGGGTGAACAGTGGCGTATATGAACCAGGCGCCGTGGTGGTGCAGCAGCTGTGGTGTTACCCGATGCTTCCCTCTCCCCAGGGTGGGAGGGGAACTCATGTGAATCCACCTCAGATCGCCGGACGTTTGCTGACCAAGGACAGCAGCTGTGAGTGGGGGGCAGTGGAGGGAGAGGGGAGTGTCGCATTAAAGGGACATTTGTTTGTTTGGACTTCCTCACCTCACCGCAAGGTGAGAAACTGAGACAAAGGCCTTTGCCTAATGCCCACTGGGGTGTGTGTGTTTGCTCATTGTCATGTGCTTTTGAATCTTGGTTGTTTCCCCAGATTAATGCTGGGTTCTTTCCATCTTTTTATTAAAGGTTTTCTTTGCTATACACAGTGCTTGAGGGCAGAGAAGTATTGCCTCTGAGAGGTGCCCAGGGATGGTGTTTAATTTTTCCAGATCACTGGGTGGGGGCTTGAGCTGGTTTTATTTTGCATTGTAAAGAGGAGCGCCTAGATATTGACCCCAGCCCTTGTTACTGCTAACTTCACCTGGCAGCAGGGTTACAGTAGTACAATCACACCACCTCCAGCTGGCTCCTAAAAGACATAGGGGAGCTCACCCGCTCCCTCTATATTGAACAGTCATCCGTAGGCTCTAGATAATAAAGCCTATGGCTACTCCAACCTCATCACAGCCCGTCATTACTTTCCCTCTCAATTTTGGCCCTTTTCAGGGTATTCCAGGAAATCCTCCTGTTGTCAGATTCCCAGACTCCCAGGTCCCCTTTATCCCTCACAGGCCTCCTCTCCACCTCTTTTTTGTTTTTGTTTTTCCAGATTTCCTCCTAAACCCCTATTCTACACCTCTGACGCTCCTTTTATACACTTCCTCCTAGAGCCTTTTTGTCTTGAAGAGATTTAGCATTCCTTCTCTTTCCCCATCTTCCTTCTCAATACAGAGATCCACAGGCTAGTCCTTCCCAGGAGCTCTCCCTTGGCTTAGCCCTTTCCAGGTTTTGCAGGCAGGGAGAACCATCACAGATCTTATTCACTTCCAAGTCTATCTCACACTGAACAACAGGACCAGCCTTTAGACAGTTCCAATATACTCTGGGAATGCCTCTGGTCATAGCAGTCCTACGCTGTTGCTATACAGAACGCTGCTAGCAGGCAGGGGAGAATAGCCGGGAAACAAGTCCCATCTCAGCAGCCAGGAGACTGGGGAAGGGTAAAGGGGACCCCACTCACCCTTCCAGCTAAGAAGTTATGGACGGGGAAGGGGAAGAGAAATGGAAATACTCTTCTGTTCCAGCAGCCTGAGAGGGATGGAAGAGGTATCTTCAAGTTTATCAGACACCTGCAAGACAGAGAGTGATATAGAAGATGGAGCTTTTGAGCAAGGGTTCAGGGACGAAGGCTGTGATTTTTGTATTTATTCATATTTAAAAGAAAAGCCAGACTGCAGGGAAGAAGCAAGTGTGTGCATTCTGGGTTATGAACAGGGTGAGTTTGCCACCTGCTTACAGAGAGAAATCTCTGTACACAAATATATATGCATAGATAAGCAAAATATCATAACATTGTTTCCATTCTGTCCTTCAAGAAAGCTGTCCTATTCTAATGTATTTCAATGGAGTTCTGTTTTCTCCTGCTAGGCATTTATAACTTACTCACCTCTGAGGTGTTTTCCCTATTTTTCTTCTTGAATGTCCTTGTTTATGGCTTATAAATACTGTACTGGCAGGTCTGAGGAAACAGTTTTAGTGCTAATTACCCCGTTTTGATATTTATAGAGACTAGTGCTTCATGAATGTTGGATGTGTTTCAGACAGTATTGTCTCTGTGCAGAAATTCATTACAGTGCTGTTTTTTCTATAAATATTTTAAAATTTGGTATCTAGCAATAGATTGTTTTTCTCTAAAAACAAAGTTGGATAAAATAACACATGAATGTCAGTGTCTGGACAGTTTGGTCAAACATACTGTCATAAATATAAAGGGAAGGGTAAACCCCTTTGAAATCCCTCCTGGCCAGGGGAAAGCTCCTCTCACCTGTAAAGGGTTAAGAAGCTAAAGGTAACCTCGCTGGCACCTGACCAAAATGACCAATGAGGAGACAAGATACTTTCAAAAGCTGGGAGGAGGGAGAGAAACAAAGGGTCTGTGTCTGTCTGTAGTCGTCTTGGCCAGGGACAGAACAGGAATGGAGTCTTAGAACTTTTAGTAAGTAATCTAGCTAGGTATGTGTTAGATTATGATTTCTTTAAATGGCTGAGAAAAGAATTGTGCTGAATAGAATAACTATTTCTGTCTGTGTATCTTTTTTGTAACTTAAGGTTTTGCCTAGAGGGGTTCTCTATGTTTTTGAATCTAATTACCCTGTAAGATATCTACCATCCTGATTTTACAGGGGGGATTTCTTTATTTCTATTTACTTCTATTTTTTATTAAAAGTCTTCTTGTAAAACACTGAATGCTTTTTCATTATTTTCAGATCCAAGGGTTTGGGTCTGTGGTCACCTATGCAAATTGGTGAGGCTTTTTATCCAACATTTCCCAGGAAAGGGGGAGTGCAAGTGTTGGGAGGATTGTTCATTGTTCTTAAGATCCAAGGGTCTGGGTCTGTAGTCACCTAGGCAAATTGGTGAGGCTTTTTACCAAACCTTGTCCAGGAAGTGGGGTGCAAGGTTTTGGGAAGTATTTTGGGGGGAAGGACGCGTCCAAACAGCTCTTCCCCAGTAACCAGTATTAGTTTGGTGGTGGTAGCAGCCAGTCCAAGGATAACGGGGGTAATATTTTGTACCTTGGGGAAGTTTTGACCTAAGCTGGTAAAGATAAGCTTAGGAGGTTTTTCATGCAGGTCCCCACATCTGTACCCTAGAGTTCAGAGTGGGGGAGGAACCTTGACACATACGCTGTGCCACATCATGGGTGTTAGATTTAGAAAGGTTTGTTAGATCACTCCGATTAGGGCATTGGCCTAGAGCAGGGGTCGGCAACCTATGGTACACGTGCCAAAAACAGCACGCGAGCCAATTTTTAATGGCACGCTGCTGCCTGCTGTGTCCCAGCCGCCGGCCCCGCTCAGCCCGCTGCCGAACCCAGGCCGGGACCCTGGCAGGAAGCAGCGTGCCATTAAAAATCCTGCCAACCCCAGCCCGCTTTTCCCCGCCCCGCAGGGGCAGGGTGAAGAAGCTTGGTCCTGCTGGCTGCTGCTGCAGGGCAGGCAAGTTCCCCCCTCCCCTGCCTCTTCCCCCAGCGCACTGGGTTCCTGCCCCTCCTCCTTTCCCTCCCTGCCACCAATCAGCTGATGGCCCTTATGGGGTCGGGGGGGGGGAGTAGAAGCGGAGCCGCAGCACGCTTGCTGCTCCGGGCAGGAGGCGGAGAGTGCGGGGGACGGGGCTGTGGGGATGTGGGGTGGAATCAGGACATATCCCCTCCAGCCCCCTGCCATGAGCTGCTCTGGGCAGAGGGCTGGGAGCACCCCCACGACCCCAGCCCAAACCCTCAGCCCCCTGCCCTGACCCCTACACCCTCCCACATACACCCCAGCCCCCTGCCCTGACCCCCCCCACGACCCCAGCCCTGACTCCTGCACCCTCCTCACACACCCCCAGTCCCCCCACACCCCATGCCCTGACTTTCACCCCCCACATTCCCACCCCCACCCTGAGCACCAAATGGGAGCTCCTGCACCCACCCACCCACATTCCTATCTGAACCCCTTGCACCAAATGGGAGCTGCCCAGGTAAGCACTCCACACCCAAACCTCCTGCCCCAACCCTGAGCCCCGTCCCTCATTCTAGTTCCTGGCCAGACCCTGCACCCCAACCCCCAGCCTGCTCCTTCACTCCCAGCTCTGTACTCAGCTCACTCCCACCCTCATTTCAGTGCAGAGAGAGGAAGAGAATGGCTAGAACCAGGGAGAAGGTAGGTACGTACCCACTCTGTGTGGGCAGGGCTGGGATCCCAGACCGGCAGTGGGCTAAGCGGGGCCGGCAACCGGGACCCTGGCTGGCAGGAGCCGGCGCATGGAACCCCAGACCGGCAGCAGGCTGAGCCGCTCAGCGCGCTGCCGGTCTGGGGTCCCCACCGCCGGCCCTGCTCAGCCCGCTGCAGGTCTGGAGTTCTGGCTGCCGGCCCCTTGCCAGCCGGGGTTCCGGCTGCAGGCCCCGCTCAGCCCGCTGCCAGGCCTAGATGAACGAAACCCCAGGCTGGCAGTGGGCTGAGCGGGCTGGCAGCGTAAGATCAGCATTTTAATTTAATTTTAAATGAAGCTTCTTAAACATTTTTAAAACCTTGTTTACTTTACATATGACAATAGTTTAGTTATATAATATATAGACTTATAGAGAAAGACCTTCTAAAAACATTAAAATGCATTACTGGCATGCAAAACCTTAAATTAAAGTGAATAAATAAAGACTCGGCACACCACTTCTGAAAGGTTCCCGATCCCTGGCCTATTGCTTGGGAGTCCCAGATTCAAATCCCTGCTCTGTCACAGATTTTCTATCTGACCTTGGGCAGGTCATTTAGCCTTTCTGTGCCTTAGACCCCAACACTGCAAAATGAGGATAACAGCACTTCCAGAGGAAACACCTCACCAGGTTTAGTGAGGATAAATACATTAGTTATTATGACACATTCAGATGCTTACAATAATGGAGGCCATATAAGTACCTACCGATGCAGGACTGCCTGTCTTTACTTTAATACACATCAACAACTTGCTCTGTCTCTCTTAAGCCACTCCGCATGAGCCAGATTTGGGTGAGGATTAATATAAATACTGAAGAACTTTAAACTAAACTTTTGCCTGGCCTCTCAGATGGTGAAGGGCAACCAGGAGCATCCCCCAGCTCTTATCTGTGAACTCTGGGCTTAAATTCTGCTCCCTTTTTCTTGCAAGACTGGCACATTTAGCACAACCAGACCGAAGTCATTAAGCAGCATGAACTAGAAAATGGAAATCCTATTGTGACATTCTATACTTTGGGGGAGCATCCTGTAACCCCCATATTCCTCATTTTTATATAATTGTGATCTTGCATATAAAGCATGCCTTGTAAGGTATCAGGGGAAAGGTTATGATCTGCTGAAAGACACAGTTCTATCTAAATATGTGTATCACCAATGCATATGAAATTATAAGAATTGTGTTAAACGGTTTTCACGAAAATATGCTGTGGGTTTGGGAGGCGCCCAGATACTAGCTATACAGAGCCAATGACAAGGGAGGTAACCAACACAGCACCTGGAGGGGTTTGCTGCTGGTCACTAGCCAGGCATTGTGAAAGACAGCCCAGGTTGGAGAGAGTTCAGGGGGCACAGTGGTCCCAGAGTCCCAGGCTGCGCCACAGGGATCCCATCACAGTGGCACAGCAAGCAGAGTGATATGCACAGCTTGTTGTACTGAGCAAGGTTTGCACTTCATACACTGGTGTAAAGATTTTAAGGGAGACTTTAAGTGTGGTGGCTAAGGACAGTCAGGAGGAGGCTACCGGTTTGTTATTTTCTGTTTGCTTATTTTGGGAGAGGGAACTAGGGACAGAAAAGCAGGAAAATGAGTGAAAGCAGTGAAGCTATTGCAAAGTTGGAGCTTTTGTGGCTGCAGGTTACAGAAAAGGAGAGAGAGCACCAGAGAATATGGGAACAGAAAGAACAGGAGATAAAGGAGAAGTAGGAGGAAAGAGAAAGAGAGCGAAAACACCAACTGGACCTGCTAGAGAGGCAGAACCAGAACCCACCGACCCCAGCGATTCCTATCACTCCAAAAATCCACAACTGGGACCATCTATGTCCTGCATACAGTGAGGCAGATGATATTGCTGAATATCTGACCACTTTTGAAAGGCTGCGTGCAATGCATGAAATCCCTGATGCCAAGAGAGTTCCTACCCTGATTGCAAAATTAACTGGTAAAGCTCTAAGTGTATTCAATTAAACGCCCAATGAGGATGCGTTAGACTATTGTAAATTCAAAACCATTGTTTTGCAAAGGTTTCAGATTACCCCTGAAACATACAGAGTTAAATTTAGGAATCTTAAGAAGGATATTGATATGAGTAATGGGGAATATGTGAACAGAATGAAAAATTTGAGGGGGAAATGGGTGAAGGGCAAAGGTGTTACAAGCTTTAACGGAATGTTTGATCTTGTTGCTCAAGAGCATTTCCTAGGCATTCGTAAGGCAGAGCTAAAGCAGTGTTTATATGGGACAAAAATGTAAAGTCTGTGGACGAGACAGCGTCTGTAGCTGATGCCTTTGAACAAAGTCCTAGGCTGTGCCCCGGGGATCCCGTCACACCTATCACATGGACTGCCTTACTCTGTTAAAGGTTGAACCACCGGAGATGTCTGTACTCTCCACAGATCCACACTTAAACAGGAACAGTATACATCAACATTCTTTACCCCTCAATTGGGAGGGATCCCACAAGGGGAGGGGTGCAACATACTCCTCTTTAATATCCATACCACTCTCGGGCTGAGCCTTCAGGCACTTCAATCACTGAAATCCTATTGACATTGCACAATCAGCCCTATTTACTATTTTTTCTAAATTAGTAATTCCCTCCCCATTCTGATATCTGAAATAAACAACTACATTTCTGAGTTGTTTTTCTTTCCTTGCTTATTGATTTAATTTGTCTCTATATTTAAAAGAAAAGGAGTACTTGTGGTACCTTAGAGACTAACCAATTCATTTGAGCAAAGCTTCCGTGAGCTACAGCTCACTTCAAGTGAGCTGTAGCTCATGAAAGCTTTGTTCAAATAAATTGGTTAGTCTCTAAGGTGCCACAAGTACTCCTTTTCTTTTTGCAAATACAGACTAACACGGCTGTTACTCTGAAACTTATATTTAAAAGACCATCATTAAATTCAACATGTTGGAACTAGAATCTATTTCAAAGATTTTTGTGGGGAGGTAGGGTATTTTTTTTTTTTTTTTTACACAAATAAACATCCATTGACCAGGCTTTGCCTAAATATCTATGGTCCAGAGCTTCAAGAATGGGGTAATAAGATTGAGCTATGAATGGGTACATAGATTTGTGTGCTGTTATTTACTATTATCTCAGCTACAGCAGGTGCTGGCTAGGTGTGGTACTCACACAAAGCAAGAGAAACAGTCTCTGCCTTGAAGGGTTTTCACTCTACAGCCACAATCTTGCAAACACCTAAGTCCATGCATATTTTATTCCCATGAGGCTAGTCACATGAATAAAGTTACTCAGGTGCTTAGGTGGAAGTATGTATGATCAGGTCCTAGTAGTACAATGCTTTCCAAACAGCTAATTCCTGTTCAGACTCAGTCCCGCTTTCAAAATATCCATGACCTCAGGTGGAGCACCATAACAAGGGACTTTTGTCTGCCTGACACTGTTTGCTGTTCCCAAGGCAAGATGAAGCTTTTTTTTTTTTTTTTTTTTTTTTTAAGGTTTTCTCCTTTATTTAAAGAGGTTTTATTGATTCTTGTGTTGTAAAGCTCTATGGAGAATGTTAGTCTATAAATTATCATGATGGGGGCCAGATTGTGACTGACTTGGACTACATAGAATCATAGAATATCAGGGTTGGAAGGGACCCCTGAAGGTCATCTAGTCCAACCCCCTGCTCGAAGCAGGACCAATTCCCAGTTAAATCATCCCAGCCAGGGCTTTGTCAAGCCTGACCTTAAAAACCTTTAAGGAAGGAGATTCTACCACCTCCCTAGGTAACGCATTCCAGTGTTTCACCACCCTCTTAGTGAAAAAGTTTTTCCTAATATCCAATCTAAACCTCCCCCACTGCAACTTGAGACCATTACTCCTCGTTCTGTCATCTGCTACCATTGAGAACAGTCTAGAGCCATCCTCTTTGGAACCCCCTTTCAGGTAGTTGAAAGCAGCTATCAAATCCCCCCTCATTCTTCTCTTCTGCAGGCTAAACAATCCCAGCTCCCTCAGCCTCTCCTCATAAATCATGTGTTCTAGACCCCTAATCATTTTTGTTGCCCTTCGCTGGACTCTCTCCAATTTATCCACATCCTTCTTGTAGTGTGGGGCCCAAAACTGGACACAGTACTCCAGATGAGGCCTCACCAATGTCGAATAGAGGGGAACGATCACGTCCCTCGATCTGCTCGCTATGCCCCTACTTATACATCCCAAAATGCCATTGGCCTTCTTGGCAACAAGGGCACACTGCTGACTCATATCCAGCTTCTCGTCCACTGTCACCCCTGAGTCCTTTTCCGCAGAACTGCTGCCTAGCCATTCGGTCCCTAGTCTGTAGCTGTGCATTGGGTTCTTCCGTCCTAAGTGCAGGACCCTGCACTTATCCTTATTGAACCTCATCAGATTTCTTTTGGCCCAATCCTCCAATTTGTCTAGGTCCTTCTGTATCCTATCCCTCCCCTCCAGCGTATCTACCACTCCTCCCAGTTTAGTATCATCCGCAAATTTGCTGAGAGTGCAATCCACACCATCCTCCAGATCATTTATGAAGATATTGAACAAAACCGGCCCCAGGACCGACCCTTGGGGCACTCCACTTGATACCGGCTGCCAACTAGACATGGAGCCATTGATCACTACCCATTGAGCCCGACAATCTAGCCAGCTTTCTACCCACCTTATAGTGCATTCATCCAGCCCATACTTCCTTAACTTGCTGACAAGAATACTGTGGGAGACCGTGTCAAAAGCTTTGCTAAAGTCAAGAAACAATACATCCACTGCTTTCCCTTCATCCACAGAACCAGTACATCCACTACATGCCTATGTAGGGGAGCAGGAAACCTCTGTACACCCTGTCTGTGCAAGCTGCTCAGACACTGAGCCCAGGAATGTGGGCTACTACCCCTGTCTTGGAGCAAGAGATTAGGGAAGGGTAGGAAATGGGTAGAGCCTTGACACTCTTCCCACCCTCCGCCCCCTCCAGCACCAGCCAATATAGGTGAGCTAGCAGGGGGAGTGTTCTAATATGCTAGGATATCAGCAACTTACGACTTCTGCTCATCAGCTTGGGGCAAGGGAAATAAGGCAGGTAATTGTGCCTGAGAGGGGTGTGTTTAAGGCACAATGAGCCTGGGGGTCCTGCAGCATAGGCGCCACCCATTGTTCTAAGCTGTGCCTAAAGACACAACCTAGTCCTTAAAAATGAAACTGGTCCATGACAATACCTTGAATACACTTGAATTACTTGAAATGGCACTTCCAGTTATTACTGCTACTTATTTGTTTAGTGCTAAGAGTGTTCTCAACAGAATCACTCTTTGTGGGCATTGCAGAAGTGGGGTTTTATGTGAGATTTGAATAAAGAGATTTTGGTAGCTTGGCAAGTAGGGGATGGTGGATAATTCCACCCCCGGGGTAGCATGAACAGGTCATAGAGATGGTAAAGGAAACAAATGGGGCATCAAGACTGGCATTGCAGATAGTAGAGGGAGGCTGGGGAGAATGTGATGAAAGACAAGGGTCAAAGCAAGGTTGTTAGAGCTTTAAAGGCCAAGATGGGCAGTTTAAGCTTTTTAAGACTCCATCGCTACACTGGGTTCGAGTCTGCTGCCCTTACTCACACAGAATAGTACAGCACTCTGCAAGTAGGCACTGCTCATTTCAGTGGGACTGTTTGTGGAGTAAAGTACTACTCAATGTAAGTAAGGGGACAGTATCTGGCCCTTGCAATGTAGGCTTTTCATTAACGATTTCTCCATTTGATCTTTTATAGTAGAGTCCTTGTTCCATTTCTTACATAAATGTGTTCTTGTGGTATCATTTCTGCTTTTGAATATCGAAAACATTAATTTTGTAAAAAGAGTAATGTGATCTGCCCAGTGCCTAGTCTCAGATCCAATACCATCACTTTGTGTGCTTCTTTCAGAGATTGTTTGAGGTGGTGGTGTAGCCATGTTGGTCCCAGGATACTCACAGAGCGGTGTAGCTTGAAAGGTTGTCTCTTTCACCAGCAGAAATTGGTCTAATAAAAGCTGTTACCTCGCCCACCTTGTCTCTTTCACCAGCAGAAATTGGTCTAATAAAAGCTGTTACCTCGCCCACCTTGTCTCTTTCACAGAGAGACATTTTCATATCTGAGCATCTTTCTTAGTTGCAAAGCACAAAAAGGTCTTGGCAGTGTGAAAACTAATCTTAAACTTAATCTCACTGTTTAAGATCAAATGGTGGAGAAATGCATTTCTTAAAGATGACCCTACTTGGCATTTTCCAGAGCGTGATTGAGAATAGTAAGGTAATTTCTGTGTAATGTCAGTAGAATTGCCCTGTACGTATTGTACCAGCAGCCGGCCAACGAAATCCTCCCCGACTTTAGCATTTAAGACACAGGAAGGTATACACACAAGTCACGCTTGACACGTATTCAAAAGTACAGCTGCTCCACTAGCTTGCCCGTCAAGCGCGGCGAATTGCATTTCTCATCACTGACTACTCAATCGAGCTTTCCTGTGCGGCTGAAGGCACCGCCAACTATTTTCTGACATGATGTCAAATCTACTAAACGTTTTTGGCAGATAGATTGTGTTAAATAATTGTATTTTTAGGCAGCCAGTCAATGGAGATAATTTATCAATATAGTTATTTCCAGATATATTCCACCACACCCAAACGTGCTGAAAGCTGTGTCTAATATGTGTAAAAAAAAACACAGGAGGACTTGTGGCACCTTAGAGACGAACCAATTTATTTGGGCATAAGCGCGCTACAAAGCTTATGCTCAAATAAATTGGTTAGTCTCTAAGGTGCCACAAGTACTCCTGTCTTTTTGAGGATACAGACTAACACGGCTGCTACTCTGAAATCTAATGTGTGTGTGTGTGTGTGTGTGTGTGTGTGTGTGTTAGTTATATAATATATGTTTGTACACATTTTCTCCCACTAGGATGGTTTGCATCTTAAGAACATAAGAATGGCCATACTAGGTCAGACCAAAGGTCCATCCAGCCCAGTATCCTGTCTTTCTACAGTTGCCAATGCTAGGTGCTTCAGAGGGAATGAACAGAACAGGTAATCATCAAGTAGTCCGTTCCGTGTCACCCATTCCCCACTTCTGGCAAACAGGCTAGGGACACCATCCCTGCCCATCCTGGCTAATAGCCATTAATGGACCTATCCTCCATGAACTTATCTAGTTCTTTTCTGATTCAACATTCAGAAACAAATAACTTAAAACAGGAATGATGAGGAGGGATTTATTTAGCAGATCATCCTCACAAACCTTTAAAATCCACAAACGGAGCTGTTCTGTAAATGCCTCTATAACTGTAAACAACTTTTTTGATATTACAGTAGAACATTGCCAGTAGCTACTCTGCTCATCTGCACACACAAAGCAGTGGTGCCTGCCCGTTTCTCAGTAAAGATTGCGTTAGCATTATTTATTTAGACAATGTCATTATTTATTTATATAATGACAGTAGCATATTAATGATGACTCCAAACGAGTAGAGCACTGTAATGATGTTCCATGTTACTAGTACTTTGTTACTCGGACGAAATTTACTCCAGAACAATTAATATAGCAAGGAAGTATAAACAAAACAAAACAAACTACCGGAGCTGAATGCCAAAGATCTGGGCTGTATCCCAGCTTCTTCAAAACTTGGAGTATACAAATCTAGGTGATTGTTTCTGATCCACCTCTCTTTTATTTCAAAGGTAAATAATTATAGAGAAAAATAAAATAATTGGCATAAATAATGCACATAACATTTGCGCTTTACATCTAGCGTATAGGTTTGGGCCCAGGACTGGGAACTATAGCTGTGAAATGAATAAACAAATTCTCTGGTGAATTTATCCTGGCCTTATATTATGAATTAGTGATTAAATAGATAAATTTTAGTGGTTGTCTAGTCATTAGTGCAAATTAGTGAGGTCCTACTGTAAAACAAAGCTGATCAATTGCAAGTTTAATGGAGTTGGTTAGAATTGGTAATGTGGGTCTATGTACAAAAGGGTAGAGTGCCCTCTGTTGGCCATCTCTGCAATTGCATATGATAAGCAGGACTAAAATATCAGCATATGCAAATTACATATAGTGGTCATTCAAATAGTAAAGAGAGGCTTTAATTAATTTTTGGGACTAAATAGGGAGAAATGTCTGAATGCAGGAGCAGGAGCTAGGGACTCCTGAGTTAAAATCCCCGTTCCTCTTCTTCCCTATCCTTGGAAGATGCTTAACCTCTGTGCCTCAACATTCCATCTATAAAGTAGGACTAATCATACCAATTATACCTCCCAGGGACGTTGTGTAATTAATTAGTTAATAGGGTGTATATAAAGTTCTTTCCAGATTCAAAGTGCTTTAGCTCCGTGTTATTCTGAGCTGTCTTGTGTCCTGCATTACAGTTGTGTTTTGCCGTGTAATTGACACGTTGGTGAAATACTGCTGCTCCGGTAAGATATTTATCATTATTTCAATGAGATTGGAGTTCGCTGGAAGCTGCAGAGCCAAGGCATTCTGCCTGCACATCTATCTGCTTGCTTTATTAATGCTCACAAGAGACATTTATGTTCATAATGTGACCTGAAGGTTATCTAACTTATCAGTTCAGACACTACATTATGGTAATATACTAATGGAAGAGTATATTCTGATAATATAAATAATGGTTTCACTATATGCTAGATAAATGATCCCTGGGAGAGTATTTAATGTATGAATAAAAATGGGTTAGTTAAGCAAAAGGAGCAATCTATCAGCCTTTTATCAGTCAGATACTGTGATACTGTGGAGCCCAAGATGCAGCCCAGGAGACAGGATGAACAGAAAGTTCTTATCACACTAATAAATGGAGGGATGCTACAGAGGAACTTAATGCTATTATAGACCTGACATTTTAAAATAAATAAATAAAACCACACACCTTTCTCTGAAGAATATGAGCCAGCTCCTCAGCTGGTGAAAATCAGCATTAGCGCAATTGCCTTTAATGGATCTATGCTGATTTATACCAGTTGAGTAGCTGTCCTATATTTTTCTGATTTGCTTCAGCTGCAAATTTCCCAGGGGGCAAACAGACAATGATGGGCTTCAGGGCAGGAAAATTGAGATGTGAATTGCATTCTGCTTCTATTCAGTTATCTGTTTTGGGAGAGAGGATGAGCCTATACTTGAGTGGCTACCACTTGGAACTGGGCATTTGAATGTGAGTTCTGTTCCCAGCTCTGACACTGACTTGTTCTGTGACTTTGAAGAAGTCATTTAACCTGTCAAGGTTCCTCCCCCACTCTGAACTCTAGGGTACAGATGTGGGGACCTGCATGAAAAACCTCCTAAGCTTATCTTTACCAGCTTAGGTCAAAACTTCCCCAAGGTACAAAATATTCCACCCTTTGTCCTTGGATTGGCCGCTACCACCACCAAACTAATACTGGTTACTGGGGAAGAGTGTTTGGACACGTCTTTCCCCCCAAAATACTTCCCAAAACCTTGCACTCCACTTCCTGGACAAGGTTTGGTAAAAAGCCTCACCAATTTGCCTAGGTGACTACAGACCCAGACCCTTGGATCTTAAGAACAATGAAAAAGCATTCAGTTTTCTTACAAGACGACTTTTAATAAAAATAGAAGTAAATAGAAATAAAGAAATCCCCCCTGTAAAATCAGGATGGTAGAGACCTTACAGGGTAATTAGATTCAAAACATAGAGAACCTCTCTAGGCAAAACCTTAAGTTACAAAAAAGATACACAGACAGAAATAGTTATTCTATCCAGCACAATTCTTTTCTCAGCCATTTAAAGAAATCATAATCAACACATACCTAGCTAGATTACTTACTAAAAGTTCTAAGACTCCATTCCTGGTCTATCCCCGGCAGAAACCAGCATAAGACAGACACACAGACCCCTTGTTTCTCTCCCTCCTACCAGCTTTTGAAAGTATCTTGTCTCCTCATTGGTCATTTTGGTCAGGTGCCAGCGAGGTTACCTTTAGCTTCTTAACCCTTTACAGGTGAGAGGAGCTTTCCCCTGGCCAGGAGGGATTTCAAAGGGGTTTACCCTTCCCTTTATATTTATGACATAACCCTTCTGTTTTAGTTAATCCATCTATCATGTAGGATTAATAATAACTCTCTGGGGTGTTTTGTATCTCAGTGTACAATTAACATTTTGTAAAGCACTGAGAAATGCTCAGAGGAAAGACACTATTTATATGCCTGTTCATATTACCATTTATTGTTGCTGAGAAAATGTATCCAGTTATTATTACTGGGGAACCTAGTCGCATCATAGAGGTGATGATTGAATTTTAGTGGGAATTGCCCCACATCAGATCATACGGAATGGGCAAAATTCATTGCAGTGCTCAGAATCAGCATTAGGCCTCGGCACCATCTGAGTCCCACTTGAGCCCTACTTAAGTTTGTACATGGGCCTTGTGATGAATTTTTAAATTTCACCCAGTTGGAGTAATAGGACAGGCTCTGAAGAAGTTGCAAATCTCACAATTGCTATTGTATGGATTGCTGAAACATACGTGTTGGGGCAGAGGTTGGGAGAAAGAGGTCCAGCAAGCTATATGAGTAAGGGAGGAAGGTAAAAGGCCACAGTGGTAAAAGGCAAACCCATTCCTGAGATATCTGGAAAGACAGAGGGAGTGTGATCAACAGGACATCAAAATCAATTGTAATGTTTAACTTTTAATGTTAGCTTGACTCTGAAGCCCTTAACATCCTTTCTGGATTATGCTTATCAGATCTTTTTTAAACTCAGTTCACGTTCCCATTAATTAAAATCAGAGCACATTTAATATTGAAATGCAAAATACTCATATCGGTTATTTTCATTCTTCTACTTGAGTTGTCAAGTCAAAACAGCCGTACTTGAAACGGGGCTGAAATGTGTTTTAGCAGTATATTTACAACAGTTGTTGATCAGATGAATGTTTCCTGAGACGCATGAAAAGAAGCTATTCATAATAGCCGTAGTGCCCATGACAGATTGCCATCTACCCAGCCAGCTCTCCTAGGTGTCATTTAGTACATAGTTGTTTTCTCTTATTAACAAAGGGAAACGGTATAAAATTGTTGTAAGATTTTTTTGTTATTAACAAAAAACAGTGCTTTATTACAGTGACGTGCACTTTATGCTTAAGATTTGACTAACGTTACGGATTCATGCTTTCAAGCCATGTTGGATTCACACAACTCAAGGCTATATATTATTAGTATGATTATATACTTTACTTATACAGCATCCAAAGTATGCCAGGCATTTTTACATACAAATAAAAGACATTGGTGGGGAGGCGGGGGGCTGATTCTCCATTGCCATGCACCGTGGCTAGTCATTTATGCCAGTGCAAAGCGAAGTGTAAACCTATGTAGGCCAGATCTCAGCTGGTGTAAATTGGTATGGCTTCATTAAAGTCAGAGAATCTGGTCTATACAAATATAGTAGCATTCTACACCCACTTTGCACTCATTGCTGTCAATGAGCCCAGTAGGTCAGGCACTGGGGAATCAGGCACAAGGTCTCTGTCCCAAAGAGTTGACTTTCTAAATAGATATAACATGATAAATGTAGGCAAAAAGAAAGGGGTTAGTAGAGGGGAAATAACTGAAAGTAAAAGGCATTAAGATACTAAGCTGATGAGGACCATATAAGTACCTAGATAGAATGTGCATTATTTACATAGATAAAATGGCAGTTGAAACAGACAGATTTCACCTGGTTTTGCTTGGACACCATGGAAAATCATGCATTTGGTAGGATTTCAAACCACACCCAGGTTTGCACAGAAGATTTCTGATCCTTTCCAGAAAACCTGAATTTGGAATGAAACTCACAATTTAGGTGAATATTAGAGGGCTATGGGATGCATTGCAAACACTAGTAAAAATATCAGGATTGAACACTATTTTATCACTCAGTCAGCACCTGTAGAACAGTGTGCAAGTGTATTTAAATGGAATAGATTTTGTGTGTGATTTACAGTTGAATCACTTGCTAATTAAGAGAGCTAATATTTGTGTAGATAATTTGCTATTCTAGAAGTAAAACTTTATTAACTGAAAGAAAATGTAACCAATTATTTTTGAACATTGGAGTCCAAAAAATACCAAGGTTGAGTTACAGTGTTACTAAATGATCGAGGATGTTTCCTTTTGAGTAATTATGTTCAATGAGACACCTGTCAGTGTGGTTTGCTCTCATCACTCATCATTATCCTCAGTCATTGCTTTACTGTGTATTTAAAATAGGTTCCAGTGAACACTTCAAGATTCTAAAGCTAACATTTGGGGGGAGTGGAGAGAGCGGGAATAAAAATATGAATGGCATCTGTTTATTTACTTATTGCCATAAATTATTTAATTTCAGGCTGTAATGTCTGATATAGTTCAATAGTGCTGTGTTAAGAATGAATTTTAAATGGATCAAACTTCTAGAAGGATGATAATGTAATAGACAGGTGTGTGTCTATCTGAACCACTGCTCTCTACTGGCTAGGATGAGAACTGCTAATCCATTTCTAATAGGTCCCATACCATGAATAGAGATTCTGAGTTCTGATCATAAATGGCAGGAGTGTGGGATCTATTCCTGCTGCCACTGTGAAGTTCAAAGTGGTTGTGGATGCAGGAAACTGGCAGCAAGGAAGTCCTGGGTAGTTGTTGGAATAGGAGCTACTGGCAAAAGACAGTGATGATAAAACTGTGTTCAGAAGAACCCTGTCACATTGGTGCAGTGCTGATAATAAATATAAATAATACCTATATTTTTGCCTCATAACTCATAACATCAATAACAAATATGTTCATTTTTAATCTTTGTACTTGACCTGTTTCTTCCAATATCCTTTTTTATTTTTATTTATTTACTTGTAATTAACAACTTTAGTCCTCACTGATATCAGCAGAGTTAGGAACAAAAGCATCACATGTCCATAAATTTTATAATAATGCTTTCCACTTCTCTAGCATCTTCCATCTGAGGCTCTCAGTGCGTTATAAACATTGATGAATTCTAGGCTTGCAGCATCCCTGTGACTCACAGTAGATGATACAAGAGCCCTGCAGCAGCCGTGGGGTCCCACAGCACCCACTGCCATAATAGCGGGAGCGGGTAAAATATACTTTGTTGCGTGCAGGATTAGGTGGGCAAAATAACCAGACTGAGGTAATTTGGGGGAAAACACTAAATCGCTTGTCAGTTTGTCATAAATAGAATTTCAGCAATGTAAAGCAAGTTTTTCTTTTTTTAAAATGAAGGTTTTAATACTTAAATTTAAGCGAGGGATAGAAATAGATTTGATGTCTATTGTAACAGAAGTTAAACTATGTTTTACATGGTTTAAGCAAGATTTGTTTTATTCTTTTAGTGGTAAAAATTGTCTGAATTTTGTATATAATACATTAACCAACTTTTTTTGAGGGATTTGCAGGATCTAAGGTTTTTGCAGGTGGGAGCAAGATAAAAATGCAAGAAACAATGCGGGAGCAGGTGGGAATGGATTGCAGGGCAGGACTAGAGTGAGATTGAAAAAATAGTTCCATGCAGGGCTCTAGATCATAGAATCATAGACTATCAGGGTTGGAAGGGACCTCAGGAGGTCATCTAGTCTAACCCCCTGCTCAAAGCAGGACACATCCCCAACTAAATCATCCCAGCCAGGGCTTTGTCAAGCATATCTACCATTCCTCCCAGTTTAATGTCATCTGCAAACTTGCTGAGGGTGCAGTCCACGCCATCCTCCAGATCATCAATGAAGATATTGAACAAAACCAGTCCCAGGACTGACCCTTGGGGCACTCCGCTTGATACTGGCTGCCAACTAGACATGGAGCCATTAATCACTACCCATTGAGCCCGACAATCTAGCCAGCTTTCTATCCACCTTATCATCCATTCATCCAGCCCATACATCATCCACATCATAGATGATACTATTATCCCATTTTATAGGTGAGCAAACTGAGGGATCACAATTGTGACTTTCACGACCATTCTTTGGGCTCAAGCAGGGTCGCTGGAACCTTTGTAAAGTTGGGGGCCACCGATGCTGGGACCAGCGAGCCATGTGTCCCACTTTTTAATATGGGTGTCGTTTGGTGGCTTGGGGTGTGGTGTTGCCCCCCAAAACTGCAAGTCTCAGGCAGGTGTGGAGCATAGCCAGCAGGGGCTGCGCTTCATGGCTGATAACACTGTGAAGCGCAGGCCTGCCGGTGTCACTGCACCCCTGCTCGAGGCTTGCAGTTTGGAGGGGCAACACTCCCCCCTGCCCTCCGATCTACACCCATGTTAAAAGAAGAGGGCCTGGCCCTCTGCCCCTGACCCTCGGTTCTGGCACCATTGCGATCAAGTACATTGCAGATGGAAATTCTTTTGTGTATTGTATTATATGTTTGGTCAAACATTAGATTGGCAGCTATGGTATCACTGTCTCCCTTATTAGTGTCTTTCTTTTGCATTATAGTACAGGTAGAATTTTAAACAATGGTGACACTTCAGTGCCATTTGTTTTGCAATGTAAAGTGAACCAGTTATTAGTGTGAGCTTTTCCTTGTGAACACATGCTATTTATTCAGCTGTTAGAACTAGGGTGACAAGATGAAACATGAACTCCCAGGGTGATGCTAAAAGAAAAGGAGTACTTGTGGCACCTTAGAGACTAACCAATTTGTTTGAGCATGAGCTTTCGTGAGCTACAGCTCACTTCATCGGATGCATAAAGTGGAAAATGCAGTGAGGATGTTTTATATACACAGACCATGAAAAAATGGGTGTTTATCACTTCAAAAGGTTTTCTCTCCCCCCACCCCACTCTCCTGCTGGTAATAGCTTATCTAAAGTGATCACTCTCCTTACAATGTGTATGATAATCAAGGTGGGACATTTCCAGCACAAATCCAGGGTTTAACAAGAACGTCTGAGGAATGGGGGTGGGGGTGAGGGGATGGGGGTAGGAAAAAACAAGGGGAAATAGGTTACCTTGCATAATGACTTAACCATTCCCAGTCTCTATTCAAGCCTAAGTTAATTGTATCCAATTTGCAAATGAATTCCAATTCAGCAGTCTCTCGCTGGAGTCTGGTTTTGAAGTTTTTCTGTTGTAATATCGCAACTTTCATGTCTGTAATCGTGTGACCAGAGAGATTGAAGTGTTCTCCGACTGGTTTATGAATGTTATAATTCTTGACATCTGATTTGTGTCCATTTATTCTTTTACGTAGAGACAGTCCAGTTTGACCAATGTACATGGCAGAGGGGTATTGCTTGCACACGATGGCATATATCACATTGGTGGATGTGCAGGTGAACGAGCCTCTGATAGTGTGGCTGATGTTATTAGGCCCTGTGATGGTGTCCCCTGAATAGATATTTGGGCACAGTTGGCAACGGACGTTTGTTGCAAGGATAGGTTCCTGGGTTAGTGGTTCTGTTGTGTGGTATGTAGTGGCCCAAAGAGTTAATGCAGCCCTGGGATGCATAAAGAGGGGAATCTCGAGCAGGAGTAGAGAGGTTATTTTACCTCTGTATTTGGCACTCGTGCAACTGCTGCTGGAATACAGTGTCCAGTTCTGGGTGCTCACAATACAAAAAGGTTGTTGATAAATTGGAGAGGGTTCAGAGAAGAGCCATGAGAATGATTCAAGGATTAGAAAACCTGAGCTCCTTGAGTCTATCACTAAAAGGCAATCTATTTAGCTTAACAAAGGGAAAGTTCAGGGGTGACTTGATTATAGTCTGTAAGTACCTACAAGGGAAACAAATATTTAGTAATGGTCTCTTCAATCTGGCAGTTATAAGGTATAACACAATTCTGTGGAACAATTTACCAAGGGTCAGGGTGGATTCTCTATCACTAATAATTTTTACATCAAGATTGCATGTTTTTCTAAAAGATATGCAAGTTCTACGGTCTGTGTCATACAAGAGGTCAGCCTAGAACAGTGGCTCTCAACCTTTCCAGACTACTGTACTCCTTTCAGGAGTCTGATTTGTTTTATGTACCCTTAAGTTACACCTCACTTAAAAACTACTTGTTTACAAAATCAGACATAAAAATACAAAAGTGTCACAGCACATTATTACTGAAAATTGCTTACTGTCTCATTTTTGGAATATAAATACTGTTCTTACATTTCAGTGTATAATATACAGAGCAGTATAAACAAGTCATTGTTTCTCTATGAAATATTATTTTGTAGTGACTGCACTAGTGCTTTTTATGTAGCCTGTTGTAAAACTAGACATATATCTAGATGAGTTGATGTACTCCTGGAAGACTTCTGCATACCCCCAAGGGTATGGGTACCCCTGGTTGAGAACCACTGGCCTAGATGCTCACAATGGTCATGTCTGGCCTTAGAATCTATGAATCTGCTAAATCTCAGAGTAAACTGCAGGTGATGTCCTGACAGCTATAGGTGAAAAGTCCGCTTTGTGTCATCCACATTCCCTTTGGCCATTTAGTCACTCAGGTTTAGAGTGTGGGTTTTTATTTTCAATCCCGAAACTGATGAGTGCTTGATGGGGAAACATAGATTTCCTTCTGTTTATCTGGTTTGCAGATTTACATTGTGTCAGGAGAGAGAAGCTGTTCCGAGTGAGAACTACAAGGGCTTTTGACTACTGAGATGGTGTCTGTTTGTCTGTTGACACACTGGATGATTTTAGATTATTGATGTGGATATTTCAGCCTTGTGAATTATACATAGAATAACTGATGACCCTGGAGTGAACACAAAGGATGTAATTTACTCAAGGGGCTCTGGGCTGACACACTAAAGAGAGAGCCCTGAGAGTGAATTCAGCTGTGCGTTCATGACAGGGCCGTCAATTGTTATTTATTATATATAGTCTCACAAAAAAACTTTTAATGTTTTAAAGGCCTTGTCTCACACATTACTGAAGGCCCAGCTAAACACTCTCATGACATCCGGGATCTTGTCAAGATCTTGAACACACTGTTCAAAGACAGATTTGAGATCCCAAGAAGGGGAGATGGATTGACTAGAGCGGTAGTTTTATGATACTGACTAAAAAACACTGAGTATCAGAATTAGCTTTATTGAAAATTTTAGGGAGGAAGGATGGTCTTGTGGTTAAGGCACTGGGCTGGGAAACAACAGACTAACATTCAGTTCCTGGCTGTGCCACAAATTTCATGTGTAACATTGGTCAAGTCACTTAATCTCTCTGTTCCGTTTGTGAAATAGGAATAATAATTCCTTTTTTCTACCCGTTGGTGGAAAACAGGGGCTGACAGTTGGGCTCTGATATCAGTTAGGGCCTCTGCATGCCACTGGAATACAAATTAATAGTAAGGAGGAGGAGGAAATATTACTAAACAGTGTGCAAACTGTTCCTGTTCATGTGGGCCTCATGTGACTTGAAATTCATTCTGAGTTTGAATGAACATTAAATTTGAAGCAAATCACTTCCACCATGGTCCAGCCTGTTTGAGGACAGAAATTTACAAAGTTTCACATTGTCTCCATCTCAAACTATGAACCTGTCCAGGTTCTCAAAAAGGGTTCTGAAACACAGCAGCATTTTGCACAAACAGGGCCAGAGCTTTAGGGCTTGTGTACATGGGGAGTTCTTCTGGAATAGCTATTTCCAATTGACTCCCTTTGTAGATGCTTTATTCCAGAACAAGAGTGCCCCTTATTCCAAATTAGTTTAATTCACTTCCAGAGTGGATTAAAGAATAAGGTTCTCACATTCCGGAATAAGAGCATCTACACAGGGAATTAATCAGGCATAGTTATTCCACTTAAATTCACACTCAACCCTACCTTAATCTGAATGAACTTTTGTGTGTGGACAAGCCCTTAGGTTTGCAGCAAGTTTTACCTCGTTTTGTTTTGTGGGGGGGTTAAATAAGTGTTCCAGGTCTCTAGCAAAGGGGTAAATTGTGTATTTGCATATGGCCTGAAGGGAAGGAGGTTGTGTGCAGGGAAACAAATGTGGTTTATTTCCCTGCCCCTGCTCCTGAAAGCCACAGAAGCTGGTGAAGGTTTTGACAACTGGGGAATAAATAGATGCCTGTTCAAGTGTAAATGTCTGTGTGTGTAATAATTCATTTTATGAGACTCCTGCTCTGCCGAGGGACCTTACAGTGACGCAGAACAGAGAAACAGTGGCAGGGAAGGCTTTTCCCTTCAGAAGCTGACAGGGGCTGTTGCTTAAGCCTCTCAGCCATAACGGGTTTGAACACAGGAAAAAAATGTTCGCTCAGTAGATCTTGTAGTGAAACCTGTGATATGGGGCGTGCGTTGTCATCCTACTGACGTACACAGCCAGTGCTGACCCACATTCTGCAAGAGGGGAAGGATACTGTGGGAGACCCACACCTCCAGTTGCAGAGCTTGTTTAAGACCAGCCTTTGATTGGATTGTTTAGTTCCATGGGCCACATTTTCATTTAAACTCAATCCAGCTGTTGGTTTTGCACATACATGTTTGCACGAATGATGCCTGTTGTGGTGGTGGGGCACACGAAATGGGGAGGGAATTGGAGTTTCTGGGTGAAAATGTAGGACTTCAGGCAACATTTAAATGGATTACATCAAGGATGAATTTGGCACAATTTTTTTTTTTTATCAGATCCCATCATCATTCCTCCCTCATTCAGATCCCTGCTTTTTGTTATCCACCTTCATTGGGTCAGTCTAAAATGCAGGCCCTTCTTTGGCTCTATTTGACATGCTGTGACATTTAAAATAAAGTGCTTAGTGGTAAAATATATAAGTGCTGACATTTAAATGGTTGATGTTAGATTCCGGAGCTAACCTGGTGTTGAGGTGAACGGAGACAGCTCAGGGCCATTGCTTGCACCTGTCTGCAGACTTGGGGAGGACACTGTTGTATCCGCGTATGCTTGATTCATCTTCATGAACATAAGGGATAGAAACTCTTGCTTGCCCCCCAAATAGAAGTTTAGGTTTTCAAGCCAAATTCTGTGGCAAAGGGCAAATCCCATCACTGCAGAATCTGGGAAAACATTGGGCCCTGATAGTTATTCACAGTTTAATTACTTTCACATGTCCCGTACCATACTTAAGCTTGTGAGCAGGAGCTGATGGCAATCCTCAAGCATGATCTATGTATGTATCTATTTATTCACTATTTACACCACACCCATTACTGTAATCTGAGGCCTTAGAGGGCTAGCATCTTGATAACATTTATGGCATGGAAACTAGAGAACAGTCACAAGGATTAGTTGTGAGGCATCAGAGGGTTCATCCTAGATGGCCTTTGCTTGCCCCCAGTTGAGAACAACGGAGGTGGATACCATGGCATTTAATAGCACAGCAGAAATATCACAACACCGAACACAAATGGATTTAAAAAATCTACAAAGGAAGGAAGAGAGCCTGTTATTGGTGGAGCTGTGTGAAACATCCCATGAAAGAAGATAAGAGGCTATAATGGCCCCCACAATTAATGGGGGAGAATATTAAAAAGCTCAGCTTATAATAAAAATGCAGATACATTAACAGGCTGTTACAGCGTGTAAGATGTAAGCAGCCAAGCACTATGTCAGCATGGCCACCAAAGGGCAAGAGAGGGATATTAGTGATAGAGGAAATTCATGTTGTCAAGAGCCATTGCGTCGCTAATCGTAACGAAAGCTGAATTTTATTTCTTGATCAAGAGTGTGGGATACAGTTTCCTGGAGGGAAAGTGAAATGCTCAAAGTCTGTGCCTGGTAGCCTCTGCTTCTGGGAGCTAGCTGAGCCCTGGGAGATCCTGTTCTTCCTCCTGCTAGCCAACACAACCACAGTAGGGAGGGGTGCTTAGGGTCTTGGTTAACTCCCCACTACATTCAGGTCCAGGTGTGAGAGGGAGTGGAGCCTGGATGGCACTCAGCCTCGTTCTGCTTCTCTTCTACTGCCAGCATTGCTGTCGGGTGGAATCTCTTTCCCCCAGCCCTAAACTTCCTTCCTTAGCCAGGAGGCTTGAAGGGGAAAGTGGGTTTCAGACCTGGTGTCCTAGAGACCTCTGAATGTCCCCCTCCCCCGCATCATACTCTGGTCTGGATCCAAGGGGGCAGTGAGACTGTGGCTGGGCCTCACCTTCCTCCCTGCCGCTGCCCTTGCTCCAAGGGAGGTGGATGAGGCTAGTGGGTGATGGCTTCAAAAAATATGCCTTTGTCAACTATTCAGAGAGAGCTGCCCAAAGCACAATACACACAGAAGTAATAACATCAGTGTTGTCACACAGGTTTAAGGGATGTTAGTTGCTTTGCATTGCAGCTTGTTTTCATTCCTTTATAGCAGTGCTCCATTAAAATATTCATACTCACTCGCATTTAGGGCTTGGTCCTGCAAGTGCTGAGTGACCTCAGCTCCCTTGGAAGTCAGTGGGGACTGAGACCTCTTAGCAGCTCCATGAGGCACTCAGCGCCAGGCAGGACTGGGCCCGCAGAGTACTTTAGCACTGTTCTATTCTTATGTTAGGATAAAACAGACAATGAACAGAGAGACAGGTTAGGGCTCAATTAACAAATAGGCTTTAAAAAAATTATCTCATTTTTATGCCTTAGGCTTTGCCATAGGGCTAGGCCCTGTTCTCAGAGCTAGAGAAGCTGCCCATTTACAGTATCTTTATTATTGTTTGTTTTGTAGCACCCAGGAGCCCCAGTCATAGACCGGGATCCCATTGTACTAGCCGTACAAACACAGAACAAAAAGTTGGTCCCTGCCCCCAAGCTCTTACAATTGAAGTCTTAAGGCAAGAGACAACAGCTGGATATAGTCAGCTGGATACAGACAGGTGTAGAAAGAAACAATGGAACAATAGTAGTCAGCATATATCGTCATCCCCTTTAAAATGTTTTGGGAGTTTCAGGTTTCAGAGTAACAGCCATGTTAGCCTGTATTCGCAAAAAGAAAAGGAGGACTTGTGGCACCTTAGAGACTAACCAATTTATTTGAGCATAAGCTTTCGTGAGATACAGCTCACTTCATCGGATGCATACTGTGGAAAATACAGAAGATGTTTTTATACACACAAACCGTGATAAACACCCATTTTTTCATGGTCTGTGTGTATAAAAACATCTTGTGTATTTTCCACAGTACGCATCCGATGAAGTGAGCTGTAGCTCACGAAAGCTTATGCTCAAATAAATTGGTTAGTCTCTGAGGTGCCACAAGTACTCCTTTTCTTTTTGGGAGTTTCAGAACATCTCAATAAATGCTGCAGCTAACAATGCAAACCCTCCTAAAAAAGGGAGCTCATTATTAGTCTGACACGTGGTTAAATAGAACACTTGAGACACGCACACACATTTTCCCTGACACTTGCAGTGTTTCCTCCAGAAGGCATGGATACAGAGGTTCAATTTGATTGGGACAGGATGTGGGAGCTCTTAACGTACCAGCAAAGGAAGAGGGGGAGCTGTGGGAAGAGCTGCTGTCCTGAGCCACAGCAAGGGAGGCAACTCTGCTCTGTGGTTAGTAGAAATGGTGGGGGGGCAGCACTCGCCTCTGTTCTCCCTACCTTAAAGTGTTGATTGGATATATTGATTAATGATACATGTGGGCTGATTTCTGCCTCTTGCACACTGGAGGGGCCGTGCGGCAACCAGATTCCCCAGGATAAATTTTGTTTTACATAGCCAGATATTCTTAAAGGACGGCACATTCTGGGACACTAGGCACCATTCCTGGAGTGAGAGTGGAAACCCACTGACTGCACTAGAAGGGGCTGGGGCCATGGCCCTGCTTTCACCCCACCCTTTATGGGTACCTAATGTCCACAGAAGGAGCAGGGCCTGTGCAGCCCTTACATGAAGTGGTTGGCATCTGAGCTGAGGTGCAGGGAAAGGAGAGTCTTTACACTGCATCGCCCTTCCTATATTCTCATGTAGGGATCAATTATAATCTGGCCCATTGTAACTCTCCCCATCTGGTGCTGAGATGCTGGGGCTTTGCACAAGCAGATTGTAATGAATCAATCAAATACAATGCAAAATATCCATCCCTCAGCTTTGTCTCTCTCTTTATCTCTCTATCTGCATCGCTAGTTTGCCCATCGCTGTAGTATGTTTCTGGCTGTTACAGGTTAAAGATGGGCAGCATCTTGTTGCCATCCAGAGCAAAAATGCAAATGATAAGTGTAAAACTTCTCAGTGCAGAGTGGTTCATTGTGACTCTGCCCTCAGTTTGTGTGAAGAGTTTTTCTTTTTTATTAGGACTTTGACAAAATAGGGGACCTACTTTCCATTGGTACATGCTGTTCTCACTTTTCAGAGTACAGGAAGAGAGTGACTGATTCCACATTCCCACTGAAGGTGGGGGCAGGTGACGATACTCATCCACGGATATATTTTAAAAGAAATACCTGGCACTACTGCTCTTTAGTGTCTTTCAAAGGCATAAAGTATTTGTGCGAGCCTTAGGGATAAATCATCTTTGTCAGGGATGATTTAGTGGTATTAAGAGTTGGGGTGAACTTCACCTAGGCAGAGAGAGCTCTTCACCCCGCCCTTCAATATGGTGGTGGAATTTTAACAAAGAGATCTCAAGGGATCCCCCCGCCTCTTTGCTTGGAGATTTTAGATTCATTTCAACTCAGCATTCACAGGAAAACTCAGAGAAGTTTTAATTTTGACAAATCGGCATTTTCCAATGAAAAAACTTTTTGTCAAAAAATTCCTGACCAGCTCTACTCCTAGGTTGTGGCTTCTGTACTGTTCTTCCCTGAAAGTTGCAGCACAGAATCTAGATGAGTGAATTTAGCTCTCGTATGAGCTACATTCCTCTTCTCCCACCTCAGTGGTTTCAGTGAGGTGTTCACTTCAAAGTCTGTAGTAGAGAGAATTGTTTAAAGGCTGATATTAAATCAGTGTAAAAGACAAAACAGTCCCCCAGGCTCTTAAAATATTAGACAAAAATGTCAAAATTGATTTGGTTACTGTTCATCAACTGCACAGCTTGTGGGGTATTTTTGGTAAAATACCTGATAAATAAAATTTTCGAAAGCACCTACGAAATTTAGAAGAATGTGTCTGTCGACCTAGCTACTGCTGCTCAGGGCGGTGGAGTTCCTACAGTGACAGAACTCCCTTCTCTCTCTCTAGTCTGCATCTACACTATGGGGTTACAGCAGCATAGCCATGGTGCCATAGCTATGCCATTGTAGCACCTCTAGTATAGACATGGCCTTAGATGCTTTTGAATAGGTACCTAATGGCGATAAGCAAAGGCAACTCCATTTAAACAATCTGACAGTAACTTATTATTACTAGTATTTTCAGTAATTAGATAGATTTAGCACTAATTGACAAGCACTTAGAAGAAACGGCTTTTAAGATCACGGTGTCTTTCTTGACAGCTCTTTCTGTCTGGGGACTCAGAACTACAGTCCTTGTCTAGGTTATGTAAATTAAATTTGATACTGGATAAAGTCACTTTATTATTCTTATGTTTTAGAGAAGCTTATGTTCTGAAAGGTGTCATGAGATCACCAACTTGCATCTGGAAGTCTACTAGAGATGCTTAGAAGGGGCCATGGTTTAATATCTCTTCCAAAGAATGGCATCTCTAGCAATGTAGCACTGCCCTTCCTGCAGGAAATATAGCTCTTAAGATGAGACCTCAATTCACAGCAATTAAAGATGGATGGATGAAGGTCAGTTTGTTCATCCTCTGCCAACACATAATTGTTCCCTACAGTACAGCATATACTTGAATGCTTTGCTGGTGTAGGGGTGAAATTCTGGCCCCCTAGAAATTGATGGGTTTTGATGGAGCTTCTGCCACTGTTCTTGAGAGACTATTCCACAGTCTAATGGCTTTATTATTAGACTTAATATCAGGAACTTCAATAATTTTTCCTGTGCTCAATTTCATCTCATGATTCTTCTCTATGCCAGTTAAATGATATTGTGAGCTTTTGTGACACAGACTTTGTCTTCCAATTTGCTTGTGCAGTGCCTAGTGCATTGCAGCCCTCATACTGAATGGGGCCTTTGGATGCCACTACAAAACAAATAAGTAACAATTTTCATACCCTGGACAATTCTTCTTAATTGTGTATGACCTTCAAATACTCCTATGAGATCCATCTTAGTAAAATATCTGTAACGTGGCATCCATAGATGGAAGGTATTTTTTTCCATGCAAAATAGTTGCAACCCCACAAACCAGTATGCCTGTTCCCAATACAAATGTTCTTCTAGTCAGTTACATTTCATATTCTGTTTGAACTTTCTTAGCAATTAATATTCTATCCTGCCATTTAAGCTCAGAATTGTGTTCCCAATATCAGGCAGGCTTTGTTTTCTGTGATCAGCAAAGTATCCTGTTTCTATATTGAGTTCTGCTGTCATTTCTGGAGGTATCTCACATTAATCAGGGAGGCTACTTTGTCAGTTACTGGAGCTAATGTTATCACCAAACTTTAAGTGTGAAGGTGAAATAATAATGACTCTTGCCTCGCTAAATCGCATTAAGACAGCTGTATGGCTTTCCTGATAGTTTATTATATTAATCTTTAAGAACACTGACTGATTTGTTTTTATCATCAAGAAAGACTTTGTCTTATGAATATGACTCAGGAGCATAGGTCAGTCTTTTTCAAATCACATCTTCATAAGAAGCACATTGATTCATTGTATTCTTCTACTGCAATCTATATGTCGCTGAAATTTATTTGCCCTGATGCCACTGCCACGCTACCATTAAATTGTTAAAGGGTATTCAGGAAATGTTACTGCAGTAACCTTTTGAGAAAGACCTATTGAAATGTTCATTAGCTTTTGGAAAGCGTAACCCTTTCTGTGTTTAAGACTTGCCACTGATCACTATGTGGGAATGGAATATTTATATTGATGACGGGTATGTTTTTTCTTTAGGCAAATGCAAACAGATACTTCCAGCCTGAATTACTTTTATTTTAGATTAAGACAACAAAACAAGAGAGAACAAAAGTGAAGTCTGCATCAGAGAGCACGCTGTGTGAGTGAATATATATATATATATATATACACATATGCGTATACGTGCGTCTCTTCTGACAGTCTGGATGGAACTTCAGGAACAAAATGACTCAATCTCTGTTTGCCTGCAGTTTAGGAATTTAAAGTTGCAGTACACAGAATAAAAAAAATAAGTGCTTAGTTAAATACTGCACAGTGATCGACTGATTATACATTTTAGGTATTTTTAGTGGGTGGGAAGGAATTATAATGTTTGTATGTATTTTTCACTGTAGAACTAAATTATTGAGGAGTACAATCACCTCTGATGGGGTAACCTTTAAAAGATCCAGAGATCCATTCAGACATTTAGATGCTATTCAAGGTTTCCTCTATATAGTCAGATCTTTGCAGTCTGCATATTGGGCAGGAAATCTCAAGACAACAGGTTGTAAGATTTCCATTTTCTAATCCAGCTGGACATACTGTGAGAACACATGATATTAAACTGTTGACCCTAGTGATCGAGAGCATTTTTTTAAGACTGGAAATGGAAAGAAGGATCTCTCAATATGCATAGTTTCTACATTTTTATTATTTTATTGAGGCATAGAAATTTGAAACAGCCACAATATACCTACCATACAGGTTTGCAACAATGAATGGCAATATCCAAAAATACATGAAGAGGATATCTACCTGGCAAAGAAAAACCTGCCACACTGAGTCTCAGAGCTGGGTCAACTGACTTAGTCTTTCAGGGCTTGGGCTGCAAGGCTAAAAATAGCAGTGTACATTTTGGGCTTGGGCTGGAGCCTGGGCTCTGAGACCCTCCCCCAACCCCGCCACTGGGTTTCCAAGCCCAGACTCCAGTGTGAGCAGGAATGTCTACACAACTATTTGTAGCCCCACAGCCTGAGCCCCATGAGCCTGTCAGTTGACCCAGGCTCTGAGTTTCACGGCTGTGGGTTTTTCTTTTTAGTGTAGAAATACCCTAAATAGAAATAGTGAAACTTTTCTATAAGTGAAAATGGTAAATTAATTATTCATTACACTCTTGTTCTGTTGCTGAGAACTTTATTGTTAGCTAATAACTTCAGAGCTTATTAACTCTTAAGTTGTCACTTTGGATGGGCTATCACCAGCAGGAGAGTGAATTTGTGTGCGGGGGTGGAGGGTGAGAAAACCTGGATTTGTGCTGGAAATGGCCCACCTGATGATCACTTTAGATAAGCTATTACCAGCAGGACAGTGGGGTGGGAGGAGGTATTGTTTCATATTCTCTGTGTATATATAAAGTCTGCTGCGGTTTCCACGGTATGCATCCGATGAAGTGAGCTGTAGCTCACGAAAGCTCATGCTCAAATAAATTGGTTAGTCTCTAAGGTGCCACAAGTACTCCTTTTCTTTTTGCGAATACAGACTAACACGGCTGTTACTCTGAATCTTGTGAGTTTAAATCTCTTCTGACATGAATCGTTTATGTCCTGCAGTGTGAGTTGTAATAGTTGGAGAGCTAATACAGTTAAACCAGGTTTTAATTAGGTCTATGGAAGCTTAGAATGGTCCTTGCTCTCACAGCATTTTCATTACCATTTGGTGGGTAAGAAAAAAATTCATGTTTAAATAAATAAGTAACTTCACTTGACTGTATTCCTGTACTGAGATATAGAAGAAAAAACGGGATTCCCTAGTTGAAATTTTTTTCAGTCAAGTGAAAGGGTATTTTCCTCTTTCTAATAATACTTTTTATTTCTGTAGCTCTTTCATCTGAAGTTGTCGGCATGCTGTACCCTAGAGTAATTTAGCCTCATTATTCCTTTCTGAGGCTGGGAAGCGTCATTTTACACAGGATGAAATGAAGTCACAGAGAGAGAAAATGGCTTGCCCAAAGTCACACAGGAAGTGTGAGGAAGAGCCAGAGATAGAATCAAAGGACTTCTCTACAGGGTGATTTTAGTGCATGGCAAGCCAGGGTGCAAATCTACAGTGCATTAGTTTGCCATGCACTAACTGGCCGTGTGGACCCTACTACTAAAAGTTCCATCCTAAAAAGCATTGTGAGAACATTAAGGTTGCAAAATCAAGTGCTCAACGATTAGGAAATACCGGTATTGTGGCCCATGCAACCATAATTCAGCCCTTGTACGTATGCATTATGATACAATCTTTAATTACTGTTTGTTTTTTCCACAGGACTCCTGCCTCTTTCAATGCACTGGATGGATGGTGCTCACTGCATGTTTATTTGTTCAATATTTCTTTTTATCCTCATCATTCAATGTGTGGCCCCAGACCGAATTTACTGTACACCATCCAAACCCTACACAGAGTACAGAAATATTAATTTTCTCATGGGCTTCTCTGTGGTTCTATCACTGCAGTATCTTAGTGCTTTGCAAATGTTAATGCATTTATCTTCACAATATCCCTTTGAGGTGCGGTGGCATTATTATCCCCATTTTACAGATGGGGACTGAGGCACAGAGATTAAGATCAAAATTGTCTAAAGTGTTGGCTAAAGTGTCGGGTGATTTTGGTGCCCAATCTGTGAAACCTGGGACTTGATTTTTCTGAGTACTCTGTATTTTAGAGCAGTTTATACGTTCAAAGCATAGGCACCTACTCCTTGGGTGCTCCAAGGCTGGAGGACTCATGCGGGAAAATAGTGGATGCTGAGCACCCACCAGCAGCCAGCTCCCGCCGCCAATGCCTCCCGCCTGCCGATCAGCACCTCACCCGCCCTCCCAGTGCCTCCTGCCCACTGCCATCAGCTGTACTGCGGTGTGCAGGAGGGGCTGGGGGTGAGGGGGAGAGGGAGGAGCAGGGATGGGGCGCGCTTGTGGGAAGGGGGCATGAAGAGGTGGGGCAGGGCAGGGGCGGGGGCTTGTAGGAAGGGGTGGAGTAGGGGCAGGGCAGGGACAAAGCAGGGGTGGGAAGAGGGGGGCAGGGGTGGGGACTTGGGGAAAGAAGTGGAGTGGGGGGCAGGGGCTGGGGCAGAGCCAGGGGGTTGAGCACCCCCGGCAGATTAGAAAGTCAGCACAGCTGGTTCGAAGCACAGGTCCCATTGACCACAGCTGCAACTGTCAGTGCTCAGCACTTCTGAAAATCAGACCCCAGGTCTCTCAAACTGGGAACCCTGAGAATTAAGAGCACACGGTGGCCACCTATGGAAAATTTGGTTTACATAACTTGCCCAGCATCCCTTGGGAACACTGTGGCAGAGGCAGTGATAGAGTCCTATTCACCAGTGTGGCATTCAGTCACATTAACCACAATACCACCCTTTCTTTTCCTGCAATCCTTGCCCCTGTTGTTGCCCAGGCAGCCTGAAGGAGAAGGAGGAAACAGCCTCTGTGGAACTCAGAGAGTTGAGCTTCTCAGTGAAATGTTTGTAAGAATTTTTTTGACATGGGGAAAACAATCTATTCCCCCCCCCGCATCTCATTCTCAGAAACAACTGAACCATTTTAGCGGAAACTTCCTAAATTAATTCAGCCTGAGGCAGACATCTGATGTGGAAAATTTTACCTCAACTGGTTTAAGTTTGGCAAAGTTATAAGCAACTGAAAACAGGATCTTGTAATCGAAAGTGTTGGGCAAACGTAACTATAGGTGTCGCTACCTGCCGAGTGTGTGCGTGTGTGTGTATATATATCGGGGTGGCCAACCTGTGGCTCCAGAGCCACATGCGGCTCTTCAGAAGTGAATATGGAGCTCCTTGTCTAGGCACCGACTCCGGGGCTGGAGCTACCGGTGCCAACTTTCCAATGGGCCAGGGGGTGCTCACTGCTCAGCCCCTGGCTCTGCCACAAGCCCTGCCCCCACTCCACCCCTTCCCACCCCCTCCCCTGAGCCTGCTGTGCCCTCGCTCCTTCCCCTGCTCACCATGAAACAGCTGATTGGGAGGATGGGGGAGGCGCTGATTGGTGAGTCAGCTGGTGGGCAGGAGGTGCTAGGAGTGGGGCCGGGGGGGTGATGCGGGGCTGCTGACGTATTACTGTGGCTGTTTGGCAATGTACATTGGTAAATTCTGGCTCCTTCTCAGGCTCAGGTTGGCCACCCCTGATATATATATATATATATTGCACATAGGACACTACATTACATGACATTATTAAGATGTTAAAGTCAAGTACTCCAAAGTTAGGAAATGCTAGAATAAAGGTTGTCTGTTCAATCTTAATTGGCCCCCCTTGTGCATATGTATTATGATAGTTTTAATTTAATGATCACATACTATTTTTTCCAGAGGACCCCTGCCTCATTTAGTGTACAGAATGGACGGTGCTCACCTGACAAGCAGTTATTCAATATTTTGTTTTCTCCTCATTGCTCAGTGTGGGACCCCATGCTTTACTGACTGCTCACTATTCAAACCCTGGTTTGAAGATAGAATTATTAATTTTCTCATGGGCTTTTCTGTGGTGCTGTCACAAGGTGGCTCTTCATTTAAGAAGGAAGAAGCTAGTTAGGGTGGCCACTGACACATTCCCAGAATGCTGAATAGTTTGGTACTTCCAGGAATGGCATGTGCCTCTTCCCCCGCCCCCTGCTGGGGTGTGACTTTGTATGCACGGTGAGTGCAAGGTCACACCGGTGGGAGGAAGTGCAGTGCGCTCTTCCAAATTGTGTCCTCTGTCAGACATCTACATCTGACATCTAGTTTTGTCTCAGTACCAGACAGGGGACAAACAATCCAAAAGAAGACTGTGTCTTGTTTAAAATCAAATGAATGCTCCGCCTAAGAATACAGCAGCCGCAACTCAGCTACTTCCCAGTTAGGGTTATAAGAAAGCGCCCAAGCCATATAAATGTGGAGAGACTGAGACAGTAGACACCCTGTCAGGAAAAGGGGCAGGTGAGAGCTGCCTGCATCAGTCAGGAAAGAGGCAACTGCCTGGCAACATCTTGAAAGAGTCAGGAGATTGGCAAGTGAAAGTTGCCAGAATCTAGGAGGTCCCTGTAGGAAGTTACATATTTTCCTGGGGGAAGGCTGAAGGCAGGAGAGTGATTTGCCAGCTAACGTGCCCAGGCCAGAAGGTTGGGGAGGGCTGAAGGCACAGGAGTAATGGAGGGACTTACCCGCTGACATCTCCATGTTGGAGAGCTGGAGCCAGGTGATCACTGGAAGGGCCTACTTGTTGGCCTGTCTCTGAGATCAGACCGTAATGGAACAGGTGAAGTGAGGCATGATTCTCTGGTGAGGATGAACTCCCAGCACAGAGGCTTGCAGGGGAGCTGTGTTCCTGATGGGAAGAGCACGGTTGCACTCCTGCAGGAAAGGCTGGAGTGGCTGCCCTGGTAAAAGGACAGGAGTGGAGTGAAGAAGAGCCTAGGTGTGGCGGAAGCTGTGGTATTTGCTATGTCAATGGTCAGGAGGATGTGGGATTGTAAGGACTATATACACTGGGTGTGAGAAATGGACTATGTTTGGGGCTTTTGTTATTGATTATTTGAACTATATTTTAGTAACAAACTGGCCCCAAGGAGGATCTTAGGGAGTCAAGAAAGCATGCATGGAGTTACTGGTCACCCTAAAGGAGGGAAATTGAAGCAAACATGTTGCAGCTTGCTGGACAGCGTTCCAGGTGGGGCTTCCCTCTGACAGGTGCTTATCACAATAATATTTGTGTATTTCACAAACATTAATTAGTTAATCTTTACAACAGGGATGAGATGAGGGAGTATTATTAGTCCCCCATCTGTAAAACGGGGATGAGGCACAGAAAGGTTAAGGACAAAAGTTTCCACTAGTTTTGAGTGCCCAATTTGAGACACATAGGACCTGATTTTTTTAGAGTACATAGCACTTTCTATGTTCAAAGCACAGCTCCCATTGACTTCAATTGCAGCTGTTAGTGCTCAGCAGTTCTTCAAATCAGAGCCCAGGGTCTCAAGTCAGGCACCCAGAGAATAAGGAACACGTAATTAGTGACCACCTGTGAAAAGTTTGGTTTAAGTGACTAGCCCAGGATCACATAGGAACTTTGTGGTAGAGGCAAGGAAAGAATCCAGTTCTCCAGGGCAGCGTTCACCTGCCTTAACCATGAAACCTTCCTTTCTCTTCCTGTCATCCCCTGCCTCATTCATGACACACCTTCCAGCTTCTGCACAGATGAAGCAGGAGTCCTACTGACAACAGTCTCCTTCACTATACAAGAGAGATTCATTCACAGAGCATGCCCAGCCAGTGCACTGAAGGAGTCCTATGGGTGGATGGAGAATGCTCAGTTGCTCTGTGGGGATGACACAGGAGCAGTCTGATCGCAGGTAGGACCTGTGATGGGTTGGAGCATACTCAGTGGCTCTGTGGGACTGGTGCATGCACAATCTGGTCAGCACTGAGAGCTGTGAAAGGCTCAAGCATGCTCAGTGAGGACAGCATCTTCAGAGATTTTAGCTGCTAAAATCAAAGAAGTTTCTATAAGCATGTGTGAACTGTGATTGTTTTTTTCCCCAAAGGCTTATGAATTGGCCAAATGTGGGCAGATTTTCCTGGGGAAGAAAAAAGGCACACCCTGATAGAAAGGTCACCTTCTGCCAAATGTCAGGTCCCTGCTCCAGAGCATGAAAGTGCTAAATCTTTTAGAGGAAAAGGTCACAAGGAATTTTTTTAATATGGGAGAAACAATGTATTTTTCCCCTAGCCTTGTTCTCAGAAAAATAACAGTTCGGGCTGAAATTTTACAAAAACAAATAATAATAAGCCTGAGGCAGATGCATATATATAACATTTCAACATGAGTGGTTAAAGTCTGGCAAAGTTATAAGCAACTGGAAACAGGCAACCTTGATAATAGGCTTCCTGCCCCAGGTATAATATTTTGCTTTTGTTAGCATGATAAGAAAAGATGTTAATCACACTGCCTACTTTTACTCTTCTTTTAATCTCCTTTGCCAATCTTTTCTGTTTCCCTTTGTAGGAAACGAGGCATGAAAATCAGCACCATGTAACCAGCCAGTTGTCTATAGACCATAAGCAAGTGATCAGCAGACCACCACAGTAGTTCACAGGCCCCTGTTTGGAAAACCTCTGGTTTAGAGCATAAATGACTCCAACATTTGTTTGTCAGTGGAATTTTGCAGAGTTGTGAATATGCTAGATATGATGTAATCGTAAAGATAAAGTGTCCCCTGTTAAGGAAAAGTTAGCACATGTGACTCCATTTTGGTTTGGGGCCCACCATTGTCCAAAAACAAGCACATCATGCACCAGGAGGCGTGTTCCTTAGATACTGCATTCCTGTGAAAATCCTCCTCCTTGTCTCCAGCCTGCCTTGACTCCCAGTATCTGTTTTTTTGGTCAGTCCCTAACTCCCTATCTCCTGGCCTTTGATGTGAGGCCTTCCATCCTGATAATAAAAGTTACTGATGCATGGCTTTAGGACCATGCTATGTAATTAACATACTGGTTTAGCACGAGGAATGCACCAAGCAGGGATAGGTGGTAGATAAGAAAAGGGTTTGTTTATTGGCTAAGGTTTCCGATGCACGAGGGCAACATGCTTTGCTAAGGGCAACATGCTTTGCTAAAAAGTATATAACCTTTGTATAATCTGTATTCGGGGTCCCCTCCTGGCTAGCAGGGGGGCACCACGCTCAAGCGTAATAAACTTAGTGTTTTTTGGGAACTCTGCAGTTGTGGACTTTGTTTATGTGCCTCAGCCTAGATTCGAACTGTGCGTGACCTATCAGATATAATTCACAGCATTTGTGTGCGTGTCCTACCAGGTGTAATTCATAGCATTTGTGTGCGTGTCCTATCAGGTATAATTCGTAACCCCCCCTCTCATGCCCAGCTAGCTTAAAAGAGGGCACCTGGAGCTGAGAAGAGAGAGAGACCTAGTGAGTCAAGCCTGCCTGGGAGCACGGACTGGAAGAGCAAAGAAATGAGCATGTGAGAGCTGCCTGAGAGAGACAGAGTCTGCAGAGAGCCACAAGCTCTGCAGGCCCTCCGTGGGAAAAGAGAGGAATTGGCTGGGAGACCAGCAGAGGGCTTAGTCCACTGACCTTCCCGAGCTAGCAGGCTGAACAGGGCTGAGAGCTAGCGGCGGGAAGCACAAAGGGACTTAGGTGTTGCAATGCTGAGCATCACAGTGCCTAACCTTTAGGTGCCTTAAAAAAACAAACAAACAAAAAAAAAAAAACAGATCCACAAAGCCTGAGTTAGGTGCCTAGGCTCCCAGTACATTGAATGGGAAGAGACAGTCTCTTTGGAATGTGATCCACAAAAGCCACAAGGCGAGATAGAATGCTGCCTAAACCAGCCCATGGGAGATGCTGACAAGAGCGTTGTCAGCCCACTCCTCTCTCAGAGATAGGCACCGAAATCCAGGCTGCAGGGAGGCACCTATTTTTGCTTTGCGATTCAGAGATGTGAACCCACCACCTGGAATCCGGCAGCTTAGGTGGCTAAGTCACTTCTCAAAGAAATGAGTTAAGTGTCTGCTTTGCTCCACACCAAATGCCTGGGGGAGGGGATGGTGGTCACCATATAACTTTCAGCTCAGTGGTTAGAGCACTCTCCTGGAATGGGACAGCCAAGGTTCAATTCCCTCCTCTCTGCCAGAGGAGAAAAGATTTGAATGTTCCATTTCAAGCATTTCCTCCATAAGTGTCTACCTTAGGGGTGGGCAAACTATGGCCTGCGGGCCAAATCGGCCCCTCAGGGCTTTGGATCTGGCCCGCAGGATTGCCCCCCATGGTGCTGCAGGCCCCACGCCACTCTCAGAAGTGGCCTGCAGCACGTCCCTGGGGCCCCTGGGCAGGGGGGGCAGAGGCCTCCATGCGTTGCCCTTGCCTCAAGGCACTGTCCCCTGCAGCTCCCATTGGCCGGGAACAAGGAACCGTGGCCAATGGGAGCTTCGGGGGAGGTACCTGGAGCTGTGGCAAGCGGTGGGGGGGCCATGCAGGGGTGTGGTTCTGGCCGCTTCCCAGAGCGGCACCGTGTGGGGCCAGGGCAGGCATGCAGGGAGCCTGCCCTGGCCCTGATGCACACCGCTGCCACCCCAGAGCCCACCCCCCAGCTCCCTGCCCTAAGCCTCCTGCCTGCACCTCACACCCCTCCTACACCCCAACTCCCTGCCCTGAGCCCCCTGTCGCACCCTGCACCCCTCCTGCACCCCAATCCCCTACCCTGAGCTGCCTCCCGCAGTCTGCACCCTTCCTGGACTCCTGCCCTGAGCCCCCTCCTGCACCCCAACCCCCTTCCCTGAGCCCCCTCATGCACTCCTCACCCCTCCTCTGCCCCAATCCCTTGCCTTGAGCCTGTTCCTGCACACCGCACCCCCTCCCACACGCCACACTCCCTTACGCACTCCAACCCCCGCCCCGGCCCTGCATACAATCTCCCCACCCAGATGTTGCCCTCAGCCCAAAAAGTTTGCCCACCCCTGGTCTACCTGTTTCTTCAGCATGCACCATTAGTTCACAAATCACGCCCAAAATCCTTTGTTCTGGATATATCAGTTCTTTAAAGATGGAGCAGTGACACAGCTGGGATACTGTGCACCCCTAAAGTTTCCTGCCACACCTGACTGAGAAGTGTGGATACCCTTTTTGGAAGAGGGGACCAGATTGGCAGAATTTCTGAAGCCTCATAAAAGCAATTAGGGGCTAACCTACAGAAAAAATTACTAAAGTGGTTCCCTTGCAGATCTGGTGATGACCACTTCAACATGATATTGGCAATACAGGCAGTTTCCTGCTGCCCTCGATGGGTATTGTGGCAGAAGAATGATATAAGAAAGACAAAATAAATTACAGAAACAGAAAATATGGTCAGCAAGTAATGCAAGCTAGTAAGATGGAGGAAAAGACCTGAGTCAGAAACACAAGTTGAGGTAGGAAATTGTAACTAAATATATATATATATAATTGTATACTTGTGTAATTGATGTGGGGTATTAGATTAGATTTGAGTTGGAGGTTTAAGTGGTAAAATATAAGTAGGCTGACACCAGAGGGGTAAGGGACTAATACATATGTATCACTGATGAGTGTGTATTAGGTATTTAAGAAAGATAAGGCTGTCATGCAAGGCCTATAGGCTCTAGGTCTGTAAGATATAGCTTGGCCATAGAAGGCCTCAGGCCAGAAACAGGTCAGCATGACTAGTTGACTGAGAGATAACTCTGTATCCGTAAAGTGTAAAATTACGGTAAAAGATATGTTAAGGTGCTGATGTTCTGGCAACTATGCAGCAATAGACTGGAAAATATGTCACAATGTATCAGTTAGTATCACATGATGACCAGTAATAACATCTTGAGGAATTCTGCAAGGACCGCATGTTACCATAGTAACTCATTGACATAAATGCTAATGAATGAAAGAGGAACTAGGGAGTTAGCCTATGAAAAACAAGGCACCCTGAAATTAGTGGAGGGTGGAAGTACAGATAAAGAAAAGGAGCTGAAACCATTATGCATAAACATATGGTACAGGGGGCATTAGGGTAACACACTTTAAAGGCTGTATCCTGGACTGTGTGCCTTGAGGGAAAGAGATGCCAGGATGACAACTACTGGTAATGATGATGATGATAATAATGATAATAATGATTGACTTCTCAGGGTCTGTACCAGGAAATGTAAGAGATGCCAGTATTAGGACTAGACATGCTGTTTTACCCCTTACTTTCCTGCTGTATTGCCGTGTTTTTGATATTGTTTATTGGCTTAGTAAGATTCTTAATACAAGGACAATTGAGAACTTGTGAGTACTTCAGTTCTGGTTCTTATTACTCATGTGGTCCTAGAGTCTCCAAACCTCATGATTTTCTTAATGGTGATTCTCCCTTTGCTAATCCTGATACTGTAGTCATTTAGGAGTCCAAACTCTTAACCCAGAGCACAGTGCTCTAGTATAAAACCAATCAACAAATTAATCCAGAAATTAATAAAAATGGTGATTTTTTTATTTCGTATTGTTAACAGGAAGATATATTTTAAAAAGCAACAACATTGTTCATGGTTTGTTGGTAGAGAAGGCTCTAACTTTTCCAAAACCAAATTCGGACTCTGGCATGTTGAGGAAGAGGCAAAAGGATTAAGAACTAAGGTGTAACTCCACTGACAATGTAATTATACCAGGAATTAATTTTTTTTATTGTCTCTCATAACATAAATTTCCTTGGCTGAGTTCTGTAAGTAGTGTAAAGAATGGCAGCTCCCTGAATGTAAGGTATCTTGTAGAAAGCTTGCCCTGCTAGCATGGATTGGACTGAATAGAGACATGGGAATTATGGTTTATTATAACAATGTATAACCCACTAAATCCCCGCGCGCTCCCCCCCCCCCCGTGCTTTTCCCTCCCCCTTCTTTTCTCCCCTATGACTGGATGGATGTTAACAGGCCACTTCACCTTGAATGGTCCCTTGAAATATGTTAACTACTTATGCTAACCAATCTGCTCCACCTTGTACTTAGCTGTGACACTCAGGGCATGGCTCCACTTGCAGATGTAGAGCGCGGGGAGTGAAACCAGCCTTCGGAGGCCACAGCAGGGAAAGCGCTGCCGTGTGCTCACGCTGTCAGTTGCAAGCGCAGTGGGGCGGCCACGTTAGCAGCTCTTGCAACGCCACAGAGAGCCGTGCATTGTGGTAGCTACCCCAGTGTGTGCAAGTGGCTGCAGCCTGCTTTTCAAAAGCGGGGGTGGGGGAATGGAGTGTGACAGGGAGTGTGTTGTGTGTATGTGGGGGGACAGACAGACTGTGTTTTGCGGGGCAGAGGGTGTGTCAGCATGGTGTCTTGTAAGTTCAGACAGCAGCAGAGGGAAGGGGGAAACCCTGACATCAGGACCCACCCCCACTTCTCTCTCTCTCTCTCTCACACACACACACACACACACACACACACACACACACACACAGTGCCTGTCTCAGCAGCAGCAGCATTCCACAGTAACGGTTGCTTTGTCCAGGAGCAGATAAGCAGGCTGGGTGTCAGAAACGGAGCTTTGAAAGGGGATATCCACATGCCTGCAGCCGAGTTCAAAACAATGAGACGAGTGGCCACTTGACTTCAAGGGATTATGGGACATTTCCGAAGGCCAATCACAGTGCAATAACGCAACACATCATCCACACTGACACCCGGGCATTTCAGCCGGGGCGCAGCAAGCTCTATGCTTCTCATGGAGGTGGATTATCAGGAGCACTCCAGCTGCAGGGTCCAGGCACTCTACATGCCTTGCTAGTGTGGACATCTCAGGAGTTAAGGTGCCCAGGGCTGATTTAATGCGCTCTAACTTGCAAGTGTAGCCAAGGCCTCAAGAGTATATTTCCCAGACCTGAAGAAAAGCTCTGTGAAAGCTCAAAAGTTTGCGTCTCTCCGCAACAGAAGTTGATCCTATAAAAGATATATACCTGGTCTCTCTGCTAGCATGGTTATATAACCCCACTTATTTTAAGTAGACTTGTGCTCTCTAGGTCCCACTTAACCAGAGAAAATACAGTCATTGGAACATAGTGGAGATTTGTGACAGTAAATGTTACCTGCTGTTCTCTGCAGTAGTTTAGCCGTAAGTCTTGTGTCTCTCAGGCATGCAAGTCTTGAGCAGTGGGTTACAGTATTGTCTTTTAGTAGTGATTACTCATGATGGGTCTTCTGTACTTCTGGTACCAGAGAAGGAAACTGCAGTGTAAGCACCTCTCAGCCTTGATTTTTCTGCAGAAAAATGGTCCTCTGGGAGGAAACTCAAATAAACTAAACTGCCCTCCAGATGACTGAACACAACAGGGCCAAACCCAATTATTCAAGAAGATGCTGATATTAGTCTTTTCTCAGTGAGAAATACCAAGCAGAGACAATTCTTTGGAACTAACTAAACTCTAGATAATTAAAGGTTGCCCCCTCTGCCTTCTCCTTTGAGAAGTCTTTGAGAGGTATTGCCATTATAAAATTATTGACAAGCATGGAACAAAATCACAAAGAAAGGCGAATAGTACATATGCCACACTACAAAAGGATAATTTGCATACATTGCAATGACCAGCAGCAATGGTTTTCTACTAGTCTGCACCACATTCTCCCACTTTGCACAGAGCAAACTGAACAATTTATCTCCATATAATTGTGCTAAGGCCACAGGCATCTGAAATTCCTGATAAAATTTTGCCATCCTTTGTTGTGATGATGAATCACTATGTGTGTTTCTTCTGTGCTTGTTAATCTCGCTCTGCAGTCTGTACCCTGTATGTGTGCAAAGAGAGAAATTGAACATTGACCCTAAAGGACAATGAACTGAGAATGGTTTTTTAAACATATTTTTTTTTAAGTCATCCTATTTCACTTTTCAAAGCTATCTGCTTGAATACGTCCTGCAGATGGGAAGTGTCACAATTTCTCCCACAATGGCTGATTTAGAAATGGATTAATTTATAGAGTATTTGATCTTTAAAATGAAGAGCAGGAATTAATCCCATGAACAAGAGTGCCTTACAGAAACAACAGGAGAGTGTTCTAATATATCTATCGACATGCTGAGGCCTGTTTGGGAAAACAGGGGAGCCAATCTTGGAACACAGAAGACAATAAAGAGTTCAGCTAATGTAGGGGCTGGCTGGAAAATTTTAATAGAGCTACTTAGCCGAAGAGAATCATGAATAAGTAAGCTAATGATAGAACAATACAATCTACTCTGAGCAGTTGCAACATTTCATTTTAGTCAGTGGATTGCTTACGGCTCACAGCAATTGGCGCACCCAAGCAAAAAAACGAATGCAGTCAATCAAGCACCTGCTGCACTTTGTGTCTCTCTCAGTGGACACCAGAACCTTTGTCAGACACAGTACCAGGAACAACGGGAGGAAGTTCAAAGACCAGATTCAGTCTGTTGGTAAAATGCCACTAATTTGCTTGATGCTAGTTATATAAACATGTACATTTATATCTCCTCCATGCTGTAGTCACTATTAGTATCTTCATATCTTATTCCGATGCTCTATTGGAAAATGAAAACAAGGCTAAAGGGAAAATGTTCAAGAGCTAATTAGTAACGTAGGTGCAATGGCTCAGAGGAGTTGTAGTTCTGTTGCCTTGCATTCCCATTCTCCTCTGTGGTACCAATGACTTTCTATGAGATGTAGGCTACTAAGTGTCTGAGTCACTTTTAAAAATGGGGCTTGAGCTCCTAAATCACTAAGCCATTTCTGGAAATTTTACCCAAGGGTCTGTCTTTACTAACAGCCCAGGAAAAGATTTTGGAATAATTGTTCATAGGAATAATTGTTTAGCCTAGAGGAATAACCCATAGTTTTTGCTTCTTGGTCTTTTGCCTTGACTTGCTCACTGTTCCAAAGTCCCCTTGGAATTATTTTCTGCTTCAAGGCCACCCATTCTGTTCCCAAAGCTTTCCCTCTTTCTTCTGACTTCTTTCCCTCCTTCCAGCGCACTCTCTCTCCACTAAAACTCCAATCTTCCATGTCTTCCACATTCCTTTCTTTTATAATCCCCATTGTATAACTCTTCCCAGTACTTCTGCCTGACAAACATTCACTAGCACTGCATTCCCACAACTAGGGTCCGGATTAAGCTGGCACATGATGGCTCAACATACCCGCAATTTGATGGGTGCTTCACCAGATTCTATAGAAGTCAGTCCTTCATTTAAAAAAAAAAGTTTAATTCTTTATGCAGAAAAACTTCTTAATGAAAACCAATACAGGGCTGTCTTGCTAAGTTGCAGATTCAAACAAAAATAATACTTGTTAAGAGTAGACTGTCCCATTTCGGTCAATGGCATGTTGACTCTGAAGCCTGATGACAACACAAATCTCATCATTAACTATTTCACTACTGATCATTCCAAATCAGAAATTCAGTCTCTGGCTCTTAGTTGTAATTGATCTAAGAAGCCACATATTATAGCTGCTGTTCCCTAATTTGTGGGTGAAGCTTTTACAAGTACTCAGATACCATCATGACAGTTGTGATGCTGGCAGACCAGGTGCCAGCTCTTGCCAAGGCTTTAGGCCTCCGCTGAGCACTGACAAATTAGTTGCTGGAATGAAGTCTTTCATAGTATGGTTAAGATGGGTATTGGACTTATAACAATGTGTTTAGTGTTTAGACTTTATGAACGGTTTCAGAGTAGCAGCCATGTTAGTCTGTATCTGCAAAAAGAAAAGGAGTACTTGTGGCACCTTAGAGACTAACAAATTTATTTGAGCATAAGCTTTCGTGAGCTACAGCTCACTTCATCGGATGCATGAAGTGAGCTGTAGCTCATGAAAGCTTATGCTGAAATAAATTTGTTAGTCTCTAAGGTGCCACAAGTACTCCTTTTCCTTTTGCAGACTTTATGAAGTGTTTGTAAGTTGCTGCATCCATTAATCTCACTTATGATTTCTTTATCACCTCCTATAAGGTTAAGATTTTGCTTTGCAACTGTAAAAAATGTTTTACTCTGAAAGTGTGAACTCAGTCAGGAGGGCTCATTGCCTACCCATCACGAAAAGGACCTGGGGATTACAGTGGATGAGAAGCTGGATGTGAGTCAGCAATGTGCCAAGAAGGCCAGCGGCATATTGGGCTATATTAGTAGGAGCATTGCCAGCAGATCGAAGAAAGTGATTATTCCCCTCTATTCAACACTGGTGAGGCCACACCTGGAGTACTGCATCCAGTTTTGGTCCCCCCACTACAGAAGGGATGTGGACAAATTGGAGAGAGTCCAGCAGAGGGCAACGAAAATGATTAGGGGGCTGGGGCACATGACTTACGCAGAGAGGCTGAGGGAACTGGGGTTATTTAGTCTGCAGAAGAGAAAAGTGACAGGGGATTTGAGAGCAGTCTTCGACTACTTGAAAGGGGGTTCCAAAGAGGATGGAGCTAGGCTGTTCTCAGTGGTGGCAGATGACAGAACAAGGAGCAATAGTCTCAAGTTGCAATGTGGGAGGTCCAGGTTGGATATTAGGAAAGACTATTTCACTAGGAGGGTGGTGAAGCACTGGAATGGGTTACCTAGGGAGGTGGTGGAATCTCCATCCTTAGAGGTTTTTAAGGTCAGGCTTGACAAAGCCCTGGCTGGGATGATTTAGTTGGTGTTGGTCCTACTTTGAGCAGGGGATTGGACTAGATGAGCTCCTGAGGTCTCTTCCAACCCTAATCTTCTATGATTCTAAGAAGGCCTTGTCAAGGTTCCTCCCCCACTCTGAACTCTAGGGTACAGATGTGGGGACCTGCATGAAAAACCTCCTAAGCTTATCTTTACCAGCTTAGGTCAAAACTTCCCCAAGGTACAAAATATTACCCCCGTTATCCTTGGACTGGCCGCTACCACCACCAAACTAATACTGGTTACTGGGGAAGAGCTGTTTGGACGCGTCCTTCCCCCCAAAATACTTCCCAAAACCTTGCACCCCACTTCCTGGACAAGGTTTGGTAAAAAGCCTCACCAATTTGCCTAGGTGACTACAGACCCAGACCCTTGGATCTTAAGAACAATGAACAATCCTCCCAACACTTGCACTCCCCCTTTCCTGGGAAATGTTGGATAAAAAGCCTCACCAATTTGCATAGGTGACCACAGACCCAAACCCTTGGATCTGAGAACAATGAAAAAGCATTCAGTGTTTTACAAGAAGACTTTTAATGAAAAATAGAAGTAAATAGAAATAAAGATATCCCCCCTGTAAAATCAGGATGGTAGATATCTTACAGGGTAATTAGATTCAAAAACATAGAGAACCCCTCTAGGCAAAACCTTAAGTTACAAAAAAGATACACAGACAGAAATAGTTATTCTATTCAGCACAATTCTTTTCTCAGCCATTTAAAGAAATCATAATCTAACACATACCTAGCTAGATTACTTACTAAAAGTTCTAAGACTCCATTCCTGGTCTATCCCCGGCCAAGACGACTACAGACAGACACAGACCCTTTGTTTCTCTCCCTCCTCCCAGCTTTTGAAAGTATCTTGTCTCCTCATTGGTCATTTTGGTCAGGTGCCAGCGAGGTTACCTTTAGCTTCTTAACCCTTTACAGGTGAGAGGAGCTTTCCCCTGGCCAGGAGTGATTTCAAAGGGGTTTACCCTTCCCTTTATATTTATGACACACCCCCCAAATCTCAGCTAGGGTGAAACACTGGCTGGGATTTCTTCCTGGAGCTCTAGGAAAACAGAGTTAATAAGACACATGCATCTCTAAATATACTACCAAGTACATAAAGACTAACAATATTTTCCACATCTCAAGGATGATTTTAACCAGTTGATTCTGGGAAACTTTCACGGGAGAGTGCATCAGCCACTTTGTTAGAAGCTCCTGAGATGTGTTGGATGTCGAAATCAAAATCTTGGAGAGCTAAACTCCACCGAAGAAGTTTTTTGTTAGTTTCCTTGACGGTGTGAAGCCACTTCAGTGCAGCATGGTCGGTTTGCAGGTGGAAACGCCGTCCCCAAACATATGGGCGTAGCTTTTCCAGAGCGTAGAGAATGGCGTAACATTCTTTTTCAGTGACTGACCAGTTGCTTTCCCTCTCAGACAGTTTTTTGCTGAGAAACACTACAGGGTGCAATTCTTGATCAGGTCCTTTCTGCATTAAAACTGCTCCCACACCACGCTCGGACGCATCTGTGGTTACTAGGAATGGTTTGTCAAAGTCTGGGGCCCTTAGTACAGGGTCAGACATGAGTGTCGCTTTAAGCTTGTTAAAGGCCTTCTGACACTTTCCGGTCCACTGAACAGCATTTGGCTGTTTCTTTTTGGTTAGGTCTGTCAGTGGGGCAGCGATTTGGCTGTAGTGCGGTACAAATCGTCTGTAATAACCGGCCAAGCCTAAGAAGGATTGAACCTGTTTCTTTGACTTTGGGACAGGCCACTTTTGGATAGCATCCACTTTGGCCTGTAGGGGGCTGATAGTTCCTTGACCCACCTGGTGTCCAAGGTAAGTCACTCTGTTTAGGCCTATTTGACACTTCTTAGCCTTAACAGTTAGTCCTGCCTCCCTTATGCGCTCAAGGACTTTTTGTAGATGTTCCAGGTGGTCTGCCCAGGAATCCGAAAATATGGCCACGTCGTCAAGGTAGGCGACTGCATATTCTCCTAATCCCACTAGGAGACCATCTACAAGTCTTTGGAAAGTGGCGGGTGCATTTCGCAGCCCGAAAGGGAGTACATTAAATTCATACAGCCCGAGATGTGTGATGAAGGCTGACCTTTCCTTGGCAGATTCATCTAGCGGTACCTGCCAGTACCCCTTGGTTAAGTCCAAGGTAGAGATGAACTGGGCCCGTCCCAGTTTCTCTAATAGTTCATCTGTGCGTGGCATGGGATAGTTGTCTGGGCGAGTTACAGCATTTAGCTTACGGTAGTCCACGCAAAAACGTATTTCCCCATCTGGTTTGGGAACTAGAACCACTGGAGATGCCCATGCACTTTCAGAGGGGCGGATTACACCCATCTGTAACATATCCTGGATCTCCCGTTCTATAGCAGTTTTAGCTTGAGGAGACACCCGGTAAGGTTGGACCCTAATTGGGTGAGCATTACCTGTGTCAATGGAGTGGTATGCCCGTTCAGTCAGTCCTGGGGTGGCTGAGAACGTTGACGCGTAGCTAGTGCACAGCTCCTGGATCTGCTGTCGCTGCATACGCCCAAGGGTCATGGAGAGGTTCACCTCTTCCACACCACCAGCACATTTCCCTTCGTAGTAAACACCTTCAGGCCACTCAGCGTCGTCTCCTCCCTGGGCTGTAAACTGACAAACCTTTAATTCTCTGGAATAAAAGGGCTTTAGAGAATTAATATGGTACACCTTAGGCTTTCGGTTGGAGGTGGGGAATGCTATGAGATAATTAACAGCTCCCAGGCGCTCCTGGACCGTGAATGGCCCTTCCCACGATGCTTCCATTTTATGGGCCTGGAGTGCCCTTAAGACCATGACCTGGTCTCCTACTTTGAAGGAACGCTCTCTGGCATGTTTATCATACCAGGCTTTTTGCTCTTTTTGAGCATCCTGTAAGTTTTCTCTAGCAAGGGCTAAAGAGGTTCGGAGGGTGTTTTGTAGGTTGGTTACAAAGTCCAGAATGTTAGTTCCTGGAGAAGGTGTAAATCCCTCCCATTGCTGCTTCACTAACTGCAATGGCCCCTTAACCTCACGGCCATATACAAGTTCAAATGGGGAAAACCCTAAACTGGGATGTGGTACAGCTCTGTAGGCAAAGAGCAACTGCTGCAACACTAGGTCCCAATCATTGGAGTGCTCATTTACGAATTTATGTATCATGGCCCCCAAAGTTTCATTAAACTTCTCCACCATGCCATTTGTTTGATGGTGGTAAGGAGTGGCAACCAAGTGATTTACCCCATGAGCTTCCCAAAGGTTTTTCATAGTTCCTGCCAGGAAATTAGTCCCTGCATCTGTGAGGATGTCGGAGGGCCAACCTACCCTGGCAAAAATGTCTGCTAGTGCCTGACACACACTTTTAGCCCTGGTGTTGCTTAGAGCTACTGCTTCCGGCCATCGGGTGGCAAAATCCATGAAAGTCAGTATGTACTGCTTTCCTCTGGGTGTCTTTTTCGGAAAAGGACCCAGAATATCCACAGCTACTCGCTGAAATGGAACTTCAATGATGGGGAGTGGCTGAAGAGGGGCTTTGACCTGGTCTTGGGGTTTTCCCACTCTTTGGCACACCTCACAAGACTGGACATAGGTAGAAACATCCTTGCCCATTCCCTCCCAGTGGAATGATCCCCCCAAACGGTCTTTGGTCCTGTTCACCCCAGCATGGCCACTAGGGTGATCATGGGCTAAGCTCAAGAGCTTGGCCCGGTATTTAGTTGGAACTACCAACTGTCTCTGAGGATGCCAGTCTTCCTGGTGTCCCCCAGAAAGAGTTTCCTTGTATAAAAGTCCTCTTTCTACAACAAACCTGGATCGATTAGAAGAGCTGAGAGGCAGTGGGTTGCTCCGTGCCGCCGTCCAAGCTCTCTGGAGGCTTTCATCTGCTTCCTGTTCGGTATGGAACTGTTCCCTTGATGCTGGGGACATTAGTTCCTCATTGGATTGTGGACCTAGGCTTGGTCCCTCTGGAAGCGATATAGGGGATGGAGCTGTTTCTGTTGACTGTGAACCGCTCTCCGCTGGTGCACTATGTTGGGATTCAGGCTCCGGCTGAGCCTCTTGTGTAGGGTTATCGGCTGCTGCCAGTTCAGGTTCGGTGGGGCCCTCTGGTGTTGAGGTTGCAAGTACTGGATTCAGTGCTGGCACGGGGTCTGGTGTTGGTTGTTTGGCTGGTTCCGGTTCTGGGACTGGTTCCGTCTGGGTCTCTGGGACTGGATCCACTACTGCTGTTGCAGACATTGGCCTGGGGTCCAGGTCCATCACCTCTGACTGGGTCCTGATAGAAGTTTCCGGAACAGAGCTAGGCCTCACGGCTTGTTTAGCCTGGCTGCGGGTGACCATTCCCACCCTCTTGGCCTGCTTCACATGATTGGCCAAGTCTTCCCCCAACAGCATGGGGATGGGATAATCATCATAGACTGCAAAAGTCCACATTCCTGACCAGCCCTTGTACTGGACAGGCAACTTGGCTGTAGGCAAATTGAAAGAGTTGGACTTGAAGGGTTGAATCGTCACTTGGATCTCTGGGTTGATTAAATTGGGGTCCACTAAGGAAGCATGGATAGCTGACACTTGTGCTCCGGTGTCCCTCCACGCGGTGACCTTCTTCCCGCCCACACTCACAGTTTCCCTCCGCTCCAAGGGTATCTGGGAGGTATCTGGGCCTGTGGACCTCTGGTGTGATTCCGGTGCAATGAACTGTAATCTGTTGGGGTTCTTGGGGCAGTTGGCCTTTACATGCCCCAGCTCGTTACACTTAAAACATCGTCCAGCTGACGGGTCACTGGGGCGAGGAGGGTTGCTGGAGAACGGGGTGGTGGGACGATAAGGGATCTGGAGGGTTCTTTGGGAGGTAGGTGGGGCTTTGGGCGGCCCCCGGTAATAGGGTGTGGTCTGGGGTGGTCCCTTCTGGTCTCCGCTCCAACTGCGACCAGTTTTCTTCTTCTCTGCCACCTCCACCCATCTGGCTCCAATCTCTCCTGCCTCAATTACAGTTTTGGGTTTCCCATCTAGGATGTATCTTTCTATTTCCTCAGGAACACCCTCTAAGAATTGTTCCATTTGCATTAGGAAGGGCAAATTTACTGGAGATTCAACACTTGCTCCTGATATCCAGGCATCCCAATGTTTTACAATGTGGTAGGCATGTCGGGTAAATGACATGTCTGGTTTCCACCTTAGGGCTCTGAACCTCCGACGAGACTGCTCGGGTATTATCCCCATTCTGACTCTCGCCTTGGATTTAAACAGTTCATACTTGTTCATGTGTTCTTTAGGCATTTCAGCTGCCACCTCAGCTAAGGGTCCACTGAGCTGCGGCCTCAGCTCTACCATGTATTGGTCAGTAGAGATGTTGTACCCAAGGCAGGCCCTTTCGAAGTTTTCTAAGAAGGCCTCAGTATCATCACCTGCCTTGTAGGTGGGGAACTTTCTGGGATGGGAAGTGGTACCTGGAGAAGGATTGCTAGGGTTTGTTGGTATATTCTGCTGGGCCTTTATCCTCTCCATCTCCTCCACATGCTTCCTCTCTTTTTCCTTCTCCTCCTCCACATGCTTCCTCTCTTTTTCCCTCTCCTCCTCCACATGCTTCCTTGCCTCCATTTCCCTCTTGTGGGCAGCCTCTTGGCGTTGTTCTGCCTCCCTTTCTTGTTCCTTCTTCAGCTGCATGAGTTCTATCTGTCTTTCATGTTCCCTTTGTTTTTCCTCAGCCTGAAATTTGGCTAATTCCAGCTGTAGTCGAGCTGAGGATTTGGCCATTCTAACCTCTCTGTTTTTAACTAACTTTACACCCGAGGTTTAGAAATAAACAAACAAAACTTGGCTGTAAAATTTTGCTGTGCTGGAATAGAATACCTATTCTCTGATAGTGATTGTCAGCCTACAGAAAAAGACAATTCCCTTGTCTCTGCTCTGGGCCCAAATTAAAGCAAAAAACCTCCAACTACTTGCTTACCCAGCCCAAAGAAAAAAAAAATTCTTTTCAAACCTGTGCTCCTTGTAAAACAAAAAAAAAAAATCAAAATCCTAAAAAAAACCCTGCCACTTTTGTCTCCAGGCAAATGGGTAGAGCACACCCCCCCTATTTACTTTTAGGAAGAAAAGAAAAAAAAACCTCTGGGTTGGAAGACTGTGAATTTCCCTGCAGGAGTTAAGTACCCTGCCTCCAGGCAAAGAAAACCTGCAATTCACAAGATAATCCCCTTTTGTCTCTGCTTGGCCACAAAGCAGAGAGAAACCAAGCTGCTTTCAGTTTCAAAGCTGCTTTCTGGACTTCCTAAAAATTCCTTTTTAAAATCTGTATTTCTAGTTCAAAAAATCTCAACTGGATCTCAAAATGATTTCAGGTTAATCCCACCACTGTGCCACCATGTCACGGTTCCTCCCCCACTCTGAACTCTAGGGTACAGATGTGGGGACCTGCATGAAAAACCTCCTAAGCTTATCTTTACCAGCTTAGGTCAAAACTTCCCCAAGGTACAAAATATTACCCCCGTTATCCTTGGACTGGCCGCTACCACCACCAAACTAATACTGGTTACTGGGGAAGAGCTGTTTGGACGCGTCCTTCCCCCCAAAATACTTCCCAAAACCTTGCACCCCACTTCCTGGACAAGGTTTGGTAAAAAGCCTCACCAATTTGCCTAGGTGACTACAGACCCAGACCCTTGGATCTTAAGAACAATGAACAATCCTCCCAACACTTGCACTCCCCCTTTCCTGGGAAATGTTGGATAAAAAGCCTCACCAATTTGCATAGGTGACCACAGACCCAAACCCTTGGATCTGAGAACAATGAAAAAGCATTCAGTGTTTTACAAGAAGACTTTTAATGAAAAATAGAAGTAAATAGAAATAAAGAAATCCCCCCTGTAAAATCAGGATGGTAGATATCTTACAGGGTAATTAGATTCAAAAACATAGAGAACCCCTCTAGGCAAAACCTTAAGTTACAAAAAAGATACACAGACAGAAATAGTTATTCTATTCAGCACAATTCTTTTCTCAGCCATTTAAAGAAATCATAATCTAACACATACCTAGCTAGATTACTTACTAAAAGTTCTAAGACTCCATTCCTGGTCTATCCCCGGCCAAGACGACTACAGACAGACACAGACCCTTTGTTTCTCTCCCTCCTCCCAGCTTTTGACAGTATCTTGTCTCCTCATTGGTCATTTTGGTCAGGTGCCAGTGAGGTTACCTTTAGCTTCTTAACCCTTTACAGGTGAGAGGAGCTTTCCCCTGGCCAGGAGGGTTTTCAAAGGGGTTTACCCTTCCCTTTATATTTATGACAGGCCTATAAAAACTAAATGGGCCATTGTGGGGCACCACACTATAACGACTTTGTTAATTGCCCCTTCAGACCCAGGAAGAAGTTATGTGCAAAAAGGCTCATCACCTCAGCTTTAATTCTGGAAGAAGGAAATAAAAATAGCTGACAAGAAATTTTTTCATATCTTGTGCTGTTTGGACTCTCACAGGGCTGGAGCTACGTAACAGAAGCAGAGACCCCTTGGCTTAGCCCTAAAACACATTCAGAGCTGAAAGATTACTGTAATTCTGTCATCTTTTAAAACCATAGACTGACTAATTTGTATATATATGCTTGCCTGCTTTAATCTTGTAATATCTCATTTCTTTTATCAGTTAATAAATCCTTAGGTAATTTACTATAGGTAAGATCTAAGGTACAAATTAACCTGGGGTAAGTGATTGGTCCTTTGGGACTGGGAGTAACATGAATATTGTAATATATTGGTGTAAAGTGACCATCTGTCACTGAGTCCAGCTTGCCTGGGTGGCAAGAGAGACTGGAGTGCCCAAGGGGACTGACTGTAACTCCATGGTAAGACTGTTATAGCACTTGATGAGTTCACACTTGCTACTGGGGTGGTAAAATCTAATTATAGAACAACCGGTTTGGGGTGTCTGCCCTGCTTCTTGACAGTTTGCCTTGAGGTTGGCATTTGTGGCCGTGAGCCACTCCAGACAGCATGGCAATTGGCATAAGGTTTCTGGTGTGAATGCTCACTAAACATGAATTTAAAAATTGCTTTTTGGGAGTATTTGAATATGTATTCTCAAAAATCTCTTACAGCAACATCCTAGAAAATGTCCTAGGTAACTGAATCATATTATTGTTCATAAGTGGACACAAAAGGGGTGTGAACACTGTCAAAATAAGTTAGTTTTCAAAATTTAAAAAAGGATATTTGCCAAATTGTTTTGGCATTATTCACCCAGGATTCAATATAGATTGATGATAACTGTTCCATACCGATAGTCATTCTAAATGTTGGATCTCATTATAAATGCAACAATTTTGTAATAATGAAAGGTTGAAGTGATTAATTTATAAGAAAAAGTAAAAAACCTCCAGTAAGCTTGTATATATAGCTCAGTTTAAGAAATGACTAAATGGGGTGTGTCAGGAGACAACATGATACAAGTATTTGCAGAGTTTCAACACCTCTGGATAGAGAGGAATTATTTCGGATTGTCTACTGGTGTTATACCTAGTAGCAATGGGTTGGTACTTTTAAAATGAAAACATAGACTGAATCTGAGGAAAAAATTCCTGACAGTGAATCCTTTAGGTGGTCTCCTAAGGAAAAAGGAAGCTCTATTACTTTAAAACAAGACTTGCAAAGAAAAGGAGAATGCACTGTTGCAAACTATGGTATACTGGCAGAGGGTGGGCAGTGATCCAATGGAGTCACTGGAATCTGATTCTGATAGCTTTGCCTTTCTGCTCCTTGAATGGCATGACTTTGTCCCCCAGTATTCATTGTGAGACTAATGGCTTTAAGGCATACTCACATTTGTAGATGTTGCAGGGAGTAAGGGACTAAGACCCCTTGTATAACCACATATTGTGCTATCTCACAGATCACCAGACCAGGTTCTTCCTCTAAATGCACTGAAGGGGGACAGGCAGCATTCATGTGTGCAACATTTAATTGCTTAGATTTATCAAACACTTTTTTTCCTACGAGTTTAATTTAACAGTGTTCTTTGACTAAATTGAATACATTTGCTCTGTGAAGCAATTTGCCACTCACATATGAATTATATATATATACAGTTGCTTTACCCTTATATATATTTTCATTTTCAAATGAGAGTAAATTCTTATATCCCTGAAACATTCTGCTGCTGGATTTAGGAATGTTTATGAGAACATATTGAGGTACAATGTGTTTCAGCTCTTGTTTGTCCTTTGTTACATATTACCATCTAAAGAAACAAAAGTATAAGTTTTAAAAAGCAATAATTACTGAATGTGAAATACTGCTTGGAATTGCTCCTGAGTGATCATTTTGGTAGGTGAATGGAAAAAAGCCGGTAATGGAAAAGCAGCTTTGTATGTAAAGAATGGAACTAAGTATGCACCAAAACCAAATAGATAAGAGAGCAGAGTACACTTTGCACAAGTAAAGGCAGTGTGGCCCCTTTGGTAGGAGCTATAAGTTCACACCCAACATTGTAGCAGCTTCCCTCTTTAATTCTGAATTGCAGCCAGTGGAAGCCATGGGTAACGTTCTGCTGGCATTCTCTCTCGACTTACAGCAGGTCAACACCACTGAAATCAATGGAATTGCTCCAGATTTTCACCAATGTGAATGAGGCGCTTCAGTTCCGTCTTGCTATACAGCTACATAGGAATTGCCATAGTGCAACAAACCTAAGGTCCATCTATTCGTTTATTCTGTCCCCAATAGTGGCCAGTGACCAGGTATTTCAGAGGAAGATTAAAAAAACCACTGTGATAAATAATTATGGGATAACCAACCCCCAAAGATAGTTTTCTCCTAACACCCAATAAAGACCTGACATGCAAGCTCCATCCTGATCCAAGCATAATATTCTGGTACATGTAATTTCCACAGGCAGCACATGTCTGTTAAAGATGAGCAGGGTGAAGGGCCCCTTTTGACCTACACACACTGTGCTTTGACCATGCCTGGAATAATACATTGATTGATATGATTCTATCACTGAGGGCTTTTTTATAAAGATAATTGTGTAAGCAAAGGTCTCACTGCAACTTTTTTAGAATTGGCCAGAGCTTTAACTCCTCTTCCTTAGAAACTGATGGTCATTTCACAATGAAATTTTCTGCTGCTGTCCATGTAAAAGAGCTAGTTGGGAAAGCATCATGGTATGATATGTGATTGGCCAGGAGATGGAATTATTCAGTCTTGAATGAAAGAATTATTTTATCTTTATGATTTTATCCATCACCTATTCCAACTCTAGGCATGTCACAGAAACTAAAATACATAACAATAGTGAAAAATGTGTGAATTCTTCACTCCCACATTGCTATTATCCAATTATTCAGTTACCTACTGCCAACAGTTAATAAGAAATCCTCCCAACAGTAGTGAAGATGAGTACTGAGAAACATAGTGAGCTTTTCACCTTTAATGGTTGCTCACTTGTTTGAGTATAGACTAGGAGTGAAATCCTGGTCCCATTGAAATGGGAGTTTTGACATTGATTTCAGTGGGGCCAGGATTTCACCCCATGTCTTTAATGATGTTCTCTGTATAGTGGCCCATTTGAAATAATCATAGAGCATCAAATTACTTCCTATATTTTTTTTTACACATTAGCACATTTCCTACTGGTGGTAGCTGCATTGGGTGGTAGCAAAGTTGGTAGTATTATGCAGGGCAGAGACATTTTTACTGCTGTGTCATGCAGGCCTGCTTAGAAAATGCCAGAGCCCTGTCTTCCTTTTCTACATTAGCGCTATTAGCCGTGGAGCTGCACTAGTGTTAGATGAACAGTGGGGAAAGTGCTGGCAATGCCTAATGAGAAGTAGAATAGACTCCCTATCTACAACACAGACCTTAGCGCTGAGAATGACATTGATTGGATCTTTTGTTGGCGGTCTCTGGAGAGCATCCTAGGACTACATAGTGTTGGAGACAGAGGCTGTCTGCCGTGGAATTGGGAGATGTGATTGCACCACATGTAGACATACCCTTGCAATCTTTAATCTAGCTAGATCAAAGATAGCGCAAGTAACAGTAGCAGGGAAGCCAGGGCAGCACATTCAGCAGCATGGGCTAGCCCCACCCACCCAGGATCCTGGGTAGGTACTCAAGAGGCTGCTGTGGTGTTGTTGCTATTATTGCTAGAGCTAGCTAGATTGAAGCTCGCTGCAGGGTAGCCGTAGCCTTAGCGTTACTTTCTCACCCCAACCGGACGAGGTGTACCGTGTGATGGGTGAGTTTGTGCATGCTGTCACTGTTCTGTGGGCAAAGTGGGCCTCCATTTAAAGGGGACTCACTTAAAAAGGACCTTTGTTGATGCGCCCTGGTGGCAGAATTAATGGGCTGACGTGAGGTACATTTCCCCTTGGAGACTAAGGCAAAGATTGTGCAGCTCGTGAAGCAAACGGCAAAACTCACTGATTTCATTGATGTCTGATCAGATCCTTGTAGCCTTTACCAAAAGGTCACAGAAGCTGGAACAGAGAAACACTGTCCAGCTCTACTCCCTTGTGTGTCCTTCTATGTGCACTGGACATTTTTCAGCATTTTGCCAAGTGTAGTTTTAACTTTACAAATCAATAGGATTTATGTCACAGTCTTGTGTATCTCAGTCAGAAAGTGTTCATGATATTTAGTGTAAATTCCCTCTCTTAATTCCATTCCATTAATCCTAATTATTCCCCAGGTATTGCACCACCCTGTATAATTTCTCTCCATGATCCATGTTTACACTTTTCAATTATGTGAAGCCTCTTATCATCCTCATGTCCCACAGTCTGTCAGCATATTGTATTCATATTCAGAGGAATATTCCTAAGCCACTAACTTTTGCTTTTATTTGATTCATTTGCCATATTCTGAAAGGCAAAACCAGCCTAATTTTCATTAGAAAAATTATCCAGTCGGAACATAAATAATTAGGATGCAGCAACAAAAAATCCATGTGGACTGCAACATGAGGGAAAGTAGTATTCACACATTTTTTGCTTTAATTCTTGAATGCTTCCGAGTTTAATCCTTGGCTGATCTGTAATAAATGCATTTAATGTAGTTGTGTTCCAGGATTCAAAACTTGCTGCATCATAATATGGTGCCCGATTGTGAAGAAAGAATTCAGTAGCACCCGTGATAATACATTGAACACTTGCAAATGTATTCTTTCTGTCTTAGATTCTCAGATTTTGTGGTGAGAAGGAACCATTATGATCATCTAGTCTGACATCCTGCATAACACAGGCCATAGAATTTCACCTAGTGACTTCTGCAACAAATCCAATAAGTTATTGCTGTTATTATTGAACTAGAGTATATTTTTTAGAAAGCCTGCCAAGCTTAATGTTGTACTGCAAGTGATGGAGACTCCACCACTTGTTTAGTAAGTAGTTCCAATGCCTAATTACCCTCCCTGTTAAAAAATGCACAGCTATTCAGTTCATGTAAAAGTTGAAGAAATATATATAGATTTACACCTGCTGAGTGGTTAAATTGGACAATACTACAGCTGATGAACCTTGGTACCTTCTTAACCAAGTTCTCTCTTGGTACAACTCCTTTGACATTAATAGTGTTATTCCAGCAAAGAATGTGACCCTCAGGCATTTGCCCTTGGAATAAGAAAAATTATACAAGTAATTTCTTAGAGACTAAAGTTAGGTTTTGATTTTTAATTTAAAAACTAATGAAACATTTTTGACATTTTTCTGCCCTATATAATTATTGTTTTAGAGTATTATACTCTGAACAGTTCACAGAGTATTAATGGTAATATTTCAAAGAAAAGCCAATGATCATTAGAGCAGAGAGAGAAGCTTGAACAAAAGGAATCATTTACCAGATCTTATGAATGGTACATCCAGATACAATGAGGAGCCCTCTTCCCCACCCCCCCACCAGATGATTAACTCATTTTGTAATAATGGACTGCAGTTCTTCTGTAGTCAATTTTTGCCACTAACGTGGAAGTTCAAACAAAATGTTTTTTGGAAAGATGAATGTAGAAATCAAAATGATCATGTAGTATCCCTGGATTATTTAAACATTCTCATATGATAAATATTTGAGATATTGGAAGAATATAGAAATTCCTTAGGTTGCAAAGGGAAATACAAATCATATAAATGGAAGGGAAGTTGCATTGTTTCTTCAGATAAATACTCCCTATAATTCTTATGTCTATGTAACACTTGGCAAAACACTATGCAAGAGGTATACACATGCATCAAATCTTGTGTAGTATTAGCTTAAAATGTATCCAGGAAAATACCATTTTATTGTATTATGAGGCTGCTCAAGCATTGCCAGTAGTCTATAACTGCCATTAAAGCTGTGTTTACAACTCTCAGTGCTGCAAAGGAGGACTGAACTGTAAATTAACTACAAGCTAGTTCTTGGGTTTAAAATTTCCTAATTAGGTTCAAGTAAACAACCTAATCAGAGATTTTAGTTAAAGAGTAAGGGCTAAATCATAGCTTCTGTAGCCAGAGGTTCACCTGGGTGATGGTGCAGCATCTGAGCAGTTGTGCCTGGAGGTATTATACCTGCAGGGAGCAAAAGGAGGCGTGATGTCTCCCGAGAAAGGGAGCATGCTCTGAAGTGGCACTTACTGTGCCTTTATAAAAGTGCATCCACACTGAGTGCCGGTCTTAGGGTGACCAGATGTCCTGATTTTATAGGGACACTCCTGATTTTTGGGTCTTTTTCTTATATAGGCTCCTATTGCCCCCCTACCCCCATCCCGATTTTTCACATTTGCTGTCTGGTCACCCTAGCTGGTCTTCAGGTGCATGGATGTACATGCAACACAACATCACAGAACTTTAGAAGGAAGATTGGATGGGGAACCTGCGTTTCAAATGAAAAATCTGATCACACTGTCCTTATTCAGGCGAAAATAAAAATTTTCACTGAATTCAATGAGAGATTTGCCTCAGGCAGGACTTCTGGACTTGGGTTGTAATTAATAGCACTCTTCTACCAAAACTAGCTTTTATAGAAGATGCTAATTCTGTCTTCTTATTCCCAGCAAATATACTAACAGAAGAAAGTACTATAGACTGGATGGCTTTTTTTTTTCCTGTTGAAGTAATAACTATACCCCTCCACTGCTTTAAACTTTCTTGGTATAAAATATTTTTTGATCTTGGGCATCTCCTTTCAGCTAGGCATGTTCAGCTCAGTCTCTCAGGCAGAGAAATTTTAGTCCATTCTGCTTGTTGTTACTAGAAGCTAGTGAATTTTTAAGCCTCCCCGACGCAATCTATCTCCAAAGGCTTGCCCTGCCATGAATATGCTTTCAGTAGTTCACTGTCAAATGGGGAGGATGTACCTAGTCAGGCCCTAGAGGAGTCTGTCCAGGTCCAATATTGTTCAATATATCCATTATTGACTTGGATAATGGAGTGAAGAGTATGCTTAGAACTTTGGAGGACAGGATTTGAATTCAAAGGGACCTTGACAAATTAGTCTGAAATCAACAAGATGAAATTGAGTAAAGACAAGTGCAAGTACTGTTACACTTAGCTTGTCTACACTAGCAGCAGGGTGTAGGGAGCCTGTAGCTACACACTACAGTGAAAAGTGGGTTGTGTGCAGACGTCAGTGTGTAGCTACATGTGACAGTGAAAGGCTCTGGTAATGGGAAGACAATAGTGAAAGATTACAGTGGTGGGGAGCTGCCAGAGCCTTTTCCTGCTGCCTCCCCACTGCCAGAGCCCTTCCCCACTGCTGGAACCTGCTGCTGTAGCCTTTCATTAAATGGGGTAAGGCTCTGGCAACAAGGAGGCATCGGGGACACTACCCTGCTAAAAATAGTTCTGCATCTACACCATCTTACTGCTCTCACCCCTGGACTACTTCCTGCCGGGCTTCTTCCCTTTCTTCTCCCTTACCTCGGGGAAGGGGACTGCTGGCTTTCCTCCCACCCCTCATACTGGTGCCAGCCTCCTGGCTTTGTTGAAGTCCTGCCCGTTCCTGCACAGGTGAACCTTCTTCTAATTAGCTTCCTCTAGCTTTACTGTCTCCACCTCCTTCCTCTAATTGGCTGATTGGCCTAATTCAGCCCTCTCAGGGCCAGTGTGGGAAGTATACCGCATCACATATGTTAAGTATACCACATCACATACGTTGTTATAAAGAGCACAGTGATTAATTGTTCTCCATGTGTACTGAAGGCTGCGCAAGAAGTAATCAGCTTAGTTTTCAGCCAGAGAGATTTAGGTCAGATATTAGGAAAAGCTTTCTAACTATAAGGATAGTTAAGTTCAGGAATAGGTTACTAATAGAGGTAATAGAATACCAACCATTTGAGATTTTTAAGAACAGTTTGGATAAACACCTGTCAGGGATGGTGTAGGTATACTTGGTCCTGCTTCAGTTGGATGGATTAGATGATTTCTTGAGGTCCCTTCCAACCCTACATTTCTACGATTCTGCATTTTCACAATTATTGTTGGAAGAATTGCCTTTAAAGGCAAAGTCATTCTTCACAGCATCAGACAGTCTGAGTTTTTGGAATAGATTCTTTTAGAATGAACCAAACTCAGTATTGGAATGGCCTGTGATTCAAAGTTAATTCAATTAATCAGATTATCCATCCTGCCCCTGAGCCTTCAGAAGCTCTTGTGTTGCCAAATCCTTGCAATTTTCCAGTTTTGTGCATCCCATTCTATACTTTTCACTTGTTGCCAAAGGGGAAATAGTCCCTCTCCCCCAAAATGTCATAGTTTAACATGATATTGAAAAGTTTGGGACTGAAGAAAAAAAAAAATTAGCATGAAGCCATAGCAGTGCTTTTTAATCAAAAAGGATGTCTGGTCTTCTCGATATTATTTTATCCCTGTGGAATTCCCAAGACGGAAGGGTGCAGTAAAGGAGGAGTGCAAAACTTGAACCAAATTCTCAATGAATATCAAGACTTGGCCTCAAACTGACAAAGTGGCCATCAGTTGCACACATGTAACTTTGTTTGTGTAAACACTGGGTTGCATACATTTCAAGACCAACACCTGTGTATGGAGGTGATGCGCTCATTTGCATAAATTCCACCATATGCAGATGTTGATGCTCAAAAAGTGAAAAAGTTGAAAGCACATAAATGAGGTTTAATCCCACTTTGAAAATCTGACCCTTGAAACTTTGAATGTGGTTTTCCCACGTTTGCAGTCATACTCTCTGTTCTTTTTACCTGAAGCACCTCTCATACTAAGTTCCCTCTAAGCCGTGCGGCTGCGCAGCTGCCTATTAAGTGCCATGCAGGTGCTCAGGGCTGCGGCAGAAAGAGATTCCTCTCCTCCAGCCCCAGACCCAACCCAGCCTGGCCCGGACCTGCCACGGGTGTGGGAGAGGCGCTCCTCCCCGGCTCCAACCCAGCCCCAGCACAGACCTGCTGCGGCTGGGGGAGATGTGCTTATCCTGAAGCCCCAGCCCTGGGGCTGCTGCAGTGGGGAGAGGCACCCCTCCCCCCAAGCCCAGGTGCTGCTGTGGGGATAGACAGCTGGGGGGAGTTCTCTCTCCCTGTTGCAGCCCTAAGGCAGCCTTCACCCCAAACCCCTCATCCCCAGCCCTACACCAGAGCCCAAACCCGTAGCTGGAGCCTTCACCCCAGCCCTGAGCCCCTCATCGCTGGACCCACCCCAGAGCCCATACCCCCAGCCGGAGCCCTCACCTCCACCTCCACCCGAACCCTCTGCCCCAGCCCTGAGCCCCCTCCCACACTCCGAACCTCGGCCTGCCACATGAATTTTGTTATGTGCACCAACATGGAGGTGCTGTGTGACACATCACCTCCATATTGGCGCACATAAAATTCATTCTGCACATCAGTGGGGAAAATTAGAGGGAACACTGCTCTCATACACACTGGAAATCCCAGCCAGAAAATATTTTATTGGATGTAGGAATTTAATTAGCTCCTGTGATTACAAGAGAAATGAGTGAGAGGCTTCCAGGAGCACATTCTCTTCTGTATTGAAGTGAATACAGTCTCTACAGAGAAAGGAATTTGGCCCACAGTTTTTTAAAGATGGAAACTGAAGGCCTGTTTTTTCACTTAGAACAAGAAAGGCAACAAACCATACTGAAACAATGTCTTTGTACGGACTGCATTTTCACTAGCTGCCCTACTTTACAATAACTTACCAATTACTTTACATTTTCTTAAAGCTAACCAATTAGAATTCCCATTCTTTTTGAAGCTTCAATTCAAAAGCCCTTCATAATTATTTTTAAGGCCATTGGAAATATCAGACGTAAATACAAACTGTATCATAGCGGTTATAACTTTCTGCAGGGTAGGCCAACAAGCTACAAAAAGAGAATTGCTTACTGCCTGATTCTTTACATCTTCTTCTGGTGGAACATCATACAATCTTCAAGTTTTTGATGATCAAAGCATACAGATTTGGGTATTGAGCTGGACTATGCAAAAATAACTACTCTACAGTTTCTTAGCTTGATAAAAAGGATTCTTTTATGTTTTCAAAGACACTTTTTTTGTCAGATAAGCGTTGTGACACTGCACCCCATATTCATCGTAGTAATATTATTATAATATAGTTATGGCATAATTATGATGCCTTTTGTATAAAATAAGTCATGTGAGGTGTCATTGGAAAAGTTATGATTTGCTGAATAGGATTATCCTATTTGCATTCATCTATCATTTGTGTATCTGAAGTTATGAATACTGACTAGGGATCTGTATTTCAAATGAGCTTACTCTGAAAAATACCCACAGCCAGACTTTCAGGTACAACAATGAAGAAGCTAGATGGGGCTGATGACCCATCAGCAAAGACAATGGACTGTGGAATAGCTTAACCATCCTGTGGGTGTTTTAGCCAGCCTGTAAGCAATGGGTACTATAACGCTGCAAGGTCATGTGACCAGACCACATGTCTCTGGACTCCATCTTAGGATGTCTGTAATTTTCCACAAACCGGTCTGGGAAGTTTTGAAACAAAGGGTTCCCACCATGTGCTAAAACAATATAAGGCGGGGAGTGACATCATCTGGGATTCTTCACTCCCCACACAAGAAGACACCTGGAAACACCTGAGGAACAAAGACTGAACTGGGGGAAGTGCTGGGCTCAGGCTAAAGGGATTTCTAGCCTGTGTATGAAAGACCTGAGGATTCCAAGCTGCAAAGCAAGTGCAGCTGGTCCCATAAGAATCTGCAGCCTGCCTGTATCATAGCCAGGGTGAGAATTTGCTAGTTCATATCCTATCTTCCTCATGTCTTAGACTTAGTTTGTGTTTTGTTTATTTACTAGGTAATCTGCTTTGATCTGTTTGCTTTCACTTATAATCACTTTAAATCTATCTTTTGTAGTTAATAAACTTATTTTATGTTTTAATCCAAACCAGTGAGCTTTCACTAAAGTGCATGGGGGAAATCTCTGCTTGGTTACCACAAGTGTGCATTCTTCTCTTCACATTGAGGGAGCAGTTGGCTGGGTATTAAACCCATATACTGGCCAGATTGGACCAGGGAAGGATGGTACTGCTCTGGGATCCTAGGCTGGGAAGCTAGTGGTTAGAGAGCCTGTGTGTAACTGCAGCTGGGTGTGTCCCTACCTGTGTGAATGCTGGTGAAAGTGCTGGTTTGGAGGGCTCTGCAGCTCATCACAGCAGCACAGTGTGAGAGGGAGCCCAGGCTGGTGGGTCAGAGGGCTTGATAGTACCCCAGTTCCAGGTGGCACCCTGGGGGGAACCCATCACAAGCATGTATAAGATTATATTAAAGTCACATCAGTATTTTCAGTTTTTCACACCCTTCTCTACTTCTTATCTTACATATATTCTCTTGTGATTTATTTATAGATATATGGCACATATGGAGTTTAAAATGAGGAGGAAATTCTTACCCTACTTTAAAGATTACAAAAGTGTGACCCAATCATTTTCACATAGTAAATGTGAGGTATTAAATAAAAGGGTAGGGAAAATACTTAGGCAGATTCTTGTGTTGTTTAAGTTTTTGATGCAGATTGATTATCAATATAGCTTTAGTTAGGAGAAATGTTGATAAATTAGTTACTAGGAAAACAAAGTCAAAGTTCAGAAAGGTTGGTGGAGATCAAGGATAGAGAAGTGGGTGAGAGAAGAATAAAGGAAAAAGGACATTTTTTTCTATTTAGTTGGCTTCAATAATTAATATTGCTTAAATTGTATATGGGACAGCTACATGGGAAGATGTAAAATTTGTGGAGATAAATAGTTTCTATGTGGTAAGCATGTTTTAAAAACCTTTCTGTGAACCTGGCTTGATTTGGAGTCTGTAATGAAATGAGGCAAACCTCTACTTGTTTTGTGTTTGATTTTGAAAGATCTGGAGTGCTCTGTTGATACTAATTTGGCTCAATAAATTGTACAATGTATAACAGAGAGCAGAATTTGCCCTGTCTTCTTAACCTTGAAACTATTTAAATCAGAAACACAACTCATTAGGGTGAGTTCATCAGGCAATTCTGTGGTATCCTATGTGGATTCACAGGGGATGTTAGTACAAAATTTAGTCCTATATTCCTACAGTAGACTGTTAAGAGAAATGTGTAATAGATTAAATATATTACACAGCTAGGGAATTACTCCTGGCAGGTAGGAGTACCTGTTAAGTAATTCTGTAGTCTACAAAATGAAATGTGCTTGTGTGAAAATCTTGCTGACTGGCTGTGTTCTTCTTCTCGTCTATTTGTGTCTGCAAGTGTGTGTGTGTGTATGTGTGTGTGTGTGATTTACACACACAAAAATACATTAAAAGAATATTAAGGTTAAAAATTCAAGCACTCTGAAGTTAGGAAATGTCAGAATTAAGTTTGCCTATGCAACCTTCATTTGGCCTCTTTGTGCATATGCAGTCTTTGGGCAGGTCTACACGGCAATTAAACGCCATCAGCTGGCCCATGTCAGCTGACAAAGGGTCATGGGGCTCAAGCTATGGGCCTGTTTATTTGTGTTGTAGATATTTAGGCTTGGGCTGGTGCATGGGCTTTGAGACTTCAGGTGAAGAATATGTTTCCTATCTTAAACACCACCTTCCCCACAGACAGCCCCTCTGTCCGAAAAATAAATAAATGCCATATAATTCCATTTTTAAAACCACAAGTTGTGTGTGATTAAGCAATGCATGCACCCACAAGCTTAACACTGCTTCAGGCATGTGTATTATGGTTGGAATAGGTCAGAAAATGGGGGAAACTGAAACGTTAAAAAATGCTTTTGAAAAGAACTGAGTTTCAGTTCCAAAAATGATTTTTTATTAAAAATCGGTTTTTATGCATTTCCCCTCGTATTTTGTCCTCTGTTTCCCACTCCTCCCTTTTAGTTATTTTTTTCCAGTTTTGCCATTGAAATGGGGAAGGGGGAAAAACAGGGAATAATCTAAAAGACAAGTGTCTGTGAAATGGAAAAAGTTAAAAAATTAAAAATTTGTCTGAAAAATTTTGACCAGCACTAATTATGATGCACTCTTTAAATGAGTGATTACATACTATTTATCAAATAATACAATCTAGCGTATTTTTAAATCGTTCTTTAGAAGAGAACAATATTACTATCTCAAGTATAAATACAGGTAAAAATGTATGCAGACAGAGGCAAATGAGGCTGCCATGTTCAAAAGTATCTGCTAATGAGTATATCTTCACAGCAGATAATATTTATCATAATGGAATTTCCAGAGCTTAGCAGCCAATACTAAATCTTTAAGGTTTTGAAATATTATGAGTCAGGAAAATCCAGAAGTTAAAAGTAAAGGACTCAGCATCTCATTTTAACTGGCTTTAACTTTTTTAATGCACACCTTCCAGTATGAAAAGTCATCCAATATTTATGAAACCAGCACAAGTCTTTCAGAAGAAAAACAGAACATACATTTAAGCTGAATATTTTAGATTTCCAATGGCTGTAGCAGTTGTCTGTAGAACAAACCCATTAAAAGTGATTTAGTGTGACATTCTTAGTACACCCAGGAAGATGACAAAAATGCTACTTCATTAACAATAACCCTCACCCAGTTCAAGCTACTGGAAAGGAGCTGTCTATGAATAGGTGTCTAGTCAGAAGTGGTCACCTTGTAGGTGTTGCTGATGTAGAGAGGCAGACTATGTATAATTATGAGATGGCTGTGAAACATCATGCCTAAAATTTGCTTTTCACTAGTGGTGTTGTGCTGTTTGTTCAAAATCCTCAGCCAGGGTATCTACAGGGTATTTTCTTAATTTTCCACATAAACTTAAGTTCATAACAGCAATAAAATATTAAGGAGCACATTTTGGAGGCTTTATTTACACTTTTCAAGAGGCTGAAAGCATTCAGCCTCTGGCCAAAGTCCTCAACACACCAGAGGTTTGTGGTAACCTCCTAAAAACACATTCTCTGGAGTACTCTAAGAAGGAATTATTAGTCATTGCATTAATCTTACCAGTGGAATAGTTGGATGACAAGTTTAACAAAATGTTGCTACACACAAAAGTAATTTTTAATTTAAAATGGAAAGTAGAACAGCTTACATTTCTATAGTTCCTTTCAACTCAAAAAATCCCCATAATGAAACTGTATAAAACAGCGTCTCAAGTGCAAAGAACTGTGGAGTGAAGGGAAGCAGCTGTTTAACATTGCAGAGCAACCCCACATAAGAGATCAACACAGGGAGTGAAGAAAAATAAATCTACAGAAGTAATTTCAGGTAGTTATAAGGTAATTTCCCAAGTTGGAGTTTGGCCAGAGCACTGCAGTTATTACCCTAAACTTGTGGGAAGTGCCAGAGGCTCTTTAATGAGCACAAGAGATCAAGACCCTTATTTTTATGTCTTGTACAAAAATCAGTCTGTCCCATAGCACAGTGTCCCCAGACACTATGGCAACAGTACTGATTTAAGCAAGAGTTCCACATAGATAACATTCCTGTATTTTGTGGGTCCGTCCTCAAACAAAAGATTCCTTAACAGGAAGCTCTGTAGACTAAAATCACGCAGTGTTGTTCCTCCACTGGAAGCAATAGTAACTGAATAAACAATTAAGATTGGACAAGGATAATTGGTTATTTGAGTGATGCTAGTGGTTTAGGAAATTGAACATTTGTTTTCTAATGCCTTCATAAATCTGGTGGGGCTCAATTCCATTACACTTAGTTTGTTTCTAAAGCAGACAGGTGTGGGTACAAATTTAATGACTGAATAGTGAGAGGTCATATTAATAAAGAAGGCTACTCCAGAAATAACAGACAGTAACACATTATGATGATGTGATTATGAGTATGGATTGGAAGCAGGCTGTAAAGATTCCTTATCTTCATTAATAATATAATAAAATAATAATAACTCTGATTTATATATAATTTTCCACCTATGGATCTCAAAGCACTTTACACAAGTTAATGTGAAGCTTCACATCCATGGTAAGTAAATATTATATCCATTTTACATAAGGGGAAATGAAAACAGAGGTAATATTATCACTAAGCGCTGTACTGGAGCTCCAGTCAAAAACTACAAACTGAAGTTGGACCAAAGTAGAGGAGATGAAAAGAGGAAAACAAGTAGTGTTTCTGGACTGCATTTCATTTTTCCAATGTGACTTATTATTCCATTTGATAGTCATAAGAGAATGCTTACCGAGACTTAGCTGTGTAAGTTTAGCCATCACCAATTAGAAACAGAAGTACTAACTCATTGTAATATTCTATTCCTTCTTCTTTATATATACCTTGATTGATGCATGATGGGTTGGGTTCATTCATGAGAGCAGTGGAGTCCCAGTAGGCAGAAATATGACCTATTTTGACTGTGCTATCTTTGAAATGTGTGTTGAGATGCAGTTGGGGATGTGCGGACCACTAACTAAAGGTTTTTCTGTGCCATTTTTCACACAAATGCACAGAAGTCATTGCCATCCACTGTATGCATCAGAACAGCAAGTAACAAAATATTTGTAGTTTATTAAGCTTACAAACTAACATAAGGTGAGAATTATTATATATTCATAATATTCAGGCATTTTCTTTACAGTATGAAATTTGAGAAAATTTCAAAGAGAAGAAAACCAAAAAGCTATTACATGTCTTTAAAATATTTGTGTGGTTTCTACGCATAGAGCAAAGCCTACTCCTATAAGCTTGTGTTTGACAGAAAGCCTGGAGACTTTTGGCAAGTATGCAGAAATGTATATTTAAAAAAAAAAACAGACTGTTTCTATGTTGTGCTTTCTGCTGTGCCACCCTGGGATGTGATCTCTTCAGATTTTATAATTGAAGCAGGGTTGAGCCTGGTTAGTAGTTGGATGGGAGACTGGCAAGGAAAACCCAGAGTGGTGTAGAAAGCAAAGTCGGTGATTCAGTAAACAGCATTCTTGCTTCCGAGTCACCACTGAACTGAGGCCCCAGCATGCTGCTGAAGGAGCTGCCTTTCAGATGGAACCTACAAGCAAGTTTGCATCCTTCAGCATCCTTAATAGGACTTTCTTTTAAAGGGAAGGGGTAAGGGCCAATTTCTCCCTTGAATTATATCCTGTGCTTCGCATCAACTTCCAGAGTAGTAAATCAGAATAGAATCTGGTCCAATAGGTGATGGCCAGAAGTGAAGAAAAATACTATGTCCAACTGAAACCCCAAGAGGAGGGTCGGGTAAGAAAGATATAATTATCCAAACTGAAATTTGGCTGGGTCACTGAATTGATATATTGAACCAGATTATATTCTGTACTAGTTGCGGGAACAAAGCTCAGAATGATTACTTGCAGCTAGTGTTTTTCATTGTGACTGTAATAATCATTTGAACATAATTATGAGGAACCTGAAGCCAAAGAAACTGACAAAGATATTTCCAAACATTTTGTATGTGGGAGAAATTCAATATTTCAATATTTTTAATCTTGAAACATGTTGATTTTTTACAAAAGAGAATTGGACAAGTGCTTTGGCCCAGTCAAGGCGTGTGTAGCTCAGGACCCAAGAAAAGAGGGCAGTGGTGGCATTACTCTACCTTTCTGCCTCACTGGTCCTGGTTTCTGACATAATTTATAGCAGCCTCAAAGTTGCTCTAAGTTGAGCCAGCTGTTAGCAGCCCCCTAGGGCCTGTGACACAGTCTGGGATCACTGTGCACAGTGTGTCGTTGACACTGTCTTCAAACCCTAAAAAACATCCCCTATCTACATCAATGGGAGCTGGGAGTGGGAGACTCAGTAACTGGCTGGCAGAGCTGTGTGTATTTGGCAAAACCAACTCTAAGCATATACGTCCTTTTTTCCCCACTTGACAAATCCTGTTACTGCAAAGTGGTAACCACTGGATTTTCAGTATTACAAGGAATAGGCATGGATTACTATAATAAGAAAAGAGTGATCTCTGTAAGACTGACTTTTACAAATATAAACAAACATAGGAGGGACAACAAAACACAAATATGGGAAACATTAAACAGACCTTGCTTTCTAAGAGATTATTTTGTGGGGGAGTCCAGCCATATAGAATAATCACCAATAAACCCTCTGAGTATGACATTTTCATAAATTTAGACAGAGGGTTAACTAAGATTACTGTCACTACCCCATTACCTCTTCTCCATCATCTACTCATCCTCACTCCTTTCATGTGCTTTACCATGGCCCACATCTTCTTTTCCTTTTTCTCCTTATATTGCCCCTTCATTCGCATTTATTATTATAAATATTATTTATTATTATTACTGTTAGGCCCAGGGCCCTAGTCATGGACCACCCTGTTGTGCTGGGGGCTGTAGTTTCATCTCTGTCTTTCCCCATATAATGTAATTTCATTCTAGGTTACACTCTTTATGCTCTGCCTCTCCCCTTGTCTATCTTTTCTATTCTATTCTATCTTCCCTCTTTTGGCTTTTCATTCTCTTCTGACACTTCTGCTTCTCCTTCTACCTTTCCTCAGCTACTTCTCTTCACCTGGTGACCTATCTTTGATCATCTCCTTTCCTCCTCCTCCTTTACCCTTCCCTTCCGATATCTCTTCCTTTTTTATCCACCTGTCTTTCTCTTACCTGGCTACAAACTCATTGAGCACTTCAGAAAGCTCCTCCTGCAGAAGAGCTGGGAATTCTCAAATTTCTGATTGATCTTTGGAGAGGAGATGCAGCTCAGTTCTGGGCATGAGATATGTTTGAAGCATGTATAGTTCACAAAAAGTCAGAGTTCTCAGATGAGATCAGCATCAAATTTAAAAAATCTTGCTAGATGAGCCTATTATAGTATTTCCCATTCATCACAAGCCTAATTTCTAGCAAGCACTTGGTTGAAGCACTGTTTGAAAGCTATTGAAGGAATGCAGGCATAGCATTTTGATGGAGTTACTTTTGTTTGTTGGTGGACTATAAAAAAATAGCAGGTTCTGGATCATCCACTCTCCTGATCTTGGTTGGGTATTCTGGGCACAATAGTTATACTTAGCCCTTTTAATCCTTCCTTAAAAGTCAGTGTCTTCAGTCTCCTATATGCCAGGTACAGCTGCATCAGTCAGATATATAGAGGGACAGACTGTTTGGGACTTGGAGTATTGCATTCATTTCGGAGCACCTCATTACATGAAAGACTAAAAAATCTGAGGGGGGTGAGAGCAAAAAGTGATGAGCAGGCTTTATACTTCTAAGAAAAGATTAAGGACCTGATCCAAATCCCATTCTGTAAATGGAAAGACGTCCATTGTCTACAGTGGGCTTTGATCAGACCCTAAAAGAATTAAATAGCTCTAGTTTAGCTAGACTACAACTAACAAGGTAGGGGGCATGCATCTGCTCTAGACACATTTTATTTACTGATTTATAGGAAACATCTTACATCTTGACCTTAAGGGCCAGGCGGGGGGGAGGCGAAAAGGATAAATAAGTATGCTTGCATCTCTAGATAGTCAAATGGTAGCAGCCATTTTTTAAATCTGAAATACAGTCATTCTTCAGTAGAAGATCTTATTTAGGTACAAGGAATTAAATCACCCAATTTAATCTGGATTAGAAATGGCCATATTGCATCTGGGTTTATATTCAGTGTTAAAAATAATGGTAACAATCATTATAGATAGCTGTTTTCACTCCTTAGTAATGTTCCTTGTTTATTGTCTCTTCACATTACATTTTACACACTGGACAGTGGTATCGGTCAATAGTCTTTGTTTTTAAGCATTTCGTTTCGGAACACAGAACTATTTTGCCATTTCAGTAAATTTTGCCAAGGAAATTGGCTACTAAATTAATTATTTACCATAAGCAAATAACCAAGACAGATGAAAAAATTTGGCTTGGCTGTTATCCTTTCAGAATGACACCAGGAAAAAAAATATATATTTGAAAGTCTCTGGTGCCCAGGGAGATGAATGTAATGCCTAAAATGAATTGATCCTTGCCTGTCAAAGCCATTTTCATGCTAGACTAATATGTGTGAAAATCTAAACGACATCATAGTCCATCAAACTGTGTGCTAAGAGGCCAGTTTTGCAAGGTGCTGGATGCTTCCCACTCCCATTGACTTCAATGGGAGTTGAGGATGCTTAGCACTTCTCATGAGGCTCTAAGCACTTTACAGGATCAGACCCTAAAGTACCCAGGAGTATTTCATATGGAGAGTTTCACTTTCCAATGTGAAAACAACACTTGGAACAAATTCCATTTTATAAAGTCAATATTTGAAATGACGCGTAGTCTCGTGGAAAGCTCTAGGTCACGTAGGGTTATTAATATTCTACCTTTGGTACATATACTCTGTAGATTTGAACTGGGAGAATGTGTACATATAAACCCTGAGGCATTTTGTCCCATATACTAGATGGCATTTCTTCAAGTTGTGAAATACAAGGTAAGCGCTTCTATTTAGGAATCAGTGGACCAATTGGCGATGATGTCCATTTTGTAGTGTGGAAACATCAAGTGGTTAATGGTTAAGTCATGGTGGCAATTCCTAGAGCTAGTGATTTGGTGTGTCATCTTTTTCCACTGCCCAACCTGAGACAACTTAAAGGGGCCTGACTTTCAAAAAAACACTGAATGCCGGCCCTCTGAAAATCAGACCTCTTTAAGAGTTCTCAAGTTTTGGACACCCAAAAATGGAAGCACCCAAAATCACTAGTCTTGTTGAAAAACAGAGGTCATCACAAACATATTTAAGGATCAAAATGTGTGTTAAGAATGGAACTGTATTGATCACTTTACATTGCAACACTACAGGGTTTGTTTGTTTTTTTTTCCCCCCAGTAACCTTGCTCGGGAAGTTGATTTAAAAGGTTCTCTTTCTATAATGTACAATAATTTGTATTTAATTTCAGAGCTAACTGCTTATAGAGATCAGGTGCAGGGTCCTTCCCATTCCCAATAACATATCTGACTGGCTAGTGATCAAAATCTTTTTACCTTTCATAAAGGATAGTACATGAAAAATCCGGTGTACACGTAAACCATGTTACCATTTGCTTCTTGTGCTAAATGTTCTTTACATTGATCCTGCACTTTCCAAATAATGGAGTTAAAATGGTCCAAATCCTGCCTTCGGACAAGCATGTACAGCTGCCATTGACGTCAGTGGGACTCATGTGCGTGTATGTGAAGACAGAACTTAGCACCTAGTCTTGTGATATTTATTCATATTATAATATAAGGGTAGGCCATCCCTTCCATTTTTTTAGGCATGTAGAGGAATGAAAAGAGCAGGAAACCTGGTACATGGCCAAAAATCTCTGAGGGAGGGGAGATGAACCTAAGTAGTGAAGTCTACATGGATGCAGCTCTACATGTTTTGTGGGCTGTAGCGGGGGATAACTATTGTCTGTGCCATCATTATCCAGCTTGGCTTAACAGTGAAATCCTTGCTGATCTTGAACACAAAAAAGAAGCTTACAAGAAGTGGAGGATTGGACAAATGACCAGGGAAGAGTATAAAAATATTGCTCGGGCATGCAGGAGTGAAATCAGGAAGGCCAAATCACACCTGGAGGTGCAGCTAGCAAGAAGATGTTAAGAGTAACAAGAAGGGTTTCTTCAGGTATGTTAGCAACAAGAAGAAAGTCAAGGAAAGTGTGGGCCCCTTACTGAATGAGGGAGGCAACCTAGAGATAGAGGATGTGGAAAAAGCTAATGTACTCAATGCTTTTTTTGCCTCTGTCTTCATGAACAAGGTCAGCTCCCAGACTGCTGCACTGGGCAGCACAGCATGGGGAGGAGGTCACCAGCCCTTTGTGGAGAAAGAAGTGGTTTGGGACTATTTAGAAAAGCTGGACAAGCACAAGTCCATGGGGCCGGATGCGCTGCATCCGAGAGTGCTAAAGGAGTTGGCGGATGGGATTGCAGAGCCATTGACCATTATCTTTGAAAACTCATGGTGATCGGGGGAGGTCCCGGACGACTGGAAAAAGGCTCATGTAGTGCCCATCTTTAAAAAAGGGAAGAAGGAGGATCCTGGCAACTACAGGCCAGTCAGCCTCACCTCAGTCCTTGGAAAAATCATGGAGCAGGTCCTCAAGGAATCAATTCTGAGCACTTAGAGGAGAGGAAAGTGATCAGGAACAGTCAGCATGGATTCACCAAGGGCAAGTATGCCTTCTATGATGAGATAACTGGCTCTGTGGATGAGGGGAAAGTAGTGGACGTGTTGTTCTTTGACTTTAGCAAAGCTTTTGACATGGTCTCCCACAGTATTCTTGCCAGCAAGTTAAAGTAGTATGAGCTGGATGAATGGACTATAAGGTGGATAGAAAGCTGGCTAGATTGTCGGGCTCAACGGGTAGTGATTAATGGCTCCATGTCTAGTTGGCAGCCGGTATCAAGTGGAGTGCCCCAAGGGTCGGTCCTCGGGACGGTTTTGTTCAATATCTTCATAAATGATCTGGAGGGTGGTGTGAATTGCACCCTCAGCAAGTTTGCAGATGACACTAAACTGGGAGGAGAGGTAGATACGCTGGAGGGTAGGGATAGGATACAGAGGGCCCTAGACAAATTAGAAGATTGGGCCAAAAGAAATCTGATGAGGTTCAACAAAGATAAGTGCAGAGTCCTGCACTTAGGATGGAAGAATCCCATGCACCACTACAGACTAGGGACCAAATGGCTCAGCAGCAGTTCTGCGGAAAAGGACCTAGGGGTTACAGTGGACGAGAAGTTGGATATGAGTCAACAGTGTGCCCTTGTTGCCAAGAAGGCCAATGGCATTTTGGGATGTATAAGTAGGGGCATTGCCTGCGGATCAAGGGACGCGATCGTTCCCCTCTATTCGACTTTGGTGAGGCCTCACCTGGAGTACTGCGTCCAGTTTTGGGCCCCACACTACAAGAAGGATGTGGATAAATTGGAAAGCGTCCAGCGAAGGGCAACAAAAATGATTAGGGGACTGGAACACATGACTTATGAGGAGAGGCTGAGGGAACTGGGATTGTTTAGCCTGTGGAAGAGAAGAATGAGGGGGGATTTGATAGCTGCTTTCAACTATCTGAAAGGGGGTTTCAAAGAGGATGGATCTAGACTGTTCTCAGTGGTAGCAGATGACAGAACAAGGAGTAATGGTCTCAAGTTGCAGTGGGGGAGGTTTAGGTTGGATATTAGGAAAAACTTTTTCACTAGGAGGGTGGTGAAACACTGGAATGCGTTACCTAGGGAGGTGGTGGAATCTCCTTCCTTAGAAGTTTTTAAGGTCAGGCTTGACAAAGCCCTAGCTGGGATGATTTAGTTGGGGATTGGTCCTGCTTTGAGCAGGGGGTTGGACTAGATGACCTCCTGAGGTCCCTTCCAACCCTGATATTCTATGATATTCTATGATGGAGCCCCAACCAGTCTAGGAGCTAAGGCCCTCAAGCAGGGCGGGGCACCAAACAGTCTAGGAGGCTCTGTCCCTCAGGCAGGACCAAGTGGTAGTTGTCTAGGGGCCCAGGCCCTCACACAGGGCAGATCACCAAACAGTCTAAGGGATTCTGGCTCTCAAGCAGGGCAGAGCAGAAACTAGTCTAGGGTGTAATGTCCTAGCCCTGGCAGACAGTAGACCAACACAGGCCTCCTAGCCTTAGGTGGGGAGGCTGCTGCCCCAGGGGTGGGGTTGGCAGCAGGAGGGTAGGGGAACCCCGGATCCAACCTACTCCACCGGGTCCCAGCCCAGGGATCTAACAGTGGCAGAGTGTTCCACCCCTGGGTCAGCAGGGAATCCAGCTGCAACACACTCACCTGGATTCAGGCAGCAATGCAGATGGACTAGAATCAGCTGTCCCTGGGCAACTTCCTATCCTCCCCTTGGAGTGTACCTGGATCCCAGGACGTCCTCTGTTACACCAGGGTACACCGCCAGTGGTAGTCCGAGCAGCTCTGGAATCTTGGGTGAGTACTCCAGGCAGCAGCAGTCCTCCTTGGCCTCTTGCTCCAGCAGCAGGGGAGAAGCATCTGTCTCCCTCCGCAACTCTAGCCCAACTGTGCTGCAGGGTCCGCCTTTTGTACTTCCTGTCCTGTCCGAACACTTCAAGCGGGATGGGCATGGCCTTTCTGGCCCCATCCACCAGGGGGCGGGCGGTGGTTCCTCCCTGTCAATCTCGGAGGGAGGCCACACCCCCTCGCTACAGACCCTTATGGCCACATTTTCAAAAGAACTCAGCAACATCCAGTGTGCGTAGTTAAAGCCGACTTGTGAGCAATTTTCTGCTACTTCACCAGAGATGCTGCTGGATACAGCATCTGTCCCTTAGCATTGCCCCACACAGTCTTGTCCCCATTAAACTTGTGGAACCCACAAGAATGTTTTGTGACGGGCGAGGGATGATTAGCTCCACAACACTCCATTTGGCATTGTCATAAATATAAAGGGAAGGGTAAACACCTTTAAATCCCTCCTGGCCTGAGGAAAAACCCTTTCACCTGTTAAGGGGTAAGAAGCTAGGATAACCTCACTGGCACCTGACCAAAATGACCAATGAGGAGACAAGATACTTTCAAAACTGAAGGGGGGGAGAAACAAAGGTTCTCTCTGTCTGTGTGTTGCTTTGCCGGGATCAGAGCAGGAGTGCAGGTCAGAACTCCTGTAAAGGGTTAATAAGCAATCTAGTTAGATATGCGTTAGATTCTGTTTTGTTTAAATGGCTGACAAAATAAGTTGTGCTGAATGGAATGTATATTCCTGTTTTTGTGTCTTTTTGTAACTTAAGGTTTTGCTTAGAGGGATTCTTTATGTTTTGAATCTGATTACCCTGTAAGGTATTTACCATCCTGATTTTACAGAGGTGATTCTTTTACTTTTTTTCTAAGAATTAAAATTCTTCTTTTAAGAACCTGATTGCTTTTTCCTTGTTCTTAAGATCCAAGGGTTTGGGTCTGTGTTCACCTATGCAAATTGGTGAGGATTTTTATCAAGCCTTCCCTAGGAAAGGGGTGTAGGGCTTGGGCGGATTTTGGGGGGAAAGACGTTTCCAAGCAGGCTCTTTTCCTGTTATATATTTGTTAGACGTTTGGTGGCGGCAGCAATAAAGTCCAAGGGCAAAAGGTAAAATTGTTTGTACCTTCGGGAAGTTTTAACCTAAGCTGGTAAAAATAAGCTTAGGGGGGTTTTCATGCAGGTCCCCACGTCTGTACCCTAGAGTTCCGAGTGGGTAAGGAACCTTGACAGGCAGATTTTGGGAAACAACACTAAAAGGGTGATATGGAAGTCAGGTTTGTGGGGTTATCCGTGGTTGAAAGAGGCACCTGAACAATTTTTTAAAGCATGAAAAAGTCTTTTTGTCATGTTTGGATGACTTACAATTAGCCAAGTGGAATTTTACCAAACTTTAGAAAAAAAAGTGAACACTTGTCTTTAGGGTGAGAACAACCATGGGACATTTCGGCCCCAAAGATAATTTTTTTCTGATCGTTATAAGCACCTGATAACAGGTGCTCACAGGAAAAAGTTTTCCTCAGCCATAGCTTTATTTTGGCACTATAACTAGATTTAGGAATGTATGTTAACTGGAGGGCAAATTAAGGATTCAAACCTCTGAGATGCAGTGCTCCCTGCACTCTCATTGCCTTTGGTGGCAGTTGAGAGTGCGCAGCACCTCGCTCCACCTGGCCCATATACTGCTGATGTTATAGGAAATCAGGCATGTGTAATTTAGATCCATTCAAACCTTTCTATTCAATAGTCTTACAAAATGCCATAATCCCCTTTATATTGCAAGGTGGTGACCAAACTCTCATTGACTTTGATGGGAGCAGGATCAAGCCCAGTATGTTATATAAAGCCTGAATTTTCCTTCTCTTTTTTTCTACCTATGGTATTTGCAACAAGAGCAAAGCTGATAATTTAATAGAGTCCTTTGCACACTGGCTATAATGCTAGAATTAACTGAGTAAGTACACATACTGTACTTTGCCAGAAGAGCCTGGCGGATCCAACAGATTTTTACTTTGTAAAACAGATTTTGCTGTATTTGTACTTTTTTTTTCATCTCCCCCTGAGGAGTATTAACTCAAAGCAATCACAAGACACCATCCTTGCCTGCTGCTTCCTGGGCTGCTACTTGTATCTTCTTCATTCCTTACTGCTTCTCTAGCCATTTGAATCATCTTTTTTAATCTGCCTTCTGCTCCTAAAATGATAACCCTGTCATTTGGGAAAGGCTAAACATGTAAAAGCATTTTCATTTCTGTAGTATTCACTTTCATTTACTCTCTTCTTTCTGTTCAAGTCAAGCAGTGCAGAGTGCTGTATAAATAGCAAAGCCTGTAGTACATCCAGTTCTGAAGTATTTTTAAAATAAAGTATTGAAAAAAGAAGAGACAAACTGCAAGGAAAATGCCAAGCTGCTCCTGAGCCTGATGACGATGTACGTATTTTGTCTTGGTTACCTGAGCTTGAATGGATTACAATAGTATTCTAACAAGGCTGCAGGCATCATCAACAGCTCTCATCTACAGAAGAAGATAAGAGATGGAAGAATGTAATTATTTCCATGTAAGCTAAATTCCAGTAGCTGACTTCCATGAGAGGGAAAGCCCTGAAAACTTTGCTGTCTGAAATGTTTTAATCTCATATAAGACAAATAGGTATGTTTTAGAGGCTTCTGTTTTAGTGTGTGAATTTGAGTGGAAAAATGTGTCTGATACGGACGCAGCCTGTGTATTATTTGAATGCTTAAATATGCAGCAGTACTTTACATGTTGTCATCTTCTGTTGGTCAGGTTATAAATCCACTCTCTATAGGTTGTAAAATTTATTTTGCTATATTATTGTCTTCCATATTCAAGAATATTAAAAGAAACTCCTAATTAAAAAAGGTATTAAAGACCTGCGTGCTTTTGTATATTGTAATGAGTAGTTGTACTTGAAGTAGCGTTAGCTAGTGAAGAACCTGTGCCTAAATCTTTTTTCATCACATTTCTGCTTGTAGATTGGACCTTCCTAGCTGTTTGCCACACGGTTTGTTACTCTGATTAAAACAATGTTAATACATTTGATAGAATTGATAACCTATGTAGATGTGGCTTTCTGTTAAACTTCTCTTCAGATGCTTTTGATTGAATAGCTCTTCTGAGTAAACTGTTTTCTAAACTGAACTTTATTGTCACTTTAAATTTGACAGAAGTTCTGCGTCTTGTATTATGTTTCAGCTTGCAGAAATATTGTAGTAAGCAAAGGGTTTCCTAGCCCTTTATTGGGAATGTAACCAAGAAAGATAATTCTTTTTTCTTCTTGCCCTTGAAAGGTCAGCTCTTCTCTTTAAATATTGTCACTGAAGCTCTTCTAAAGGTGGGACATACAGTTTCTTGGCTTTCAACAGAAAAGGTATGTTATGTTTAAAATATATATCTTTTTGACTGTAAATCAATTGCTTGGTAAGTTTTCTCTTAATTAACATGGTTTCACTTTCATCTGAGAATATTTGCTAGCTTTAAAAGCAATTATTTTTATTAATGGGGAATGTCTAAAGATGGATTTCTTTTTGCAGGAGTGTCTACTAAACAAGGCAGTATTGGGTTGCATTATTAATATTCATACTTTTAAGAAGGCAGTAATTATGCTTGTTTGCAGAAAGCAATTAATTTAAACCATGTTTTCCAATTTGCCTATGATAATTAAAACCAAGCATGCTGGCAGAGAACAATTATACATAAAAATCTATGAATAATTAGATGTATAATTGACAGAAGACAGGACTATTATCACTTTCTCCCCTGTATAATAATTTAGCATAAGAGCATGAGAAATAGCTCTCATTAAAATCTCAACTGCAGATTAATCCATGAAAGGGATTGAGATATTAAAACAGAAAGGATTTAAGATGTGCATACACTGTGGTTAAATAATTAAAGATAGAGAGACACTAAAGGACTCAGACTGAAAAGGAGGCAAAAGAGAATATTCAGAAAATAGGTGTGTATTTTTTTCTTCTTTCTTGTCCTTTTAAAAGAGAAAGGAAAACGTTAAGTGTCATGGGAGTGATTTTGTTTGTTTGTTGACTCTGAGTGGGCCACTGTTAATCCCTGCTCATTATTCATTTGTAAATCTTTGCAAATATTCATCAGTGGACTGATAAACAGCATGGTCTCAGAAGAGACAAACAAAGGACTCAAGTCAATTTTCACAACAACTCAAGTGTATTTGATATAAAGTTTAGTGATGGAGAATTTGTTCTGATGTCTTTCAGCAGAGGAATGCTCATAAGGGTGCCTTCACTCTTGGCAGAAAACAATTCTGCAGGCATTAACTAATTGCTTGATGAGGCTTGCTTTTATGAAGCAAAAGAAATAGACTAGTGCTGTGGAGGGTTTGGGGTTTTTTTGGTCTTGAAAAGGGAATTTTGGAAAGAAATAGTACTTTTAATAGCAATGATGAGAACAGATACTTTAAAAAAATTATCTTATACCAAATCTCTCAAAGTGCACTTTTTTTCTAGTAACACTTTCCTGCAATACACTTACCCCTTTATTCAAAGTCTTTAATAATCTTTAGGGAGTACCTTGGCTAACATGAGGTATTCAGCCCCACAAAGAATTTATAAAGCAGCAACCAAAAGTACTAGTATTGAGGTCCCAGTTTATCAATGAAAATTCCACTTGAGTGAATAATATGAATATATAATTTTCTTTTACTTATCCCAATACTTGGGGGATACCCCAGTGAAGGAAATTTCCCCTTTTTTTTCAAAAGACTGCTATTGCTTATAAATAAATATGAAAAAGAAACACTTTTTGCTTGTCTTTTATGCTTATGTTATTAAGCAGTAATATCATTTAATACACACGAGAGAGCGTAACTAAAATTTAATAGGACTAATTTAGCTGATGCCTGTCTAATCCTTCTTTAACATACTGTAATGTTTTTTGCCCAGTAGGTATATTGCCAATTCAGAAATAATGTGCACTCAGCAGCAGTAACTGTTGCTCTGCTTAGCTTACTTGAGAGCTTTTCTTTGCCTACTGTGAATATGCTTCTGTAGAAAAGGATTTCAGGCAGAGGAGCACCCTTGAGATTCAGTGAACTCATGCATTGCATGTCCTGTCTTATTACACAGCTGTACAGAAGTTTTTTTTTTCTGATGAGCTTCAGATATAAATAAAGAATGCACAAATACATCATTGCATTTCTTAGGCCATTCAAAGAATGGTATCTTAAACTCCTATTGTGTTTTAACATAAAAATTGGACCATTTTATGTAAGCAACATGAAATGCATTACTCGCTTTTTCTTCATTTGGTGTAACATGCCAACCACTTTGGTATGAAAACTAATATAACTAATAACAAAAGAGGGCCCAAATCTAGAAGTCAAATGGAGTTTTGCTGCTGACTTCCATGAAAGCAGTGTCAGACTCCTCCTTTTGATTCAGAAGTTTGATTCGGCGCTGCTGACCTAAAAAGATAAAATTCGTCTTTCTCTTGTTATAATAAATTGCATTTTAGCACAATATGTCACTTTTAAATCTGCCGGAATTGAAATTGAGGTGTTAGCAGTATTCCACTGATGTGGTTTGGAAGTGTTTTTGAAACAAGGATTTTCTTTTCAAAGAAGAAAACATTTATTCTATGTATTTACTGCATGCAATGTGCCTATAACACTAGTTAGATATTCTGATATCTATGTGCTGGGATACAGTTACTGTATAATACACTAAATTGTGCTCTCTGTCGCACCAGTGCAAATCTGGAGTATCTTCATTAAAGCAATGGGAAAATTGCGGTTTTATACTGGTTTAAGTGAGAGTAGAATGTGGCCCAAGAAGCCTGGTTCTGCTTCCAGTGTAAATCCAGAATGAGTTCACCAAAGTCAATGGAATTACACCAGTGTAAAGTCAATGTAAGTAAGATTAGAATCAGACCCATTACAACTATATTTTAGATTAAAGTGACAAATGTAAAAGTAAATCCATCAATTTACAGTCATGAGCTGGAGACCTTTTTTTTAAAGTCTTTTATTATACAAGTTACTTTTCAAGTTCCAGTGCAATAGTATTTACTTAAAGGAAACAAGAGCATGGATCTAAAAGTAGACACGGAAACTACAACCAATTCATGATGCTTTGCATTCTACCAGCCTGATTCTCCTCTAACTTGCACCAGTTTTTCCCTGATGTAACTACATTAATCTTGTTGTGCACTGGCATAAGTGAGAGAAGAATCTCACCTGTTACCATATGGAATGCAGATACAGATAAAAAGAATACAATAATAATGTGCTCATTTATTTGTAATAGTACTTGCTTTGTAAAAATCTTTTTTGTTAAATTTAAAGGTATAATGTAATATTTTATTGAACATATATTCCAAAGAAAGTCAGTTATTCTTTAGATTGTTGTGAAAACAGTGTATTACCCAGGTAAATATGATTATACATGTCTATTTTTTCAATATATTCTGAAGATTTAAAAAAAAACGTAACTGTACTTTTTCACATGGTTAGAGATTGTCCTGTTAATTGCTAATTGCGCTCTGGAGAGGAAATCACTGAAACTCAAATATCTTAAACAGTATTTAAACTAAAAAGGCAAAAAATAAACTTGGTTGGTTTTACTGCAATAGACAGAATATTAATAGAGAAATGAGATTATCGAAAGGTCAGAGTTAGAAACATTTCCAGACAACTTCTTCTGATGTATGGATAACTTATTTCACATACTCTTCATTAAAATTCAGCATGTATTGTAAATTGCACATATTATTTAATACCTAATGATTTCCATGCATACTACACATCTTTTCAAATATTCTACAAATGAGATTGTTTTTAAACAGGAAATTCAGGGAGTGAAAAATGACAACTATTTTGGCAAGACTGTAATTTACAAGTGGCGATGGAATGGTCTCTTTAATGTATTTAAATTTGATAATAGTTAGAATGAAGTTTGATCTTTTGGTATTCTAGGAACTGCTGGTAGGGTCAAGCAAGAATGTGGCAGGGAAGTGGATGAAATTGGAGGAGTGGCTAGGGGTTACTATGCTCAGCTTTCTCCTGCCACTTGAATCATATTATGCATGAATGCCACTGGCATGCTGTTTGGAGGAAATATGGAGTGAAATTGTACCTCTCTGTGGATGGGGACCCAGTAATGATAACGGTTAGAACAAAAGTTAGGGGGTAGTAATGATGATATTGAAAGGATAGAAAGTGCGGGGAAAGATAAACTAGAAGAAAGTGGAACAGGAAGTGAAGCATATACTGTACCAGAGCTTCTCAGTGCATAATAATACATAGCATTATATCCAGTGACATTCAAGACCTATGCAGCACCTTTTTGAGGGCTGAAATGGAACTTAGATGGTTGTGCTGGCCCCTTGCATGGGGTTAAATTTTATCTGTAGTGCTTTGCATTTTCTAAATATTATACAGACATTAACACCTCTTGTCTTTTCTCACTGAGGTTTTTTCTAATAATTTTAAGTCTCCCGATTCTTGTGTGCCCAGTTGGAATCACCAGTTGTTGCCTTGTTTACTTTTATAGTTGTTTCATTGTATTGCTTTGTCCTTCTGCTGCCCTTCCTTGGCACTTTTGATGAAATTTGCCTCTGTGCAGAGAGGTAGCATACATTCCACCTGAACCCAGTTTCTTATAAAAAGAATGGATTTCATGGTATAGAATAAAATACAATGTAAGATCTACTGAAATACCAGCAGCATATTGCCATTCTTCCCAAAGGGCTCGCTGCCTGCAATAAAAACAGATAAATACATATTGTAACTGGGTAACAAATATGTGATGAAATGATAATAGAAAAATCACGACTGATAACTAATAGCTATTGCCAAGAATTATTATATACTCTGTATATATTGAGTTACTTTCATGCAAGCTCAGTGATTTATGTGCACAGAATAGTCAGGGAGACCTCCCCAGCTGTGTCTGTTCCCTGGATTGAAATCTTTAGGAATTTCCCAGACCCCTGGGCACATGTTTTCTCCTCCTCCTTATACATTTCTATATTTTTTTAACCTCACAATGTACTATTTGCCCAGTCTGTAGTTTTGAGACTTTAGCATGAGGTTTTCTATGGAACTTTATAAATCATTATACAAGCTCACAATAAAGATCAGTTTCCTTTTTTCTCTCACGCTCTGCCATCACTTCTCCATTGTCTCCTCTCCTCCTTCTGTATAAACTTTTGGTTTCTTTCAGAAAATCAAGTGGCATGCTAAGCAGGATCAGCACGATAGCATCCCTGTCTGGCAATGGGTCCAGTGGTTTTCCCTGGTTCTCATGCTCTTCCATTCTGTGGATCATTTTGTACGAGAGGTATTATCTCATGAAACTTCCTTTCACCTCTCAATGCATACACATGCACCCCTATATGCACATGCTACCAACCCTACTTCCTTTCCCACTGCACTGCCTGTATGTTCTTATGAACTTTTGGATTACCAGAAAGAGAACCTTGGGCAGTACATGGAAAACCCCTGCCCTATAGCACTGTAGCACTTTCATTGATGTGAGTATATATATCCAGGGGGTAAAGGCCAGGGAGCAATTTAAGAACATGTAGAAGTTTCAGAAAAAGTTAATGAATTATTTGCATCAGTCACCACCACAGAATATCTATGCTGTCAGACTTACTCTTATCTGGTAATAGAGATGAGGTACTATCAGAAATTGAGATGCCAAAAGAAGAGGTGCCGTGACAAATGAATAACGTGGAATTGATTATATAAATCAGTGGCCCTTAGGTGGAACACTAAATTCAGTTCTGATTACCCCCATTTCAAAAGCTGAAGCAGAGGGGGTTCAGAGAGAAGCAGAGAGTATGCTAAGAGGTATGGAAAAACTCCCAAAGTAATACATCAAGGCCCAGCATAACGGAGGATCCACCTCCCCCAGTCCACTAGCACAAACCTCACTGTTGTTCATAGTGTGGCCTTGTACCCTCCTCCACCAGGTAGTCAGCGCTTTATGCAGCACAAAACAGGATATATGTGGTAGCTTTTCAAAAGGGAGTTTTATGTGTCCATTTATGTGGCTGCATGTTCACATAGTACTTAAGACCCTGCTCTTCCTAATGGTGGCACTTGAACTGAAATAAATAGTTGATCTAGTTTATATCTTTGATAACCATCACATGTAACACATCTGGTTTAGGATTTGATGGGGCTTATAATGCCTGTAAGAATGGGCCAAGTCATGAGGCCATTTCACTTTTTCTCAGTCCTTACTCAGACAGTGGAAGTTTACCTAAGTAAGGCATGAGTAAGGACCTCAGACTTTATCCAATGTGACTGTTCAATACATTTGTTTGTAGCCATTTTTTAAATCATTGCATGGTTCTTCATTGGTCTATGTGGCCCTAATCTAAAGGTGATTGAAATCAATGGAAAGACTCCCATGATTTCAATGGGCTCTAATCAGGCTCTGTCTAGTTGCCTCTGATTATTTGTATAGTATTTGTCACCCTAGTATTGCTGTGCCTTCTATCTCATACTCTTCAGTCTCATGCCAAATTTTAGCCTTCCTTATTAAGGACCCAATCCTGCAGCCACATTGAAAACAATGGTAACTCTTCCAAAGGAGCAGCTGCCGGAATGACCCCTAAATGGCAACTTTCTATAGCTCATCATTGAATTATCCAGTATTGCTGACTTAATGCTCAAAAATGATTGGGAAAGCATTTGTGCTGTTTTAAAAACTACAAGTGAGTTAGCTCATGAAATTTTGATCAAATTAACCAGAAGATCGAATAAACCAGTGACGGAATTAAGTTGTATAGCTCTGAAATGCATACTGTTGGAAATATATCCAGAGAACTGCAAACTCTATCTTAATTTACAAGCTCTTCTGGTCAGAGACTGTCTGTCTCTGTGTTTGGAAAGAGTGGTGTAAATGTACCATACAGGAGCTGTGATTGGACATTACAATACTGTCCAATGAATGTGATTGCAAGAGGATGGCTTCAGCAGTCACTGCTTGGTGGATGGTCATTAGTATAGTGTATTTCAAACCTGCATGCAACTATAATTACAAAAGTTGCTCATTGCTTTAACTACATGTTTTGCAACATGCATATGGAGCCAGAGGATTAATTCAGCTTCGCTTTTCAGTGGAGTGCTGTAATTTAGCTACTCCTTTGTCCCTCGCACCTCAGTTCATCCATTTCTCCCTGTGCATGGGTCGGTTTTCCTTTGCCACGCCAGCCCTCCTGACCTAGAGTGCTCCAGTCCACTGCAGCCCCTCTTGGGATTGTAGAGCCAGAGGAATTCCCTTTTACAGCAGCAGCAGCAGCATTGTCAGCATGAAGCAGGGCTATTCAGCTGAGTCCTGTCAGTGCAGCATGAGAGGGAGGAGGGCAACCCACATCCCCTCCCCTCTGCATAAATGTGGGCTTTTTCCTTTCCAGTGCAAAAATTTGCCAAGGTTTCCTGCAGGGAAACTGAACATACAATTGCGGAGAGGTGGAGGTAGGAGGGAGACAGAAACCATACCCTCTGGATCTTCCTCTTCTCAGTGCTGCTACTGCTGAGGCTGTGGTGAAGGTGTCAGTGTGACTCTCTAAGGTGCCACAAGTACTCCTTCCCAAGAGTTAGTTGCTCAGCAACTAGAATCAATTAATATGCTTTGCAGAAGGTACAGGGGAAGCCCAAGCTGCTGCCAAGGAGAAGGTGGGAGGCTCAGGATGGTTCAGGATCCCACTCAACTCCCCCCCGCCCCACCCATCTTCCCTTAGCCATTGTCCTTTATCCATTCTCCTTTCCCTACTAGGGTGACCAGATGTCCTGATTTTATAGGGACAGTCCCAATTTTGGGGGCTTTTTCTTATATAGGCACCTATTACTCCCCACCCCGTCCCGATTTTTTACACTTGCTATCTGGTCACCCTACTCCCTATAGTAATTTAGTGTATGCGTATCCATGGAACTTCAGACACGATATCTCTTAAACTCTCCTCTTCTTTAGGGGCTTCGCTTTTATACTTAATGTATTCTTTTATTTACTTACTTATTTTTGCCAAGGGTTCTCCAAAGCTAATGTAGAATTTCTAATGTCCACACTAGTTGGGAAAGAAAACGGATGGCTGATGTCTTGGTAAGATGGTTTCAAAGATTCCTTAAGATTACAAGGGTTGTTTGGTAGTGCAGCAATAATGAATATGCACCATGTGGGAATTAGGAAAGTTTGGTTTTGATTGGTTTGGTTTATTATATAGTAACCCGCTCTCCCTACATGATCATATTGTTTACTGTGAACATATATAGAGAGAGGGAGAATACATTATTTTTTTCTTCGCATAGTAATTTTAGGGCCTCAGTAAGGTGTTTTCTTTTTTTCCCTCCCCCTTTCCCTTTCTTTCTTTGATTTTCTTTGGAGTCCCTCTGACACCATGTATCTGGGAATGAAGAACTTCTCAGAGCTGATTGGAAATGGCATTGCTGCACTGAAACTTAACTGGAGGAAATACATCTCCCGAAGAAGAAAATATAATGCACTTTAAGGATCTGACTTCTGGTGAAAAATTCAAGCCTAGAGAAAACTTGTCCGCTTTATTAAGAAGAATGGGTTGGACAATCTTCTTCAATTCCAAAAGATATCTGTATGCCATGCTGAGCTTAATCTCTGCAGCATGCTCTCTGCTTCTCTTCTCCTCCTGATGCACTGCATGGTAAGGCCTTTTCTTTCCTTACCAATAACATTCTTGGTATGCTGAGAGTTAAAAACAAAAAAGGGAAAAAAAAACAATCAAAAGAATGTTTTATAACCTGGTTGTTTTCAGGACTAGGGATCCTGATCACTACTGCAGTTCTCACTGATATTTTCTTTCTTACGTCTGTGTGTGTGTGTGTTGTCAATTGTGCATTGAGATGGGTTTCAAGAAATGTGTTTGTCTGTAAAAATTTGCAGACTAAAGTTGCCGTTTAAGAGTCTTTCTTTACATTTTTCTAGAGGTGTAGGGGTGTTTGTATAGGGTGAAATAGGCCATATCTTTCCAGTACTTGAGCTGTTTGACCATACAGTACTGACAGCTAGAAGACAAAAACAGAAGGTTAAAAGAAAAAAAACCCAACAACCATATGACCAGTTTCTAACAAGTATTAGTTAAGTAAATAAAAGCTATAGCAGGGTTTTGAAACAAATGCCATTTTTTAAATGCAAGACTGTAGAGATGATAGATTCTCCTCATTTTGTTCCCTGTGGGCAAAGAAATGTGAAGTGCACAATTGTGCATATACAGATGCTGGGATTAACATATGGGGTGTGTGGAAATGCTGTGCTTTTACACATTTCAGAAGGTTAAAATAAGCTGTTTGACTCATCCTATAAAATTACTGTTGAAAAATTAATTAATAGAAAAGTTCTATGTGCAAATTATTTCATAGGAAATTATTTTTGTCATGTGTTAATGAGATTGTCCAAGGTGATTGCAAATGGGAACATTGCTTCTTACGAGGCTGTTATGAGACTTTGTTCATCTACAATTGCAAAGTGCTTTGAGATCCTTAGGTGGAAGGTGTTAGAAGACTGCATGGTGGTGCTAGTAATCAGGTATTTGACCTGCTAATAATGCTACAGTCAGGAAATCTCCAAACAGAGCAGAAATCACAATCCCTGGGAAGGGAAGTACAGTTCAGTTCTTCACAAAACACAATTCCCTTGGATCTTCGTTCTGAAAATCAGGACAAGATTAAGAGGTGAAAGTACTCAGGGGCATGTTATTTCCCTGAAGGATGTTGTGTGAGTAGGGAACATGCTCAGTCCTTCTCCACACTGGTTGGCCACTGAGGTTTGGGAAAGACGGAGTGGCCACATCTTGAGAAGTGAACTGTAAAAAGGATCTCATGCTGCTCTCATTTAAATCAATGGCAAAAAAACAAGTAGGATCGGACCATTAGTGGATGTGCTTGGCAGATTTCATGTGATTCAACTATATAAACTGCAATGGAGGGTGATGGTTTCCTAGCAACAGCTCTAAAAGTCAGAAAGGCTCCAAAGAGCCAGGCCAGGTCAGATTGGACCCTAGGCCAAATGATGCCAGGATAGTTATGAACAAGGCTGAAGACTTAAAAATCTGACAGATTTGCCAAGTCTCACCAGTACAGAGGAAGTTCTCCCTTCTTCATTTGGGATCAAATTTTAAGGCAGATCTTAACACACCTCACTCTTTTATGATGAAGAATTTTACAAGGTGTGTTTCAGGGAGACCCTGCAACTATCACTCATTCAAATATTCACAACTGGAGGTAGCCCAGATCATCAGAGCACATTCCTGAAGGCTGACAGTACTCAAGAGAACTTACACTGATTGCAGAATCAAGGCTTGGGCCCCAAATATACACATACAATTAAGTGGATAGGGGTCATAACTAAGAAATCATTTAAAACATGATTGTTTAAAACAATCATTTTACATGCTTACAGGAATATGTACTGCTAGTATAATTATTATAAAACAAACAATTATTACTTGGTTCTAACTAGGACGGAGTGGGACATTTCCAGAATACAAAGAGTACAATAAAAAGTTGGTATTCAGTTATGCTGTAAAAATTTGGGGGCAAAATCAACCTTTAAAATGTATTATATACCAAATGTCAACACTTTAGCAGGACTATTTTTTTTATTCCTAAAATAACGATAATACATATAATTAACAAGGCTAGGTTTGATCATATTGTATTTGTAGTTGTAAGGACATGCACTACTTTGACTCAGAAGCTTTTGTACATAATACCAAAATCTTCGTTGTCATTTTTTCTGAAGTTCTGATATCAGTTTGTGTTTGTTACTGAGATTTAGAACACACTGTCTACCATGCCATTTTATCCATTTACTGTAAGGTAATTGCACAGGGGCTGTATTTAGCTTCCCATCTCACTATGTATTCTAAAGTTGATGAAATCTAGAATCTTAAATAATATGGGTCTGATTCTGCAAAGACAACTTCAGTTAACTATGCATGTAACTGATTCCATGGGCTACTCATTGGACGTAAGCTTGCAGAACTGGACCCTGCATTAATGAGATGATCCCATATGTTAGAACTAGGGTGAGCAGATGTCCTGATTTTATAGGGACAGTCCCAATTTTTGGGTCTTTTTCTTATATAGGCTCCTATTATCCCCTACCCCTGTCCCGATTTTTCACACTTGCTGTCTGGTCACCCTAGTTGGAACTATTTTGTGTACTTACTGCGTCTGTTATATTCAAGAAGTCTATTCTTAATAATACAACAAATATATGACTTCTATGTATGGAATGCCTTTCCCAGACCAGGTCATCCCCACAGTCCTCAATCAAGTCCCTCCACAAAGCTGACAAAAAATAATGAGGCTATGACTTACTTTTGTATGACGAGGAAAAAAGATGCATGCAAAGTTATCCCATCCTCTGGATTAGAAAACTGTAATTTTCATCCCACCATAAATTATGATATTTTGACATGTGTTTGTCCCAAATCAGAACAAAGAGTTTTTTGCAGGGAAGGACTATCTTTAGTTTTTTGCACTGTACACCACTGAGTACCTCATCTGCATTAAAGAAATATTAATGATACTGAGTAGCAGTCAATATCTATTTTAGGTCTGTGGGAGACAGACATTATTGTTACCATTAATTATTTTTATTATAGTAGTGCCTAGAGTCTCCAGTCAAGTGTAGGGTCCCATCATGCTAAGAGCTCTACAAACACACAGTAAGAAACAGTCCCTACAGCAAAGAATTTACAGGCTTAAATAGACAAGACAAACAAAGGGTGAGAGAAAGGAAGTATCACCACAAGACCATCCCTTCTTTCATTAATTTTCCTCTCAGTGATTTGCATTCAGACTTTTAGATTAATAATTGCAGTGTTTTTTTTAGGTAGCAGATATGAAAGGGATTTGCTGATATATACTTTTAGTGTTGGAATAAATATCTCCCAGTTATTTTAGATCTCTCCTAAAGCATTCCTTTTAAATATAAACACTAGTTCTGTAATTGATTTACTATATATGGGAGTTAGGTCCTAGATTCAGTGGAGAATTTGCAAATAGAAAAATCCTATGTGGGCTTTACAAGCATGGGGGGGAGGGTAGCAGTGACTATGGGGGGTGAGAGAGAGGAGAAACATCCAGTTGTGAAATTAAAAGACTGCCCATTTATTATCAGGAATTTGTACAGGGCATTATTAATACAGTATTTGTGCACAAAATGGTGGCACAGATAATATGGCAAATAAGAGATAAAAACATAATAACCCCAGTGATACTCCTCTATCCAAGGTAATCTTTCAGATTTTTTTTCCTTTATCAAAAGGAAAAAAATAAATGGTGAGACTAAAAACAACTTGATGGCAAAAATACATCAGAGACTGAAGAAGAACCACTTTGTTGTCTTAATACCATGCAATAAAAATATTTTATGTGGTGGGAAAAGTTCTCTGTAAATATGTCAGAGCTTTGGAAATAATTCCACAGCCATATATCCCTGAAAGCATAAAGGCATGTGCCTACCGGAGTGAATGGGGATACAGCTCCATGTGTGACTCAGCTACAGAAGATGGAGAATGTTATTCTTATCCACATTAACTAGACATGAATGAATTAGGAGAGGGCAAGTTAATTAAAACTAACTTTCTAGCTGGAAATCACATGCATTGAATGTATGTGAGTATTTTGTTCCTGAGAAGTGTTAAGTAGAGGTATGGAAACATGCACTGACAGGACAATCACAGTCTTTTGCCATTCCTGATTAGTTTACTGTGGAAGAGAATATAAAGGAATGTCTGAATCCAGAATGCTCCTTTTAAGAGTCTGATTATATAGCAGAGCAGAGATATATGATCCAAAATATTATTCTCTGTGTTTAATGCATGGAGCTCAGGGCTGAAAATAAGGATACTGGTATTCTGGTCTCACCTTGAATAGTGCCATGCCATGTCACCTTGGGCCAGTCACTTAATATTGCCTCAGTTTCCCCATCTATAAAATGGAGATAATATTACTTACCATAATTATCCTAACAGGAGTTATGAAAGACCTATCCAGTTAAATTTTGTCAAATATTCAGAAGTCCTTGGATATAAGGTTCTGTAAAAGTACTAAGTATTAACATTCAGCCCAGTTGATGGAAATAGGACCAAACTTGAGCAGTTGAGGTACAAGGTGGATGTTAAGTGGGATAAGAAAAAGAAATCTGAAGAACAACCGACAATCGAGACAAATAATAAGATCTTATTTAAGAAGATCAGAAGTTAGGAGGCCTGTAGAAAAGCTGGTGGACCACTAGGTTTTAAAGATAATAAAAGGTTGCAGAGAAGTTAAATAATTAATCTTTACCACAGAGCAGGATGGAGAAATACCTGTCCCAGGATTACTCCTTAAAGACAGGTTTCAGAGTAACAGCCATGTTAGTCTGTATTCGCAAAAAGAAAAGGAGTACTTTTGGCATCTGATGAAGTGAGCTGTAGCTCACGAAAGCTTATGCTCAAATAAATTGGTTAGTCTCTAAGGTGCCACAAGTACTCCTTTTCTTTTTCCTTAAAGACAAAGCACATAGATAAGTCTGATATGAGAGGGGGCCACACCAGCATGACCTTTGTAAATGTAAATCATGCCTCTATAACTTGATGCATGCCTAAGTCAGTAAAGAAAATGATGTATTGTGCATTTTTAATACTTCTGACACTTTTAATCATATTCAATAGTACCTTATTTCACAAGTCATCCCATAAAAATCAGTGGGACTGTTTGTGGAGTAAAGTGCTACTAACCCAGAGTAAAAGTATCAGAAACTGTCCCTGATGAAAAATTGTATCAGGACCAAGTTTGATGCTTGAAAACAAAACCACATTTAAGTTTGTGGAATGCAAATGTCAAGACAGTGTATCTTAAAGTCTGATTCATGTATTTTTTTCATGTGTACCTAAATTAAAAAATACTTAATGGATTTTGTTCAAATTTTCAGAGTAGCCCTGGGATGCAAAGCCAAACATAGTTAAATTCCCTGCAGGAGCAGATTTTGAGAGCATTTCTTAAAACATACAAAAAATAATGGCTTTTAATGGAATACCCAGCTTGAACTTTATTATATTGTTGCTTCCATGATGCTAAAAATAAACACATCCTGTTCCCTATCCTGTTATATTGAAGATCAAAACAGTAGCCAAAAGGTCATCCATTCCACTGCTGTCCTTTCTATTTTGTTTCCATGCACCGATGTTTTCAAGGCTAGGACATGCCATATTAAAGGGTGGGCATTGCGTCAAAGCGCAATATGGCTTGGTACAGATGGATGCATTCTTTAAACACTGAAACATTTGACAGTGTACACTGTAACTGCTCCTTTGGACTATTATGTGTCATTACACAAAGTAAAACTATTTCCCCCTGTTTATTTTTTCCCTCTACTGTTCCTCATGTGTTCTTGTCAACTGCTGGAAATGGCCCACCTTGATTATCACTACAAAAGGTTTTTTTCTCTCCTGCTGGTAATAGCTCACCTTAACTGATCACTCTTGTGATAGTGTGTATGGTAACACCCATTGTTTCATGTTCTCTGTGTATATAAAATCTTTCTACTATATTTTCCACTGCATAAATCCGATGAAGTGGGCTGTAGCCCATGAAAGCTTATGCTCAAATATATTTGTTAGTCTCTAAGGTGCCACAAATACTCCTGTTCTTTTTGTGGATCCAGACTAACACAGCTACTACTCTGAAACCTGTCATTATAAAGTATTGTTACTTCAATACATAATATGAAATTGTTAACCGCATCTTTGACATGTGTTATAACTACAGGATATCTTGTCATTGGAAACACCCCGTAAGATGAATAGTGTTAGTGACTTAGTGCAGTTGAGCTTATGGAAGTAGACTTGGTCAGTCCTATCTGATTCTACTTATGAGGTACCAAAAATCCTGCATCTGGCTATGCATTGTATTATTAGCTGGTTTCCTTTCCCAAAGGGAATTTTCCCTCTGTGATTAATTCTGTAATGCATTTTTTGATTCAGTGGACTAATTAAAGTCCTCATTGACTTCAGTAGTGTTGCACCTGTGCACAGAGAACAGCATTTAGGCCAGTATATTTCGTGTAAGATGATGGCTATTCGTTTTAACGATGAAAATATAGAAGTGGAGCAGTGAAACGAGCAGAGATGTCTTGAACACCTGTATTTGATTGATTCAGTCAGAGTGAAATTCATCCGGGTACAGTGAAACTATGCAAAGCCCCTGTCACTTAAGCCCTATTGTGGGATTGTGCAGGAGGGGGAAGGGGGTTACGTGTGTGGTAGGCAGACCATCCTGCATGTGAAGGCTTCCACACCCTGTGTACCATGTTGGTGGTTTCCACACTACTCTGATTGGCACAGTTAGGATAGACTGGGGAGAGCCCATAGGATCTGCACTTTTGTAGTCCCAGTGTCCCAGATTCACTGAATAGAGATCTTGGCAGTTCTGCAACTGCAATTCTACCACATAGTTTTCTTTCCCATGGCCTGGAGGTAGCAGGATGAATTCCATTCCCTCCTCTGCTTATGTTACTTTTATAGGAGCTGAGGTGCTCAGCATTTCTGAAAGTCAGTCAACCTGTGGAACTCCTTGCTTGAGGAGGTTGTGAAAGCTAGGACTATAACAGGGTTTAAAAGAGAACTGGATACATTCATGGAGGTTAAGTCCATTAATGGCTATTAGCCAGGATGGGTAAGGAATGGTGTCCCTAGCCTGTTTGTCAGAGGGTGGAGATGGATGGCAGGAGAGAGATCACTTGATCATTACCTGTTAGGTTCACTCCCTCTGGGTCACCTGGCATTGGCCACTGTCGATAGACGGGATACTGGGATGGATGGACCTTTGGTCTGACCCAGTATGGCCATTCTTATGTTCTTATGTTATGTCAGGCTACCAACCTCTATGTAAGTCAGTTTCCTCATCTGTAAAATGGGGCTAATAAATCTTATTGACATGTCCCAAACTGAGGCTTAGTCGGTTAATGCTTGTAAAAAAAGCTAAGTATCATGATAAAGGGTCAGGCCCTGCATCACTTGATGGCTCTTTCTCCAGTAGGGGACAAGACGTTGCATGTTGTTTACTGACATAGCTTTGTTGGCTTCAGTGGAGTTATGCCATCTTACACCAGCTGAGGATCTGGCCCTAACTCCTTAGTTTATCTATAGCAGATGCAGTGCAAATAAGCAACGATGCTATTTCTTTCACATAGTATATAATAAAAACTGTATGTAGATTTATGTTATTGTTAGTCTGTGCTATAAGAGGAAGCCTGCTATTTTCTGCTAGAGAAGAATGTTGTCAAAACAGCTTGTCCCTACAAATAACTGTTTTTGTCTATACAAAAAGGTTTGTCTCAAAAGTTAATCACTCTATACAACTTGATACTCACTACAATGCTTCAGGTTTAAAGTAACATTCCCAGTGTGAAGGAACTTTCTAAGTAGGTTTTAATCATAATGCCTTTGATTTTCACTAGTTAGCATGTGTCTCTAGCTGACTCGTGCCATTGAGCTTCATGTGGAGAACAAAGTAGGTTGAGGGAAGGAATTCAATCTCCCACCTTCTCTCTGTCTGTGGGCAGGAAGCCTGTGGACTAGGATACCAGCTATTCCCTCTTCAGGCTCTATATGCAGGGATTTAAAACTGCCGTGTTGGACTTCAGTGGGAGTTTCACTGAGTGACTGGCCCAAGTATAACTCCTGACTCAGTGGTAGATCTGTGATTAAAAACTCAGGTTGCTTCTCGTCTTGTGCTCAGCACACTGAACCACAATTATTATTATTAGTTACTTCTATAACACTAGCACCAACTGAGATTGGAGCCCCACCATGGTAGGCACTGTACAAACACACAGTAAGAAAACCCCCTGCCCTGAAGAGCTTACTGTCTAAATAAATGCCACCTCCATAAAAAATACTAGATCCAGCTAAGCAAATTAATAACCAGGTTTTTAAAAAGGCGGGCAACAAGACAAGCAACCGCAGGATTCACTGGCTGTGCTTATTAACATTTAATAAATATCATGTCCAGTCATTATCCTTAGCATGAATTACACATTGATATGTATATATATATATATATATATATATATATATATATTTTGGTGAAAATGTTTGTCTCATTCATTCTCTGTGATGCTTCTCTTGGCACATGTTTCCTGCTTTTTTGTGACGAGGTTCACTGTTGTCTCTGCAAGAATAGGTGTAGTGGTTCTATAATCTGTAATCAGGAACGTAGGTGGAGGGATGGAGCTGGGGAAAGGCTCTAAGCAGAAGCTGAATACTGAATCAGAGAGGGAGAGATTGTAACTTTCGAGATATTACTGTTTTCTTTATACTTATGAAGTTATTTGTTTAGTTTTAGAAGAAAGGGACTCTTTCTATGACTCTTACTATTGTCACACGACACTCTCCTCTGTGCTATCATACAAAGTGATTCAATGTTAGGGCCTTTTCCACAGGACTAACAAATTTAAGCTGAAAATTTTGGTGGATATTTTTAAATTTAAAAATAAGTCATTTCTTGTTTTTGGTGTAATCTCTGATCTCAGTGACTTCTGCTTGTAGGGCCTGAGCCAATTCCCATTGGAGTCAATGAGAACTTTGCCTCTAGTTTCAACAACAACTGGATCAGGCTTCTGGTAGGTTTTATATACAAGCAAACAGCACTAGGCTGGTGGGGCTGCATAAAAATAGCTAAAAAGAATATCTGTGGAATGTGGCTTTACAACTTATTTCTTTGCCTGAAACTCCCTCCCTGTTCCTGAATTTTTCGAAGATTTATGTGTTATACACTGAAGACCTTATTAAAGATTCAGGTGTCAGACATACTTCAGTGTATCAAGGACCTGATTAGGCATTTCTTGTGTATAGATAAGAATTCCCACTGATAGTGAGTAATCAAGGAATGCTAGGCCAGTCCATAAGTGTATACGGTGATTGTCCATATGCTTCTCTTTTCTTTCCCGACTCACAAGGCCTGCTCCCAGTCACACATCTCCTTTAGGGACCATTCCACAATTGTGGGGTGGGTAGGGGGAATTGATAAAGAGGCATTTCTCATTCTCCGCCATAAAATGACCATATTTCTACATCTGTGTCAGTTATAAACAACTGCAGATTGGGTCAGCCAACATATTTTGTAAGTTTCACTTGCATTATTTACTGTTCAATTATTATTGTTCAATGCTAAAAAAACCAGCTGTAAATCTTCCTTAGCTGGAGGATGATGCGGCCAGTGGGATTCTAATTTGGTGGTTTTGACAGTTAAAAGAAACAGAAAAGCAAAAGGAGGAGGAGTGGTAGATACGCTGGAGGGCAGGGATAGGATACAGAAGGACCTAGACCAATTGGAAGATTGGGCCAAAAGGAATCTGATGAGGTTCAATAAGGATAAGTGCAGGGTCCTGCACTTAGGACGGAAGAACCCAATGCACAGCTACAGACTAGGGACCGAATGGCTAGGCAGCAGTTCTGCGGAAAAGGACCTAGGGGTGACAGTGGACGAGAAGCTGGATATGAGTCAGCAGTGTGCCCTTGTTGCCAAGAAGGCCAATGGCATTTTGGGATGTATAAGTAGGGGCATAGCGAGCAGATCGAGGGACGTGATCGTTCCCCTCTATTCGACATTGGTGAGGCCTCATCTGGAGTACTGTGTCCAGTTTTGGGCCCCACACTTCAAGAAGGATGTGGATAAATTGGAGAGAGTCCAGCGAAGGGCAACAAAAATGATTAGGGGACTGGAACACATGAGTTATGAGGAGAGGCTGAGGGAGCTGGGATTGTTTAGCCTGCAGAAGAGAAGAATGAGGGGGGATTTGATAGCTGCTTTCAACTACCTGAAAGGGGGTTCCAAAGAGGATGGCTCTAGACTGTTCTCAATGGTAGCAGATGACAGAACGAGGAGTAATGGTCTCAAGTTGCAGTGGGGGAGGTTTAGATTGGATATTAGGAAAAACTTTTTCACTAAGAGGGTGGTGAAACACTGGAATGCGTTACCTAGGGAGGTGGTAGAATCTCCTTCCTTAGAGGTTCTTAAGGTCAGGCTTGACAAAGCCCTGGCTGGGATGATTTAACTGGGAATTGGTCCTGCTTTCAGCAGGGGGTTGGACTAGATGACCTTCTGGGGTCCCTTCCAACCCTGATATTCTATGATTCTATGAAAAGTTAACAATTACAAGTCAGGACAGAACACAGAATGAAGGTAGCACAGAGATATAGTTGGAGAGGGTGAGGGGGGCATGGCTTTTGACAGATGGCAATATGCCTTTTACAAAGAGGTGTTTGTAGAGCACTTATTCTGCAAATCTCTAATTTTCTTGGTACTAATTGCCACCTAATAGGAGTGAGGGAGAAGGAGCATGTATTGTACCTGGCTATGGTGAAAATCAGGTACTGGAATAAAATGTCTGACACTTGTGCACAGGATCTCCCCAGCAGTGCATACTCTGTGGGGAGGAGTATTTGTAATTGGGGGAATTCATTTAAAAAGAAATAATAATGAATAATTAATATAATGCCTAGCTCGTATATAGCACTTTTCATCAGTAGATCTCAGTGCTTTCTCAGAACCATAATATTTTGCACTTCCATGTTGACATAGATCAAAGAGTCTCAATCGGTTTCACAAACATTAATGAGCCTCAACACCTGACAGAGAAGTCCATGATAGAGTCTGGTGACTCCTAACCTTGTGCATTAGCCACAAGACCATCCATGTGCACACTAAAGGTAAACACAAATGCTTTTCAGAAATATTTTCTTGATCCCCAGGGATTGTAAGGCTAGTTAAGCCATTTCCAGAAAGCGGATGACTTCATCAGTGGGAGGGATGTCACCTAACTTCAATGGAAGAAATTTAAGAAGGATCATGCAGGGGTCCTCACCAGCAGCACATCACTGGAAATAAATTTCTGACACTTGTAGTCTAGGTTGTTTGAAGCAAATTTTGCCAGTGTGCCTTACTCAAAGGGGTGGTGCTTGGTTCATTCCTGTGTGGGTTTGAAAGGAAGATCTCTGAGAATTGAACATCCCAAAGCCTTTTCTTGGATTTTGTGGACTATTTTTGGTATGAGGTCCTGGTTAAGGGATGTGTAAGTGCCTACAGGATCAGCCAAGGAAAGTTGCTTTTGAAAGTGGAAGCAAGTCACTGTAGGTTCAGGCAGAAACCCACCATCCCAGGCTTCTCTTCCTTTTGTTCCCATAGCCCAGTGAGCCATGAGAGCAGACATTGTCCCCAACCCCAAGCTGAGCAGCACTGTGGGCAAATGTCTCTACCTAGTTTGGAGTTGCTCTTGGGAAAAAAAGTAAGTACATAAAAGAAGAACTGAGCAAAGAAGTGAGTAAGGAATTAGGGGGATGGGAAGAAAAGAAGCCTTGAGCTTTGGAAGATACGCTTTTTGGTGTCCTCATTAGCAGGCATCTCTTTCATAGAGCCATAGTCAAGCATATCAGGGGCACAACCTTACCTTTCTGTAAATCAGAGCTGTTTTTCTACCAGTGTGGCTGAAGATTGGGAGAAAGGAATGATCTGAATCCATCCTGGGAGCCCGTGCCAGGGCTGCTTTTTGCACAGACCTTTCTAGCGTTATTGGAACTCCAGGAGCCCCTCCACAGAATAGACTGTCCCCTTCCGGACAGTGCTGCTAGCTACCTCCATAGCTCCCAGAATGATTTCACACATGCACATGAAACATAGGCAATGATAATTACAGTGCAGGGGGATGTTATGTTTCCCTAGACAGGTTTCCAAATGACAAAATGAATATAAATACTGGATCCATGGAAAGAAAACGTCCATTGTTAAAATCAATTGACAGGCTTGTATCAGGAAAAAGTGCTTTCTGTCTCAACCCAGTGTCATTCCTGCTGTGATTTTAAATTGGAGTTTGCTGAGTGAAGCACTCAGATTTTATTTAAAAAGTAAAGTCAGGTGCGTTAAGCCCCCCTAGCTTAGGTTTTTAAAATACAAGAAGTGAATATAGTTGTTATACAAATAAAGACTTTTAACCCCTTAGCTCCTGCAGTCTGTGGTTTCTGGCACAGAGAAGTTATGTCTCTTGATGTCAGGGGTTAAAAATAACTCACTGTGTAAATTCCCCATGCAACTTGGCTTTAGGGTTGCCAATTTTGGTTGGATGTATTCCTGGAGGTATTCCATGCCTAAAATGCTCTGGATGTGCACGCATTTTCTGAGGTGAGGCCAGATATTACAACAAAGTCCTTTTAAGTGAAAGAATCATTCAAAGGGTCCTGGGCCTGATGGGTGCCCCTCTCAGTCATACCTGAAGAAAGATGATATTACCTATGGCTTGGAGACAACCCCTGTGCTCCTGACTAGCCAGAGGCCCACTGCTGAGTACCTATGTCTGTAAAGTTGAAAGACATTGCAACACCTGCTACATTTTCACTACTTTGTTTCTCCTGTGTGCAGTGCATGAAAATGATGCTTTCCGATGCTGCTTCCTAATCTACTCCTAAGCACCAGAGTGGACCATATAGAGCCTGATCCAAAGCAAAGTCAGCGGAAGTCTTTCTGTTGATGTCATTGGACTTTGGATCAGGCCCACAAAGAGTGGGAGATGCCAAGGAGGCAATTAACAGTGTAAATGGCTCAGATGAACTAAAAATGCTTAGTTATTCATGACCAGTTAGCTCCACCTATGACTAGGCTATATTCTACGGCTGGCATTTTTGCACCAAATAGACTTTTCATCTGATAAGGCAGGTAGTTTCTGCAAGTAGCCTTCAGCAGGTAGTTTCAGGTAGCCCACAGTTTCTAATCCACTTCAATATGTTTTATTCACTTATTTGTATACCAAAATAATATACACTTCAGCTAGCAAAAAAACCCCTGCACATTATACTTGCAGTTGTTCTCTTCCTTCAAGTCTCAGGAGCCATAGATCAACTGCGAGTGTTTAGTGACCTTCTGCCCGAGAGTGTACAGCCCCTGGGTGGGTCTAACTTTTGTGGCTGGCACTTATGTAGCAGATAATCCAAGATGACACTGACCTTGGCAGTCTTATGGGAGAAATATTTTCAGTAGGATGAACTGTTCTTGAATAATTTCTTCAGTGTGCTATGTTAGCCACACAACCATGGTTTTCATCCACATTGGTGTATGTTATGAGTTTTCCATCTACGCTACTGTTGTACAGATTTCACTGAGGCCAACAAAAATATAAATCATGGTCTCCACCTATGTTCCTGCATTGCCATTGGACACTGGATTAAAGTACGGATGCCGCAGATTGACTTGTTAAAAACGTGTGCCAGATCCCCAGCTGGTGTAAGCTGGTGAAGCTCCATTGTTTTTAATAGAGCTAGGACAGTTTACAGCAACTGAAGATCTAGTTCAGTGGACAGGACACTGAACTGGAAGCCAGAAAAACTGGGTTGCATTCCTGGCTACTGACAAGCTGCGTGATCTTGGGTAAGTCACTTTCCTGCCATAGGTCTCAGTTTCTGCATGCACTTGTGGCGATAACGATAATTACCTACTTTGTAAAATACTGTAAGATCTATGACTGAAAAAAGCAAAGTATAGTTACCCCACTTTCTTACATTAATCAGTACAATGGTCTCTTTAGCTTACATTGTGCCACAGCTCCAGGCACCATAGTATCTATCATCACTGCAGTATTTTTCCTTCTCCCTTCTCAGGTTCTAGGGCTCTCTGCATATTAAGGAGGCACCAGTTGTAGTTATATGGTTAAGGATGAGCTCAAACTTAAAGCAGGGATTCAACCTCTTTTATGCAGGAAGAATCAGCAAATCCTCTCCAAAATAATAACACTTCATCTGAGGATGAATGATTTTTTTGAGAATTTGCAAGAAGTTTCATCTTCAATTGCAAACCCTTTTTGTCCCAAATGATATTAATAATGGACTAAAGCAGACATTTCAAACTTCCATATAATTAAAACTCATAAAATCTTGTGAATAGGCAATATATGAAGAATTATTCTATGATTACAGGTAATTTCTCCCCCATTCTTCTTCATAGCTCAGTTTCTCCTTCAGCAGAAATTGCAGAATAATGTTATACAACAGAGAATTCCATGAGGAACTGCCCTCTTTTGAAATGGCTACCATCTCCTATTATTATTCTCCATTGGACTGACTGAGGCCACAAGCTGCCTTTTGCCCAGATAGCCTTTGCCCCCATTCACTGGCTGCTCACACTGTTTCTGTTCACCTCCTTAGAGCATAGGGATTTCCCATCTTCCTTGAGAGCAGATTTACTTTATTCCTATTACAAATAATGGGAGATGATGGCCATTTTGATGGAGTACATCTTGAATCAAGGCAGCCTGTAGCAGTCTCACCATTAAAAATGCTCTCACCATTAAAAATGTATGCTTTATTTTCATTCTGAATTACTCTAGCTTCAACTTCCAGCCATTGGATGGTATACATTTCTCTGCTAGATTGAAGAACAAATATTTAATAATTGGCTCCTCATATAGGTACTTATAGACTGTAATCACATCACCCCTTAACCTTATCTTTGTTAAGCTAAACAGATTGAGCTCCTTGAGTCTATCACTATTAGGCAGGTTTTCTAATCTTTTAATCATTCTCGGGGTCTTCTCTGAACCCTCTCCAATTTATCAACATCCTTTTTGAATGTGGACACTGGAACTGGACACAGTATTCCAGTGGTTGTCACATCAGTGCCAAATATGGAAGCAAAATATCCTCTCTACTACTCAAGATTCCCCTGTTTATGCATCCAAGGATGGCATTAGCCCTTTTGGTGACAACATCGCACTGTGGGAGCTCATGTTCAGTTGTTTACCCACCATGCCCCCCAAAACTTTTTCAGTCACTGTTCCCCAGGATTATGTCCCCCATCCTATAAGTATGGCCTACATTCTTTGTTCCTAGGTGTATAAATTTACTTTTAGCTGCATTACATTTTCAGTTTTGAAAAATAAGTGCTAAGAGTTGTTGCAAATAATTAAAAAAATATATTTTGCAAATGTTCCTATCTACAAACTATTCACCACACCAATTTTCCATGATCCTGTGCTCTTCCTACACACTAGGGACTTCTGGTAGCTATTAACATCCAATAAACTCTAACCAAAGATGGGGGTAGAGAAGTATCTGTGCCTCTCTGAATTTTTATGTCACCCAAATAATTTGACTATTTTAAGTCCTAATTGATAAGTGCCCTTTTCTTACCTATGAAATTTTAAAAGCAATCTATTATATGTTATTGAAAGATCTGTGTAATAGATCAGGGATCAAATTTGGGACCCTTGGTTACACTGATGTAAATCCAGAGTAATTTTGCTAGAAGCTATGGTGTTACTTCAGATTTATCCAAGTGTAACTGACAGCAGAATTTGGTCAATGTCCATAAATGAAAATGTAACTTAACGTTCATTTTTCTGTCTAAATCCTTAAAAGAGTGCCTTTAGTGCAAGGTAGCAAGAAAATAGTTTTATGTACACTTTTATACACTTTTAGTTTTATGGGTAAATTCTTGCTTTTATTCCCATTTTATATGAGCATTGTTTTAAATTACTGACACTACATTAGAGTATGTCAGGATGCATCAGATAAACTGATACAACCTACTATGTCCTTGAGGCAATATGGTATATATGTTGCATTACATTAAACATCAAAATATGTTCTTTATATAGTACACTAGCCACTGCAGACAGAAAAATGGTACAGGTCATTATGTATACAGTATAATATTAGAAGCCATCTGCAAATAATCTAGTAAATCTCTAGACAAACTGTATATTTGCAAAGGGACAGATAGTGGACCATAGACAAATATGAAAGGGCTTTGCTCTGCCGGTTAGATCTACAAAGGAGACTTAGACTCAACATTGCAATGCATAACATTTAGGTACTTGCCACCTAGAGGAATCCATAGACCTGAATTAGGTGCCTAAGCTCCCTATACAATGTATACTTCTCCCCTGTTACTGGCTACTTCTTCCAGACTCTTTGCCTAGTTAGTACCAGTACGCCCCCAAGACCTTGTCAGCTATGTCTCCCTTCACTGCCATTCCCTCCTGGTTCCTAGTCCCAGTCTCTCAGTTCCTCATCCAGTCTCAGTGTTTCCCCATCCCCAACCAACTGGCTCCCAATCCCGGTTCATTTTCTTAATCAGCTATTCTTTTCTATATAGCTAAGGATGTATACCTTATGCTCATGGCTGTAGTATCTGAGTGCCTTCCAGTAGTGCATTAAAATGACGTAACTATATGTCCATCAGGTATTGCTTGTTCACTCTCCCTCTCCCAGGTGGAGAAGCATGTGCAGTGGCGTGTTTTGTTTTGGTGACCTCCCAGCGCCCAGTCCTCCCTGGTCCTGCTTTTGTCTCCTTTGCATACAAATCACATAGCTTCCTCCCCGACACTGCCTGGGTGCCAGCTGGGGGACTAACTGAAAGCACAGGAGAAATGCTATCATTTTCAATGCCTGACCCATAGCAGCTGGGATCAGCAATTAGAGGGTAAGTCTGGCTTCACCCCACAGCCTTGGGATGGAGCATAGAATCATAGAAATATAGGAATGGAGGGGGCCCTCCATAGGTCATTTAGTCCAGTTCCCTGCACTGTGGCAGGACTAAATATTATCTCTGACAGGCATTTGTCTAACCTGTTCTTAAAAACCTCCAATGATGCAGATTTCACAACCTCCCTAGCTATCTTGTTCCAGCATGCTCAGTCACTCTGTGGTGACGGCGTGTGGGTAGTCAGGAGCTGTGAGGAGGTAAAGCATGCTCAGTTGCTTTCTGAGGATGCCACATGTACAGTGTAGTCAGCACTAGAAGCTGTGAGGGGCCTGAGCGTGCTCAGTCAGGAGATGGAATCTTTGGAGATTTTAGCTGCTAAAATCAAAGTCTCCACTGAGCATGTGCAAACTGTAATTTTTTTCAACTTGACCAAATGTGGGCAAATTTTGACAGGGACAGAAAAAGGCAATCTCCCCAGCCAAATTTCAGGGGAGTTTGTCCCTGCTCCAAAGCATGAGGGCATTAGATTTTTTCAAAGAGGTCTCAAGAATTTTTTAACCTGGGCAGAATATATGTTCCCCTAGCCTCATTCTTAGAAATAGCTGAATTGTTTTGGCTGAAATTTTTTTAAAAAAAATCAGCCTGAGGCAGACACCTTACATGAAAAAGTTCAGCCCAAACTGTTAAAATCTGGCAAAGTTTTAAGCAACTGAAAACAGGGTCTAATAATGGGAACTGTTGGTCAACCTGAATAACATGAGGTGTTACCAGCCATGGCTATAGTTAGTTTTCAGAGCAAAGATACTGGTGGAACTGAAAGCTGAGTCTTCAGGCTAAATAGGTGATTGCTATATACCTAAGATAGAAGTTGCATTATAAAGTGTTGTGTTATGTTGCTAGGTATTTTGATGACAATTCTTCCTATTTGTACAAAGTAGATTATAGTATGCTTGTTAAAGGAAGACTCACTTCATAATTCCATTGCAAAGTGCTTCTTCATTTAAAAATAGTTTGTCACGCTAAGGGCCAAATTGTTTCCTGGTGTAACTTGAAGTCAGAGGAGTTACACCAGTCAAGAACTGGATTCCAAATTTATATTTATTTCTTAGCTCTTTCTATAGAAACAAAAATGTTCTTCTATGAATATTTTTTAAAATGTCTTTCTATGGCAGGTTAGTATGAAATACAATTTATAGTGACATTAGGACAATTCTTCAGACTGCCTATGACAAAGGTTATGTGACTCTTTGCTGGTAATTGAAGGGCTGTCTCTCACTGAGACACAGCAATTCCATTTTTTTTTATAAGTCCTCGTGGGCTGTTATTTGTAAAAGATAACCCCAGAAAGACCTTAGAGAATGAGTTTGATGAGCTGAGATCTGAGGACCTGGAAGCAGTTGCTTTAGCATGTCCCCCTTTCCTAATCAAATTCCTTCAAGTATTTTGGTTAACACTATATCGCACTGGAGTATAAAAATACAAATTTTGAAGGTTTTTTATTTTTGTGTTTTTCCACATGGTTTTAGTTTAATAACAGGAATGGATACTAATGAGGAATATTATTCAAAGATAAATAAATTGTGTTTCCTGATTTATAAGATCACATCCACATATTACAAGGAGGGTACACATCTATATCTTCCAGCATCCAATTGTTGTTGCTGCAGAGTGTTGCGGTTCAGTGATGAGACAGAACACAGCTTTATGCAAGCAAACAGGCTGGTCAGCGGAGATGGGCTGTTCTGCCCCCCCTGCCTTCCACCTTCTCCTTTTATTATATTTCTCCCCCTAAACATTACACACTGCTACACAAAGGAATGTATGACGTTGATTCATATGCTTAGTTACCATCCTCTATCTACTACAATCCTGGTTCTCAGGCCTTGAGCCCAGGCTAAAAAAACCTCCCACAGTTGCTGTCCAAACAATCAAGTTCTCAGGGTTCATATCTAGCCCTTGTCCTTGGATAGAGCAATGTGTGCATTGCTCCTAGGAAACAGTCAGGGTGTGCCCCGCCTGCTTCCAGGTGGAATAGCTAGACATTAACCCTTCATCTCCCCTTTTTTGTTTATTGATAGTTGGCCATCTCATGGTAGCCGCCAATTTGTTTTATCATGCTATTTAACTCCCAGACAGACAAGGACATAACCTGGGGAGCTTTCCAGGGCAAAAATTTTACAAAGTCTTAACAAGGAAGGAATACATTGTACACAGCAACAACAAAAAATAAGCCCAATAATTACAAACACAAAATAACCAAAAGCTTAACATCTGCAATATAATCATCTAAAAGGGATACACTTCTTTTACTACAATTGTAACCAGCAAAAGGCAATATAAGTATCATTCTACTAAGACAGCAAAGGGTGCCATCACTTAAATTTGCAGGAATATAATTAAAGGTGCATGAACCACAAGTAAAAACCCATCCTGATGGTAGGATGATATGGCCATAATTATATAAAACATTAACAGCATGGGAACAATTTAAAAGGGATTGAGAAATTTTTTGACAGCCTAAGGGCACCTTTGTACTAGTGCAGTTAACTACACGCGCACAGGTGACATTGTGAGCCCCGGCCGGGTACGGTGTGTGAAGGGATATAGCCGTGCAAGGCGGAGTATAGTTGGCCGGGCCCCAATTAGCCATGCTAGAGTACTGGGAGAAAAGATTAGCATAAGCAAAGAGCAGTATCTTATTCTCCTTCGGGCTTGTAACGGGGGAGGCGCTTCCGAGCCAACCCCTACAAAAAATAGCAGGCACAAAAGGCACACAATCATCACAGAATTAGCAGTGATTTGGGCGAGAATCGCCACAAAGTCTTAAGAGTTTCTGGCTGCTGATCTGCTGCCAGTTTTCGTTGAGCCGTGGCGACCAATGCTTTTACTGCTCCCCATGTCACGGGCTGGCTTGGGACGTTACGCCTCCTCCGTTTCCGTCCCGCCGTTGTCGACTCGGGGGGCAACGCGGTCTCCTCCAAGGTCAGCTGAAACTCTGGTATGGGATTCGACAGCCCCTGGTGCCATGCCATGTTGTTTAAGTGCTGGTCGCACGCACCGGGCTGGAACCCACAACGGTCCTGCAGGGAGAGACACAGCAGCATATCCCCGACCCCAAGTGATTAGAGGTGCTGGGCCCAGCCACTGTGGATCGGGCAGCTGACGGTAAAAGACACGCGGTCTTTCCAGTACCTCAGATTTGTGAAAATGCCGATCCGCAGGGGTCTGCTGATCTGCATTCAGTGTTAAATTATTTAAAGTAAACAAAAGAATATACATCTGTTGTTGAATGTCTCCTAAGGTTCGGAGATGCAGCTCCCCTTGTTTTAATTGTTTATCTAGCAAGGTTTTGAGTGTGCGATTGGCACGTTCAACAATGGCTTGGCCCGTGGAATTATAAGGGATTCCGTGTTTAAGACGGACGTCCCAGCGGGCACAAAAGGTGGAGAGGGCTGCAGAGCAGTTGGCTGGGGCATTATCTGTTTTAATTTGGCAAGGGCGACCCATAACAGAAAAGCAGGCCAGCAAATGGTGAATAACTTTGTTAGTGGCTTCCCCACGTTGTGGGGTTGCCCAAAGAAAACCTGAATAAGTATCAACGGAAACATGTAAAAATGAATAGGGGCGGAATTGTGGCCATGAGTAACATCCATTTGCCACAGCTGATTTGCTGCGGTACCTCGGGGGTTAACGGCATAAGAAAAAGTAGGAGCAGCAGCAGCACAGTGGGGGCAGGAACGAACAATGGAACGTGCATGATCAGCAGGAATGTGAAACTGCTGGGCCATCAGATGTTAATATCGAGGGTGGTGTCTAACTTTGTAAGTAAATCACGGCCCCAAATATTGAGGTGGACAGGGAGCACAAAAGGGCGGATTGTAGCAAGGGCACGGCCTCCTGGTTTAGAGACCGTGACCCAAGACAAACTTTGGCGCCCGGGTTTGCTACCCCCAATCCGCCACAACTCTTTAGAAGGAACCGTAGGCCAACTAACCGGCCACTCCAGATCACGAATCACTGTAACGTCAGCTCCAGTGTCCACCAGCCCTGTAAAAGGAACATCATTTAAGAGAAGTGTTAACTGAGGTTTCGAGGGGCGGACTGACATTGTCAGAGCAACAAGTGGAGACGACGCGCTGTGAGACGGCGAGTGAGACAACGTAGATCCAAAGCCTCCTCCACCCCGAGTTCGATCCTCGGCAGCTGGCACCTGATAGGGGACTAAAATCAATTGTGCAATTGACCGTCCACGCGGGAGCGACTGTGGAAGATGAGTCCACACCTAAACCTTAATAATGCCAGTGTAATCAGCATCAATGACCCCTGGAATGACAAAAAAGCCCTGTTTCCCAGCATGTGAGCGAGGGAGAACAAGACCTACAAAGCCGGCAGGGAGAGGTCCCATCACCTGTGTAGGTATGGCACAGACCTCCCCTGGCAGCTGAAAGTCAGTGTCCTCCTGCATGATCAAATCAAGCCCTGCACTTCCAGCAGTCGCTGCCCTCATAGAGTCTACGGATTCCAAGGCAGAGGAGCGATTGCCTGAGTAGGAAACACCCCCGTTTGGCCCTGGGTTCGGGGGGGACCCGTCGCGCGGTTTCCCGACCCGCTACGACACTGATTAGCCCAGTGATAACCTTTCCCACACTTGGGGCACTTCTTTGAGGGTCGGGCTGGTGCCTTAGATGAGCGGCACTCCCGCTGAAAATGACCCTCCTTACCACAGCGGTAACAGCGCTTCCCCTCCTTCCCAGTTTTTCTGAGGGCGGCAGCCAGAACTCCAGCCTTGTGGGCTTGTGTGCCAATGTTCTGGCACGCCCGCAGCATGTCTGAGAGCTCTAAAATACCAGAGACTTGTGCTGCCTGGAGAGCACGGCGGCAATCCTCATTTGCATTTTCAACTGCCAATTTTAACAGGAGCTCGTGAGCTGCCTCAGTGTTATCCACCTGTCGGAGGATAGCCTCCTGCAATCTGTTGGTAAAATCCAAAAAGGACTCTAAGGCACCCTGACGGATACTGACAAAGCTTTTGGTAGGCTTGCCTGAATCCGGGACCTTCTTGAAAGCATGCTGGGCACAGGTGGAAATAATGGGGAAGACGGCCTGAGGGAGTTGAGACTGCATCTCAATAGTAGCAAACTGGCCCTCCCCTGCCAAATGCTCATAAATGATACCATGCTCTCTATATACCTGGGCTTGGCGTTCTGCCATCTGCCGATACTCACTAAGCCAAATAACATACTGACTGGGTGACAACATCATGCGCAGCAGCGTTTTCCAATCCTCAGGGATTAGGGAGTACCCAGCACCCATCCCTTCAATGAGACCACGCACAAAGGTGCTAGTCAGGCCAAATTCACGAATTGCTTTCTTTACCTCTCTAACCACCGAGTATGGCACAGTGGTCCAGGTGCCCACGGGGTTGCCCTGGTCATCATTCTGCCAGGTCACCGGGCAAACGGAGACCAGATCAGCCAGCTCCTCTGCTGTAAGATCTGATCGAGCTTTCGCTGCGTGAACCATTTGTTGCACCAGCGAAAGCTTCTGAGCAGATGCAGATGACTCTCCGGGGGGCCCCATGGGGGGAGGGTGATCACACACCGGCTCCGGTGGGGAAGGCCAGGGAGGCGGTGGTAATAGAGGCACTGGGGGCGAAGCAGGGGGAGGGATGGCTGCAGGAGCGGACGGGGGTGGCAGGATCGGCAGCTCCTCTGTTGGTGCTGAAGAGGGCCTTTCCAAGGCGACACGCTGTGTCGCATCGCCAGGAGGGGGGATGACTGCAGGGGCGGACGGGGGCGGCGAGAGCACCAGCCTCGCGAGGGAGGGTCTGTCTGAGGCGACACGCTGTACCACGTCGCGGCAGAGGTGCCAGGCATGTAAAGCCTGCACGGGTGCCCGAGGCTCTTTGTGCAATGTCTGGCCCAATCGCTCCCAGTCCGCTAACTTAAGGCTTCCAGCTTCAGGATACCACGGGCACTTGGCACGCACCTCCTGTAGCAGGAGAGTGAGTTCTCGAGCCGGGCAGTCATGCTGAGCCTTACGCAGCAAATACTGCAGCTCATTACGGTGTTGCACTTGCAAAGCAGAGAGGGAGCTTCCCATACTTACCACAATGAAAAATACTCACCGGGATCCACGAAGTGGATGAGTGACGCGTCTGAAACCCTTGCCGGGCGAGGTGAGTGCTGAGGGCCCCACGTTTGGGCGCCAGTTGTTGCGGTTCAGTGATGAGACAGAACACAGCTTTATGCAAGCAAACAGGCTGGTCAGCGGAGATGGGCTGTTCTGCCCCCCCTGCCTTCCACCTTCTCCTTTTATTATATTTCTCCCCCTAAACATTACACACTGCTACACAAAGGAATGTATGACGTTGATTCATATGCTTAGTTACCATCCTCTATCTACTACAATCCTGGTTCTCAGGCCTTGAGCCCAGGCTAAAAAAACCTCCCACAGTTGCTGTCCAAACAATCAAGTTCTCAGGGTTCATATCTAGCCCTTGTCCTTGGATAGAGCAATGTGTGCATTGCTCCTAGGAAACAGTCAGGGTGTGCCCCGCCTGCTTCCAGGTGGAATAGCTAGACATTAACCCTTCAGCAGAGATTCTTTGTTTTTATTTCTCAGGAAGGATGAGTTTGTGACTGAAATACTGGACTATGAATCTCAGAAGATGTGAATTCCATTCCATTCTAGCACTGTATAAAAGATCCAGAGCTGCCCAAAGGAGGCTAATATCTCGGCACAGAAACATTGTGAGGTGTCCCACAATTTCACTGGCGTTTGGACTGAGCCCTGAAATTCAAATCCAAACATTCCTAAATGCATGGGATTTTGGTTCAAGCCCATCATAAACCAACACTGTGTTTCCCCTCTTTTCTTTCTCTTTGTCTTAATGATGCCTCATGTTTATACGATGCTTTTCATACCAAAGCATCCGTAGGATCTTTATGAACAAAGACAGGAGTCTCTGCACCCACCGCTGAAATGCTTCTGGGGAGGAACATGACTACTGTTTAAGAGCACACAATGCACAACTCAGCAGTTTAGGCCAGAAAGTGAAGAATATCCTGTCCATGGGAATGGCATAGGGATTCTATGCAGGTAGAATGTGGGAACTTTGCCATAGCAACTTGTTCAAAAACTGCCAGTGGATCCTTAGCAAAACACAGGAGCTAAGGATGTTGTTTGACATCTCATTCCAAAAACAGCACCTCCGGCAGCACAGTATCTCTTAATGCTACTGGGAATGACTGGCTGGTGCTGAGCACGGCACTCAACTTTCCCTCCCAACTTCATCCTTAAAGGGACAATGTGATTAAAAGAACTTTAGAAAAATCACTTCCATCTGACTTTTCAAACTCCTGATGTTCAAGTGGGTTACACTCTCTACAATCCTCTCCTCCCCTGCTTTGTCATTTGAGCACGGCTAGAGCTTCCCTCCTTTGTGAGATAAGAAAGGTGTCACACTTCAACAGCTTATGAACTCTTTGCATGATTTCAGTGTCCTCTTCAGTTTACTAATCAAAACCAGTTTTGCTGTGTATTTCTCATCCCTGGAGGGTGAAACTGTCTTCAGAAAATGAAAGCTCTCATATCTGTTAATGTGTCATCACAACTAATAGCCTGGGGACTGTAAGCAAGTTTAAATATCAGAACAATTTTGCTGGTGATTGTCTGTGATTATGGATTAAGCATGCAGAATTTATAGCATCTGATCTTCAAGCTAGATTGAACATAATGGGCCAGATCCTCAGAGGGTGTTAACTGATGTAGCTCCATAGAAGTCAGTGGAGCTCTGCTGATTTATACCACCTGAGGATCTGGCCCAGGGGGCTTTTCAAAATGTTGTTCAGATAATACATGATAGCATGGGGATGATCCAGCAGCATGCAAAGCATCTCCCACAAGTCACCAATCACACTTAGCTCTGCCGGAGCCCATCGGAGTTCAGGGCACTCAGAATAAGCCTTTAATCCAATTGAGGACCTTATAAATAATGATTGTACTCATGAGTCATGTCACTTCCAAAACTTTTTCAAGAGCAAATCAAAGTGCCAGCATGTACAAAGTCCGTCAAACATAGTAGAGCAGGCAGTTCTTTAGGGATGTGTGCCAGATCTTAGATGGGGCAAACCTACTGCAGTAAGTTGGGTTGCGTGTACTTGGTGCTGCTCTTGTTCAGAATCTTAATGACTCTGTGTCATAGAATCACTACCGTGAACAGAGCAGTTTTACTTCAGTTGTGACTGGTCTGTGCTATCGGAGGATCTAAGTGTCCCCGCCATCCACCCCTCATTGCCACGGTGAAGTTCCCAGTGGCCAGGAAGTCCTATAGATGTGCTAGCGGCCATGTTACAATACTATTGGATTTGGACTCTGCCTATGGTAACCTATCTATTTTAGGTACTCTGAGGGCTCCCATTACTGTAGTATCTGAGCATTCACCATATTTATCTTCACAACATCCTTGTGGGGAAGTGCTGCTATTCTAGTCTATGGATGGGAAACTGAGACCCAGAGAGGCAAGGTGACTTGCTAAAGAACACACAGGACAGCGGTGGCAGGGCAGAGAACTGAGCCATGGGCTCCTATGTGCCAGACTAAGGCCCTAACCACTGGCTCATCCTTCCTCCCTTGCTCACAGTAGAGTAAAGAAAATATTACGCTTTCCCAGAGATTACATTAAAATGATAATGGATCCCACAAAATGAAGCAGGGAGCAGATTAATTCTGAGTGAGGTAATACTTGGATGACCGGGCTGTTATGTAATAATCAAGTTGTCATTGTACATGCAGTGGGATACTATGTCAACGGATGAATTCTTGGATAGGGAAACAGTATTGTTATTTGAGTAAAGGTTTCTTCTTTGGTTGCCGCCCGTCAGTTCGGCAGCAATGATGGAGCCAAATGAAGACTTTCCAACATTTTCTGTCTTGTACCAGCTTCACGGCTTTGTTAATCTTTAAACCTTTTTGACCTCTTTAATTTTTCCCCATGTCTAGCCAATACATCCTCATTTCTAGTTCCTTGTGCTCTGGTATGTATTCCCATTTGTGGTATCCTTTCCGGGTCCATTCTTAACACACATTCAAACCACCGCAGCCATCTTTCTTGGATCATCTGTAACCGCATTATTTCTTGCCTAAGCCATTTTCTTATGACTTCATTTTTTCTTTTTGTCATCTTGAAACTCAGCATTCCCCGCAACCCGTTGATTTCTGCAGTCAATATCTATCATTTTTTGGCATTCCTCATATTCCAACTTGCTGACCCATACAGCAGTATCAGCATGAGAGTTGTCTCATATATGCTGATATTTGTTTTTACCTAAATTTCTTTAGTCTTCCAGCTTCTACAGAGTTTTCCTAATACAGTAGTGGCTAATGCGTAGCTGCACAAAGGAGGCTAATCTTCACAATTGTCACCCTTCAATACCAGTCCTTCAAGGTACACACATTTTTCCACTTGTTCTAATTTTTTTTCTCCGAGTTTGACCTTTACCTCTTCCTCTTGCCTTCCAATTGCCATCATTTTTGTCTTCTCCGTGCTGATCTTCAGTCTGAATTTTCTGCTTTCCTGGTCTACCTTGTCAGTTATTCTCTAAATCCTCTTTGGTCAATGCTGTGAGGTCAATGAGAGCGAAGACTTATCAGCTTTAAAAAAATGTTTGAGGGGAATGAAGTGGTGTAAGGCTCTCAAAAATACAATACAGCATGGTATAAAAGAGATCACAGCACCAAAGGAGCTATAGAAGCTGCCAAGAGTTGGATAGAAGAAAGAGGAGCACAGCAAGCCAGAGGGAGAGACTTGTCTGGAATGAGGCAAATTATACTAAAACTGTGAGCAGATAGTTTTGCAGTAGCAAAATATACCTCTGCCTACTAGAGGGGTGAAGATTAAGGGGCTGATCCTGCCACATATTGAATGATCTCAACTGCCATTGACAACATGGGGAGATGAGAATGCTCAGCCTCTTGCACGATCGGTCCCTCCATTTGTAAAAGTAATTTTGATTCTGCTCTCATTGACGTCAATGTTCAAACTTCCATTGACTGAAATAGTGCTAGACTGGGCCAAGTCAGGTACTAATAAGGTCATATTTAGGACCCAATCCTGTTAGGTGCTCAGACTTTCTGTTTCTTTCAAGAGTAGTGAGAGCTGGCAATGCTCAGCACTCCCCATACTAAGCCCACTGAGTACTGTGTGTAGTTCAGAGTCCCCGGGTTTGAGCCTGCAGAGTGCATGAAGGTTGTGCGAGAGCAGTGCTGAGCCACAGAGTGCTTGTTACTCATGAGTCAATCAAACTAAGAAAGATGAGGGCAGCAGATAATGCAGGTGTTTTGCTATTGGCTGTTAGAGATACGGTTGCATTGAAACTTCCATTGCTCTCGCTTTCTTCTAAGTGCCGCTCATAAGCTCTCTCCAGTGAGCAACAGCTCCTGGCTGGCAGCAAGAGTAACTGACAGACCTATGCACTGGATTACATTTAAATACCTATGCCCTGACCACATCCTTTCTCTGCGCACACATTCCCCCCCCCCCCCCCAGTGCCCAGCTCCTGTTGCTGAATGTGGCATATTTATTTCTCCACGTTGTGCTGAACTACTCCACTCAGGTGAGGCCTGATTAAAGTGCTGAATACCACTGGGACAACCGCATTGACATCAAAGGGAATTGAAGGCGCTCAACACCACGTAGCACATGATTAGCTCATTGCAGAAATCAGAGCCGTATTGAGCAAACATGGCACTCTAGATCTCTTAAAAAAAAAAAAAAGGAGGAATTATGGCACCTTAGAGATGAACAAATTTATTTGAGCATGAGCTTTCGTGAGCTACAGCTCACTTCATCAGATGCATGCAGTGGAAAATACAGTGGGGAGATTTGTTTTTTTTCTCTCCTGCTGGTAATAGCTAACCTTACCTGATCACTCTCATTACAGTGTGTATGGTAACACCCGTTGTTTCATGTTCTCTATGTATATAAATCTCCCCACTGTGTTTTCCACTGCATGCATCCAATGAAGTGAGCTGTAGCTCACAAAAGTTTATGCTCAAATAAATTTGTTAGTCTCTAAGGTGCCACAAGTACTCCTTTTCTTTTTACGGATACAGACTAACACGGCTGCTACTCTGAAACTCTAGATCTCTGTCATTTTGCCAGCAGTGCTTTGCAGCCTGCACGATCAAGACCACTACCCTCTATGATTATTTTTGTTTCAAAGGTAGTGCATTTAGTGCTTCTAAAAATGAGGGGTGGACAGCACTGGCTAGCCCTAGACAGAATGGGCGTGAACCTGCAAGGTACTGATTGCACTTAATGGGAATGGAGAGTGCTCAACACCATAGGGGAGGTGCTCAGTATCTCACAGAATTGAGCCCACTGTAGGTAGCTACTGTATAAGGCTTTGGCCCACAACTTGACATCCCCCAATATTAATTTGCAACTTCACTTTGTTCCAGGCCTGGGATTTTTATTTGATTTGGTTTGGAGCTTTTTTCTTGAGCAGAGACTCAAATCCTGCAATCAATTTTATGTCTGGGACCAATTTCATCACTTTATTATAGGGAAAGCATCATGGCTACCAAAGTGTTTGAGCAGATGGGCAACCCAACTGATTCATGGGTTTGGAGGTGTGATGATATATTTACGTGATGGCCTGGTGTGTAGGTTTGTGATGTGGTGTCAGACTGACACGTGTTTGGGATGATACAACGATGGGAGGATATGAATTCATTCTGAGGTGAGCTTATCTTAAAAGCTTTTTGTAAAGATTCTACTCAGAACTTTCAGGGCCAAGTCCTGGTTAAGCCAGCACAGTGTGGATAGCAGCAGTTACTCACAAAAGGTACTAAGTGGGATCTCTGCTGCCCTAGGGCAGGTTACCAGAAGCAGAGCACTGTGGAACATTGTCTATCACTGGTATCGCTGCTCTGTCCAGGTGCACGGTGCTACTGTCTTGTGCTTGCTGCAGATGCCCACCAGATTTTGATCCAGTCATTTTCATCTTCCACCAAACCATGTGGGAATGCTAAGCCCCATTGTGTTATCATGTGTGTCTGCTAATGCTAGTTCGTGTGCAGAGCCAAGTAATTGTGTGTGGAACTGGCACTGCTTACCCCCTTTCAGACGGCCCTGCCAGCATTGAACCTGAAATATTGTTCTAGGCATTCATTAAGAATGCACTCTGTAGTTACAGTATGGAAAATACACAGAAATCACAAAGCGTAGAGACTCATCCTCTCTAGCCAATCGCTCTCTCTCTCTCTCTCTCTCATGGCAGCCCAGCTTCCTCAGTTCCTTAAAGGCCCCCTCGATACCATATCTTTTCTACCTTTTTCTCCCACCCGGGCTCAGATCTTCCTGTCATTCAAGGCTGCACTCAGCTTGCAAGGTGTGACCTTTACGCTTCCCCTCCTGTGCTGCATGGAGGGAAGAGCTGTGTGAAAACCACAACAGGTGGTTAACTGGGTGTTCGCCCTTTGCCCCTCCTCTGTATACACTCCAGCATTATCTCAGTGTGATTCACCAGCCTCACTGAGATCAGGTCAGTAAGGGTACGTCTACACAGCAATCAAACACCTGCGACTGGCCCGTGTCAGCTGGCTCAGGCTACGAAGCTGTTTAATTGCAGTGTAGATGTCTGGGCTCAGGCTGGAGCACCTGAAGGTCCCAGAGCCCTAGACTCCAATTAAACAGCCCCATAGGCCAACCCACGCGAGCCCAAGCCAGCTGACATGGGCCAGCCATAGGTGTTTAATCACAGTGTAGATGTGTACCCTAAGTGGGTGGCTGTGGGGAGGAGACAGGGAACAGTTGATCTACAGTGCATGTTCTCCCTTCTGTTCTGTGTAAAGCCCACCCATAAAATATGCTGATTGGGCATTTTCACCACATTTTGTGACCCCCCCCCAGGGGAGGAATTACAGAGTGCAGCCTCGGAGCTCAGGGAGCATGTAACCTGAACCCACATCTTGGTGGGTCATTTTGTGTTGGGAAACAAAATGGCCCTTTCCAGGTTTGTGGGACTTCGGGGCTTACGCAACAGACCCAGAACCATCAGCTGGAAAGCTGGAACTGGCACAAACTGAAGACTCCCCTCTGTAGGAGCCTCACAGGATCTGAGGCTGCTCCTTAGAAAATGTCTGAATCCTTCACACTGAAGGGTCTGATACTTTTCGGCTGACTGCGCTGCAAGTAACTTTTTAACTTATATTAAGAATAAGGAAAAAAGTGAAGATGGGGGGTTATTTTGTCTCTGCTTTTGTTCTGAATTATTTATTGCAGTCACTGTTGTCTTCTTTGTAGTCAGGAAACAAAATGTTTTTGTCTTGTTGTTTTTCCTTTTAAAAGAAACAAGATCTGCTCGGTTTTACTTCTCTTACCCATTTGCTGCATAGTCCTATAGTATAAACCAACTTTCCCCACCACTTCATGGGCTGTACCTTGCTGTTCTTATGCAGACAAAGCTCCCACGGACTTCAGTGGGAGTTTGTCTGAGTCAGAAGACACACTTTATATGAAAGGTACATTTATAAACAGTTTATAAAGTTAATACACATTATAATCATGTTACAGACATGAGTAGTATGTTATGGTCATAAGCACATCAGTAGAAACCGTTATTGGCAGTTATAACTAACCTTCTGAGTGATGGACTATAGCATTTGATTAAGCATTTATTAAAACATCTGTTAGTCATTTGTGAGCCCCTTTATAAACTATTTTAAAATGTACCCTTATTATAAAATATGATGGGGGTAAGGACTGGCTCCAATATTAGAAACAAGTCATTTGTAACTAACAATTCACTTTCTAATTCTAGGTTAGCCTGAGGAGAAGGATAAAGAAACTGGCCACCAAGATGGTAATCACTAGTGGGAATGAAGATGATAAAGGCAATCAAGAAAAGGAGAGCAAAGAAGAAACCATCCTGGCAATGCTTGGGATTATTGGAACAATTCTGAACCTCATTGTGATCATTTTTGTGTACATTTACACAACATTGTGAGCCAGAAGGCACACAACGAGAACTGATGAAATGGCCTTTAACGGCGACAACAAACATTGTAGGCTATTGACATGTTGCTTAATCAGAATTGATTCTGTACTATATTACCACATCGTAAAAGCTCTGCCTGCAGGCAACGAAAGCTGAAGCACAATTCATTTAACAAGACCTTTTCACGCAGTAACAAGCTAAACTCTTCTGTCCTGCTCCTTTCCCTTTTTATTTGGGTTTGGCTTTGGGGGAATGACTGCAATTATGTAAGTAGCAGCTTTGAAGAACTCAATCTCAGATACAAACACAATAGAAAGAGACTGTACACTATTTAGAATTACTAATGTATACCGTATACTCTTAAAGATAGCTACATAGCACCGATTTGGGGTCCATTAGGTCAATTTTTTTTTTCTCCTTGACTTTTCAATTTTATTTACATTGAAACTGACAGGCTTTTTATTTAGAATGAACATATGGTGCAATCATGGGAAAACAATTCTGTTGAGCAAGATCTGCCTAAAAACAACAAAATGTTGGGGGAAATAAGTGACGATTATTTTTTCTTTCTCATTTGCTTGACATTTGTGTCTGTTCATACCAATGTTTATAAATATATATTTTTAATAAATGTGCTATATTTTTAGCATGAACCAAATATTTGGAGACACTCTGGTATTCATGCAGCCTGGTTCTGTTTGGTGAAGTGCCCTTTGTTGACTATGGATGGGATGCTCTTCAGCAATTATATACCAATCTTGTTTGCAGCCATTTCATTGTAGTCTGGAACAAACTCACATCATGCTTGACTTGAAGTTGGAATGTCAGCTGAAAAGCATTGCTCTTTAATACAGGAGATGGGAAAACATTATAAGGTGACCTTTATAGACTGGTTGCAGGGACATGGCTCTATTTATAGAACAATGGCAAATGAAAAGGATATTAAGGTATCTCACATGACATTCGAAAACTCATCAAATATATGGTTCTTTAAACCCCGTCCCATTAGATAAGTACCTACATAGGGAGAAGATTTGAGAGTGGAGAGATCTTGAATTAAGCGGACAGGCATAACGAGATCCAGTAGCTGGAAGCTGAAGCTAGACAAATTCAGACTAGAAAGAAGGTGTACATCTTTATATCTTTCTTTAAAATATGCTTTAACTTAACCAGAAGTTGTGGGCTTGATGCTGGAATCACTGGGTGGAAGTCTATGGCCTATGTTTTGCAGGAGATCAGACTAGATGACCACAACATTCTCTTCTGACTGTAATATTTATGAATCTCTGAGTCATTAAAAATTACATCCCACTTCTATCCTCAGATAGCCAGGGACCACACCCATTGACTTCAGCATACATGTCTGTATGAGGATGTAATTGGACCCTTAATTGGTTGGACACAAAATTTCTTACTAAATTATGGACCAAATTGGGTTTTCAGAGACACATGTGGAACCCACATTTAAATCAATGGGAGTTATGTGAGCTCATCTAGGGTGTAGACCAAAGCCACCCATAGTTAATGGAAAGGCTCCCACTGACATCAGTGGACTTTGGATTAGGACCCTAATTCTAGATCCTGCTCCACTGAAATAAATGACAAAACTGCCATTGATTTCATGATGCATGATCTGACCTTAAGAAGGCAGAACTTCACCCTGCACCAGAAGGGCCTAGCCCCAGAAGGCACTCAGCAATACCTCCCAGAAGGGACGTACTTGCTATCTTGTGAAGTCAGGCACTAACTGACAAACATATTAGGAAGAAGGAAAAGGTCAGCGAACAAAATTAAATGAAAGCCAACACAATTTGAAAGGGCAGAGAGAATTGTGTGATAATGATAAAGTGACAGGCCAATGAAGCCTTGAAAGAGTGAACACACGAGCAGAGGTCTGAATAGAAATAGGACAGACTAGGAAGGGGGCTTACGCAATTAGGGGAGTATAAGGCATAATTCATCCATGCTTGTAAAGTGTTTTGATAACAGCTGATCTTTGGGAATGCAAAAAAGTATTATTAATGTGTTTATTGTCAGCTTGATATCACCTGGATCGAGCTGGTGCTGCATCCTGGTTTTGTCATTTTGAAGAATGGGTAAGGTGCTCAGAGAGTGTGTATGGGCATTCTTTCTTTGTTCTGAATCAAAAGCCAATGAATAAACAATATCGGCCCCAGCCCTGCAGTCCTTACTCAGGCAAAAACTGCCATTGATTTCGCTATGTGTCAGCATATCCCTGCTCCATTGGTACTGCCATCCCAAAACGCATGCATAAACTCCTACGGCTGTGTTACCCACCATGAAATCTGTTTGCCCCCTTTCCCACGTTGGGATGCTCCCATCAGTGACAAGCACACCTATCTTCTATATGGCAGCATTGAACCCCTTCCCCAGTGCCTCCCCAAAATGTACCGGGATGATTCTGAAAGTCTGAGGCGCTTACACATCTTATTTGACAGAGGGGATCTCAAACCCAGGGCCAGCCCCAAAAGAAAGGAGCCTCTAATTTGAAACAGCAGTATTTAAATACTGATTGCTTATCTTAAAATCAAAAGCTAAGAACTTGCAGAACCTACTTCTTGGAGATTTAGTAAGATAGAATCAGTCGTGCCAACCCTGAATGTGCAAACAACATGAGACAGGGCCTAGCAAATCTTGAGATTGGTTTAAAACCCATGAAAATGTTGTAAAAATTAATACATTTGGGGTTCTTTTTATTTGCCATCTGGGTTTTGAGCTGTTAGGGTTCACGTTTACAATCAAGAGGGCTAGACACTTACTTTTTTTTTTAAAGGAAAGGCAAGATGATTTTGTAATCACAAGACCCCAGGGGCTGGGGCTTTAAGAAAACCACCAAATATCACAAGCCCCACAATAAAATAATGAGAATTGATGACACTGTAGAATACACTTGTGACCGGTTGCCTGGATGGGCCACACTGAGAATATTATACTCAGGGCAAGGAATAGGGCAGACAATCCCCCAAACTTGTAGTTTGTTCTATAATTAGATTCACCAAGACAATGACAAAACAGTGTCTGTAATACCACACTGGTCACCAAGAATCGGAATACAGTCCCCTTTAAGCATTCCAGCCCTTGACTTCCATCCAGATAGCCAAGTCTAATATAGTGAATGGTTACTGAAAATCTGATTCACCATATGTGAGGTTCACCAGTCCCAAAAGACCAGGCACTGATCCCTAGGTCAACATGAGTCTCCGATCTGACCCAATAATCACGCTGCTGCTAATACTTTAGTAATTAAAAGGAAAGGTTTTAGTCATAACAGGAAAAGAAAGAAAAGAGTTGCAAAAGGTCGAAAGATCAATATACATACAAATATATGTAAAGTCCTTACGTCAGTTTCATAGCAGAGATGGTGAGGCTCCTGATTTGTAAAAGTCTTTCTGGAATAATTTTAAAAGGTCATAGTCCGATAGGCAGTTCAGGTGTAGAGTCTGTTCAAGGTCTTCCATGAGAATCTCAGGGTAATCCAGATTGTTTTAAACCTTCCCTGTTAAAGTTTAAGCAGACCTGAGATGGCAGGATCAGGTCCGGGGCTTTCTTTTATAATCCTCTAGCAAGCTGATAAACCTCCTTACAGCACCTGTCACAACAAGACCTCCCCCCGATGAAGAATAGGCTGCGCAGATTGTTGCTTTGAAGCTAATGTTTCTATCATCTCTGCACACACAGGTAAACTAGTTGCATTCATTCACATAAGGCAATTAGCCGGCAGTTCATTAAAACATAGATAATTAAGCTGAAGACAATGCAAATAATAATATTTGTTTCCTGCAGTATCTTACGTCTTTGATCTTAAGGTTAACTGAACCATTCACACGCATAATATAAGGCCATTAAGATATGAAAGGGAGATAGCATCTACAAACTAATCTTGTTACATTGTTATACGTCTGACAAGATATAGCTAAACGCAGACAAATACACAGCATCTACTCTTGATTCTCTAACAGTACAGGTTTCAGAGTAGCAGCCGTGTTAGTCTCTATCTGCAACAAGAGAAGGAGTACTTGTGGCATCTTAGAGACTAACAAATTTATTTGAGCATAAGCTTTCGTGAGCTACAGCCGTAGCTCACAAAAGCTTATGCTCAAATAAATTTGTTAGTCTCTAAGGTGCCACAAGTACTCCTTTTCTTCTAACAATACAGGAAAACATGTTAAAGATGCTAGTCCACTTAACATGGCTTGGATGACTATCTACAAGCAATGGCCCTGTTTACCATAGCAATACCCCTTTGTTATCTCCTTAAGGGTTGCTCCCAGGTCTTGCTGATTGTTCAGTCTTCGCTGGCTCAGCATTACAACATTTAATATTGCCTACCCCATAGAGCAATTCCAGGAAACTAATTTTAGACATTAGAATAGCAAAGGAGATGACATGAAAAGGTGATATTTTCCAGCCTTTGTGAATGGGGAAGATGAGTTTGTTTCACAAATACTCCATGTTAAGGGCCTGCGGCAGCCCCCATTCAAGTCAGTGGGAGTTTACCAACCATTTCAACGGCAGCAGAAGCAGGCCCTAAGAGAGGAAGGATGGTCTTGTGGTATAAGTGTAGGACTGAGAATCAAGAAAGTGGGGTGTTGCTCTGGCTCTGATTCATACTTCCCGTGTATCCCTAGCAAAGCACTTAACCTCTCTCTACTTCAGATAATAATGTTTATCCTTCTCACGGGGTGTTCCGAGGCTAACAAGTAAATGTTTGTAAAGCGTTATGGAGACCTTGGATGGGGGTGCTATCGAAGTGCAAGGTGTTCTGCTGTTATTTATGCTCCAAATGCAATATCTATATTCTACTACAGCATAGAAAACTATCCAAGTATCAGACTAGCTAGCTCTGTTAGTTGCACATATGCTCCTTGGGGACACCAGACAAGCGTGCACATCATAAGGAGACATCAACAACTGCCCAAATGAAACTAGCTTTGCCAGCCTCGGCAGAACCCAAGGATGAAAAAAGCCATGGAAACTTCAACTACTCTGCACTCTTCCTCCCTGGAAGTGGACCAGTGTGGGGAAGCTTATGCTGCTAATGTCTGTGCTGAACTTGTTTTTTGAGTTAACAGAAGATTTCAGTATCTAGTGTTGTCAATGTCACATTTGTCACTAGTACTAGATCCATTAAGACAAACAGTAATCATTTTCAACTTGTTGAATATTAGCTTTGATTTGTTCATGTAGTATTAATCTTATAGGTATAGCGTATACAGTATGGCCAGCTGTCTATCTGCAATGTCCATATACAAATCCCATGGCTGTATGTTGTACATCTTGCCATAGTGTTTTAATGACCTAGTCCCACATCAAGCTAGGAAGAACACTTCATCCCAGCACGTAAAAATTTGAATGAACACTTATTTCCCATATATTCCTTAATATTTTCAATTTACTGGGTTTTGTTAGCAGATAGAATATTTTTAGAACTGGGGAAATGCTGCTGAAATAGATTCATTACATCTTTCAAATAAAAAACATGAATTTGTTTTGAAGTTGTTTGCTTTCACGAACATCGACATGAGCAAAAGTTTGCAAGAATGTTTATTTGCAGAAGTAACCAAGTCAGAATCAGGGTTTAATGATTTATTTAAGCAACAGAATGTGTTCCAGCCCCTATCAGCACACAGTATAAGTATGGGGATATAACTGAAAGGCTCTGGATTACTGTCTAACAGACAATACTTTGGTTATATAACAGTATATTAATATCTAGCAGGGTGTTCAAATGCAGCTAACGCCCCTTCATTCATACAGATAAAGATGGAGCACTGCATATTGGGAGGGTTGTTTCTGCATACCACACCTCCTTATTAAAGAAGAGAGTTGCTGCTCTGTGCTCCATTTTATGTAAATTAGCAAGTTCCCAAGATGGATCTCAGTGGAGCAAAATTTGGGTGCCCCTCAGCATGGGAAAATCCAGTATTGTGCTTAACTTATTTGTTTGTAAAAGCCCTAACCGGGATTGTAAACAGGAAGGGTTGCCTGTTCAAAAGCACTCAGAGTGGGACTAACTTTGGCCCCAATGAAGTCAACGAGCATTTTACCATTGATGTTAATGGAAAAAGAGTTGGGCAAACATTGATTGCCTTAGAAAATCTCATCTTAAAAATATAGCTATAATATGCTTTATTTCTGCAGCCTTATGCAGCATTTCACTAGATAACATTTATAGCACGGAATGTTGACGAATACTCAAAAATTCATGACTGAAACCTCTAACTTAGAAGAAATGTGCAGCATATCCACCTTTGGCCAGGAAAATGGTAATTAGATGTAAGCAGAGTCAGGATGAGCTCCACCCTGACATCTGGTGGCGAGATGTGGCAAGTTGTGGAAAAGAACTTCAGGGGCTGATCTCATTTGCATAGGCACACCCACCCTGCCTAGAATGAGGCCATAACTGCCCAAATGGTCACTTTGGCTGTTGTGGGATCCCCAGTGTCTCTGTTATTGGGGTGGGAAGAATAAATTGTTATTACCCTGATTATGGGAACTGTGCTTGGAACTGTACTTGGCCTTTTGTTATGATGGAGGGACTCACCATCAACTAAGTAGCACTCGCTAGGTAAGGGACATGGGTTCCAAAACTCTGTGAATTGAGAGAGGCTTGAGATAGGTATTAGTACTTGGTGGTGTGGGCCCCTTTGTGAGGGCCTGAAGCACCAATTGCACCTCTGTCTCTCTCCTCTGTGGAATGTCAGAGCTAATTTTGGGTCTATTAAGAGTCTTGCTACAGGTACTGTGCTGAATTCACTTTGGCCTTATGGTGTACCAGCACTAAGGCTCCCACTACTATGAGCTGGAATCACTGAGAGCTGTGTCAAGTAGTGGGGAACCGGAAGATCTAGAGTGCAGTGGTGCTGTTCATGGATAGGCTGGTGGAGTGTTCGTGAGACGGCGAGGTGAGCTGTGCAGAGCCGTTTGTGAGACAGTGGCGTGTTCGAGAGACGGCGAGGCGAGCTGAGCAGAGCTATTCGTGAGACGGCGGACTGGAGCGTTCATGAGATGGCGAGCTGTGCAGAGCAGAGCCGGTCATGGTGGAGCGGAGCCGGTTGTGAGACAGCAGAGCAGAGCCCTGTGGGGCAGTCAGCTTCAGGACACGTAAGGTGCCCCTTACCTCTTTCCCCCACACACAGGCACATTTTAGCCAGACTGGGGAGTAACACTCTGCAGATGAACTTTTGAACTCTGGGGCTGGACTTTTTGGACTTTGGGTAATTTGTGGATTGCTGGACTCAAGAGATGTTTGGGTTCTGGGACTCAAGAACCCGAGGGAAAGGATGTGGCCCAATTTTCTGGGGTGGGTCTTTGCTCATGGTTTGGTTAATGAACACTAGTTGTGGTGTTTCCCCAATTTAATGCTGATGTCGTTTACCTCATGTTATTAAAGATTCTCTGCTACACCGAGACTCTGTGCTTGCGAGAGGGGAAGTATTACCTCTTTGAGGCACCCAGGGGGTGTGTAAGATTTTCCCAGGTCACTGGGTGGGGGCTCAAGCCAGTTTTGCATTTGCTTTGATGAGAGGGAACCCCTGTGTACTGAACCCGGCCCTTGCTGCTATCAACTTGGCCTTGCAGAAGGGTTACATATATGTCGAATGGTTTACCTACCAAGTAGAACTTGGTACTTGATGGATAACAGTCTTATGTCTGACTGTTGGTTAAGCAGCACCACATCAATGACAAGAGCCTTCAGTTTTGCATTTATCAGGATGGAAGAAAATTAACTGGTGTACAGTGATTTCTGAAGCCTACAATGTCTTAATATTAGCTGAAAACCAACACTGTATGCCTTTGCACATGAAGGGATCTATTGTGTCCTTATAGGTCCCCTGCATCTCTTTGATTTTCATGTTCTTTGAGTATGAAATGGCTTTCTGCAGATTTTCATGTGAGGTGGATGTTACATGAAATTGATATTCCCCTTACTGCAGTCTGGGGCATGTTGCTGGCAGCCTTGCCTGGTCCCATGGATGGTGGGAAGTGCAGAAGGTTTGAAATAAGTAGGGAAACATAGGGAAACAGTGACTCAAACAAATAAGTTACAATAAATATGCTTTGAAAAGGTAAGTAACAGCTATTACCTTTAGTTCTTTGCCCCCTCCATCTGGGGAGTAGGTGGGAGGAAAACTTTCAAAGAAGGAAGAAACAACTATTTTCAGTAGAAATTCTGCAGGTTTGCAAAATTAGGCATATTCTTCTTGATAGATTCATGTGTGCTCCCATTTACACTAATGGGAGTTACATGTACATACTGATCAGAGGAGAAATCTATTTTATAAGGAGAGTGAATGTTTAGACAGAAAGGGTAACACAAGGCCTGATCCAAAGTGCACTGAAACCACTGAGACCCCCACTGAGTTCAGTGGGCTGTGGCTCAGGCCCTAATTGCCTACCCTTAATGATAACTTCTGTAAAAGATTGGAGTCAGACCATATACAGCGCATCCCCTCAGTGCATGGAGGTCCCACCTTGCACATGGATGGTATCTCAGCTTCTTTCACAGAACTCTCTCCCCTTCTTGTGGCTCCCATGGGCCAGAGAGAGCTGAAGGCAGGGGGGGCAGCAGAGGAGCTTACCTGCTGACTTCTCCATGCTGGACAGCTGGACCCAGAGGAACAGTGAGAGGGCCAGAGGGAGTGGGGGATGCTCCACTGGCAAGGATGACCCCAACAAAGAGGCTGTGGGAGTTTCTGCTGGGGAGAGCAGGGTTGGTCTCCAGTTGGAGGGGCTAGGGTGGCTGTCATGGCAGCGAGGGATAGAAGAGGACTGACAGAGTCTGGGCTTGGTGAAAGGGACCAGTGTGCGATATGTGGGGCACCTAGTGGTGAGATATCTTGGGATTTCAAAGACTACTTGCATTGGGGTGATAGATGGACTGTTTGGGATTTTATTATGGACTGTTTTGAACAGATTCGACATGTGGGGGGGGGCATGCAGGGTCACACGCGCCCCCCGGTTTGCTGCTTGCCTTCTACTGAGCATGCTCACACAGACTGAGCATGCTCAGTAACACTGCTGAAGTCAGCTGCCTTCACTCTTGCCCTGCCCCGCCCCACACTCTGGGGAGGTACCAGGTGTCTCTGCTTTTGAACTCTGTTCTGGTAATAAACCACACTGATGGCCTAAAGGATAAGCTTGCCTGGAGTCCTGGGGTTACCTGAGGTGAGAAATTGAGACTGAGCGTCTCAGAGCCATCCCTGGCCAACCCTGCTACACTGAAGCCTAGGTGTGACTTGGTATCTATAGTTCTTGCAATCTTAATAGAACACATATTTTTTAATATTGGTGGCTTTGTCACTTTTAATATGTGTATTATAATTTCCCATATGCATTTTCAGTTTTCATTGTGTTGCCTCTTTTTTTCCAAAGGCCAGTTCTGTTTTAGCTTTGAAGGTCTCTCACTCACATCTGCAATAGAGCACTTCAATACTGAAATGCTGGTGGTGGGTTCTCTGTGAAAAGAATGACGGTAATATTATCAATAGCCTATTTGCTCTTGGCGCAAGCAGCAAAATTTATATTCAACATATTTTTCACATCGGTTCACACTTTTAGCAATATTTTAAAATATTTGGATGCCATAATTCCTAGTGCCTAAAGAAACCATGTGGGGCAAAAGAAATTCTATGGTGCACAAGGTTCTTTGATTCAATATTATTTTCAAATTCCCATCAATACATGCATAAGAGTCTAAACTACTTGCATTAATTTAAGAATTAGGACATATTAAATAACTATCTCTTAATAGATTTGCATTCCTTATGTGGGCCCACATTCTGGATCACTCCTGCTGTTTTGCCATCTTTCTAGTTACTGTTACATGTTACACTTTGCAGGGTGCTGTAGCAGTATTAACTAATTAATGCCACTTATAATTTTTGTTGCATTTAAACAAGGATAAGCCTGTGATGCAGTGTACTTCACACACCAGCTCCGAGAGAGCTGAATTAGGCTGGTGGGCCCAATCAGCCAGTTAAGTGGCAAATGAGGGAGATTTAGGCGGTGTGAAGAGCCTTGATTAGAAAGAAGCTCAGTTGTGAGGGAACAGGCCTAGGCTTTTATAAAGCCAAAAGGCTGGAAATAGCAAAGGGGGAACAGCAGGGAGGGAGCCTGCAGTCCCCCTTCTGAGGTAAGGGAGAAGGAAGAGGAGAAGAAGCCTGGTAGGAAGGAGTCCAAGGTAAGAGGGTGTAGATGCAGACCTTAACTGTTCACTGCAGGGCCCTGGACTGGACCCAGAGTAGAAGATGGACCTGGCTTCCCCTATCAACCACTGCAGCATGGTATTGCTAAGGGCAGTGGATATGAAGACTGCTGGAGTGACATAGTTAGGGCTGCAGGTGTGAGGACTGCCTGCGCTGCTTGTGGAGAGAGACTTTGAAAGACCACCCTGGCTGGGGGAAACCACTGAGTGAGCTGGCCAGAGGGCTGAGTCACAAAGAGGAAGCTGGAGCCTGCAGCTCCTGGCCACAGAGTGAGTACAACAGCAGGAAGGGACATCTGCCTCGCAGAGCTAACTCCCAGCACTGCCAGGAGAAGATGCCATCCAGAGGTGAATAGAGTGCCCACGTCACAAAGCCTTTGTCCAGTGCATACGTAATCTCCTATTATGAATATCCACAAGAAAGCTCCAGAGGAGAAACTCTCACACCCAACTCCCACCATCACACAGTATAGTAGATTATGCAAAAATGATTACCTATTTAGATGAAAGCCACATTGCTTCTAAATACAAAATAGGGGCCTGATCCTGCTGGTTTCTTATATGGACATCTCCAATCGCCTTTGATAGGAGGTCTGGGTATGAAAGGCTTACAGGTTTACACTCCACGTTGTTTGTCGGAAGCTGAATTCAACTGTCAGGCTTTTCAGAGGGGTGTGTCTTCCCTGCTCTGGCAGTGATAGATGCCTCCATCCACCTTCCTACAGCAGAGCAGGGTAAAGACTCCTTGTGACATGTACCTTGATACTTGCAGAAAGGAAATGTGTAGGTATGTGAGATCTATCACCCTGAATCTGCGGTGTCACCATTGATATTATACTGATGGCAAGGTGTAAATCTGGTGTAACTCCACCAAAGTCAGTGGAGTGACTCCAGCTAGATGATGGTGAGTGTAGAACTCTGGCCGTGGTCTTTGGGAACATTATTGTACAATAATACCTCTCTCAACCTTTTATAAAGGTTGATCAGTATTTTTGCTTTTCAATCTTTACTTGAGAATGAGAGAGAATTAAATATGGACAGGGAATCCAGTAGCTAACTTCTAGCTCACTGTCTCCCTGTTCCAGATCATTGTGCACTGAAATAATCATTCCAGGTGGAAGGCATGGAGACTCTCTGGCCTTGTTCACTTTACAACTTGGCATTTTAAAATAAATTAACATCTGCAAAAATAATTTACTGGGATCAATCCAATATATGGGCCTGATCCTGCAAAACATACATATCCTTGTGCAGAGGGTACACCAGGGGAAGGCTCCTAGGCCCAGATCCTTGTGCAGAGGGGAGAGGGTGCACAGGGGAAGGCTCCTAGGCCCATATCCTTAAAAGTATGTAAGCATTGCTCCTTTCAGTGGTGCAGCACTGAGCTCCATGGAGCGACTGCCCAGTGGAATCTTCAGACTTGAGCTAGGTGCCCAGGATCCCCACACAATGCCTGGGGAGAGCGACACCTCCGAAATCAGCAAGCTGAGCAGGGAGCCACTTAAGTTATCCAGCAGTGAAATGCTGAGGAATGGGGCTAAATTGTCTGATCTGGTGCCAAAGAGCAGCACCTCCTTCCACTCAGGGTCCTCCCCTAACCCCTCCTGGAGTTAGCAGGACTGGCTGTAGGCACCAGCAAAGCAAGCACGTGCTTGGGGTGGTACAATCGCAGGGGCAGCATTCCAGCCATCCTTTTTGTTTGTTCGTGTGTTTTTTGCTTGGGCAGCATTCCAGCCTGGGCAGCATTCCAGCCACCCCCCTCTTTTTTTTTTTTTTTTTTTGCTTGGGCAGTTGCACTCTTGGAGCTTGGGGCGGCAAAAAACCTAGAGCCGGCCCTGGGAGTGAGATGGCTAAGCCAGGTCAGCCTCTTAGGTAGCCCATGCTCTAGGAGCCAAAACCATCTGTTTATTTCTCTCTCTCATACACTCAATACTTCTCTCACACTCACCTTACATTTCCCTGTGGCCCTGGCTGTCTTGTGTGTGGGTGCTATGCTGCTTCCATTTATTAGTGGCCTACAGCCAGCCCCACTCTGGTTATTTCTATATTTAAACATTATGGGGTTGCTCAGATGCTGTGGTGGTGCAAGCCATCGGCAATGAGAATCAAAATAGAGACGATGGATATTTCTTTGAGAAATGACTATTTGGCTCTCACAATTACTGAGAGGAGTATTTAACCAATTGACAGAGATACACTTTAATTCAATCCATGTACAAGCAGCCATCACCAAACCAGGAGCCATTCCCTGGCCTGGATTTTCCACTGCATAGCACCTTGTGCCATCTATTGTTAAATAGTGTACAGTTGTACCCCACTGGCTGAGTTGCATTGTATACTTGCTTTGCTCTAGTGTAAATGGCGAGGACAAGGGGCCAGGCCTAGGAGGATCAAGGCCATTATATCCACTGTTTTGAAAGGCTTGATATCAGCATTGTGAGCCTCTGAGGAAAGGCATCTGTCTGTGACTGTCATAGGTTTCCATGGCGCTTATCTATCATCCATTTGCAGCAGAACTCTCAGTTTTCAAGGCTGTCTGGGATATGCCATTTCAAAGAGAAAGCTTATCGCGTCTTTGATTGTCAGGATTTAAAATACTATATAAAGGAATCTAAAAAAACTCTGTGTAATGTGTGTGTGTATATATATTATATAAATGGTAAAATAGCCTTATTCAACACTGAGACTTGTTAAAATGTACCCAATACAAATTCAAGTTCCCTCAAATATATTTTTTTTAATTGTTGATCTGATGAGCCATGACAACTATCATTCCTTCAGTTCAGATGGTCTGAAAAAATATGCTCTGGACCAGATGACATGGAGAAGACTGAAGGTTTTAGTACCTTTTTTGCTTCAGTCTTCGCTAAAAAGATTATCTGTGACCAAATGCTTAACACAATTAATATTAACAAAATGGGGGAAGAACAGGTTAAAGACTATTTAGATAAATTAGATATATTTAAGAGCTTGTCTACATGAACATTTAGTTCACAGCAAGCTGGGGATGAATCTATCCCACACTAACCTGCCATGGACTAACTGTCCCTGTGCACCCTTCTGATGTGAATTAATAGTTTAATACACTTTTGATTAGTCCCATTTCAAAGAGGTCTAGATCAAAGCACATTAATGAACTATTAGACCATAATAGCCATAATGGGTCAGACCAGTGACCCATATAGCCCAGTAGCCTGTCTTCTGTCAGGGGCCGGTGCCAGGTGCTTCAGAGGGAGTGAACAGAACTGGGTAGTTATCAGGTGATCCATCCACTATCATCCAGTCCCAGATTCTGGCAGTCAGAGGTGTAGGGACACCCAGAGCATGCTGTTGCATCCCTGACCAACTTGGCCAATAGCCATTGATGGATCTACCCCTAATTCTGTTTTGAACCATGTTATAATTTTGGCCTTCCCAGCATTCCCTGCCAATGAGTTACACAGGTCGACTGTGTGCTGGGTGGAGAAGTACATCCTTATGTTTGTTTTAAACCTGCTGCCTTTAATTTCATTGCGGGACCCCTGGTTCCTGTGTTATGAGAAGGGGTAAATAACACTTCCCTATTCATTTTCTCCACACCGTTCTTGATTTTACAGACATTCTATCGGATCCCCCCTTAGTCATCTCTTTTCTAAACTGAACAGTTCCAGTCTTTTTAATCTCTCCTCATAGGGAAGCTGTTCCATACCCCTCATCATTTTTGTTGCCCTTCTCTGTACTTTTTCCAATTCTAATATATTTTTTTGAGATGGAGCAACCAGAACTGTGCACAGCATTCAAGATGTGGATTTACTATGGATTTATGTAGTGGTATTATGGTATTTTCTGTCTTATTATCTGTCCCCTTCATAATGGTTCCTAACATTCTGTTACCTTTTTTGACTTCTACAGCACACGGAGCAGATGGTTTTAGAGAACTATCTACCATGACTAAAAGATCTGTCTTGAATGGTAACAGCTAATTTAAACCCCATCATTTGTATGTATAGTTGGGATTATGTTTTCCAGTGTGCATTACTTTGCATTTATCAACATTGAATTTCAGTTGTCATTTTGTTGTCCAGTCACCCAGTTTTGTGAGATCCCTCTAACTCTTACTCAATTAGTTAAGTCCAAAGCTGACTGAACTTTGTATCGTCTGCAAATTTTGGCACCTCAGTGTTTACCCCTTTTTCCAGGTCATTTTTGAATATGTGGAACAGCACTGATCCCAGTAGAAAACATTGGGGGACCCTGCAATTTACCTCTCTCCACTGTGAAAACCAACCATTTATTCCTACCTTTTGTTCCTATCTTTTAACTGGTTACTTATCCATGAGAGGACCTTCCCTCTTATGCAGAGGTGACATGTAAGTGTTGATAGTGGAATAGAGGAGGCCACGTATTTTGAACCCACTCCCTGCAATCAATCAATCAATAAAACCCTGGCAGAAATCGGGGGGTGGGGGGCCAGAAAGGCACATGACCCTGCATGTCCTCCCCATGCATTGCCTCTTTCTTATTCCATGACTGTTTAGTTTGCTTAAGAGCCTTTGGAGAGGGACCTTGTCAAAGATTTCTGAAAGACCAAGTTCACTATATTCACTGAATCACCCTGGTCCATATGCTTGTTGACATCTTCAAAGAATTCTAATTGATTGGTGAGGAGGTATGATTTCCTTTTATAAAAGCCATCGTGACTCTTCCCCAACATATTGTGTTCATCCGTGTCTGATAATTCTGTTCTTTACTATAGTTTCAACCAATTTGTATGGTACTGAAGTTAAGCTTAATGGCCTGTAATTGCCAGGATTGCTTCTGTAGCCTTTTTTTAAAAATTGGCATTACATTAGCTATCCTCCAGTCCTCTAGTACAGGGGCTTATTTTAAGCGATGGATTACATACCATAGTTAGTAGTCCTGCAATTTCATATTTGAGTTCCTTCAGAATGGTTAATGTGCATTAGCAGGGTCCACATGGATAGTTCGTCCGCGGCAAGGTAGTGTGGGGTAGATTAACATCCCAGCTTTCTGCAAACTGATATGACATTTCTACACCAAAAATGGTGGCAGTGCCTGATGAAATTCACTCTAGGGTACTTAAGGAACTATCTGAAGGAATCTCAGAACCCTTAGTGAGTGTCTTTGAGAACTCAGAGAGGATGGGTGAAGCCTCTGAGGACTGGAGAAAGGCAAACTTAGTGCCTATATACCAAGGGAATTAAAGATCATGCAGCCTAACTTTGATACCTGGAAAGATTCGGGAACAAATTATTAAATAATTGATTTTGTTCGAGCTTAGATGATGATAATAGCCAACATGGATTTGTCAAGAAAAAATCATGCCAAACAAATCTAATTTCCTTCTTTGATAGGGTAGCTGGCCTGGTGGATGGAGGCGGGGGGAAGCAATAGAAGTGTTGTATGGGCTTTTGAGACAGTCCCCTGACATTCTCATAAACAAACTAGGGAAATGTGGTCTTGCTGAAATTCCTATAAGGTGGGAACATAACTGTTTGAAAGATCATTTTCAAAGAATAGTTATCAGTGGTATGCTGGCAGACTTGGAGGACCTATCAAGTGGCATGTCACAAGGCTCTGTCCTGGGCCCTGGGCTAGTCAATATTTTCATTAATGAATTGGATGATTCTGGAGAGTATGCTTTTAAAATTTGCAGATGACACCAACTTGGGAGAGGTTGCAAACACTTTGGATGACAGGATTAAAATTCAAAATGATCTTGATAGATTTCAGACCAATTCTCCAATTTACAAGATGAAATTAAATAAAGACATTTTATCAAAGTTCTACAATTAGAAAGGATAAATCAAATACACAACTACTAAATGGGGAATAACTGGCTAGACAGCAGTACTGCAGAAAAAGATTTAAGGGTTATCGTAGATCACACATTGAATATGAGTGTGATGCTGTTGTGAAAAAGGCAAATACCAATGGGTTGCATTAATAGAAGTGTCATATACAACACATGGAGGTAATTGTTCTGCTCTACTCAGCACTGGTGAGTCCTCATGTAGAGTACTGTGTCCAGTTTTGGGCACCCACTTTAAGAAAGACGTAAACGTAAAGAGATGCCAAAGGAGAGCAACAAATAGGTGAGGTATAGAAAACATGACCTCTGAGGAAAAATTTGGGTGTGTTTAGTCAAGAGAATAGAAGGGGGGGGGGACGACACCGACATAAGTCTTCAAATGTGTAAAAGGCGGTTAGGAAGAAGATGGTGAGCAATTGTTCTCCATATCCACCGAGCATAGGACAAGAAATAATTGACTTAGTTTATGGCAAGGGAGATTTTGATTGGATATTAGGAAACACTTTCTAACTATAAGGATGGCTAAGTATTGGAACAGGTTGCCTAGGAAGGTTGTGGAATCCCTGGCCTTGGAGATTTTTGAGAACGGGTTAGACAAACACGTGTCAGGGATGGACCATATATATTTTTAATCCTGCATCAACACAGGATCTAGAAGGGTGGATTAGATGATCTCTTGTCCCTTCCAGCCCTACATTTCTATGATTCTATGATCATGCTACTTGTCTCTCCAGCAGGGACATAGGCGAGTGATATGTTGCACCTCCACCTCCAAATTCTCCAGCACCTGAGCATGCTGCCTCCCTACCTTCCTTGGGCTCAAGGTGGGAGGGGTCGTCAAGTTCCTGCATTTCTTGTGTATCCAAAAGTCTCAACACCTTCACTTGGAATTTTGGGTGTGTAAAAAATGCAGCATCAAGCACAAGGACTAGAAATCAAATCAAAACCTTCTGTGTAACAACTCAGAGCACTGCACACAGCATTGGCCCATGTATTGCAGGGAATGCTCCTGAAATGGCAGGATGATGCACTAAGTGATCTACATTAGGGCCAAAGTTTTCAAACCTAGGTGCCCAAAGGTTGGCTCCTAAATCCATAGCTAGGAACTGACATAAAAGTTTTGTCTGATTTTTTGTAGGTGCTTAACTCTTGTATTATCCCATTAACTTCAATGGGACCTGTGGTTGCTCAATACCGCTGAAAAACAGGCTGCTATTATTTAGTTGCATAAATATGGATTTAGGAGCCCTAACTTCAGTCACCCATGTTAGAAAACTTTGGCCTAGATCTCTTCTGGTTCTGATTTGAGATATTCTAACCACAAACCCATCTGGAACTTTCTCGCTATAAACAAAATATTATCCATTATTTATAAAGAATTTTAAAATGTTCAACAAACCAGTATGCCACTAAGCAATTGACTGAAAGCTACTGAATATGTGAGGTTTGTGTTAAAAGTTACAACAAAATATGTAAGGTTTAAGATGGGACTTCTGTCAAAAGGATGGGTTAAAGTCTCTGTCTCTGCCACTCAGGAGTCATTCTCTGTGTCTGTGAACAAATGGCAAGTACATTACAAGATTTATGTAAAATCCAATTCTGACTGGCGTTGAGTTCTCAAATAGATTAGGGAGAAAGTAAAAATCTATTTCGTTTGAGTCATTAATATGACATGTAGTATGGTAATAATGCTGCTCTGAATTTCTTTAGCACCATCCAGCCATAGCACTCAGGGATTTATAAACATTAGTGAATTAAGCCTCACAATGCCCCTGTGAAGTGAGTAACTTTTATTAGCCTAATTTTCCAGATGAGGAAACTCAGGCCCAGAGAGATTAAATGACTTGCCCACGTGTGATGGGATGTTCTCCCTACACCAGCCTGGAAAGGGTGAAAGAAGCTGAAAAAAGGCCAGTTAGCGTAATAGGCCACACATGAGGGGTTTAGGTTGGAGAAGCAACCCCTGATGGGAAGACGGAGCTCAGCTGAGTAGGTGCTGCCTGGGCTAGCATAAAGCCAGGAAGCTGGCAGAAGAAATGGCTGCAGTGAGGAAGTCTGTTGCCATGGCATTAGAGAGGGACCCACCCACCCACAGACCAAGACCCTGACCCTGGTCCTGGTCCTGGTCCTGGTCCTGAAGGAAGAGTGTACCCTGAGGGGGGAAGAAAGCCTGTGGGAGGCAGAGTAGGAAGCAGCCCAAGGAAAATGTCAGCAAGATTGGGGATTGAGTAGACCTTGGCTGCATGTTGTACGGCCCCTTGTCTGGAACCCAGACTAGTGGGTGGGCCTGGGTTTTCTTACCAGTCACTGACAGAGCGGTAATGTCTGGACAGCAGGTCCAGTGAGACTCTATATCCAGAAGGGGAAACTCCAGAGTGACCTGGCCAGAGGGCTGAGTCACAAAAAGGAAGCTGCCCCTCTCTCAGTCCAGGAGCTGCTGCAGAGTGAGACAGGATAACAGGGGAGAGACTACAAGAGGTGTCAGGCCTGGAAGACAGCTAATCCCCAGAACAGCCAGAAGGTGGTGCCACCTGCGGTGAGTAAAGCACCCCCTTGAAACCAAGGCTTTGGGACCACTCTGCAGCTGCTGCCCCAGTCTCTGGGCTCTAGCATCTCCATTCCACAGAGGGCAATGGCCAATGGATCTCACTGTCCTGATTTCTCCAAGTATCAATAAAATATGGCTTTCTATGGATGTAATAGGTCTTCAGTACCCCTTCAGTGGTAAACAGGCATAGTGCTGGCCCGCTGCTCAGGGGTGGATTATGTCCTGTATGCATGATATACAGCCTGGAATGTTCATATCATCTGATGCCTGTAACAAAGCACAAAGGATGAAGATAAAATAAGAATGACTATTCATTTGAATTCTTGTGCCCATGATTAGTTTTAAAGCCTTAGTGTCCAGGATGAACACAACTGGGGGTGGTTTGGGATTTGTAAAATGAGCATCATGAGGTTTTAGATCCAGGTCCCATGTTATCTGAACACTGACTTTAATTCTCATTTTCATGGGGATGGGATTCAGCTATGTGGTGCTGGCTTTGACCCATCTCTGCAAAACCAAAGTTGTTAAAAAGCCATACAGAATCTCACATGTGTTTTGCTTCCTTCCCAGAGTGTTACAAGGCACCTGAAAACAATGACCCATGGTGCTGGGAGTCCACTGCCTGGGAAACTAAATAAAGAAAAAAATCAATAAACATGTGGACTGTTCCTCCATCAGTCTGTGCTGGGATTAGTGCAATATTTACTGATGTGTGACTAACAGTAAGACAGAGTCCAACCAGCACTTTCAAATATCCTTTCAGATCAGTAAGTGTTTATTTATAGTCCTCGTCCCCTGGACAGAAGATGCCATTTTTTTTCGACCAGATGGTTTCTTCCTTCTGTGCTTCTCTTTGCCCATCAAGTCCAGTTTAATAATATTATTGTCAATCTGTCACTGCAAACAATAAATATGTTTCACAAAGAAATGAAATAGTCCAGATGTAAAAGTGCAGTACGTGACATTCCATGTTGATCCACTCAAGCTGCATAGAACAAACTGTATGGACTCCTGGTCGCAGCATCAGCTTTTTAGAACCCATTATATCCCAAGGAGTGGCAGAAGTATATAGAGTGTATGTCCAAAGGCTGTTTAAAAGCTGCTTTGGAGAAGGTATATACATTGTGCAAAAGATAAATGGATTCATTCATTGAAATAACTTTCCTTTGGAAAGATTTATTTGGGGGGGGGGGAATTACAATGATGGGATAGATACAGGGTCAAATTCCTCAGCTCCACTGAAGTCAACAAGGTTCTATGGTTGTAATTGGAGGTAGAATTTACAATATAGGGCCTGATCCAGGAAAACATTTCTATTTACACTTAACACGAAGCATCTGAACGTCCCACTGATTTCATTAAACCAATGCTTAACTGCTCTGCTTGATCAGGGCTGGTGTGTCCTGCATTTTTACTAATGCACTAGATGCACTTACTGTGTTTTCCAGACACTTTGGTACCTTTTGATGAGTGCTTCTCTCATATAGAGAAAGGGAGCAGATGACCTAAAACACTCCTCCATGTCCCAGTCACCTCTTGTCATTACTGCAACCTCCTCCCCTTCGGTTTCCCTGATCCTCACATCATCCCTGTCGAGTTCATCTAAAACACAGCCGCTGAAATTATCTTCCTCACCATTGGCACCACGCCATTAGATCCACTTTGACATCTGCAGCTGTCTTGGATTTGCCTTCAAAGTCCAGCCCAACTACCCTGATCTAGGTCCCATCCTCCCACATTTCCTCCACTGTTGCCTTTGGTCAGCAAGTGGCACCAGCCTTAAGGCCCTGTCATCTTTCTCCCATCCTGTCTGTGTGTCATCTTCCATTTTGCTCCCTGTATGTGTGAAATTCCCTGCTTCCCTGCATCTCTGTTCAGCAGGCCCTACTATTCACATCCTTCCTACAGACTCTCTTCTTCTGTGTTGCCTGCAAGAAATGGATCAAGAGTTAATAATTATGCAGTGAATAACCAGAACCAAATAATCCCCTCCACGTTCTTTACACCTGTTTGGGCTTCCCAGGTGTGTTTGTCTTCTCTGTATCTGTGTCCTAGGAAAGATTGCCACCTCTAAGATACCAAAAATAAAATAAAAATAAATGGGGGGGGGTGTATCTAGGAGCTCATAAAACTGGGCAGCTGGCACAGTGTGATGAGCACCCGTACAGATTTCCCAGGACAGCTACCTCAAAAAAATGATGACCCTGGGAAAACCTGGACAGGTGGCAACCCTACTCTTAAGCCTCATCTGCACTGCAGCTGCGGGTATGATTTGCAGCTGGTATGGATGTACCCATGCTAGCTTTAATCTAGCTAGCTCAGTAAAAATGGCAGTAAGGACATGAGTGAGACATAGGCACAAAAATACACACACAGTTATGAAAAATGTGGCCTATAATCAGCATCCACAGTCTTTTGGAATTGCTGGCAAATAAATAACAAACCTATTTGAATTTTGTACTTGAGTCACAATGTTATTTGAAGAAAAACAACCGTTGGGTCCCCTGGTCATTTTTTCCCCTTTTGTGAACACTTTGGTCAAGAGGAAAAGCACTGCAAAATATTTCACTATCAGTTTTAATAAGGTCTCTGAGGTCCTTGATAAAGCTACTTAGAACAATGATGCAACTGGGCTTTATTGGCTGTAGCTCTCTGGTACAGTCATACTCTTATGGCAGTTTTAGTTTTTACAGTATTAAACTAGTGACGGCTGATCAAGTTGATTTCATGCTTAACGGGTCCAGGACTAAACTAATCTAACATTTGTAGCAATTTATAAAGAAGATGCTGTCCAATAAAGCTGCCTACTTGTGATTCCTGCGGGGGTTGGTTTCTTTCTTTCTTTCTTTCTTTCTTTCTTAAGAACTATTTTCATTTCAGTTGATCAAGAAAGACTCAGAAAAACTTAGGATCAAATCCAGTTGGAGTGTCTGGGACTCTTAAGTACCTAATCACAAGGGATGCTGCCATCCTCAGCCATGATGACTAGTACTTCATTCATGGAAGCCCTCCTTATGAAGTCAGAGGAACTATCTGTGTAAATAATCTCACAAGAGGAGACTGAAAAAGGTTGCTTTGTTTGGCCTAGGAAAAGGAAGTCTGAGAGGGGATATGATTGCTCTGTCAAGACACATGAAGGAGAGGGGAAAGGGGATGAACACCAGAGAGAAAGAATTATTTAAGATGAACAGTTTTGGCACAAGAACAAATGAGTATAAACTGATCATGAATAAATTCAGGCTGGAAACTAGAAGAAGGTTTCTAACCATCAAAGGAGTGACGAACAGCTTCCTAATAGGATTGATGGGGGTAAACAACCTGACTAGTTTTAAGATGGATCTTGATAATCTTATGAACAGGATTATATGACTGAATTGCCTGTGATAGAAGGGGACTGGACTCTATAATCCAGGAGGTCCCTTCCCGTTTTATGTTCCTAATAAGTGCTACTTAGCATGAATAAGAGTTGCAGAACTGGGCTGCAAAGCAATCTTGGAAACAAGAATGAGCAAAATAAAGACTCTTTAGTGAAATGCCAAGTCTCATGCAGTGCTTGATTATTTTTACATGTGCATTTGTTTAAGTTCTCTGGGGGGGGGTTCAGTTAATTTAGGGCAATATTTGTTTCATTCTCCTTGCTGTATGTAGAGCCCTGTTATAGAATCAATAACTTTTTTTAGAAAGAGAGCCTCTGAAGAATTCCTGCAAAGTAGTGTGGATTGGAGATGGACTAAAATCTGGGGTTTTTAAATATGCTCCAAGGAGAATGGTTTAATGCATGTTGAAAAGAACATCTTCTCTAACATGCCTGCCTTCTGTTCAATGATCAGTAGCTCATATTTTTAAATAGCCTTTGGTCACTCATGCTCAGTGGTGTTCTCCAGTGGCAATCACAAATGTAAACTTAAAGAGAGAGAGAGAGAGAGGTGCTCCACTTTGGAATTAACAGCACTGGGCCATCTGCCAATGTTTTTGGCCATTACCTTTCCACTCACATAATGGTGGGGTGATATATTTCATCAGTATCCTTTGCTCTTTTAGGGCTGGGTTTAGGGATAATAGCACCTTGGGAGAACTTGTATTTTAGCGCCACTGGCCTCTGCTGCCTCCCCACTCGTCCCTCCATTGCCCTGAGCTCCCTTCCATATCCTTGGACTCCAGGCACACTCCCGCTCCCTGCCTCTTGACCATGGCACCCACCTGTAGGGCTGGTCCTGACCTGCAGGGACTCACATCTGGATGGTAAGATGATGGGCATCATATGAAATCCCACAGCAGTCACTTTGACTCCCCCAACCAATGCTACAGGGACCCCCTCATCTGGTCATTGAGCAGGACAGCCAAGATGATATGGCAGGCAGTCTTCCACAGTCTGACCGGGTGAGCGGGCTCTGGGACAGAGTCATACCTCTCCCCCACCTACCAACCTCTCCCACTCAGCACAGCATCCAGCTCCTCTTCCAGAGCCCCAGAGGGTCAGCAGCACAAGGGAAGATGCAGCAACAGGAGGACACTGGAGGGCTGTGGTGGCAGGGGAGCATGGTGACCTGAGAGCCCCAGAAAGCGGGGAGGGAACCAGAGGAGTGCAGATAGAGTCACACTGGAGTGGGGATGCAAAGGGGGGTGGTGATGTGGGGGCTCCAGAAGGGCAGATCTCTCCCCACACCCCAATACTGAGCATCACCAATGTTCAAGTGCCCCTCCCCAGTCCCAAGGTGTGTTATTGGGGAAGGTTAAAATGCAAATGCTCCAGTGCACTGGAGGTACCTAGGGTGAGTGGTGATGGTGGAAGGTTGACTCCCAGTGGGCAGCATCACTTTCATTCAGGCCGCCAATGGAAGGAGGAACAGCCCAAGCTTGGACAGTCTCAGAGGGTGAGGGGAAAGAGCCCACAGGCTTGCAGAATGCAGACGTGGAACTAGGATCTGGACTGGGAAACCAGATGGGGTGATGATCGGGGGCCTCTGCTCAAGACCAGGGAGGTGGGTGCTCATGCCACATTGGGCCACACCGTGCAGACAGTAGAGGGAGCCTGAGCTCCTTGTCTCTGCACCACGGCACCCCCTGACTATGGTGCCCTGGGTGGACGCTCCGATCACTCAACCCTAAGGCCAGCCCTGCTTGACTGCCAGTGAAATGCAAGGTTTCCACTGTAAAGATACTGCAGATCTATTGCACTGAAGATGCCAAATGATTCATTTTCAGATACTTACATTCGGAATCAGACAAAACTATTGTCAAACTCTTGTATCCTGCCTCACCGAGGGCCAATTCCTGAAGTGTTTATAAGAGGTTCCTGATCCATCTGAATCAACTTTAAAGTGAGACTAGGTGTAATGGGACCTTGAGCCCTTTTAAAAGTGGCTTCCAGCCAGGCATGGCCCCAGTTCTGCCAGGAAAAGTGAATTCGGGGCAATGCCATGTGGGTCAGCAAGGAATGCTGGGAAAGACAAGACTTCTTATAGCAAGTTACCTGCTCAGTCTGGAGAGATCAGATGTGAGGCAAGACTTGGAGTGGGGTTCTTAGTCAAGAGGGCTGGGAAAATAATCCAGGGGGGAAGGTTGTAGAAAAGCAGTCTAGAGAAAGACAAGCTATAGAAGAATACTGGAGAGGAGTAAAGTGAGTGAAGGAAGAGGCTGTGGATAAAGGGAGCATAGAAGGCTAGGGATGGGAATTGAGTGCTAGCATCCCCCAGCCAGAGCTACCAGAAAGGGTGAGAAAAAGTGCTGCTTAATTCCTGTGCCTCCACAGGGAAAAGACCAGGAAGGGCCCTAGTGGAAAGGACTATAGAACTGTTCAGACTGGGGAGACCAAAGGAAGCGTTTAGCCCAGAAAAGGTAAATGACTATTAGTGTCAGCCCGGTGTCTACAGGGTGAATGGGGTTAGCCAGGGAGGGCCAAAGATGTGTTATTTTGTGTCTGGACTTTTTTTGTTTACTCTGGAATGAGAAGTCTTTTGCTTTAGCTAGAAAGCAGATTACTCAAACCACATGAAGTGGCTGTACAGAAGAGGGATGCTGCAGACCAGAGGGGAAACAGCTGCATGACCACACCCAGCAACGGAGCGTTAAGAACCTGATGCTCCGGGTGAAGTGAGTAAATACCTATGCCCCTTGGGGTAATTCACATGATTCCTTTCTGCCTTGAATCACAGCTGTTAGTAAAGGCAGGCTCATGTATGAAAATGGGGATATTTTGTCTGCATGAAGAAAAGGGGGACTTGTGGCACCTTAGAGACTAACCAATTTATTTGAGCATAAGCTTTCGTGAGCTACAGCTCACTTCATTGGATGCATTCAGTGATGCATGAAAGATAACAAATGGGCATCTGGCATGCCAGGTTCCTATGACCATGACCTTATGCATGTGATATAGATGGCAGGTGCAGAACCTATTTCCATTTGTGGGCCAAATTCATCCTTGCTGTAATTTCACTGAAGTGGAACAACAGTAGGGCTGTGTTTGGCTTGTTGACTTAAGCACCCATGTCTCATGACAACTCATAGTTAATTTAACATGCCATTCTAACAATATCCTTTTCTGCATAATGCCTGCAATTAAGAATTGTCATGGTCTTGTTTCTCTACATTTCAAGGGCCTGATTACACTAGTCTAAATCCATTTAAGCCAATGGCATTACACTAGAGAATCGGGCCCCAGCGATCACCTTTGTCCAATGTACAAGCTGAGCCTGATTATCCCCTCACCCTGGAGCAACTCAGTTGAACACAGTGGAGTCCCGATGGTGTGAAGTTAGCCTACGTGAAAGGAAAGTCAGGTTCGGTGTTTTGATTCTTGTTTCTTTTCCAGCATGTTTGCCCGAACAAAACAGCTTGCGTGGCCATCCTGCTTGCCACATCTTTTCTGCTTTGGATTTGTTTAGCCATTGGCCTTGTTCCAGGCTTCCCTTCTGCTGTTCTTATCTCCTGTTTTGGAACCTTGATCATAACCTTTCATTTTCCCAGAATGCAGATCGTCCTTATGCATTTTTTCATTAATTATGTCGGCAACTTTTTAAAATGCCCCATCTGTAATCTTTTCTGGCATAAAACTACTCTCTGTTAATCAATCTCATCTTTGTTTTAAAGTAACTTAGAGCCTCAAGGGTTTGATGTTTTTATGATTTTTTTGCCTGCAGTATTTCTGCCTCTCAATCCTCCAATTCATACTCAAGATGCTGCCGCTTTGGAAGCAATGCCTACTACTTGTACCCCCAAAAAAGAAAGAAAGTCTCCAAAGTATCAAAATAATATAAAGAAAGCTCCCTGATTTGTCATGTATGCGCAAAAATATCAGTTATGTGTAGCTCATTGGTGGAGGTGTATTATAAGCCCCTGCCTGTGATAATCTACAGAGGATATAGAATCATAGATTCATAGAATATCAGGGTTGGAAGGGACCCCAGAAGGTCATCTAGTCCAACCCCCTGCTCGAAGCAGGACCAATTCCCAGTTAAATCATCCCAGCCAGGGCTTTGTCAAGCCTGACCTTAAAAACCTCTAAGGAAGGAGATTCTACCACCTCCCTAGGTAACGCATTCCAGTGTTTCACCACCCTCTTAGTGAAAAAGTTTTTCCTAATATCCAATCTAAACCTCCCCCACTGCAACTTGAGACCATTACTCCTCGTTCTGTCATCTGCTACCATTGAGAACAGTTTAGAGCCATCCTCTTTGGAACCCCCTTTCAGGTAGTTGAAAGCAGCTATCAAATCCCCCCTCATTCTTCTCTTCTGCAGGCTAAACAATCCCAGCTCCCTCAGCCTCTCCTCATAACTCATGTGTTCCAGACCCCTAATCATTTTTGTTGCCCTTCGCTGGACTCTCTCCAATTTATCCACATCCTTCTTGTAGTGTGGGGCCCAAAACTGGACACAGTACTCCAGATGAGGCCTCACCAATGTCGAATAGAGAGGAACGATCACGTCCCTCGATCTGCTCGCTATGCCCCTACTTATACATCCCAAAATGCCATTGGCCTTCTTGGCAACAAGGGCACACTGCTGACTCATATCCAGCTTCTCGTCCACTGTCACCCCTAGGTCCTTTTCCGCAGAACTGCTGCCTAGCCATTCGGTCCCTAGTCTGTAGCTGTGCATTGGGTTCTTCCGTCCTAAGTGCAGGACCCTGCACTTATCCTTATTGAACCTCATCAGATTTCTTTTGGCCCAATCCTCCAATTTGTCTAGGTCCTTCTGTATCCTATCCCTCCCCTCCAGCATATCTACCACTCCTCCCAGTTTAGTATCATCCGCAAATTTGCTGAGAGTGCAATCCACACCATCCTCCAGATCATTTATGAAGATATTGAACAAAACCGGCCCCAGGACCGACCCTTGGGGCACTCCACTTGATACCAGCTGCCAACTAGACATGGAGCCATTGATCACTACCCGTTGAGCCCGACAATCTAGCCAGCTTTCTACCCACCTTATAGTGCATTCATCCAGCCCATACTTCCTTAACTTGCTGACAAGAATACTGTGGGAGACCGTGTCAAAAGCTTTGCTAAAGTCAAGAAACAATACATCCACTGCTTTCCCTTCATCCACAGAACCAGTAATCTCATCATAAAAGGCGATTAGATTAGTCAGGCATGACCTTCCCTTGGTGAATCCATGCTGGCTGTTCCTGATCACTTTCCTCTCATGCAAGTGCTTCAGGATTGATTCTTTGAGGACCTGCTCCATGATTTTTCCGGGGACTGAGGTGAGGCTGACTGGCCTGTAGTTCCCAGGATCCTCCTTCTTCCCTTTTTTAAAGATTGGCACTACATTAGCCTTTTTCCAGTCATCTGGGACTTCCCCGGTTCGCCACGAGTTTTCAAAGATAATGGCCAATGGCTCTGCAATCACAGCCGCCAATTCCTTCAGCACTCTCGGATGCAACTCGTCCAGCCCCATGGACTTGTGCACGTCCAGCTTTTCTAAATAGTCCCTAACCACCTCTATCTCCACAGAGGGCTGGCCATCTCTTCCCCATTTTGTGATGCCCAGCGCAGCAGTCTGGGAGCTGACCTTGTTAGTGAAAACAGAGGCAAAAAAAGCATTGAGTACATTAGCTTTTTCCACATCCTCTGTCACTAGGTTGCCTCCCTCATTCAGTAAGGGGCCCACACTTTCCTTGGCTTTCTTCTTGTTGCCAACATACCTGAAGAAACCCTTCTTGTTACTCTTGACATCTCTGGCTAGCTGCAGCTCCAGGTGCGATTTGGCCCTCCTGATATCATTCCTACATGCCCGAGCAATATTTTTATACTCTTCCCTGGTCATATGTCCAACCTTCCACTTCTTGTAAGCTTCTTTTTTATGTTTAAGATCCGCTAGGATTTCACCATTAAGTCAAGCTGGTCGCCTGCCATATTTACTATTCTTTCGACTCATCGGGATGGTTTGTCCCTGTAACCTCAACAGGGATTCCTTGAAATACAGCTAGCTCTCCTGGAATATGAATTGCTACAGCACAAAACTGTAGAAGCTTGATTCTTTAACTCAAGCTGTAGTAGCTCATGGTTTTAGCTCTGGTTAATCCCTTGTGTTTTGGCTAAGAGGGCAGACATTGCATATGAACTGAAAGTTTTGTGATGGTTGCATTATACAATGAAAATAAAAATAGCATGGGGCCAGCAATCATCTATGTAGAACTTCTCCAACTTTTTGAAAGAAATCATGCAACATATATCTTCAATTCTTCAATTCAATGTTTGAAAAATACACATTGAGTCTGATCTGGATCTGAAACTTGCAGATCCACAAACTGGGTGAAAGTTAGGATGCCTGGGTTTCTCATAAGGATAGGCCAAAGCTGTGAGTCTAAATCTGATTTTATTTAAAGTTTCAGAAGATTTGCATTTGCGATTCCAGTTCAGGTCCCTCTAATATGGTAAACTGGAATTTATATCCAGAGATTGTGCCGGGAAGTGCCAAACATATGTAACCACTGAAAGTGTGTGTACCCCACAAGTCCTATATGTATTTAACATGGTATTTAATAAGGGCTTGATACTACCACTCATACTCACTCCCATCAAGTTCAGGGGGCTAGATTGTGCACCTTGGGCAAACAGAATGCCTCTTGGAGCTCCTGCATGCCCACTAATATATCCCTTTTGTGGGGAGCAGCTGACTCCCTTCTGCATGACCTCTCAGCACTGCTAGCCAGTATTTAGGAATGGAGACAGCCATCTCACTGCTTTCTCCCTCCTTGGATTACAATTCTGCCAGGCTCTTATGTGAGCTGTGGAAGCATGGATTCCTTATGCTCAGACCTTGTTGCACAGCTACACAGAGTCCGTGCAGAATCTGCCCCAATGGTGCTACTTGTAGAATAAGGTGCTAGCCAGCCTGAGCAACCTTTCCACAGAGCACGAATTCTCATCAAAAAGAGAATCTGCAGAGGATTATTTGCCATCTGATTATTTTTCATACACATGAGCAATAAATGTTCAAAGCCTGGTTGTAGGTCCTGTAACAACTTTGTAAATCTGTGATGCTGGATTGCCTTGAAAAAAAGAGAAATTACCTACCAATTTGCCATAGTTTTTCTTCTTCCTCATCCTACAAAGGGAAACATTTGATTCTATCTGCTAAGAAGCAAGGTGGAAACTGATGGAATAAATATCCTTACACACTCATCTCCCTCTCATTTGGGGATAGTATATTTGTTTTAAACAGGTTTAATCAGTAGACCAAAACCCTATGAGGAAGGGTGAGAAGTATTATGGGATGGAAAAGGCTATGACAAACATAGCTGAGTAGCTTCACCTCAGATGTCTTCCCATCCTCCCCCTGACAGATATCCATGAGAGAGCCATCCTGACCAGTAGTGAACATACAAAGCAATGGTATGGTATTGGGAGAGTTTTAGATGCTCAGGGGATGAAGAATTGGGCCCCGTATGGCAGTTTGTAGGAGTTGTTGGCTAAATGTCTGCCTCAGAGAGTACCCCGTCCTGCTCCCTCTGAATTCTATGGGCTAAATTTAGCGGTAGCCACACTGGTGCAACTCACTGACTTCAGTAGCAAGGCACCTTGGAAACATGGGATTTGCTTCGAGCCCTGCTGAATTCAGTAGTGAATCTGCCATTGCTTTCCTTGTGAAGGAGGAGCAAAACCGTGAGCTGAAGCAGCATTTTAGTTCCCTTCTGGAATATTGCCTCCCTTGCTCTAACAATCTTTCTTCAAAAAGATGACCAGGTCCGAGCACAGCATTCCAAACGGATCCTCCCTATTTGACCCTTATTTTCATTCTCAATTATGGGGATGCCAATCTGGTCATTTCTTTGATCTTCTCTTACTTCAAAATGTTGTTATAACATGAGTTGCTCTTGGTTACTTCCCTTTTTCGATAGATATTTTGATGTCGTTATTAATGCTGCTTCTCTTTCCAGTCACTACCTTCAAAATTCTGAAACTGATCCAATCTGAAACGCTGACAAGTTTTTAACTTGAAATTTTATTGTTTTCTATTCTCGGGGAATGATTTTGGTTTCTGACCTTTTCTAAGGTATAGTATGAATTTTGAAGTCTAATTGCTGTGGTTTAATAAAAATATCATCTGCAGGCTTATGGAAAATTGATTCACACTCCAAAGGTGGCCTAAGGTTATGGCCTCTGCGGTGTCAGAGGTTCCTGGATTCAAATCCTGGGGCAGTTGTGGCAGAGGAAATGAAAATTGTCACGGAGATGAGCTAGTGATTTAGAAGTATGGCTTCTGCATTGAGTGTTAAATGCTTTGAGTTCAAATCCCAGTAAGCCAGGATAAATCTAGGGCTCCTTTAATTTCCTGTGTTATGCAGGAGGTCGGACTAGATGATCATGATTGTCCCTTCTGGACTATGAAGTGATGGAATGCCTTATTTTCTTTTTCTTTTTAAAAGAGGTCCAGATCCTCATCTGATGTAAATCAGTGCACCTCCATGGACTTCACTGGAGCGATACTGAATTACACCAACTGAGGATCTAGCTCTGAATGCTTTCCCAGTCAGCTTTTCTGCTTAGCATAGAAACCGTTTCCTTTTATCTCTTGGAAGGGGTTTTAGCAAGTGCCTGAAGTTGAGAAGTAATTTGGCAATTTCACCCATGTGGTTTGTTTCAAGCTCTCATCAGCAATGCACAGTAAAGTATACTTTTCCAAATATAGAAATGATTAGCCAGCTGATGTGGTGAACTGCAGTTTAAGCCCTCACCTCTAAAGATAATGAATCCAGTTAGCAAACAGAGACCCGCTGCTCTTCTCAAAACAGGTCATTATCAAACAATTCTTATCTACTGAAGGCAGATTCTTTTTCCAAAAACCCCACTGAGACATAGTATAGTATTTATGATATGTCTGACCGGGATACCTCTGCCTGAGCAATGGACTGTAATTACAGCATGGTAAATATTTCATTAGAACAAAGCAAAATTGCAGAGAAGCCAACATGAAGTAACTTTTTCTTCATCTAAAACTTTTGTTACAATACCAGGTTAAAATCTACATGGGAATAATTCTTTCTGCCCAATCCACCAATTAGTCAACCATTTCAGGCTGGACATCTTAGTTGCTTTTACAGAACCCTGTATATTAAAATGATCCACCTTCTCTTCCAAAGAAAGATGAGTTCTTTCATTTAGGGCCTGATTCTCACTTACACTAAGGCTCTATTCTGGCTGTGTGAAGGGGACTCAAAGTGGGAGTGGAATCCATTTGCACACACTTTGAATCCCCTTCACACAGCCAGAAATGTATAAAAGAGAATCTGACCCTTGGTATAAGTGAGGGTAGCAGTGAAACGCAGCAATTTGAATACTACAAAGTGATGGTTACATACCTGACTACATTCCTTTTAAACACCTCTTATACTACATGTATATTATGAGCTAGGGATGTGATTCCCCTGCTCATGTACATGTGTTTGTTCTGGCTCTTGTCAAGCTAGTGCAAGTATAAATAGCAATGTAGCCACGTAGCTCGGCTGCAATAGCGAGAGGCATGGCTTAGCTGTGCCAAGCACAAACCCGCCTGAAACCAGTGGGTATGTAATCAGCACAGCTCAGCGGTGCCTCTGCTGTTCCGGCTACGCTATGATTCATACTCATGCTAGCGTGCGTGTATGTAAGCGAGCAGGGGAATCACATCTCTAGCTCATAGCGTAGATGTAGCCTTACGGTATGTCTACACTGTAGTGAAGGAGTGACTGTAGCATGGGTAGGCAGACCTGCACTAGCTTTAACCTAGCTAGCACAGGTAACAATAGTAGTTTTAGGTGTGGCGGCATGGGCTTCAGCTCAGGCTAGCCACCTGAGTGCAAGTCTGTTTCGGAGCCCGGGTACGTGCTCAGGTGGCTAGCCCATGCTGCAGCCAATGCTGCCACTATGGCCGTGTCTACACTGGCACACATCCTCAGTTACTACACCATGTATGTGCTTGCACATGTTCTCTATACCTGCCCAGGGTCCACCTTATGCTGTGCTGGACACAAGTGTAATGTGAACACACATATACCTGTGTCCACTCTGCCACTGTTGTTACGCTGCATTCATGGTACCATTTCAGGAGCACTATCCCAGGGTTCTATGCATCACGTCGGAACCACTTTGCTGTGCCCTCTCAGCACACATGTGGTGATGGCAGTTCCTGTTCACATCTCCCCCATCCCAAACAGGGTGAAAGACCTTGAGCAATGGGATGATGATGTGGTTCAACTCCAGCTCTCGATGGTGGGACAAGTGTTTATGCAGTCAAATAGGTGATAGGTGAGAGAGAATTTGGGCATAAGTTTATAACACATCAACGATGGTTGATCTTGAGGGTCAATGACAATTAATTCAACGCACATGGTACAGATATGGTGCTATTGCTATGGTGTGTCCTTCGGTGGACTGTTGCTTCTGGTGCAGGAGAACCAGCATAGAATGGTGGGATCACGTTGTTCTGGAAACTTGGGATGACCAGCAGTGGCTTGCAAACTTCCAAATGAGAAAGCAGTGTGAGGACCTTGCACCAATCCTCCAGTACCAGAACACTTGATTCAGGGAAGCCATACCGGTGCAGAAGTGGATGGCTATTGCCCTGTAGAAACTGGCAATACCAGACAGCTATAGGTCTGTTGCAAACCACTTCAAGGTTGGAAAGTCCACTGTCAGGGTTGTGGTTGTGCAGAATTGTGAGGCAGTTAACGATGTGATCTACACATGGGTGGCTGCCATAAGAAAAGTTCCAGAAAGAAAGTTCCAGGAAAAAACCTGTTACCTGGGCTAGCTTGAATAAAGCCAGCACATGTATGTCTATCTGTGCTACACTCACACCTTTATTTGCAGTGTAAAATACCTTAGACTGCTGTTTCTTAAGATTTATCCATAACTATAATAGCAGCTTGCACTTACAGGAGGCAAAGCAGATACCTTGAGGTCTCTGGTATAATTTTTCATGCCTGTAACTGATTACAGACCTGCTATCACAAGGCCAGGCTCTGGTACAATTACTCATCCTGAGTTTCTTCCAGAGAAGTTCCTTATTACATAAATGTAGTCCCAGTTATTCCAGTGCAACTATGTGTGGGGTAAGGAATTATTCAGCATGAGTAAAGCTGTCATAATCTGTCCCTTAGAAATTGTCTCTCCATCCAGGACCCACCAGTATGGTTGTGTGAGACAGGAGCATTGTGGAGGTAATACATTGAGGGGCATAGAGCATTCTCACCATAGGAGCCTCATCTGTGATTCTCCAAGTGTCAGGAAAGCAGAATGATCACAGACATGACCATTTTCAGAGCAAGACCTTCCTTTTCTCAAAGGCCTTCCCTTGTTATCGAAGGCTGAAGAATGACCCTACATCATGGTCACATAGCAATGAGAAGGAAGAGGCAGCAGCAGAAGGAGCAGAGGGCAAGTTTTTAAGTAACTGAGGCAACGAAGGAGAGGTGTGGTCCTTTACAGAGAACTTCCATCAATTTTTTGTTTCCATACCTGGGACATCCCCAGGTTGCAAGGGCACCTTATTGTGTGAGTTTACAAGAAGTCAGCTGCCTTATTTCTCTCCAATGGCACTCCTTCCCATATCCTCTTCCTCCCTCTTTCTTTTTTCAATCCTCTTATTTCATATCTCTTGCTCTTCTCTTTCTTTCCTCCCCTTGTAATCTCCCCTCTGTAGCTCCCTCTTTCTTTCTCAAAGTCGACTGGGGATAAACACAAACTCAGGTGATTATTTGCTTGGAGATCAGTTATTGGCTACCCACTGGGTGGTGTCATTAAATTCAGAAGAGCTTTCTGATTGGACCATTTTCCTTCTCTGAGCTACTCACTTCTGTCAACGTCAGTTATATGAATACGAGAGATATTCAAAAGAAGACTACGGGCTTATTTTCACATACAGTGCTACAGTGGTGCACCTGCAGCACTTTAGTGAAGATGCTACCACGCTGACGGGAGAGCTTCTCCCATTGGCGTAGTTAATACATCTCCCCAAGAGGCAGTAGCTATCTCGGCAGCAGAGTGCTGTCTACCTGGGGGGCTTAGGTCAGTATAACTACATCACTCACAAATGTGAATTTTTCACACCCCTGAGTGATGTAGTTATACAGATATAGGACTGTAGTGTGGACTTGGCCTACATAGTCTTTACATTGTTGCTAGAGAAAAGTCCCAACAAATCCCTCACATTCAAACCCTCCTGAAATTTGTTTAGATCTGGATCTCACAGTTGAACCATATCTCCATGATCGGATGAACAAAAACATAGGATCTGAAATTTAGGGTGTCTTGGACCCAAGCTTTTTTGGATCAGGCCAATCTCTGATAGTTATAATTCCTGATACTGCTGCAATACATGCTGTTATTTCATCCTGCCTTGCTCCATTTCTTTGCCAATTCCATCAGGGAGGTTCTGGGTCCAGCTCAAACCAGCTATTCCCACATAACTCCATTTTCCTATATACACACTTTGTCCCTCAGCTCTGAGTTACTATGGGTACTTTCTCCAACAATATAGGAAAGTTGGCACGCTGTACAAATTAATGTACAGTGAAACCCATATCCTGAGAGCCTTTAACATTCTTATTACAAGTGTACATGCTGAAAAGCTGTGTTCTCTCATTTAAAGTCATAGTTATTTTTCACCCTGACAAGATCTCTCAGTAAATCCATTTCAGGGCATAAAGTTGCCATACATTACATGTGAGAAGAGCTAATTTCAAATATGCAAAGTCAGCACCACCATTCAAAAAATATTCTTATCAAATGGTGATTTTTCCTTTGAAAAGCTTTAAAACTCTGGTGGTGGAACTCATGAAAAATAAACAGATTGCAACTGAATCCTCAAATCATGCTTCTAGTTAGTAAGTGTAGAAACCCTGTATGATTCCAAGAATAGAGACACCAACTGAAATTTGCCTGGTGACTTTTTTAGTAGGTAAAATTATGGGATGAATTTTCCAGTCTGCTCAGAGCCAATTTACAGTAGTAGGGTTAAAACTGTACCATTCAGAATGGGATATTCCATGTCTACCATGTGTATTCTGAACCCCTAAAAGGAGATATTTTCCAGATGTCTTCACTGGCCAACTTTCATCAGTAAAACCAATGTGAAATATAATAACTCATAGAACTTTCAGTGCTTATAAAACTGAAAGTCTCCACTATCTCATGCACTTCGATACTGGGATCATGTCCTTTGGCAACAGCTATCATTTGAGATGGCCTCCATCCCATAGATACTGGAATAGGGGTGCTGATGCACCCCCTGGCTTGAAGTGGTTTCCATCATATACAAGGTTTACAGTTTGGTTCCATGGCTCTCAGGACCCCCACTATAGAAATTGTTCCAGCACCGCTGCTCAGTCCTATAAATCCTTCTGTAGTATATCAGATTGCTGAGCGCCAGAATAAGCAGAGGCTGGGTATGAGTGTAAGCAAATGCTCAGAGATACCACAGTGATGACCACAATCTAAGGGCCTAAACTGACACGGAGACAGATAGAAACACTAAGTGTAGTGGAAATTTAAAAAAATCTCAAATCTCTTCTGCAACTACTGCCTTGCTTGTTAGAGCACAGGAGAAAAGTGGGGCATGCACAGAGAGTGTGTGTCTGAGCCATGAGTTGAAACATAGTCCTCACTATGTCAACAAGCCATAGGCTTTCATCCTCCCCTGAAACTTCATTCCTTGTACAGGACAGGTGTAATGTGGCAGCTGCATAACAGTGCTCTCATTAATGAAAGGCTGGGTTCTTCTACACTCTGTCCTGCTCAATTCTCGTCCTTATGCTAATCCATGCAAGATTCCATATGCTCAGATGTGCACAATGCCCTGTGTAGGCTTTACTACACAGGGCATTGTGTAGGGCATTTACTACATTTCAGTCATATCTAATAACCTGAAAAATTATTGGTGGCTTATACATTTTAAGGAGATTAAATCACTGTGATTATTTTTAAAATACAGTAAATTGCAGGGTTTACTTTAAAAACTACAGTCTTTGCCCAAGTTGTTCCTGGCACAATGCCATGAAGTTTGACTAGTTCTCGAACACAACATTTCTACATTTTCTGCTTGGATATCAAAATTACTCTAACAATATCTATAAGGACTCACATGAAAGTCATCCATCAACCAATTACTGGAGGTTATTCAAAGGTTACATTTAAAGTACTCAGCTGAGATATAAAGCTAGTATTTCATTCATTGATAATGGCTGCTGAACCAGAGAGAGAAAATCCTAAAGGAGCCATCAAAATAGGCTTGAACTTCTGTCCTATGGGGACATCTTCCTGAATTCAATGTGTGACCTTGGCAGAGACAACGTTCAGCTGTGCTCACACATTCTACAGTATGAGAAACACGTCTGCATAATTAATTGAAGGTGCTTTTCATGTGACTGACATGTTGACAGTGATTAATTATCTTAATATTTGCTTGGGATTCTGAGCCTGTACCAACTGATTAAAGATACTGTTGCACTGCATCCTCTGATTGTTTGTCAAACAATTTACCATATTTGTGCATTAAACCACAGAGTGCTGCAAGTAATACTTGTGTAATATGACTCAGGTGGGGGAAAAATAAAAATTCCTACAAAAGAGCACAGTGAGAGAGAGCAACATTCTGGGTTCTTTGGGTACTGATCGGAAGAGAGGATAAGGGCTTTCTCCTCTGCAAAAGGGAAGGTGGCAATCCTACCTCTCAAAAGATCACTGGGACATGAGAGCTGTTTTAATGGCAATAAATAATACCGCAGACAGATGCAAATTGTAGGAAAGTGATCTTTATCAAGCATGCATAGCGACTAGCATTACATGCAGAGAGGCTGTATTTGTCTAGTAGAGGATTGGCCACCAGCTTGCACCTCGGAGCTCCAGATGTCACAGCTAACTAGGTCCCTCCTGAAACCTGACCCTCTTTCTCCATCCTTTCATGGATTGAGAACTGGTTAAAAGACAGGGAACAAAGGGTAGGAATAAATGGTAAATTTTCAGAATGGAGAGGGGTAACTAGTGGTGTTCCCCAAGGGTCAGTCCTAGGACCAATCCTATTCAACTTATTCATAAATGATCTGGAGAAAGGGATAAACAGTAAGGTGTCAAAGTTTGCAGATGATACTAAACCACTCAAGATAGTTAAGACCAAAGCAGATTGTGAAGAACTTCAAAAAGATCGCACTAAACTAAATGATTGGACAAGAAAATGGCAAATGAAATTTAATGTGGATAAATGTAAAGTAATACACATTGGAAAAAATAACCCCAACTATTCATACAATATGATGGGGGCTAATTTAGCTACAACTAATCTGGAAAAAGATCTTGGAGTCATTGTGGATAGTTCTCTGAAGACGTCCACGCAGTGTTCAGCAGCAGTCAAAAAAACAAACAGGATGTTAGGAATCATTAAAAAAAGGATAGAGAATAAGATGGAGAATATCTTATTGCTCTTATATAAACCCATGGTTCACCTTCATCTTGAATACTGCATACAGATGGGGTCTCCTCATCTCAAAAAAGATATACTGGCATTAGAAAAGGTTCAGAAAAGGGCAACTACAATGATTAGGGGTTTGGAAAGGGTCCCATACGAGGAGAGATTAAAGAGGCTAGGATTCTTCAGCTTGGAAAAGAGGAGACTAAGGGGGGATATGATATGATGGTGTGGATTGCACTCTCAGCAAATTTGCTGATGATACTAAACTGGGAGGAGTGGTAGATACGCTGGAGGGCAGGGATAGGATACAGAGGGACCTAGACAAATTGGAGGATTGGGCCAAAAGAAATCTGATGAGGTTCAATAAGGATAAGTGCAGGGTCCTGCACTTAGGACGGAAGAACCCAATGCACAGCTACAGACTAGGGACCGAATGGCTGGGCAGCAGTTCTGCGGAAAAGGACCTAGGGGTGACAGTGGACGAGAAGCTGGATATGAGCCAGCAGTGTGCCCTTGTTGCCAAGAAGGCCAATGGCATTTTGGGATGTATAAGTAGGGGCATAGCAAGCAGATCAAGGGACGTGATCGTCCCCCTCTATTCGACATTGGTGAGGCCTCATCTGGAGTACTGTGTCCAGTTTTGGGCCCCACACTACAAGAAGGATGTGGATAAATTGGAGAGAGTCCAGCGAAGGGCAACAAAAATGATTAGGGGTCTGGAACACATGAGTTATGAGGAGAGGCTGAGGGAACTGGGATTGTTTAGTCTGCAGAAGAGAAGAATGAGGGGGGATTTGATAGCTGCTTTCAACTACCTGAGAGGTAGTTCCAGAGAGGATGGTTCTAGACTATTCTCAGTGGTGGAAGAGGACAGGACAAGGAGTAATGGTCTCAAGTTGCAGTGGGGGACGTTCATGTTGGATATTAGGAAAAACTTTTTCACTAGGAGGGTGGTGAAACACTGGAATGCGTTGCCTAGGAAGGTGGTGGAATCTCCTTCCTTAGAAGTTTTTAAGGTCAGGCTTGACAAAGCCCTGGCTGGGATGATTTAATTGGGTATGGGTCCTGCTTTTGAGCAGGGGGTTGGACTAGATGACCTCCTGAGGTCCCTTCCAACCCTGATATTCTATGATTCTATGATTCTATGATAGAGGTATATAAAATCATGAGTTGTGTGGAGAAAGTGAATAAGGAAAAGTTATTTACTTGTTCCCATAATATAAGAACTAGGGGGCATCAAATGAAATTACTGGGCAGCAGGTTTAAAACAAATAAAAGGAAGTTCTTCTTCACTCAGTGCACAGTCATCCTGTGGAACTCCTTGCCTGAGGAGGTTGTGAAGGCTAGGACTATAACAGGGTTTAAAAGAGAAACAGATAAATTCATGGAGGTTAAGTCCATTAATGGCTATTAGCCAGGATGGGTAAGGAATGGTGTCCCTAGCCTCCGTTTGTCAGAGGGTGGAGATGGATGGCAGGAGAGAGATCACTTGATCATTACCTGTTAGGTTCACTCCCTCTGCGGCATCTGGAATTGGCCACTGTCAGTAGACAGGATACTGGGCTGGATGGACCTTTGGTCTGACCCAGTATGGCCATTCTTATGTTCTTATATGACAGGGGCAGGCTACTGCCTTCCTTGGTGCTCAGTGAATGGCCCTGACTCGAAACTCACTGAAGTCAATGGAAAGATGGTCAGTGTTCCCATGTGGTTCATAATGATGTCTGTAGCGTTTTGGCTGCTGTATGCAGCAGGTGCTAGCACCATTTCAGAGTAAATTCACCTATTATCTGTGTGGGACACAGCCAATCGGGGCCCAGCAGCTTAGTATAAGAAGACCTGCAGGGCCAGAGGGAGTTTAGTTCCCTGCTGGAGCTGTAGGAGTGTGGATGGTGTAGTGCTGCCAGAAGCCAGGAAGAATGAGAAGGAGCCCTAAATTGGTTGCGGGGACTCCATCAGGACAAGGCTCTGAGGTAAGGGTGAAGAGGACACAGGGCTGCGGGGAAGTGACCAAGGAATTAGAGCAGCAGTGTGATTAGATAAAGGGACACAGCAGACAGCTGCTATCTACAGGGTCCCTGGGCTGGGATCCCAAGTAGTGGGTGGGCCTGGGTCCTGTGTCCTGTCCCCCGCAACCCTCATTAGCCACTGTGGGAAGTGGCCTGAACCTTGAGGCACCTCAGAAGGGGAAACTGAACTATAGTGGCCCAGCTGGAGAGCTATAGCCAGGAAGCCATTGTCTCCAGGGAGGGAGCCCTGGGGCGCTGCCCTATCCCAGAGGAGGGACAATCAGAGAGAGAGTGTGCAGGTGCACATCTGGCCAAGGGAGTACTCACAAGAGGTGAGTGCACCCTGCTACACACCCACTGAGAGATATTATCTTGAAGAATTGTTAGGCCTCTCAGCTGTAAATAATTGTGCCTTCAGATTTAAATCTGGTAAACTGAGACTGTATAGAAATGACATCAGAATATATGTTTCTGGGAGAATATTTGTGGCAAAGAGGGGTTCTTTGTCTACAACCCTATATAATGAGCCTGGCATAAGAACTGAGAGGGGGAATGAAAACTGTGCATCCCTCCACATACAGTGAAGGAGAGACACAGAGCCAGCTCTTGGTTTGACAAAACAGGCTGGTAATGTATCTATTTCTTTCTGTATTCTGTATAGTGCTGTGCTAATCTATGATTGATAATCTTAGACTAAATAAATCCAGTTGAGCCTATTCAACAGTCTTGAGTCATTAACTCAGACATGCAACAATATGTATGATGGGAAGACAATTAAGCAAATGGTGCACCCAGGCTCCTTAAGTAAATGGTAATGGAACTTTTGAGAAGTGGTAACAATGGTGAAGACTAGGGAAAAATAAAGAACTCTGGTAACTCTTTCATAGCTAATTTAGAATGGCACATGGAAGTCTGCATGTTTGTGAAAGCTGTCTCTTTCCATTATAGCGTTATGTGAGGGACAATCCCATTTGAGGCACCTCAGTATCTAGTTAGATAACCTCATGCATTTCAAGTTATTGCTAGAGAAAGTAAAGAGAGGGAAAAATTACCAAGCTATATCGAAGGAGTACTTGTGGCACCTTACAAACTAACAAATTTATTTGAGCATAAGCTTTCGTGAGCTACAGCTCACTTCATCGGAGTGAGCTGTAGCTCTCGAAAGCTTATGCTCAAATAAATTTGTTAGTTTGTAAGGTGCCACAAGACCTGCTCTTCTTTTTGCAAATACAGACGAACACGGCTGCTACTCTGAAACCAGCTAGCTATACCGATCAGTCTTTGTAGTGCTCGAGAGGCTGCAGTCTTGCTCTCGTGCTATATAGCTAGATCTACCATGAGCCACTTTCAACTTGAGTGGAGCTGTGGGGATCAGGCTACTCAGGCCCAGGGGCCCATGGCGGCAGCTGGGAGCCCCAGGTTCTTTTAAATTGCCCGGGCAGGCCGCAGGGCTCCTAGGTGCATGTGGGGTGGTACCGGCAGCGGCGAAGGCGCCGGGTGGGCATGTGGAAGCCCTGGCCGTGCCAGAAGAGCGTGCCCAGCAGCGCAGCCAGTAGCTCGCTGGGCACCAGCAGCAGAGCCGGTAGTTGCTTGCTGGGCATCAGCCAGCGGAGACACAGCACCGCCCAAACGTCAGTTGCCCTGTGTCTGAGGCTTGTACATGCGAGCACCAGCTGTCGCACGTGGTAGCTCTGCGCCCATGTGGTGATTCCACGCCGGGCCAGCAGCAGCATGGGGCCCGACTCCAGTGTGCCCTGTATGAATCAAACCTCAGTCATCCCTTACTAGGGGGCCCCACTTGTGACTCACTTTCCTCATCTGTTCTCCTGGGATGATAAGATGACTATACCTTACTAGGGTGGTATGAGGCTATGGCTGAACTGAACCAAACTAAGCCCTCAGGTTTGCAAAATACTAAACAGCTTTCCCCCCTGGTATTCCACAGCATAACCCCACTTATCAGTCTCTAGCCAACCAAAATGCCAGGTTAACAACAAGCTTTGTTACAGTTTGCCCTTCTCTTTTAGGTGGGTTTTCTACCACAATAGTTGAAATTGTGGTATTGTGACCATTCCGGCTACATGCTGTGGACTACACCCAACCTTGTTAGAAAGCTTAGCAAAATTAACCAGAGATTCAGCACAGTTTCTGTGTCAGTTAACTGATGCTGTGCATGTACTGTAGATCATGCAAGTAGCTTTAAAAAAAGTCTAGTTCTGGGGTAGTGGATGCTGACGGGCAGTGATTGCACTCGTCAGATAGCATTCACGCAATGTGCAGTATCTCTGTGGGTCCCTTACAAATGCAGGAGGAGAAAATCCAGGCCAAGTCTGCAGAGAGTGGAGAAGGATCCTGTAAATCTTATATGTGTAAGCAGTGTCAGGATGAGCTCCACCCTGACATCTGGTGGTGAGGTGTGGCAAGTTGTGGAAAAGAACTTCAGGGGCCGATCTCATTTGCATAGGCACACCCACCACGCCTAGAATGAGACCATAGCTGCCCAAATGGTCACTGTGGCTGCTGTGGGATCCCCAGTGTCTCTGTTATTGGGGCAGGAAGAATAAATTGCTATTACCCTGATTATGGGAACTGTGCTTGGAACTGTACGTGGCCTTTTGTTATGATGGAGGGATTCACCATCAACTAAGTAGCACTCGCTAGGCAAGGGTCATGGGTTCCAAAACTGTGTGAATGGAGAGAGGCTGGGGACAAGTATTAATACTTGGTGGTATGGGCCCCTTGGTGAGGGCCTTACATGCTGATTGCACTTCCTCCTCTCTCCACTGTGGAATATCAGAGCTAATTTTGATTTCATTAGAAGTCTAGTTATAGGCTGCTGAGCTCACTTTGGGCTGACAGTGCACCAGCACTGGGGCTCCCCTACTATAAGCTGAATTCACCTAAGAGCTGAAATCACTTGAGTGTTGTGTTAAGTAGTGGGGGGAGCCTGAAGATATATTGTGGAGCAATTTGCGGGACGGCTGGTGAAGCAGTTCGACGCGGAGCAGTGTGTGGATGGCAGGAGCTGCTTGTGGGCCGTGGAGCTGAGTGAAGGAGTTCGTGGGGCGGCTGGCGGAGCGGAGCGCAGCTGAGCAAAGGAGTTCGTGGGGCGGCTGGCGGAGCGGAGCGCCGCTATGGAGCTATGGGGCGGTCAGCTTCAGATCACGTAAGGTGCCTCTTACCCCTGTCCCATTTCCACCCAGATTGGGAGGTAAAGCTCCGCCGATAAACTTTCGAACTCTGGGGCTGCCCTGACCAGGGACAGAGACTTTTGGGGCATTGGACTTTTGGGACTTTGGGTGATTTGGGGTTGCTGGACTCAAGAACCAAAGGGAAAAGGGCATGCCCCAATTTGCCTGGGGTGGGGTTGTTTTTGCTCATGGGTTGTGTTATGAATCCTGTTGGTGGTGTTTCCCCAACATAATGCCACATTGTTTCTCTCTGTTATTAAAAGACTTTTGCTACACTCAGACTATGTGCTTGCGAGAGGGGAAGTATTGCCTCTTGGAGGCGCCCAGCGGGGGTGGTATATATTGGTCCCAGGTCACTGGGTGGGGGCTCGAGCCGGTTTGCATTGTGTTATTGGAATGGAACCCCTAGATATTGAACCCGGCCCTTGTTGCTGCCAACTCTGACGGGCAGAAGGGTTACATTTTTGGGGGCTCGTCCGGGATCGCCTGGGTCAGTACCCCTCGCAAGCACCTGTTGAGTGATCCACTACATTGGGAAACAATATATTTTTTTTTTGTTTGTGCTTATATTTTGAGGAAATTACTGTTTGTATAATGGCTAATATGTCAGGTTTGTTGGGCCCTGGCTCAGCAGCTTCTAGCTCAGAGGCTGCAGCCTCGGCTGATGATTGGACAAAAGCTCTGGGGCAAATATTGGAAAAGGTTGTGCTTCCCCATGCTGAGTCAGACTCTTGTCGTAAGTTAAGATTATTTGCTGGGGAGGAGGAGTTTGAACCCTGGTTAGAGCATACCACTGAAATGCTGCAAGAGTGGGCCGTACCAGATGCAGAAAAGCGAAGATGCCTTATAGAGAGCCTTGGCGGCCCAGCATTAGATGTGATTCGCACCCTGAAGCTCATTGACCCTGGGGTCAGTGTGAAGGACTGCCTAGAGGCCCTTGAACACAACTTTGGGAGCGTAGAGGGCCCTGAAGACAGCTACTGTAAGTTCCTTAATTCCCGACAACAAAAGGGCGAGAAGGCTTCAGCCTACATACAGAGACTGGAGAGACTGCTTCAGAGAGCTGTCATGAGGGGAGCAGTGACTGCTGAGCAGATGGATCAGACCAGACTGGCTCAAATTGTAAGAGGAACTCAGTATCAGAACCCGATTCTACTTCATCTCCGGCTAAGAGAACGACGGGAACATCCCCCAAGTTACTCCCAGCTGATAAAAGAGGTCCGAGAGGAGGAAGAAAGGCAGGCTGCCAGTGAGTTTTGGGAAGCCCAAACATCGGAGCCAGCCAGCACAACACCACTGCAAATGGCCAGTGTACTGATGGTGAGCACCAGAGAGGAACTTGCCCAACAAATGCAGGTCCTGACGGAACGGATAGCTGAGCTGCAAAGTACCGTTGACCGAGTTAAGACTTCTAGGAATAAGAAGCCTCAAACTGTGGCGATTGAGAAGCCCGCACTTAGAGCCACCATCCCCCCCAGGCGAAGGGGGAAAGGTCAATTCTTCTGCTACCGATGTGGTCAGGATGGACACAGTGCTGCCAAGTGCCGTAATGAAGAAAACCCCTCCTTAGTGTATGGAAAGCTGAGGATCAGTTGGGAGAGATCCGGTAGCTGCCAGAGGGTCTGGGGACGGGGACCCCCCAGGTCTGCAGGATTTGAAGATTCCCCCAGAAAAGACTGTCCAGCTGGGATCCCTGCAGGACTGATAGGGCCTCGAGCAGAGGTCATGGTGAGGATCGAAGGGGTGGAGTGTAAAGCAGTGCTTGACACTGGATCTCAAGTGACTATTATATTTCAGTCATTCTACCAACAGATGCTTAGGCACCTGCCTATACAGCCACTGACTGGCCTTGGCCTATGTGGCCTCAGCATGGATGAATACCCCTATCAAGGGTATGTCATAGTGCACCTGGAATTCCCAGAGGAGGTTGCTGGGGTAAGAGAAGAGGTAGACACAGCTGCCTTAATATGCCCTGACCCTAAAGGGACTTCTGATGTGTCTGTGCTGATAGGGACCAACTCCAGTCTCTTCAAGGTACTCGCGGATTACTGCAGAAGGCGGGCTGGGGACCAGTACCTGAATACCCTGATGATCCATACGCTTTGTGCTGAAGCCTATAGGAAAATTGAGAGCGCTAAAAGGGACACATCTGAGCTACCGCTTGGGGCACTGAAGTACGCGGGCACAACCCCCTTAGTAGTGCCTGCAAGGACGGAGCAAGAAGTGCTTGTCATGAGTACCTGTCTGAAAGGCAGTAAAGGGACGTTAGCAATGATAGAGCAGCCGATGGGAGGAGAGCTCCCTGAAGGAGTGCTGGTCCCCAGTGGAGTCATAACCCTACCTGCTGAAGCCCAGGAAAGGGTGACTATATTGATTGCTAATGAAACGAGTCGTGATATTTTTGTGAAGCAAGGACAAAAGATAGCAGACCTCTTTGAGCCTGAGTCGATTGTAAAACCCCAGTATGAAACTCCAGTTTCGGCAATAGACCCAGCAAAGTTTGACTTTGGAGATTCACCAGTGTCCGAGGACTGGAAAGATCGCCTGAGGAAGAAACTTTGTGAAAGATCCAAGGTGTTCTCACTGCATGAGTGGGATGTGGGATGTGCAAAAGGAGTAGAGCACAATATCAGACTACATGACTCTCGACCTTTCAGGGAGAGATCTAGGAAGATTGCTCTCTCTGAGATGGAAGATGTGCGACATCATCTTCAGGAGCTGGCTGCGAATGGCATCATTACAGAGTCCCGCAGCCCATACGCCTCACCCATTGTGGTAGTCCGCAAAAAGAATGGGAAAATCCGGATGTGTATTGACTACCGCACCCTAAACAGCCGTACTGTGGTCGACCAGTACACTATGCCTCGAGTGCAAGACGCCTTAGACTGTTTGCTGGGAAGCCAGTGGTTCTCTGTGTTGGATCTTCGAAGTGGATACTACCAGATCCCTCTGGGAGAAGAAGATAAGGAGAAGACAGCCTTCATCTGCCCATTAGGGTTTTATGAGTTTGAACGCATGCCCCAAGGGATTTCTGGAGCACCTGCCACCTTTCAACGTCTCATGGAGAAAGTTGTGGGAGACATGAATTTACTGCAAGTGTTAGTTTATTTGGATGACCTGATTGTGTTTGGAAGAACCTTAGAGGAGCATGAAGAAAGACTTCTTAAAGTGCTTGATAGGTTGGAGGATTATGGTCTGAAGCTTTCAATTGACAAATGCCAGTTCTGCAGAACCTCAGTGAAGTATGTGGGTCACATTGTGTCCCAAGAAGGTGTGAGTACTGATCCTGATAAAATAGAAGCACTCACTACATGGCCACGTCCAAGTAACTACAGAGAACTCAAGACCTTCCTTGGATTTAGTGGCTACTACCGCAGATTTGTGAAAAACTATGCTACGATTGTAAAGCCTCTGAATGATCTTACCAGGGGACATCAGTTCAGCAAGAACAAATCTAAGTCCAAGAATAAGGGGAGGTCTCCAAAGCCTCCTGTGCAGAGACACAATGGCCCCTTTGCACCATTTGGGCCACGGTGGGATGAGAGATGTGAAAGGGCTTTTCAAGAAATCATTACTTGCCTAACTCATGCTCCAGTCCTAGTTTTTGCTGACCCAAGCAAACCATTTATCCTGCATACTGATGCCAGTTTGGAGGGTCTGGGAGCAGTCCTGTACCAGGAAGTGGAAGGCAAATGTAAACCTGTAGCCTTTGCCAGCCGAGGATTGTCTGGTAGTGAAACTCGCTATCCCACCCACAAGCTGGAGTTTTTGGCCTTGAAATGGGCCATCACTGAGAAATTTCGAGACTACTTGTATGGTGCTCAGTTCCAGGTGTGGACAGATAACAATCCACTGACTTATGTGTTAACAAGTGCTAAGCTGGATGCTACAGGGCAGAGATGGGTGGCCGCCTTGGCTAGCTATGAGTTCAGCATTCAGTACCGATCAGGGAGAAGCAATGTAGATGCAGATGCATTGTCCAGGCGTCCGCAGGCTCCAGAAGTTGCTGTGATACCCACAGATGGAGTGAGAGCTATTTGCAGTGTGAGTCGCCGAGAGCCAGAGGCCCGTGAAGACTTTCAGGGATGTGTTGCAGAAGCTTTGGGCCTGCCCCCTGAATGCATGCCTTCTGCTTCGGTGAACTATATTGCATTAGACCAATCTCCTTTGCCCATGCTCAATGCGGCTGACTGGCAAGAAGCCCAGCGGCAAGATATTGACATTCGTGATACACTACTTGCCAAAAGGGAGGGGCGAAGCCCAACTGCGGTTGTCCCACCTAACCCGGAGGGTAAACTACTATTGAGAGAATGGACCAAACTAAAACTGATTCAGGGAGTGCTACACCGAATGACCACTGACCCTTTACAAAAACAACGAGCACAACTAGTACTGCCAAAAAAGTACAGAGCCCTGGCCATGAGGGCCCTGCATGATGACTTTGGGCATTTAGGGATGGAGAGGACCCTGGAACTTATTCGTAGTAGGTTCTATTGGCCCCGAATGGCTGAAGATGTTCGCAGGAAATGTGAGACTTGCGCTCGATGTGTTCAAAGGAAAACTCTGCCCACGAGGGCTGCATATCTCAAGAACATCACCAGCAACAAACCTTTGGAGTTGGTATGCATTGATTTCTTGTCTGTAGAGGTAGACAAGAGGAATGTTGGAAACATTCTAGTAGTGACTGACCATTTTACACGGTATGCACAAGCATATCCCACACGTGATCAGAGGGCCACCACCGTTGCTCGAGTATTGTGGGACAAATATTTCTCAGTCTATGGATTCCCGGCTCGGATACACTCTGATCAGGGGCGGGATTTTGAGAGTCACCTTCTGAAGGAGGTGCTGAAGATAGCAGGAATTAAAAAGTCTAGGACAACGCCTTATCACCCCCAAGGTGATCCTCAGCCAGAGAGGTTCAATCGAACCCTATTAGATATGTTGGGAACTTTGCGACCAGAGCAGAAGGCAACCTGGAGCCAGCATGTCGCATTTCTGGTGCATGCCTACAATGCCACAAAGAACGATGCTACGGGAGTCACCCCATATCTCTTGATGTTTGGGCGAGAACCAAGATTACCCATAGACTTGTGCTTTGGTGTATCAGAGGATGGAGATAGCTATGAAACTCATCAGCAATATGTATCCCGACTAAGAGAAAAGCTGCGGGATGCTTATCGCTTAGCTACCGCTGCGGCTCGGAAGAACGCAGACCGCAACAAACATCGATATGATGCTAGAGTGCGTTCGCAGGAGCTCCAGCCGGGGGACAGAGTCCTGCTGCGAAATTTGGGTATTGCTGGCAAACACAAGATAGCTGACAGATGGAAGGCAATACCTTACCTGGTGATGGAAAAGCTGGGAGATCTGCCGGTCTACAAGATCAAACCTGAAGACGGTCCAGGGCAAATAAAGACGGTGCATAGAAACCTTTTGCTCCCTGTGGGGGAATTGGTAAGCACCCCTTGTGAGATGGGCCACGGCAGGGCCGCCGGGCAGAACAGAGGTGCTAGACCAAAGCCGCCATCCAACACAGACAGTGGGCCCCCTGCAGCTAACTTACCCCTATTCTGCACATCTGAGAGTGAGTCTGAGGAGGAAGACACAACCCTGGTGTATCCTGGGATGGAGACAAGATTTCAGTCTCGATCAGCTGAACCAAACGAGAGTTCTCCCTTTTCCGCCCTAAACCCATTGGCGGAACTATTTAGGCCCCTTTCTGATACCCCGGTGCTGCTGATGAGACCCCCCTGTGATGACAAACACAGGTTATTGGACAATGGGGACAGACAGGTAGAGGATGTCCTGGGCACCTTGGACCCTCCAGCGTTAGAACTAGGAGTGCAGGGGCCTACGCCAGTAGCCGAGGGACCCTCCAGGGAAGCCTCTCCATCCGTCACTCAAGAGGATGTTCCCCTTACTTCGGCAACAGAGATTCTCAATAGACGAGACAGGGTGATAAGACCAGTGAAACGGTTAACTTATGATGCACCTGGGGTGACTAGTGAGGAGCCAATACATTTAGCACACAGGCTTGTGGAAGCTAAAGTGGGCTTCCTGAGGCCCTTTGGAGGAAACCAATGAGTTGGTATAAAGGGAGTGTGATTTGTCGGGACGACAAAGTCTCGGCTGGGGGGAGGATGTAAGCAGTGTCAGGATGAGCTCCACCCTGACATCTGGTGGTGAGGTGTGGCAAGTTGTGGAAAAGAACTTCAGGGGCCGATCTCATTTGCATAGGCACACCCACCACGCCTAGAATGAGACCATAGCTGCCCAAATGGTCACTTTGGCTGCTGTGGGATCCCCAGTGTCTCTGTTATTGGGGCAGGAAGAATAAATTGCTATTACCCTGATTATGGGAACTGTGCTTGGAACTGTACGTGGCCTTTTGTTATGATGGAGGGATTCACCATCAACTAAGTAGCACTCGCTAGGCAAGGGTCATGGGTTCCAAAACTGTGTGAATGCAGAGAGGCTGGGGACAAGTATTAATACTTGGTGGCATGGGCCCCTTGGTGAGGGCCTTACATGCTGATTGCACTTCCTCCTCTCTCCACTGTGGAATATCAGAGCTAATTTTGATTTCATTAGAAGTCTAGTTATAGGCTGCTGAGCTCACTTTGGGCTGACAGTGCACCAGCACTGGGGCTCCCCTACTATAAGCTGAATTCACCTAAGAGCTGAAATCACTGAGTGTTGTGTTAAGTAGTGGGGGGAGCCTGAAGATATATTGTGGAGCAATTTGCGGGACGGCTGGTGAAGCAGTTCGACGCGGAGCAGTGTGTGGATGGCAGGAGCTGCTTGTGGGCCGTGGAGCTGAGTGAAGGAGTTCGTGGGGCAGCTGGTGGAGCGGAGCGCAGCTGAGTGAAGGAGTTCGTGGGGCGGCTGGCGGAGCGGAGCGCAGCTGAGCAAAGGAGTTCGTGGGGCGGCTGGCGGAGCGGAGCGCCGCTATGGAGCTATGGGGCGGTCAGTTTCAGATCACGTAAGGTGCCTCTTACCCCTGTCCCATTTCCACCCAGATTGGGAGGTAAAGCTCCGCCGATAAACTTTCGAACTCTGGGGCTGCCCTGACCAGGGACAGAGACTTTTGGGGCATTGGACTTTTGGGACTTTGGGTGATTTGGGGTTGCTGGACTCAAGAACCAAAGGGAAAAGGGCATGCCCCAATTTGCCTGGGGTGGGGTTGTTTTTGCTCATGGGTTGTGTTATGAATCCTGTTGGTGGTGTTTCCCCAACATAATGCCACATTGTTTCTCTCTGTTATTAAAAGACTTTTGCTACACTCAGACTATGTGCTTGCGAGAGGGGAAGTATTGCCTCTTGGAGGCGCCCAGCGGGGGTGGTATATATTGGTCCCAGGTCACTGGGTGGGGGCTCGAGCCGGTTTGCATTGTGTTATTGGAATGGAACCCCTAGATATTGAACCCGGCCCTTGTTGCTGCCAACTCTGACGGGCAGAAGGGTTACATATGAACAAACTGCATTGGTTTGACTCTGGGTGTAACTGAGATGGCTTAATACTAAACTGTGGGAAATTGAGTTTTACTCTACAGAAATTTCTCAAAGAAACTGGAGAAAAAATTAATCAGGGTGATACTTTCCTAACCCGAGAATATGCTATTTGCAAACCTCCTTCCCTCATAGAACAAGCCTAACCAAGTAAGTGGCCACGCAGTCCTTTTGTGCTTGATAAACTAAAGGGGAAAACGTGGAGCATCATGTGCCACAAATTTCCTCCATCCTCATGTCCAATTGAGTTAGTCCTTGCCATCCTCAATAGATTCATTGGTATCTATGTCCACCCATCTGGCCCATTGACTGCCCATCTGCTCAGATTGGCAGCTGCTCCATGCCCTACAGATCTCTGGCAATGCTCCAGCCTAAATAAAGATTTGGATTTGTAAATTGAGGGCAAAGACTCACCAAATCAAATGATAACCGTAAAGACCTTGAACATGGGATAGTTTAAAAAATGCAGAAGAGTCAAGCCATCCTGGATCTTTCTCCTCTCCTCGTAGCTGAATATACATAGTCCCTCCTGCTCCAACAGACACAGGTTGTTTTTTTCCTCCTTCTCCCATGCTGAATTCTGGGTGGCTGCTGGCTTGCAAGCCCATCTCCTTCTAACTCTTTAGTGGAGATTGTTTGGCTTGCTTCCTTCTGCCCTTACCTGAGCATTCAGGATGTTGGCAGTTGTGGCAGCAAGGCAATGGGAAGCTTTGGAAGATGGTTAGACCCTCCCTGTATGGTTGGCGGAGGAGAAGGTGATAATTTGCACAACACATCCCTTATAATGAGGGATTTCTTGGTGGTGGTTGGTGCACTGTGGCCTAAGATGAGGGCTTATAGTGAAGGGACCAGAGAAGTGTTTCCTAGTCTTCCTGCAAGGTAACCTATTTCCCCTTGTTTTTTCCTACCCCGCCCCCCCCCCCAGACGTTCTTGTCTGGATTTGTGCTGGAAATGGCCCACCTAGATTATCATACACATTGTAAGGAGAGTGGTCACTTTAGATAAGCTATTATAAGCAGGAGAGTGTGGGGGGAGATTTTTTCATGCTTTGTGTGTATAAAAAGATCTTCTACACTTTCCACAGTATGGATCCGATGAAGTGAGCTGTAGCTCACGAAAGCTTATGCTCAAATAAATTGGTTAGTCTCTAAGGTGCCACAAGTACTCCTTTTCTTTTTGCGAATACAGACTAACACGGCTGTTACTCTGAATGCTGTAAAACAGTATACCTGCTTTGCTAGCCGATTAGTAGATCTGGCGGAGGTGGGCTTGTCTGGCCAGCCAAAGACTGAGGATGGAAGGAGAGGACCAGCCAGCTGCTCCTTCAGATTCTCACAAGGCCACCATATCCCCCAGATGACAGCTCCATTTAAGGCAAAATTGATTCTTTCCCATAGGTCAGTGGGCTGCCACAAGAACTTCATATATTAAAAGATGCATGATGAAAATGTTAAAATCAGGTCAGAGCAACCAAGAGCACCCACCTATGTTAAAATCAGGTCAGAGCAACCAAGAGCACCCACCTATTCTAAAATTACAGACCTGCTCTTAACCCTTTAGTCTTTGCACAGCACTCTACTAAGCTCAGAGGGCAAAGGTTGCAGCACTTCTGGGCAATGCAACTTTTAACAGTGTAATCTCTTCTGGGTTACCTCTGCAGCATCTCCACCAAGGCCCTTCTTCCCCACCATTATCTCCAGCCAGCATGCACATATCTCCTCTATTTGTGAATGGCTGACACAGTTGCAGCTCCTACCCTATATCGGATGACAGGCTGATGGTCACCTGCTCCCCATGCTGGACCTAATCCCCTAGCTGATCCTGCTACCCTGCTCTCCCAGCCAGCTTCCTCTTCATAACACTACTCCCAAAACTGCTGTGTCCTTGGTCCAGGTCTTCTGAGTTTGGCACATCCCAGAGCAAGGCAGAGATTACCTGCATTTAGTCTAGTGGATAGGCACTGGACTAGAGTGAGACCTGGGTTTTATTTCCAGTTACCTAGTGGGAGAGTCACTTTACCTCTGTTTCTGGCCCCCACTCTTTGTCTGTCCTGTATATTTAAACTGTATGCTCTCAGGCAAGCATTGTCACCTGCTATGTGTATAGACATAGTATACCCTGCTCTTTGTGAGAGCTTCAAGGTGCTAGTCTAGGGCTATTAAAAATAGCTCTAGTCACATACAACCAGAGATGGCAAACTGTATTTTGTATGTAGGCCACATATCAGGAAGTTCCTCCAGTGGAAAAAGCCATGTTTGGCTCGGATCCAGTGTTCCTGAGCTTTCCCATTAGGAGGTGGTGGTAGACCAAAAAACCCCCATAAACCAGAGTGAACATCAGGCCTTTTAAAGCAAAAGCTTGAGTGCAGTGCAAAGAAAATAGTAAGCTTCTGCTTGATGGCTTCGTAGAAGTTTACAGTCATGATGAATTTGGCATAGCCCAAGACCTAATATAAGGAGTGTTAGCAATTCACTCTTTACTCTATCAGTTTACATTAGACAGAAAGCAAAAGGCAAGTATTTTATAATAGTCCTAGCTGACTGACTGGTTTACAGTATCTGAAGATAGGAAATAATTACTCTGGGTCAGCAAGGGAAAGTTGGGTGTCAGTTAGGACCGTTATCTACCCAGAGCCTGATCCATGGCCCACCAAAGACCATTTTAAGACTCCCATTGACTTCAATAGGCATTGGCTCAGGGCCTCACTGAAGTGATGATGCAAATTGCCTTGTGCGATACTTCTTAAATGACTGTAACAGAGAAGGAAAAATAAAGAACCAACCTGAAAATGCACCCAAACTCAAACAATATACAGTGAGGTTCAAAGACCTTTTGTTGATACCTCACTGGGTAACTGCCTCAACCCATCAATACTCACTTTGAAGAAACATGCAAGCCTAATAACTTTACTAAATATTCCAGAGATCTACTATATTCAGCCAGATAAATATGGCTAGATATTCTCTGCTGATATTCTGTGATTTGAATACTCAGCTGCCCATGGCTCCTGTCTGCCACTCTTAGTAATATTAACAGCGGGAGTCAGGAGCTAGGATTTCAGTGCTCCTAGCAGTGTCTCCATAGCCCAGTCAGCAAGTAGGCCACTAAGTGTAATCAGGCACCTCCATGCACACGTTCCTTTCAGCCTGTAGGAAAAGTAAGGGGAAGACGCATCCCTGAGTAATGACAGGTTTCAGAGTAACAGCCGTGTTAGTCTGTATTCTCAAAAAGAAAAGGAGTACTTGTGGCACCTTAGAGACTAACCAATTTATTTGAGCATAAGCTTTCGTGAGCTACAGCTCACTTCATCGGATGCATACTGTGGAAACTGCAGAAGACATTATATACACAGAGACCATGAAACAATACCTCCTCCCACCCCACTCTCCTGCTGGTAATATCTTATCTAAAGTGATCACTCTCCTTACAATAAAAGAAAAGGAGTACCTGTGGCACCTTAGAGACTAACCAATTTATTTAAATCCAGTTCAACTTGGATTTATGCTGGAAATGGCCCACCTTGATTATCATACACATTGTAAGGAGAGTGGTCAGTTTGGATGAGCTATTGCCAGCAGGAGAGTGAGTGTGTGTGTGGGGGGGGGGGTGAGAGAACCTGGATTTGTGTTGGAAATGGCCCACCTTGATTATCATGCACATTGTAGGGAGAGTGGTCACTTTGCATGAGCTATTACCAGCAGGAGAGTGGGGTGGGAGGAGGTATTGTTTCATGGTCTCTGTGTATATAATGCCTTCTGCAGTTTCCACAGTATGCATCCGATGAAGTGAGCTGTAGCTCACGAAAGCTTATGCTCAAATTGGTTAGTCTCTAAGGTGCCACAAGTACTCCTTTTCTTTTATCCCTGAGTAACTTTGCCCATGGCAATGGCAGAGAAAGAAGCCATGCCTGGAAAGCCAGGCCCATAGGTGGTGGGGGAAGAAAAGACACTCCCTCAGGTTTAGGGAGTGGGAGGGTAGATGCCTGATCTAGGAAAGCAGATGTCACACTTCTGCTGAAACCTAGCCTTGTGCCATATGGTGCACAATCCATGGAGCTGCTATGCATGTCATTGCCGCTGGACCTTGTTAGAGAGCTTATTCCTTCACTCTCCCACTTCCCTGGTCCTTCTCGCATGAACAGAGAGCAACAATACCCACAGTCCAAAGGTGCAAACAATTCGATGTTTATTGGGGTGAACTTCCAGCAAGCTTAAATACAAGTTCCTTTTTCCTTATTTTCGAATCCCAACTTACTTCCTGTTTGCCCCTAATTTATATAGTAATAGTCTTAGCTATACCTTAACCAATCATTCTACTGAAATTTAACTAACCAATCCTAACATATTGTAACATGATTAGCTAACCAATTATATCCCACCACCTTAGATTACACCCAGCAACATTAATTATACAGCAGACAGAAACAATCACAGAACCAGACAGATTATACTTCCTGAGAGATTATATATTTAGGGCAACAAAAATGATTAGGGGTCTAGAACACATGACTTATGAGGAGAGGCTGAGGGAGCTGGGATTGTTTAGCCTGCAGAAGAGAAGAATGAGGGGGGATTTGATAGCTGCTTTCAACTACCTGAAAGGGGGTTCCAAAGAGGATGGCTCTAGACTGTTCTCAATGGTAGCAGATGACAGAACGAGGAGTAATGGTCTCAAGTTGCAGTGGGGGAGGTTTAGATTGGATATTAGGAAAAACTTTTTCACTAAGAGGGTGGTGAAACACTGGAATGCGTTACCTAGGGAGGTGGTAGAATCTCCTTCCTTAGAGGTTTTTAAGGTCAGGCTTGACAAAGCCCTGGCTGGGATGATTTAACTGGGAATTGGTCCTGCTTCAAGCAGGGGGTTGGACTAGATGACCTTCAGGGGTCCCTTCCAACCCTGATATTCTATGATTCTATACAGACAAACAATACAGAAGTGAGGATTTCACATCCCAGCTATTGATAAGTGAGTTCTTGCCAGACAGGATGCTATCAAACTAAGTTTCCTTTTACATTTTCTAGGCACTTCCCTTTCTCTGGAGGTGATAGGAATACAATCCTGTCCTGATAGTGTCTGACAGCCCAATAGCACCTTATTTCAATGTGACTAGTTTGGAATGTGAGGATGTGACTGTTCGCTTCCTAGCTTATGGCTGCCTCTGCTGCTTAGCCAAAGGCCTTAGCCTAAGAACAGGGCCTCAAACTGTCACAGTAAGAGAAGGCCCTTACACCAGCAGACAGTGATTTTGATTCTTTCCTTTATACCTCTAGAACTAGCCAAGTGATAAGAATACCCCTAAATTCTTAAAGTACAGGCCTTTGCAGACAGGCCTGAATATCTATATCCCTAACAGACCTGTGCACAGCAGCGGGGATAAAGGAGCATTTAAACTGAAGACTGATTATTTTGTCTGTATTATATGTAAACACTACATGTACGGTTTGGAATACTCAGCATGTTTGACAGATAAGAAGCATAATTTTTTTTCACATCCAGAGAACAATAAGTTCATATCGGGAGGAAAAGATGGGCTATTAGAAGGGTTTTGACTCAGTAACAAATAACAATATTCAGACTTTCATGGGTTGATTTCTATCCAGGAACTATGCTTACTTTCTTTCTTTCCTTTAGAGTTCGACACCTGCCTCCAGCTTCACCATCTGAGTATCAAAGACCAGTGACTTTCTTTTTGTCCATTCAGAAACCTGGACACAAGGTAACACACTAAACAGTGAGTGTATACTAAGGGAGAACACTGATAGGCAGAACAGAACTGCTGCCCTCTGCCTGTAAAAGGAAATAAAGATGTTAGTACTTAACATAGCAGATTTTGAACACTAGCTGAGCTACGTTGTCCCTCATGGTCAAAGCCCTATTACCATCACCTATAATGAGATTTATTATTTGTACTTATTGGAGCTGAGAGGCCGCAGTTAGGGCCCCATTGTGTAAGGTGCACATATAACAAAGACGGCCCCTTCCTCAGTGCTTACAATCTAACCTATACATTTTAGCTCTTAATTTAAATCTGCAGTCTTGATTTTATAGTCTAAATATTTAGTCTGAGCTTGTCTCACCAGCTGTGCACTTTCCAACCAATGCACACTTTCTCTTTGCCCTTAGCCAAGTAGATGCAAAACATGATTTTTTTTATTACTACTAGCTTCTAGGAACTACAGTCATGGACCAGAAGCCAGTTGTGCTAGGTGCTGTATAAATACCAAACAAAAAGATCTTCCCCAAAGAGCTTCACCTCAGCAATGAATGTGGCCCTAAAGGCCCCAAGATTTTTACTGCATATGCCTGTTGCACATGCACTGCCCTTCTTCCCCGATCAGATATGTGCATCTCCAGGGAGACCATGTACATTTGCAGATGCACCTGTTGAACTATCTTGTGCACCTAAGATGCAATAGGTGTGCACAGAAAGGTGATTGTGTGGGCAAGCAGCCTTTTCACACCCACATCTGTCTATTTTGCACAAGATGGGCCAGATTCTCAGCTGCTGTAAATTGGTGTATCTCCATTGACTTCAACAGAGCTTCACTGGTTTACACCCACTGAGAACCCGGTCCATTATTTCTACTTTATGCATGCAGAGTTTGAAGGCTGAACCACAGTGAGGTATAACAGAGTAAGTTCTAGTCCTATACGCTCTATTCAAGTGGCTGTTTGAAAATCTGATTCCAAATGGAAGACCAGTACTGCACAAAACCGGACACTGTCACCTTGATTTCCTTTTGCTTGAGTTTGTGCCTTTGTCTGCTGTATGACATTCCTTCATAGATGTGGTCTGTGAGCTATTGTAACTGTTTAACATGCTGTGTATTGTGCTATTCCATGTTGTTCAGTGTGTTTCCTAGGAGCACTCTACACTGAAAGGTTTCAGAGTGGTAGCTGTGTTAGTCTGTATCAGCAAAAACAACGAGGAGCCCTTGTGGCGCTTTAGAGATTAACAAATTTATTTGGGCATAGGTTTTCATGGGCTAAAACCCACTTCATCAGATGCTTGCATGGGTTTAGCCCACAAAAGCTAATGCCCAAATAAATTTGTTAGTCTCTAAAGTGCCACAAGGACTCCTTGTTGTTTCTACATTGAAACTTGTCTCATGGATGGCCTTAAGTAACCACAAACCTCTTGTCTTCCTGTTCTCCGTTACGTAGGTTTAATTGTAGTACCTATGTGACAACATGTGAAATCAGCCATACAGAGGCTCTTGGTGACATGGTTTTACAGTGCAAACATACATATGTGCTTCCGTCAGAGCATGTATCAAGGACCTGTTTAAAAGAGTTTAAACAGGGACAAGAAGGTTTTGAGTCAGTCTTTTCCAAAGTCTCTCATTATTAAACTCTGATGTACCTGAGGAATTGGCATATGAGGAGGCTAATACCATCCAGTGAATTATGTCTTAGAAATAATCTGCAAAGCCTCAAAATTGCACCTGACCATGTTATAGAAAATGTATAAATAAAATTAAAGCTAGTATTTTCCAGTTTTTAAAGTTAGCTTTATTTAGCAAAATGCCTTGATCTTTCCCAATGATAAGCTCTTCACGTGGCTCAATTACTCTGTATCCTAAAATGCGCTTGCTGAAAGTTTTGTTTGAGCTTAGTTTCATACGCCATAAATGTCATTACAGCACCCAAAGGAATAACATGGTCTGAAAACACTTCTAAAAGCTCAATGACATATGAGATCGTGAAGAAATTTCAATTAATGGAAACATCCTATATTCTCTATTTCCTTTAGGCTTTTACCTCTGGGACATAAGTGCCAATGCAGTTTGAACCCTCTGACTCATTTCTTAAAACTGTGCGAAAGGTTGCAAGCAAAAATGAGATGCACTGAAGGAGTCCTTGGCCCAGTTTCAGCTTTCAGAGGATCCCAGATTCAACCAGCTATGAGCTCTAAGCACAGTGCAGAAAAAATGCTCTCACTTTAAATTTCACTTTTCAAAGGTATTTTAGTTTTTTCCAAACCAAATTCATTAATCTTTTAGTTACAGTGGATTTTTCAAACAGGTTAGGTGTGCAATTATACATGCAGTTGTGCACAAATTGTGCAAACAATTATTGCATGCAGAGATCAGATAGCTGTGCATACAAATAGATAACTGGGCACATTTGCATGCACAAGCATTACTGCATGCACAAATTGCACATGTAGGACAGCATGCCTAACTTGTTTGAAAATCAGGTCTAGAGTGCACAGCACTAGCTAACAGGGCTGAAAACATGGCATTTTTCCTTTTTACCCCCCACTTCTGTGCTTCTAAAAATCTGATATTCACAGAGTGGAAGGGTAGTGTTATGACTAAAACACAAGACTAGGACTCAGGAGGTCTGGGTTTCATTCTTGTCTCTATCATAGATTTCCAGCCTAACTGTAGGCAAGTCACCTAGGCCTGCATGCACAAAAGGAGTTATGCACCCAAGTCCCAGTTTCAGAACCACTGATGCACAACTCCTTCTGAAACCCTATAAGCACCTAAATTCACTCAGGGCCTACATTTTTGCAGTAAGTTTCCCAAAGAGTCATTTGAGGGAGGGAGGCAGCGAGCGAGAGAATTCCTTTATAGCCTTCTAGTTACAGCACTCCCACAGGATGTGGGAACCCTGGGATCCAGTCTCCCTGCTTACTGAGCTACTGTACAACAGCTTCAATAGGAGAGATTGAGGAATAACCCACATGAAAATATCCCATAACTCAGGTGGAGGAGAAACTTGAACCGGGGGTTCCCACAGCCCATGTGAGTGCCCTACCACTAGCTTAAAGGGTATGAGGAAAGATCCTCCCCACAGTTTCTTGCTAAAATGGCATACGGCCTCTGACTCCAAAGAGGGTTCCCAGCTGTGAATCATAGGCAGAAGTAGGCACCTTCCTGCAGCTGAGATTTAGGTGCGCAACTGAGGGGGGTGCTTAGCACAGCCACTTCTGGTTGGCCTCTCCCATTGGCTGGCTTAGGCAGTTGCCCCCCTAACATGCTGGTATTTGTGAATCACATTCTAAGGTGCCTCTCTCTCCACACTCATTGTATAGGAGCTCAGGTGCCTAACTCAGGTTTTGTGTATCAGTGAATTTCCCAGGTGCCTGTGAATTAGGCATTGTGACACAGGACCTAACTCCTTTTGTGCATTCAGGCCTTAAACCTTGATGGGCTTTAGTTTCCACCTCTGTATAATGTAGTATACTTGCAGCACTCACCTCATGGGGATGCTTTGAGCCTTTATTCATGAATGCTTGAAAAGCACTTAAGGTATGGCTGGGTGAAAATTTTGTGTAAACTTCTTTTGTATGGAAAATTGAGTTTCTGGCTAAATTTTTCCCCAGAAAGTATCTGCTTTCCTCAAAAAAAACCTGATTTTTCCCCACTGGAAAACTATTTTGGTATGTTTCAGCCATTTTTGGTAGTTTTCAGCCAAAGATTTTTTGTTTTCATTTTTTTAATATAAAGTTGAAATCTTCCACAGGAATAAAACTACTTTCCAGCCAGCTTGATGCTGAAGTCCTCAGACAGCAGAAGAAATAGAAATGTAAATTAAGTGTCAGACAACAACTTTGTTGTTACACCATAATTTTAAAATGCCTCTACTTCATATGTGTATCGATTAAATTGGAAAATTGCTCTCTTATCTCTAGTCTGTATTTTGCAAGGGGTTACCTTGTTTTAGATCCAATGATCTAATGTATGTCTTTCCTATCTCTAAATATAGCATTAGATCTATCTATGAAAAACCACAAACAGCTGATAAAATGCATCCTACAAAACAATTTCATAATTCATTTAAAGAGAAGTTTGCACTAAATTATCTCCAGATGTGTCAATGGATATTTTCATTAGGAATGAGTTTGGCCCAATGTTTACCAACGGAACAAATATAAATATATATTTATCTAAATATACACAGGTAACCTTGTTTTAAGAGACTGCCTAGGACAGAATGTATTCTGCCTTTGCAGCTCCCTGCTGAGGCCCCTACAGTCCTACTAACACCCCACCCCAAAAAGCAACCAGCTGAGAGGAAAAGAGCAGCAAAGATGGGTTCTCCAGTCTTGTCTAGAAAGGACTCTCTGGGGTGGCCATTTTGGAAACCACAGACTTCATTCTCCAAGGGCTAGAGGGGTCAGCAACAGCCCCTCAGGGCCCTGCATGCCCTGATAAAAGGAGCTGCATGGCCTTGGCATGTCATTTCCTGGCTGGGATGGGCAGCAGCAGCAGCAAAAGAGATGCTTGAGTGATAAACTGAGTTTGGGTATGGCTGCATGTTGCATAGGTGGCTTTGCAGGGAGAGAGAGGACCCAAGAACCTTAACCCTGAGATAAGGGTGAAGCCAGAGGGGCCACACTGGATGAGGCCCAGGGAACAAGCTGCAATGAGCTGAATGGAGCAGTATGTGGCAGCTGTGTATAGGGTTCCTGGGTTGAAGCTGAGAGTAGTGAGCACACACTGGTTCCCCTACCAGTCACTGGTAAAGTGGCAAAACCCCAGAAGAGGTTCATTTGGACCCTGATACTTGTCCAGAGGGCCAAGCCACTGAAGTCACCCCCAAAGTCAGCTGGCTGCCTGCAGGAGGTAGCAGAGGCGAGAGAAGGACTGCAATACCACACACAGCTGCATGGAGGTGAGTGCCTCTTCATTCTGTCCCAAAACACCCCAAATGTATTACACCCAGTTCAGCCACATCTTTATTAGGAGACCACTTCCATTAAGCATTGATCTTTGCTGATACCTTGAGTGAGTCACTTAAAACAGGTTCCACAAAATTCAGCATGTTCTATGGGCTGAAACCAGTCTTATCCTAATTTCCTTCCTCCATCCCACAGAGCTATGATTGTAATCAAATGCATCCTAGGTCCTTCCAAACCAACCCTAAGTTTGGGTTTGGTTCTGCAAGTTTGCCTATGAACCACATGGGACAAAATGAAAATATTTAATTTAAACTCTTGTCAGAACACTGGCTCTGATACAGAATAGAGCCAAAATCTTAATCAAAAGCAAAGCACAATCTCTCCTGCCCATCTCTAGGAGAGTTTTAAATTACTTCTTTCACAAATGGCTTTAAATCCATTCACTTTTTCAGCTGCTGCATCTGCTAGTTTCTGTAGCATTGGATTGGCCATTTAGAAATGGCCCTTTCAGACAATGAATAGGAGAACATAAGAGTAGAAAAAACATAGAAGTTGGTCTGAAGATGGCAGATCGTGATGGGTTACATTCTAAGATCCACGGAGAATATTTTCTCACTGCATGTATTTGTTATCTAAAGACATTTTGCAAAGGCAGAATGTTTATATTGTGTATATACTTGACAGTATAACATAACCCACCCAGACAGACATTCACACAGAATTATTACCCATATTGCCCAACACCCATATCAATATTTTTGGGGGTGAAGCATGATCATATTTAATATTTTTATAGTTTTTAGGCACTTCCTTGAAGAAACATTGTTTAGAAATAAACAAATTGGATTTTTCATTGTTTCAATAGTCACTGCTAACTTCTTATGCATTAGGGACACCTGCTGGTATAACAGTAATTTTGCACATCCTGCTGGATGTTACAGAAAAGGCATGTGAGTTCAGAATCATGTGAGATGAGCAAAAGGGTGTTCTTGGGAGCTCTTGGTAAAACACTGAAGGGAGGGTTGAGCTGGATTCCTATATCTGATGGAGTCATCCGCCTGTATGGAAGCTGCTAAACTTCACCAACTTATCTCTGGGGTTCATAAAATGAGAGACGCTTGAGTTTGGTGGGTGTTTTGAATGGATCATACTGCCTCAGATAGCAAACTTTTAGAAAAGTGCAGGGTAAAGTCAGGTTGCTTATGAAGTGGTATTTCCCTAAATCTTTTGATGTGGTTATAGCAATGGTTACATGGGAAAGTAAGGGAACAGATTCTGCAATCCTTCAACTTTCCTCTCAGCAAGCATATGTACACCTGAGGTACCTGAAGTTTATCACAGCTTGAGGGAAAAAGTAGGAACGCTTTGCTAGAATATTTGTTTGCACTATCTCGCCATCTAGAGGCAGTCAAGAGTGGTATCTGTAGCAGAGGCTCTGGTATCTGTCACATAGCCCTGGTCTACACTAGGACTTTAGGTCGAATTTAGCAGCGTTAAATCGATGTAAACCTGCACCCGTCCACACAATGAAGCCCTTTATTTCGACTTAAAGGGCTCTTAAAATCGATTTCCTTACTCCACCCCTGACAAGTGGATTAGCGCTTAAATCGATGTTGCCGGCTCAAATTTGGGGTACTGTGGACACAATTCGATGGTATTGGCCTCTGGGAGCTATCCCAGAGTGCTCCATTATGACCGCTCTGGACAGCACTCTCAACTCAGATGCACTGGCCAGGTAGACAGGAAAAGAACCGCGAACTTTTGAATCTCATTTCCTGTTTGGCCAGCGTGGCAAGCTGCAGGTGACCATGCAGAGCTCATCAGCACAGGTGACCATGATGGAGTCCCAGAATTGCAAAAGAGCTCCAGCATGGACCGAACGGGAGGTACGGGATCTGATCGCTGTTTGGGGAGAGGAATCCGTGCTATCAGAACTCCGTTCCAGTTTTCGAAATGCCAAAACCTTTGTGAAAATCTCCCAGGGCATGAAGGACAGAGGCCATAACAGGGACCCGAAGCAGTGCCGCGTGAAACTGAAGGAGCTGAGGCAAGCCTACCAGAAAACCAGAGAGGCAAACAGCCGCTCTGGGTCAGAGCCCCAAACATGCCGCTTCTATGATGAGCTGCATGCCATTTTAGGGGGTTCAGCCACCACTACCCCAGCCGTGTTGTTTGACTCCTTCAATGGAGATGGAGGCAATACAGAAGCAGGTTTTGGGGATGAAGAAGATAGCTCACAGCAAGCAAGCGGAGAAACCGGTTTTCCCGACAGCCAGGAACTGTTTCTCACCCTAGACCTGGAGCCAGTACCCCCCAAACCCACCCAAGGCTGCCTCCTGGACCCAGCAGGCAGAGAAGGGACCTCCGGTGAGTGTACCTTTTAAAATACTATACATGGTTTAAAAGCAAGCATGTGAAAGGATTACTTTGCCCTGGCATTTGCGGTTCTCCTAGATGTAGTCCTAAAGCCTTTGCAAAAGGTTTCTGGGGAGGGCAGCCTTATTGCGTCCTTCATGGTAGGACACTTTACCACTCCAGGCCAGTAACACGTACTCAGGAATCATTGTAGAACAAAGCATTGCAGTGTATGTTTGCTGGCATTCAAACAACATCCGTTCTTTACCTCTCTGTGTTATCCTCAGGAGAGTGAGATATAATTCATGGTCACCTGGTTGAAATAGAGTGCTTTTCTTCAGGGGACACTCAGAGGAGCCCATTCCTGCTGGGCTGTTTGCCTGTGGCTAAACAGAAATGTTCCCCGCTGTTAGCCACAGGGAGGGGGGAAGGTTGAGGGGGTAGTCACGCGGTGGGAGTAGGCAAAATGCGACCTTGTAACAAAAGCACATGAGCTATGTATGTAATGTTAACAGCGAGGTTTACCCTGAAAGAGTGTAGCCACTGTTTTATAAAATGTGTCTTTTTAAATACCGCTGTCCCTTTTTTTTTCTCCACCAGCTGCATGTGTTTCAATGATCACAGGATCTTCTCCTTCCCAGAGGCTAGTGAAGCTTAGAAAGAAAAAAAAATGCACTCGCGATGAAATGTTCTCCGAGCTCATGCTGTCCTCCCACACTGACAGAGCACAGACGAATGCGTGGAGGCAAATAATGTCAGAGTGCAGGAAAGCACAAAATGACCGGGAGGAGAGGTGGCGGGCTGAAGAGAGTAAGTGGCGGGCGGAAGAGAGTAAGTGGTGGGCTGAAGACAGGGCTGAAGCTCAAATGTGGCGGCAGCGTGATGAGAGGAGGCAGGATTCAATGCTGAGGCTGCTGCAGGACCAAACCAGTATGCTCCAGTGTATGGTTGAGCTGCAGCAAAGGCAGCTGGAGCACAGACTGCCACTGCAGCCCCTCTGTAACCAACCGCCCTCCTCCCCAAGTTCCATAGCCTCCACACCCAGACGCCCAAGAACACGGTGGGGGGGCCTCCGGCCAACCAGCCACTCCACCACAGAGGATTGCCCAAAAAAAAGAAGGCTGTCATTCAATAAATTTTAAAGTTGTAAACTTTTAAAGTGCTGTGCTTAAAGTGCTGTGTGGCATTTTCCTTCCCTCCTCCACCACCCCTCCTGGGCTACCTTGGTAGTCATCCCCCTATTTGTGTGATGAATGAATAAAGAATGCATGAATGTGAAGCAACAATGACTTTATTGCCTCTGCAAGCGGTGATTGAAGGGAGGAGGGGCGGGTGGTTAGCTTACAGGGAAGTAGAGTGAACCAAGTGGCGGGGGGCTTCATCAAGGAGAAACAAACAGAACTTTCACACCGTAGCCTGGCCAGTCATGAAACTGGTTTTCAAAGCTTCTCTGATGCGCACCGCGCCCTCCTGTGCTCTTCTAACCGCCCTGGTGTCTGGCTGCGCGTAACCAGCAGCCAGGCGATTTGCCTCAACCTCCCACCCCGCCATAAACATCTCCCCCTTACTCTCCCAGATATTGTGGAGCACACAGCAAGCAGTAATAACAGTGGGAATATTGGTTTCGCTGAGGTCTAAGCGAGTCAGTAAACTGCGCCAGCGCGCCTTTAAACATCCAAATGCACATTCTACCACCATTCTGCACTTGCTCAGCCTGTAGTTGAACAGCTCCTGACTACTGTCCAGGCTGCCTGTGTACGGCTTCATGAGCCATGGCATTAAGGGGTAGGCTGGGTCCCCAAGGATAACTATAGGCATTTCAACATCCCCAACAGTTATTTTCTGGTCTGGGAATAAAGTCCCTTCCTGCAGCTTTTGAAACAGACCAGAGTTCCTGAAGATGCAAGCATCATGCACCTTTCCCAGCCATCCCACGTTGATGTTGGTGAAACGTCCCTTGTGATCCACCAGAGCTTGCAGCACTATCGAAAAGTACCCCTTGCGGTTTATGTACTCGGTGGCTTGGTGCTCCGGTGCCAAGATAGGGATATGGGTTCCGTCTATGGCCCCACCACAGTTAGGGAATCCCATTGCAGCAAAGCCATCCACTAGGACCTGCACATTTCCCAGGGTCACTACCCTTGATATCAGCAGATCTTTGATTGCGTGGGCTACTTGCATCACAGCAGCCCCCACAGTAGATTTGCCCACTCCAAATTGATTCCCAACTGACCGGTAGCTGTCTGGCGTTGCAAGCTTCCACAGGGCTATCGCCACTCGCTTCTCAACTGTGAGGGCTGCTCTCATCTTGGTATTCATGCGCCTCAGGGCAGGGGAAAGCAAGTCACAAAGTTCCGTGAAAGTGCCCTTACGCATCCGAAAGTTTTGCAGCCACTGGGAATCGTCCCAGACCTGCAACACTATGCGATCCCACCAGTCTGTGCTTGTTTCCCGAGCCCAGAATCGGCGTTCCACAGCATGAACCTGCCCCATTAGCACCATGATGCATGCATTGGCAGGGCCCATGCTTTCAGAGAAATCTGTGTCCATGTCCTGATCACTCACGTGACCGCGCTGACGTCGCCTCCTCGCCCGGTATCGCTTTGCCAGGTTCTGGTGCTGCATATACTGCTGGATAATGCATGTGGTGTTTAATGTGCTCCTAATTGCCAAAGTGAGCTGAGCGGCCTCCATGCTTGCCTTGGTATGGCGTCCGCACAGAAAAAAGGCGTGGAACGATTGTCTGCCGTTGCTCTGACGGAGGGAGGGGCGACTGACGACACGGCTTACAGGGTTGGCTTCAGGGAGCTAAAATCAACAAAGGGGGTGTCTTTACATCAAGGAGTATTTCAGGCAGGACTTCACGGAGGGTTCCAATAAGAAATGGTGCACCTAAGTTATCGTTCTTATTGGAACAAGGAGGTTAGCCTGGCCTCTGATTGATACATGGCTAGATTTACCTCGCTGCACCTTCTCTGTGAGTGACTGCAGTGTGACCTAGAGGAATGAGTCCCCTAGACAGGGGAGGAGGCAAATGAGTACAAAACAAATCTGGTCTATTTCTTGTTTTGATCCACTCCATCTATCTTTTACATCTTTGGCTGGCAGCAGACGGTGCAGAAGGACTGCATGCCATCCACATCTCATGGCTGCTTGGCAGAAGATGGTACAGTACGACTGCTAGCCATCCTCATCTCTTGCCTGCCTGGCAGAAGATGGTACAATACGACTACTAGCAATCCTCATCTCTTGCCTGCCTGGCAGAAGATGGTACAGTACGACTGCTAGCAGTCCGTATCGCCTGCCCGCTCACCATAAGATGGTTCAATAGGACTGACTGCAGGACTAAAGAGAGTGACCTGGTCAAGTCACTCCAAATTTAGTCCCTGCGCCCATGTCTGCCCAGGCGCTCCCAGCCGACGTGGCCAGGAGCACCTCGGACACCACAAACACCTCGGACACTGGAATTAACTGCCTACATGGCTTTGGCAGTTAACTGACTAACAAGCACCTCACCCTGATTAAAATGCTACTATCTCTTGGTTAAAGGAGGGTGTTCCTAGAGAGAGGATTCCTAGGGAGAGGAGTTCCCAGAGACATAGGCTCCAGAAGAAGAGCTGTGGAGCTCCTGAGTTTAGGAGGAGGCCTTGGGAACCCAGATCCTGACCCAGGGCCAGAAGACCTCCCTAGTAGGCAGATGGACGTGAGCAGCCAACAGGAGAAGAGGCCTGCTTGAATTAGCACCCCGGCTTCCAGGAGAAGGATGGACTTGAGGGCTAAAAAGCTTGTATTGTGTACCAGAGTTAATAAATAATCCCCACCAAAGGATAATCTAGGTCTAAACACTTTGGGCTGGGAAAAATTATTGCAAGAGGGTGAGACAGAGCTGGGGGCCCGAAGAGTCTCCTGGTTCCTCAAGGGGTCATGCTTGAGGGAGGTGCCCCATCAGACTTGAACACATTAGTTAACCTAGGTTAAAAATATACACTACTTCCTAGTGAAGGCAAAGCCAAAGAGAACAAAACCCCTCAATTTCTAAGGGAGATTATGAAGGGAAAAGAGCTCTGGGATCTTCCCTCTGAGGCCTCAGTCAAGAGAGCATAGGCCAACACTGCCCTCTCCTGCAGGTGTGCCTTATTCAGGGCTGTGGTCAGATCACACATAGGGCAATGCCTAAAGAGATGCAGATTTAAGGGGAAGTGCTAGTGACAGAGCTCAACTGTACCAGGCTCTATACCACCATTGGCAGATAGAGGCAGCACATCACTGAGGCCACAGTTCAGCAAAGCACTTAACTTAAGCATGTGCTTAACTTTAAATACGTGCTTTGAATCAGGGCCTGGATCTGCTTCTTACCATTACAGAGTCTTTTGAGCAAAAGAATTCCTGAACACCTTTTTTTTTGTCACTCTAGTTCCTTTGGTCCAAAATATATTTTTTTAAAAATGGCATCTTGGAATGTTGCTAATTGCTATGTATAGTATTTTCTGTTTCTTGAAGGCACACTTCTACCTTTCAAAATCTTCATTTATGATATGACTATATGGTAGGCTGCGACAACAAGCAGATTGCTAACAAAGTCCCCAAAGGCCAAAATTTTCAATGTAACTTGTGTGTGCTTAACATTACTGAAAAGTAGCTCACTTCTTTTGGTGCCTAGCATGGCTGGGATTTTCAATGGGGCTGTTCCCATGCTTAAAGTTAGGCATGTGCTTAAGCACCTGGTGGAATCACAGACTCCTGTATTGGCGGAGCATGCCAGTGCTTCCAGTGTGACCATCACACCTGTACATTTAAAAAGTCAATTCCCATATGATTTTCAAATTTCCATGAAAATCGTCAACAGTAAATCACCTGGTTGCATGCATATTAGGGGGAAGTGAACTAAAAAGAAATCAGGTGCATGGACAAAACAAGGACATTTTAAAAATTCACGTGGATACTTGGAAAACACTATTATCCCAGGTTTAGCAATAAACCACCAATGGAGGAACTATATTTTCCCTTACTACTCCCTTTAAAATTACAATTGCCAATTAATGGTGTCCACGTAGTAGATGATCTGGTTTTATATTTGATGTAAAATAGAGATGAGCTCAAACAATATGGAACTGGACTTCATGGAAGAGGACTAGCTACACTATGAGCCAGGACTAAGACTGAACCCTTCCTTCCATTCCCCTTCCCCAAGATGACCCCACACCTGAACTTGAGGAAAAATCCATGTCTTGATTTGACTTCATGGCTCATGCCTGTGTATGCTATAAAATAGAGATGGGCAAATCTTATTGTGCATGTTTGTATGGGGTTCTTTACAAAACTTTATTTCTCAGGTGTTGGTTTTGCAAGACCAAAAGCAGGGGTGAGGCACAGGGCCAGATCATGTCCCCCAAACTGGGCCTAGAGCTTTCGCATGCATGTAGATTTCCCATTTAGGATTAAGCCCCTTTTTCAGTTTAAACTGATATTTACTGAAAAAATCATGGGCTTTACAAAAAGTATTCAGTTTTTTTCTGATTTTCACCCTACTTTTCTATCATTCAAATATAAAAAAATAACTTGTTTTATTAGGAAAATACAATACATGCCATGAGATATATTATTAGTCTGTGTGTCTGGGGTTCGGAGTGTGTGTGGGGGCTCAGAGCTGGGGCTCAGAGGGTTGGGGTGGGGAGAGGGTTCCAGCTGGGGGTGCAGGCTTTGGGGGTGGGGCCAGAGATGAGAGGTTTGGGGTGCAGGAGGGTGCTCCAGCAGGGAGAGAGGGCTCCCCCCAGCTCTCTCCCCACAGCAGGACCTGGGCTGTGAGGGAGAGGCGCCTCTCTCCGCAGTAGCAGCTCTGGGGCTGTGGCCACAGGATAGGCCCCCCCAGCAGATCCGGGCCAGGGCTGGGTTCAGGGAGGGGCACCTTGGCTGCAACAGGTCCAGGTCAGGACTGGGTTTGGAGAGGGGTGCCATGCAACAGGTGTTGGCTGGGCCGTTCAGGCCGGGCCGTCCAGGCTGCCCCAGCCTGTTCCAGGCTGTGCCACCCAGGTTCAGGCTGGGGTAGGGGCGCCCTGGCAGGTTGGAGGCTGGGCTAGGTTGGGGTCAGGGGAGGGGTAGCCCTCCCCTGGCTGCGTAAGGTCCCCGGGCAGATTCCCGGAGCGCCTGCACAGTGCTAAATAGGCTGCTGCATGGCTGTGCAGTTTACAGGGAACTTAGATCTGAATGTATATGAATCTCATGCCCACCATGTTTCACGTACACATTTGAAGCTGATAGCAGATAATGGTTTAAAGATTTGACACACTAAAATGGGAAGAAAATGAAAATCTGTATCAGGTTAAGTTTTAAAAAAAAACCAAACAGGAGAAAAGGCTGAAATTGAGTGTATGCACTGCAAATGGTGTGGCCCAATTATTAAATGTAAATATTTATAGGTTAATAGTTCTAAGTCTACAACAGTAAACTGTTTATTCAAATGAAAAGTTTTTATTTGGGGATTAGAGATAGTTTTCTTAAATGCAGAGGTGGCATTGTGTTGAGTTCTGTAGCAAACCACATTGATGAACAGAATTCAAAGCATTAATCTACTGAATACTTTTCCCCTTGTCTTTCCCTCCACCAAAATAAATGCTGATATTTACCCAGAAAATTATTTAGTTGTTTGCACTGATTTTCAGCAGTTTTTGTTGTTGTGGTAATAAACACCGATAAATTCCTGGGAAAAACTGAAGACAAAATCCTGAAAACAAAGGGCCCTACTTATGATGCAGTAGGGGGCTTAGCTGCCTCTGGGGCACCAATCCTCCGTCTGCATTCTGGGCTCTGTGCTGGGGAACAGGCTGGGGATAGGATGTAATCCCCACTCTAACACTATGGAAATTTTTTTAAAAATGTTATGCAGCCTGGGGCAGCTGTATTGTCCCATCCATGGACTTCTACCACATCAGGATGTCAGAAGCAGTTATAGTTAGAGGTGGGCCTACAGTTTCAATTGAGCTGTTCTGTCAGGAATCTGTCGTGGCAGCCAGAATAGGTACCATGGTGCAGAATAACCTTGGCCTCCCACACATCCCCAGGATCCACACAGATCCTTTTGGGGCTTTTTCTGTGAGAAGACAAAGTTCACACTGTGGGTACAATGGATGTCCACAGTGCAATCATCACCAGAACTTATTCTCTCTGAGATTCCATCCTGCTAATTTTACCATAGCAGGGGACAGCTGGTGACACACCGTTTTATCTGTTTACTGTCAGAAAAACCTTAAAAAAGAAAGTCATAATAGTCACAAGGGGGCAGAAGCAGCTCAGGATAAGTAGTGAGTTCGTCACCTAACAGTGGGTATTGTGACAAAGCTCTCTCCTTGTCTCCATGGGTCCCAGTTTCCTGGCAGATTTCACTAGCCTCAGAGGCTCACTGTGACCCTCCACGTAACCCTTCTCTCTCTAGAGACAAGGGTCACAGTCTACTGAGCCATTTTCATCATAAGCCAGCAAGGGAGGTGAGGAGAAGCTATCCTCCCTTGCACAGTCTCTGTTGTCTCCCAGTCTCAGTGATTAATCAGGGGGAGCAATGAGGGGAGCCCAGGCCCAGGCCCACCCTCTACTCCAGGCTCCAACCCAGGGACCCTAATAGTATCAGCTATGGTAGCTGACCTTTTAGAAACATGACACGTACAATTCCCTGAACTACTTCCCCACAGCAGTCCCCACTTCCTCAGGCTCCACTTCACCCTTACCTCAGGGCCTCCTTCCTTGTGCCTGATATGGTGTGTACTGCTCAGTTTCTCCAACAGCACAACTTCTTTCCACAGCTCCTGACATCCACTCCCAACTGAGTGGCTGGGAGGCTTTTAATTAGTTTCAGCCAGTCCCTGATTGGCTTCAGGTGTCCCAATCAACCTAGCATTCTCCCTGCCTTCTGGAAAGTTCTTAATTGGCCCCAGGTGTCTTAATTGACCTGGAGCAGCTGCCATTTAACTTATTCTGGTACCAGAGATTTGTTTAGCCTGGCGCTAATATATCTATCTCCCACTACTTTTCTACTTGACTCCCTTGACGCCTTTGAGGAGCAGTGGGCGCTGTCTGGGGTTCTCTGCTCGGTGTCCGCGTCAGGTTCCCTTCGTTTGACCCTTTGACCACACTCCTGTCCCTGTTGTTCATTAGTTGTCCCCCGTAATTATTTGTTTTTCCAGGTCCTGTGGACCCCCCACTTAGGCTGGGCGGGGATCCTTTAGCAGTGGGCAGGCTTTGCCCGCCCACTTCCTGGATCCCAATAAGACTACTTTTCTATAGCCATCTGGCTTTGCCTCGTCACAGTATATGTAGTAAGTTCTCTTACAATAGTTTCTGGTTTTAGGTTCTGATAAAATCCCACCAGAGCAAAAATGTGAGTATAGGATTTCATAAAATGATATATCCCAATTGGGCCATCGTTATTGCCATGTTGAAAAATGTTTGCAAAGAGTGTTGATTAGCAGCCCCTAAAAGTTAAGGCCTAAAGATCAGGCTTCCTGGGAGTGTGGGCTATGGAGTGGGCATTTGGTTGGCTGGTTGGTTGAAGTTCTTGAAAACACTTTCTTTTAAACCTCAACAGAAAGCCTGGTTTTACACCTAGAAAAAGTAATTACAAAACTAACCAATTCAATAACAAATATCTGAGGTCTATACACACACTTTGTATGTATGTGACTTTCTCCCTCTATCCATTGTTGTATGCTCGTCCTTTTAGGCCCAGATCTTGCAAAGATTTTTGCACATGCTTAGCTTTGAACACTGACTCCAGTAGAACTATTCACGGTGTGTAAGGATTTGCAGGCTTAGGGCCTTGCACTGCAAAGATTTTTTTTTATGCAGAGATTTTAGCTACCATTATGGACTTGCCTCTGCAAGCTGCCCCAGGCTCTCAGAGCTTTCACACCCATGGAGAGCCCAACTGATTTTGGGAGTGCTTGTGTTAAACATGCTCTTTCATTTTTAATTTTGCAGCCACGTAATGGCATCCAAAGCAGAGCCGGATCCTAACTGCAGCAGGCAGCCCTCTGTTCTGATCAGCATTCAGAATCCTGAATTGACTAGCAGCTTTGAACTCACCAGCCAAACCCAACAATAGTAACTATTCCGTGCAAACACACCTACCTGCATGGAGCAGCTTGCAGGATCTGGTCCTATATTTGTACAGCACCTAGTAGAACGGGGCTGTGGTTCTTAAGTGGGCCTATGGCTGGAACTGTGACATAAATATTAAAGACTAATCCTTCAACTTAAAATTCTGAATGGTCTGACTGTTTTGCTTATAAATGAATAACTTAGCTATTGAAATGTACATTATGGACAAAGCTGGTGAGAGCTGCACTGCATGATAAAATCAATACAGCTAACAGGGTAATATACCACGGTTAGAAACAAAATTGTCCATCACTTCATGAGAAAGACAGACCACTCAAAGAATTGGATTATTCACCTACCAAATGGAATACATCACACATTGCATCAAGTCTTTTACCCATTTATCAATATGTATCTGGAGAGAATTTAATCTACTTCATGTGATAATAATGCATCTCAAAAATAAACACAAACATTAAAAATGGCAAACATTTCCTGGAACAAATCTTGCAAAATCTTGCAATACAGGTGCCTGATGTAGCAACTCTTGGTGTGGTAAAAACACTTTTTTCCTTCACTTGTCTGAAAAATCCTTGGAATAGCAACCTGAAAAATAAAGGCTGCAAAGTAAAGAAGGCAAAATTTAGGGCAACATTCTCCTTTCCTCTCAGATTGTACTCCTATGTAAATGCATAGACACCAAAGAATTGGAGATAAATACAAAGTGAGTTGCTTCATACTGTACTAATCAAAAAGGCACATAGGTGCAGTTATCTAATTCTGAGTTTTATTCTTGCTTAGAGATTGGCCCAAAACTAAATCCGAATTCTCTGCAGGTGTCAGAATTTGAACCTTGATCCATCTCCTAACCTATTACTGACAATGTTCCACAAGTTGGCCCTTAATGGGTGTGAGGAATTGGTTCCTATTTAAGGTGAATTTGTATTTGTTCAGCCTTTTTGCTATACTTTCCTAGTTAATTTTTTCTTCTCCTCACATTCATTGAAATAAAGCTGCTGTTGGTGGACTGCCCACCTTCTGCATTTGCACTGTTACATTTTTTATATTTATTGATTTCTTTAGACTATCTACCTTACAGTTTTCCACTGCTGCTCACCTCAGTAGTAACTGAGTGCCTTCCACATAAAAACGATAGGAAAGTCCCTAGTGGACTTCATGAAGTCTCTAGCCCTTCTCCATTTTCAGGTTGAAAACTCTGCATGGGGTAGGGGGTTTGTTTTTGACTGTTTAGATTTTATTCATTTACTCTTTTTTACTTACTCTAAGGACTTGTCTTCACTACTGGGGTAAGTCAACCTAAGTTATGCTACTCCAGCTACGTGAATAATGTAGCTGGAGTCAACGTAGCTCAGGTTGACTTACCCTGGTGTCTTCACTGAACTGAGTTGATGGAAGACCCTCTCTGGTTGATTTCCTTTACTCTTCTCGGACTGCTAGAGTATCGGGGATCAACTGGAGATTGCTCTGCCATCGAGGGGATGGTAGAGATCTGGGGAACTAGGTTGTTTGTTTGGCATTAGGAGTTAAAACCTCCTTGATGAGGGAGAAAGGAGGAAATCTGAGTCTCTTTATTAGGCTCATTATTTGGCTGCACTCAACCTGATAGACCATAGTCATGAAAGCTCTTTGCTTGAGCAGGGTCTGAGGCCGGGCCAAAGGAAGAGTTTAAACTTGACAATGGAAATGTTTGATTATTTTGGAAGGCCAGATACCTCTGTCAGTTGGACTTTGTGACTTTTTGCTTTTGGTCCAGAGCCCAAATGCAGCTCCCCAAGCTCTCTGCCTACGGTACTACAAGACAGTCATGACTTGTTCAGCAGATTGTCTCTAACGCTAACTCATATAAATAGAACCCCACACAATGGAATAGATCCTGTAACAAAACTCAGAGTAGCAATAAATTGGTTAGTCTGTAAGGTGCCACAAGTACTCCTTTTCTTTTTGTAACAAAACTGTGGCCCATTTGTAACTGCACAATAAAATCGGATGGGGAATGTGAATCAGATGGCTTAGAAATCTTGCTATCAATATGCTGATAGGTTATTCAGAGTCTTGTTTCCAAATGAATTAAAAACATCATTTGGCTAGAACAGCCAAAGATTGTGTATTGTCAGGCTATTACTCAAATTGCTCATGAGGAAAACTCTAAACAATCTCCAAACACCATATCAAATCAGGAACGTGTGCTTCGGTGACACTGAACTCCATTGCAGTGTAGACAGTAGCAATGCAGCTGAAAGTCATCTGATTCTATGTTCTCAAGAAATACAACTTGAACTGGTTGAGCATGTAATTCATTTCAATTTTATGCTACATGATCTTGTTAGGCAAATAAGTTCTAAAACAGCTGCACAATTGCACAACACTGCTTAGTACCCTGGAAACTAAGACCCTTCAAGGTCCAATAATTCCACTTATGGTCCAATAATTAAGGCCCAATAATTCCTATTTTAAATTACAACATGAGGCAATGAACAAGATAATTTATCTGACAAAATATACAAATATTTTATTTGAACACATTAAAGATATTTAAGGCTGAGGGCTCTATTATCATGAGAAAATTGTAATTGCACTCAGTTAATGATCAACTTCATAGAGCAAGAGACAGTGAAACAGGCTTTAGCATACAGTGTATATATCCACAAATCCCCACATATGCTGCAGAAGCACATTATATTTCTACATTGGCTCCCTTAAAGCAATTTTTGACAACTGATGATGGCTGGGTTGCTCAAGCTGACCGCACCTAAATTGGTACATCCAGGATGTTTTCAGTTGGAGAAGCTGCAACTTTGGGGCTTCCTTCCCCAGCAGAACCAGAGTTTCACAGGTTTATAGTCTGACATCCAGGGCATGTTGAAAAGCAAATCTACTGTGGCTAAGACTAAAAAGTATTCGTAATTCTGGGTATCCACTCTGAGACCTTGTAAAGGGGCCTGATTTTCAAAAGGTGAATGCTCAGCACTTTCTGAAAACCAGGCCCTTAAAGGCATTGCCAACAGTCAGCTGGAAGTTAGGGACCCCAAATGACTCATCACTTTTGAAAATCTTGGCTCTTCCTCCAGGACGTGGGCGATTCTTATCTTTTGGAGGCTGTGTGGGGCATTCTTTTAGTATTGTTTTCACTTTGTCAGTGTAGTTGTGTGTGTGTTTTACTGTAAATGTGTGTAGAGGACTGTTAGACACATTATATCAATTAGAATAAATAGCTATGTCCCCTTAATAGTCAACAATCTAACACTTCACTTATTTTAGTAACATTTAGGGCTAGAGTCACAAAGGGCCTTAGACACCTAACTGCCACTTTGGGTGTTTAAATCCCAGAATCAGGCACCACTAGTATACACACAACTCTTGCGCAGCTGTGGCCAAACTCTGCAGAGGCCTAACTCATTTGGCACTTAAATGTTTCCAGTAAAAGTTCTCCTGACTCCTGTGTTTCTGCCTCCGTTCATGTGCATTGCTGATCCCAGGAATTTGAATGCCTAAGTCCCAGTGCGATGCACAAACTGGGGAAGAAAGGTGTTCCTATGCCTACCTCACCAGTGGGCCCCGATCCAGAGAGCATACTCAGCTCTCACCTACTGGTTGGAGCCCTACAGGTGAGCTCTCACAAAATGGCAGAGGGAGGAGGACCTCCCTCACAACTTTTAGGCCAGAGGTTAGAGTACTCACTTGGGATGTTGGAGACCCCCTGCTAAATACCCTCCTCCACCACCTGGGGAGAAGGGATTTGAATGTCGGTCTGCCATTTCTTAGGTGAGTGCGCTAGTCACTTGCCTATGGGATAGTCTGATGTGGGAGCCCCTCCAGCATTCCTGTTAAAGCTATTCCATCATTGTGGATAACTAGAGTCAGTAGAGCAGGGGAGTGGATCCTGGGCCTCCCACATCTGTGGTGAGTGCACTACCCACAGGCCTAAAGCGTCATTGTCATGCTTGCACTCATGCTTGCTCTCTCTCTCTCTGGCCCAATAACTCCTTAGTTATTTAGCCACAGTGGACTAGCTTCAACAGGAAAGACAGAGTATCCCACACCAATGTCCCAAGCTCAGTAGTTGGGGTACTCACCTGAGCAGTAGCAGATCCATGTTCAAATCCCTCCCCGCCCCCGACTCCCAGTAGAAAAGGGACTTGAACGGGGCAGGGGTCTCCCATATCCCAGCAAAGTTCCCTAGCCATTGGGCTGAAGATTTTGATCTGAGAATCCCCACTAGAGGGAGGCACCTGCCCTGCAGCCAGAATTTACATGCTAAACTCCCTAAGAAGGGTGGGGCTTAGGACACATCCCTCCCCTTGGCATTTCCCATTGGCTAGCATGCTGGCTTTTGTGAATCCCATTCTTAGGTGCCCATCTCCCTCCATTCATTGTACAGGGAGCCTGAATGTATTACACTCCAGACGTTTTGTTAGTTACCATCCTTATCCTTGTACCTGCTAGTTCAAACAAAACATCCATATCCATTATTCTGTCATCGCCTCCTTGTCTTTACGAGGGGTTGGTGTGTTCTTGTACCATTTCTTAGCAATGTGCTTACTTGCTCTTAGCTAATACTTAGTGTATTTTTGTTCTGTCAAGGCTAGGCCTTTCTGGTTCACAACCTTTGGTTCACACTGCTAGTTATACACAGAGCTCCAGCAAGGCCTACAGTCTCAATGGGAGTTAGGTGTCACAATATATTTGAGGATTTGGGCCTAAGTGACTTTCCCAAGGTGACATAGTGAGTAACAGTCAGAGGCAGGACTGGAAAGCTGTAGCTGACCTGGACAAACTTTGCAGTAAACACCTTATTCAACCAATTTAGCCTCTTTCATTTGTCATAAACAATCAGCAGACAGACTTAAATTTTCACAGAATTGTTTGTTCAAAATTATCCAACAGTTTGTGAGCAGTGTTTAAGCAGGTAGCCCAAATCAAAACCTTGGATATGAATAAACATACCCGAAGGCCAAGGGCTTTGTGAAATTAAGATAATTGTCTGAATTTCAAATGGCCCCTAACTTTAGAGTAGGCTGAACTATAAGCCCAGATCCAAAACATCCTGGAATCTTAGGATGATTGAAATCTGCGGCTGTGTTTCTTGGCCCATCTCAGATTGAAAGGGAAGAACAAAATGTCTGTATCAGAACCTTTGACTTATTAACAGTACTCTATGCAAAATGACAATGCCAAACAAACATGCAAATCATATATGTGCAGCCCACAAATGAGCAGCATACAGCAACCAGGCATCATGCTGTGCTCTCATTATGGTGGCATCAGAGATTGCTGCTTCAGCTCCTACATCCTTCTGTTCCTCAGGACTTTGATATCTCTGCTTCCTGTGCTACTGAATCCCACTTGAACATGAGAGCACAAGTAGGCATTGACTGCTGTTGCTATGCAATGAGAAGCTGAGTGATGCAAAGGGAAGGTAAGTTTATCTTTCTGGTGATTGAACTGCTGTTGATACAGAAAGAGTCAGTAAGCACTAAGGACTGAAGCTTTTTTATTTTAATCTGGGGAGAGAGGAGGAAAAGAGAGAGAGATACTGTCATAAAGTAAAAGACTTAGAACAGAATCCAGCAGCCTGTAAATGCCTCAGACAGTTCTAGACCTAAGGGATGAAAATGGAATGAATCTTTATAGGCTGCAGTTTAATCATTTAAAAAAAAATCTTTGAAATCAAGTTTTGGAAAAGCTGGCCTCCCTTTAATAGTTCATGATGAAGGCCATTGGCTGGTGGTATCACAATGCTGGATGCCTCTTGAGAATGGACCTCTTGAAGGAGATGGACTTTGGTCTGTCAACAGGGGTATGAATTCTATCTTCCAGGAGACTTTATTGTAGAGCCACAAGAGTTCTCCATTAGCCTATGGCATGGACACAGCAACCCGGTTTGAGGGAATTGGAGCTATGCTGTGGTCTGAAGACTGCTAGGAAAAACAAAGGGAAAGGGAAAGAATGGCTCAGGATAAGCCACTTCTCAGCACTTGAGGATCATTAAGAGACAATACCAGGACAGGAAGCACATGGGAGATCAAAATAACTGTGGCAGGTTGAAAACGGAACATTCTCTGAAGAGGAAAGGAGTTGTTCAGGGGAACAAGGCAGAGACACACGATGCCCTGCTGGAGGTATCTGAAGAATGAAAACTTTGCATCTAATACAAATCCCACTTCTGTTATAGATTTCCGATATGTACTGAGGGGACACACACTGCATTTTCAAATTAGGATGGAGATGCTGCATGGCCCAGCACAACCTAAATTATTACATGATCTAAACATGCTAAATTACAAAGAATTTTTTTTTTGAGTCAAATACAAATACAGCAAATTTTTCAGGACAGCTAGAAGCTTTGCTTAAGATTACAAAGAAAGGCTAAACCTTAGAGAAGCATGTGACAAATATGGCAATTTCTTGCACTATCCCAGACAAACCATATTGAATTAAGTTTATATATCATTGTGGGCCAGGGATTGTGTGTAATTCCATGGGGGAGGGGGACCACAGCCCTCCAGGAGTTAAGAACTGTGGGGATCAGGCAAATGCATTCAGGTTGTAACACCTCTAAAGAGCTACCATCACCTAGAGAGTGGTTTGTATATACTAGTTTAAACTGAATTCTCCAGGGTCCAACAGACAAACGCTTTTGGTTAAATAGCTTGAGTTAAAACTGACTCAGGGCCTTCTTTCTAGTCCTGTAAATGGACAATTCCTTTGGTCCAAATGTGGCTCAGTCCTTACAAAAGCATCCTTACTGAGGCCCCATAAGACTGAGCATGCATGTTCTGAGCTGAACCTATGATAAACTTTTAACCACAAGAAGATCTCCTGTGTGGGGTTTGAAGGACTAATCACCAGCCAGAGCCCTTGGCAGAGTGCGTGGTCATCTGTGGTAGCCTTATTAGCAGGAATGTGGTTGTTTTATTGTTTGTAATGTTTTCTCTGTAATGCTTTTACCTTAAGAATAAATGTGCTTGCTTAATGACAGGTTTCAGAGTAGCAGCCATGTTAGTCTGTATCCGCAAAAAGAAAAGGAGGACTTGTAGCACCTTAGAGACTCCTTTTCTTTGTGCTTGCTTAGAGTTTTGTGTGGTAGTTAGACTGCAGGCAGTTACACTGTTTACTATCTCTCTGAAGTGAAACAGGCCTGCTTAGGCAGTCTGACTTTGCTAAGGTGTTCACTGCATAGGAAGAGAGCTATGCAGTCTGTTAATACCCCAGTCGGGAGGGGGAGAAATGCAGGTCTCTCACCAAGAGAAGTGATGGATGAGGAGCCTGGAACCTAGGGTGGATGCCATTGCTGGACCTTAGAGCGGGAATATAGGTGTAGTTGCCCTGAACTGTGATGAAGAACACAAGTTAAATCGGAGTTTTAACTCCGTAGTTAGATACCTTACATCCCTTCAGTGTCTGCTTTGATACGTGATTTGTTTAATTATATAGGCAATGTATCTGATTTGATTAGTTCATGGTGGTTTGACTTGGCAGGTGCTATATATTTGTCAGGAAACAATGGATTGTTTTGTCAGATGGTAATGGTCTTTGGCAGCATGATCAGCTTAGGTTTTACTATGAGATGCGTTGTGCACATCAAGTTAATGATGTGCAAGACAATACAGGTTACCCTTTTGGTGTATGTTTTAGTAATTAATTACAATATGTAATCTATCCACATTTTTTCCATAGTGAATCTTTATGGCATCACAAACTTTTCTTGTCAAAGGGATTTGCCTGACAGGGATTGGGGAATAAGGTTTGACTCACTGTAGGAGTCTGGTCCTTTACATCCATCTCTGAAAGTAGTGGAGTTGTGTGTAATGACAGTGTCTTTCTTATGTGTTGTATGTGCACTCTGAGCTTTATGCAAGGAAGTATTTTATTTATCTAAAATATAACTAAATAATATGAACCTATTTTTAATGACTATTAATGACTGCTACAAACTTTCCTAAGGTAGCTTCTAGTCAGTGCTGAAATGTTACATACAGTATTTGTAATCTGTTTGGGGCAGGAACTGTCTTTCACTATATGTTAGTTGATAGCATCTAGTTCCAATCCTTTTGCTTACTGAAATACAAATGATAAATCATCATAATCATCTTGGATATTGCCTGATTTTTTATGCAGAAATCACTGAACCGATTTCTGAAAGTAAAGACTAGGTTATTTAAAGGCCTAGAAGCTCCTTAGAATTGGTTTCTTTACCTAACAATAACTGTTTCTGGGGCTCATGGTGCACTACAGCTTTTCAGATACCACAGTGAAGGACATGGCATAAAAACCTAAGTAGAAGCCTGTGTTTCTTTCTTAATAAAAATAAATAACTAACAAACTAAATGTGAATCCAATACAGAGTTTCATATGTTTTATTCCAGCACGTAATCTTGTACTTAAGACATTCTGGAGGAGTCATTAGGATATTGTCTAGCACTTGAGTGAAAACCAATTAATGTTGGCCTTTTATCTGCAAGGTAGGACTTGTTATATTGTGACTTTTATTGAAAGAAAATGGCAGCCATATAAAAATAAGAAAAGCTTCGTCCTCCAGTGTAAGACATAGTGGATATCATCTGTACATGTATTATTTTTAAAGAAAGAAAAGATTTTAAGGACAAAGTTTGTCTCCTCCCCCCTGAAATCCTCTCAAATTATATAACTGACAAGTGAAATACAGTTTCACAGTTACAGTTAAAATACTCAACACCGATTTTCAGAAACATGATAGGAAACTGCTAAGCTGCTTGCCATAGTGATACATCCTAAAGGGTAACACTGTTAGGTTTTGGTTTTCTACTCAGCATTTCAAACAGCAATCTGGGTTTGAGCTGTTTCGTTCTAAACTGCTCCTCTGCTTAGAAAACAGAAGAATACTGGAGAAATCCTGATGCCTGTGAACTCAATCGCAAAACTACCATTAACTTTAATGGGCCAGGATTTCACCCTCTGACTTCAAAACACAGTTTAAAGTGGCAGTGTACAGACCTTTTAAATGAGGTTACAGTCACAGTGACTATGGGCTTCAGCCAACGCTTGTTGAAGTCGATGGGATTCTCTCCATTTACTTTCACAGACACTGGATCACTGTAAAAATGCCATCTCTTTGCTCACCAGATTTGCTTCCTGTGTACATTTCAAGTCCTGTCTGCTTATTTTTCTGACTAACATAATATTAGTGAGAGAAGGTGGATGAGGTTAGATCTTTTATTGGTCCAGTTTCTGTTGGCTCGTCTCTCTCGCCTTTGAGCTTCCACCAATCTCTCCTTCAGGTCTGGAGAGATCTGTGCAAGCTCAAAAGCTTGTCTCACTCAGCAACAGAAGCTGGTCCAATAAAAGATCTTACCTTACGCACCTTGTCTCTCTGCTACCCTGAGACCAACATGGCTAGAATCGCACTGCAAACATACTTGACTGTTTTTACTTCTCTTAGAACTAGAGAGCCAACAGAGTCCTGGGAGACTGAGCTGGATTCTGTTCTGACTCTCAAATTGTCATTGGACTTCTTATGCAGAATCTTTATTAGTGATGACAAATGAGCCCATTTTGAGATTGCAGGACTACTACTTAGAAAAAAACCCTCTCTTTTACTTGTTAACTGAGGAAATTACATATGGAAATTGAGACATAGTAAAGATGGAAATCCATGATAATACTCTCTTCAGGGTATAACCACACTGTAAGAAATACTTCATGTTTTGGAAACCTTAATGCTGTCTTTTTTTGTCCTTCACAGCTGAAATTCAACCCTATATTTACTGTTGCAGAGGGTGGCAATGGTGGTGGCCAAGGATCTATGTTATCCTATGACCCTAGCATACTGTGCAAATGCTATGGAGGGCAGTAACTGTGCAAATCCAGGTCTAGGGCTGAGCGATGAGTCTTATGTATCAGCTACTTACAGTCTGATTACATGCTATAATGCTGGTGTAGTCTGAAATGTAATGAGGACTGGACCATACACCTACATGTAATAACAGAAGAGAATAGGGAAACCCAATGTCCATCAGTGCCCAACTTCTGCCCTCCTCCTGCAATCACCAGAAATTGATCACAAGGGATATATCATCATGGATTCTGAAGGAAAGCAAACATTCCCAGCCCACCCTCTGCAAATAGTACAGAGCTCTTGCAAGCTTGTCTCTCTCACCAACCAAAGTGCGTGGCATGGATCAGCATTCACGTCTCACTTGCAGTCAGTACCCAGCCCAGGCTGGGGAAGCTAATGATCCAACCAACGGACCAAATTTGGTGATGAATCCTGGTCATGTGCCACTCGGGGCACGTTGCACATGTGCTAAGACGACGGCCAACAAAAGTTGGTCCAATAAAAGAGATTACCTCACCCATCTTGTCTCTTTAAAAAATTATAGTTTACAGAAACAACAAATGGTCTGCCAAATCTTATCATTATGTCTTTTAATGTGAATTTGAGGATATTACTCCCTCTATTTTAGTCATATAAGTTCTTGGGGTGGCTTACGGGACACCATGATTAAAAAGTGCCCTAGCCACTAGGCTATTAGCTATTCTCGTGGGGGTGGCGGGTCTGTGTGTGTCTCTCTCTGGTTTAATTAGAAATTCCGTCCTGGACCAGAGAAACCTTCGCAGCAAAAGTTTCATCAAAAATTTTGGTTTCAATGAATCACCGTTTTCCAACGAGCAATTCTGTTGAAAAATTCCTGACAAGCTCTAAGAAACTGTCAATTTTTTCTAAAATCTTAGTCCAGTACTACAAATATTTCCAATGGGCACAGTTCATGAGAATTACAGCCATTGTTTACACCTTCAGTCCTTTTGCAAAAAGAGGCTGCTGAATGAGAAATGAAAGGTTCTACACATGCTTCTGCATCTCAAAGGAATTTATGCTTCAGTAAGGACTCACAGGACACCTTGCACTAAATTACAAAATCTAAGTGGTTATATTTCCTGGCATCAGAGAGTCACTATTCTAACGATCTAGTGCACCATAGCAACAATTGTCAAAAATGGCTAGTTATTTCAGGTGACTGAATTTTGGGTGCCCAAAAAGAGATATCTTAGAGGACAGGTGCTGAGCACTTCCTGAAAATCAAGCCCTTTGAAGATGCCTCAGGTTGGGCACCCAAAATCACTAGTCACTTTTTTGAAAATCTTGGCCAAGGTTCCTTGAAGACTAGGTATAATTTTTTCCTCTGGAGAACACACATGTTCTTGGAGGTATTTAGAGTATGCCTTTCAGTGTGTTGTTATCTCTTGTATTCATTCATCAGCACAGGCTAGTATAGGAAGGGGTGGGGTGGGGGAATCACAGTCTACTAATTTTGGCTTGATGATACATCTCCTCTTGTACCACCATCTGATGAATGTGCACTAACTGGTTATTGGCTGGGGGAATGTGGCAGAGTGAGTTGTGGACAATTCTCTAATTGACCATAAAGTAGCAGAGCTGGCTGGGGTGCCAGGCAAAAGGGGAGCAGTTTTCTTTTTCCTTGTGCTTGGGTTGCTCCCTGTCCCTTAAGAAGTTGCACATCAATGTACAGGATCTATACCAGGATTCTTTGACCACTTTTGCTTCCTCTTCAGCCAGAATGAATACAATAGCAATGGAGTGGCAGCAAGGATAAGACAGAGACAGTGTCTGGTAAGCTCTCTAAAATGCCAATCTCACATCCTCTTAGGGTTGAAGCTTCTGTTAAGCCCTGCAAAGTCAACTCAAAAGAAAAGTAAGCAGAAGCCTTTCCCTCTGTAGCAGAGATGGGAAGATCACTAGCAGGGAGCAAAACTGTCTGTCTTCTTCTGAAGCCTGCAACTGGAAATGATGTGAAAGGTGCTCATTAAACCAGAAACTCCTTTCCAGATTCTCTCCTGCCTACTCTCTGTTCTCTGCTTTAATAAGAATTCTGGAGAATGTGCTGTGAAAATACATTCATTTGTTCTCTCGCTTTTCAGGATTAATTACCTACTGTCAGAGAGGCTGGAGGGGAGAGAGTTCCCAAACAATCTCCTTTCTTCAGTTCATTTTTTAGTTGCCACACATCCTCAGGGCTGACACTGCCATTCAGGCTGAAGAGGGGTGCTTAGGGATGTAAAATACTAGGGACAGCAAACAAAGTTTAATGCCTGTTCATTGGATGAGTGACTTTGGGTTCCGAGGAGGTAGGCATGTTGCAGCTTGCTTAAAGTGGAACAAATTATAGGGTCAATGTTGTATATCACCTCAGGATGCCCTGCAGTCCTATAATTTCTCTTTGATTGCATTAAAGTGTTTTAATTAAAAAAGTGAATGAATTTGGCCATGCAAAACACTGCTAACTGAGAGGAAGAAAATTGGCTCCTTTGGTAAATGGAGGCCGTTTGATACTTTTTGGACTAAATAGAACTGAAGTTTCTTGATGGCAAAAAACAGTGGGAAATACTGATGTGACTTAACTGGTTCTTCAGTAAACCAAAGTGTTTGTTGCATTTACATTTATGTTTCAGCTAGACTTTTTTTTTTAATTACAAACACTTCCTGTACTTTTTAGTATTCATTAATGGTTTGGAGCAGGATATCCTCTACCCTGTGACAGCACGAACAGAGGCAGTACAAGATTTCCCCATGCTGCTCCTCCATTGTAGCTCATCCATGACTAGGAGGGATCACCTCTAGCACAGAGGGTCTAGCGTTTTGACACCATATAATGATTTTTCTTTGTGTCCTTTAGGCAGTAGCTCTGCACCCGAGAGATGATCCAATCAGATTCAGGAAGAGAGGACAAATCTTACTGTTGATAGGCACAACTTCTAAAAGGAACTGCCAAACAGCTCTTGCAGCACCAGTAGCTGTTAACTCTGTTGATACATCAAATAAAAAGAACATATTGTGTAAGACCGTCTGTAATAACACCATCGGATCACTTCTATAACAACTTTACAGGGGTGAGGAGATGCTATAGTATTCATTCTTTATTTAGAGCTTGGGCTCTCTACTGAGATTGCCAACTGGTGGTGGATTTTGTGACATGAGAGCCTCTTCGGGTGGTGAGGTTGGGTGGATTGAGACCGTCAGACTCCTCTCACATAAAGAGGTGTGGCTCTGAATGTTGTCATTTATTTAAGATATGTGTAGCCGCCTACAATTATTTGACAGTTGCAACCATCACTGAGACAGGAATAAAATGGTGTACACAGCGGAGGAATGGGATGAAACGGAGAAAAGGAAAATTTAGGTTCAATGTCAGGAAAAGCTTCTTGAGACGTACTAGCCTGTAGAATGGTTTTCAAGGGAAGTGCTCTGGTATATATAATACCAGCCTGGACAAAGCCCTAGAGAATGTACAACAAGGAACAATCCTATGCTCTCTGTATCTCAGAAGAGCTGAGTTCTACACAAAGGTATAACAAGATCCTGTGACTGGAAGTTGAAGCTGGATTAATTCAGTCTGGAAATAAGGCATACATTTTTAACAGTGAGTAACTACTGGAACAATTTACCAAGGGTTGTGGTGGATTCTTCATCGCAAGCAATTTTTAAATCAAGATCACATGTCTTTCTAAAAGATCTGCTCTAGTAGAAGCAGGAATTATTTCAGGAAAGTTCTATGGCCTGGGTTATGGAGGAGGGCAGACTGAAAGACTACAGTGGTCCCTTCTGGCTGTAGAACCTGGGAATTTATATTCTCAGCTCTGGTGCTGGCCTGCCATGTGACCTTCAGCAAATCACTTCAATGCTCCGTGACTCTTGTTTCCCCATCTTTGAAATGGGGATGATGATAGTGGCCTTCATAAAGTGTTCTGCAACTTACACATGGGCAGTGCTACATAGGCACTACAGTAACACAAATAATAATATATGGGCTAGGAACTATCATTATTACACTGGCAATTGGTTTAGATGTAGCCAGTGAAATACAGCAGGGATGAATTTGACTCTGTAGGTATTTTCATAGGCAGTGAGTAATATGGACCCATGGTGCCCATGTGCCACCAATATTCAGGAATGTGGGCCCAGCTCCACCAGCGTATGGGCTAATATTTTCAGAGCTGTCCCGTCCATAGGACAGACCGGGGCAATTGCCCCGGGCACCACACTTTGGGAGCCTGGCGCTTCAGGGGGAAGCGGGGTCCAGGGCAGCCTGGGGGGCTAGCGGGGGAACTGGCACTGGCAGCAGCGAGCAACCCAGCCCCAGCCTGCCCCACTCTGCCTCTTCCCGCCCCTGCCTACATTCCATCCCTTCTCCCACACCCCTGCCCAGCCTCTTTCCGGCTTCCACCTCCTCCCCCGAGTGACGCCGTGAGCCGGCGGGGCAGGGTGGAGCAGGGCAGGCTGGGGCTGGGTTGCTTGCTGCTGCTGGCGCCAGGCCCCCCTGGGCCCCATATCCCCCTGAAGTGTGTGCCCCCCCCAAAGTACGGGGCACGGGGTGGTTGCCCCCGTTCAGCTGAAGTGGCACCACCAAAAATTATATAAACCTGGCGCCTTTGCATGTTTTCCCATCTCTCTTTACTTTTGTTTATATCATGTAATCTAAAGATAGAGGAAGCTGTTTCTTTGATATAGCTTTTTTATCTTTCAGTGTTAGATTTCATTTTCTCCTCATTATTTTCCTTCTATTTGTATTTTTTTTATGTAAAAGCCTCAGACTCGCCCAATGTACACTCCTTTGAAGTTTCCATGTCACTTTTCTATCAACAGTATCCAATTATAGATCCCAGACAAGTTGCATATTAAGGAGGCATTCTTTGATTGCAGAATATCATGCGTCTATGATTTTAAAGTTTTTAATGGGCTTTTGCAAAACACAGTAAAGCTTTGTGTCCAATTCTCTTCTCTTTTATTGTGATTCCCTCCTTTACAATATCCATTAGGTGTCTTTTAAGGAAGGAAACTCTATTCCAATAGAGCGCTGACATATGAAACAGGCTGTTCGTTGTATGGAAAGAGGTCTGCATAAGTTTTGTTCATTGGTAAAGAAAATGGAAGGTTTGGTGATAACCAAATTCAGTTAGTGTCTGAACTCCAAAGGCTAGATCATTTCCCATGTTGGAAAATTAACATGCAGGTAACAGGAAACTCTGTGAGGTTCCCTTTGACTTTCACTAGATAGTTCACTTGAGGGAGAAAGGAGACAGGACTTCCCCATATGGAATCACCATGGAGTTTGCTCCTGCCAAAACAAACCTTGTCAAGCTAAACAATTCCATTCCCCACTATTTTTATATGAATGTGTGGCCTACTGGTTTGAGTCCAACACTAAACCAGAAATTCCTGTGTTCTAATCCTGCTGAGCGAGTTCTGCCACAGACTTGTGATAAGGCCTTGGTAAGTTCCATAACCTCTGTTTCAATTTCCTTGGCTATGAAAACTGGGCTAATAACACTGACCTACCTTTAAGGACTGAATCACTAATGCTGGTACAGTGGTTTAATTATATGAATCATTTTATAAACTCTGAGGGGTATGAATTGTAAAGCACTCCAACACGCCGCATGCTCACTTCATGATCCGTGGAACTGGAGTCAAAGGGCTCATGTTCCCTGAAGGGACTATTATTGAGGTGATACTAGGGAATGCCAGGGAGTTAGAGCAGTCTAAAGGGTTTAAAGTTGCATTTGTTCAACTTAACCTACAAGCATCTCTCTTTGCAAATGAAACGGTGTAGCCAGCTGGCATGCACTAAAAGTTGCCTAGGGCACATTGACATAATACTGTTAAAAAAAGTACTTTTGTTAACATGCACTAGGGAAGGTTTCCTGCACACCAGCAGGGTCTGCATGGACCAGTTAGTGCGCAAGATGTTGGTGCACTTTAGAATTCACACCCCTCCAGTTCATGTTCCCACAGCACGTAAACCAGCCCTAAATATTCCTTTAATATCCAGTTATGGTTATCTGACCAGACACACAGCCTTCTGTGCTCTCCTTCACTGTGTGGTGTGGACGAGAGGAAATAAAAGTGAAAAGGGACAGTATGCTCCCCTGCTTTTCGAGAGTATGTGGAAGTCCCCTAGAGCCTGCCCTGAGGTAGGCACTCGCCATTGTGCAGCACTCCAGACATATGGTTGCCAGGTGTCTGGTTTTTTAAGCAGAAAACTCGGTTGAAAAGGGCCCCTCTCGACTCCAGTCACTGCTGCTGACTGGGCCATTAAAAGTCCAGTTGGCTGTCTGCAGCGGGACAGGCAGGGTGCCTGCTTGGTTCCACGTGGCTCCTGGGAAGCTGCCACTCTGGTTCCTAGGCATAGGGATGGCCATCGGAGGTCCACACGCTGCCCCTACCCCTAGTGCTGGCTCCGCAGCTCCCACTGTCCAGGAACTGCGGCCAATGGGAGCTATGGGGGTGGCGCCTGCAGGCAGGGGCAGCGCGCGGAGCCACCTGGCCGCACCGCCGCCTAGGAGCCAGAAGGAGATGTTGCTGCTTCTGGGAGCTGCCTGAGGTAAGCACCACCTGGAGCCCACACCCCGAACCTCCTCCCATGCCCCAACCCCCTGCCCGAGCCCAGAGCCCCCTCCCACACCCTAACCCCTTGCCCAGCCTGGAACCCCCTCCTGCACTCCAAACCCCTCATCTCCAGCCCCACCCCAGAGTCCATACCCCCAGCCAGAGCTCTCACCCCCTCCCACCCCTACACCCTGCCCCAGCCCAGTGAAAATAAGTTACTTCAGTGGAGATCTGCAGAGGATCTCGCCTTGTGTTTTCAAGATAATGCCAGGAAAGAGGATAATGCTTCTGGGTGGGTTGTGATGGCAAGATGGAGGAAGACAGCCGACTGAACAAATAAGTCAGCTTCATTATAGTGGATTATTGGCACCACTATATAGGTCTGCCAACCATGCTTGTCCTTTTGGCTCAAATTCTTAAGGGATTTGGAATAAATGCCAGCCTTGCCAGCAGCTTTTTCCACTGCTATTGGCCATAAGGGCCTTGTTTATTTCTTCTGTAGCATATGGAGATGATAGCGGTGGAGTAGCAGGGCTCTGTCAGATGTTTATAACAAGCTCTTTCTACGCCTTCTATCTAACCAGCTTGTCACTTTTGGTCTTAGAATTATGGAGAAGGTGTGAGGCGATAGCCTTGGCCGACGCTTTCAGCTGACTGCATTATACTGAGTCAGCAGCTCCCAGCTTACAGAGGAGTGCCCAGGCTTTGCACTGGAATGAGTGAAGTCAAGATGAGGGCTAGTAAATGTTTGTAAAAACTTTGAGGCCCTCCTCTGAAAGGTGCTATAGTAGTGAAGGCTAAGAGGTGACTTACAGTTTAATAAGTCCCTCCACAGGGAGAAGATTTCTGATAGGAGAGCATTCTTTAATCTAGCAGGCAGAGCCATAACAAGATCTAATAGCTGGGAAGTGAAGCTAGACAAATTCAGAGTGGAAATAAGGCATACATTTTTAACAGTGAGGGTAATTATCCATTAGAACAACTTCCAAGGGATATGGCAGATTTTCTATCACTTGAAGTCTTTAAATCAAGATTGAATGTCTTTCTAAAAGATACATACTCTAGCTCAAGCACAAGTTACTGGCTTGATTCAGGAAGTATTGGGTAAAATTCTATGGCCTGTGTTATGAAGGAGGTCAGTATAGATTATCATAATGGTACCTACTGGCCTTATAATGCATTAATCTATATATGCAAAGTGTTACCAAACAACATTATTCTCCTTACTGATTAAGCATTCAGTTCCCTGAATGGCACCAAAAAGAATGATAAAGGGAAAACATTTCTAAGTGAATTATCCTTTGGTAATTCAGTCCAATCAGGCTCTGTATTAAAAATTCAGAATCCCTCTGCTTAAATTATGATGTATTGTAACAACAGGGGTCTATCAGAGACAATGCATGCCGTCTCCAGGTAGGGTTTCACACATCACTTTGAATTATTCCTCCTGAAGAGAACTAACACTCAGCTGCAGCTGTGAATGAACCAGACTTGGTACAGTGAAGAGAGTAGGTTAAAACTGACGTTCAGAAGAGAATAGCATTTGTTTAATTATTATCACAAGTTCACCAAAACCTCGGATTCACCTTCTCTCCAACATGGAGAAATATTATCTATGTAAACGTAAAATCTGAGATCAAAGGGAGGCAGAATTGGGAATAGGGTGACCAGATGGTCCAATTTTATAGCGACAGTCCCAATTTTTGGGTCTTTTTCTTATATAGGCTCCTATTACCTCCACCCCGTCCTGATTTTTCACATTTGCTGTCTGGTCACCCTAACTGGGAATGCTACAGCACTGCTTTGGTAGTAAAATACAACATACAGTAAATATGACTGTACAGATACAAGCACTCTTAAAATCCTTTTCAGTAGCAAGACTCAACTGTCAAGTTTTGTAAAGTCTGTTTTGTGAAGCAAAAACATAGCTTATGCATGCATTCAGTGCAACAAAGGATTTCCTACTATGCCCCAGGAAATCTAGCAAACCAAACTATTCTCTAATTGACTTATGTTCCACTGAACTGAAAAATGTGGTCTTTTTAATAAACAGCTCTAAAGCAAATTAAGAAGCACGTTAGGCAATTGTAGCTTGTTTTTGGAATGCAATAACGTTACACCACTGAATTTGCATTTTAAGCTAGATGCTTTTATGCTGTATTTGTCAAAGGCACTAATAAATCATAACTCTATTTCAATGCTCTCAATCTACTTCATGAGACCCATGGTTGGCATGCTAGCTACTGGACCCCTATTCACACCTTCCACCATTATTAATAAAAGACAGAAGCAGCCCATAGATTTATTTTACAGTAGAATTTAAAGAATTTGAAAGATACTATAGAGTAGTTTTTGATGCAAAATTTAGTTTTGCGTAAGGAAAAAAAATGAAGTGTTTATAAATTCTTTTCTAATATATTGTTGGAATGAAAGTAGTTCATTTTTCATGGCATAGTGTTTGCAATTCAAATATTTCCGCATTGTGCTGTTGCAGGAGCCAGGAAGAGAAATTGTTAATGAATAGAAGCGAAAATTGACTAGTCTATATTTCCATCTGGCAAGCAGAATGAAATGCAAAAAGTAAACAAACATCATAAATCATATAAAAAAGATTATCTGTCAAATTTGTTTACTTAAATCATCTAAGGCCTTGTTAGTGAGAGGACATTTTGTTTTTAAAATGTGGAGATTATTACTTCCTTTTAGAATAAAACATAAGCAAATATCATACCTATTATAAACAAAAACAGTAAATTTACCTCTTTCAAAAAAGAATGACATCTGAAACAGTAACCTCCTTTGTGGTGAAGAAGGAAGCTGGAAGTTACGAAGTTCTCTTAGGCAGCTTTTCCCAGGCAAAACTGGCAAATTCTGCCCAGGTGTGATTCCCATAAAACAGACTGCCTAAACTGTGTTGGCAGGGAAAGGGCCCCAGTAGATAAAGTTCCAGCTCTGGTCAAGCCACTCAGGAAGTAATTCTCAATGGTAACCATTGGACTTTACTGCTGCATATAGTTAGATCCCATACTGGAGTACATCTTGCACCTGCAATAATCCATTACTTTATTATTCCTCTACCATCTGCCACTTCAGTCAAACTTCTAGAGTGCTTAGCAAATACAAGATATCATTTACCTGCTGTATATCCAATGAATGGATAACAGCTGTGAAGAATAATACTGGCACCACGTTCCAATGGCACCAGATGTAATGAGACCCTCCTCCTTCTCAGATTGTAGAAGAGCATGTAAGAAATCAAATGTAAGCAAAGTTCTGCGTAACCCAAACTATGGAAGTGAAGAAGAAGAAATGAAGCTAAGCATTTGGGGTTCAGAGTAGGAACAGACTGGGGCTGAGTTGCTGTCTTCTGTGCTAAGCACAGCGATGTTAAAAATTGTTTATATGAAATAGTTTTTCTGCTAAATCCAAACTCGGCTCTCACCTACAAGGGTCTAAATCAGAAGTCATTCCACAAGGCGTATGCACCACAGAAGTGAAAATTTTGAAACTTGAAAATCTTCAACCAGCTCTATTCTCCCTGACCTTAGTTACATAGGTCTGGAGCGGAATTCTGGAGTTGGACACATTTCGTGTGAATCAAGACTACAGTGAATAAGAGAATATTAACAGGTTGATGCTAGAGCCAAATCATGAACTTGGCTCTAATATGCTAGTCCTACAGCCCTGGGGCGGGGGACAACAAAAAAACCAACAACCCCTCAGACCTTAATGAGCAGATTGAACGACTGCCCGTTAACCACCTAAGCATCATTTGATTGTCCAGTAAACCTGCAGGAAATTCACTGCACCATTCCAAAAATCAAAACTGGAGGGAAAACTACAGGTTAAGCTATATTCCTTCATTCCTGCACATTTCTGCCCATCTTTCAGAGGATTAATGCAAACATCGGCTGAGTGTCAGTGCCAGAGCCATGCCCCTGCAAAGCTCTTAATACACAGATCAAATAATATCCTCCTTTAGGCCCCAATTCTGAAGAGACTTAAGCACATGCCTAACCTTATGCACTGTGAGTAGCTCATTGATTTCAGTGAGATTGCTGAAAGTGCATAAAGGTAAGCAAGTGTGTAAGTAATGGCAGAATCAGGGCCTTTGCTACTTTATTTTCCTACTGAAGTGATACTGCTATAGCTTTTATTGTGGAGGCAGCCAAATGACCCTATTACGCTCACAGGGATGGCTATAAATGCATGCAAAGTTCATCTCTAGACAATTAATTATTGCAACTGCTTAGCTTTGAAATTACCTTATGGCTCGTGATGCATGTGTCAATGACCTTTTAAACCTTTTAAGACTTTGGAGGACTTCCCAAAGTGAGACAATTCCATTATTCAGAGAATATAATTTAAAATCTTAAAATGAGAGAGCCTCATTTAGATTCTGTTGGGTTTGTTTGTTTTTTTTTTCCTTCAGTTAATGGGACTCTTGACACGTAGGAGAATGTTTGGCAGGGACACAAACAAAGTCATTCAAGTAACTGAGAATTGATTTTTTTGTTAATACATCATCTTCTTTCCATAGTCACCCTCTGCAAAACTGTACATAATTATCTTGAAAAAATTAGTATAAGATGTGTCTACTGTTTGGGAGTGGGGAAAACACAGTTAAAACCCCAGTGCATAGGATCAGAGAAAAGCTGCCATTACTATGCTCTTACATTCTTATTTGTATCATAGTAGCATCTAGAAGCCATGATCAGGGCCCCATTGTGTTAGTCTCTGTACAAACATGAAGTAGTAAAAACCCAATTCCAGCCCCAAAGAGCTTAAAAGCTTGAAGATGTTGCAACATGGATGAAACAAACAGATGTGTGGCAGGGGCAGGATGAGGTAACAGTAATACAAATACGTCTAGCATAGTGAGCAGTAGTTGCAGCTTTCTATCACAGTTGCCAACTTTTATGTGGTAAATAAGCACCCTGACTTTCACAATAAATCAAGCTAATCCCATTTCGAAACAAGGCCAAAACAAGCGAATCCCTAAGAACCACAACATTCTATGTGACTAGATCCCCCTGGAGTACAATCTGGGATCATGGTGGGCCCGCTGTGCACCCATGACTCTCTTCCCCTACCCCTTGTCCCTCCTTGCCCCTGCTTGTCCCTGCTTGCTGGGAGCTGATTAAAAAAAAAGAAAAAGAAAAAAGAAGCAACAAGCTGCAACAAGCTACAAGCCAAAAACTAGCCAACAAGCAACTCACAAGCCAATTAAGCCAAGACCAAGCCCAATTTCTGCATTTTTTCACGGGTTTGACATGTCTGCTTTCTACCCACCTGATAATGGCCAAGGGGCAAGGTTTTTAAAGGATCTCAACAGAGGTGAGACTCCAGGAGGGAACTGAAAGTGGATAAAATAGCAGCTGTACATATCTTTTGTGGGCGATTTTTCCCATGTGTAAGGGACAGCATGAGAAAAGGTGTCAAGATGTTTGAGGATGAAGCTGCCTATTGAGTGGTAAAGGCTGGTAATGCTGGGGGAGTGAGGGCACCATTAAATGTCATGATGAATTAGAGTGGTTAGGTAAGGTGGGGCTAAGTCGTGGAAGGGCTTAAAGATGTGATGTGGTGGAGCAGAGGAACCAATGCAGTGATGCAAAGGGAGGGTTAGGTGGCCAGAGTGAGGAGCCAGGAAAATGACTGCAGCAGCATTTTGAATAGACTTGAGAGGGTTTACATAGACGTTTACAGCATTCAAGTACCTCTGTGAACTGGGATGGATTGGTACAATGTAATATAAGGCTCTGTGAATGAAATGCAGGCAAACTGGAAACACCTATTCCTCATTCTGTTAATTGGTCAGGCCCTTGTCTTACTGGGAGTTCTACAGAACCCAGCACTCACCCCCACACTCAGCATCATCATACTGTGTACACACAAGGAGGTTGAATTAAGGTAGCGCAGGCAGGTTTAATTTTTGGCACTTACTAACTTTTGAGTGCATGACTTTGTAACCTTAATGTTCTTGTAATAGCTCTGTGTGTGTGTGTGTGTGTGTAAGTCCCTAGGTTTTTAAAAAAGCAAACTGAAAAAACAAATTCCCCCAGGTGACATCATATTGACACCTACATGGGTACCATAGTTTGAATCTTTAAATCCACCGTGCAGACTGTTGCCACTTGAACCGATAGAGGAACTGATAGCAATAGTAGATTGTCATCCTCTATGTACACCAGCACTAGAAGAGGGGATGAGGCTCCCACTTTTCAGGTGGGATTCTCAGATGTCTGCTGACAGCAGAGGAATGATGCGATTCAGGAATCTTGAATTTATCCAAGGCTCTGGAGGGGAGTGGGCTTTAGCGGACACAATCTCCTGCCTGTTTCCCCAACGTTTGACACCTCCTATCCCATTCCCTCCATCCTGTCCCTGTCCCTTCTCTTCCCCGCTCCTGGCTTCTTGTCCCAGTTCCATTCCCTTTGCCTACCCAGTTACAAACTCTACTCCTCGGGTTTCTTGTCCCTGTTTTCTTACCTAGCCAGACCTTACCCATCTGGGCTCACTGTCCAAGCTCCAGTCCTCCCCTGACCTTGCTTCCAAATCACTCCCCCATCACACACCCCAATCTCAGTCTTCGTGCCCAGCCAGTCCCAGTTCCCCACTCCTGGCTTCCATCTGAAATGTCTCTCCCAACCCCACTAGTTCCCACTCATTCTCCCTTCACACTCCTCCTTCTCTCTTTCCCCTACCTCCTGAATTACCCCAGTTTCTTCAATAGCCAGTCCCACTTCTCTCCCTGCATCCTCGCTCCTTGTTAGTTCTGTCTTTCCTTGTCCCCAACTCCTTCTCCAGCCAGTCCCAGTCTCCTTCCTCCTCCCAGCTCCTCATCCCGATCTGTGTCCACCTTCAATTGGCTGGCACCCAGTCACCCCCAGTTCCGTTGCCGGTTCCCAGTCCCAGTCTCCTTGTCTAATTAGCTCTTGCCTCCCCTCCCACCCAGCTCCAAGTTCCAGTCTCTCCGCCCAACCAGTTCCAGCCTCTCTTCCACAATTGCCAGTCTCCCCAAAGGTGATTTTGTCTGGTATCGGACAGGAGTCTGTGATTTTTTTTATGAGGCCACGCCAGTGGGGGTGGAATAGCATGTTCTTAAAAATGGCACCCTGTTGCAGTGTGACTTCATACACACCAGCATGACCTTGCATGTATGGTGGGGGTTTATGCCATTCCCACAAGTACTGGAATGTCTTATACCACAGCCAGGAATGTGTGAATGGCCTAGTCCTAGTGCCCAGCCCAATCTACCTGGGTGCAGACACTAACAGGGATAGTTCTTCAGAGAGCCTGTATTCCTGGGCTGAAATATGCTTAATCACTCTATGGGGATAAGGCAGGTGCAGTCCAGTCCCATACAGCATGAGCAGTGAGGGTGGAATCTTCTGAGATTTTAGTTGTTAAGCTCTAGGACGTCTCTACCAAGCATGTGCAAATTGTGATCTTTTTTTTTTTTTCAAAGGCTTATATCTCAGCCGAATTTGGGTGGATTTTCATGGAGATGAAAATCATCCCTGACACTAAAGTATCCACGTGCCCAATTTCAAGTCCCTGCTCCAAAGCAAGCAGGGTATTAGAGCATTTCAGAGGCAAGGTCTCAATTTTTTAATATGGGCACAACATATTTTTTTTCCTAGCCTCCTTCTTAGAAACAGCTGGACCATTTGGGCTGAAATTTTCCACTAATATTTCAGCCCAAGGCAGAACCCAGCATGGACATTTTTAGTCCAAATAAGTGTGTCAAAGTTATAAGCAACTGAAAACAGTGTCTTATGATGGGAAATGTCAGGCAACCTATGGTCTACCAAACCTGCCTCTAATATCATAACTAATTGTATTAGCATCTCAAACACTTTCAGAGGAGAAGGAAGCTTGACTTGACTTTAGCAAAGCTTTTGATATGGTATCCCACAGTATTGTTGCCAGCAAGCTAAAGAAGTATGGGCTGGATGAATGGACTATAAGGTGGACAGAAAGCTGGCTAGATCGTCGTGCTCAACGGGTAGCGATCCATGGCTCTATGTCTAGTTGGCAGCCGGTATCAAACGGAGTGCCCCAAGGGTCGGTCCCGGGGCTGGTTTTGTTCAATATCTTCATTGATGATCTGAGGATGGCGTGGATTGCACCCTCAGCAAGTTTGCAGATGACACTAAACTGGGAGGAGTGGTAGATATGCTGAAGGGTAGAGATAGGATACAGAGGGACCTAGACAAATCAGAGGATTGGGCCAAAAGAAATCTGATGAGGTTCAACAAGGACAAATGCAGAGTCCTGCACTTAGGACAGAAGAATCCCATGCACTGCTACAGACTAGGGACCAAGTGGCTAGGTAGCAGTTCTGCAGAAAAGGACCTAGGGGTTACAGTGGACGAGCAGCTGGATATGAGTCAACAGTGTGCTCTTGTTGCCAAGAAGGCTAACGGCATTTTGGGCTGTATAAGTAGGGGCACTGACAGCAGATCGAGGGACGTGATTGTTCCCCTCTATTCAGCATTGGTGATGCTTCATCTAGAGTAATGTGTCCAGTTTTGGGCCCCACACTACAAGAAAGATGTGGAAAAATTGGGAAGAGTCCAGTGGAGGGCAACAAAAATGATTAGGGGGCTGGAGCACATGATTTATGAGGAGAAGCTGAAGGAACTTGGATTATTTAGTCTGTGGAAGAGAAGAATGAGGGGGGATTTGATAGCTGCTTTTTACTACCTGAAAGGGGGTTCCGAAGAGGATGGATCTAGACTGTTTTCAGTGGTACGAGATGACAGAACAAGGAGTAATGGGCTCAAGTTGCAGGGAGGGAGGTTTAGGTTGGATATTAGGAAAAACTTTTTCACTAGGAGGGTGGTGAAGAACTGGAATAGGTTACCTAGGGAGGTGGTGGAATCTCCTTCCTTTGAGGTTTTAAGTTCAGGCTTGACAAAGCCCTGGCTGGGATGATTTAGTTGGGGATTGGTCCTGCTTTGAGCAGGGGGTTGGACTAGATACCTCCTGAGGTCCCTTCCAGCCCTGATTGCTATTCTAAGCTTGCACCCTCATAGTTATCGTTACTCTACAGTACAACACAGGGGAGTGATGGGTCGTTTTTAATCAGTGTAGCTTTCAGAGGTTTATTGTTCCTGGATAGGGAAAGAGAGGAATGCCACTTCAAGCAAAGTTGAGGTCTTGGTCTCCCGGAAACCAGGGGGCTTGCCCTTCCCTTCAGGCCTAAGGGTGTTAGGCTTTGCATGCACTAGTAGTCTTCCAGGAGTGGAGTCTTTTTTGGAGGGGGGGAATCCCCTTAGAGGGCAGTACATCCCCATGCCCCAGGTTTGAAGGATTGCGTATGCCTGACACAGTGAACCTGCTTCCCGCTGCCCTGGTAGGAGTAAGTGGGGGGAAGCCAGTGGCAATGCGCTGGTGGCCCAGCGGGGCCAGGGAAGGCGCAATGCCTGCCCAAGGGCGGCAGTGGCTTGGAGCGGGGAAGGCTCCAAGTTGCAGTGGGGGAGGTTTAGATTGGATATTAGGAAAAACTTTTTCACTAAGAGGGTGGTGAAACACTGGAATGCGTTACCTAGGGAGGTGGTAGAATCTCCTTCCTTAGAGGTTTTTAAGGTCAGGCTTGACAAAGCCCTGGCTGGGATGATTTAACTGGGAATTGGTCCTGCTTCGAGCAGGGGGTTGGACTAGATGACCTTCTGGGGTCCCTTCCAACCCTGATATTCTATGATTCTATGATTCTAAGGCCCGGAGAGCAGGCGCCGCCCGCAGCTAACCGCTGTGACAGGCTCAGCCAGGCTTGCACGGCCCCCGCTGCGGCAGCAGCAGACCGGGCTCGTCCCCTGGGCAGGCGAGGGAGAGCCCGGGAAGGGCTGCGGGGCTTTGCCCGAGCAGTAGGCGGGGAGCAGGGAGGGGGAATCACATGACAGCACGGGCTGGCTCGGCGGCTGCTGTGCTGGGAGCTGCCGCTGCCCGCGCCGCTGCCCGCGCAGAGCATGAGCGGAGGCTGCGGGGAGCCGGGCTGCTGCCGGGGCGCCGCGACCGCACTGAGCTGGAATTGCTAACGCGCCCGCGGCTGCTGCTGGGGGAGGACCAGCTCCCTCCTCCTCCTCCTCCTCCGCCGCCGCCTCCTCCGCAGCGCCACAGGGACCTGCCGACCCCGGGCAGCAGCGGCAGCCTCTCCAGCAGCAGCACCGGCACCACCCGCAGCAGCACCATGGACCTTTCCTTCATGGCTGCACAGGTAAGTGGCCAGTCCCGCCAGAGGCACCAGGTTTCAGTGCCTGGTTAACCCCCACCCTCTCCCTTCCCCACTGGATCTGAGTCCCCTTCCTCCCCAGAAACTCCACCTCCCCCAGGGGCTGCCCGGCCGTAGCCTCCAGTCCGGGGAGCTTGGCAGGTGCGCGGGGGGATTGACACAGGAAGATGCTGCTTTCTCCCCCCTGCCTCTGCCTGAGGCTCGGGGGTGGCCCGCGCCCGGCAGGGGCTGCGAGAGGGCGCGGGGCATGTGGATCAGAGCGGACGCATTGTGATAACTGATCTTCTCCCACTCCCTGCCCAGCAGGGAGGGTCCTTTTCCTAGTGACTGTGAAGCTCTGTTTAGAACAGAGCGAAAGACGAGCACTGACCCAAACAGCTGGCCGTAGGGAGAGTGTTTTGTATACAGTCAATTCTGCTGGGTTGGTTTTTTTTTTTAAAGGGCACTTAATGATCATTTAAATTGTACATTGTCATTATTTGGCAAAGGGGAGAAGGGATTCTCCTGGTGCTCCCCGGGGAAAGAAAACCAGCAAGGTTTCAATGCCAGCCAGCACCCTTTCATATAAATAAAAAATTGTATTGACTTGATCACATAAACTGTTAATCACCATCACTTTCATAACAATCATTAATAATACCCAGAACAGTTGCTTTATTTTCTCAAAGACCTTCCAGGAAATCAGTAGGCACCATATTAATAAGAGCTCCTATACACAAATCAGCATACAGCACAACAGCTGTTTACACTGAACAGAGCTGCACTTCTGAAAATGGAGCTGCTGTTCTCCACAAGTAGTTTCACAGTTGCCTCTCTGCTGCTAGGTTTATATTCTTACAGGGGCACAACAGCAGCAAAATCTTATTTTTTAGTTGCCTATTAGTACTCAGCTGGCTGCCAGACCATTCGTTTATATTATGTTACGCTTCAAGTTTATGCCAGGTGATTTCATGTTAAATTGGATTATGTTGTATGAACGGAGGAGCAAGCATGAAATTTTTCCAGTGCTAATGTCTGCTGGGTGCCTCCAAGGCTGAAATATGGTTGTATAAAATCATTGGTCATCTCCTTATGCAGCCCTGCTTTCTATTATATTTATTTTGTTTTCAGGTTCGAGCGAGAACAGTATTTTTCCCACCAGGGCCAGAGATTATTTTATCCCCTGAAATATTAATGGGAGTACAGTGCACAATTTGTTTTTCTCTCTTTAAGTGTGTGTTTGTGCATGTCTGTGTATTTATATATATTATTTTCTGGTTCTGAGAACTGTTTCTGTATATGTCATGTGTATTCGCAAACATATGATAAGCTACCAAATAAGTTCTGTGGGGTAGTCCTATAAATATACAAGGAAATAAACATTCACTATGGGGAGAGCAACTCAATGGTTCCAGATATCCTCAAGGCCAAGAAATGTCTGTGACCTGGGTGGTGCTATCATGGTTTTTTTTGTTTGTTTGTTTGTTTTTTTTTTTGTATTGTTTTGTTTTGAAGAGAGAAGCTGTATCTAAGATATGCTATGAAAACACAGGGTTTTATGCCAAAAGGGCATCTTCAATAGACAGTACTTTTAGGATACTTTAAGGTCATTTTTAGTTGGTTTGTTTTTTGTTTGTTTGGTTTCGTTTTTACAGAGAGGTGGGTATGATCTGCAAAATTTGGAACTTTGCCAAAGGATTCAGCCCATCTCTCTTTAGAAATATACTAAGGGCCAAATTCTGGTCTCACTTTACATCAGTGTAATGGCCTGGACACTGTCTACAATTGCATTTTGTGAGTGTAATAAAGAGCAAAATTTGGTCCCAAGTGTGCTGTATTTCATTAATGGGATGGTAGTGTTCTCTTGTATGCAGTCCTCTCCCTCTCCACAGCCACCTACTTCTTGGTGTGGGTATCGAGCTATGTCTTCCTGAAGGAGGACTGACCCCGTTGCCAAAGGATTCAGCCCATCTCTTTAGAAATATACTAAGGGCCAAATTCTGGTCTCACTTCACATCAGTGTAATGGCCTGGACACTGTCTACAATTGCATTTTGTGAGTGTAATAAAGAGCAAAATTTAGTCCCAAGTGTGCTGTATTTCATTAATGGAATGGTAGTGTTCTCTTGTATGCAGTCCTCTCCCTCTCCACAGCCGCCTACTTCTTGGTGTGGGTATCGAGCTATGTCTTCCTGAAGGAGGACTGACCCCGTTGCCCAAAAGTGAAGTAGTCTCTTGTATTTAGTGGGAATGTCCATATTAAGAATATTCTATAAGCAGTGCCATACTGGGGAAAAAAATCAGTGGCTTATCTAATCTGCTCTCGTTCCTTCAACAGAGTCCCGTTCTGGATTATTCAAAGGAAACTGTCATACATGCCAAGTGTCCCTGTTTAAGCGGGAATATACTTCTTTAGTTACAGAGTTTTCTATGGTCCCCATTACCATAGTCCATGGGTACCTCAAAATCACTGATGCCTTTATCTGCATGGCACCACTGTGAGGAAGAGAAATATTATCATCCCTATTTTACAGATGGGGAACCAAGGCAGAGGAAAATTAAGTGATTGACTGAAAGCCACAGAGAATGTCTGTGGCATAATCTGAAATAGAACCAACGTCTCCGGAGGCCAAAAGCTGTGCCTTAAGATCATCTGCATTCCTTTCTTAGCACTATACTTGCTGTTTACTGTTCTCATTCTAAAAATCCTGTTTTCCATCTTCAGTATATTCAAAAAGCTGAAGAGCTGGGCCCTTATTTTCTCCACAAAAGTCCCCTATTAATAATTTTAATATGTACTAAATTATGCAATAGGAGTGTGTGGGTGTGTTTCTTCCTGACCCTCCAACTTTTTCCGTGAAATATGAAGATGAATAGTCTCTTTAAGGTCCTACCTGGTGAAGTTTCAGAATCTATTCTTTATACGAATGTCTGAGTGTTTTTAAAGTCAGTTATTTGTGGTGTTAATATCCTGCTGCAGTGAGTGCTAGAGAGAGAATGAGATCATCCCTCCATGGATCTGTGTATATACAGATCTCCCTCTCTTGTGGTAAGGAGAGGTGGAAGGTCTGCTGCCTCCAGAATGCTATTTCCCTACATCTCTGCCTGGTCCCTCTGAGGAGAGTTGCTGGTGTAGGGTCCACTCGGGGATAGGGTGGAGACTGGGCAAACTAGGGGAGGATTGAGTGGACCGAGGCAGGGACAAATGATTGGACTGTAGGAGGAAAAGGTTAAACTACCTGAAGCTGTATTATCTTTTCCACATGGTGCCCTCCCACCCCGTGGTCCCAGGAATTGCCATGGCCACAGGAGTCCCTGGGAGTGCAACTCCAAAGCCATGCTGCCAGGGGCCAGAGCCAGTGTAGAGGCAGAGTGCCCCTATGGACCTTCTGCACTTTTCCCAGGAGCCAAATGAATTCCAAGGGATCTGCCCATTGGGGGAAATGAGGGAACTCCATGAGAGATCCTTGTGCAGATTTCCCCCCATAAAAACCTGTCACATAGGAGGGGATGATTTGAGGTCTTATGTGTATATTATGTAAATCCATGTTAAGGGTTGCTATGTTTAGTAGAGATGCCCAACTAGCCTTCACTAGACCTTTACCACAGCACCTCTTACTCTGTCTTCGTTCTGAACAAAACAATCCTTTCCCAAGTGGAATTTCATACAGACAGACACACGTCTCTTATTTTTGTTGCCCTTCTTTTTCCGGCCTCCTTTTCCTGCTGTTTTTCTAATTCAAAGCCAAGATGTATGGTCCATTTGACATAACGGCATTATCCTAGGGGTTCCAATGCTCAGTGTTGTCGTCATGTCACCTACTGTATTATGCAACTCTTCATCTTTCAAACTACCCCTTGGCTTTCAATCTGCTCGGTGTGGCTGGAGCCATCTGTGCCCATAGTGTCTGTGGTGAGATGGTGCACTGAGTTGTCCCTGCTTGACAAGGCAAGTGAGGAGTTGGTGGTTAAAGGAGAGGATGTGTGAGGACAGGAGATGAGATAGGGGCAGGAGGAGATCCAGTAAGATTGTGTTTGCCATTTTACGGCTTAAATGCCAGATGCATAAATATTATACCTGATTTTTATGACAAGGTAGGCAGTGCTTATGAGTGAAGAGCATAGCTAGCCACAAAGGCAAGGGTTAAATCTTAACTGAATTTCCTTGCTCTTGTGAGTTCATCAGGCCATTAATATTCCTGTGAGAGAGGCTTTGTATATTGATCTTTAAGTAATGCATTCACACAATACATCAGGGATAGGCAACTTTAAAATAGCAGAGGACCACTAAAACCCTTTGTTTTTAGGCTACATATTGCATAACTCAGAAATGTTTGCTACATATAGCCTGTTGACCATAAAAATAACTATGTACTAACAGTGTAAAACTGAAGTGTTTTTAAATGTAAAAGCCCCTTATAGCTCAACCTTTAATTAAATAAAAAAAAGTTTAAACAAATCTTTTATGAACCTTTTTTTTCAGTGTGCAGAAGAGCAGGGGATTAGGGGTTATCCATTAATTATGTAACACATTAAGGGTGGATCCTTAATTTTCATGTTTGTTTCAGTGTTACAAGAGTGAGAGGAAGGTCTTGAAAAAAATCACTCAAAAAGGTGTTATATAATTTATGAAGAGCCCCTTAGTAAATGAAAATAACAAAAAATAACTATGAAAGATGTTTATGTCTTTGTTGCTTTCAGTCTGCCTCCTCTCTGCTTCCGGTATACGAGATATGTTGGCATGCAAGTGTGGAGCTATATTGTAGTATGTATATTTTACCTTTGCGTGCTGTGTGTTCACCTGGGAGCACATTTGTACTGTAAATAATCTTAGAAATAAAATTGGCTTCTCTTTATTTTACATAGAGATTCAGTCTTTCAAAATAACAGCCCAATTCTGTGAGGTGCTGAACACCATCAGTGCCCAGTGGGAGCTGAGTACATGCAGGACTGAGCCCTGAATTCTGACTACATATCAGAAGGCTGTGCTGGTTAACAAACTGACCTAGTTTAGAGGGGAAGTGAAAGCAGCTATACAAATAAAAAACAAATAGAAGAAAGAGGAAATTGATAATAATGAATATAAATCATAAATTAGAAACTGTAGAAAATTGATAAGGGAAGCAAAAAAACACAAGGCGAACTCTATGGCCAGCAGAGTTAAGAATGATAAGGAGTTTTTAAAATATATTAGGAACAAAAACAACCATGACAGTGGTATTGGTCCATTACTGAATGGAAATGGTAAAATGATCAATAATAATGCAGAAAAGGCAGAAGTATTCAATAAATATTTCTGTTCTGTATTTGGGGGGAAACAGATTATATAGTGTCATCATATAGTGTTGATAACACTCTTTCCTAGTCTAGTATCTCTGGAGGATATTAAACAGAAGCTACTGAAGTTAAACATTTTTAAATCAGCAGGTCCAGATAGCTTGCATCTAAACGTTTTTAAAAGAGCTGGCTGAGGAGCTCACAGGACAGATTAATGTTGATTTTTCAAGAAGTTTTGGAGCACTGGGCAAAGTAAAAAAAGACTGAAAGAAGGTGACTGTGCCAATTTGGGGTAAATGAGATTACATGGGTAGGTCTGTCAACCTAAGATATTGAAGTGGCCATTCTGGGACTTGATTAATACAAAATTAAAGAAGGATAACGTTGTTAATGGAAATCAACATGGGTTTATAGAAAATAGATGTAATACAATCCAATGGCTGGAAGCTAAAGCTAGACAAATTCAGACTGCAAAAAAGGTATCAATTTTTGATTGTGAGGGAATTAACCCCAACAGTTGTGATGGATTCTCCATCACTGACAATTTCAAAATCAAAGTTAGATATTTTTTCCAAAAGGTATTTTCTTGGAATTATTTTAGGGAAGTCTCTGGCCTGTGTTGTATAGAAGATCTGACTAGATTACAATGGTCCCTTCTGGCCTTGGAATCTATCAATTATTTTGTCAGTGACCACAACCCAGTACCAGGCAAAGATGTGTTTTTTGGTTTTGTTTTGTTTTTAGTTTTTAAAAGCTCTGTAATTAGACAACAAGTTTAAATGATGTTTAAAAAAAATTGGAAAAAAAAGAATGGTTATATGGTCTTCAGTGTGATACATATCATTGCTATCGTACATGCCAATTGTATAGCTATTTCCAGTTAGTTATTTTTTAGGATTTACATTTGCAATATTCCCCTACCCCCACAATGTTTAAAGGATTTGAAAAGAGAGGAGTAATTTTTGCTCCATAGTGAAAGAGAAAATTGCGGAATCCTCCTTTCCTTTCTTTGTATTTTTATTGCACTATGTGCTATGTAAACCACTACTGTTTTCTGAACCCCATCAATGTCCTTTGCATTGTACCAAAAAAGAGTACCTGGTAAGGAAAAGACTAAGCCTTTTAAGACTCTAGAGAATGTGGTCAAGATTCTAAATGAAAAGGAGTACTTGTGGCACCTTAGAGACTAACAGATTTATTTGAGCATAAGCATCCGATGAAGTGAGCTGTAGCTCACGAAAGTTTATGCTCAAATAAAGTACTCCTTTTCTTTTTGCGAATACAGACTAACACGGCTGCTACTCTGATTCTAAATGAGTTCATCGGCACAAGTGTAACTTACAAAATTAAATTATCTTTGTGTTCTGCCCGGTTCAAACGATTCTTTTTGTACAACTTCTGAGAATCCAAGGTCAACTCTTGGATTAAAGTTAACTCTTAGGCCTGTAATTTGAGTTTGCTCAGATTAAGTACAAATTCTTGACGTTGCTAGAGTGAGTTTTCTAACCTTGAATTTATGCTAGGGCTAGGTATATCTTATATCTCGTCCTCCATAGATATTAAAGTGCACCTCAGCAGTGCACTGTGGAGGTTAAAGAAACACATTTAAAATAATATAGCAGATTCTGTTTTAATTGTTCCCATATTCTGTGTGGGAGTCATTCCATTGACTTTAATAGGCATGGATCAGGCCCTTTTCACAGGAATGTGTTCTTTATCTCCAGTGCAGCTTAGAGAAACCCCAGGGCTCTAAATTGTGCCATCTTGTTAATATACTCCATAGTGTGTTACAGTAGCACAGAACAGCCAGATCATAGCTCCCCAATCGACTCTACCGCATCCTCTACCAGAGGGTCCAGGAGGTGATGCTAGTGTAGAGCTATTATAAAGATTGTATGCTATTTGGAGAACTTCCAACAATGAGGTTATTCTGCAGGGGCCTTTTAAAACCTTTATGGCCCCTTTAGACTACTAGAGCAGCATACAGTGGTCCCAGCATAAGGAAGAATCTTGACAACTGATTCTAGATGCGTGTGTTGAAACCTGGATTCAATATCAGCTTAAAGAGTTAGATCTTGCAGACTTGCTTAGTACCTTGAGTAGATGTGTCTGATATTCAGGAATGCACTGATCACACTTGGGAACTTGTTCTTTGTTTGGCACAAGTTCAGGAAAATGTTCTGATCTTCAAAACAGTATATCATGTGGAAGAAAACAAATTAGAAAAGGAGATTTAAAGATGCATGATTATCACACGTCAGCTTTTTAGACTTAAAAGCCAAATCCTCTTTGATCCTTAGTATCCAACATTAATAATTCTACCTAAGTGGATGCAGACCTCCCCTTATATGAAAATATAATCATTTCAATACAAACTGGCATAAAACTTACAATATAGTAAGGCACCATAAATTCCTCTACCAGCTTTGCTGTTTTCCAAAAGTTAAAGTAATTTTTTTTGGCATCCTTTAATCAATACAGACCTAGAATGTCTTGACCCATAATAAATTGAATCAACCTATTTGGGAAACTAAAAGATCAGAGATGGGCCCAAACTGCAAAATTCAGGTCCAGATCCAGGTTTCAAATTCTCAAAGTTCAGGGCATCTTTTAAGATCAGGGGTTTTGATATGGCCCATTATAGAGATATGGGCCACTTGTGAAACTTAGATACAGATCAAATTCCAGCCCATGCCCCCTCAACACATAAGTCAGTCGTGTTCAGATCCAGGACATTTGTTGGGGCCCATTACTCTACAAAAGGCTATCTGCTGCTAGGGGCTCTGGTGTGCGTAGTCTTTGGTGTGGTCTGTCTGGGATTCGATGCCATATGTGATTGGCAGAATCTTAAAGGAAACATCTCTAGCTGCAGAAACGGTGGAGACCAAGACAGCATCTTCAAATCTCATGTTGCTTCTCAGGTAGCAGAATCATTGTGCCAGAAAAGTTTTTGAACTTCATTCTGCAGAGATTTGGTTTGTTTTGTGAAATTCTTACTCTGCGCATTGGAAGAGGCTGCTTTGTCCTAGCATTATGGGCTTGATCCTGGGCGATGCTGAGAACTCTTGACTCCTTTCCAGCAATGTGTGCTGTCCTTTAAGAACATGAGTGGTCCCACTGACACCAGTGGGGGCATTCATCTGCTTAAAGTGAAGCACATGCTAAAGAACTTTGCTCAGCACTTTAGGGGATCAAGACCAATCAGAGTGGGAGAGTGGGAATACAATTATAGAAGTACTTTATCTCATGCTCCAGAAGTATCCCAAACAAACCTGGTGTTTTGGAAAGAATCATTATAAAGAGATTAATGTCAGCAATTGTCTATTTCTCCCTCCTGTAAAAAAAAATCAGTGATAAATATTCCATTGGAAATCACTATATGCAGTGGAGTTGTAGCCATGTTGGTCCCAGGGTATTAGAGAGACAAGGTGGGTGAGGCTATATCTTTTACTGGACCAACTTCTGTTGGTGAGAGAGACAAGCTTTCAAGCTTACATAGATCTGAAGAAGAGCTCTTTTATTTCTCTCACCAACAGAAGTTGGTCGAAAGACAGATATTACCTTACCCACCTTGTCTCATTGGAAATTACTAAAACTTTTAGGGAAAGAAAGGTAGGTGGGTAGGAGTGTGTGTCTGTGTGTGCACGCACCTTTTTGTGAACACCTGGGTTTCACATTCATTAGTTTGTGTTTTGTGGGGGGTTTTGTACATGTGCATGGATACACAGTTTGCGGAGAACAGTGCCCCTCTTTGCTGTCAGTTTTATATGGCAATCAGCTAATAACTGAATTTTATGAAGCATTACAATTATGATTTTATTTCTGTCTGTTATGAACCACCACATCCCCAGTCACTACATTCTGAATCTTTGACAATTAGTATCTGAGTCTTTTTTAAAATTTCCGGCTAGTGCAAAAATAAAGTGGATAAAAATATTTGGAAACAGACATTGGTATTATCCATTAATACTCCTTTTTGGAGTTTTGGGTTTGTTTGGTTTTTTTAAAGGATTATTTCCCAGCTTTCTTATGGCAGGAGCTCTGCTGGGGCCCATTGTAAAGAGGAAATTGCAAGAGGTGGAAGTGTGGAAAGGAACCAAGATTGAAGAAGCACCACATGCTTGGTTGAATATATTGTTTGTTCTTATGTGTATATTTTGCCCTGCCGTAAGAGCCCAGTACTGCAGTGTTCTGGGCACTCTTAAAAGGGCTGAGCACTGTCAACTCCTTAATGGACATATACTGAATCTCACAATGCAGGAATAAAGTGCAAACAGCAAAGCATGCTAAATTAGACAGACACTTTATAAAGAATGAATAAATTGACCAACTTTACTGGCAAGTAACATTCTTTGTGGGTTAGAAGGTTACCATTAGTTGTTTTAATTATAATAATCATTACCATTGTTACAGGGGGGTTTTATGGACCATGTGGCAGGACCGGCTCGCTCCTGTCCCTGCTCAATTCCACAAACAGCTCAGAGACCTTTATGCTGGTAAAACACCCAGTGCAGTTTATTTACAATGCTGGTTCCCATTACCCTTGTATACTATACAGCCTTACACCTAGGGAGCCCCCAGCTTAATTAGCCTTTTAGTACTCCTCAGCCCATCAATTAGGCCCAGCTCTTCTTAGTGAGGTCTGCTCTGGAGAAAGTACAGCAGTTAGAACTGTAGTGACCAGAGTGCTGGCTTAGCTGCTGTTGCTCAGTACTCTGTCACAGGCTGATACACTTTCTTGAGAATTTTGTATGGCTGCTATAGATATTGGACAAGATTCTGTGGCCAGTGTATGGTCTCTTTGCATCACTTCTCCACCACAGCATTCCTCCTAAGGCCTCTCTGCGAGTGGGAGAAACTGTCTGGCAGAAGCTTTCAGTTGTGTTGGAGATGCGGTTGAGAATTAGGGAGTCAGTTCTGGCTCTTGATGCACCTGTTCCAATTCCTGTGCCAGACAACACTCAGCATAGAAGAGTTTAGACCAATGACACAATTTTATTTTTTTTTAAAGCAAACTATTTCCCCGCCCCACTCAGAAAACCCAAAAACAAACCAAAACTTGGAATGAGACTTAGAGCTACAAAATGAGAATCCATTCTACTGCTTGTTTGAACATTATCAAATCATAGTGTCACTTAAAAACCCAATTTGGATCCTTCAGATGAAAGGCACAGTAATGTAGAAAGTGGAAAATTAGAATGGTAGCAGAAGTAAATTTAGCATTGACCAATTTTGTTAGCATGCTCAGTGTACCTGCAAGGACTTTCATGGCAGAAAATCCCTTCAGTGAATGTTTCTAAGAATCCTCCATCTATCCTTCAGAGCTGGTGTAACCCACACACCTTCTGGGTGTGGTGTTCTGTCCCATCTAGTGGCACCAAGACCACTTAGAGAGAGAGAAAATGAGTCTGCTCTTCAGCCTTAGCTAACAGCTAGTTGGCTTTAAGCTCATACAGTAGACTGGAGGCTCATGCACTAAACTCCAGAGGTCCCTGGTTTGATCCCACCTGCTAACGACCGGGGTCTGTCAGCGTTACAAGTAGGGGCTCGTCTGGGATTTCAACTGGGAAGTCTCTGGACGTGCTTCCTCAGCTAGGGGAAGTATGTAACCCACTCACCTTCTGGGTGTGGTGTTCTGTCTCCTCTAGTGGCACTGAGACCACTTAGAGAGATTAATGAGTCTCAGCCAGTTGGCTTTTAGCTCATGCAGTAGAGGCACTAAACTCCAGAGGCCCCAGGTTCAATCCTGCCCACTGACAACCGGGGGTCTGTCAACATTACACTGGGACTAGGCATAAGCAGACTAAGCAATTGCTTAGGGCAGTGGTTCTCAACCAGGGGTAACGTACCACTAGGGGTACGCAGAGGCCTTCCAGGGATACATCAACCCATTTAGATAGTTATCTAATTTTACAATAGGCTACATAAAAAGCCCTAGCAAAGTCAGTACAAACTAAAATGGCATATAGACAATGACTCGTTTATACTGATCTATATACTATACACTGAAATGTAAGTACAGTACCTATATTCCAATTGATTTATTTTATAATTATATGGCAAAAATGAGAAATACTGAAAAATTGCTTAGTAATGTGCTGTGCCACTTTTGTGTGTTTATGTCTGATTTTTGTAAGCAAGTATGCTTACAAAGTGAGGTGCAAGTTGGGGGTATGCAAGACAAATCAGACTCCTGAAAGGGGTACAGTAGTCTGGAACGGTTGAGAGCCATGGCTTAGTGCCTCAAGCCGCTCAAGGGGCCCCCTAATATATTAATTATGATGTGTTTTGGGGGGCAAAAATATTCCTACTTAGGACTCTGAATGGGCTACTGCCGGCTCTGCTATGATTTCACATAGTCCCTTGCCTAGGTGAGTGTTATAATATAAAAAGAACCCGCTAAATCAGATGTCCCCAAATTGTGGGGCGTGCCCCCTAGGTGGCACAGAGGAACGTTCAGGGAGGGCATGGCTGGGCCAGCCCCCAGGGGGCGCGGGGAGGGAATACCACACAGCTCTGCTCCTGGTCCCAGCCATGGCTGCTGGCTCTGTGCCTCGAGCTCTGCTCCCTGCACACGCCCAGAGCCCCGCTGCCAGCCCCATGCCCAGGGCTCTGCTCCTGGCCCCTCTTCTAGGGTCCTGGCTGTCAGCCCCATGCCTGGAGCCCTGGCTGCTGGCCCGGTGCCCCAGCTGCTGGCCTCGGGCTGAGGCTCTTCCCCTAGCTGCGGCCCCAACCTCGACCCCCTTACCCTGGTCCATGTCCCCCTCTCCCAGAGCTGGCCCTGGCTCCTGGGGCGGGGGTGGGGGAACAGATAAGGTAAGGGGTGAACACGAGATAAAGTGTTTGGGGAGCACTGCCCTAAATGGCTTACATGGGCCATCATGTAAAATGGGTGCCCTAAAATAGAAATGGTAAATCAGTGTTGCTCTTAATAAAAAAGTGCTTTCAACAGACGAGCGCTGTCATCTCATTGGAGGTCCACCCAGAGCAGCAGTAAATCGGAAACATTTGTGCCATCCACTAAGGGCCTGATTCTCCTCTCAGGGCTAAATTAGGACTAATTCCATCGGCATCAGTGGAGTAACACCAGTGTGAAACCAGTATAAGTGAAAGGAGAATCTGGCCTGCATATTGTTCATGCCAGAAACACAAATAGCTGTATTATCTGGGGTGTCTGTAATTCCCATTGTAGGGCAAGGGGCCAGATGCACTCAAGTGTGCATTTTGAAAAATTAAGTGATGCACAAACCTTGCACTGCCCTCACCTGCGGAAGAGCAAATTTAACCTACAAATGGTTAATGCCCTTTCCCTCCAACCCCAGCGCATGGCCTGAAGATGTCTAGTGCTGAATGCTTGGTGAATGTCCTCTCCACAGCTCTGGGGGAAAACCGGGAGCGGAGGAAAACACTCCCCATTGTGATACCTCTCTGCCTGCAAATGTTCTGACATGAGTCTCTGGGTGCGTGGCAGCCAGAATTTGGTTTATTACTTGCAGCTACTGTACGCCCACACATACGGGCTCACACCCACGTGCAGCTCCTTTTATGTATGTCTCCCAGCAAAGCAAGTTTGAAACCACAATTATTCCTGTTCCTCGACTGAACCTCTCGTCGCTCCCATTCAGTGTTGAATTCTGCACTCGTATTAGCTGTCAGGCCCCGAACCTGCCAAGAACGAGCTAACTAGAAAAAATTAGTATTCCAGTCACTTCAACTGAGCTGGAAGCCTATTAGGAACAGACGTTGGGAGGCAGAGGCAGACCAAGTGCCAGTTCTTTTGTTATATGACAAGCTGAGTCCTCTCTGTTGAATGATCAAATAGTACATTTTTGATACCAAAATTGGCTTTTTTGCTGCTACTGCTGCTGTTCTGCTTATTTCTGAGAAGTGGTTATAATGTTATAAAAAGGGGAAACATCTCCGAAATGATGTTTAGCTTTTTAAACAATAATACTTGCAACATTATTTATCCTCTGCCAAACCCACCAGTCAAGCATCAGTAAGGCACATGCTCCCCTGCTGGGCATCAGGGTTTGGGCTGCAGGAACCTGGAGCTGGCAGGAGCTGGTCACACTGTAGAAGCAGCATATTCAGTCCCTCGGGAGGAAGAAGAACCTAAGAGAAAACTAAAGCCACCCCTTCTGGAGGACGCTGCAGCATGCGCGTGCTTGGAGCAGAGAGGAGTAATGGGAGAATGAGGCAGATCAAAAAGAGTCTCCCCAAATAAAAGGGTTTCCAAGACAGAGCATCTGATGCTGAAGACTCAGAGGGGCTGATTCTCTGCAGCTGATCTGTGGCTCCAGTTGAGTGAGATACTTAAGCATGTGCCTGACTTTGAGCCTGTGAGCAATCCCATGGACTTCTCTTGTGATTAAAGTGAGGCACGTGCTTAAGTGCCTTGCTGATTTGGGGTCCCTGGCTCACAACTTTGGGGCTACATGTCATTGCTGTTCTTCAAGGGAATGTAGGATATCTGGACACTCGGACCAGAGGGAGAAAGGTCATTTTCCAGAGCCAGGCCTCCATTATCACACCGTTAGCATTTGCGAGGCCTGTCCCATGACCTTCCTTTCTACCCCTGTGTCTTCAGACTTTGTGTGAAAATTTTCTTTGAGAATGGAGTCCCACAGATCTGCCTGGTGCTTCTTGGACTTTCCACTCTCATTTCCTAACTCAGCTTTTGTGCTCTAGTGCAGGGATTCTCAACCTTTTTCTCTCTGAGGCCCCCTCCTCCTCCCCCCACCAACATGCTATAAAAGCTCCACGGCCCACCTGTGCCACAATGACTGGTTTTCTACATATGAAGGCCAGGGCTGGTGATAGGGGGTAGCAAGCAGGACAACTTCCTGGGGTCCTATGCCACAGGGGTCCCTGTGAAACTACATTGCTCAGGCTTCAGCTTCAGCCAGGATGCCGGGGCTCAGGGCCCTGGGCTTCAGCCCTGTGTGGTGGGGCTTCGGCTTTCTGCTCTGGGCCCCAGCAAATCTAATGCTGGCCCTGCTTGGCGGCCCCTCTGAAACCTGCTCTAAGGAACCCCAGACTCCTGATTGAGAACCACTGGTCTAGTGCCATGGTTCCCAAACTTGTTCCGCCGCTTGTGCGGGGAAAGCCCCTGGCGGGCTGGGCCAATTTGTTTACTTGCCGTGTCCGCAGGTTCGGCCAATCGCGGCTCCCAGTGGCCGCGGTTTGCTGCTCCAGGCCAATGGGAGCTGCTGGAAGTGGCGGCCAGGACGTCCCTCGGCTCGCGCTGCTTCCAGCAGCTCCCATTGGCCTGGAGCCAATTAGGAGATTAGGAGGGCATCATTATTGGCCTATGGCACTCAGAGCCAACAGACATGAATTCTTGTTGTGATAGTGACACTGGTTCATCGTGTGAACTTGGGCAAATAATTTCATCTCCCCGTGCCTCAATTTCCCCATCTGTAAAATAGGGGTAATAAACACTACCTTGCAAAGCACTTTGGATTAAATATGCTATATTTTATTATTTAAGTGGAGAATTTTTATAATATCTTACATAGTTTTCCCATATGAATGTAGTGCTTGTGAAATGTGCTGGATTAGCAGCCCTGCAGACTGAACTCCTGTGTTCCCTGAATACGTAGAAAACAGGCAGCAGCAGCATAAGCTTTCCCATGCTGCTCTGTACCAGTGTGCCTGTGACTTTTACAGGAGAAAAGGTACTTCTGGCTTTATGTTCATTCTTCTCTGCCGAGTCTCACAACCAGAGTGCCACTTAGCGTCAATTGTGATATAGAATCTAATGCACCTGGCATGAAAATAACCACACTAATTTCATAGAAGTCATCAAAATATCGGAGGGTAAAATCTTGTGGTCACTCTCAATCTGGGCTGAGTGACCCAGCAACTCAGATCTGAACGGCTCTGAATCCCATTTTCAGTACATGGCGCCACCCAGTCACTTGGAGAAAAACGTTTAAAACATAAAAATAAAACAGTTGAAGGGAAGGGAGTGAGTTCAGACGCCTCCTTTTTTCCTGTTCACCTGTCCTCAAATTTTTTCCCTTTTCTCCATTGTGGGTGGACGTTATCAACATAAAAATGCTTGTTATTTGTCATGTCCTAACTTTAAAGAGCATCGTTTGGTATTACTGGCAACCCCTTCTGTGCTAGTCTTTGCCAAATGTGCAACCTTTTCACAATTCTAGACCTCACGCCACTTGACCAGGCATGCTGTGAAAATGCACAGATGGCTACGTCAGTGAAATCCTGAACAGATTCATTGACAAAGTGCGACAGTTGGTTTATTCTCCTGGTGTGTTCTTTGGCACTCAACATGTAGATGGGATAGAAAGAGCAGAAAATCAAAGGTTTTTTTCTTCCGGATGCCTTGCGTTCCTGTGTAGCTTTGCAAATCATTATCCATGTAATGTCATGGAGAACGAACAGAACTGGGCCCTCTTTGGAAACTGTGCTTTATGCTTTCCACGTGGCCCTCATCTTTACCCAAGCATCCCTGACTTAGCGTGCAGAGAGGATTTAGAATATAATGCACTTTGTTTTGATAGTATCTTCCTTACTCAGCATGAAGAGGTATGATGTATTCTTAACAAAATTTGAAATGCAAGTATTTTTCAAATGTTGTGAATACATAATTAGTCCCATTTCCATAACATTTGCCCAGTGATATCTGTTCCCTGGAATATGGATCAGCCATAAAAAGAGAATTTAGTGATCTGCCAGCAAAAGGTAATATGCTAAAGAAGCTGCCATTGCGGGCCCCAATTCAACAAACCATTTCTGTTCAGCAAACCAAAAGGAATGGGGGTGAGGAGAACATGGGAAATGGAAGAAAGGCAGTGGCCAAATTCTGCCATTTGAAAGCTGGACCTTTCATCCGTGTGTGTGTGTGGAGAGAGAGAGATCTGTCCCTTTCTTTCTCTCTATTATGTTATATACTCAGTGTAATAATACGTCAGTGCATCCTCTCTGGAATGATAAGAACTGGATGTGCCTTTCATGATAAAATGGGACTGATTACTGTCTGCCTTATTGGGTATACAATATAGAATGGTTTGAATTGATTTTGAGTACGCTGGCCATTTCTGAATGCCAGCTCATTATTTCCAGCAGTGTTGGATTAGGAAACTGCATCTAGGTTATAAAATTTGAATTCAGTGCTAGAGGAGAGGCTATGGATTTATCGAGGTCTCCTGTGAAATGAAATCAGTCTTGTCATGCTGCTTGACCCGTGTTATTTAAGAAATGTAATAAAATAAAACCAATGCAAAATTATATAAATAAAGTATTGTTAGTATATTAAGAAACTGTATCAGTGAATAAACAGCAATCCTGCTTTGTCAGGCCAGACAAAGTGATTTAATTAAATATTTCTTCCCTCTCTAATTTCCATTTTAATAGTGATACTGTTCTGCATATTGCTCTTGCACAACAAATGTCACATGAAGGAACCACACTTAAAGCCTAAGTAACTATATTTACTAAACATATATAGCATGCGAGGCCTAGCTACATGTATACACTGCTGCTCTCTCAGAGGTCTGGTGGCTTCTAAAACAGAAGATGGTTGGGGCCACTGGGGGGCTCACACACTATTTAAAAGGACATTACCCAATTCCTATATGCTACAGATGCTTGCCATTTTTAGGCCCTGATTTAACTTCAGTTATGTGCTTAAGTCCCATTGACTTATTTGTCATGTCCTAACTTTAAAGAGCATCGTTTGGTATTACTGGCAGCCCCTTCTGTGCTAGTCTTTGCCAAATGTGCAACCTTTTCACAATTCTAGACCTCACACCACTTGACCAGGCATGCTGTGAAAATGCACAGATGGCTACGTGATCTGCCAGCAAAAGGTAATATGCTAAAGAAGCTGCCATTGCGGGCCCCAATTCAACAAACCATTTCTGTTCAGCAAACCAAAAGGAATGGGGGTGAGGAGAACATGGGAAATGGAAGAAAGGCAGTGGCCAAATTCTGCCATTTGAAAGCTGGACCTTTCATCCGTGTGTGTGTGTGGAGAGAGAGAGATCTGTCCCTTTCTTTCTCTCTATTATGTTATATACTCAGTGTAATAATACGTCAGTGCATCCTCTCTGGAATGATAAGAACTGGATGTGCCTTTCATGATAAGAGGAAGGTAGTATCATTTACAGACAGGGTACCTGAGGCACAGAAGGGTGATGTGACTCACTTAAAATGTCAAGGAGTAAATTAGTAACATAATCAGACCTGCCTGACTCCCAGTTTGGTGCTCTGTCCAGTGGAACACACTACCTCTCCTGTAGGTCAAGTTGAGATTAGTCCTATATGGGGGCAGGAAGGTTTCTCCTACTTCTTGTGTCATGCACAGAGAGCCAGCTGGACTAGCGTGGTGATGTGCACATGTGTCCTATTCCACTGTTCACTCCTCTCCCCATGCATGAGGAATTTATACTACTGCATATGCCCACCCCAGCCCCATCCAGTATAACCAGTATCTCAAAGCCAACTTCTATCTGTCTGATTCTCTTTGAACTTGATGAAGTCTAATCTCCTTCCCCATCTTAAGCAAGTCTTGCCCTTCCACGCTGCACTCACCACAATCAAACTCATACACAGTCAATTATTAGGGCCCCCTTTCATTCGAGGTGACCTCAGTAAGTATCACCGCTGTGCTGTGAAAGCAAAAGCAATCTTTTCAGGCCCAATCTTGCAAGCTCTCTGATGGCAAATCTTTCAGTAAAGCCAGGGCAGTCTGGCAGGATCAGGCTCTACATTTACACATCCCAGGAACTAGGTGAAATCTGAGTGATTGTTGATTTGTTCAGAGGCAACAAATGCAGGGTTGGGGAAGGAGAACCCACTTTCAGTTTATGTAGGGCTACTTATTGAGGGTTATCCCATGTTCAGCTCAGTTATGGTAGCTGCAAGTTCCTGACCTTCTCTCAAAGAAGTAACAAGATGGTGACAAAAGAGAATACTCCAACTGTCTGTCATATTTAGGCCTTGTTCTTCCACATCAGCCAGCATGCACCTATTTTTGGCACAGAAAGTTCTAAAAACACAAGAGTAAATGCATTCAGTATTCACTCAGTAGAATGAAAATATTTTTCTAATTATTTTTAAAGTAGACCATTAAAAAACTAAATCACAAGTAAAAATGTAATATCCCTGCTAGTTGCTAAGACAATATTGACAACATGCCGAATAATTGAATTTCTTCTACTTCCTATACTAATTTAGTAGGAGATCCAAGCATTTAATGCCAGATCCTTAGCTGATTTAAGTTGGCAAAGCTCCATTGATTAAATTTATACCAGCTGAGGATCTGGCTCTTAAAGTAAAGATTTTATTCCTGGATTCAGTGGGTATGTTATCTCAGGCTTACCAAATCTACTAAAATGAAAAAATATTCAGCACAAGGCCAAACAATATTTACTGTAAAAAGGCAGAGAGGATTCATAGTTGTGTGACTATAAAATCAAATTGAAGATTCCCTTTGTTTGTTTTTTGAAAACAGTGGTGGGGGAAAAAACATTTGAAACAATTAATGCTTTCTCCCTTGTAACCTAAAAACAAACACTTAGTCTCACACCTTCCAACTCAGTCTCCCCAAAAACATGGGCACAAGACCAATTTTATAACAGCTCATTTAGTCACTAGATATTTTTAAAATTCAAACAAAATTGTTGATAGTTCACATTCTTTTCTAAATAACGCAGTAAGTCCCAATTCAGCAAAGCTGACACGCTTAAAGTTAAACATGTGTTTATGTACTTTGTTGAATCAATGCCTGGTATGGGGGGTCTCAGTTAAACAAAATAAAAGAATATAGAGGAGTTTGTAAAACTTCACCTCCTCAGGAAGCAACCAAAGGGTCCGATTCTAGGAGGTGGTGAGCACCTGCAACTCCCATTAAAGTCAATGGGACTTGAGTATACCCAGCACCTCAAGATCAGGACCATTTTCTTCAATATTTGTTTTCTACACATTGATAAATTTCATTTAGAATAAGACCTTTCTGAGCTCACCTGAACAAGCTCCTTGCCACAGGATCATCAGCCTAGGAGATTTGTGTTACATGAAAATCCCACCCAGTTTGCAGGACTTTACTCACACCACCTCCAATAGAATGGACAGATTCATGAAATGAATAGATGCCCACTAATTACTCATGCCAAAGATCAGGTTAAAAGGGCCACCCAGTCCATGTCTTTTAGGGTTGTTAAATGCATTCCCCATTATAGATGTTAAAAGCATAATCCTGTGTAGGATTCTATTTGCCTGTTCCTGAGCCTTCCCTTTAATAATATTTTGAATTCTACCTCTACTCTTGCAAATAGGGCACCTCCCAGAAGGCATCAGGAGTGACTAAGTGGAACAAGCCTTCAACTGACAAAATCAAGGTTCTTGAATATTTTTCAATTTAAATTTCTCTTGCAGTTTTCTAAATGACAGTAAAACCAGACTTTTTGTACAAGGCCCATATCACTGTAATCAGCCCTCCTAGCAATACAGTTCCCCATCCTTTCTTAAATTTGGTATTGCCTGGGAACATTTACTTAAAAACCCATCTTAAATTATTCCCTTAGGACCAAATTTTACTCTGTTACAATGCACAAATACAATGTAACTCCATAAAACCTATTAGAATGACTCCAGATTTACACCATGGTAACCTTTTGTTAATTTTCCAAACTCTCCAGACAGCCAGGTTGATGGGCACAACTGCTGTGCAAAGAGATGGGCCAAAGCATTAATAATGGCATATGCGTATTTCTATATCGCAAACCTGTCTACCAGTCCCAATGCGATGCAGTGTGTGTGTTCTTACTATCAGAAAACCTCAGCAATGATAGGATGTCACCTCATATTGTTGCCATTTAGGGGCTAGGCTGTACCAGCCCTAATGCCATTGTGCAGGGGAATAAGTCTCCCCCAAACCTTCCACTGACCGTATAAGCCACCATGTTAGGGATCAAACACAGAAGCTGTTTACCTGATGCTACACTAAAGGTACATCAACACTGCATGCTCCATACAGTAATGTGTAGAGTATAGACACAACACCCTCCTCCCCCCTGCATGGGTATGAATAGCAGTGTAGACAATGAGGCACTGCTTAGGTGCAAAAAGCCATGCCAGACCCTTAGGGTATGTACTCAAGTACATACTCTGTGTGGCTTTCTACACACCAAAGAAGTGCCCGTCTATTCACACTGCTGTTTTTAGCAGTGTAGTATCCTGCAGCTATCTCCCAGCTGCCAGAGTCTTTCCCCTCACAGGGACCTTCAGGAGCGGTGAAGGGCTCCAGCAGCAGGAAAAGGGTCTGGCAGATCCCCACTGCCAGGCCTTTCCCTGCTTCCTCCCCACTGCCAGAGCCTTTCCCTGACAAACAAAGCTACACACTACAATGTGGATTCAGTCTGCTTTTCACTGTGGCAGGTAGCTACACATACCCTGCACATGATCGCCACAAGAGGTCTGCCGTGGAGACATAGGCTTAAGGTATGTACCCTACAGAGTTCTCTACACAGCCAAGCAGTGCCCCCCCCCCCACTGGTACAGCTATTTTAGCTGTGTAGTGTCCCACTGCCAGAGCCCTTCCCCACCACAGGGAGCTGCCAGAGCCTTTTCCTGCTCTAGGGATAGACTCCGGCAGTGAGGAAAGATCCGTCAGATCCCTGCAACAGGGACAGGCTCTGATAGGTGGAGGCTCCAGCAGCTGCTGACCTGCCAGAATTTTTCTTGCTGCCTCCCCTCTGCAAAAGCCTTTCATTGCCGCCTCTCGCTACACACTGCAGTGTGGGCGCAGCCTGCTTTTTGCTGCAGCATATAGCTACACGTGCCCTACATGCTGCCACCACTGGTGTGCAGTGCAGACTTACCGTAAGGAGCAAGCAGCCAGTCAGGGATGGATAGCTGGTGGAGCTTTAGCGCTGCCTCCCACCCCACCCCCCACATAGCAGCCAACAAAGCTGCAGTGAAATAAGTGCCCCATCTTTCCAAGAGCAATAGGGGAGCATCAGAGGAATTGTGCCTCACTGATGCACCAGGCCCCTCAGGCTGCCCCTGGACTTTCCCAGCTGCATGCCACTCCTAACTGCAGGCTAAGTGTTTTAAACACAAATTAGCCTTAGGCTTTTAGTGGGAGCAGGAACAGGCTCTCCCTGCACAGAGCTAGTTAGCCATTCCAAAGAAAAAAAGAGTCCGGTGAGACATGTTATAATTGTCACATGCATAAAACATACAGCAGGGTTTGTAAAATATGCAGAGGTCATGAGCAAGTATTCTGAACATGCACATTGCTGCTAATCACCAGCTCCGGTCACACACACTTTGCCTTCAGCACTCAATTATTTTATTTTCTTTGGGATTACTGTTTTTCAGCTGAATGTAGTGTCCCCTCACAGCTCTGCACCTGAATAATCAGTAAATGTGATGAATTATTTGTTCACAGACATTTTAAAAATAGAAGCTTAATAAAGCAAGTAATCAGCACTCAGCTGGTAGCATACCCAGTCATGAATGCTGGATGTTATATGATGAATTGGAAAATGGAAATTATTAAACAAAGGAACTAACGATCATCCTTTTTATTTTTTCCTCATGGATGTAATAGACCCAAATGTCAGACTGCAACACACCAAACTTTGAATTCTGAACAGTTCATGCAAACATCTGTTTGCAATGACACATGACACCTTCTGGGGACAGCCACCTGTGTGTGCCTTTTTGCAGGCATGAAAAGAAAGGCCACAGCGCTACATATTTCCCCTTAAAAATTCTCTCCTCATTAAATGATGGACCATTTTAGAAACTGCTATTAGAACTTGTTGGGAATTTTCCATCTGAATGATTTTTCAATGGAAAAAACGATTTTGACAATAGTGAAATTTTTTGTGGAATTTTTTTTGGTTTTTGTCAATTTTCTGTTGGGAAAACTAAATGAAATATTTCAATTTGGGTCGGTTTGATCTGAATCAAATATTTCAGTTTGTGGAACTGATCTGAAATGCTTCTTTTCCCGTCATTTCAACAGTAAACTACATCTCCCTATAATGCTAATTGCCTTATGGATGTTGTTAATGCAGATACCCCCTTTTTCTCCTATGAGCCAGACCTCTTGTCTGGACTACAATTCCTATGATGCAATATGGTCTCCCTTCTGACTGAACCACTTAGTGCATCATGGGAGGTGTAGTCCTGCCAGGGAGCCCAGCCCTCAGGGGAGGATGGGGGCATCAGGCACCTGCATAACTGCCATGAGGCACTGTGGCACCATAGGGAGATGCAGTTTAATGTTGAACAGACTTGAAATGAAATGTTTTAATTCAGGAATATCAAAATATTTCATTTCATTTTGATAGAAAATGTCAAAACAAAATGTTTTGCCATTTCAGATTTGAAATTTTCCAGAACTTTTTGTTCTGCTAAAAACATTAATATTTCAGCTTTTTGTCCTGATTCGAGATGAAAATAAATATTGAAATATTAGAATTTCCCTTGGATGGAAATAGGATTGCCAGGTGTCTGGTTTTAGCCTGGAACGTCTGGTCGAAAAGGGAACCTAGCAGCTTCTGGTCAGCTGACCAGACGTTAAAAGTCCAGGTGGCTGCAGTAACCGGCCTCCACAACCTGGGGGGGCAGGAAGAGCAGGAGCTGCGGCTGGAGCCACATGGAGGAGCTGCTCTCTGCTCAGCTGCTGACACCTGACAGAGCAGTGGCTGGCTTTTGGACCAGGCTCCAAGAGGTAGGTGCTGCTGCTAAGGTTGCCAACCCTCCTGGTTTCATCGGGAGTCTCCCAGAATCGGGCTTTATCTCCCGGAGGCTACTGAAGCCAAAATGGGAGATTTTAGGCCGCTAAAAGTCTGGCGGCACAGTGGGGCTAAAGCAGGCTCCCTGCCTGCCCTGGCTCCACACTGCTCCCAAAAGTCGCCAGCACATCCCTGCAGCCCCTGGGGATGGGGGCAGGGGGTTTCCGCGTGCTGCCCCTGCCCCAAGTGCCGACTCCACAGCTCCCATTGGCGGGGAACTGTGGGACGGGCCCCTCCCCCCCCCACTTCTGCCTCGCCATGCCCTGGTCCCTTGCTACAGGGACCAACCCCTCCCCACCCCAGCCCCTTGCTCCGAGGACCGACCCCTGCTGTACCATGATTGCCCCGGCCCTGGCCCCTCGCTCTGGGGACTGACCCCCTCTCCGCCCAGCTGTGCCCCAATTGCCCCTGGTTCTCCTACACAACACTCAGCAAAGGTTTAACAACAGATACCATGTTGTAAGAGTCAATGTAGTACAGAAAAATGAATATTATCCTGAGAAACACCTTGCAATTACAACTTCTCCATCACTTGAAGATACAGAACTGTGTATTCTAAGGAATGACTGGTAACTGATACGTAAATATAACCATTTTCTGTGATGGGGATGTGGTGTTGGATTATGAACTAAATTCTCTACCTACTCTCTTCTGGGTGGGCTTTTTTATTGTCTTAAAGGTTAAACCAAATTCAGAATATATTCTCTTAACACAGTTGACTTAATATATCAACATGTGAGTGCCTTGTTTTGTTAATCTTGAGAATAGCTGGTATCCAATGTAAATTATATTGTTATCTTATAGTTTTCGCATCATTTTGTCATGGCTTAATAATACTCTACCAAACATGAAAAATGGTGAAACTGTAAGCATGCAAGTTTGATGTACTAGTTACAGCAGTTAGTGCTGTTCCCAGGGTGGTGCTAATTGAACTGTTGCAAATATACAGAAATGTCCTTGTCGAATTAGATGTTACACAAGCTGGTCAAAATACCTATGTTAACTATGGCTCCGCTGAAGACAGAAAAATAGCTCATGACAAATTATAGAGGATAATATGCAAAAAGAAAAGGAGGACTTGTGGCACCTTAGAGACTAACCCATTTATTTATTAGTCTCTAAGGTGCCACAAGTACTCCTTTTCTTTTTGCAAATACAGACTAACACGGCTGTTACTCTGAAACCTGTCAGAGGATAATATATAATATAACATAACATAATATAATTAATTAATTAATATAATTAATTCAAAAAGTCCAGATTTAAGGGGACCTGTGCAGTCAGAAGTATTGACCGCACTATGTTACCAGGCTCTAATTTAATTATAAGTCAGCAAGAAGATTAATTGAAATCAGTGAAAGCTCAATACAGTTGTACATTGAAAGAGAAAGAATGGGAAAGGGGAGTGTTAAAAGGTCTGTGAGTGTGCTAACCATGCTCCTTTTCTGAGCCAGAGCCCGACCACTGTGCCCGGATTGGCTCTGCAGGCAAGAGTCAGCTCCTCCCAGCTTGGCTCTGCAGGCAGCAGGTGAGTCCCGGGAGAGAGGGGAGTGAGCCGGGGTGGGGTGGAGAGTAAGCGACGGAGAGAGGAGGGGAGAGGAGTTATTGGGAGGAAGCTTGGGGGTAAGAGTCAGGTCAGGGGCGGGGCATCTGGGGAAGAAGCAGGGCAGAGGATGGGGAAAGGGTGTTCAGTTTTCAGCAATGAGAAAGTTGGCAACCCTAGATGGAAATTCTGACTTTCACACAGCGATACAGCGTATGTAGTCTCAAGATTAGGGATCTGTTTCTCTTGCATTTGCTATTACTCTTTTGAACTTTGGCCTCACTTTTACTAGGATTGTATTTTTCATTATCAGTAATCTTTCAATTTCTTTTTGTTCCTCTTTCCACTTAATAGAGTCTAACTCCTTGCATCCCAAATTTCTTTTGATTCTATTTGTCCAGACAATGCTGTGTCTGTAAGACCACAATAGTGAGCATTTTAGAGCTTACATGCCAAAATATTAAAAGTTTTAAAGGCAGACATCTATTAATTTTTTCCAAAGTGAGACTTTGCAAAATGAGACTATATAGCAAATTTCTCTGAAAATGACATTTGAAAAGGATGCATGCAAAGCTCATATAAGTCAGTTTGAAACTATGGAGGATTAAAGTATAATCCATAGATATGTAGTGCTCGAGAGGTCATCTAGTCCAGCTCCCCATGCTGAGGCAGGACCAAATATAGGTAGACCATCCCTGACAGGTATTTATCTAACCTGTCCTTAAAAACCTCCATAGATGGGGATTCCACAACCTCCCTTGGAAGCCTATTGCAATACTTAACTGTCCCTATAGTTACAAACTTTTTTCTGTTATCTGACCTAAATCTCCCTTGCTGTAGATTAAGCTGATTACTTCCTGTCCTACCTTCAGTGGACATGGAGAACAGTTGATCGCTATTCTCTTTATAAAAAGAAAAGGAGTGCTTGTGGCACCTTAGAGACTAACCAATTTATTTGAGCATAAGCTTTCGTGAGCTACAGCTCACTTCATCGGATGCATACTGTGGAAACTGCAGAAGACATTATATACACAGAGACCGTGAAACAATATCTCCTCCCACCCCACTCTCCTGCTGGTAATCACTTATCTAAAGTGATCACTCTCCTTACAATGTGTATGATAATCAAGGTGGGCCATTTCCAGCACAAATCCAGGTTTTCTCACTCCCCCGCCCCCCCCAAAAAAAAAACCAGCAGCACTGCTATGGGTACCCGCATGGCCCCACAGTATACCAACATTTTTATGGCTGATTTAGAACACCGCTTCCTCAGCTCTCGTCCCCTAACGCCCCTACTCTACTTGTGCTATATTGATGACATCTTCATCATCTGGACCCATGGAAAAGAAGCCCTTGAAGAATTCCACCATGATTTCAACAATTTTCATCTCACCATCAATCTCAGCCTGGTCCAGTCCACACAAGAGATCCACTTCCTGGACACTACAGTGCTAATAAACAATGGTCACATAAACATCACCCTATACCGGAAACCTACTGACCGCTATTCCTACCTACATGCCTCCAGCTTTCACCCTGACCACACCACACGATCCATTGTCTACAGCCAAGCTCTGCAATACAACCACATTTGCTCCAACCCCTCAGACAGAGACAAACACCTACAAGATCACTATCAAGCATTCTTACAACTACAATACCCAGCTGCAGAAGTGAAGAAACAGATTGATAGAGCCAGAAGAGTTCCCAGAAGTCACCTACTACAGGACAGGCCTAACAAAGAAAATAACAGAACGCCACTAGCCGTCACCTTCAGCCCCCAACTAAAACCCCTCCAACGCATTATTAAGGATCTACAACCTATCCTGAAGGATGACCCAACACTCTCACAAATCTTGGGAGACAGGCCAGTCCTTGCCTACAGGCAGCCCCCCAACCTGAAGCAAATACTCACCAACAACCGCATACCACACAACAGAACCACTAACCCAGGAACCTATCCTTGCAACAAAGCCCGTTGCCAACTGTGCCCACATATCTATTCAGGGGACACCATCACAGGGCCTAATAACATCAGCCACAATATCAGAGGCTCGTTCATCTACACATCCACCAATGTGATATATGCCATCATGTGCCAGCAATGCCCCTCTGCCATGTACATTGGTCAAACTGGACAGTCTCTACGTAAAAGAATAAAATGGACACAAATCAGATGTCAAGAATTATAACATTCATAAACCAGTCGGAGAACACTTCAATCTCTCTGGTCACGCAATCACAGACATGAAGGTCGCTATCTTACAACAAAAAAACTTCAAATCCAGACTCCAGCGAGAAACTGCTGAATTGGAATTCATTTGCAAATTGGATACTATTAATTTAGGCTTAAATAGAGATTGGGAGTGGCTAAATCATTATGCAAGGTAGCCTATTTCCCCTTGTTTTTTCCTACCCTCCCCCCAGACGTTCTGGTTAAACTTGGATTTATGCTGGAAATGGCCCACCTTGATTATCATACACATTGTAAGGAGAGTGGTCAGTTTGGATGAGCTATTACCAGCAGGAGAGTGAGTTTGTGTGTGGGGGGGAGGGTGAGAAAACCTGGATATGTGTTGGAAATGGCCCACCTTGATTATCATGCACATTGTAGGGAGAGTGGTCACTTTGGATAAGCTATTACCAGCAGGAGAGTGAGTTTGTGTGTGTGTGTCTGGGGGGGGGCGGGTGTGAGAAAACCTGGATTTGTGCTGGAAATGGCCCACCTTGATTTTCATACACATTGTAAGGAGAGTGGTCACTTTGGATAAGCTATTACCAGCAGGAGAATGAGTTTGTGTGTGTGGTTTTTTGAGGGGGGGGTGAGAAAACCTGGATTTGTGCTGGAAATGGCCCAACTTGATTATCATACACATTGTAAAGAGAGTGGTCACTTTGGATGGGCTATTACCAGCAGGAGAGTGAGTTTGTGTGTAGGGGGGCGGAGGGTGAGAAAACCTGGATTTGTGCTGGAAATGGCCCACCTTGATTATCATACACATTGTAAGGAGAGTGATCACTTAGATAAGCTATTACCAGCAGGAGAGTGGGGTGGGAGGAGGTATTGTTTCATGGTCTCTGTGTATATAATGTCTTCTGCAGTTTCCACAGTATGCATCCGATGAAGTGAGCTGTAGCTCACGAAAGCTTATGCTCAAATAAATTGGTTAGTCTCTAAGGTGCCACAAGTACTCCTTTTCTTTTTGCGAATACAGACTAACACGGCTGTTACTCTGAAACCTATTCTCTTTATAGCAGCCAATGTAAAGGCCGGTCAAGGCCCAGTGCTCTGAATGGGCATCCACATTTCTAAGTATGAATTAATATCACATTTCCACGCAAACACACCCTACTCCATACATATGTATTTCTAGACACCTTGTCCCTCCCCCATAAGCCCTATTTCATGATTCCGTAACCAAGGCCCCAAATTTTACAGATGATCAAGGCCACCGTTCATTTGAATCCATCTCTGACTTAGATTGTTTAATTTTCTGAATTTTATCTCAGCGAGAACTGTGGTTTGCAATAGTATTTGATATGCAATTGAGAATCTAGCCTTGAATGAAATAAATTCTGCTGTCTGCAAAACTAATCATGGTTCTGCATTTTCCAAAAATGGAAGAGTGATTGCAGCTCTATTATTTTGATGATTTCTGATGATAAAAACAAAAAGTGGTTTATTTGGAGGCAAAAATCTTGCCCTTTGAACACAAAGATTTGCAGAGGTGGGAGCATTTCTGATTTAACTCATGGTGAAACTTCATGTTTTCGGGGGGGGGGGGAGCATTTGCTGATATATATGGCTAAATCTCACTTTTTATCAAATCTAGAGGTTAAGATCAAGAGTAAGAAGATCTGGGTATTTCTATTCCCATACTCCTGTTTCTGCTGCTGTCTTGCTATGTGACCTTGGACAAGTCATTCAGTTTTATTTAATTTCTGTGAACCAAGTTAACCTCTTGTTAATTGTTAAACTCCATTGATTTCTTTGGGTTTACGTGTAGGCTGAATGTGATCCCTAGGAGCTGAGTTTCTTTTTGCAGCTGTAAAATGAGGATAATATTTCCCTACCTTATTCAAATGGAGTTTGTGAGGTTTAATTACAGTGTATGCAAAGCACTGTAATTACAGAATACAGTTACAAAGGACTCCAGAACACTGTAACCATCAGGCAAAGAATTTCACACTTTAAAAAAGTTTCAGAGTAGCAGCCCTGTTAATCTGTATTCACAAAAAGAAAAGGAGTACTTGTGGCACTTTAGAACTAACAAATTTATTTGACCATAAGCTTTCGTGAGCTACAGCTCACTTCATCGGATGCATTCAGTGGAAAATACAGTGGGGAAATTTATATACATAGAGACAGGTTTCAGAGTAACAGCCATGTTAGTCTGTATTCGCAAAAAGAAAAGGAGTACTTGTGGCACCTTAGAGACTAACCAATTTATTTGAGCATGAGCTTTCGTGAGCTACAGCTCACTTCATCGTGAGTTGAAGTGAGCTGTAGCTCACGAAAGCTCATGCTCAAATAAATTGGTTAGTCTCTAAGGTGCCACAAGTACTCCTTTTCTAAATACATAGAGAACATGAAACAGTGGGTGTTACCATACACACTGTAACCAGAGTGATCACTTAAGATAAGCTATTACCAGCAGGAGAGTGGGGGGACGGGGACCTTTTGTAGTGATAATCAAGGTGGGCCATTTCCAGCAGTTGACAAGAACGTCTGAGGAACAGTGGGAGGTGGGGGGAGAAATAAACATGGGGAAATAATTTTACTTTGTGTAATGACCCATCCACTCCCAGTCTCTAGTCAAGCCTAAGTTAATTGTATCCAGTTTGCAAATTAATTCCAATTCAGCAGTCTCTTGTGGAGATCCACACAAACTTCCTCATGGCTGGACTTTACAAAAACTAGACAAGCAACACACACTTTGCTTCTCTACAAAAGAAAAAGGACACTAAACTATCTAAACTACTACATGCCACAAGGGGCCACAACAGTGGTTCCCTTAACCCACCCATCAATATTGTTAATCTATCCAACTATACTCTTAGCCCAGCAGAAGAATCTGTCCTATCTCAGGCCTCTCCTTCTGCCCCTCCACCCCAACGAACATGATACAGTTCTGTGGTGACCTAGAATCCTATTTTCGACGTCTCTGACTCAAGGAATATTTCCAACACACCTCTGAACAACACACTAACCCACAGAGACCTTCCTACCAAGACTACAAAAAGAAGGATTCTGGGTGGACTCCTCCTGAAGGTCAAAACAACAGACTGGACTTCTACATAGAGTGCTTCTGCCGACGTACACGGGCTGAAATTGTGGGAAAGCAGCATCACTTGCCCCATAACCTCAGCCGTGCAGAACACAATGCCATCCACAGCCTCAGAAACAGCTCTGACATCATAATCAAAAAGGCTGACAAAGGAGGTGCTGTCGTCATCATGAATAGGTCGGAATATGAACAAGAGGCTGCTAGGCAGCTCTCCAACACCACTTTCTACAAGCTTTCTACAAGAAATCCCACTGAGGGTTACCAAAAGAAACTACACCATTTGCTCAAGAAACTCCCTGAAAAAGCACAAGAACAAATCCACAAATCCGCACAGACACACCCCTGGAGCCCCGACCTGGGGTATTCTATCTGCTACCCAAGATCCATAAACCTGGAAATCCTGGATGCCCCATCATCTCAGGCACTGGCACCCTGACAGCAGGATTGTCTGACTATGTAGATTCCCTCCTCAGGCCCTACGCTACCAGCACTCCCAGCTACCTTCGAGACACCACTGACTTCCTGAGGAAACTACAATCCATCGGTGATCTTCCTGAAAACACCATCCTGGCCACTATGGATGTAGAAGCCCTCTACACCAACATTCCACACAAAGATGGACTACAAGCCATCAGGAACAGTATCCCTGATAATGTCACAGCAAACCTGGTGGCAGAACTTTATGCCTTTGTCCTCACCCATAACTATTTCACATTTAGGGACAATGTATACCTTCAAATCAGCAGCACTGCTATGGGTACCCGCATGGCCCCACAGTATGCCAACATATTTATGGCTGACTTAGAACAATGCTTCCTCAGCTCTCGTCCCCTCATGCCCCTACTCTACTTGCGCTACATTGATGACATCTTCATCATCTGGACCCATGGAGAAGAAGCCCTTGAGGAATTCCACCATGATTTCAACAATTTCCATCCCACCATCAACCTTAGCCTGGACCAATCCACACAAGAGATCCACTTCCTGGACACTACGGTGCTAATAAGCGATGGTCACATAACCCCACCCTATACCGGAAACCTACTGACTGCTATTCCTACCTACATGCCTCCAGCTTTCACCCAGACCACACCACACGATCCATTGTCTACAGCCAAGCTATACGATACAACCGCATTTGCTCCAACCTCTCAGACAGAGACAAACACCTACAAGATCTCTATCAAGCATTCTTACAACTACAATACCCACCTGCTGAAGTGAAGAAACAGATTGACAGAGTCAGGAGAGTACCCAGAAGTCACCTACTACAGGACAGGCCCAACAAAGAAAATAACAGAACGCCACTAGCCATCACCTTCAGCCCCCAACTAAAACCTCTCCAACGCATCATCAAGGATCTATAACCTATCCTGAAGGACGACCCATGACTCTCACAGATCTTGGGAGACAGGCCAGTCCTTGCTTACAGACAGTCCCCCAACCTGAGACAAATACTCACCAGCAACCACACACCATACAACAGAACCACTAACCCAGGAACCTGTCCTTGCAACAAAGCCCGTTGTCAACTGTGTCCACATATCTATTCAGGGGACACCATCATAGGGCCTAATCACATCAGCCACACTATCAGAGGCTCGTTCACCAGCACATCTACTAATGTGATATATGCCATCATGTGCCAGCAATGCCCCTCTGCCACGTACATTGGTCAGACTGGACAGTCTCTAAATAAAAGAATAAATGGACACAAATCAGACATCAAGAATTATAACATTCAAAAACCAGTCGGAGAACACTTCAATCTCTCTGGTCACTCAATTACAGACCTAAAAGTTGCAATTCTTCAACAAAAAAACTTCAAAAACAGACTCCAAGGAGAGACTGCTGAATTGGAATTAATTTGCAAACTGGATACAATTAACTTAGGCTTGAATAGAGAATGGGAGTGGATGGGTCATTACACAAAGTAAAACTATTTCCCCATGTTTATTTCCCCCCCCCCACCTCCCACTGTTCCTCAGACATTCTTGTCAACTGCTGGAAATGGCCCACCTTGATTATCACTACAAAAGGTTCCCCCGCCCGCCGCTCTCCTGCTGGTAATAGCTCACCTTAAGTGATCACTCTGGTTACAGTGTGTATGGTAACACCCATTGTTTCATGTTCTCAATGTATATAAACCTCCCCACTGTATTTTCCACTGAATGCATCCAATGAAGTGAGCTGTAGCTCATGAAAGCTTATGCTCAAATAAATTTGTTAGTCTCTAAGGTGCCACAAGTACACTTTAAAAAGTTAATTATTTGTGCTTACAGTCTGTGTGCCTTCCAATTAATTATTCTCTGTCTCCTCACACTACATTGATAAAAAATGTAATTCTGAAAGGGCACAGTCCTTTAACGTATTCTGCTTTTAAACCCATCTGCACAGATTTGATCACCTGGGCACACAAGCAATTTTGAGCAGAAAAACAGTGCATGGGAGGGGGTGCAAATTTGCTTATATATAAGTTGAATCCACCTAGTAAAAATCAGATCAATATTTTTATTATTTTTGCACTTTTTGGTGATGCCAGCATTGATTTGCAGAGGTCAATAAATAATATATGTGGATAAGTGTTTGCTGTAGACAAGGAAAGGAAACAGATATTATTAGGGTCCTGCACAGATACAAAAGTTGTATCTGCATCCAATCCACAGACATGGTCCGCAGATATCCAGAGATTTGCAGGGCTTTATATATTATGCTGTTGGTAGCTATTTTGGTTGTTTCTTTTTAATATAGTGTGAATATATTAGAAACCAGGGAACATGCGTGATGAAAATAATGACAGGTTTCAGAGTAGCGGCCGTGTTAGTCTGTATCTGTAAAAAGAAAAGGAGGACTTGTGGCACCTTAGAGACTAACAAATTTATTTGAGCATAAGCTTTCGTGAGCTACAGCTCACTTCATCGGATGCATGCAGTGGAAAATACAGTGGGGAGGTTTATATACATTGAGAACATGAAACAATGGGTGTTACCATACACACTGTAACCAGAGTGATCACTTAAGGTGAGCTATTACCAGCAGGAGAGCGTGGGGGGAGGACCTTTTGTAGTGATAATCAAGGTGGGCCATTTCCAGCAGTTGACAAGAACAGTAGTAGGGGAAATAAACATGGGGAAATAGTTTTACTTTGTGTAATGACACATCCACTCCCAGTCTTTATTGAAGCCTAAGTTAATTGTATCCAGTTATGAAAATAATGTTAGGGATGATCAGTTCTTTAGCCCACTCTATTTCTGCACAGCACTTTCTTGAAGTTCAGTAATTTTTGCCGCTAAGGTCTTGACTTCACTGGCTTGTAAGCTCAGGGTGTAATTGAAATGCGGCCCATAACCCAGTTCCTAGCCATACAAAACAATCTCTAGCTCTAAAAACTCTAGCTGGTCAGGGGCTGTGGGTTGAAGCTTAAGTGGGTCTGATGCTCCAGCTAGTAATGCAGTGGGGATGCTGCCAGCAAAAACACTCTGTGCTGTTCCAGTATTATTTTGCAGTGTGGCTACTGATACTCAAGCTAGGCTAACACAAGAAGAGAGATCTTGAACTACTCTGCAGTGAAGACATACCCTAAGACTTACCTTGGCTTCTATAACTGTCGTCTTCTGGTTCTCCTCCTACTTCTCTAATTGCTCCATCAGTGTGTCCTTTGGAGAATCCTCATCATCCCCCACCCCCAACTTTCTGTGTGGGTTCCACAGGGCTTTTTCCCTCTATACCTCATTGTTGGTTAATCTCATCTGCAAACACAAATTCAACTACCATCTCTATATGCTGACAACTCACAGATCTACCTCTCTACTCCAGACTGGATCCTGTCCAAACTAAAATCTCGGTCTATCATTCTAACATCTTCTCCTGGATGTCTAGCCATCAGCTCAAGCTCAACATAGCTAAAATAGAGTTCTTAATCTTTCCTCCCAAATGTTCCCTTCCACCTCCTTTCTCAGTCACTGTGGACAACATCATCATCCTACCTGTTGCTCGGGCCCCTAACCTGGGCATCATTTTCTACTTGAATCTCTCTCTAGGTCCTCACATCCAGGCTATGTGTAAATCATGAAGATTTTGTCTGCGTAACCTTTTCTCTGGCCTTGCCAATTGCAATCTTGCCCTGCTCATATCCACTCTGAATGCTGCTGCAGAAATCATTTTCCTAGCTCATCACTTGGATCATATCACGCCCCCCCTTCACATCCCTCCAGTGGCCTCCCCCTTTCTATCACAACAAACATAAACTGCTTTTCTTCACTTTCAAAGCCCTTCACAGCTTATTTCCATCCTACCTATCCTCTCTCATTCTGTAGGGACATGGTGACTTCCTCCTCTGATTGTCCAGTAATGCCAGCCTCCATTGTCCACTGTTAAATCTTCAAACAAACACCTTTGTGTTTTCTCCCATGCTGCGTCTCATGCTTGGGAAGAGCTCCCTGTAAACATTCACAAAGCTACCTCATTTTCCTCCTTCAAATCGCTCTTTAAAACTCACCACTGTCATGAGGCCTACAAAAAACTTGACAGTTGGCTGTTGGTGTACCGTGACCACTGCCTGTCATGTTGACCGATATTGTCTCATTGTTTCCACCCTTGTCGTTCTCTCTCCATCTGTTGTCTCTTGCCTTGTACTTAGATTGTAAACTCTTTGAGGGCAAGAACTACCTTTTTGTTCTGCATGCGTATAGCACCTAGCACAAGGGGTTCCTGGTCCTTGACTGACTCCTAAGTGCTATCGTCATACAAATAATAGTGAATAATAAAAAAAAATCAATTTGTAGCCCTTCTAACTGCAAAGGGTTCAGCTTGTTAAATATAATCTTCATGAAATGTTATCCCTTTAGCAGAAATGCTGAAAGCTAGTGACTAGTATGTTCCCATGCAATTGTATCCAGTTCCCATGCTTCTGAAAGCTGTTGACCTCCTGTGGATCCTCTCAAAATGACCTCAAAATGTCCAGTGCTCCATAGCTGCTTATCATAGTCCTGCTACATGTTGTATGAATTGACCATATTTTACTAGACAAGTTGGATCACATAGTGTTTTTTCATATATATCACAAGCACATTTGTTTTGATGATACACTCTCACTTCTTGCTCAAGAAAGGAAATGGTTTCTTCAAACTATTAGCTGTTGGGGCAAAGCTAAAGAGACAAACAACATGCAATAGAAAAAGATCAGTTATACTAATTGAGCTCTGTCTCTTCTTGTCATTCCAGTTTCCTCATGCTCATCCCTTTTCTCCTACTGTAGGTTAGCTAAGTAACAACCCTCCAAGCAGTTAACCAGACTGGCAAATCCAGTTACCTCTTTAGTTTTAATCACCTTGTCTCAACAACAATGCCAGGGAATTATCCAGTCAATAAAGTTGCATTTAGAAGAGCAATTCTTTCGTAGATTTATTTATTTGTGTGAGATTTCTTTCCCCTGAAACAGACTGAGTTTCAGTAATTCTTCATCCAACTTGCTGGCAGCACAGAGAACAATCACTGCCAGACTCTTATGATTGCTCACATCATTGCATCCTTCATGGAGCAGTGAGAAAATGCTAGCTTTTCACTTATCAGTCCTGAATTATCCACTGGCACCACATGCATATATCACTATATCAACCAAGCACACATCAACTACTGCATTACTGCCTGCCTTTTTTCAGTTTTGTCTAGCTATCCATGCTGCAAAAATACAATAAATTTGTAATGATTGTGTTTTGAAGGTAAAGATGGCGTCATGCCAAACGATCTGAATCTGCTTTCAGATCGGATTTCAAACACCACCAAAATACAGGGTGTTCTGATCTGGGTTTCTGGATTGGCTCATGACAAAGATGGGACTAGGGTTGCCAGGTGTTTAGTTTTTGACCAGAAAGTCTGGTTGAAAAGGGGACCTGACAGCATCTGGTCAGCAGTGCTGACCACACACTAAAAGTCCGGTTACCAGAGTAACCACAATCAGGGTCCCTGCTGAGAGACAGGAAGAGCAGCAGCTGCTGCTGGAGCCTGGAGGAGCTGCTCTCCGCTTAGCTGCTGAGGGAGAGAAGTGGCAGGCTGGCTCCTGGACCCAGCTCCAGCCTCTCCAGCAGAGAGGTAGGTACCAGAGTTGCCACCACCTGGGAGGGGGGATCCTGTCTGTCCTCGCCCCGCTGTGCTCCCACTCCGGCCTCTCGCTCAGGGGACCGACCCCCACCCCCAACCTTGCTGTGCTCCTGCCCCGAACCCTCCAGGGACCAACCCCCTCCTCAGCCCCACTGTGCCCTGATTGGGCAGGCAGGCAGGCTCCAGGTCAGCCCAGCTCTTCAGGAGGCAAGTGAGTCCCGGGACAGGGGCAGTGAGCGATGCGGGGAGGTGGGGAGAGGAGTGAGTAGGGGCAGGGCCTGGGGGAAGGGGTGGGGCAGAGGTGTCTGGTTTTCAGCAATTAGAAAGCTGGCAACCTTCTGTAACCCTTCTGCCCGTCAGAGTTGGCAGCAACAAGGGCCGGGTTCAATATCTAGGGGTTCCATTCCAATAACACAATGCAAACCAGCTCGAGCCCCCACCCAGTGACCTGGGACAAATATATACCACCCCCGCTGGGCGCCTCCAAGAGGCAATACTTCCCCTCTCGCAAGCACATAGTCTGAGTGTAGCAAAAGTCTTTTAATAACAGAGAGAAACAATGTGGCATTATGTTGGGGAAACACCACCAACAGGATTCATAACACAACCCATGAGCAAAAACAACCCCACCCCAGGCAAATTGGGGCATGCCCTTTTCCCTTTGGTTCTTGAGTCCAGCAACCCCAAATCACCCGAAGTCCCAAAAGTCCAATGCCCCAAAAGTCTCTGTCCCTGGTCAGGGCAGCCCCAGAGTTCGAAAGTTTATTGGCGGAGCTTTACCTCCCAACCTGGGTGGAAATGGGACGGGGGTAAGAGGCACCTTACGTGATCTGAAGCTGACCGCCCCATAGCTCCATAGCGGCGCTCCACTCCGCCAGCCGCCCCACGAACTCCTTCGCTCAGCTGCGCTCCACTCCACCAGCCGCCCCACGAACTCCTTCGCTCAGCTCCACGGCCCACAAGCAGCTCCTGCCATCCACACACTGCTCCGCGTCGAACTGCTTCACCAGCCGTCCCGCAAACTGCTCCACAATAGATCTTCAGGCTCCCCCACTACTTAACACAACACTCAGTGATTTCAGCTCTTAGGTGAATTCAGCTTATAGTAGGGGAGCCCCAGTGCTGGTGCACTGTCAGCCCAAAGTGAGCTCAGCAGCCTATAACTAGACTTCTAATGAAATCAAAATTAGCTCTGATATTCCACGGTGGAGAGAGGAGGAAGTGCAATCAGCATGTAAGGCCCTCACCAAGGGGCCCATGCCACTAAGTATTACTACTTGTCCCCAGCCTCTCTCCATTTACACAGTTTTGGAACCCATGACCCTTGCCTAGCGAGTGCTACTTAGTTGATGGTGAATCCCTCCATCATAACAAAAGGCCAAGCACAGTTCCCATAATCAGGGTAATAACAATTTATTCTTCCTGCCCCAATAACAGAGACACTGGGGATCCCACAGCAGCCACAGTGACCATTTGGGCAGCTATGGTCTCATTCTAGGCGTGGTGGGTGTGCCTATGCAAATGAGATCGGCCCCTGAAGTTCTTTTCCACAACTTGCCACACCTCACCACCAGATGTCAGGGTGGAGCTCATCCTGACACTGCTTACACTTCGATGTGGCACATTTGCAAAGTTCAGATTCAGAGTATTACTACTAGTTATATAGCACCCAAAAATGTACCAGGGTCTGTATATTAGGACAGGTCACTGTCCTCAAGAGCTTGCAATCTAAAACATAAAGGACAGACTGGGGACTGGGGGGCAAGGAACATTGAAGCTTCAGGATGTATTTCAAACAGCCTTGGAATTTGAGGGATGTTTGAAACTCAGTGTTTTGATTTACTCCAGTTTGAAATGATCTCATGAAGGATATTAAGGAAGTTCTCCATTTTGGCTATGTGCACACACTTGTTAGCAAGAGCTATCTCTGGAATAATGAGTTCTTTTTATCATCTCTCTGCTGTAGTTTGTTTTTGCATAACAGAGACATCTCAACAGTCATTTAATAGCGAGTGCTAAAAGATCCACTCTTTCATCTCACAGGCTAACTAGAGGTTGTCACATTTTTTCAGACAAAACATATTTCCATTGGAAAATGCTGTATTGTCTAAAGGAGCATGTCAATTACAACAAAATTTTATTTTAAAAAATGGGGGAAAGGATTTTGATAAGGTCAAATGTTCTGATTTTCCATTTTATAATATTTTCCACTTTAAAAAAATTCATTATCAGAAAAAAATTTAATTTTTTTTCATAATGTCTTTTTGACCTGAATTTTGCTTATTTTAAGTAAAATATTGAAATCAGAATGAAACATTTAGATTTGATCAAAACAGAATGCTCTGATCAACCCCAAATGATTTTTTTTAGATAATTATGTTTTACAGAAAATTGAAAATTTTTTGCAGAAAGGAAATTCTGGTTCCTGCACAGCTCTGTTGCTAACATTGTACATTTTCAAAAGTTTTAAAGCTGTTGGATACATTTTAATTATGTTGAGCTCAATAACTTAAATGCATCCATTTTCTAACAGGCACAAAAGATGTGGAACCTAGAGCACTGTTGGAAATCAGGCTTTCTAATGTTCATCTATTCTTCTGATCTATCAAAGAATAAAACATCTTTGTAAGTAAGCATTGCCATGGTATTTCAAGGAGCACCAAAAAGTTAGAGATCAGGCATGATCCTTCCTACTGGGAAACATATTCTTGATATCTTGGTGTCTGACTAGATTTTTCAGGATGCTCAACTTCTCCATGGGATAGTCATAGATTCTGTTCTACCTAGGCATTGGGAGGATATGTTGAGGGGATGGAGCACGTGCACAGCTGACCAACAGCTGGGTGGAACCATGAATGGAATATACACACTTAATATGGCACTCCTAGCTGACAGATCCAGACCAGAGCTGTATCAAGGATAGGAGTTGTGACTCAAGGTACCATTTGGTTTGGTTTGATTTTATGGCTCTATCCTGGACCCTACAGCTGCAAGTGCGGGAGAGAGGAAGCAGGATAAACAAAGGTGAGTTCAGGGTGTGGAGCAAGGAGTTCATTTTCACAGTCCTCTGCCAGCAGTTCCATTCGCCTTGAATATAGGCTATGTGTTCAGAGCCCTTCTGCCCCCCTTCTTTTCTGAACTGAGCCAGCTGCCCTCTGGATCAGTTAGCAAGGCCACATTAACCAATAGGCTCATGACGCCCAGGACTAGGGTACAGCAATTATAGGACCACCATTCTGGAGAAGTGGGCAGATATGTAAACAGGGAAGTGGTAACAATGAAGGGAACTAGACAGCTAAGTGGAATCTGAGGCAGTCTGGCATGACTTCAGCCGTTATAGCTGTGCCAGTCTAGGGGAGGAGCTGTAGGTGCATGCTGGCCATGCACCTGGAGGAGAACCATGCCAGCGACAGGATGGGATATGAACAAGAGAATCTGTTAGAAGACGAGGAAATGGACAGCTGCCATCAGCTGTCTGAACTGGCATCTCAGAATGAATATAGATTGTGTTTATGCAAACATAGATATGTATTGGGTTAATCTGTCTCTGTTGGCCAGGCCCATACAGATCCAGTATATGTAGCAATAATGGATTTCCAATCTCCTTACTGGTGCAGTCCAGGATTTTAATATTAATAATAATAATTAATAATAATACATTAATATTGTAACAACTAGGGATCAATGGAGTTCGGGATCCTATTGGCTAGGCATTGTTCAGACACAGAGTAAGAGACTGTACCTGTCCCAAAGAGCTTACAATCTAAATAGACAAAACAGATAAAGGGTAAGGGAAGGGATATAATACACAAATAGAGGAAGTAGAGTCAGTCTGCAAACACCATGTGAGTATTACAATTTAAAAAAATTATATGGCTGGCATTTAGTTAAGAGGGGATTAGCTAGACAGACAAGGGAAGGGAGAGCAGGTAGGGGGACAGGGCAGGGGAGAAATAGTAGGGTGAGAAAGGAGAAGGGTGTGCAGGGTTGGTGGAGTGAGGCTTGGGTGCAGAGAATGTGGGGGAGGGAGTTGGAGCAAACAGTCAGTGAGCACTGGGGAGAGAGTGTCCAGCCAAACCAGTATAAAGGATTCTGATTACATCATCAGTGTCCACCGGTCCCTCTGTGTCTGCTTCTGCTGGTATCCATTCCTCTGGTCCCTGGGGCTGGCAGCTCCTCCCTGGAATTTCTTCCCCTAATTTATCCCTGTGAAATTATATTGCTACATTGCTTAATAGCTGATCTTAAACCCATCCTTTCCATATGACGATATACAACACTAATATACAGCAGAGCGTCAGGTATGCTTCTCCCCAAGCAATTGGACCCAACCTTCATTCATTAATCTACACAGAAGAACTACATTTATTTATTTATTATTTTGATTGAATTTGTGGAACTATTGGCTATGTTTTTAGCTTTCTTAATGTTATGAAGGAACTGCCTCACCGAGAAGGTGCTCTATAAACTCATGAGAATAACGATAACAATAAAAATAGTTACAGCAAGACAGCATCTTTTATTAGAGTTGGACTGAATAACAGCAACCTACTACCTGGAGGATTGTCTGAGATCCGCGGTTCAAGATAGTCAAAAGTGACTAGTGATAGCGGGTACCTCTTTTGGGGATGCCCGGTTTGAGACACGCTAAAGCGGCTTCACTTTCAGAGGGTGGTTGCTCAGCTCTTTCTGAAAATCAAGCAGCACTCAGGGGTTTCAAATCAGCTACCCACAAACCTGAGGCTCCTAACATCACTAGTTAACTTTTAACAATTTTGCCGCTATGTATCTATATGGTATAATCCCATCATAGCACTGATGGCCCTGATTGGACAGCCATTTCTGGAATTATCCCATACCAGGAAGAGAAATTATATAAAAACATGGTTTCCCTTACTGCTGTCAGCACTTGATTTGCCAGTGGGCAAATTATGGCGGGTAAATGAGGAATATGTGAATGGAAGACCTTGGCTAGTGGGTTATTTTGTTCCTGAGTAACAGCCGTGTTAGTCTGTATTCGCAAAAAGAAAAGGAGGACTTGTGGCACTTGGTTAGTCTCTAAGGTGCCACAAGTCCTCCTTTTCATTTTGTTCCTGGTGCATCAGTCGTATTTATATATTTCTACCCTGGTAGTGCCTGGGGCCCAATCATGAATGGGGTTCCATTATACTGGGCAGTGCACAAACATGGAGTAATAAACTGTCCCTATATTGCAGGGCTCACAATCTATATCAGTGGTTTTCAGCCTTTTCATTTGCAGGATCCCTAAACATGTTCAAATGGAGATGCAGAGCTCTTTGGAAATCTCAGACATAGTCTATGGACCCCCATGGGTCCACAGACGACAGGTTAAAAAACACTGTTCTACGGTAATGGTAACCTTTCATGGACCACTTAGACATAATGTGCGGAAACCTCGGGATCTGCAGACCACAGGTTAAAAACCACTAATCTAAATAGAAAAGACTGGCCCAGATAGAAGTAAGGGATATAACAGAGAAGCAAAGTTTGCTTATTTTCACAATGTTCCTCCTTCAGGTGTGAAACAAATCAAGACGTGACAATTCGTTTGCTCTTGGGTCTTGTTTTTTCTGTGTTTTGTAAGTAGCGTCATACTCAAAATCCATCTCATTTGATCCTATGTTGTAAAGGTTCCAATAAATACCTAGATTAGATTTTTTTTGGCATTGTTTCTCTTTTGAAACATGTCAGTTCAGTTCTAAGATAGATAGGCTACAGACACACTCCCTTGGTAATGAATCATCCTCTTACGTGCTTTCTAGAAATTTGCTGTCTTGGGGGCAGAGGAGTTTTCACATTGGCAAAAATTTTCAACATGCACAATTCGGTTTTTTTATTTCAAAATGACTTTTAGTTAGTTTATAGTAAAACAAAGTTTTAAAGAATGTAAGAAGTCACAACTGAAATATGTTGCAAAATTATTAAAGTAAAACATTTTGAGTGACTGAGCCAATTTTTTTTTTTTTGGCCTTTTTGATTTGTGAAAATATTCAAGATTTCAGTTTTTTACAGGAAATGTTTTTAAAATCTCAAGAATTTTCATGGGACAGGAAAACCACTTCCCACTCTGATCCACTTGTGACAGCAGTGCTCTGTAATTACAGATCTTGTTAGCATTTCCAGCATGCACCCCTATTTTCATGTGTTCATAACTAAGCTGGTAAACCATACACATGTATGGTATTTCCTGGGTATGGGAATAAACATGTATTTCCTGCCTCAAGCCTTCCAGTCACATTGCAGGAAGTTGGTGTTATGCCAAAGTCCAGGGTTTGTTGTAGGGTTTGTACAGTCCTCTGGGCCTGATCCAAAGTCCACTGGAGTCAATGAGTCTTTCCACTGACTTCAGTGGATTTTGGATCAGGCCCAACATGAAGTATGCAGGGCCCCAACGGATCATTCCTAACCTTCATATACACAGGATGTCCCTCTTCCTCTGTAGCTGCCTCCTGCCTGTCTGTGACACTCTAAGCTGTGGCAATTTTCCTTTTTCCTCAGCTAGTTTGTGAAGTTCAGGCAACACTCCTTGCTGACCCAAGAAGTCTAGAGGAGGACCTACAGCACAACTTTTCAGGGATCATAGTAGGAGAGTGTTCTACAGAGAAGCTAATGCAGACACTGCAAACGCTGGTGATTACACTGTCCTCCTCTTTGAATTATTGTAACTGCATCACAGTCTAGTTCTCTTACCTCCACAATAGTAGCCCAACTATCTCTGTTGGACTCACCAGGGTGTTGGCTTAAGTACATTTGTTTGCTGTGACTTATCAGCATTTGCTTACCAGCAGGTAAACCCAGTAACCCTTTGAAACCAGAGACATAATTGTGTACGACAGTCATTAGTGGATAAAACAGAAATCTGTCTGAGAACATCTGTTTTAAGAGATTCCAACATTATTAAAGTTTAACCATACTATGTTTGGAAGTTAAATTACCATGCTAATTAGACAGTACAACTACTTCACAAGTCATAGGTCCTTTTTCTTTAGGGTCACATGCACATTTCATGTGAACTTCCTGAGTAGTTGAGAGTTTGGCCTACTTTTTCATGCAATCATGCATGAAATGTATAATTTGCAAGCAGTCTGCAAGCACATTTCATATCATGTGTGTGTCAAACAGGGAATAAATAACCCAGGATACTTAGAGCTCACATGTTGTTGCTATTGCAGAATAAGTGGACTTCACTTGCTTGGATCTCTTCTTTCTCAGAGCTGCCATACCAGTTAAACAACCACAGATTACATCATAGCTTCAGCTTGTTCTGAATGGCTGCCATTCCTAGAAACATTTCCAGATGATGTACTTCCTGAAATAATAGCATGAGTGGGGGAAAAGTGAGGGGGACTGAGTCTCCTCTCACTTACACATCTGTAAATCAGCTGTCAAGCCATTGAAGTCAATGTCATTATACCAGTGAAAAATCAGTGTGAGAGGAGAATTGAATGTTCTGTATCTAATTACTTGAAATCTCATCGGTAGATTAGGTATCTGGAGTGGATACCTGCCAGAAACTGGTGTCTCCCACTCATCTATGCCGCACATCAATATAGGTGTTTGGTATAAAGCAACACTGATAACTGTGACATGCAGTGGATTATCATCTTAGGTAAAGTAATTTCTTTATTTCTTTTAATATGGGTAACAATTAAAAAATGGGCTGTTGTCTTGTGATGCCGCAGAAAGTTTCTGAGTGTAACTCATCACCATTTAAAACAGAAATGAAAACACAAGGGATGGATCAGGGTTCTGAAATATTCTGATAGTCATCTGATTGAAATGTCCACCATTAATAGAACCAGAAGTGATTCTTTAAGCCACTTCAGAGCAGAGATCATGTCTTCATATATGTTGGTTCAATGCCCAGAACAATAAAGACCCAATCTTGATTGAGGTTTCTGAGAACTACAGTAATGCAAACAATTGTGTTATTATTTATATTACACAAGTGACTAGACTCCCCAGTCAAGATAGGGGCCTCATTGTGTTAGGCACTGTATAAAAAACATAATAAGAAACAGTCCCTGCCATGAAGAGCTAAAATATAAATAAAAAATTGAAATAAAAGTGGAGAGCAAAGAGAAGCAAAGGAACGTGAAGTGACTCATTCAAGTCATAGAGCAGGTCAGTGGCAGAGCCAGAAGTAGAAGCCAGGTTTTATGAGTAACCACGCCAATGCCCTATCCACTGGACCATAGTGCCTCTCATCCCCTCAGCCCAACCAGAACTGACCACCTCCAGGAGAGAAAGAATAGGTCAGTCTTCATGTCTTTCCAGTCCTTGATGTCTCTGCTGAGAATGTAAATAAAATCTTGATCCAAAATCCATTTAATTTAATAGGAGCCTTTCCATTTACTTCAGTGTGGTTTGGATCAGGGCTAAGTGATGTGGGCTTTTGAATTGGACTGAGATCACCAAATTCATTTGTCATAGGCCACAAAACAGCCTTCAAATGATCAGAGTTTTCATTTTCTACTGACTTGGCTCAGATTCATATCAGCAAACGGTAAGTGAGATGTTGTACAGAGTATTACCAATCTCCTGAGCTACCCAGTCTGCAAAAGATGGTACTTTTCTCCCAAGCAGCCTATTATAAACTCCGCATCTTTGTATGCCCCATATTCTCAATAAACTAAAGTTTCACTACTTCTGTCATCTCTGGTAATTTGAAAGTGAAGCCATTATGCTAGACAGTATCTTTCCACTGATGAGATTCATAAGATCCACAGGTGTTAAGCGATTTAAAAATTCATTGTCATTAATCGTGCAATTTAAAAAATCGCAATTAGTCTCACGATTAATCATGCATTTAAACAATAACAGAATACCATTTATTTAAATATTTTTGGATATTTTCTACATTTTCAAATATATTGATTTCAATTACAATACAGAATACAAAGTGTACAGTGCTCACTTTATATTTATTTTTATTACAAATGCAGTGTAAAAAATAAAATAAATTTTTCAGTTCACTTAATAGAAGTACTGTAGTGCAATCTCCTTATCATGAAAGTTGAACTTACAAATGTAGAATTATGTACCAAAAACATCTGCATTCAAAAATAAAGCAATGTAAAACTTTAGAGCCTACAAATCCACTCAGTCCTACTTCTTGTTCAGCCAATCTGTCAGAAAATAAGTGTGTTTACAATTGCAGGAGATAATGCTGCCCGCTTCTTGTTTACAATGTCACCTGAAAGTGAGAACAGGCATTTGCATGGCCCTGTTGTAGCTGGCGTCACAAGATATTTGTATGCTAGATGCGCAAAAGGTTCATATGTCCCTTCATGCTTCAACCACTATTCCAGAGGACATGTGTCCATGCTGATGATGGGTTCTGCTTGAGAATGATCCAAAGCAGCGTGGATCAACGCATGTTCATTTTCATCATCTGAGTCAGATGCCACCAGCAGAAGGTTGATTTTCTTCATTGCTGATTCGGGTTCTGAAGTGTCCACATCGGAGTGTTGCTCTTTTAAGACTTCTGAATGCATGCTCCAAATCTCATCCCTCTCAGATTTTGGAAGGCACTTCAGATTCTTAAACCTTGGGTAAAGTGCTGTAGCTATCTTTAGAAATCTCACACTGGTACCTTCTTTGCATTTTGTCAAATCTGCAGTGAAAGTGTTCTGAAATGACCAACATGTGCTGGGTCATCATCTGAGACTGGTATAACATGAAATATATGGCAACATGCGGGTAAAACAGAACAGGAGACATACAGTTCTCCCCCAAGGAGTTCAGTCACACATTTAATTAATGCCATCTTTTTTCAACATGTCATCAGCATGGAAGCATGTCCTCTGGAATTGTGGCCGAAGCATGAAGGGTCATACAAATGTTTAGCATATCTGGCATGTAAACACCTTGCAATGCTGGCTGCAAAAGTGCCATGCGAATGCCTGTTTTCACTTTCAGGTGACATTGTAAGTAAGAAGTAGGCAGCATTATCTCCATTAAATGTAAACAAACTCGTTTGTCTGAGAGATTGGCTGAACAGGACTGAGTGGACTTGTACACTCTAAAGTTTTATATTGTTTTGGTTTTGAGCAGTTATGTAACAAAAAAAAATCTACATTTGTAAGTTGCACTTTCATGATAAAAACATTGCACTACAGTACTTGTATGAGGTGAATTGAAAAGTACTGTTTCTTTTGTTTATCATTTTTACAGTGCAAATTTTTGTAATAAAAATAATATAAAGTGAGCACTGTGCACTTAGTATTGTGTTGTAATTGAAATCAATATAGTTGAAAATGTAGAAAAACATCCAAATTATTTAATAAATTTCAATTGGTATTCTATTGTTTAACAGTGCGATTAAAAGAATGATTAAATATATTTCTATGTTGTATTTATATGTTATATATTATAATTCTATGTTGACAGTTTGGTGGATAGTATTTCATTTTTGTTTTAATTCCATGATTCCTTTACATAATAGACACTAAATAAACAATTTTCTTTACTTAACTGAGATATACTTCAAGCAGCAGCGAAGCACAGTTGAAATAAATTACCTTCTCTTTTGAAGGATGTAATGCAGAATTCAATTTTCTACAATATCTCTGGTCACTGAGTATATTATGAAATTGTTACATCATGGTTCCCAATTTCATTTCAAGGGTAAATTTACTCAAATGATGAATGTCATGTAGAGAACCATTCAGAGCAGCATCAGTGCTTTCTGAGACTGAAAAGATATCTAGATGTCAAAGAAACCTCCATGAAATGCTTGCTCTTGCGTTCTCTTCTATTATGGGCTAGAAACTATTGATGTGCAAAATGTTTGCAAGGATTTCTGAAGACATGAAACACGTTACCTTGTTTTGGGACCCTCTATGAGTGTATGAAACTTTTCATAGAACCATAGGACTGGAAGGCACCTTTAGAGGTCACCAAGACCAGCCCACTGCGCTGAGGAGGACTAAGTAAATCTAGACCCATCCCTGACACGTTTGTCCAACATGTTCTTAAAAACCTTCCATTGATGGGGATTCCACAGTCTCCCTTGGAACCTATTTCAGAATTTAGCTACCCTTATAGATATTCCTAATATCTAACTTAAATCTCCCTTGCTGCAGACTAAGCCCATTACTTCTTGTTCCTACCTTCAGTGGACATGGAGAACAATTGATCACCATCCTCTTTATAACAGCCCTTAATATGTCTGAAGATTATCAGGTCCCCCTGTCTTCTTTCCTCAAGACAAACATGCCCAGTTTTTTAAACCTGTCCTAATAGGTCAGGTTTTCTAAACCTTTTATCACTTTTGTTGCACTCCTCTTCACTCTCTCCAGTTTATCCACATCTTTCCTAAAGTGTGGCACCAAGAATTGGACAGAATACTCCAGCTGAGTCCACACCAATGCCAAGTAGAGCCGGACAATTACCTCCCAGGTCTTACAACACTACTGCTATTTCACTCCAGAATGATATTATCCTTTTTCACAATGGCATCACATTGTTGACTCATATTCAAAGTTTGATCCACTGTAATCCCCTGACCCTTTTCTACGGTATTACTACCTAACCAGTTATTCCCTATTTTGTAGTTGTACGTTTGATTTTTTTTCTTCCTAAGCGTAGTTCTTTGCATTTGTCTTTACTGAATTTCTTACTGATTTCAGACCAATTCTCAAATGTGTCAAGATCAATTTGAATTATAATCCTCTCCTCTAAAGTGCTTGCAATGTCTTCATCTTGGTGTCGTCCTCAGATTATATAAGCATACGCTCTACTCCATTATCCAAGACAGTAATGAAAATATTCACTTCCAGACCTGGGACTGATCTCTGGTGGATCCCACTAGATTTGACAGTGAACCATTGATAACTATTCTTTGAGTACAGTCTTTCAACCAGTTGTGCACCCATTTTATAGTCATTTCATCTGTTTATGAGAATGTCATGTGGAACTGTCAAAAGTCTTACTAAAATAAAAATATATAATGCCTAGTGCTCCCCCCCACCTCCCAAACTGGGCCAATAACCCTGTCAAATAAGGAATTAGTTTGGTTTAGCATGGTTTGTTCTTGACAAATCCATGCTGACTATTCCTTATAACCCTATTTATCCTCTAGGTGCTTACAAATTGTTTAATAATTTCTTCCACTATCTTTTCAGGTATTGAAATTAAACCTATTGGCCTATAATTTCCTGGGTCATTTTTGTTCCCCTTTAAAAGATAGGTACTGTGTTTGCCGTTCTCCAGTCCTCTAGGACCTCACTTATCCTTCATGAATTCTTGAAGGCCCTCACTTCAACAGTTCAGAGACTGCTTCAGCTAGTTCCTTAAGTACCCTAGAATGAATTTCATCAGGCCCTGCTGACTTGAATACATGTAACCTATCTAAATAGTCTTTAACCTGTTCTTTTCCCTATTTTGACTTGCGTTCCTTCCCTGTATTAATATTGTGTTGCGTATCCTGTAACCATTTACCTTTTTAGTCAAGACTGAAGCAAAATAGGCTTTAAACACCTCAGCCTTCTTGATATCATCCACTATTAGCTCTCCTTCCCTGCTAAGTAGAGGGTACACTTTTGACTGAACCTGAGCCCAGTGTTAGCCAATCTGGGCTCAGTTCCTCTTAGTCTTTTTATGTCTCATTAAAATATCCATTTCAGCATATGAAGAGAATGTTATCATTTAGATTTCAGCAGAGCCCACAATATGCTCGGTTCTTTCCAAATATCTGAGAAAAATGTACAGTTGCTTAAAAGAAATAATAATTTGACTAATTGTTATTTACGTAACAATTCCTTCCTAGCCTCTTTATCTTCCTGTGTACAATAGTGGTCTTTGAATTATATTTGAGATAGGTACAGGCAGATCCGAATTTTTAGATATATTTCTCTCTGGTTAGACTTATAGTAAAAAAAAGTATCTTAAAAATGGATGCGCACAGAGAATAATCTTCCAGAAACACTTTGCCAGTTTAAGTGTTTCTGTTGAACTGTTCTGAAAAAGCTGCATTTTTGTTGTGAGAAATGGCTATGCGTGCCTCCCAGAGGATCTGTCCTGATCCTGGCCTCTGTAGCTTGACTGCCTTTATTCTAAATGCTTCATTGTTATCTTATGTATGTGCTTATGAGATTGCCTGGAGAGCAAGTGGAAAGTAAACCCAAACCAGCTGCATTGTGGGCCGTGTTATGCCCTCAGAATACTCCTTAAATGGAGACCTTAGTGTAACATTTTCAAACCTTGATGGCTAAAAAGAAATATCACTGAACTGACTTACATAAATTGCTGAACACCTGCAGCACAGAACCTCTGAATATGCAGCCACTTATTTCAATGCCTAACTATGGCCTTTGATGTGTAACTTGGGGCACGCAGACTTGAAAATGGCTTTAGTTTTTATGTTGGACTTGAATTTCCTCTGACTTACGCTGGTTTGACACAGTGTAAGTCCAGTGATCTCAGAGGAGAATCAGGCCTTTTGCCTTGTATTATTAATGGGGTGTGAAAATGCGCCTTCTTCCATAGAAAGCCAGAGCCTTAAATTGAAAGTATATAAGAATGTAAGAACAGCCATACTGGGTCAGACCCATGGTCCATCTAGCTCAGTATCTTTGTCTTCCGACAGTGGCCAGTGCCAGATGCTTCAGAGGGAATGAACAGAACAGGGTGATTATCAAATGATCCATACCCTGTCATCCACTCCCAGTTTCTGCAGTCAGAGGCTTAGGGACATCTCGAGTATGGGGTTGCATCCCTGACCAGCTTGGCTAACAGCCATTGAGGGACCTATCCTCAACATCACCACCGTGCCTAGGAAATATTAGAGACCGCTCATCAACCAACCTCTTTTGGTCTTCACATTTCTCCAAGGTGCCTCCTTAATTCCTCCTTAATGGGGAATTGTCATTGAGTAGGTCTGTTTCTAGTAGGGTCTCACAGGTATTGGTTCTTGGCCCTACACTATTTAATATTTTTATCAATGACCTAGAAGAAAACATAAAATCATCACTGATACAGTTTGTGGATGACACAAAAATTGGGGGCGTGTAAAAAAATGAAGAGTACAGGTCACTGATTCAGAGCAATCTGGATTGCTTTGTAAATGGGGCTCAAGCAAACGTGTTTTAATATGGCTTAATGTAAATGTATACATTTAGGAACCAAGAATGTAGGCTATATTTGCATGAGGGGGACTGCATCCTGGGAAGCAGTGACTCTTAAAAAGATTTGGGGGGGTCATAGTGCATTATCAGCTGAGCATGAGCTTCCAGTGTGATGTGGCCGAAAGAGCGAACGCAATTCTGGGATGCATAAAGAGTGGAATCCCGAGTTGTTTTACTTCTGTATTTGGCACTGGTGTTACTGTTGCTGGAACACTATGTCAAATTCTGGTGTCCACAATTCAAGAAGGATGTTGAGAAATTTGAGAGGTTTCAGAGAAGAGCCAAAGGTGTGATTAAAGCATTAGAAACTATTCCTTACAATGATAGACTCAAGGAGCTCAATCTATTTAGCTTAGCAAAGAGAAGGCTAAGGGGTGACTTGATTACATCTATTAGTACCTACATGAGGAACAAATATTTGATAATGGGGCTCTTCAATCTAGCAGAGAAAAGTATTACACGATCCAACGCTGGAAATTTAAGCTAGACAAATTCAGACTGGAAATAAAGCATACATTTTTAACAGTAAAAAGAAAAGGAGTACTTGTGGCACCTTAGAGACTAACCAATTTATTTGAGCATAAGCTTTCATAAACTCACTTCATCCGATGAGGTGAGCTGTAGCTCACGAAAGCTTATGCTCAAATAAATTGGTTAGTCTCTAAGGTGCCACAAGTACTCCTTTTCTTTTTGCGAATACAGACTAACACGGCTGTTACTCCGAAACCTGCCATTTTTAACAGTGAGAGTATTTAACCATTTGAACAATTTACCAAGTGTGGCGGTGGATTCTCCATTACTGACCATTTTTAAATCAAGATGGGATGTTTTTCTAAATGATTTGCTCTAGGAATTATGTTGGGGAAGTTATACAGGTCAGACTAGATGATCATAATGATCTCTTCTGGCTTTACAGTCTATGACTCTCTAATTAGATAAATGTATATGGCATCCCATCAGAGGCAGGACTCAGTGATGGCTGTGGGATTTGGCACATAGACTTTCTGTAGTGATACCTGACAGGCATTTAGGTGTTAGGTTTTCCTGAACTGCACATCGGCTTGAACTAAAGACCGGTCCATCAGAGTTTGATCATCTTACTTTTTTATTCCAGTCACCAGCCATTTGCCCCTTTTGTCTCACATTCACTTTAAAACCATCACAAAGAGCCAGATCGTGACAACTTTACTCAAGTTGAGTTGATTTCAGTGGGACTGTTCATGAATACTCAACATGAGTAAAGTAGTATAATCTAGCCCAAAGAAAGCATTTATTCTTTTTCTGAACATGCAAGCCAAGCCCTAGATAAGTGAATTCAGCAATGCATCTGTCTGGCTCTGAAAGTGGGAAACCCAGAGGCACCTTTCACACCCTGCTCTGTCTTGTGGCACAGTGAGCCAGACTTCTGTCAGCCAACTTTGATTGGGATTTTACTAAGACCCCTGAAGGGCAGATTCTGATACAGCAGAACTAATTAATATTGTAACCTAGCTTTCAAATATCCAATAACAGTATTTAAACTTTAGCATTAGGATCACTTAAGAGATGCTTTCCCACAGATTATTGTGATGCACAGGTTGTTTGGAATGTAAGATTGGTCATGTAAGGCCATATTTCCAAAGGAGCTACAACCACAGAAATAGGGTACCTGCCAACACATGCATTTTTGAAAACAAAACAGCAGTTCCATGTGCAATATGGGTAATTGTATGTGCAAGTAATTTACACCCCCCTTTATTTGAGAAGCTTGTCAGCATGGCACACTGATCTGGTTTTATGTGTCTTCTGTAATTGATCTGTTGTAAGTGCCTAATTCAGTGCAACTATAGGGTGAGTCCTTGGGCCAGATTGTATCATCCCAAACTGTCCTACTTAAATCAAGGAGTAAGGGGCTACTCAGTATGTGTAAAGGCCCTGTTGGCTTGCTATGACAGTTGCTTCCATCTGCATGAAAGCTAGGAGGGGAAGCAAATGATCAGGCTTCCTGTGCTATTGGCATCTTAGCATTCCTTATAGCAAAGGACTTTGGAGCAGTTCAGAAGCCATCATGTTGTTCACTTTTAGAATTCATTTCATGTCATATTCATAGAAGCTCTTTCCTTGGGGGCCCATGGAATTGCACCTTTCCATATACTGAAAAAGATAGCTGGAGAGAAAGAAACAAAGTACAATTATTTGAAAGTGAAGCCTATTTTGATATTTATAAGAGGAATTTTTTTCTGCCTTATAGATCAAATTCAGCCCTGCTGTAAGCAAGTATAACCATTGGGTTCAGTTAAGTTATGCCCACTTATACCTGCATTGATTCATAGAGTCATAGATACTAAGGTCAGAAGAGACCATTATGATCATCTAGTCTGACCTCCTACACAACGCAGGCCACAGAATTTCACCCACCCACTCCTGCGAAAAACCTCTCACCTACGTCTGAGCTATTGAAGTCCTCAAATCGTGGTTTAAAGACTTGATATGACTGCATTACATTTTCTATCTTTCTTATTTGTGAAATGTAAATCTCTTAATTTTCCTCTTTTGCTCTTCATGTGTAATCTTTAAAAGCACTATAAGGGAGTTAGGAGCCCAAGTCTAATTGATTTTCAGTTGGACTTAGGGTAAATTTTTCAAAATCACCAGTGTGACCCTGAAGCCTGCATCCCATCAAAAATCAATGGCGCATGGCTCCTAACTTACTTAGACACTTCCGAAAATGTTGCCCCTAATTGCCGTAGGGGTTTTTGAAAATCTCACCCTTATCCTTTTCCATTTAGCAAACACTGATTTCATTTTCTGTGTTAAGAGTGCGGTTGAAATCAACATTTTTTTTTTCCAGACAGTCTTTTGTGTCCCTGATTCCTTCATAGACTTTAAGGCCAGACGGGACTATCAGATCATGAGAAAAAGGATTTCCTCTTCCTTATTTCTCCCTCTTTTAAACCTTTCCCTCTCATAAGGCCAGTAATGATCCTGCTGTTTGATTTCCCCCTCAGAAAATGAGTAAATAAAATTAAAATAAAATAAATTTTCCATCATCCCAATTCCAGGCACCATCTTCTAGGCACTCTCCTTCTTTCCCCTATCCTCCCCTCACTTTTTTCCATGACACTATCCAATTGGCTACTGCAGAATAGGCACCTCACTGTCACAACCAGACCAACTACTATACAGTCTGTGGTACCTGCTTGCCAGTCACAAACCGTAGCTGGTGAGGATCTCATCCTGGCCCAAGCACATCAGTACACATTAGCTCCTGTCATAAATATAAAGGGAAGGGTAAACACCTTTAAATCCCTCCTGGCCAGAGGAAAAAACCCTTTCACCTGTAAAGGGTTAAAAAGCTAAGACAACCTCACTGGTACCTGACCAAAATGACCAATGAGGAGACAAGATACTTTCAAGCTGGAGGGGGGGGAACAAAGGGGTTCTCTCTCTCTTCCCTCCACCCATTTTGTTCCGGCTTGCCCTGCCTCTCTGGCAGTCTGGGACTGCTTGTATCGATCAGCATAAGAAAAAAGACTTTCTGCTGAGTCCATTTCCTTATCCCATAAACACTGTTTTATTTCCTCCTTAGACATAGTCAGGAATTGCTCCTGAGCTATCAAATCACACATTCCGTCAAAGCTAGTGACACCCCTTCCTTGGACCCACTTATCTAACAGATCCTTCATCTGGTTTAGATAATCCACATTACTTAGTCCAGGCCCTCTCTTAAGGGTTTGAAATTTTACTCTGTACGTTTCAGATGTAATTTGAAATTGCTTTAAAACCAAATCCTTGAACTTATTATAGTCAGAAGCCTCATCAATAAGCATCTTATTGAATATATCCAGAGCTCTTCCAGTCAATTTTGCGACCAATGTGGTCATCTTGTGAGCGTCAGGAATTTTATGGAGAGTGCACAGACTCTCAAAGGTGAGAAAATATTCAGCAATATCACTGGATTCATCATACTCTGACATAGTCGCTCCCATTTGTGGATTGTTGGGGAAGGATTATTAGGGTTATCCAGTAGATCCTCTCAGCCCTTACCTTCTCCATCTCCAGTGCATACTTCCTCTCTTTTTCCTTCTCCTCCAGTTCTTTTTCCCTTGCCTCCATAGCTCTCCTGTGGGTAGCCTCTAGGGCTTTTTCTGCCTCTTTTTCTGCCTCCATTTCTTTGTCCTTTGCCTCCATTTCTCTGTCCTTTGCCTCCATAGATCTCCTGTGGGCAGCCTCTTGGGCTTTTTCTGCCTCTTTTTCTGCCTCCAGTCTGGTTAACTCCAATTCGTGTTGTGCCTTGGTTTCTGTCATGTTAGCCTCTCTGTTTTTAACTAACTTTACACCCGAGAGTTAGAAAGAAAACAACAAAACTAAACAAACAAACAAACAAAAAACTTGGCTTGTCCAAAAAAAAATAGATAGATAGATAGATAGATAGATAGATAGATAGATAGTGCTGTAACCGGACATCTATGTTCTCTGATAGTGATTGTCAGCCTACAGAAAAATCCTATAAAAACCCAAAACTAACACCTTTGTCTCCAGGCAATTAGACAGAAAACCCCTCTCGTTGCTCTTAGCTAAAAAACAACTTCAGGTCTGTGAAGACTTGTGAATTTCCCTGCAAGAGGTTAACTACCCTGCCTTTAGGTACAGAAAACTCCAGCTCACAAAAGACAAATCCCTTTTGTCTCTGCTCTGGCCCCCAAGCAGAGACAAAAAACCTCTAACTGCTTTCAGCTTAAAACCTGCTTTCCAGCAGCCCAAAGGAAAAAAAATATTTCCTTTTAAAATCTGTGCTTCTGGTTCAAAAAAATCTTGAAATGATTTCAAGTTAATCCCACTGCTCTGCCACCATGTCAAGGTTCCTTCCCCACTCTGAACTCTAGGGTACAGATGTGGGGACCTGCATGAAAAACCCCCTAAGCTTATTTTTACCAACTTAGGTTAAAACTTTCCCAAGGTACAAACTATTTACCTTTTGTCCCTGGACTTTATTGCTGCCACCACCAAGCGTCTAACAAAATATATCCAGGAAAGAGCCCACTTGGAAACGTCTTTCCCTCCAAAATCCCCCCAAGCCCTACACCCCCTTTCCTGAGGAAGGCTTGATAAAAATCCTCACCAATTTGCATAGGTGAACACAGACCCAAACCCTTGGATCTTAAGAACAAGGAAAAAGCAATCAGGTTCTTAAAAGAAGAATTTTAATTGAAGAAAAAGTAAAATAATCACCTCTGTAAAATCAGGATGGTAAATACCTTACAGGGGAATCAGATTCAAAACATAGAGAATCCCTCTAGGCAAAACCTTAAGTTACAAAAAGACACAAAAATCGGAACATACATTCCATTCATCACAACTTATTTTATCAGCCATTTAAACAAAACAGAATCTAACGCATATCTAACTAGATTGCTTATTAACCCTTTTCAGAAGTCTGACCTGCATTCCTGCTCTGGTCCCGGTAAAAGCAACACACAGACAGAGGGAGAGAACCCTTTGTTCCCCCACCCTCCAACTTTGAAAGTATCTTGTCTCCTCATTGGTCATTTTGGTCAGGTGCCAGCAAGGTTGTCTTAGCTTCTTAACCCTTTACAGGTGAAAGGGTTTTTTCCTCTGGCCAGGAGGGATTTTAAGGTGTTTACCCTTCCCTTTATATTTATGACAGCTCCCAACAGCAATGGCCAGCCCTGACAGTGCCATTAGAGTACTGGAATTACCATCCCAGTTGTTCAGTGACACCAATACAGAACGCAAAAGGTGCACTCAAGCTCCTTCAACCATTGCACTTTCCAGGTACTCATTCTGTGTACGTATCAAAGCCCTATTCCCACTACCCATACCCTTCATTTGAAAGAACCATGCCTGCTTATAAAGGAATGTCATGGTGCACAAGGAATAACCAATCTTGGTTAGTCAAGTGTCAGAGTTTAAATCACTCCCAACTATTAGGGGATTAGGAAGAGCCGGGGAGGTTATCCCACATCTGCCAAGTACAGGGTTTCTTATTTTTGCACCATCCCATGATGTTTCTGGTATCAGCCACCATCAGATATAGAATTTTAGATTAGATGGACCTTGGGTTGGATCCGGGAGGGCAATTCCTCTTTTTCTATATTACAATGTTATATTTTTTCTGAAAAAAAGCAACACAGCCCAGTGCACAATGCCTTGTGGGAGGGCATTTCATTTCAGACACATGGGAATGTACTAAATGCAATTAGTAATATCTACATTGTATTAGTGGCATGTTTCAATAGATGCTGTGCAAAAACTAAGAAGAGGTTTATCTGTCACATGAAAAAAGTCCACATGCACGCAGCTCATAATGCCACACCTTACATTTAAAAAAAATCCTTATCTTAAGAATAAATCAGGTAAGGATGCCAAATGGAATTCTCTACCAAGTAAAAGCCCCAATGTTTCATAGCCACCTCTCTTGGCTTTGGATGTGGTACTGATGTAAAACACTGGTGGAGAGGGGGTCAACTGTCTCATTCTCTTGATTATAATTAGATAGTATAAAACTAGCAATTACAGGCTGTTTTTCATGAACAGATCTCAAAGTATTTGACAAGGGGAGATAAGTATCATTAGCCTTTTTTTAGGGAATGGGAAACTGAGTCATAGACATATCATGTTAATTGTCCAAAGTCACATAGCAAATTACTGGCAGAGCCAGGAATAGAACATAGCTCTTTCTGATGCTACATCAACTGCCTCCTCAAATCACTGAAGATGATTTTTTCAATTAGCTAGTGAATTTGTCAACTACGTGCCTTTGGGGCCTGATCCAATGCTTGTTGACGTTAATGGGATTCTTACCATTGACGTCAACGGGCCTTGGATCAAAGCTTTGTATTTTTTCTCCCCTATATATTGTTATCCGCCTAACAGGATGTTTAGCCTATTGCTGTATCTCTGGATAGGGTATGAGGGTGTTTGGCTATCGTTAGCAGAGATGGAAGTGGATGTGCATATCTCAACACAGGTTGAGTTCAAAACTAATTATTATTAAATGACTAGAACTCATTACTGATTGGCTTAGTGATTTCATAAAAAATAAAAATCTGTCCACTCCAAATGGCTCAATACGATGCCGATTTAGGTGGTTTTGGTGCTTCTGACAAAGGCTGGAAGAATGTCAGAGGGCAAGTGTTGGAGGGGCTGAATCTAGAGGGACCCATTATGCGAGGGTAAATCTTAACGGGTCTAAAACATGAAGAATTTTTTTAAAATCCACCATGTAGCCTATGTTGACCATTGTATGAACCAGCTTGTACTAGGAATAATAATATCTTGTAGGCTCGTTCAAACTCAGTTGCACTGCCCATAAAACATTAACCAGCTGAGCCTCAGCTGTGCCACACTAACAAGCTAACACAGCTTAGCTCTAGTTCATCAAAGAAACATATAGCTATTCCATGCAGATTGAAGATCCATCAAACTATCTGCCTGATGCATTTTATATCGTGTTGGTTGTAGTCCAAAGGCAGGCTGGGATACATTTGCCTACTGAGGGGAGTAATTGCTGTCACAGCAGCACTACTGTAAGTAATGATACAAAATAACTGCCTCATTGTCAACAACTCTGAGACAGCCATAAGGGTTCTGTCCTCAGATATACCCAGCGAGAGAGCCAGGGCAGTGCCCTCATCATGGTGTAACCCTACCGATAACATCATTATATGAAATCATTCTAAATATTAGTTCCCTCATGGGAAAACACATGCAGGAGTGGAAGAAAATATCTGGCTTTCAAAGAGAATGCTTCAAAGGGAAATTATGTAGTATTACAGCCTCAGCTTTTTCCTTAATGGATATTTTCCTTAAAACCACATGTTTTCAGACCTGCTGCAAGAACTGAGGAGTAAGAATACTGCTAATGGTGTATTGGTTTTCATAAGAATTATAACATTTTTGTTCAGCATTTTCTTTCCCTATTTATTTTCTTCCTTTCCCTTCATGTTTATGTTGCATTAGATATTTCAGAATCAAAGAGGGACATGATGTAGGAGATGAGGATATGTGATGTGTATTCTATAGTCTTTTACTTAAGCTCTTTTTTTATATGAGCACATTCTCTCTCTTTCCCAGTACCCAGATCAAGATCTAGAAATATATTTGGCCCAGTCACTTTTGTAAACATAAAAATACATCTGGGGGGAATCTAAAGATAAAAGTCATCTGAAACAAAGTAGCATTACTCCTCTCAATACACACCCTTTATTCATGAAGTTTGGCAGATCACAATAGATATGGCTAGCAGCAGGACACCTTTACCAAATAAAGGAGATGTCATTTACAGCAGCTTTCAGGAAAACCAAAGGATGTCAGCATGAGTACAGACCTGGTGAGGGAAGGCTACCCAAGTCTCTCAACGCAACCCACTTTGGGGTCCCAATCCATGGACTGCAAAAGGAGTCAGAGCAGGCACAGCGAGGATGCCAGTCTGCCATGGTAGGATGACATGGGCAAGATCCTCAGCTGCTGTAAATCAACGCATCTTCAGTTATTTCAATGGAGCCACACTAAATTACAACAGCTGAGCATCTTGTCCGTATTGCCTGCTTTCCATCCTTAAGACCTACTAGGTGAATCTGTCTATCTTAGGTAGTTATAGGGCCCCATCACTGTAGTATTTGAGCACCTCACAGTCTTTGAGTTCTCCTCATAAGACCCCTGTGAGATAGGGCAGTGCTGTTATCCTTATTTTACAAATGGGGAACTGAGGCACAGAAAGACTAAATGACTTGCCCAAAGGTGCACAGGAAGCCTATGGCAGAATTGGGACTTGAATGCAGCTCTTCCAAATCCTAGTCTAGAGCCCTCACACTGGACTGTCTTTCCTCTTTCACTGTTGTATGGCAAGGAGATACTAGACTCAGAGGAAGGCAATTTTAGCAAAGTGTTTTGTGCTAAGGGAGATGTGATTTTATTCAGAAGGCAACTACTAGAGACTAAATGCCTTCCAATCTGTGATGAAGAGTGAACCTATAAATAGAGAGAGACTCAATATTATAGAATATGTCCGTACCAGCTGCTGAAAGTCCACACTTCATAATGGGTCACTGCAAGTCCTTCAAAAAGTCAGCTGAGCTTTTTCGCCAGGTGCTACTCTCAGATGTTGAAAACAATTCATTTGCATTGTGCGTGGTATTGCAGGGTTCTGACTTGACATTACTTGCAATGCTGTGCAAGTCCACACTGTCCATGTACTCTGAATGGTACTTACACAGAAGGGGCAGCACCATGTGTCCTAAAGTTCTTATAGCTTCTTGGATTCAAATAATGAATAATCTAAGTCTAGTAAAATGATTTGTTGAAGAGGCGTGCCCTTCAAATGAAGTGTTCTACTGATAGCATTACAAATGCACACTCACAGAACATCTCTCTCTTTACACTATGTAGTACAGGGGTTCTCAAAATTCATTGCACCATGTCCCCCTTCTGACAATAAAAATTACAACATGACTCCAGGAGGGGGGACCGAAGCCTAAGCCTGCTCAAGCCCCACTGCCCTGGGCCAGAGGGGGACCAAAGTCGAAGCCCAAGGGCTTCAGCCCCAGGTGGGGTGGGGGCTGTATCCTGAGCCCAGTGCTGAAGCCCAAGCCTGAGCCCTGTTGCCCAGGGCTCAGGCTTTGGCCCCGGGCCCCAGCAAGTCTAACGCCAGCCCTGGCGACCCCATTAAAAGGGGGTTGCAACCCACTTTGGGGTCCAGACCTGTGTTCCCTGTAAGCTGTGCGCTTGGGCAGCCACCCAGGAGAGATTCAAGTGTCACACAGTTGAATAGCAGAGCCACACACATGCAGATGGCAGCATATGTTCTGCCCCTCCTCCCCCGCCCTGCTGCTTTGCAGCCACCTTGCTCCTGCAGCTATTCCTGGGACCCTCCTGCTTGCTGTGCAGAGCAGGATGGGGGAGGGGGAAAGGATGGTGCTGATTTCAGGGAGTCTCACTTCCTCTCCCCCAGCCCCTGTACCCCATCTCCACAGAGCAGGGTAGAGGGGACAGGGCTCAGGACTTGCAGCAGCTCTGAGGTCTGAACAAGCCTTCAGGTGAGTGAGTGCCTTAAAGAGACAGTGCACGGTTTCTTACACACACACACACTCTCTCTCTGTCTCTTCCTTTCTCCCCTGTCCATCTACCCCATCTCCGCAGAGCAGGGGAGGGGGGACATGGTTCAGGAGGAGGAGAGCTTTCAGTGAGTGCCTTAAAGAGACAGCAGACGGGAGTCTCTCAGAAACTTCCCTAGCAGCCATCACACACACTCTGTGTCACACACACACACTGTGTGTCTCACACTCACACACAGTCTGTGTGTGTGTCTCTTTCTCTCTTTCACACACACACACACACACACACACAGTCTGTCAGACACCTCCCAACATTGTTGTTGTTACTTCTTGGTACTTCCTGCAATGCACATATATTCTCTGTAATTTTCTTCTTTCAGAGTGTGTTATTTTAATTTTTTTGACTAGTCTATGCATTTCATAATTTTTATTTCTCTCTTACACTTACATTTAATTCTTTTGAGTAGTGTGTTCTAAAATGCCTAATTTGTCCTGGTTGGAAAAATTATCCCTATTAGTCACTTTTTAAAAATATATATTATATACAGGGTTTTTTGTTTCTACTGGTGCACATTACCTTGGTGCACATAACAAAATTTATTCCGCACATGGGTGAAAAAAATTAGAGGGAACATTGGTCCCAACCCACATTTTGAGATGTAGTATAAATGTTACACTGGTTATTTTCCGTTAAAAATGAAATATGCTTCACATTCCACTTGAAGCCTTTAGAGCAGGCCACACTGAAAGAGGGTCTGCCTTTTACAGCTTTGAGTGCTATTGATAACAGTTTACCCATATCAAACACATTTCATCCCAGAAGGTCCCCCACATGCTTTACAAATGATGGTCCAAATTCTGCAAAGCAGAGGTGAGTGGAGGTCCTGTCATGGGGAAAAGTGGCTATGCTCTGTTATCCTCCACACTAAGCTGCTTCTCTGGAGCTCAGCTATACAGGACTAAGAGGAGTGTGGGTAGAGGGGACAGGGCTAGGGCTAGTGGGTAGGTGTGCTGGTGAGGACTCAAATCCACATAAATAGGAGGTGAGGGGGAAGAGTAACCTTGTTCCCCTTGCAGTTAAGTGGGACTTGATATTTGAGGCAATGCAAGTTAATGCTGCTAGAAGCAATAACCCTCTGTGGCATAGTAGTGGGAGTATGTGCTTAGTGAAGGGCAAGGGCACCATATGACAATGCTGCAAAGCAGAAATAGGGGCCAGGAGACTCCCAGAGACAGATCCCTGCCACATGGAAGGCCAGAGATCCACCAGATCTCCCCTGCATCTCAGCTTCTTCACCTCTTGATGGTCACTCCCTATGTCAAGACAACTCTACTGCAAGCCTCACCTCCCACAAGCGATGATATGGTTGAATGGCAACAGGACATGTAAGCCTGCCCTGCCCTTCTAGGTCTTTTATGGTGTGGTGAAGGAGAAAATCTGATCCTCAGTCTATAAACTGTTGGTACCGTATATAGCAGAGGTGGGCAAACTACGGCCCCTGGGACTGTCCTGCCCAGCCCTTGAGCTCCTGGCCGGGGAAGCTAGCCCCCGGCCCCTCCCCTGCAGCCTCAGCTCGTCGTGCCACCAGCGTTCTGGGCGGCGGGGCTGCGAGCTCCTGCCGGGCAGCGCAGGTGCAAGAGCCGCCAGGTGTAGTGTATTAAATTGTTCCCCATAGGAATGTGCTACTTACAGAGCACCAGGACTGGCAGCTGTAAGTCGCACATTCCTATGGGGAGCAATTTAATACACTACACACAGGTAGGGATGGCTGTGCCTCCCCAAACACCTGGGCCTCTGCCCCCTATCTGCCCCTTCCCACTTCCTATCCCCTGACTGCCCCCCTCAGAATCCCTGACCCATCCAACCCCCCCTACTCCTTGTCCCCTGACTGCCCCCTCCCAGGACCCCCCACCCCTAACCGCCCCTCCGGGACCGCACCCCCTATCCAACCCCCTGCTCCCTTTCCCAACTGCCCCGACCCCTATCCACATCCCCCTCCCCCTGACTGGCCCCCCAGGACTCCCACGCCTATCCAACTGCTCCCTGTCCCCTGACTGCCCCTCGGGACCCCCTGCCCCTTATCCAACGCCATCGCTCCCTACCCCCTTACCATGCCGCTCAGAGCACCAGGACTGGCAGCTTTAAGAAGTACACCATAAGTAGCACATTCCTACAGGGAGCAATTTAATACACTACACCAGCCTTCCATGCACTTTCAGAACCCCAATGTGGCCCTCAGGCCAAAAAGTTTGCCCACCCCTGGTATATAGGAATCGCTAGCCCACTACTCAAGTACAATGCACCCACCTTCCAAGTGAAACATGGCAACCGATTAATACTATCCGGCTCCAGAAGCATCTGGGGCCATGACTTCACTCCTCCCACTCTTCACTGGCCCACAATGCTGTTCAGCCACCCAGAAGAGAGCCCGTTAAACCACACATGCCCCTGTATTCCTTGGAGCAAAGGAAACCAAATAATTTTTAGAAGAGAATTGATTTTAAAGATGGTTTTCCCACAAAAACTGTGGGATCCTTTGAGAATTTGCTAACCTTTTCTTTCCCTGGGATGTGCAGAGCTTAGAGCTGTGTTTGCTCCAACTTCTTAGCGCAGGCTCCAATGCTCAGGTCCTTTCTCATTAAAAAACACTAAGGTTTTGTTTTCTGAAAGATTGACTCTCAAGTGCCTTGAATGAAATAGGTTTTTAAAATATAATCCCAACCTGAGACTGCAAATGTGGTTGTTCAGCTGGTCACTCTCCCCATTTCAAGGCCCATTTGATACTTATAGCATCATTTACGAATGCTCCCCGGGGGTATTTGCTTGGGAAATGTTTAGGAAAGCAAACAATGATCATACCCCCACATTCTTGAAAGAAAATCAGACTGTGGAAGGTTAATATAATAAGGCCTTTTGCAAATGTCTGCTTCTTAATTTGGAATTTTGTGAATCATTTATTTTAGGATCAGAGGATGCCTGGTGATCGGTTTTAGGTACTGTTTTCGTAATAAAAAATATTTTTCTGTCCCTGGAATACTCAGTTCATTACAGATTTTTTTGCAAAGTGTCTTTTACTAAGTTTCCTTGCTGTAGTCCATTCTCCCTAGGTGAAAGAGTTGTATTTTGTGTGGCCAGTCTTACAACGTGCTGAGCACCCTTGACTCCTAATGGCTCCATTGGGAGCTGCGGGTAGTGGGAAAGGCTCAGCACCTTGCAGGATCAGACTGTTTGATGCTAATGGTAATCATCCTTAAAGGAGTAGGATCATAGAATCATATCATAGAATATCAGGGTTGGAAGGGACCTAAGAAGATCATCTAGTCCAGCCCCTTGCTCAAAGCAGGACCAATCCCCAATTTTTGGCCCAGATCCCTAAATGGCCCCCTCAAGGAGTGAATTCACAACCCTGGGTTTAGCAGGCCAATGCTCAAACCACTGAGCTATCCCTCCCCTGCAATCCCTCCTTGCGGAAGCTAAGGGACCTGGCCAACCTCAGTGCGGTACAGACCATGGGGAGAGGTTGCCAGGAGAGGTTCCTGTGGGAGAAGGGGTTCCTGTACCGAGAATGGGCTCCCTCAGGGGACATGGAGCCCTGGGAGATCTGTAGGTCTTGGAAAAATTTTTGAAGGAGAAAGTAGTTAAGGACATTTAAGTCAATGGTAATTGGGACAAAATACAACATGGTTTTACAAAAGGTAGATCATGCCAAACCAACCTGATCTCCTTCTTTGAGAAAGTAACAGATTTTTTAGACAAAGGAAACACAGTGGATCTAATTTACCTAGATTTCAGTAAGGCCATTTGATATGGTGCCACATGGGGAATTATTAGTTAAATTGGAAAAGATAGGGATCAATATGAAAATTGAAAGGTGGATAAGGAACTGGTTAAAGGGGAGACTACAGCGGGTCCTACTGAAAGGTGAACTGTCAGGCTGGAGGGAGGTTACCAGTGGAGTTCCTGAGGAATCAGTTTTGGGACCAATCTTATTTAATCTTTTTATTACTGACCTCAGCACAAAAAGTGGGAGTGTGCTAATAAAGTTTGTGGATGACACAAAGCTGGGAGGTATTGCCAATTCAGAGAAGGATCAGGATATCATACAGGAAGATCTGGATGACCTTGTAAACTGGAGTAATAGTAATCGGATGAAATTTAATAGTGAAAAGTGCAAGGTCATGCATTTAGCGATTAATAACAAGAATTTTAGTTATAAGCTGGGGACACATCAGTTGGAAGTAACGGAGGAGGAGAAGGACCTTGGAGTATTGGTTGACCACAGGATGACTATGAGCTGCCAATGTGATATGGCTGTGAAAAAAGCTAATGCGGTCTTGGGATGCATCAGGCGAGGTATTTCTAGGAGAGATAAGGAGGTGTTAGTACCATTATACAAGGCACTGGTGAGACCTCATCTGGAATACTGTGTGCAGTTCTGGTCTCCCATGTTTAAGAAGGATGAATTCAAACTGGAACAGGTACAGAGAAGGGCTACGAGGATGCTCCGAGGAATGGAAACCCTGCCTTATGAAAGGAGAGTCAAAGAGCTTGGCTTGTTTAGCCTAACCAAAAGAAGGCTGAGGGGAGATATGATTGATCTCTATAAATATATCAGAGGGATAAATACCAGGGAGGGAGAGGAATTATTTAAGCTCAGAACCAATGTGGACACAAGAACAAATGGATATAAACTGGCCATCAGGAAGTTTAGACTTGAAATTAGATGAAGGTTTCTAACCATCAGAGGAGTGAAGTTCTGGAACAGCCTTCCAAGGGAAGCAGTGGGGGCAAAAGAACTAGCTGGATTCAAGATTAAGCTTGATAAATTCATGGAGGAGATGGTATGATGGGATGTAAGTACAGTGAGATAACTATCCATTCTTGTTTCCTTCAAAGAATAAATCTACTCTTTCCTTTTCATTCCTATAAAGGAAGAAAAGGACCACCTATGATGAAGCAGGTTAACGTTTAATAGCCTCCTTAATCTGTGGATCGAGGCACAATGTTCAGGCATATATCATTTCAAGATATTGTATCCTGATATTAGTTACCTAAACAGCAGTGTGTTTTCACAGAGCCCAGCAGCTCCACAGTGGTCCAAGCGGGAGGGTGTTTGCTGAGATAAGCCACCCTAGTTACCTCTCGACTCCGAGCTAACAGGAAATGGAATTTCAAAAATTCCCGGGGCTTTTAAGGCGGAGGGGCAGATGGTTGTTTACCTGGCTGCAGAGAGGTGGAGTTCAAACTGCTGACCAGAGAAGTCAGGATGGGCATTGTGGAACACTTCCTAGAGGCCAACTAAAGTGATAAAAACAAGCGTGGTGTCTACACCGGCACTTTGTTGACAAATTTTTTGCGCAAAAAGCCTTATGTCTCTTCTTGGGGTAGTTTTATTTTGTTGCCAAAACAGGGCATTTTTGCCACCAAAAGTCGCATCGCAGTTTGTACGCATTCACTGTTTTGTCAACAAAAGCTGCCTTTTGTCAACAAACCTCTGTAGTGTAGACAAGGCCTTAGGCTATGTATACACTAGCACTTTTGTCGGTAAAACTTTTGTCGGTCAGGGATGTGAAAAAACACATGCCTGACAGACATAAGTTTCACCGACAAAGGTGCTGGTCTGGGCAGCACTCTGTCGGCAGGAGATGCTCTCCTGCTGACATAGCTACGGCTGCTCGTTGGGGCTGGCTTAATTATGCTGATGGGAGAGAGCGCTCCCATTGGCATAGAGCGGTTACATCGGAGACCTTACAGTGTCGCAGATGCAGTGGTGCAGCTGTGCCGCTGTAAGGTCTGTAGTGTAGACATCGCCTAAGCAAACATTTTTGTAGTTACAGAGCAGACATTTAAACATTCCCTTGTAACATGGGATACAGATGTTATAAGTAGGATTAAAACACGCAACATCATAGAATCATAGAAGATTAGGATTGGAAGAGACCTCAGGAGGTCATCTAGTCCAACCCCCTTCGCAACGCATCCTGCAAGCATTCCATAAAGTCTAAACACTAAAACACATTCTGATAACTCTTATATCTCTTTTAATATTACTAACACACAGTTCAGCCAGTCTGGTTTCCCGCTGTGCATTTGTCAGTGTTCAGTGAGGCCTAGGGCCACCTGGTCTGCCAGCGTCACACCTGTCTCTGCCTTGATTTGGCCAGACAGATGTAAAATGGAGATAACCACACTGACCTCCTCACAGTGGTGCCCTGAGAGTTAATTCATTCCTGGTAATATTATTTAAAGTACTCATATATAAAAAGGCTATAACTGATCATTTCACTTCTCCAAGTCAGGAAGAAGAATCATATGTTTCAATGTGTTTTTCAGCCTTATCCCATACATAAGGTTCATGCTGCTCCAGGAGAGAAGCTGTGGATAATGCAACCTCCTAGTTCAGAGACACTAAACTAAATTTATTGCTGGTATAATAGATACTTTGCAGTCCTTGTAGTTACACCACGGGTGCATTTGGTCTAATTGTTAATAGCTAGGTACTAATTAACATAGCATAAGCTTATCCTCTCACTGATATGGCTCTCCTCCATCCGTTAGCCGACCCAATCTACTCAAACATTCTATCATGTGGAAAATATTCCACCCAAGTTGTCGCTCTCTCTAAGGCCACTGTCCTATTCAGTCTTAAGCATGTGTTTAATTTGAAGCCAATGAGACTACTCACGTGCTTAAAGTTAAGTGTGTGCATACTTTTTTAAGGATCAGGGCCTTAATAATCAAAATATGACAAGATTTCCACCATTCTTAAATTGTGGATCCCATCTGGTACCATTTGATGGGACCCATAACCAGGCTAAGTTAAAGCTCTAGCTTCTTTACAAGGAAGCAACAACCAGCTAAAGATCAATAGCGTTTTTATTTATGTGGTTTGATTCAGCTGTCCTCCCAAGTAAATCAGAAGCACTGTATTTTCCCAGGCCTGCCTCAGAGTCATGTTTATTAGGTCAGAACGGATACAAAGTTCTGGAATAAATCTTTTTACTGCCACATGCAATAAACCGTTAATAGAGAAATGTATGTAACTGTTACTTCGTGGTGTCTGATCCACAGGGCACAGCACGTTTTGATGCTGTGTGATCAGTCAACCCTCCCACAGAAAAACCACTGGAGGGATTTGGGGGTGGGGAATCTCAGTGAGACACTCCTCATGATACTTTCCCCAAAGGGTGCTAAGAGTAAGTGTCAGTGACAAGTTTGCCTCATGCACCAGCCCACCCCACCCTGTGAAATAAGCAGGGGATCCTGATGGCAGAACCTGGGGATATGCAAAAGACCTATCCATGCAAAGGCCTCATACCTCTGCACCTACTCTGAGGCCCCTTGTGCCCCCTCTAGCTTCCTGGCAACATGGCTGCAAAGGAAAGCTGTGCTGTAGCTTGCTCTGGAAGTACCTATGAAAGTGTTCCCACTCCTGCCATGAACCCAGCCTCTCATCCCCTTCCTTCCTGCCCCCTTTCCAGCCCTGGATCCCCAAACCCACAAGCGCTCTCCACAAGGTCGAGGTCAGGAGTGGCCAACCTGTGGCTCCAGAGCCACATGCGGCTCTTCAGAAGTGAAGACGCGGCTCCTTGTCTAGGCACCGACTCCGGGCCTAGAGCTACAGGCGCCAACTTTCCAATGGGCCAGGGGGTGCTCACTGCTCAGCCCCTGGCTCTGACAGAGGCCCTGCCTTCACTCCTCCCCCTCCCCCACAGAGCCTCCTGCATGCCACAAAACAGCTGATCGGGAGGTGTGGGGAGGGAGGGAGGGAGAGGCGCTGATCAGCAGGGCAGCCGGTGGGCAGGAGGTGCTGGGAGCTGGGGTCGGGGGGGGTGATGCGGGGCTGCTGACGTATTACTGTGGCTCTTTGGCAATGTACATTGGTAAATTCTGGCTCCTTCTCAGGCTCAGGTTGGCCACCCCTGGTCTAGGTGAAGGGGGCTGTGTGTGTGGAGTGCCCCTTTGTTATTCAGACCTCCGGGGGCTGATTAGTCTCTGCCTCCTAAGTGCATTGGTTCCGTTCTTGGTGCTGTGGGTAACTCCAGATTATACCAACAAGAAACAGTATAAGTGCATTTCACCAAACTGAAGAACAAGGAATCTGACTCGAGAAATTTGTTTTAAGGCGATTGGTTGAGATTTTCAAAACCAGCTAAGGGATTTAGACACATAGACCCCATTGAAATAAATGGGGTTGTGTGTCCACATACTCTAGGCAGCTTTGAAAATTGCAACCATTATTTAGTAGTTTTGTTTATCAATTTATTTATTACAAATACATTTCTATTCACATGTACAGACCACTACAATAAGCCAGGCTATAAACACAACCAGACAATAGCAAGAGAAGCCTCTGTATGTGCCCCATTCCCCTGTGGGGTGAGGATCCCTGTAAGTAGCAGGCTTTCTGCCCTGTGCCATCCATATCTCATCCATATCTCAGCCCCTGTGCAACATACCCATGCTGTAAAGGGGTTGGCTTCTTGGAAGAACTCCCCAAATTCTGCCTGTCCACTTGCATGGCTGCCAAGGGGGTGCTCTGAAGCCACAGACAAGGAAACTGAATTTGCCTTAAGCTTTTCCTGTGGCGGATGATTACAGGAAAGAATATCTTTCAGAATGCAAGTGCATTTAGTTGAGATTAGATCTGGTCAGGAATTTTTCGCTCAAATGTTTTTTTGATGAAAAATGTGGTTTCCGCAAAATAGAAATTTTCTGCAGGAAGATTTTGATTTTGTCTAGCATTTTTGATTTTCTGCTGGTATTTTTGTCCAAAGCCTTCAGAATTTGGCCCTAGGACAGCAGTGACTTGATCCTTAAATGGATGAGGAGTCAATAGATTTGTTGGAAGAGATGGTGATGTGGCTGTATTTCTTTTTATATATGACCTAAAACAAGCTTGGGAGCATGATTTACATTGTTCTTAAGGAGACAATGAATGAATCAGCCTTTTAAACTTCACTACCAGACTGTTGGCATGCCTTGAAACATCCATATCCTTAGATTTTGAATCATGCACTGAATAATTGCCTTTTTACTGAGTGCTTTTGTTTAGTTCCATGTACAATGTTGGTACCTCCATTACGTGTAGCAAGGGAATCTGAAAAAACAACAAGGAGTCCGGTGGCACCTTAAAGACTAACAGGTTTATTTGAGCATAAGCTTTCGTGGGTAAAAACCTCTCTTCTTCAGATGCATGGAATGTGAGTCTTCTGCACCGGGGATGTCTATATGGTGGGGAGGAGGAAAGGTGGAGCATGAAATCCCCCACCTTGTATTTTCAGCAGACAGCGCTGTAGTCCTGTTTGGTTTCTGAACATATTGGGCCAGAATGTCAAAATAACTCCATTATTTACTCAGATTCACACCACCTGATGGCTCTGGCTGTTTATCATCAATTAAGTCTTCTGCAGCTTGTTCAGTGAATTTTTAGCATATATGTTGGGGTTTATGAATCCTCCATCTCCACAAGGGTATGTTCCAATTCCAGGAGGCATATCTGAATAAGCTTTTGTAGGTTTCTTTCACAGGAGGACAAAATATTGAACTTCGGTCAATAGCTATCCTGGCAAAGGAAGATGAATTGTGAATGTGTAGGGCCTTTTGTGTTCTCATTTTTTATGTGTGATTTTTCTGGTCACTGTCTGATTATACATCATGTGGGGGAAGAACACCATATATCATTTTCTTGTGCATTATTTTTGCATTCTACCTGTTTAATTCCTCTAAGCAGCACAATTTTGCTAGGTTTCTTGGTGTTGATAGTTTTTACTCTAGTCATGAGGTGACAGCCATTCTGTAAGCCACTGCCTACATTTTGACATCTGGGTGGCTGAAGGGTATATACAGCCCTACTAGAAAGGTCATTTGCCTTCCTTTAAAAGTCCATATAACTTTAATTTTAGCTTTTTGGTAAAGTTTGTTCAGCTGTGAGAGGTCTTTAAAATAGTTGATCGTCAAGATCATGTGGGTTTCATGCACCCAATTTGCCTCGACTGAGATTTTTTTGTGTTATGAATTGTCCAAAGAGTTGAATACACTGTTACCTACATGTTATATCAATGATGCTAGTGAACACATTTGTGTATAATCTCTATCTCTATAGGAAGGGAATGTTATCTTTTATTTAGAACATGGGAGTGGGTGCCAGATCTCTTCAGTTATGTTCCTAGTGCTGCCTCACTGGACCAGATTCTCTGGCCTTCTCCACTCCTTTTGCATTGCCCTTAGCTCCTATGCTGGGGATACCCTAGCAAGGCCTTCCACTGCACAACCCCACTGCAGGGGTGTGCGAATGAGCCGGCTACCTCCTGAGTGCCAGCTCACGGCCTAAGGTTGCTCTGCAGGCAGCCTGCCTGTGTTTCCCCCTTCCAAGTGCTTCTTAAATAAATTCCACACCGGCATTTTTTTGTCCAACAGTGCCCGCTCTTCCAAGGTCTAATGTATTGACATAAGACACAATACAAAACTCACTACTAGGGCTTCTCTTCTCCCTGAGTCTGCTCTCCACAGCTTTTCCCTGCCTTGGCAGGCCTCTCTCAGCCCTGTCTGGCTGGAGTCTTTTTCTACTCCCATGGAGTTTGTTCTCCCTGGCCCCCAAACTCTTCAGACCTCTGGCTTCCAGGACCAAACCCTTCTCCCGGTCTAGGGTATTTGGCAAAAGCCTCCTGCTCACTGCAGCTCTTCTGACAGCAGCCTCTGCCACAGCTTCTTCTCATTGTCTCTCCTTGAGTGTCCCCCCTCTCTCTACAACAGGGGTTCTCAAACTGGGGGTTGGGCCCCCTTTGGGGGTCACGAGGTTATTACATGGGGGGTCGCGAGTTGCTTGAGGCAACCCCCGCTTTGCCTCTAGCATTAATAATGGTGTTAAATATATAAAAAAGTGTTTTTAATTTATAAGGGGGATCACATTCAGAGGCTTGCTATGTGAAAGAGGTCACCAGTACAGACGTTTGAGAACCACTGCTCTACAGCTTCCTGCTGGTCTTAGAGTGGAATCACCCGATCCCAGCTCAGAAGTACCTACTTAGTAACAAGGGCTGGCTGGCCCCAGCCCCCTTGCCCTTAAAGGCGGCTTGTTTGTGCAGGGAAGAGTGGTTCTTCAGCTGCTCCCCTCTTCCAGTCCTCCCATTGTGGATGATTCACCAAAGAGAGGAGCAAAGTTAAGTAGCAAAGAAAGGAGCTGAGCAGCTACTTTACAACATAGGATTATCCTGCTTGAGAGAAGTAAAAATACAGGGTTAGTTTTAAAAGTGCCTGATTCCCCAATCACAGACTGAATTTAAACTCCAGCCACCTCCACTCAGAAATTATCTTGATGGGAGTCATATAAGTACCCAGGTGTACAGAAAGAAAACTGTCTTTCTCAGACCCACGTTTAATATCACAGGTCCCCTGAAATGAACTTAATAGTGCTGATGGAAACGTTATGATGTGCACATTTAAAATCTGCCTAAACTATCAAAAAGTGCAAAGATCCCATGAAGATGATGCAAGGCATGTACAGATCCATTGTCTAATGTTTAAGGCAAGGAATGTGCCTGGCAAAGGACATTCTTCCATATATGATCATTGCATCCCAACATCGTGCATGTGAGAGCTTTGCAGTTTTGCCAGAATGAGTGGTAGTTATTGCTTTGTATGAAAAGATAAATAACATGTTAAGACCAAAAAAAAAAGTTGACCCTGGACTTTAATCTAATGTTGTCAAATCCTTCTTCGCAGATTCCTGTTATGGGAGGAGCCTTCATGGACTCACCCAATGAGGACTTTGGTACAGAATACTCCTTGTTTAATTCATCGGCCAATGTCCATGCAGCTGCTTCAATGCAGAACCAGCCAGAAGAGACATCCCGCTCCTCAAACGATGCCATATTGTTATGGATTGCAATCATAGCAACAATTGGAAACATTGTGGTTGTGGGAGTGGTGTATGCCTTCACATTCTAAGAAGACCGGAGACTGGAATACTGCAGGAGTGGATGGCTACAAGTGTGTTTGTTGTGCGTGTTTGTGTATATATACATGTATAGCTATATAAATATATATAGATAGACACATTTTGTTAATTATAAGCTGCGACAGTACTAGAAATGAAGTGCAAGTTATTAAACTTGAACTTCAGTAGCAAAGTTTGGATGCATTGGCAAATTTTGTGGTGGTGAAAGCTTTAATCAAGAACAGCCAATACATGTCATATATAAATTTGATGTGAAAGGCCAATGTTGATATGCGAAACACAAAATGAAAGCGGGTTTTATGTAAAAAATGCTTATTTCCTATTGGTTGGATTTTCTAGTAGCTCTTCTGTTTTTGTTTGTTCCTTTTGTTGAGTTTTTAATCTGCTTTTGGGATTGGTATTTCTATCACAACATTATATGAAAAATGCTCTGTATCTTATTCTCCATGGAAATCTAGTTATCTAGATGTCCAGATGCACTGGATGGTGGGCATTGGCTCAATTGTAATTAACGGATTTTCAGGATTCTTGTGTGTTGAACTAAAATACACATGATCAGTTGGCTATGTTTAAAGTGTAGATATTATTAATCTTAAAGCAGTGGGCATGCAGGTGGATGCATGGCTGCTTTAACTAGGGCTCTCATTCTAAAGACAGTGAGCAGAGATGATATTCTGAGTGTTAATACTGAATCTGCTTGATATTTCTAGAACCTGTACTCCAGAGGATGAAGTGCTGGCAAGTGAGTTTTAAATGGGAGGGACAGAAGCTCCAATTTCCATCAGACTATTGACAGCCAGAAATGATAATGATTATAGTTCATTGGATTGACCCCTTCTAGAAAATAAAGACTGTGGATCTTTTGGGTTCATTATGCTGAAATCCAAATTTCCCATAAAAGCCATGTGGTCAAATTAGCTTTATTTATGAATGAAAGAAATTACTTAAAGTGCAGTAATTCTGCAGCCTAATTCACTGCCAATGATTCATCTATGGGGATAAATGAATCACAAGGTTTACCAGATAGCCCTACAGTGCACATACATAACCTCCCACGGTGAATTGGGTACATGAGTTACATACAGTGGTGGGTTTCAGAGTAACAGCCGTGTTAGTAACAGCCGTGTTAGTCTGTATTTGCAAAAAGAAAAGGAGTACTAGTGGCACTTTAGAGACTATGAAGTGAGCTGTAGCTCACGAAAGCTTATGCTCAAATAAATTGGTTAGTCTCTAAGGTGCCACAAATACTCCTTTTCTTTATACAGTGGTGGGATATACGGAGCACTGGAGGGCAGTAGCTTAAGGGAAGTTGCTGATAGACCTTGACAAATGTTTACATTTAGGCACTAATATGTTTCTATGGTCGGATAATGAGGGGGGAAATGTAAAATCAATTGTGCTAGCAATTTTATACAGATATTTGTATTCAGTGTTCTATTAATGGGTAATGTCTTTGTTGTATTAATCTTGTGAGCAATGATTTTTAAGGGCTGTATCCATCTAAAATAATCTGCAGCCTTCCTTGCCAAAGGAAGGGTGTGTGTATATATATAGGTGATGGATGTGAGCATAGAGAAATGGCAGCAGATAAATACTTTACACAAAACCTCTGTGTATTGGACAGTTCTCCCTCTACTCTTGTCCCCTACAGCTGTTACCCTGATTCCAGAAGGCCCTGTCTGCAGGCATGGTGGATATTTTTGACACTTCTCTGTCACTCCGCTCAAGGCTGGAGTAAGAGCTGGTAAACGTATGGACAGGTTTTGCTTTTATTTTTCTCTCTAAACCATTTTTCCTGCAGGGTTGGTGGATAGTCACTCAATCCAGAGCAATATGTCCTAAATGAGCATTTCAGCTTTTGCATTTATTTATTGTTAGTCAAAGTATTGGCCTGTAAAGCTGCCCTAGTTCTTTTGCAGCTGGCTCACTGTCAATCAACTGCAAAGATCCTTGATCCATGAAATCACAGGAGAGGATTCCCAAGGCCCTTTTCTAGGGGCCATACCGTACTCTATATGGCTACCACTTCAGGAGGAAGATGCAGTACCACTCCACACCACTGAACCTCTGGAACCTGACTCCTGGTTAGACTATATGGATGATCAGTCACGGAGTATCTGTGACAGACACCTGTGAAGCTGGTATTTTAGATGATTGGCATCCTACAATGTCTACTCTCTCCTTTATAGACAGAGGATTTAGCAGGGGGAACATCTATTAATGCTCATGTGAATTACATACATAAATTCCCTACATTCTCGTAAGAGAATAAGCCATTAAGTGCCAAATCCTGTAGCCCAAGAAAGGCCCTGAATGCAGTGAAAATTAGTGTGGCAGGGTGCAGAAGGGCCTCTAAAGTAGACTCAAAGAGGAGACATTTGAGGGTAGGATGAGTTATGTCAGCCGTGCATTTGTAGTCCCCTCCCCGCCCCCATGTACATGTGTATGTAGTGGAAGAGCACAGCCCTCCATGGAGCAGCCTGGTGAAGGAGACTTCAACCTCCCACCCCACCACCAATAGCAACTGTCAAATGAAGTCCTTAGTGCAAGGCCGATCTAATCAGGCTGTGGGCAGGGGAAAAGATTTGGTCCTAAGTGTGTGTGTGGGCCTCCTGGGCTTTCCGTTTTAACACACTAATATATGGTAGAACAGTTTAATTCCATGCCCTCAGCTATATCAGGTGTGTCACTAGCATCATAATTGCATCATTAGTAATTAATAGGATTTTTTGGTGCCTCAATAAGGCTCTGCAGTGATGCTACCTCATGCAGTAAAACTATTCTTGCATGGTTGATAGTAAAGCATTTTCACCCTGATTAAAACCAGTTAGACAATATTGTATTTACCCAATGGGAATCTTTTGCTGCTCAGTGAATTTGCCAGTAGAATGCTTTGCCTAAACTTTTAATTTTAATCTAAATGCAATTAGCAAAGTTTATCTTTAATCTCCCAAAGTATTGGACCAAATTGAAAAGGTACAGTCAACCATGAAAAAAAAATACTTGAGAATGAGTTGTTTTAAAATGAGAGACACTGTCATGTTGTCTTATGCAAAGAGGTGCCTTACTTTCATATGAAGTCAACAGGAATTGCAGAAAAGATTCGAACGAACCAGTTCTCCCCCTGTCCTCTTCATATATATTTTTCATCATCAGAGTTGACTTGCCAGGAAGGGCCTGATGTAACTTAATGTAACTGATTTAAGAGGGTGACATATAAAGTAGGGTATCTAAGGAAAATATTTGCTCTTGCCGCATCTCAGACTTGAAAGATTGTAAATGTGTAGTTAGCACTGTGAATTCAGGAGATTTCCACAAAATAAAGGCAGGTGCTATGGGAACTTTATGATTAAAAAATAGCCTTCTCTAGGGATATATTTGGACTGTTGAATGAAAAGTCTGGGCAGTGTGTTGTCAAGCATATTAGGGATGGGCTTGTACTCAGGCTGAATCCCATCAAACTATGCAGATATGCAGCTCCAGAACCAGACGTTAGCTATCTAGGTATTTATAACAGGATCTCAATGTGGTAGCTGAGCCTAAGATCCAGATACGGACTGGAACTTCACCGCTTGGCCCTCTCTTGGTATTGGGCCAAACCAGAACATGGAATCCAAATACCTCCACATATTGGGGAATTTCAGATTTGGATCCAATTCTGCATCTAAACGTTGTAAAATGGACCCAACTCCCAATCCTGACTGGTGAAAGAAGCAGTTCTGGGAGAATAAGTAGGGCCAAAGTAGATGCTTTTGCATCAGGAACTCTGTTAGACAGGATCCACATTATATACCTTTAACTGCATTTTAGTGCTCTTCTTAAGCAGGTGTATGCAATGCCCTGACCTGTTCCAGCTAGCACTTACTGCTGACTGCACCATAGTTACTAGTCACCTGTGGACTGTGTAACAGACCTCACCCTCTTTGGGATGTAGTATGAGCTTCAGCATGTCAATCAGGAATTTCTACTTGTGCATTTGTGTGGGCTGGGGAACCATTCTACGTGGCTATTTGGCAGGGGAGGAGAAGCCCCTCCGCAATTCTCCCTAGGCCCCCTTGCACACCAAGGCAGGAGTCAGCTCAAGGATTAGTTCTAATCAGTATTAAAATAGAGGCACGTAACACAAACAAATGACAATGAGATACTCAGTGACACGCAGAGAGTCTTCATAGTTGTATTAGGCCTTTGTAGTGGAGAAGGCAGAACACCTTATAAATCTAGCATACGACCTCTAGCTGTATAAATGCCACACCTTGCACATGCATGTAGTAACAATATCTGTCTTGTTCAAGGTTGTAAATGTACCTCAGCTTGGGAGGAGCAAGGAAATGGACTGGACGATCTTCCGTAACTTCTACTGGCTCTCAACCTTTCCAGACTACTGTACCCTTTTTAGAAGTCTGATTTGTCTTGAGTACCCACAAGTTGCACCTCACTTAAAAACTACTTGCTTACAAAATCAGAGATAAAAATACAGAAGTGTCACAGCACACAGTTACTGAAAAAATGGCTTACTTTCTTATTTTTACCATATAATTATAAAATAAATCAATTGAAATATAAATATTGTAGTTACATTTCAGTGTATAATGTATAGAGCAGTATAAACAAGTCATTGTATGAAATTGTAGTTTGTAGTGACTTCGCTAGTGCTTTTTTGTACCTGTTATAAAACTAGGCAAATATCTAGATGAGGTGATATACACTGTATTAGACCTCTACGTACCCCTGGTTGAGAATCACTGTTTGAGGGCTCTATGCTCATGTATCTCACTATTTTAAGAATGATTTGACCATGAGCAGCCACCATCCCAACTGAGCTGCCCTGTTGGCATTTTAGCAAAGAGACAAAGGATTGAACAGGTATGGAGACTGCTGGTTCCTCCAGGTCAGGAAGAAGGCATGTTAGAAGGGAGAGGTGAGGGGGGAAGCTTTCAGAGCTGCCCCTGCTGTCCTTGTTCTCTTTGGCCTCCATCGCTATTAATCCAGTACATGTCCCCAGCACTAACATTCCTTTACAACAAAATGAGAGAGGTGGAAAACATGCCTGTTTCCCTGCAAATGTGGTTTGAAATCCATCATTTCCCTTTGTTAACAAACTGACAACAAGCAAAATGGGGGAAAGAGATGGCTCGTGTGTTGCAAGCAATTTAGATCACCATTTAACAGGGCTCAGTCCTGCAAGCTGCAGCACGCTGTTGTCAGGCGCTGAGCCCCCTCAACTCTCCCCAACTTCAGTGAGAGCTAGGGACACTCAGCATCTTTCAGGAGTGCTCAGCACCATTCAAGAATGAGATGAGAGAGGAGACAAGCTAGACAAATATCTGCTTCAGATACGCCCATATCAAGCCAACTGGAAACTTTTCTACTGTGGGTGAGTCCAATCCAAATACAGCCACAGTCTTTGTTCAGTGAGCCACTATATCTTTTCTCTATTATTAACAGCCTCCTGTTTAATATCCTGCCATTATTCAATTCTTAATATCCTCTTTGCATTGTCCTGCAGGAAGCTAGTAACTATTAATTTAACACAGCTCCACTTTTTACACCATGTCCCAGCAAGTATAATTTTACTGAGTTTCCTGTGGCTAATCACAGAAATAGATCTGGAAAATGACATTTTGTTAAAAAAATATAATTTTTGTTAATAAAAAGAATTGGCCAAAATCAAACCCCCAGGTAGAAACACTTCTGAGCTTTGGGGTTTTGATATCTGGAACTGAATTTCATCTCACTAATGCTAGGGAAGATAAAGGGCATCCCGTGTTTCCCCTAGTTGTATAAAGTCCCATGCAGAATTCAGAGCTCTGTTAACTAGCATTCTGTTCCTGTGCTCCCAATTCATTTACTCTGATCTCTGTTCACACAAGAGCTGGACATCCCAGGGGGACATCGTGTACAGCTGCTCCTCCCTATTTCTGTTGTTGAGACTCCTGAGGGAAGCACTTATATTTACCCTGTTGCTGGCACTAGCAACTGTGGCCAGGGATCAAGACCTAGCTATGTGTACCTTACTTAATCACCACAGGAAAAGCATAGGAGAATTTATGCTGGGCATGGAAGATGAGGGGTTGTCCCTCCTTAGGCCCAGCCTTAGGCACGTCCTACACAGGTTGGAGCATCCTGGTGCCTGCTTTAAACCATGCCAGCTTTCATGGTCCCCTAGCTGGGCATTGCTGGAGTACACTGAGCTCCTCATGCCCACCTCTCTCATCCCTCCCTACCTCCTACATAGCCTCTGCACCAAAGGCTGTGGAGTGAGATAGTGTAAGAAGCAACCATTCTGTGTTGACTGAGGACTCCCACACACATCAGGAATCCCCAGCAGCTGTGCTCTCTTTGTGCTGCCTGAAAGTCACAAAGCGGGTAGAGTGAGGCCAAGAATCTACCTTTCCATATCAAAAGTGATACGCGCCTTCGCAGAATGAAGTGAGTGACATTTTTATATGGTCCCAGTCTATTCCAGAGTATTTAGGCTTGGCCTGTGACAACAGGTAGGTTATTTTGAGGGTGCCAATTATCCTAGTCAATTTTGTGACAGGTTGTGTGTGTCTGTCATGTCTGCATTGGCTGAAAGAAGCCAAAACAAACCTGACGGGCTTACACAATAGACCAGCGATTTGACAAGCACGATTGACCTCTGTCAGAACTAACCCACAAGCTATGGTATTTGAGGCCTATCTATTACATCAGAGCTGCTTGCTGCTGAATATTCAGTGGAAGGGGAGAAAACATTTATTTCTGAATGGCTTGGCATTTAGGCCCCTTTAAGCTGATGTTTTTTCCTCTTTTGTTAATTCTTTTTCTCCTGATCTTGTTATTGCAGTCACTCATTTTGGGAACTATCATAACACTTAGCCAGGAAGACTCCCCTAAATTATAAAATCTGCTTGTAACAGAAAAGCCTTTGAGCACACTAAGTCTCCGTAGCATATTGCAGGGTCCAGCCCCAAAGACAGGTTCACCTTGAAGTTCATGGACATGTTCAAGATGTTGTTGCCAAGGCAACTAGCCCTTTAACATGAGCACAACCTTGTTTGCTCATCATCTGGAAGGCTTAGCAAAGTCAGAAAATCCCAAAAGGCCTTCTTTGTTAGATCTGTCCTGTACTTCCTATGCAAGGTGGTGTGGCTGGCGTGGTGCGGGGGTGGAAGTCTTCAGGTACAGAAACGGCAAAAAAGGCCTCCAATTTTGGCAAAATGTTTGAGGAAAGATTTATTATGTAAAGCCCTATGATGTCTATAAAGGGATATGAACAACAATAGAAAATTATATAACAGACAGATCTCATCCATAAATAGTTAATGAAGAAGCATTATTTGCATAATGCTAACACCACCAGCTGTTATATAGAACTTGACAGTGGTAGCTCTCAAAATGCTTTATAAGGGAGGTCAGAATCCTTTTTCTCATTTTACAGAGGAAGTATAACTAAGTCTCTGAGAGCTGAAACATTTTGCCCAACATCATCCAGCAGACCAGGGGAAGAGCCAGGGCTAGAACTGAGGTCTCACAATTCCCTGTCAAGGGCACAGTCCTTTAGGCAATACTGTCTCCCTTGACTGTTTTATTTCAAATGCACCTTCCTCTAAAGTATCTGGCTATAGCAAATCAAACACAACATGACACAATTCCTTTATTTTGTTATCTTCCCCCATTGGCATTTTTTGAAAATCTCCCTTTGGGGCACATGAGTTAATTCCCAATCAGCCCATCCAGTTGATTGGGAACCAGAAATAGTCTTCATCCCTTCTCTCAATTTTGCAGACCTTCCAAATACTGCTCGAGAAAGTCCAGGGAAGCAAGAGCATCTTCCCTTCCCATAGGTAAGTGTTTGTTACCAAGGGCCATACAAAACAACCCAATATTTCCACAAGCCAGACAATACATTGGGGGCCTCTGAGTCATGGCACCACTATGCTGCGACTCCCTTTGAGACCTCTTTCCACTCAGCTTCCCAAGAACTTAGTTCAACTCCAAACTTTGTCACTCAGGTATCTGTATTTGGCACAGCAACACTATGCTGAGTTGATCAGACTCAAACGTCAGGGGTGGATGCAGGGTACATCACTGATCTAAAGTTACACAGAAAACCCTTTCCCTTTTTATACATTTACACTTCTCACTGCATTTACTATACATTGCATCGTGCATATTTATATTGGCTTGGTTACAGTGTAGGAACCATCCCTGGACAGCATGCGCTGTTCATGCCTTGTCCATGCTCAGCCTACTCTTTACCGCATCTTCACATTCCTGACTTATCTTGTCCATTGTTATCTTGTTCATGGTAAATGATTCCATGGGCGTTCCCCCTGTTATCTGAGCTAGCTCAGACATTCTCTTTTAGCCTACTGACCCATTTATTTATCATCGTTACCACAAATATTTCATCTTCAGTCTGCTAATCAATTTCCCTCTCTAATCTTGTCTTCCAAGAAATGAGGTTTCCCCCATATTTAATTACTTATGTCAAGCCAGGCTTACATTCCTACCTCTTCCCATTTATAGCATCTACGCTCATCAATATTTGTGCAGCTTAAACATGCCTGCTGCCTGAGTCAATAGAAGCTCAGCCTTTACCAGCAGGCTGGCACCCACAAGTGCAAGCTCCTACCTAGCCAGCTTTTTAGTAACCAGCCTCCTTTGAACCTGGCTCTGTGGATGAGGGGAAAGCAGTGGACGTGTTATTCCTTGACTTTAGCAAAGCTTTTGATACGGTCTCCCACAGTATTCTTGCCAGCAAGTTAAAGAAATATGGGCTGGATTAATGGACTATAAAGTGGATAGAAAGCTGGTTAGATCGTCGGGCTCAACGGATAGTGATCAATGGCTCCATGTCTAGTTAGCAACTGGTATCAAGCAGAGTGCTCCAAGGGTTGGTCCTGGGGCCGGTTTTGTTCAATATGTTTATTAATGATTTGGAGGATGGCATGGACTGCACCCTCAGCAAGTTTGCAGATGACACTAAACTGGGAGGAATGGTAGATACGCTGCAGGGTAGGTGTAGGATACAGGGGGCCCTAGACAAATTAGAGGATTGGGCCAAAAGAAATCTAATGAGGTTGTCCTGCACTTAGTATGGAAGAATCCCATGCACCGCTACAGACTAGGGACCGAATGATTAGGCAGCAGTTCTGCAGAAAAGAACTTAGGGGTTACAGTGGACGAGAAGCTGGATATGAGTCAACAATGTGCCCTTGTTGCCAAGAAGGCTAATGGCATTTTGGGCTGTATAAGTAGGGGCATTGCCCGCAGATCGAGGGACATGATCGTTCCCCTCTATTCGACATTGGTGAGGCCTCATCTGGAGTACTGTGTCCAGTTTTGGGCCCCACTCTACAAGAAGGATGTTGAAAAATTGGAAAGAGTCCAGCAGAGGGCAACAAAAATGATTAGGGGACTGGAACACATGACTTATGCGGAGAAGGTGAGGGAACTGGGATTGTTTAGTCCGCGGAAGAGAAGAATGAGGGGGGATTTGATAGCTGCTTTCAACTACCTGAAAGGGGGTTCCAAAGAGGATGGATCTAGACTGTTCTCAGTGGTAGCAAATGATAGAACAAGGAGTAGTGGTCTCAAGTTGCAGTGGAGGACGTCTAGATTGGATATGAGGAAAGACTATTTCACTAGGAGGGTGGAGAAGCACTGGAATGGGTTACCTAGGGAGGTGGTGGAATCTCCTTCCTTTGAGGTTTTTAAGGTCAGGCTTGACAAAGCCCTGGCTGGGATGATTTAATTGGGGATTGGTTCTGCTTTGAGCAAGGGGTTGGACTAGATGACTTCCTGAGGTCCCTTCCAACCCTGATATTCTACGATTCTATGAAACCCAGTCCTCATGTAATTCTGCAACTGGAACTAGGGTATTATGATTAGTAATAGAAAATGCGGGGGGGAGGGAGAGAAGGATGCTGATGGTGTAGCACTAAGGGCAGCATCCCAGAAAGTGGAAAAATCTTATGCATACCCACATTGTTGTTGTTATTATTTGTTTGTTTCTGGTAGCATTAACAATGTGCTAGGCACTGTACATACACAAAATCTTATGCATACCCACATTGTTGTTGTTATTATTTGTTTGTTGCTGGTAGCATTAACAATGTGCTAGGCACTGTACATACACAAAAGAAGACAGCCACTGATTCAAAGAGCTTCCCATCAAGCAATTCAGTTTAAAGGGTTCTGAGGATAAAATTCCTGATGAAGGAAGAGTTTGTCTAAGAATAATGCGAATAATGATGTCAATGTCTAAACTCCCATTGGCATCAGTGGGGCCAGAATTTTACCCAATGTGAAATCATACTCCTCAGTGTATCTGTGGTCAGAGCAGGTGTTTGGAGCTCACATGTCAGGGTATTTGTGGCCCATCTTATCTCCAATAAGTACCAGAACTCTAGCAGCCAGAACTAAATGTTTTTGGATGTTGAATACTGATCAATATAATACTGTTGAATATTGACCAATATCATATTGCATTTAAATATTCTAGCAAGCCCTGGAAATGCAAATTTTCACAGCTAATGTAATGTTGGACTTATACAGTAATTTGCTTATATTAAATTGTGTATCGCAATTTTTTCTTTACATGGAGAGAACCCTTTCTGTTAAGGGTTGAGGTAATATTCTGTATCCAACAAACAATCCAATCTGGCTCCAATGGAGCAGGAGAATCCAGAGCCCCAGGAATACGGAGACTTTCTTCCAAAGCCTAATACACTGTCATCTTGACTTTTTTTTCCAGGTGTCTGGCAAAGTGATATTTTAAAAAATATTATAGGAAACCTATTGAATAGACTGTTCATACTTTATCATGTTTCATTGTGCTGTAATCAGCGTGGGTAGCACAAATAGATCAGACAGATTCTATGGGACCCTTTTCCATAATAGAGCCAGAGATGGAGTACTGACCTTACACCAGTATACGGCATTATGATAAAACCATCATCGTGGATTTAAACTGCACCAGGCACTCAAATCCAATGAAACAATCATGTCAGTCTCTTTGGGTGACTTTTCAATACACAATCTTTTTGTGATGTAGTGAAATAAGACATGTCATCATTTGGTATGTGGACCTGTCCCTAAATATTTTCCTATGGTTCCATTTTACAGTGTGTTTAATTTTGCCTCTTCCAAAAATAATGATGGGCCAGTTTTGATACAGATATTGCTATCTATTAACTCTTTTCCTCTTGGCTGTTCTTCAGGTTGACATGGGGGCAGGATTGAGACCAGCAAAGGCTAACGTATCATTCAGTTAAAGAAAAATAACCTGAATTGAAATACTTCTGGAGTCCTGTTATTATAATTTATTTTTTGTATTCGTGTTGTGCCTCAGAGTCCTAGTCATAAAACAGGCCCTCGTGCTAGAAGTTCTGCAAACACAGAACAAAAAGATCATTCCTGACCTTAGCGGCTCCTAAGCCACAGATATTTAAAACTCTGGGATCTCTTTTGCCCTCAGGTATTCATTGAAGCAAATGTATGAACATTCCTAAAGGCCATCCACCTGCTTCAACACGTGGGGGAACATCATGGGTCCAGAAGCGAAGTGGGACAGCCCCAGCAGCAAGGGAGGGAGACACTCACAAAGGGATAGCTAGTAGCTCCTCCAGCACCTCGGAGTCTCTGGTGCCCTTTGGGGGAGTAGGGCATTGATTGGGCCATTCAGAGATGTAACCTGGAGCCTGGTCCATGTGGACCCTTTTTCAATTCCATTCCAGCAAATGATATGTGATCATTCCTAAATCAACTTCTGACCAAACACCATGGATGTGGGAACTTGCTTGGAACTTTTCTGACAGAACTGAAAAAAAGTTTAATAGCGAGGCAGTGAAAGAACCCTTCAAGGCACCTTCAAACACAAACTGATCCTGCTGCCACTGGAATCAGTGGAAGCAGACAGCTAAACTATGTGCGTAATTTTACTCACACAAGTAGTCTCTTTGATGTCAATGGGATTATTCATATGAGTAAAATTAAACTGTTTGCAGGATCAAAGCCTAAAATTCATACTGGGTTATTAGGTTCCTCCCTTCACAAGAATGCCTACAGCCCCAATGCTGCAAGCTGGTCCATGCAGACAGAACCTTTCCCTCTTGTGAGCCCCCATTGGCTTGACTAAAGTTCCTTGCTGATAAAATGGGTCTGCCTGTACAGAATAGCTTGCAGGACTGGAGCCTTAAATCTCTTTTATATCTCTAAAATCTTTGTTATTTAAAAAGAAATCAGATCAATGTATTTTTAAATGAATGGGTAATAGAAAATCTGAGAATTTTGATAGGTGGGGCAGAGGGGTGTATAATATAGCAAATTTGTAACTTGCGTTCTCCTTCCATTTCTGCTTGCTTGTGGAGTGTCTGAACTTAATCACGTGAAGCCTTGCTTCCATTCTGAAGTTGACAAGCCCTTAACTGGGTGCAAAATCTCAATAGAGTTTGTAGGTGATGTAAATTGGTCAAAGAGATAGCTTTGTTACCTAGCTTGCAGTGTATTTCTTTTTTTCAATTTTGGTTAGCTTTTCATTTCAATTACCACTTGCAGAATTTTTGCAAAAATTCAGACTAATTCCACTGATGTTGTCCAAGCTTCACCCAAACTCTTGTTGTTTTAGGAAGCTAAACCTTCCTTTTAATCCTATTTAAGGCACAGGCTTTCTCAAGAGTCCTTTGGTATTGGTACCATTTTTATTAAGTATCTTTCACAATATAATGTTCATGTTCTTTCTCTCTGCTACTTCTTTCTCTGCTTAGTTTGCTTTGAAGGGGCTTCACTGTTCTGTTTTATATTGTATGGGTTGGTTTACAGAAACTTTATTCTTGTAATGAATTGTTCTTGAAATGTGGATTTATCTGTACAGATACAAAATTTGAAAAGTGTTCTGTGTCTAATTGGATTTTTCATAATTTATTGTGATCCTTACTGGTATAGTAAACAGAAAAATGTTCTTTTAAACTTCTGCTACATTCACTTCCTAGTTACTTAACTGGCTTCACTATGTATTTACTTATTACTACTTGTTTACTCTTTTTACTATAATGAGAATAACAACATTTGTTAATCTAAGATTAAATTTGTGCTTTTTCTTGATAAAGTTCTTGAAATTGACCACAACAGGATGATTTTTATTTCATTCTCTCAGTTAACTTGAAAGGAATTGGATTATAATTAAAGTTGAGTATATCAGTATATTAATAATCACCTATAATTTACAGATCTCCATTATTTGTTAACCTCTGAGAATTTATTAAAAATAAAATAACATAATTTAAAATAAACGCGCCACTCATCTGTTACACCAGATACCAAGAACAAAGGCTGTAGATCGATACAGATAACAGATTAGAGTGACCAGACGTCCTGATATATCAGGGCCATCCTGATATTAGGGGCTTTGTCTTATATAGGCAACTATATCCCCCTCCCCGAAAAAAAAAGTATACCAATTTTTCACACTTGCTATCCGGTCACCCTATAACAGGTATACACACTTATATCCCCACCCAACAACTCAGCTAGATGATCATTCCCTCCCGCTGTCTGGAAGGTTGGTTAGCCTTATCCACCAACCCTATGTTCACTGTAACAGGAATCCTGCTTGCAACCATTAAAATCCATTCTGCAGTATCACGGCTCGGATATGCTCCTCCTGCAATGCTGTTACCACTTCTCAAGGTCTTTTGCCTCACTATAGATATTGCAATTTTGAGGACTACGTAATCTGGTGATGCACTCTTGGGTCTCTTATCCCAGGCATGAGATAAAGGGCTTTGAACTATGTCAGTAGCACAGTTAAAGAAGCATGTCCTGTTCTTTGTGCTACAGAATGGGGCAGGAGTAGCTCTCTGACTTCCCGGTGATACTTGATGGGGGAGCAGACCTATTGGCTGGCCTCTAAAGGTATGTCTAAACTCCAGTTAGACACCTGTTGCTGGCCCATGCCAGATGACTCAGGCGCACGAGGCTCAGGCTACAAGGTTGATTAATTACAGTATAGATGTTTGGGATTGGGCTATAGTCTGAGCCTCTGGACCCTCCCATAGTCCTAGACCCCAGGCTCTAGCCCGAGCTCAAACATCTATGCTGCAATTAAAGAGCCCCACAACCTGAGCCCTGTGAGCTCAAGTCAGCTGGCATGAGCCAGCCACAGGCTTTTGATTGCAGTGTAGACATTCTCTGAAGAGGCAAGATGAAGTGGAAAGTGGCCCAGCCGTCTTCTCTTAAGGGGAATTACTGACAGGGCAGGTAGAAGGGTGACTTCATGGTCCTCCGACAGATGGATAAGAGAAAGTCCACCCTGTTGAGAGGAGGGCAGAAGGGAGTGCTATGAAACTCACCTTACATGGTTTTAAATAAATATTTGTCTTAATTTTGTTGGTTTGGATGAATCTGCAACCCAAAGCTCACAAATCTGTATGGATGGTAAATTTAGCTAAAACTCATAAAAACCCAGATCAGCTGGTACTTATCAGGCACAGTTAGTATGAGTCTCTAACACTGGAGTGAATTATGTCATTCAGTGGACTAGAGTCACTACATTTCAGCAGGTAATGCCTAATCATAGTTCATTCAGCTGTTGCCATTGTGGAAATCTGGTTGAATTTGAATGTTTACAAATGTGTGGAAAATTTGACATAAAAACAAACAAACAAAGGTATGTATTGTGTGAAGACTAATTACAAGTAGCTGTGAGAATTCTCAATAGTCAAGGAGGAAAACAGTAATCCATTTACAGAGTAAGGTCTGTCAAATCTGACTAGCATACACCAGTTTAGTTTCATATAAATATTCTTGAGCTCTACCACCTGCTAAATCTGAGATGAGGACGGTGTCCTTTAAATTAGCATCTTCTGTGGAGAGACTCACAAGGAAAATCAAGAAAGACTTGCCTTTAAAGCTCTGGTAGTCAAAGTGCCAAATCAGCTACCAAAAGACCACCTACTTGGGGTACATCCTGGGACAGGGGAAGGTGCGTCCCCAGTTGGGAAGATCCAAGCCATTCAAGAACACCTTCCCCTGACCACAAAGAAACAAGTGGGACAATTTCTGGGGCTGGTGGGCTACTACTGCCGTTTCATCCCCAACTTTGCCTCGATTGCCGCCCACCAACGGAACTCCTAACAAAGAACCAGCCGCAATGTGTCAACTGGTCCCCCGAGTGTGCCAAAGCATTCAAGACATTAAAGGATTATCTCTGCCACAAACCAGTGCTTTATAGCACTGATTTCTCTCATAGGGTTGTGGTCCAGACCGATGCCTCGGCAGTGGGACTCGGGGCTATCCTCTCTCAGACCTCAAAGGAGAGGAACACCCTGTCCTTTACATTAGTCGGAAGCTCTTCCCCCGAGAATGCAACTATTCCCCCACTACTATTCAATCATGGAGAAGGAGCCCCTGGCAGTTAAATGGGCTGTGAAGGCCTTCGGTATTACCTCCTGGGGGACTCCTTTATTGTGGTCATGGATCACCCCCCGCCCAAGTGGCTCCAGATCATGAAACACACTAACGCGAGGCTAATGAAGTGGTACCTTGCCCTTCAACTGTTTGTATTTACCATACAACATAGGGCAGGTAAAGAGAATGCAAATGTGGATGGTCTCTCCTGGCTGGGGGAGTGGGACCATACCAGCCCCGGAGAGTGGGGGCTGGACTTGAGCGGGGTGGGTGTAGCGAGGGGGCGTGGTCTCCCTCCCTGACAGACAGGGAAAGAACTGTGACCGCCCCCTGGTGGGTAGAACCGGGATATTCACGGCTACCTCGCCAGAAGTAGAGGTGGGGCAGGAACCGGAAATATAAAAGGCGGGCCCTCCAGCTCAGTTGGGCCAGAGCTGCCAGAGGAGAAGGATGTTTCCACTCCACTGCTGGAGCCGGACCTGATGGAGGCCGCTACACTGCCAGAGACCCGGAGGGACTGCTGGAGTTGCCAGACACTGGGGACACAGAGGAGCTGTTGGGGCTGCCATTAGCTGTCTACCCCAGCAAGGCAAACAACAATCCTGGAAACCAGGTACCGCCTGACTGGGAGTGTAGGAAGGAGCCCAAAAAAGCCAAATAGGGTTTGGCTGTGTTACAAACTGCAAGTCGACCAGCGTGTTGTGGCCAGATTTCCCTGCTGACCCAGTGGCGGACCAGTCCGCCCTGTTTGGGCCCTGGGCTGGAACGCAGTGGAGTGGGTGGGCCTGTATCCCCCTACTCCCTGCCACCCTACTCCTGGGAGTGGCAGCCTCCTCACCTTTAGGCCAGGAGGCCTGTATTGGTCTGGTGCCTGCCCAGGCTAGGACGCCAGACGGTTTGGCTGGCTCTCTTGCCAGAGAACTAATCCCCCCCACCCCACCCCACCCCCAGACTGCTGTATTGCTCTACCTGACTGTAGGCCAGAGCCATTACCTGATTGCTGCCCCGCCCTGATTGAGGGCCCTGGGCAGACAGATGCCCTACTGCTCTGCCTGACTGCATGCCAGAGCCCTTAACTGGTTACGCTCCTGCCCTGATTGAGGGCGCTTGGCCTATAGACTTACTGCTACACTGCCCGACTGCGGGCCAGAAGCATTAACTGTGTGCTGTCCCGCTCTGGTTGAGAGCCGGGGCTCACAGACCCAATTGCTGCCCGGCCTAGACTGCAGGTGTGGACCTATAAACTGCCGCCTAATTCCCCCACTGAACAGAGTCGCTATAGGAGCATTGCAGTGAGAAGGCAGGGAGAGAACCGCAACCACCTTACAGTTCTCAAAAAAGTATTTTGAAAATTAAATAATTCTTAGAGTATCTTTAGCATATTAGCTATTAAAGAAGCTGTTGATTCTTCATGACAATGTTTGGAAAGATGATCCCAGTTTTCCTGAGCTGACTGAGGGAATTTATTGAGCACTGGCAATAATTAATGTCCCGTTAATATAAATAATCTATACTTAAATAGCTTCTTACATTAGTAACTTGATTAGCAAGGTCATTAGATTCCATGCTGGTACATAATTTTCTTAACCATTTGCATAGCAATCATATTAGGAAATCATATTAGGAGCTTTGCATTTACTTAAGATATTTGCAAGTATGCAAAGGGGTTTGCCATTTCAACATTTAATAAATAAACAAAAGGTTTAAAATATTTCCTATTACACATATTTTTCCTTGGAGTTTTAAAGACACAAGCAGAGGTTTTTCTATAAAAGAAAAGGGGGCAGAGGGGAATGGCATAGTCCTTTTTACCACCTAGATCTATTGCTCTGATAAGACTTTCCTGTTTCCTATCTTCCTTTTTAAAATATACTGCATAAAGAACATTGTCACAATTTTTCCAACTTGATCAGATCTTTACTTAAGACATGACTGTTTTGCATGCTTTGTATTCCTAACAGTAGGATTACATTTGTACCAAACGAGAGGGATGTATCTCTTCTAGATAAGACATTTTTTTGGTTTGTCTGTTGACCCAAGCTCCTTAGAGTTACAACCTCTTTGTTGTAGCAATTAAATATTTTCTACAAAACACCCATTTTAATAACCAATACATCTTTTAAACATAGCACAAAAGAAAACACTATAAAGTTAAAGCAAGGTAAAGTTTAAAATGCAGCTTTCCTGAGTTTTTGTAACATTGTTGGGGCAATAAACATGGTTTTATGGCTAAGGAGGGGTTATCTTCCTGGCATTTGCTTTTCTCTAGGGTGACAGATGCAGAAACCTCCTGGAATTTCTTTGATTAGCTTGAACATTTTTCTTATAATCCCATGCAAGAAGTTAATAGATTTTGGAAGACAATGATAGTGTCTATGTTAAATAAACCGTTTGATGGTGTTGTTTGAATGCAATATATTGTAGGCTGCCAGAAGATGATACTGTGGTTTCTCTATGTTTAAGAGCAGACTCTCAAGGAGGATGGGAGGGTCAAAGTAAGGAAACTGCTGAAAGCAGCAATAGCTACCACTTCTCTGTGTAAATGTGCATGTAATTCTAGTAAGACCTGGGAACAGCACTCGTTTGCGCTGTTAGATTGGCCAAACCACACGAAACTTGCTTGGTTTAATGATGAACTTGAAACTTGGAAAAGGTTTGTCCAATGAACATGAGCTGATCAATCAACATATTTGACACCAAAACCTTGGCAATTTTATGTTTTTTAAAAAAACCCACAAAACCAGGTGAAGGTTGGCAGCATTGACAGGGCTGTATGATGAGTTTGGAGCTCATTTGAACCCAGGTACTCCAAGTGAAATACAAAGGCTGCAAACACACAAGAACCAAAGAAAATGTGCACATGAACTCACTGTGATTTTTGCACAGCTGCCTTGTTTGCATCGTGGAGTGAATAGCCTCAAAGCTGACACTCGCTTAGTGCCATTCCTGCTATACGTATTCCCTTGCAGCTTGAGCCAACCTGCCTACTTTCCATTCCTGAAAACATTCCTGTTTATAAAGCAGCAGTTCTGTTAGACCGTCCAAAGAACAGTGCGCAGATGTTCAGTTAACAAAGGATTTTTTAATTCTCATTGCAACATAATGTCTTTGCATGGGGTAACTAATACAAAGCAGACAGCAAGAGGGTATCCAAGCCCTTCCTAAGCAAACATCATTTCTCACTCCTCATGCAGAGAAAGGACTTACCAGTAAACAACTTTACAGCTCTGGTTGAATATAGGCATTGTATTATACCAAACCATATCCAGCCTTTGATTGGGAATTGGAGTAACCTGCACTGCAAATGAGCTGAAGCAGTAACTGCCCCAGTAATTTCAAGTGAATTGTGTAAACAGTGGATGGCTCACTTAATTAGAGCAATCTGGGAAAAGGACTGCAAGAGGCTGGCTTAGTTTTCATTCTATTTTCTGCCATGTTCCTCAACTGGATTTTTCTGTGAATTGATATCTTAATTTTCCTTTGATCTAAATTAACACTGACTGAATTTTCCTGTTTTTGCATCTTCTTAATTTGTTATTCCTTAATCATATCAAAACGTCCAATTGAGTCTAAATGACATTTTTCTTATCCACAGTAACTTCTCAGAGATCTACATTTTTATGCCCTCTAGTGATATCACTTCTCTAGCTAAGCAAGCAGCTTTTTAGTTACTCATGGTCTTTGTCCATGCACACTGTTTATAGAGCTGGTTAAAATTTAAGAATTTTTATTGGGAGAAATTTTGAGCTTTCAGAATTTAGTTTCGTTCTGAATTAGAACAAAACCCAAATGTTTTTAAATGTTTCACAAACCAGAAATCTAAACAAAAAAATTGTTTCAAAACCATGGACATATCATAGAATCATAGAATATCAGGGTTGGAAGGGACCCCAGAAGGTCATCTAGTCCAACCCCCTGCTCAAAGCAGGACCAATTCCCAGTTAAATCATCCCAGCCAGGGCTTTGTCAAGCCTGACCTTAAAAACCTCTAAGGAAGGAGATTCTACCACCTCCCTAGGTAACGCATTCCAGTGTTTCACCACCCTCTTAGTGAAAAAGTTTTTCCTAATATCCAATCTAAACCTTCCCCACTGCAACTTGATATGGTGATTCAGAAACAAAACATTCTGGCCTAGACTGGAACTGCTGGCTGAAATTCACATTCTTGATATTAGCCGTGCTTTTGCAAGACATGTCAAGTTCAACAAGCCGTCAATTTTTCCATGAAACTGTTTCATCAGAAAATTTCCAACCAGCTCTAATTATTTATAGCTATTGCGATGGTGTTTTTAAAAGCTCATCATTGATATTTTGTACTTAGGCCCAAATTTAACAAACATTGAATCAGCAACAAATGCATGGTGGAGGAGCTCACAACACAGAGGCAATATGTAAGCTTTCACTGGTCACGTGGGGAGAAATTCACTGCTATGCAGAGGGCCAGCACAAGTAATGGCCATCATTTAGTCCCCTTAACTGCTCATATCAGTATTTAATTTGGACTTAAGTGACTCAGAAGCCATGTGACTTTCACCATTGAGTTATAATCCTGCTCCTATTGAAGAAAATTCAGAGTCCTATTGACCTGAACAGAGAAGGATCCTTGTTTACCAAACGTCTCAAACTTCTGAACCCTAGTATGCTTCATGTCCCATTCTTCTCTTGCTCCAGAAAGTCAATCCAGTTAGTGCCAATATTTTAAGGGTTATCCTTACTTCTACTTTGGGTTTTTTCCCTTGCCTCCTCTGCAATCTGCCTTCAACTATTGTTGTATTGGATATTGTTAATACCCCCCACACATCAGACCATTTCTCATATTTGAAAAGTATATTGGCTTATAGTTGCAAAGACTTCTATCTATTATGAATTATACAAATTGTCTTCCTTATGAATAAGTCTTTGAGGGATGCATCATAATACTGAAGGCTTTTCTTTCTCTTTTCCCCCTAGTCTTTTGTGGGTTTAATGATCACCTTGATATTACAATAATCAAATATTCTCCTTTGTCTATATCATTTGTGACTCCTCCATAATGTAATTTTATAGCCTTGAGATATCATTAGAATTCAGTGTGGAGCAAAGAGGTTTCCAATGGAATGCTTCACTAAGTACTATCAACTCATCGTTAGAGCATATCATCATTACATTGAATTATGTTTCTGTTTTCTTTCTAAGTTATAAAAGCAAAATGATCTACATCCCATCCACCTTTTGGTTTGAATCACACTGTACCTCAGCACCCCACTTCAAAACTAAAATGAAAATTGAACCAGAAACTCAGTCTTCATGCTTCTCTAAGCAGGCTGGGGGAGGTATTCAGCACAGATATACTTTTGGACATAGTGTACCTTTTAAAAATTCCTTCCTCCCCCCCTCTGTGAAAGTCTCTCTCTTATGGAATTGTCCTGTAAAATTTAAATGAGAAAGCATTCCCAGCTAAATTGAGTGGCCTGCGTTATCCATCAGATGAGACTAGATGATAATACAGTAGTTCCTTCTGGACTTAAATTCTATGATTTTTTTGATTGATCTGATAAAATGTAATGGAAAATTCTCTCCTACAGAATAGTTTTTAAAAAAATATAGAAAGTTTATTATATTCTACTAAATTCTGTTGATTTTCAGAGTTAATTTCTCTAGAACCCCAGTAAATTTCTCATAAGCCATACTGTTTTCAGCCCTACTTCAAGGTCTTAAATTGGGCATAAGTGGTGCTGGCCTTCAGCACAGCAATTCATTTCACTCTTAGTTTCTTTATTTATTAAAGATAAAGAGAATTGTTGACCATGCACATTATTTTCTTACATGAGTATTAAAGGAAAGGATGACAAATATGAGATTTCTTAGTTCAAGTTTAAAAAAATACATGAATTGAACCTTGTTTGTCAGTAAACAGCAAAGCGTACTGAGTCCAGGGAACATGTATAGTTGAGCTAACACATGGACTTTGAGATCTATCCATGGAAAGCCCTATGTAAGAGCAAGGTATTATCATTATTATTTATTTACTACATCCTGTGATATTTCCATACACAGAGAGCAAAAAATATATTCTCCTCTCTTTAAAGTCTCTCAGTTTGACAAGCCAAATTGCCACTGTTCTGATTAGCATTCCAGAGCAGCTCTATGGCATAACTGGCCTCTAATTACATGGCTCAGACCAGGGGTTGGCAACCTTTCAGAAGTGGTATGCCGAGTCTTCATTTATTCACTCTAATTTAAGGTTTTGCGTGCCGGTAATACATTTTAACGTTTTTAGAAGGTCTCTTTTTATAAGTCTTTAATATATAACTAAACTATTTTTGTATGTAAAGCAAATAAGGGTTTTAAAATGTTTAAGACGCTTCATTTAAAATTAAATTAAAATGCCACCCCCCCCCCGGGACCGGTGGCCAGGACCCGGGCAGTGTGAGTGCCACTGAAATCAGCTTGCATGCTGCCTTTGGCTTAGAGTTATGAGCACTCACATTCTGCGTCTTTCCTCTAAACTTTCTATCACCTGTGGATTAACACAAGGGCTTCGCCTCAGGCCTTTGCTCTCCCATGTAATATCCTAACCTTATCAGATTTTCTCACTCATATGCTTATTCTCACAGCCTTTCTTCATGTTTTCAGCTGTGGGAATTCCTGCCACATGCAGTAACTGTAATTCAAATAAAAGGAGTACTTGTGGGGAGTACTTGTGGCACCTTAGAGACTAACCAATTTATTAGAGCATAAGCTTTCGTGAGCTACAGCTCACTTCCTCAGATGCATATCGTGGAAACTGCAGCAGGCTTTATATATACACAGAGAATATGAAACAATACCTATTCCCACCCCACTGTCCTGCTGGTAATAGCTTATCTAAAGTGATTTCCAGCACAAATCCAGGTTTTCTCACCCTCCACCCCCCACACAAATTCACTCTCCTGCTGGTGATAGCCCATCCAAAGTGACAACTCTTTACACAATGTGCATGACAATCAAGCTGGGCTATTTCCTGCATAAATCCAGGTTCTCACATCCCCCCCACCCCCATACACACACAAACTCACCCTAACTATTGTTTTTATCTATTTTATCTAACTGTTGTTTTTCTCACATTATCACTACAGCACTGTCAAATGAATGCAGCCCAACTCTCTGATGTGTTTTACTTCAGTGGGAGGCTGCAAATAGTATAACTTCTTGCTAAAGCAATCAAAAACAGGGCCCTGATGCACCATCGTGCCACACTACAGCATTTCTGCCTCAGTCTAATCCTTGAGCATCCTAACGAAGAATCTTTGCTCAGACCCATTGCATAGAATAAATGCCTCCAGTTTCTTAGTGAGCTGTTTCTCACTTTACTTCCTTTTTTATCTGGGTTTTCCCTTTTATGAGAGATAGATGTCAGATGTTATGTTTCCAAACTTTCCAAAACTGAGGAAGAGCCAGATTATATGATCTGGCTCAGATCCATCATTCATCTTAATCTTCACCCAGGTTTCAGAGTAACAGCCGTGTTAGTCTGTATTCGCAAAAAGAAAAGGAGTACTTGTGGCACCTTAGAGACTAAACAATATCTTCACCCAGTGAATCATGCACTGGCATTTTAGTCAAGAGTGGGAAATGGTTTTCCTGTGATTACAAGCCCTGTTCCCATTTCTGGATCTTTATTTAATTTCCTTATGGGGAAAGGCTGACACCAAAAGTCCAGTCTGAAGTGTCTGAATTTTCCAAATGATCCCTATGTTTAGAATGGGTGTGACCTGAAAGCCGTAATTTTAACACATACACCCAGGTCCGAGGCATTTAAAAGCAGATTGAAATGTACCTTGAGCCCATCTCAGTTTGTATGTAGCCCTTTCACTTTTGCCAGAGAGATTTTTCTCTTCTTGGTCTCTTACTTGAGGGGGTGAGTCACTGTAAATCTACATTTCTTATTCCTTAAAAATGCTGCAGTATGTTGGCACATTACAGCAGATTGGTATGTAGGACATCTTAAAATTAGAGATGTCAGTCATAACATACCCACAATCCTGTTCTACCCACTGGCAGCCACTTTTAATACTAAAAGTAACTTTGTCCATTAGTTATTTGCCATAGGATGAGAATTATCCTGCACAATGTCAGCAACTAAAATCTTCTAGGATAGTTTGTTTTTTTAAATATATATTATAAAAGTTTTCTCCTGAAAAAAGAGCTGCCAGGAGCAAATGTTTAAACAGATCTTGACTGGGATGCTGATTCTGTGCCAAAGGCTTGTTTCCACTGAAACTGTTAGCTCAGTTTAGTACTTTTGCATATGTCACTCATACTAGCCTCGCTTGAGCAACCACATGAAATACCCTCTGAGCTGTTAAGTGTTACTGGAATAACAACTAATGAGTTGTTGTAACTCGAGTTCCAACATCCCCACTGGATTTCTAGGTCAAGCTTCAGGAGCTCTTGAACTTCACCCCACAGCCTGGACAGGTCAGCTAGCTCAACATTAAAGCACCACTTAACTGAAGCTATAGATTTGCATGTGTGGACAAGAGTCTGGTTTGATTCAGCACGAGAGTTATAGTGTGAGCTAACAATGCTGTGAAGACAAGCTGGCATGCAACCATCAGAAGCAGACTTGCTACACCAACACAGACGAGTTGCTGTATCGGGGCCTTAGTTTCTTCCTAATCAGTTTAGCTTTGGGTAGAATTCACCCCTGTGCAACGGACCCGCACTGTGCTTATATCTGCCAATTACCCCCCCCCCTTTTTTTTCCATTAGCACAATACAGAAATGCTGTAAAGAGTCTGAATATTTTTCATTATGTGTTTATCTTTTAAGTCATGGAAATATTTTTCTTAGGCTTCATAAGAACTGTTAGAATTTTAAAATTATAAAAATCTGTAGAATGTTTCTGTTCCTTTAAAATGTTGTTCTTTAAAAAAAATAAACACATCCATAATAAACATTTCAGCAGCTGACTCTGACTGTAGAGTCCAGATTATTTGTAACCACAGGTGTAAGGAAGCATCTTGAATAGTTTCTTTAGATTTACTCAAAGAGGGCCCAATTCTGTTGCCCTTACACTGAGCAGTACCTCACTCATTGAAAGCAATGGGACTATTTGTACAGTACGATACTACCATATGCAAATCATGGTGGTTGAATCTGGCCCTAGACAGACAGTGCTTGGCTAGGTTTACATTCCGGTCCTTATGCACTAGCCCATTGTTGCTTTCATTCTCCTTTCCAGCTGCAGCCTGATACCCATCCCACCTCCTCATTCTTCCCCCGCCCCCTTCCTATATCCTGAAAATAAGAAGGATAATTTCTTTCTAGCAAGCAGTGAGCCTCCTGTTCCTTGCCTGCCTTGCTTCCCCTGCTAACTGGCCTCTTCCACATGTAGCCACTCTCCACCATGTCAGGAATTCCCAACGCTAACCAGCTGAGCCATCTGCTGTCCGGGAATTCCCTGTATGAGGCAAGGGGTGGGACCCAGCAACAGGATTAGGGGCAAGTCTCTCATCCAGAACAGGGAATCACAATCAGATCTGCTCACTCATACTAGCTCTGTCCAGGAATCCAACAAGGCCAGAAAATCAAGAAAAGTGGTTACTCTCGATGTGTAAAACACTCAAGGATTGGCCAGCAACCTAAGAATTAAATGCCTTAATAAGACGAGGGGCGTTCTGCCAACACAGGCAGAACCAAGGACTACTCACAGCGTGTTACCTGTTTAATCTTTGGAAGGAGATATTGACACCATCTGGAGATGAATGAAGCCACAATGTGATTACTCTTCTTAGAGTGAAGTGAGACTAAACAGAAGCTGTAGTTTTTAGGATCTCAGTGTGGTAGCCAAAGATTTCAGTTTGCCTTATTTGAACCATACTGTTTGCCTTCTGCTGAGTGTTTAAATGATGGATATAATATTTACTTAATAAAAAGCCAAAGGAAAGAACAAAGAGCAGCATCTGACGCATTTGAATCTATTTTTCTATTTCCACTTGGCTACAAAGTTCCTGAAATGTGTGACTTCCCTGCAGGGAATGTGTTATTTTTTTATGTGGGAGTTCCAAGTTATTTCCCCTGTGTAAAGGAAGAAATGATGATTAACATTTATGATAATAAGATGAAAAGAATCAGATTCCTGTTATTGAGGAAGAAAATCTCCAACTTCCAGATCTGATATGGTGTTGTTCTATAAATGTCTGCCCATGGCACAACTGTAATGGACGTAGATGCTGATCGTAAAGAGCTCAGTTAGGTGGGAATGTCTGAGAAAAAGATTATGCAATAGCCAACAAAAGCTTCAGTCAACAAAGCGCATGCAACTGCGGGGAACGAACTAAAAATAAATCATGCCCACAATGCAAGAAATTCTCAGCAAGACAGATGGTAAAGAAGGGGGAAATGTAACAGTTTCCTACACATTTGGATTTCCTCAATTAAACACCTCAGATGATCCCAACTTTGTACAATGGCAATGCCGTTATCTAGTCCCCATCTGCACTATGGAAATGGCTCTTTGCTGGCAACTGTTGACATCAGTGGGTCCACCTTCAGCTCGTGTTGAGGGCCCTTCATTTTCAGTTTATTTTATTTAATTTTTCTTGGGAATTTATCAGTGTTTATTACCACAACAAAAACGGGTGAAAATCAGTGCAAAAACTATTAATAATTTTTCTGGGTAAATATCGGGGTTTATTTTGGTGGATGGAAAGACAGGGGGAAAAGTATTCAGTAGACTAATGCTTTGAATTCTGATCATCAATGTGGTTTGCTGCAGAACTAAAACAGAACTCAAAACACAATTCCGCCTCTGAGTTTAAGAAAATAATATATCTCTAATCCCCAAATAAAACTTTTCATTTGAACAAACAGTTCACTGCTGGAGTCTTAGGAGTATTAGCCTATAAATATTTACATTTAATAATTGGATCACACCATTTGCAGCACATACACTCAACTTCAGCCTTTTCTCCTGTTTTTGTTTTTCTAAAAACTTGTGTTCTGAAATGTATTCTGATACAGATTTTCATTTCTTCCCCTTTTAATGTGTCAAATCTTTAAACCATTATCTGCTAATAGCTTGAAATGTGTCCGTGGTGGGCATGAGATTCATCAGTACATTCAGATGCGCACGCACTTCAGACCTCGCGTGTGTGCCTGTTTGTTTATTGCATGTATCTTCTAGACCAGGAGTGGCCAACCTGAGCCTGAGAAGAAGCCAGAATTTACCAATGTACATTGCCAAAGAGCCACAGTAATACCTCAGCAGCCCCCCATCAACTCCCCATTACTCCCAGCACCTCCCACTCACTGGCAGCCCTGCCGATCAGCACCTTCCCCTCCCTCCCTCCCTATCAGCTGTTTTGTGGCATGCAGGAGGCTCTCGGAGGGGAGGGAGAAGGAGTGAGGACAGTGTAGGCTCAGGGGAGGGGGAGAGAAGGGATGGAGTGGGGGCAGGGCCTGTGTCAGAGCCAGGGGCTGAGCAGTGAGCACCCCCTGGCACATTAGAAAGTTGGCTCCAACTTCCTCTGTAGCATGGGGCATAGGTGACTTGCTGGAGGATTCTCTGCACCTTGAAGTCTTTAAACCATGTTTTGAGGACTTCAATAGCTCAGACATAGGTGAGAGATTTATCGCAGGAGTGGGTGGGTGAGATTCCGTGGCCTGCATTGTGCAGGAGGTCAGACTAGATGATCATAATGGTCCCTTCTGACCTTAATATCTATGAATCTATTAATATTCACTTCTGAAGAGCCACACGTGGCTCTGGAGCCACAGGTTGACCACCCCTGGTCGAGACTAATACATAGCCTTACTTCAATAGGCAGCTTTGTGTATACACACAGACTAATGTATTATCGTAATACATATCTCATGCAATCTATTATATTTTCCTAATAAAACAAATTATTTTTTATATATTTGGATGATACAAATGTAGGGTGAGAATCAAAAAAACCTGAATAATACTTTTTGTAAAATGTGGACATTTTTCAGTAAAAATCTGTTTAAACTGAAAACAAAGGGACTTAAGCATAGGTTTAGGAAGCATTTGCATCTAATAGCTAGGGCACTAGACTGGGAGCTAGGAGACCTGGGTTCTGATTCTGGCTCTACCATAGACCTGCTGAGGGACTATGGGCAAGTCACTTCACCTCTGTTTTCCCTCCCAATGGTATTCTGTCTTGTTTATTTACAGACTAAACGCTTCAGAGCAGAGACTGCCGCTCATTGTGTGTTTGTGCAGAGCCTATCACAATGGGCCCTCATTCAGAGCTGGGACCTCAAGGAATTGCGGGAAACACAAACAATAGTAATAACAGACAAAACAAGACCATTTCCAGCACCATCACAGACAGTGTGACTGGGGCCATGGATTCTCTGGCGGGGTCTGTAGTAGCGCTTGGGTAAGTCTGTGCTGTTTTTAAACAAGGCCAGCTGCTAACAGTCCACAAGGGATGATATGCTGGCTGGAGATCATAGGTGCGGACTCCATGGATACTTCAGGGCTCGAGCACCCACGGGGAAAAAATGGTGGGTGCTGAGCACCCACTGGCAGCCCCCTATCAGCTCCCACACCAGCGCCTCCCACCCGATACTGGCCCTGCGGATCAGCACCTCCCCCTCCCTCCCTGCTTCTCCCACCCCCCACAAACAGCTGTTTCACAGCATGCTCGAGGCTGGGAGGGAGAGGGAGGAGCAAGGATGCAGCATGCTTTGGGGAGGGGGCGGAACTGGGCTGGAAGAGGTAGCGCAGGGGTGGAGCAGGGGCGGGAAGAGGCAGGGCGGGCGTGGGGCCTTGGGGGATGGGGTGGAGTGGGGGTGGGGACTGGGACAGTGCTGGGGGTCGAGCACCCACCAGCACTTTGGAAAGTCGGCACCTGTGCTGAAGGTTTTAGGAACACAGCATGATCCAGCCACAGCCCCTATGCCAGGGATGGATAGAGGAGGGAGCTGGTTACTCTATCTCTGCACCAGCTAAGAACTTCGCCACACCAGGGGATTCTTAGCTGGGAAGATCCAGCTGCTTTTCAGCCTCTTTGTCTTGTATGAAAGGAGCAAAGGGAGCAGAATGCACAAGAGAATCTGGCTCAGTGATCTATCTAAAGCGTTAGTCATGTCCTTCTCACAACAATGATGAACAGAGTTTTGTCCAATATACACTATAACACTAGCAGTTATACCATTTTTTGGCATCATGGTAGACACATGGCCACAGCAATTCAGTGTGGAATGAAGCACCCTGTTCCCACTTAGTTATGCATTTACATCACTTGCTCGAATTTTTCCCACTAGCTATAAACAAAGCCATTGTGTTTATCTCACTGATTTATAAACACTGTTTATACACAGATGGATGGTGGGGGATGAGAGCTTGCTGGTCCAGCTGGCGCTCTTACTACTGCTTCACAGGCTGATTAAATATGTCCGCTGTCCTATTTTATTGTTACTCAGCCATACCACCTGTCAAGCTGTTTTTAAAAAATAGAAATAGATTATTTTGCAATCTAGTTGAATTGAGAAAATCCACCATGCTGGTGGCCAGTGCTTTGAACATCGTTTTAAAATGGCAGTGCCAGAAGAGGCAAGGAAGAAGAAAGAGCCAGTGTTGTCTATACTGAACTCACACACAGAGGCTACATAACTGGCAAATGATGTCCATCACTCTGAGAGTGTACAGGATTTTCAAAAGAATTCAGCTCCTGTTTAGGCACCTTAATATCAGATTTTCAAAGCTTCCAGTGGCTCCCATGGTGATAATTAAAGCCAGACTTTCAAAAAGCTCAGCACTCAAAATGCTGATCCGTTTTGAAAATCTGGCAATGACGGAAGCCAATGCTACACGATAGTAAAAGCCTCAGTCAAGACTTTTCTTATCAATGGGGTTATTTGCAGTTTGGTCTCGCTCTGCTATCATATACGTTATTTATTTAAATGGTAAAAGTCCATATCTGAGCTAGTCAATTAAAATATAAAGCAAAAAATAAAGAAAGGAAATGTTTCCAAGTTATACACCTGTCCGTATGCACCTTAAGGAGAGGATTCTGCCATCACTCATGCATGTGAGTAACTTACTCATAGTAGTCCCTTTGGCTTCAAGCTATAAGTGCTTTGATAGCCTGTAAGACAAGGTAGATACGGTTACATTTTTTATTGGCCCAGCTTCTGTTGGTGAGCGAGACAAGCTTTGTGTAAGCTCTGTGTAAGCTCTAAAGCTTGCCGCTCTCACCAACAGAAGTTGGTTCAATCAAAGATATTACCTCACCCACCATGTCTCTCTAATATCCTGGGATATTAACATGACATGGCTACAACAACATTCAAATCCTGTGACAGACTTCTGACAAGCATTTGGCCTAATGGTCAACAGCTGGTTTTCATAGTATGGGGATATATTTAAATCGGGGATGAAAATGAACTCTGGTCTAGAGAATTCACAGTCGTTTTATTTTTGTAAATAATGCTCTGGGATTTAGGTATTATATAAACACAATTCTCTTTTATTCTTTTCTATTTCACTTTGCGTCTCCAGAACAGAGAAACAACGTCTGTGTCAAGTTCTTGCTCTTTATTTGAAAAACTTTAACCAAGTACCATGCCATCAAATGCCATGTGGGCAGAGGAGAGGAATAGCAGAGTTATCTCCTATTAAGTCACTGATTAACCTTCTGTAAGTCACTGCTCACTTTGACATGTTTCAGTTTACTCGTCTACAGACTGGAGATAATACTTGCCTACCTCACAAGTGTGGTATAAAGATTAAATACTTGAGGTATGTAGAGCACTTTGACAACCTCAGATGAAAGTTGTTATATAAATGTTACGAAAAAAAGATTTGGGGGCCAACTTGAGTTGGTTGCTTTGTGCTGCTATGGCAAAACCAAGCATCCAGAAAGCTGGAGTAGCTGGGCTCCTGGGTACTCTTCAATAACAGCTCCTGCACCAACCACCAGCCCTCCCAGGCCAGGGGCAGGGGATGGATCTGGGAAAAGTTTGGCGTGGCTGTGGCGTCTCTATGAGTTGGCAACCCTCCACTACTAGAATAGCCCACTGGGGCAATGGGAGCGTGGTGTGAGTGAGAGCAGCCCTGACTCTAAGGACAGAGCTACACTTAAAAAGCTTCAGCAGTGCAGCTGTGCTGTGGCAGCTCTTTATTGAAGATGCTACTACACCAATGGGAGATGCTTTTAGTTAATCCACCTCCATGAGAGGGAGTAGCTATGTTAACAGGAGAAGCTGTCCCATCGAAATAGCGCCATCTGCAGCGGGGGTTAGGTTGTATAGCTACGCTGCTCAGGGGTGTGGATTTTTTACCACCCCAACCCCCGCATGGCACAGTTCTACCGATGGAAGTTTGTAATGTAGACCTGGCCTAAGTAAGCCGGGCGTCACAGCCCAGGATGTGCAGCGCAACATATAACTTGGAAATTCTGTTCTGAAAGCAAAAATATCAAGACATGGTGTGCATTTTTTTCCACAGATTGAGCTGTCAGAATAAGTCCACATGAGGTTTGCTCAGATTTGTATGGGAAATAGAATATACATCCATAAATGATATGTATCCATAAATGACTTTATTGTCTAATTCTCATGAGAGGTGATGCCTACTAATGCTGGACCCAGCATGATCCTGCTTACCTTATGAGATCTGATGAGAGCCCAGCATAGTGTGGCATGGTTATATACCACATATCCACTAAGACAGAATTCGGACCCTGGATATGTGAAATAAGGCTTTTATTTAAATCAGTGGAAGGCAGTCATGCACATCTAAGGGCAGAATTGGTCAGTGTCACTGCTCTGTTTTAAACACTTTTATCTTTCATTTGTAAACAAAGATTCTGCATATAATAGTAATATCCTGGGAAACAGAGTTTCAAAGCTGATTAAAGTACTGGTATTTTTATTAAATGTTTTTGTAATGCTTTGTGATATACTAAAATCTTTAGATAAGAAAACCTTCCTATGAAGGGTTCCAGAACATGCTTTAGAAATGGGAATACATTAAGGAAAATAATCTCAGCTGTGATAAATACTTCCAGGGGAATCTTTGAGTTACAAGAAGTTGGTCAACAGGGAACCTGCTACTTATCAATGTACTATCTTCCAGATTGTCTTTGTCACTATTTATGAGCATGTAGTTGCCCCTCTTGAACTCGTGGAGGTCAGCTGGGAGGGACTTTGTGGCTCCAAGTTGTAGGGCTGTGAAATCGGTGACTTGCCAGTGAAGAACTGGAAAATCCTTGTAATCAGGATCAGTCGTATGTAAAGTCTGAACAGACAAGCTCATTTTGCATAATTCTAAAGCCACTCAAATGTCAGACTGCAACATTACTGAGTTCATGTTTCACTTTGGAGGAAAAAAAGGAGTACAGAGATGAGCCAGAGTAAAACCTACAGTGAAACAAACTGGATGGATAATGGAGTGGAGAGAAATAACAAATACCGAGACATTAGAAATGGGGGGAGAAGAAGGAACAGAGATATTTAGAGGAAGAAATTCTGCTAAAGAAAGAAATTCAGTGTGTTCTGTGAGCACCCATCAGTGGAAGCCTAGCTTTCTTGTGGGGTTGGTGGGAAGGGATTTTTTAATCTTTAAGGCCAGGTCTATGTGTGAGACATCCTCAGGGTGCAACCTGGAACTGGGGTACTGCTGAGCCTTCTGTCTCACCAGCTTGGCTTCCTTACTCACTGTGAGGCTGTGGAAAGGTGCAGACCTCTCCCAGTCCTGCGCTCACACAAGCATTTACACAGGCAGGGACACACCCAGTAGCAGTTACTTGAGTGCCTTTGCCAGTGAGTCAACAATAAAGAGGCTTCAGCCTCCAGCCTAGGACCCCAGAGAGGAACCATCTTGCCCTGGTCAAAACCCTGACCAATGTAAGTTTATTTTCCAGTCCGCCCCTCCCTCAATGTGGAGAGGACAATGTACCAGTTCCTGCTCCTGAGTAAATTTCCCTTTTGCACTGTTTTAGGTAAAAAATATAAAACAGGTGTATTAACTACAGAAAATAGATTCTAAGTGATTATAAGTAAGAGCAAATAGATCAAAGTAGATTACCATAAGAAATAAAACAAAAACACAATCTAGGTTCTGTAAACTGGATGGGAATTGTCTCACCCTATTAGATAGTGCAAGCAGGTCACAGCATTTGCATACACAGGCTGGAATTCTCCTGTCCTGCCTGGGTCCCCATTCCAAAGTTCAGTCTTTGTTCCTAAAGTGTTTCCAGCTGTTAAATCTTGGGAGGAGTGAGGCCAAGTGATAATGTCACTTCCCTCTTTTATATCTTTTTCCAGCTTGCTGGAAAGATCTTTTGCTGTGACATGAGTCAAACAGTCTCCATTGGGTATGTGCTATCTCTGATTTGTAGCAAGCAAAACAGGAGCCCTTTAGAAGACAGGGAATAACTAACTTAATTTTAAATATTAAAATACTGTTCACGGTTCAGTAAAAATGCAAGTTATTATAACTCAGAGCCATTAGTCTGGAGCTGCCAAATAACATAAGGAGCCTTGAAACAAAAATTCTTTTTCACTGCAACTTGCTTTAGGAGTAAAAGCAAAACCTATGTAATGATACAATTTACTTCTTTGTTATTTAGTAATGCTAAATACACACACGACTATAACAGGGTTCAAAAAAGAACTAGATAAGTTCATGGAGGATAGGTCCATCAATGGCTATTAGCCAGGATGGGCAGGGATGATATCCTTAGCCTCTATTTGCCAGAAACTGAGAATGAGCGACAGGGGATGGATCCAGGCCCACTGACAGGGGTGGGGGCAAAGGGGGCAATTTCCTGGGCAGGCTTCAGGGCTCAGAGGCGATGCTGGGGAAGGGTCGCCCTCCCGCCCTCCCCAGATGCCTGCTCGGGGCACTCAACCCAGCAGACAGCCCTGGCTGGGGAGAGGAAGGAGCGGGGCAAGAGCTGGAAGGGAAGAGGTGGGGCCAGAGCCTCTCCTCTTCCAGCCATGCTGCTGTGTGCAGCGCAACATCTGCCCTGGGGCTCAGCTTCTCTAGGGACAGTGGCCAACAAGCCGGAGCCCCATCGCCTTCCCCGGCATGCTCAGAGTCAGCTCCTGTCCCCAGAATCTGAGCCTGGGCAAGGCAGGGAGCGGTGACAGTGGTAGCCGTCTCAGCGCAGGCTGGTACCGGTGGCGGCAAAGGCAGCCAGGGGGGTATGTGGAAGCTCTGGATGTGCCAGAAGAGTGTGCCCAGCAGCACAGCCGGAAGCAGCTTGCTGGGCACCAGCCAGCAGAGGCGCAGCACCGCTCAAATGTCAGGCAGACCGTGTCTGCGCAGTCTGGGGACCCATTGACTGTTCTGCCCGGGGGCCCAGAATTGCTGTTGGCTGGCCTGGATGGATCACTTGATGATTACCTGTTCTGTTCATTCCCTCTGGGGCACCTGGCACCAGCCACTGTCAATAGACAGGATACTGGGCTAGATGGACCTTTGGTTGGACCCAGTATGGCCATTCTTATGTTCTATGTCTTATTGGTCATAAAGAATGAATTGATACCGGAACTGTTCTGTTGCACTTTAGTCTGTGGCTCTGATCAGAATCTCTTTAATCCTATTTCTGATATTAATTTTAACATTATTAAACTACTGACCATTGTCAACATTTTGTAAACCCTTAAAGTACAGCAACAGAATGAAAAAACGGTGTGGAAGAAAAATAATTGTGGCACAAAAAGACCATTGAGTCTTCTTGATCAACTTGGTAGGTTCTGATAAATATTGACAGGTTTCAGAGTAGCAGCCGTGTTAGTCTGTAGCCACAAAAAGAACAAGAGTACTTGTGGCACCTTAGAGACTAGCAAATTTATTTGAGCATAAGCTTTCATGGGCTACAGCCCACTTCATCGGATGCATAGACTAGAACATACAGTAAGAAGACATATATAGATATAGATATATATACACAGAGAACACTACTTCCACCTTTTCATGTTCTCTGTATGTGTATATATATATATATCTTCTCACTATATGTTCCATGCTATGCATCCGATGAAGTGGGCTGTAGCCCACGAAAGCTTATGCTCAAATAATTTTGTTAGTCTCTAAGGTGCCACAAGTACTCCTGTTCTTTTTTCTGATAAATATTGACACTCAATTTTAGGGAGCCAACCAAGCTCTCATTCCCTCATTACTGGTGAACCAAACTCCAACGGTTCAGAGTTTGAGTACAGTTTACATAAACACCTTAATGTCTAGATTTTGTCTAAAAATTACTCTAGGTATTTGAGTCTCTTAACCCTGCTGACTGTCTGCAAATCTCATGAGAACAAGCTTTCTAGCAATATTTTAGTACTTTGCTCTAATGTGCCAGATGGAACACAGAAGTGCAATGAAGTGTGAAAATGAGAACTAAAAAGTTTATTAAAGTTAGTTAGAAGTTCTTCTGTATGGCTCCTTCCACCTGGCATTCTTTCCAGATGTGATCAGGGATCATGTGTTTTGGATGTTCCTCTGTAGGCCTTATCTCAGTAATAAAGTATAGTAACAGTGCAAGTAGAAGCATGGGTCAATATTATAGAGAAACTGAACAAGAATTGGACGCAATTATTTTTTCTGTCTCCAGTGGAGGAGGAATTACTAGTGCAGAAATTCACAGATACAGAAGTAAACGGGAGACTTCTGTTATTGCATTGTGTAGAAATAAATATCAGATTGAAAGAAATAAAAACATTAGAAAGCTTCTGCTTACTCAGCTTGAAAGCATTGAAATTCCATATTCTCTTCTGCTGTAATTCCAATTTGAGATGGGCTAGCTGAGTTCAGATAAATAAGGAGCAACATAAACTAGAAGCCTAATTCAAGCCACACGGTTCTAGAGGTCTGACAATGCTCTGCTACTACCATTATTATGATGGCAGTGCTTAGTACCCCAAACAGGAATTAGAGCCCATTGTACTAGGCAATGTTCAAGCAAACATCATATAGACAGTTCCTACCTCTAGAAATCTTACAAGCTAGGATTTAGACAATATGCAACAGGTGAATAAACAGACACATGGGAGGTAGGGATTGAATGACCAGGTTAAAGGTAGGTGGCATTACATAGGTTGTCAGTCATGGTGGACTCTGTAGTCAGAGGTGGTCTCCAATCTAACCAATGTCAGCTGTATCTTCTATTTTAAATTCTTGTGTCACTTTTTCTGTTGAACTTCCTGGTTCTGTGTGGAGCCCAGAATAGGAAATGAAAAATTGCCAGGTGAAAAGCTACTCTTGTGAGAGTTCCAGCTCAAATTTGCATACTCAGGAGGTTTAGATTAGAGGTGGGACTCAAACTAACACCGTGCATATGAACCCCACCAAATTTGGGGAAAGTTCAAATTCAGAATCCAGTTTCACAGCCCTGGCCTATCTCTAGCTATCTAGCTTATATGAGGTGTCCGCCAGATAAACATCTGGATTTCAGGATGTTTCTATAGCGTGAACCTCTGAACCCTTTGAGGCTTCATCCATCATTGTAATCTGGCTACTAGCTTCCAGTTAGTGGAAGGAAGAATAATATATTTCCTGCCTTATTGCTTGCCTTCTCACACAAGGCTTTTTGCAGCTACTGGAGTTTCCTCAAGCAGATAATTAGTAGTTTTAATTAATGAATATGTAGAAAATTTGTTTGCCCAAGTTGATTTGCCTAGGATGTTTCAGGCTTTGACAGAGGTGCTAAAATAGCAGCGCACTGCATATGCCACCCAAAACCTTCCCCTTTTCAACATTCACACTTCAGTAATGAGACTCTTCTGGCTCATAAACTTTTTGTTGTGTGGGGATGGTTGTCTGTATTCTCTTGAGCAGAACTGAAAACATCCTCATTAAATTTGATGAGCATTTGTTTAGTTTTTACCTGAGCGCTCAAGTTTTTTCCCTATTAGAGGCTGAAAAGTGCTTATTTCCAGTGCCTTGGTATCACCCACTCACAGTGTGATGGCCCATATTAAATAATGCTTTAAAAACAGCAACTCCCGTCACTATTCTTTTTTGTAGCAAATGTGGTAATGTGAAGACACTGCCATTATCTCACATGAGACAAAAAAGGCTAAGGGACTTGAGGGTAAGTCATTATCCAAACAGCTGTTACAATGTTTAATAAAGAGAGTTCTTTATAGACCTTTAATGCAGAGTGACACACATCTTTTGGTCTCGTGAGCCAGATATACAGAAGAAGAGGCAGTATCTGAAAAATTGTCTAATATCATGCAGTCACTGACATCAGATATACTATTTGACATATTGCCAACATATCTGTTATGACCCAGAAATCTTTAGGCTCTTCCCAAGTCATGCATAAGATTTTCTGTCTCCCTGTATTTCTCTCTCTCTCTCTCTTTAAAAACAAAAACAAAACAATTTGAGCATTACACAGAATCTTGCCACATTATTACAGTGTGGTGCTAATCCATCTGTAATTCAGATTGCAGCTTTCCTCTTATTATAAGCCTGATTTTCAGCTCCTCTCCAACCTCCCAAAACTATTCGCCTGAAATTTCACATTTGGTTTGCATTTCATATATGGATATTGTTTTCCCCAAAGTTTGGTGGAAATCAAGAATTTTACAGACATGACTGAAATTGTCAGCTTTTTTTCTTTTTTCCAGCCAATTTTGGACAAACAGAAACATTGAGAGGTCAAACCCACTTGGAAACCAAAGGCTAGAAGGCAAACACCTTTCCAAAAAACCCTTAATTTTACTCCTAAAAATCTTTTTCAGATGTCTGAAGTGATGGTTCTTCAGATTTTACACTTGAGATCAATTGAATATAGCATCATAATGAAGATGCTTCCTATCTCAATGGAAGGGATTTTTCCATTGATGTAGTTAAGCCATGTTTCTGAGTTATGGTACCTTGGTCCATGGAAGAATTTTTCTGTCAACTTAATGGTGTCTACACTGAGACTTAGGTTGAGCTAACTTTGGGACTCCGGGCACAACATTGTTCACATCCCTCAGTGCTGTAGCTTGGTCAATCTAATTTTAAGTGTAGACCAAGCCCAAGATCACACAGGAACTCTGTGGTAGAGCAGAGATCTGAACTTGGGTCACCCAAGTTCCAGGCTAGCACCTTGGGCCGGCCTTCCTCCCTCTGGAACTTCTCATGCTACATTCTGCCCAGACATCCAACTTCTCACACTGTGTGAAGCTACTTAGGTACACATTTTTGTGTCTCTGAACTTTATTTAAACTCTCTAATTATTTTTCTCCCTTGCCCTGTATTTCACAGATTCCTTTATTTGAAAACACGAGACTGATCTCACCCTTGTTGAGTGAAATGCATCCCTATGCAGAGGGCAGAGCAAGACCAATGCCCCACTTGAGCCTTGGCTAATTCTGTGCACAGTGGAGAATTTCAACCTTTGCCTCCATGAGAAGGGAGTGACTCCCACTGGATTCTTTTTCAAGACTGATTCCATAATGGTGGAGTTATATAGCTATGTGGGCAAATACAGAGAAAAAAATGCATCCCTCGCTAGATCATTTTCATGTATATTACTTCCACATGCGTAAATATTAATAAACACTACAAAAATGATGCATCTCACTCCCATGTGTACATGTTGGCTGGGGGAAGACTTGTGAGTGCTGGGGGAAGGGGAAATGCTTGAAGTTGACAGCACTGCTCACCAGACGGGATTTAAACTTGAAAGCATCCACTCTTGGTTTTTACAACATTTTTAAAGGGTTTACAGAATATATGTTTCAATAGTAAAGTTTCAAAAAACAGATAGGCCAGCAGTGCTTCCTGCTCTGCAACCCCGGTTCATCACCCTCCTCTGCTCCCCATGCTCCTGCTCTGCTTTGAGCATTTTAAATGTCCAAACATTAAAAGTGGGAGAGGGACAGAAAATGTGAGCAGATAGATGCCAAAAGGAAGGCAGGGGACATGGAAGGGGATGCAGAAAATGGGATGAGGCACTCAGATGGGATTAGGGGAGTTCAGGAAGGAAGGGAAAGGACACAGAGGGCCCCGAGCAGGGACAGCAGAGAAGATGGTAAAAGGATGGGGAGCATGGGCCTGGAGGGCCTGGAAGGGCAATGTAGGAGTGAGAGCAGGCTATGGAGCAGTCAGAGGTAGAAGAGGGCAGTAAGGCACAGAACAGGGTAGGGAATTGAGGGGAATGAGCATGAGGATGGGAGCGTATTGAATGAGAATACCTGAAGAGGGCAGGAGAGATGAACCATGGAATGTTAAGTACAGGGAACCAGGTGGAGCAAATGTAGACATGAGCAGGGTGAGAAGGTGTCTTTTATCCACATAAAAAACTTTAAAATGTCAAATTTTTGATACACAAAGCTTTAAGTTCTTGCAGTTTTCCCTTCAGGTGCTACGTGCTAAACAATGGCACAGAAGCAAAATATTTGTACCCATTCATCAGCTCTGGTTTTGAGCATCTTTCAAGGTTCCTCCCCCACTCTGAACTCTAGGGTACAGATGTGGGCACCTGCATAAAAAACCTCCTAAGCTTATCTTTACCAGCTTAGGTCAAAACTTCCCCAAGGTACAAAATATTCCACCCTTTGTCCTTGGATTGGCCGCTACCACCACCAAACTAATACTGGTTACTGGGGAAGAGCTGTTTGGACGCGTCTTTCCCCCCAAAATACTTCCCAAAACCTTGTACCCCACTTCCTGGACCAGGTTTGGTAAAAAGCCTCACCAGTTTGCCTAGGTGACTACAGACCCAGACCCTTGGATCTTAAGAACAATGAACAATCCTCCCAACACTTGCACCCCCCCTTTCCTGGGAAATGTTGGATAAAAAGCCTCACCAATTTGCACAGGTGACCACAGACCCAAACCCTTGGATCTGAGAACAATGAAAAAGCATTCAGTTTTCTTACAAGAAGACTTTTAATAAAAATAGAAGTAAATAGAAATAAAGAAATCCCCCCTGTAAAATCAGGATGGTAGATACCTTACAGGGTAATTAGATTCAAAAACATAGAGAACCCCTCTAGGCAAAACCTTAAGTTACAAAAAAGATACACAGACAGAAATAGTTATTCTATTCAGCACAGTTCTTTTCTCAGCCATTTAAAGAAATCATAATCTAACACGTACCTAGCTAGATTACTTACTAAAAGTTCTAAGACTCCATTCCTGGTCTATCCCTGGCAAAGACAGAATATAGACAGACACACAGACCCTTTGTTTCTCTCCCTCCTCCCAGCTTTTGAAAGTATCTTGTCTCCTCATTGGTCATTTTGGTCAGGTGCCAGCGAGGTTACCTTTAGCTTCTTAACCCTTTACAGGTGAGAGGAGCTTTCCCCTGGCCAGGAGGGATTTCAAAGGGGTTTACCCTTCCCTTTATATTTATGACAGCATCACTTTTTTTTCTCCTCCTCATAGTGGCATATGTCATTAAAAGCTGAGAATTAACCCTGCTAGGTCCAACTTGGGCTTCATGTCAACCTCATTCTGCTTGGTTGCCTTTCAGTTTTCCTATCTTGTTGGATGTATCACCTCAGTAGCTGTCTTAGACTGAAATTCCCAAGGTGTTGTCTTTCCTTTGCTCAGCAGACACTCACTCAATATTGGCTGCTATGCCTCAGTGGGTATTTATTTGTGGATATAAAATGCTAGAATAAAAAGAGTGTGAATTTCTTTGTTGCAGCTCGTCCAAAACATCCTCAACCACAGCTAATGCCACAACCTCAGTTTTTCATTCACTGTCTAAGGCTAAGAATCTTCCTTCCTGTCTGTGGTGAAGCTCATCCAAAACAGCCTCAACCACAGCTGACACGTCCTTGTCAATATCAATTGCATGGAAGAGTTTCAGAACTTCTTTTAAAGGATCACTGGAAGATTTCTTGGAAAATTTCAGCTTGGCTGAATGACTTGCAACATGATTCAGGAAGAGAAGGTTTTTGTAAGGATTTAGTTGTCATTTGGGTTCAAGTTGAGATGTATTGATGCAAACTTAAGTTCTGAAAATGTGAGAATCATTCCAAATTGATGCAGGGAATGTATTTAACATCCATTAGCTTCCACATTAAAATATGCATATAATAGATTTCTAGTCCTTTCAAAATTTAAACAAATGTTGATGCATTTATACTAATGGAATTGCATTGTTTTCTTAAAAAAAAAAAAAGGAAAGAAAGAAAGCCCATGCTCCTTGTAAATAAAAGAGACATCAATCTATTTTGACTTCGCAAAAGCACTGGACAACATATTCTTCAGAGAGTATTTGCATAGGGTACACAGCCCAGGGGAAGAACATAAAAAAAGGAAAACGTGGATTAAAAAGGACAGTAGAAAACAAGAGAAAAGTATAAATGGAATTTATGGTTTTTTGGTTTATAGCTGCTTGGTTTCAGCGCTCTGGTTGTTTTATTATTTATACAAATCACTCTGCTGGTAAAACTAGTATTAAAAGATTTGCAGATGAATCTCACTTAGGAAACATATCACAGATGGTAATGACAAATGATCCTTTAAAATATAGCGCAGTAGTCCTGGGAGGAATAGAATTTACATCGTCTGTTACCTTGAGCTTTGAAGAAAAGTGCAAATTTCATAGGGCCCAGAAGTTTACTCATGATTTCCAACATGGAGGTAGGAAATTAGAGGCCATTTTTTTTTATTATTTTTTTTTAAGTGTGGCCTTTAACACACATAATAACATAAGAATGGCCATACTGGGTCAGACCAAAGGTCCATCCAGCCCAGTATCCTGACTACCGACAGTGGCCAATGCCAGGTGCCCAGAGGGAGTGAACCTAACAGGTAATGATCTAGGGATCTCTGTCCTGCCATCCATCTCCACCCTCTGACAAACAGAGGCTAGGGACACCATTCCTTACCCATCCTGGCTAATAGCCATTAATGGACTTAATCTCCATGTATTTATCCAGTTCTCTTTTAAACCCTGTTATAGTCCTGGCCTTCACAACCTCCTCAGGCAGGAGGAATGGTTCAAGTGGCTTTTTCCCTTTGGATTTTAGCCGAATACATCAACAGGGGAATATTAGCCTTTGATCTAATTTGACATCTTTGGGAATTTAACTCATGTAAGAGCCGAGCAGTGCAGCAAAGTCAAGATCCACCATAAGGGGTATGTCTGCATTGCGATCAGAGGTGTGATTGCAGCACGCGGAGATATACCTGAATTACCTAACTAGCACAAGTACCAAGCCATGACAGCATAGACTTCAGGGTGGGCTAGATGCCTGAGTAAGTACCCAAGGTCCCTGGCAGGCTTGTCCATCCCATGCTGAAGCCTGTGCTGTCACAGCTTTACTGCTACTGGTACTTGCTCTAAGTAGGTTAAAGCTAGTTCAGGTATATCTATATGAGCTGCAATCACACCTTCAACTGAAGTGTAGACATAAGTAGAGATGAAAGAGGAGAATTGTATCTTTAACCTACCAAAAGGAGTAGTCTTTGCAAAGAGTCACATGATGTAAATTTACCTGTTAAATATGTTTTGATCATGGATGGAAATATACTATGCTGAGCGTGCAAACAACATGCCTTCCTAAAAGGATTCAGAATTTCCTGATCAAATGAATATATAGAGACATATAGATATCTCTCTATATAGGGTGACCATCTGTCCTGTTTTTAAAGGGACAATCCCGTTTTTTGAGAAGTTTTCTTATACAGGCACCTATTACACCCCACCCCCTGTTCCATTTTTTTACAGTTGCTATCTGGTAACCCTATCTATATATATATATTCTGTATAAAGAATATTGCAATGAGAGATATGCAAATAATGGATTTTTTGCTTTGCTGGCAGTGCTGAAAAATAAACACTGGGTTGAATGAAAAGTTTCATTTTGACAAAACTGTAAAGTTTCCTTTTGATTGCAATCATTGAAAATGGTTTTGATTATTTTTGGTTTTCATATAAAATTAAAGGAAATTTTGAAATTAGATGTTGGTTTGACTCAAAAAATCAAAATGTTTCATTTCAAAAATGTCAGAATGTAGCATTTTTTTAAAGGATTTTGTTTTCTGGCTGAAACGATTTGGCAAGACTAGTACAAATTTGTGAAATCTTTTGGTGTTGACAAACCTGCATTTTTGCTGAAAAAAAAGTTTTGTAGAAGAACTTTGCCCAGCTCGAACTGCAAACTCATTTTTTATTGGAGGCATTTGTAACACTCTGCTACTTCTCTCTCTTTGGATGATGGCTAATTGAAAAATGCTCTAAGAATGTGACTATTACTGCTCTCTTTTACTCAGAGGAGTAGCGCTTTCTCTTTTGGATGGGAAATTTCTCTGTATTATTTGTTCTCGATTGCAGCCTTTAATTCCAGACTCGTTAGAGTAAAGGTTTGAGATGATTGTACTTAAACAGAAAGCTGGCTTGTTATGCTTCCTTACATGTAACAAGTTAAAGTTTGCAGTGTACCTGCAGTTGTTCTATAGTCCTCATGGTACATTCTCATCCTGATGCAAAAGGAATTTTATTTATTTTATTTTATTTGCAGAATTTCCATTAGTCGTAGTCTTTATTTCCAAACTGGTAATTGTACTGTAGTTCTACTATGACCAAAGGGCCCAGGGAACTGAGAGCAGGTGTGTTAAGGAAATTCAATAGCAGGCCATCATGGACAATAAAGAAAACTATGCAGGTATAAAGGAAAATGTGAATCACTTTCTGTACTAGTTTGTTGAACTGACCCTTTAGATTCTAGCATATGAATCCGTTGCATGATGGCAGTGTTGTTGTCTAATAGTTAGAACAGGGAACTGGGAGGCAGGAGATCTGAATTCTATCCCGAACTCTGCCATTGACTTCCTACATGATCTTAGGTAGGACACTTAAACACCTTGGGCCTGATTCTCCACTGCCTTGCACCCTTGGCTAGACATTTACATGTACGTATAGTGAGTATGATACGTTCTGAGGGCAGGTCTACACTTAAAATGCTGCATCAGGCCAGCTGCAGCTGGAGCGCTTTAATGAAGATGCTCTAAACCGACGAGAGAGAGCTCTCCTGTCAGCTTAGTTAATATACCTCCCTGAGAGACCGTAGCTATGTTGGCTGGAGAAGCTCACCCACCAACATAGCCCTGTCTACATGGTGGGGGTTAGGTCTGTAAAATTACTTCCCTTAGAGGGGTGGATTTTTCACACCCCAGAGCGACGTAGTTATACCAATATAGGTCTGTAGCGTAGACCGGACCATAGACCAAAATGGTAGCATTTTATGCTCACTTCAAGCAGGCACCAGTGACTACGCAAATTGCAAGGCAGTGGAGAATCAGAAATGTGCTTAAATGACCCTGTCAGTAGAAGGGGGTAATTAGTACTCACCTTTTGCAAAGCACTTTTCTGAATCTTGGAGGAAAGTTGCTATAAAGTTTTATTACTCACTTCAGTCTGAACTCATTTATCTCGCTATCTAAAGCACCCAGATGTGACAGAACTATTCAGGAAATAGGCTGAATCACTGCAATTCAGGTATGCTCTGCTGTTCCTACAATAGGTGTGTATGTCAATGTATTTGTTCCCATCTCCAGCTAGAAGGGTGATTGTGCTGGGGATTAGGGAAGCTATCACAAAATCTCACAGCTATTTGTAGCATTCAAAGTTCTCCCAAGCCAATGGCTCATTGGGCTGACCTGGTAAAGGCATAATAGTGTCATAGCAAAGGTGCACAAGGGAGCTATGTGCCCAGCATCACATCCAACCACCTGTGGCAGCCCTAACCTGATGGATCAGGTAACCATTTGTAGCTGGGTGCACTGGAGGTGGCCTTCCAGCGTGAGACCAGGCAAAACTCAAACCCACACCTTTCAGGATTGTAGAAAATCCCCTTAACAGATTAGCTACCTCACCTCTTAGGAGAGTCCTAATATTCCTTAAAAACAATGCTGGTGTGGTCACTTCCCAGTACATTTGATTTCACCATGCTAAGTTATTGCTCTCTTCCAGAATTTATATTATGTCCCATGTGGTTCTGTACTTTCAGGTTCACCTTGTACTATTTTAAGTAGGTTACTCTGAAAAGAAGGATAAGAAAAAGGATATTTACAATCTCACACAGGAGAAGGAAGGAGAGCAATTTTTGTTTATTGTGAAAGAAGTTGCCAGGATATTTGACAGAGTTTTTACATTTCATAGGACTCAAAAAATAGCACTGGTCAAATGTTCCAGTTCTTCACAGGAGTGTCCTCTTTTCCATGAATAGGTTTCATAAACTGCACAACACCATACACTTTAGATTTGTCTCAAGCAGATTTCAAATGATGTTGGTTTTAATTTTGGGGCTTTGCCTTTCATGACATTTAGTTTGAAGTAGCAATGTTCGCTGGGGAAAGCCTGTAAAAATGAGAAACTTCCCATTCAAAAGACGATGGAGAGTATAAAATAATGGGAAGAAAAGAGTACTTTGACTGGAAATCTTTGTCACTAGCACCAGAACAGGATATATTATAAAACTGAAAACAGTTTTTCTAAGTCTGGGTTTTTCCAACCCTAGAACTAACTCTTGACCTGGTGTTGATCATTATAGTTCCACTGAAGTCAATGGAGTCATGTAGACTGATGGTGTTCAGTGGAAGTAAGTTGTAGTGCTAGGACTCGGGGTCACTTCTCGAGCTAGCAGTCACTTTCATTAGCTAGGAATTGAAGTGGGGAGTGGGAAAGGGATAATGGTAATCAGAATAATGTGATTTTTTATGATCTGATATATCATGAATCTCCTTGGCTAGAATAAACTTCCATATACCACTGGAAATCTGGTATTCTTAGATTTGCAAATGGTGTGTGGCGTTATTTTATACCTTGGATCAATCTGTCACTGAATACTGAAGTGAATTTATACCTCTGGGGGAAGCATTTTCAATGTTTCTAGACTCAAGCTGAAGTTGCTTGGCCAAAGTCAGGTATCATACTCCATCAATGGCCTACAGGTATCCAAGTACTTTACTGGCTTTACTATTATCTTTCCTGTATGGGTCTCACTATTAGCCCTTCTTTCCTCCAGGTTTCCCAGATGTACTGCATTTAGGATGTGTTACAGCTGGCAATGCTCTAGCAGGATCAGAAAAACCAACTGGCTGATGCTTCACTGTAGTTCCAGCCTAATGCAAAAAAATCCTGCGTAGGATTAGTTATCAGTCAAGAACCGGTGTTCTGGGCCTTGAACTTCAGACATACTGTTTCTTGAAGATAAAGATTCTAATGAATAGTTGATCTATAAATGAATGAAGTATGCAGAAAGGCCTAAAAGGGAATACACCCAAACTCTGCTACACTGTATTCCTTCCATTAGAGGGGATCTCGCAGGATATCCGTGTATGAGGAGGGCTTGCCTCAGATCATCTTTAGTCCAAAACCTGCCTTTGAAACAATATGGGCCAACTCTGGTTGTCCTTATTCCTTGCTCAGTCAAAACTCCAGTTGCCATTGATGTTCATGGGAGCTTGGACTTAGTAAGGACAGTAGGATCTGGCCCTTTATTGGCTACTTTCTAACACTGGGTAAGCCCACAGGAATCTCTCAATAAGACTCAGTTTCCATTCAGTTAATATTCTTAGACAGAAATATAAAAGCCAACAGAATGTTAGAGGTGTACAGGACACACTGGGGTAAAATATTTGCTGACGGCATTTTTTAATTGACTATTTTACTAGCTCACAAGATACAGGGTTTTTAGGAGGTGCGGGAAAAGGGATGATATTCATCTTTCCAAATAATGCACTAATCATTTCATAGGCCATCCTGCTCTTTGACAGGTTTCAAAGTAGCAGCCGTGTTAGTCTGTATCTGCAAAAAGAACAGGAGGACTTGTGGCACCTTAGAGACTAACAAATTTATTTGAGCATAAGCTTTTGTGGGCTACTGCATGCATTCAATGAAGTGGGCTGTACGAAAGCTTATGCTCAAATAAACTTGTTAGTCTCTAAGGTGCCACAAGTACTCCTTTTCTTTTTGTGGCTACAGACTAACACGGCTGCTACTCTGAAACCTGTCATTATGCAAAGCACTGAATTTAGCCGTATGGAGTGGAAATCCATCAACTTAATGAAAAAATTCGTACAGGTATTTTCCACTGCATGCATCCGATGAAGTGAGCTGTAGCCCACGAAAGCTTATGCTCAAATAAATTTGTTAGTTTCTAAGGTGCCACAAGTACTCCTGATCTTCCTGCTCTTTGAGAGAATGTAGCTTTTTGGACCACAACTCACTTTGCCCTTGGCTGCTGAATGTATGCGTCACCCACTCTGCTGTGATGCTATCTGGCAGTATGGGTCTTTATCCCTGGCTAGTGGCTGGTCCACCCTAGAGGTTAATGAGTCAGCTATAGCTGCCAGCCCCTAAGCCTGCTCTTTTAGCTTAAGCGATAGAGGCTTGTATTTTTAGTGTGAGAGATCCCAAGTTCAGTCCCCATTGAACACCCCTAGTGAGCGGTTATTACATTTTTTCACGGGTTTACCATCACTGTTTCTTTACTCTGGTATTTGGTTAGTTCTCTTTGCTAGTGAATAGGTTCCCAAATATTCTACCGCCGGACTTTGAATTTGCCAGATGTATGAATTTTAATGTGGTGCCTATGTGTGTGGTACTCATAAAAAGTCGTGCTCCTGAGGAGTCGACATTCTTTCTGCTAATGGCTATTTTATGTTGTCTGCTGCTATTTTTTTAGATGCTTGAGTGCTTTACTTATATATGCCAGGCCACAGGGGTATTGTAGCATATACAGTAGACTGTCAAAGTTGTGCTAAAAGACATTCATTGATGTACTTTTAATGGTTTGCCTCATAGTTGTCATGTAATCTGGTCAGCTCAGATCATGATATTACAACATGAGCAGTTGAAATCAAGGAAGTTAACTTCTTTGAAACTAAAAAAACAATGTCTAGTGGGCAACCTGGGTCCACAGGGCTAAATCAACTGTTAAAACATGCAGATTTTTGCCTTTATACGTGAAAGTGATTCAGGGCCACATTTTGCTCGCAGTGTAAACCCAGAGTAACTCACTGAAGGAGCCCAGAGGAGAATATGGCCCACAGAAAGATTCTATTTCTTCTCTCTCTTCAGATAAGTCACTGGTTAAAATATGCCAGTGGTTCAGCACAGGTTTCTTCCAATTTGTTTAGCGTCCTCCCCCAGAATAGCTCATCTCAGGTGCAGTATTTCTGTAACAATGAAGCTTTTCACTTGATGGCAGGAAGATGACTTGGGTAAAAGGAGGTTAAAGGCCTGACTGTTTAATCCTTACTCATGTTGCAGGGCACTTCCTCACACAAGTAGTCCCATTGACTTAATTTGGGACTACCCCCATGAATAAGTAAGTCTTCCACAGTTGGCCCCTAAATTATTTCCCAGCGTCAAACACTGAGCCAGGCCCAGGCTGTATTCATAACTTCCTAGATTTTAAAGCCAGAAAAGACCTTTAATTCATCTAGTCTGACTTTCTGTCTAATGCAGGCCATAGAATATCATTCAGTTTCTCCTGTATTCAGCGCTATAGTTTATGTTTGGCTAAAGCACATCCTCCAGAAAGGCATCCAGTCTTGATCTGAGGACATCAAGCGATGGAAAATCCAACACTTCTCCTGGTAGTTTGTTCCAATGGCTAATCACCCTCATCGTTAAAAATGTATGCCTTATTTTGTCTGGCTTTAATTTCCAGCCATTGGTTCTTCTTTTGCCTTTCTCCATTAGATTAAACGGCCTTTTAGTACCTGGTATTTTCTCCATATGTAGATACTTATACATCACAGTAAAGTTACCTTTTGATTTTGGATTAGAACACAGGACTTCTCAGCTACTGGTCTTTTTTCCACATTTTGCATTGTGTGAAAAAATACTTCCTTTTGTTTGTTTTAAACCTGCTCCTATTAATTTCATTTGGTGACCCCTAGTTTTTGTATTATGAGAAAGAGTAAATAACACTTTGGCCTGGTCTACACTACAGAGGTAGGTCGAAGGAAGCCTCCTTAAGTCAACCTGTTAATGTATGTGTCTACACTACCGGGTCCTTTACACTGACCCTAAGTCGCGTCTAATGTCACCTTCTGTAATCCACCTCTGTGAGTGGCGTAGCATTTAACTTGATTTTCATGGGTCGACTGCGAGGTAGTACAGAAGCAGCGTTGTGTAATTTGACTTAATTGGCCTTCAGGTGGTGTCCCACAATGCTCATCTGTGACGGCTCTGGAGACCATTCTCAACTCTGCTGCACTGCAGCCAGGTACACAGGAAATAGGCCCTCCCCTGCTAAAGCCCCAAGAATTTTTGATTTCCCATTTCCTGTTTGATTAGCATTGGGAGCATGCCAGCTTGACCACAGCTGATCATGGGGACTACGCACTCCAGCCTGGTCTGCACAGGAGGTGGTGGATCTCATCGCTGTGTGGGAGAAGAGTGTGTGCAGGCAGAGCTCCGATCCAGCAGAAGAAATGCTGACATCTATGCAAAGATCTCTCCTGGAATGGGGGAGAAGGGCTACACGAGAGACACACAGCAGTGTTGTGAGAAAATAAAAGAACTTCGCCAAGCGTACCAGAAGGCAAGGGCAGCAAACAGTCGTTCTGGTGCTAAATCCCACACATGCTGGTTCTACAACGAGCTGCATGCAATTCTCAGGGGTGACCCTACCAGTACTCCCACAAGCAACAGGGACCCCTCATAGGTGCATGAGTTTAGGGACAACAAGGGGGATGATATGGCGGATGAGGAATAGGAGGAGGAGAAGAATGGGAGACAGGCGAATGGTGGATCCATTCTCCCCGAAAGCCAGGAAATATTTTTAATCCTGGAGCCCTGTGGGTGGCAGGACATCACGGTGGGCCACCATGATGCCAGGGAAGGCATCTCTGGTGAGTATACAGTTACAATCAAAGTCCAGTTAAACTTTAGCAGGCACACATGTTCAGTGGTATTGCATGTTTACTGTGAAGAAAAAGCGAGGTTCTGTGGTTCTCTGCTTACAAGAACCTGGGAATCCTCCAGGGATATCTCTAGGAAACTTTCATGGAGGTACCCTGCAATCCTTTGCAGAAGGTTTCTGGGCAGGACAGCCTTACTTCTTCCACCACGGTAGGACACTTTCCCATGCAACTCCTGAACTAATTCTGTTGGCATCATTGTGGTACACAGCATAGCAGCATAAGAACCAGGTCTATACCCAGACTCTTGCAGCATCTCCTTCCTTTCCGCCTCTGTTACCTCAGGAGACTGATATCACATAGGGTCACCTAGGGGAAACAGGGGAAGTTCTTATTAAAAGTGCTCTTACAAGAAAAAAAGAGCATGTAGACTCCCCCTCCTCCCCCATATTCTGGATCACCAAACCACGCAGCTGCTAATGGTTGACAGGGGACTGGGGGCCCACATGTGTGATTCCACAATTTAGGAGTGAAAACATTCCCCCCCTCTCGCCCTGTTCGTAAACAGCTTCTTGTGGTGCTATGGGAAAGGGCCATTGTTCCATTAGCTACCTCTGCTCCCAACATGAGCCTGCCATAAACTTCTTTAAAAGTGCGGTCACCCATGGCCTGGGGGGACCTAATCACCATGGCTGGAACAGCAAATCAGTGCAGTGAACGGTTACGGATTCTAATTATGTTATGGTTTGCACCTAGTGTAATAAGTTTGTTTTTTTTTTAAACAAAAATGGCCTTGCTATGGAAACATTTTTTTGCATGTACAATGGCTCCTTTCTTTTTTCCCATGACTGACAGCTGGAAATCTGTCCTTCAGCATGCCTTCAACATCTAAAGGCAGACTTTCACTGATTAGAAGGAGGAGAAAGAGAAGGTGGGAGGACATGTTCACCGAGATAATGAACACCTCTAGGACAGCTGTCACAGAGCTGAGAGCGTTGAGGATTTCACTGTTTGAGAAGTTAGATATGGACATGGAGAGTAGGAAAGCTTCCCATGAGCGTGAGCGTGCGGCTCAGGATGACATGCTTTGGATTATGCGGGACCAATAAGACATGTTGAGGCATCTGGTTGAACTGCAGAAACAGAAACAAGAAGGTAGAGTCCCTCTGCAGACCCTGGTGGACAGCCAGCCAGCATCACCTGGCGCAGAATCACCTCCCCCAAGCATTCCATGAGGCGTGGGTGAAAAGTCCATTATCCCTTTCATTTAACTCAGGGGGAGGTTACAAGGAACAGAAAGTGCCCATTCCCAGACATTTTATGGTCTAGAATGCAGTGTTATGTTACACAGCTAAAAATGTTTCTCCCGTTCCAACTTTACAACCCCTTTTCCCCAAGGCTAACTTTTTTTCTGTTCTCCCTCTTTACTTATGTTTGTTAAATAAAGTAGATGGATTTGAGAAATAAATGTTCTTTATTGAGTAGAAGCAGTGGGTTTGGGCAGGGGGTTGGCTTTACAGGGACTGTGATACAAGCCAGGTGAAGCTTTGGGAAATCACAATGCAGACAAGCAGCTCACATTACTGTGACTCATTACTGAAACAGCTTTTCAAAGCCTTGTGGATACGCAGCGCCTGTTGCTGTGCTCTTCTTAGTACCCCGGTGTCTGGTTGCTCAAAAATGGCTGCCATGTGATCTGCCTTAACTGCCCATCCCTGTGGAAAATTTCCACCCTTTTTTTCCCACAGATATTATGGAGCACACAGCAGGCAGCTATAACCATGGGGATGTTCTCTTCACTAAAGTTCCACCTCATTAGTAAACGTCTCCAGCGTCCTTTTAAGTGACCGAGGCACATTCAACCACCATTCTGCAGTTGATGAGCCTATAGTTGAACTGTTCCTTGCTGCTGTCCAGGCGGCCAGTGTACAGCTTCATGAGCCATGGGAGCAAGGAGTAGGCTGGGTCCCCCAGGATAACTATAGGCATCTCAACATCCTCAATGTTCATTTTGTGGTCTGGAAAGAAAGTCCCAGATTAAAGCTTTTTGAGCAGAGCCAAGTTCCTAAAGATGTGTGTGCCATGAATTTTTCCCGATCATCTTATGCTGATGTCGGTGAAACGCCCCCCTGTGATCCACCAGCACTTGAAACACCATTGAAAAGTATCCCTTTCAGTTTATGTACTCTTTGGCAAGGTGGTCTGGTGCCAAGATGGGGATATGCATGCCATCTGTCACCCCAACACAATTAGGGAACCTATCGCTGCAAAACCATCCACTATGTCCTGCTCATTTCCCAGACTAACTACCCGTCATAGCAGAAGTCGATTAATGGCCCTGCACACTTGGAACACAGAGAGAACTAAACACTTGAAGAGAACTATACACAATGACTCCAAGATCTCTTTCTTGAATGGCCTGAATCCCAAGATTTGTGAGAGTGAGGGATTGTCCTTCAAGGTAGGTTGTAGATCCTTGATGATGCGCTGGAGAGGTTTTAGTTGGGGGCTGAACGTGACGGCTAGTGGCATTCTGTTACTTTCTTTCTTGGGCCTGTCCTGTAGTAGGTGACTTCTGGGTACTCTTCTGGCTCTGTCAATCTGTTTCTTCACTTCAGCAGGTGGGTATTGTAGTTGTAAGAACGCTTGATAGAGATCTTGTAGGTGTTTGTCTCTGTCTGAGGGGACTTTCATCCACACCCACCACACAATCCATTGTCTACAGCCAAGTTCTAAGATACAACTGCATTTGCTCCAACCCCACAGACCTATCCTGAAGGACGATCTCTCACTCTTACAGATCTTGGGAGACAGGCCAGTCCTTGCTTACAGACAGCCCCCCAACCTGAACCAAATACTCATCAGCAACCACACACCACACAACAAACACACTAACCCAGGAACCTATCCTTGCAACAAAGCCTGTTGCCAACTGTCCACATATCTATTCAGGGGACACCATCATAGGGCCAAATCACATCAGCCACACTATCAGAAGCTCGTTCACCTGCACATCTACCAATGTGATATATGCCATCATGTGCCAGCAATGCCCCTCTGCCATGTACATTGGCCAAACTGGACAGTCTCTACGTAAAAGAGTAAATGGACACAAATCAGACGTCAAGAATGACAACATTCAAAAACCAGTTGGAGAACACTTCAATCTCCCTGGTCACTTGATTACAGACCTAAAAGTGGCAATACTAAAACAACAAAAGTTCAAAAACAGACTCCAACGAGAAACTGCTGAATTGGAATTAATTTGCAAACTGGACACCATTAAATTAGGCTTGAATAAAGACTGGGAATGGATGGGTCATTACACAAGGTAAAACTATTTCCTCATGCTTATTTTTTCCCCCTACTGTTACTCACACCTTATTGTCAACTGTTGGAAATGAGCCATCCTGATTATCACTACAAAAGGTTTTGTTTTTGTTTTTCTCCTGCTGATAATAGCTCACCTTAACTGATCACTCTTGTTATAGTGGGTATGGCAACACCCATTTTTTCATGTTTTCTGTGTAATCTATCTATCTATCTTCCTAGTGTAGTTTCCACTGCATACATCCGGTGAAGTGGGATTTAGCTCACGAAAGCTTATGCTCAAATAAATTTGTTAGTCTCTAAGGTGCCACAAGTATGCCTCATTCTTTAAGCAGGATAAGCATCTACAAGAGAAGACCTGCCTAGATGCATCTTTAGGTGCTTTAACACCTTTGTGAGTCTGGTCTTTTATGCCCCAAATGGATACAGCATGCTTAATGCTATGAGTCGGTCATGGATTCCGTGATTTTATGTAAACTTCTCGACTTCAGCCCCAGGCGGCAGGGCTTGGGCTGTCAGCCCTGGGTGGTAGGGCTCCGGCTTCCGTGCTTTATTGTTTATTGCCCGCATTCTGTCCATGACTTTACTGGCAATACAGCCTTTCCTATACTCCTCTGTCATTTGTCCTCATTTTGGGGATCATGCCTAAGAGTAAGATTGTGTCTGTCCATATGAACAACAGTTAGTTCCATTTATAATGGGGGCTTTTGTGTTGCAAGTATTCATGCAACACGCTGGTCTAAGGCCATTAGCTTGCTTCTCATGCTGTAAGCCACTGAACTAGCAGTCTCAAATTTGTACCAAGGTTTGACTATAGTTTTCAAAGCCCAGCCTCTTAAATATCTTCAGGTATTTTTATATTTTATACTTCCTGTGATCATAACATGAAACCTGTTATGCTCTTCAGTAAGCTATCCCTCTAGACTAAGGGAAAGGGCAAAGAAACAAACAACAAATATAAAGTATCCATACAAGAATGTGCTCTGTAGCAGCAACCATTTTATATTTAGGGACAGATTTCAAAGGTTTAGGCACCTACCTTCGTCTTTAGACATCTAAATATTGTCAAAGCCAGATTCAGGACTCACATAATTTGTCAGACCACTCTGTTTATTAGCAAAGCGCCTTGCTAATGCACCCAGATGTGAGCCCCTCTCTGAGGCCCAAGATAACTTATTTATACAGCTAAGCCAAAGCCAATTTAACATAAGAGACAAAAGAAAGCAGAAACTGACAAATATACATACATATCTTATTTGCATACTAACGTTTGCCAATCTCCTAGCTCAGTAGGAGCTTTAAGTTAATTAGTTTGAGAACCCATTGTCTCACACTCCTTAATGTTTCTCTTCCTGACAACTATATTTCAACAAACCCTTCAAGTAGCATTTCTTTAATGAATTATAATTTCAATACAATTCATTCTACTTTCACAATATGATTTCCAAAAGCCCCTGTGCAGATTAGGTACCAAACACCCATTGAAGACTGCTTAGATGTTTTGAAAATCCCTTTAGGCACCTGTCTGCTTCTGCACTTTTGAAAAGCTGGCCCTTAGTCACAGGAAAAACCTCCAAACAGCTCAAGGTGCCTGCTTTACTCTTAAGGGTACAGGACTTAAAGCAGACCCTACATACAAAGCCAACACACACTTTGCTCTAGTTTCTCACCAGTTATCACCCTATCTCTAATCTTCCTTTGTTATGGAAGACCTTTACAAAGGTTACTTTGGTGTCATCTGTTGGCCTGTGTTTTCCTTTTGGCTTGGGACACTGCTGACAAACAGCCCCTAATTTAAATGTCACATTATCGGTGACTCAGCCCTGTCCACCCTATAAAATTACTTTGGTATAACTATTTTGCTCAGGGGTGTGAATAATTCACACCTCTCTGCGATGCAGTTATATTGACCTAAGCACCGGTGTAGACAGCACTATGTCAGCGAGAAAGCTTCTCCCGCTAACATAGCTACCACCTCTTGTGGAGGTGGAGTTATTAAGTTAATGGGAGAGCTCTCTCCTGTTGACGTAGAACATCTTTGCCAGAAATGCTAAAGTGACACAGCTGCGTCGGTGCAGCTGGGCCACTGTAAAAGCGTAATGTAGACCTGCTCTTAGCTGTCAGTGGAAATAATTCATTCTGGACTTCACTTCCCCACTGGACCAATAAAACAGAGTTGCTTGATCTTTAGGGCATAACACAAGGTTAATTTCCTTTCTCCAGCATTTGCTTGAGGCAGAGGTTTGATGGGACTTGGGGAATATCTTTCTTTTTTATGTAAGAGGCAGCAAATGTTGTTTTGATTATATTTTTGTAAGCAATAGGGATCATTTCATAAATAAATCTGTGTTTATGGAGTATATCCATTGTTTTGCCATCTACCATTCACTGACTGTGTTAAACCTACCCATAGTGAAATTAGTAAGCTGGGTTTTTATGTGTATTTCTGTATTAGTTGCTGCAACAAAAGGCCGAGATAAGGAAATATTACTAATACTTTGCACTTTGAGAGAACCTTACATCTGATTTTCTCAAAACAGTTTAAAAGTTTAAAAGTATTTAAAGTATTTACATAATAAACCCTTCAAAACACTCCTGTGTGGGAGGAAAATCTATCAATCTAAGAATGAATCTAAACTGTTTCTCTATCATGCTCCTCACCATAGTATCTGAGCCCCTGAAATATTAATATATCCATTTGAGTAAATTAAGGCCTAGAAAAATTAAGCAACTTTTTCCAAGGTCACACAATGGTCCAATGTGAAAGATACAAAAATAGAACCCAGGACTACTGTCTCCCAGTCCCATGCTCTGACCACTAGATTCCTCTCTTTCCCAATGCGGTTGGGTTCTCACTTGGTGATGCAATGGACTCTTATTGTAGCATCACACCCAGACATCTCTGGAGTGGGTGGTGTATCTAACAATATTTTCGAAGGAAGCAATCTAATGGAAAGAGAATCCTCAGAGCTGTCTCTGCAAAAGCATGAAGCCAGGACTGAGTGAGACTGAAATCTGAAAACCAAAGTAGATGATTTTAGCATAATTTAATAGCTGCCTAAACTGGTACTTCACAAGTAATAGTGATTTAACTCAATCCAAGTCACTTGTTCCTTCTCAGTAAAATGCTGTCTATTATCATGTTAACCCTGTCTGTTATCATAGAATGAAAACACCAGTTCAACTAGTCTCCCACCAAACAAAACTTGCTGTCAGGGATAACAGTTTTTCAGCTTAATTGCTTATGCTGAGCTCCCCTGACATTTTCAGTGCTTCAGTTTCTAACTGCATGCTAACTAAAGACTACTTGTCCTCATGATTTTATTCTGTTCATATTTAAAACTCACCCTCGCAAGAAAACTTAAAATCAAGGTCAACCCATCTTCTTTCACCAGCCTACACCTACTCGTGGTGTTTCAAGACTTAGCAGCATAAACATCAGGGGCAGATATTTTTAGTGGTCTAATGTAATTAAAGGTATCTATCTATTCACTTTATAGCTCTGCCTGCATATCTGCTCTCTCTTTGTGTATTATCCTGTTTCTGCTTCTTATTTTTTAAGGAAGGTCAATTTCTGAACAAAGAAACATCCATTTCTTTTTCCTCCCTTACTTTTTAAGGCAGAGGGACATCTGTGTATTATGGGTACAAAAATACATATTTTCCAACATTATCCTGCCTAAAATATAGTGCACTAAAATGCTCTAGACACTACAACTCGTCCAAATTCTCCTGTGGATTACCAAGGTGATGACCAAAGCAATCTCGAAAGTAGAAAGACATTGAGCAGTGTTGCTAGTTACAGCAAAAAGGGCAAGAATGGAGAAATTCTGCTTATTACACCATGCCTTGGATTAGTATTGCTGCACTCTTTCACTATATGGAAATTTAGGCTGCTTTTGCCCACGAGCACAAGGTGAGAAAGTACTTTCATAAGTGAGGTTTATCTTTAGCTGTAGCTCAGAAACCTTGTAGAAGATTTTGGTGGAGTTCAAGCATGCAGAGTCTATTGATTGGATACCATTTATCACCCAGTGAGCACAAAACAGGGATCTTTGCTGGGGCTCTCCCTCCCTTCATGTACCCTTTTTTACCCAGTTATACCAATGTTATTTGTTACAAAATAACATTAGATTCATCTAGTCTCTTTGGTCCTGATTCTCCACACCATTACACTGATATCATGCCAGTGAAACTCCATGGGATTTAATTGAGTTATATCAGTGTAAAATTGATACAGTGGAGAATCAGGCCCTGCTAGTAGCCATTTCTCTTTGAATAGCTCTCATTTCTAGTTGTAAAGAAGATGGGGAGGGGGGCAGAACCACAGCTGGTGTAAATCTGACATCGCTCCTTTGACTTCATTGAAGCTACACAAGTTTTACACCTGTTGCAGATCTGTCCCACTATCTTAGCTGAAACTAGAATCCCTCTTTCTAAAGCTTGTCACTGACATTATATAGGCTAATAACAAGTTTGCAATGAACAAGCTGGTATGTTGTTGAGGTTTTTTTTACTACACAGGTATTTGCAATTGTTTCCCCATGCCATAAATGCACTGTTTAGTTAGCAGCCATGGTGTATATTACTTGCAGCCATGGACCTGTTAGAAGCTTCAAAGTTTGTGGAGAACTCTGAAATCTCCTGTGGCTGAAATAAGGATTCAAAGTGCATCCTGTCCCATCTCAGTCTGCCACATCTTGAAGCTATTTTATTCTTAGCCTGTCAGTTACTCGCCCTTTCAGCTTACCCATCTTTTCCCTCTGCAAACCCTGCTCTCTCTTCAAAGTGATATTTTAACACAAAATCCCAAGGTGGCCACCCTTTCTCCTTTAACTAACACATGTGTGACCGCAAGTGAGAGCAGCGTGTTGTTCATTTGGGAGTCAGTGTAAAAGAACAGTGCCAGACTGCTCAAGGGTATTTTCTTACTTGTGTTTCTCAAAGCCGGTTCTAAAGATTGATAGAACACAGCCAGAATATATCCCGTTTTCCTGATGGCAATGTATCCTGATGGTAGTGTGATATCTTTGATATGTGTATGAGAGATATCTATTTGAACAGCTATGTAGAGTCCTGTACAAACATAGGTATAAGCCTTTTTTTCCTGCATCGAGCACAGGGTTGGAAGCTGGAGAATTATCCTCTATTCCTGACTCTCCCAGTGACATGCTTTGGACCTTGGGCTATTCTGCACCTCAGTTCTCACATCCGTGAAAGGAGAACAGTGGTGCTCAGGTACCTTATAGAACGTGATTTGAAGTTTACAAATGAAAAATGCAATTACTTATTGTTATCGGTTAGTACATAACACCCTAATCAGGTCACCTCACAGTCCTGCTCCCAGCAGGCTTCATCCTGCTCCCACTGAAGCCAATGGCAAAATGCCGGTTGACTTCAATGGAACTGGGCCTATTTTATGGTCTTTCAGATAAAAAAGTTTCAAAAAGAAAAATTCAATTTAAACCCCTTAGTCCTCCCCTAGCTGCCAATGCCAGAATGTTCCCTGTGCTATAATTCTACCAAGTAATTGGACTTAACTAGCAGTTACTAATCTGCACACAGCACAACCCTGGGAAACTAGTCAACAATCTAATAAATCTCACTGTTGGCAAATTCAGGCTGAATATCAAAAAATATCCTCAGTGTTTTTAATTTCATTCCATTACTTCTAGTTACAGCTCCTTTGGACATTGCTCCGCTCCCTTCTTGACCTTTACATCTCTCAGATACTTGCAATGAGTTATGTCCCATTCAGATGTTGTGTGGCCATCATTTATCTTTTCACGTGAGTCCCTCCAGACCCAATTGTCCCTTTTTTCAGGATTCTCTACCATTTATCTTCTAAAGCTTTCTTGTACTGATGTGCCCAGAGCTGAATGCCGCATTCTAGACTCAGCAGTGATGTATGGTACGGAAAAGGATTATTGTCTTATCTGACTTGATTCCTTTGCATATGCAGCAAACAAAACAATTAGATTAAAATTGCATACAGTTGGTACAAAGAGAGAGAAGATAGGTGAGATAATATCTTTTATCGAACCAACTTCTATTGGTGAGAGAGACAAGCCTTTGGGATTACACAGAAGTTGATCCAGTTAAAGATATTACCTCACCCACCTTGGCACTCTAATATCCTTGGACCAACACAGCAAACATATAGTACATACCAGATGTATCAGTTCCAGTAAGGATGGAAGCACTGGAAAAACAGACCATCAGCTTATCTTTTGCATTTCTTCTTCATGTATCCTTAATACATGTATGGTGATCAGGGGAGAATGCAGGCTGCAGTGTCTAAGACACAAGGTTCAAAGTCTTGTGGTTTTGCTCCTCCACATGTGCTTTTTGTTCTTTTTGTTTTCTTTTATGCCCCTCATTTATATGGGCACTGTGTTTGTTCTCTACATTAAACTAGTAAACATCAGAAACATCATAGTCTAGTGTACTTAGCGTAAGTTAAGGAGTCAGGAATTCCTGAGTTCCAATCCAAGCTCTGCCAGTGATTTTCTGTGTAGCCTTACCTGTCTTCTTGTAGGGAAAATACTACTTACCTATCTTTCAAGGGTGTACTCAGCATTGGGGTCCCATTCTGCTAGAGACTGAACAGATATATAATAGACAGTCCTTTCCCCAAAGAGCTGACCTCTCCCTTTGATACCAGAGCCTTGGACACAGGAAAAGTTGTTTTAAGATACTGAATTTAGATGGGAAGGGGAAACAGGGTTTGGGGTGAGGATTGGGAACCCTGTGGGAGGACAGAAATGGAAATGTTGACTTATAGGCCAGAAGTGACCATAGTGATCATCTAGTTGACCTCCTGCACATTGCAGGCCACAGAATGTCACCCACCCACATCTGCAATAGGACCATAACCTCCGGCTGAGTTAAGGTTAATGCACTAAATTAAGGTTAATGATCTTATAAGATACCCAACACCTCCAGCTCCCATGGATTTCCTGCCTCCTAGTCACTGGGTCTACATGCACAAAGGGATTTTGATGCCTACATTTCTGTTGGTGCATATGCACACAGCCACCTAAGTCCTGATCCCACTGAACTGCCTGGTACCTAGCTCACACCTAAGCCCCAGTGGGATTTGCAAACTAGATGTGTTCCCTGCCAGTCTTGCTTGATCTGGTAGGTATGCTATGCACATGCCCCCACCCCCAGTAGCCCAGTGGTTAGGGCACTAACCTAGAATGTAGATGACCTACGTTCAAATGCCTTCCTTGTGGATTCATAGATCCCAAGGCCAGAAGAGACCATTGTAATCATCTAGTCTGGCCTCCTGTATAACACAGGCCATAGAACTTCCCCAAAATAATTCCTGGATCTATCCTGCGGCTTTCAGGCTCAAAGATTCTGGGTCAAATCCTGGTTCCACTGAAGTGAATAGGAGTTTTGCCATTGACTACAATGGGCCCAGCATTTCACCCTGTTTCTTCTCCATGGGTCCAGTATCTTACTCCATATTGCTGGGTCTGTAGTCCAAGGAATGACTCCTCTTACAACCTCCCTACCCCATGAGAAAGCCAGAATTAGCTGCAGATAACAGCAGGAAGGGGAGTTTTTGTATCCTTTCCTATTCTTTTTCTTGTAAGTTGCAATTGCGGGATTCAAGTTGAAACTTAATGGAGTTTTTTCTCCTACTTACCATGTGTAGCCTGAAGTTTGTACAGAACTTAAAATGAAAAATAAAAGTCAAACTTATTAAATAACTTTAGGTTGAAGAAAGTGATTTTGACCTGTTGAGAAGCAATTTGCCCATTTCCATCCACATGGCTTTACTTGTCTCAGACAAACCAAAGGAATATTAAAATGACATTAAAGATCTGGATTACACATAAAACATCATCGCCCAGCCATTTTATCAGTGTAATTGTGTTGGATAAGAAAGAGCATGAAGGTTTTTTTAGCATCCTGTCATGGCTCTGTTTCATAGACTCAGACTTTAAGGCCAGAAGGGACCATCATGATCATCTAGTCTGACCTCCTGCACTTTTCAGGCCACAGAACCTCACCCAACCACTCCTGTAATAGGCTCATAACTTCTGGTTGAGTAACTGAAGTCCCCAAAGCTTGGTTTAAAGACACTGTGTTACAGGGATTCCACCATTTACTCTAGTTCAAACCAGCAAGTGATCCATGTCCTGCGTTGCCGAGGACGGTGAAAAGCCCCCACGCCAATCTGACCTGGGGAGAATTCCTTCCTGACCCCAAATATGGCAATAAGTTAGACCCTTAGCATGTGGGCAAGACCCACCAGCCAGACACCTGGGAAATAATTCTCTGTAGTAACTCGTAGTCATCTCCATCTAGTGTCCCTTCTTCTGCTTTTGGAGATATTTGCTAATAAAAGTTGCAGATGGGGCATATGCCATTGTAGGCAATCTCATCCCCTCTATAAACTTGTCAGTCTTGACACAAGTTAGGTTTTTTGCCCTCACTACCACCTTTGGAAGGTTGTTCCAGAACTTCACTCCTCTGATTGTTAGAAACCTTCATCTAATTTCAAGCCTAAACTTATTGATGGCCAGTTTGCATCTATTTGTTCTTGTGCCAACATTGGTCCTTAACTTAAATAACTCCTCTCCCTCCCTGGTGTTTATCCCTCTGATGTATTTACTGAAAGCAATCATATCTGTCCTTACCCTTCCTTTTGTTAGGTTAAACAAGCCAAGCTCTTCAAGTGTCCTCTTGTAAGGTAAGTTCTCCATTCCTCTGATCATTCTAGTAGGTCTTCTCTGCACCTATTCCAGTTTGAATTATTTTTAAACATGAGAGATAAGAACTACACATAGTATTCCAGATGAGGTCCCATCCATGCCTTGTATAATGATACTAACACTTCCCTACCTCTATTGGAAATACCTTACCTGATTCATCCTAAGATTGCATTAGCCTTTTTCACAGCCGCATCACATTGGCAGCTCATAGTTATGCTGTGATTGACCAATACACCCAGGTCTTTCTCCTCTTGTCACTTCCAACTGATGTGGCCTCAGCTCATAACAAAAAATCATATTGTTAATCCCTAAAAGCATGACCTTGCACAATCAAATTTCATCCCATTTCTATTACTCCAGTTTTCAAAGTCATCCAAATCTTGTGTGATATTCCAGTCCTCCTCCATATTGGCAGTACCTCCTACCCTTGTGTCAGCCACAAATTTTATTAGCACACTCCCACTTTTTATACGTAGGTCACTAATGAAGATCTCCACTAGTAACCTCCCTCCAGCCTGAGAGTTTACCTTTCAACATGAAATAATGTAGTCTCCCCTTTAACCAGTCCCTTACCCACCTTTCAAATCTTGTATTAATCCCCTTCTTCTACAATTTAACGAATGATTTCCCACGTGGAAGTTTACCAAATGTGTTATTGAAATCCATATAGATTAGATGTACTGCATTGCCTATGTCTAGAAAAATCATTTATCTTCTCAAAGATAGATATCAGGCTGGTCTGGCATGATCTACCTCTTTTAAAAACATGCTGCATTTTATCCCAGTTACTATTTACCTCTATGTCCTTAACTACTCTCTCTTTCAAAATTAGTTCTAAGACCTTGAATACAATTGAGGTCAAGCTAACAGGCTTGTAGCTACCCAGTTCACTTTTTCCCCCTTTCTTAACTATAGGTACTACATTTGCAATTCTCCAGGCAAAGGGTACAACCCCCAAGTTTACAGATTCATTAAAAGATCCTTGCCATTGGGCTTGCAATTTCATGTGCCATTTCCTTTAATATTCTTGGACAGAGATTATCTGGCCCCCTGATTTGGTCCCATTAAGCTGTCTGAGTTTGTCTTCCACCTTGGATGTGGTAATTTCTACTTCCACATCCTCTTTCCCATTAGTCACCCTACCGCTGTCTCCACATTACCCTTATTAAAAACTAAAGCAAAATGTTTGTTTAGGTGTGGGCCATACCTAGATTACCTTTAATCTCCACCCAGTCATCAGCATTTAGCAGTTCGATTTCCTCTTTCCATGTTTTTTTTTATTTATATGGCTTTAAGTTAATTTGCAAGGTCCAATGGTGAAATGTGGGATGTACCTCTAACTAGTTAATTTTTATTCCATGCAGTTTACTAGCTGTGCTATAAACATTTTGGTCTCCAACCAGCCTTAAGAATGACCAACAAACCAATAAAATGGGAAGAATCCTAAATAAGGAGAGATGGATGGTTGTTTGTGACAGAGTTTATAAATCAGTCTCCATACTACTTGAGATAAGCAACAAGGGCTGCCATTTAATAGTCAACTTTTCCACTATTAAACTCAAGCAGAGGAGTTAGTTTTTCCTCGGGAGTTCCAAACTATGACTAACTTAACATGACATAGCTGGACATCTTACGTAATTAAAGATTCCTTAAGAAAGATTTTTCTCCTTCATTCATATAAATATATGCACCTGATTCTTCAGTCCCTAGCATGCACTACTCCCATTCTATCTGTCAAGTATTACTAAAGAAGCGATGGTATTTATTGACTTCAGTGAGAATTAGTAGAAGGATCAGATCTCATAAACACTGAAAATTGATACAAAACCCATTAGTGAACACATATCCGATCTGTGTAACAGGTTCCCACCACTGTTACATTCAGTGTCCAGCCTGTGTTGCTGTTTGTATGAAGGCATTATCTTCTTTTATTAAGCACTACATAACACAGAAACCAACCCCTGCTTTAAGCCGCAGCCTGGTACTCTCTGATCTGGCCCCCTAGAGTCCAAAGACTCACCTTCTAAAATGGAGGATGACCTCAACCTTCTGCAGCTACATCCTTCCACTACAGCAGCTAGTGCCAACCCAAGTACTGAAAAATCATGAGACTGGCTTCAAGATCATGAGATTTTTAAGAAGTGACATAAATACTGGATTCTGTTTGTTTGCCTTCCAGTCTTCGGGCCTTTGAGCTGCATTTCGGTCACATTTTCCAGCTTTTGCTCTCAACCCTGAGGGATAACATCTCATGTGTTCACTTGTCTCTAGGAGCTGGGGATTTAAGAAAAACACCAGATATCATGAGACTAGTGATGAAATCACAAGAGTTGGCACTATTGCAACAATGAGAGCGGTTCCACAAATCTCTCCCCTTCCTTTGTTTGTTGTAGCCACTTACTACCCTTGTACATTTACTGCACACTACAGCCATCTGCCTCTGCCACTCCTTCGAAAATAATGGGCTCTAAAACGCGTATGCTGCTTATGGGAATCTATACAGTTTGTTCAATGTAGATTGTCACAGGCTGGCAAATATTTTGCTTTTACAACTGGATTATTTCATTTCTTTAGTAAATATACAAACAAAATGTCTTTATTCTTAAGGCATTTCTTAATTTAGACTTAGGTTCTTTGGGCCAGGGCCCGTCTGTTTATATAGCACCTTACACAATGGAGCCCCAGGCCTTCCAGAGGCCTCCTGGGGCTACTATGCTGCAAAAATAATAATCATTAGCTATGAATAATAATAATATAATTAAACCTGCTGGCAGCCCTGTGGACAAAACTGGCTGCTGCTGCTAATGATATTATTATAATAGCAGGTGTACAATTCTATTAGCTATAATTAAAGGACACTAAACCTTTTACCGGCTGGAAAATGCCAAGGGGCAGGGGCTTGTTACTGCAGATATGACCAAGGACTTACCTGCCCAGGGAAGGTAATGCACGGCAAGCTAGGATGTGAATTTAAAGCACACTAGCTACTCCACACTAACTCCTGATGTGGACACTCTGACTGTGTGTGCAGTAGCTCACTGAACTTTGAATGGGCATTAAGCTAAACTTCCTGAGGGCACTCTTAGTGCTCTGTAAGTGTGTCCATGTGGGGAGTTAGTGCAGACTAGCTAGTGAGCTTTAAAGTCACACGCTAGCTTACTGCACACTAACTTCCCTGGGAAGACAAACCCTAACACCCTGTAAGAGCAGCTTGAGTGAATGGAATAGCAGAGTGAGCTGGGACTCTAAGCAGCATGATGGGTCAGTACAGGCTCCATGCAAGCCTTACAACAGGATCCCTTGTGCCCTCCACAAGTGTTGTGAAATCTGCAGCCACTGTAATCCTGGTGTCTTCTGAGAGGCACTGGGGAACAGGAGGTGTCCTGTAAGTGCATAGGGAAGCCATTTTAGCCCATTTATAATGAAAGATGAGTTTAGTCATATTTGTTTTCTCCTTTTCTTTGTTTGACTGATGGAGACTGAGCTTGTGGAAAGAAACTCTGAGGGCCTCACTGCTTTGTGAACTGTACGTGCTTTATTTTGTTCCTGGTTTGCGATCTTGTTTTGACGTCAATAAATCCTGACAATTATTCTTTCTCTGTACCTACTCTAGACAGAAGAACTGTCACTTCATGCCTGGTCCCGAGCATATCACAGGGACTTGGCTGCCAGACAAGTCATGCCCCTAAGTAATTGCACCTGCAGAGCGTGTACATGCTTTACTAATGTGAGGTAAGCAACATCCTAGAGGGCAAACATGGCACAAAAAACTCTGGTTCCAATACCCATAAGCCTGAAAAGAATCTGCACTGAGATCTGGGTTCTGTCATCATGACAGAAAGAGTAAGTCTGAGAAACAGCAGCCACTCAAATAGCTACAAGCTAACAGTAACCAAGGAGAAAATTGAAGAGGATAAAATGGGACACTTGTAGATTCAAACAATTCTGTTTAAATACTGAGGGCTTGTTAGGTATTTTTGTCTGCTAGCCATAAGAGTTGTATTTTTCAATGGTCGTGATGTAGGGTGTTCATTGAGGGGTTTTGATCAGCAGCCAAAAGTCAAGACCATTGAGTTCTATTCCCAGCACTGGCAATGACCTTGATCTTATTCTGTCTCTGCCTCAGTGCTGTGCCTGTCTGCCTGCCTTGTAGTCATCTGGTGACTAAGTTTAAAAAGTGCCAAGGGGCAAGGGCTTGTTACTGCCAGCAGGTTTCATTATATTATTATAATTCACTGATAATTCATTAACTAATCTTTGTGTCAAGTGCTTGGTGATCCTCTGATGAAATTTGCAATGTAAGTGCAATATATTATTTATCTCAAGATATTTTTCTTATGCACTTTCTACTATTTATTTGCTGCTATTTTAATTTACTTTAAAAATACATGGATGATAAAACTAGATAGAATTATATGTTAAAAGCTGTGAATCTTTACTCGTCAGGGTAGCTATCCCATAGGGGAGAAAGGATAGCCTTGTGTTTAAGTTATTGAATTGGGGTGCTAGAGATCTGAGTTCAGTTCCAGGCTGGGCCACAGACTTGCTTTTCAGCCTTGGACAAGTTACTTAACCTCCATGCCTTAGTTTCCCGTCTGTAAAATGAGAATAATAATACCTTTCTCCCACTCTTTGCCTATTTTGTCTATTTAGACTGCAAATTCTTTTGGGTAGGGACAGTCTCTATGTATGTGTATGTACAGTGCCTAGTTCAATGGGGCCCCTCATTACTTAAGGTTCCTAGATGCTATTGTAATATAACTAATAATAAGATGGCCTGTCCTGCGAATCCACACACTGGTCATCCAGACTTTCATCATCTCACATCACAATTAATGCAACATTCTTTTCTCTGCCCTTGAAAAATGCAATCTTGTCCTGCTGAGATCAAGCACCTTTGTGCCCTGTTACCCACACAAAATTCTCTGTTACACACACTCTAGGGCATCCAACTTTACCATTCCATGGGTTCAAGGCGTGATCTTGCTAATTTAGGCATCCCCACCCTTTCCCAGTTCTTAAGGCTCCAGGCAAAAGACACCTAACTTTACCCAATTCCCAGGGTGTAATGTGGTTAATTTAAATACCCACCCTTACCCAATGCAGGGCTCAAAGCATAATCTTTTGTGGGTTTACAGGATCTTTTACCAGCAAAAGAGCCTTACACAGTAATATCCATAACCTACATTTATTAACAATCACCAAAACAGAATGCACACGCTAAGCATACAATGCTCACCATTCCCAATAAGGGAGATGAACTTTTCTTGATGGCCAGGTAGGATTAGGTCATCGGGGGACTCCAGCTTCTGCATGGTGTCATTGGCAGGGTGCTGAGATCTGGCAGCTCTGATCTTGGGGCTGTGTCCTAGAGTTGGTTCCCAAGAACTTCTTTTGGATCCAATTTATATAGTGAAACTTGAGTCCTGCTTAGCTGTACCTTAACCAATCATTTTGCTAAAATATTACTAAACAATTCTCTAACCAATCCTAACATATTGTACAACAATTCTTTAACCAATCATACTCCACTATCTTAATTGATTTACACCTAGCAAAATTAGTTATGTAACAGACTGAAACAATCAAAGAACTAGATAAAGATCATACAGACAAACAATAGAGAAGTAAGGGCCATAAAGGCAAACAACAGAAGTATAGATTTTACAAACACAACTGTTAAGTGATTTCTTGCCAGACAGAATGCTATCAAACAAAGTTTTCTTTAACCATCTTAAGATCTGTTTCTTTATGGGGTGATGGTGGGTACTATCAGGACAGGAGCCTTCTTAACAGCCTGATATTACATTGTTTTAATGGAATGTGAGGATGTGACTTTCTGCTTCTTAGCTCATGGCTGCTGGTCTCCTAATATGGCTGCAGGAAAAAGTTAAACTTACAGCCCCTCATGCTTGGAGAAACTTCTCAGAAATATCCACTAAACTAATTTACCTCCTTCAAACCTCTCCTTTGCTGTAACACCTACCAAAAACTTTTAACCATGGTTAGGCTGCTATGGTGTGCTGAGACCACTGCCTGTCACATTGACCAATATTGACTCATTCTTTCCTGTTACTTCCCATGTCTATCTGTATCCATCTGTTGTGTCTTGTCTTACACTTGGACTACCAGGTCTTTGAGAAAGGGAGTGTATGGAACAGCTTCCATATGAGTAGAGATTAATAAGACTGGGACTTTTCAGCTTGGAAAAGAGACGACTAAAATCATGACGGGTGTGGAGAAAGTAAATAAGGAAGTGTTATTTACTCCTCATAACAGAAGAACAAGGGGTCACCAAATGAAATTAATAGGCAGCAGGTTTAAAACAAACAAAAGGAAGTATTTCTTCACACAACACACAGTGAACCTGTGGAACTCCTTGCCAGAGGATGTTGTGAAGGCCAAGACTATAACAGGGTTAAAAAAAGAATTAGATAAATTCATGGAGGATATGTCCATCGATGGCTATTAGCCAAGATGGGCAGGGATGGTGTCCCTAGCCTCTGTCTGCCAGAAGCTGGGAATGGGCAACAGGGGATGGATCACTTGATGATTACCTGTTCTGTTCATTCCCTCTGGGGCACCTGGCATTGGCCACTGTTGTAAGACAGGATACTGAGCTAGATGGCCATTTGGTCTGACCCAGTATGGCTGTTCTTACGTTCTTATTGTTCTGTCTTTGTAAAGCACCTAGAAGAATGGGGTCCTACTCCATGACTAGGGCTCCTAGGTTCTACAATAATAGAAAAAATCAAATCATTTTACCACTTGACCCCCCCGCTTTCACCTACCATGAGTGCAAAGTGGTCTCAGAAATAACTTGTCAGAAACCACTGTGTAGGTCTTGTTGATTTTTCAACAAGATGTAGGATAGGGTTTGATGCAGGTTCCATAGAGCCATTGGACCCACTTTGTGATGTATAAATGTATTCATTTTGTACATCACCCAAGTGCTTTGACAATGAACTTTCAATAACCGGTAAGTAATTTAAACAATTACATAATTACTGCTAACCCTATTTGGCAGTATAGCTGGACAAGTGTGTAATGAGTGAACAATGTCCCGCTCATGAAGAGGTTGATTGTGTGTATCTGTAAAGGCTGCCCCTTCGTTTATTCTGTAATACACACATTTGTAAGAGGAATGGTTTGATGTGACTGTTCTCAAGTGCTTCAGAGGTTCAGACTATCAAACAACAGCGCTGGGATGCTTGGCTTGTGTTACACTTTGTAAACACTCCCACAGAGGTTAAAAATGATGGGCCAAATTCAGCAAAAGCTCCCTGTTGGAAGTAAATAACTTGCCAGGAAATCTAAGACCTTCACATGTTTGAAAGGAGCCATTCTGGAAGAAGGTAGATGGCATTTTTGCTGCTACCCCAGGTGAGGTTTCAGTTAGTGTGGGCACTGGGCAGCTTTAATTTGTAAAGCTACTCCAGTAGGAGAGTCACTGAATCATCACAATCCCCAAACTTTCCAGGACACACCCTTTCTGGTTGGCACCAACCACTTTCGTAGCTGTAGGCCTTCTCCAAAGCAATGTTGTTATTACTAGTTTGAACCACCTCAAACATTCCCCCGGGAGAGAGGGAACCTGAGCTAAACCTGGCACCATCACTGATTCAGTACAAGATATGAAATATGTGTGAGGCCTAGAGGTAAAAAACAAGATTCCTTTTCTGTATAAAATTAAAAATAAATACGGGCTTGGCTCATTTTTCTGCTGGTTGTCTGGGAGGAAGAAAGATGATGAAACTATCTAATGGTCTTCTGATGTCTCTATTTCATTTTCAAAAGAGTAGCCACTTTATAAGGCCAAAAAATAGTGTATTTAATAACAGGGAAAAGCTTCCAGATAAAAGTGATGAGAGTGACCCACTCAAAGCACCAACTAGAGTCAATAGACCAGGTCCTCAACTGGTGTAAACCAGCAGAGCTTTACTGAAATCCATAGAGCTATGCCCATTTATAACCGTTAGCATGTACCACTCCATCCTTCATCACAAATAATGGACGTGGGGGCATGTGGTTGATAAAACATATTTCAGAAATTTCCTCCTATCATGTGAAAGCTCTGTCAAAGTTTGACTCAGACTCACAATTTATCAGACCACTCTGTTTTATTAGCAAAGCTGCTCTGCTAATACATTTAGAAGTGAGCCCCCCAAGTGGGGCTTGTGTCTCTTAATTTATACAGTTTTTTGGAGAACAAGTTACAGAGAAGTTACAGACAAAAGAAGAAAAAGATTTTAGTCACCACCGAGATCCCTGAGACCAGTCACGTATCTTCAATTACCTGCCACCCTTAACAATCTCCTTTAACAGCTTCCAGTTAACTTAACTAATTGCCCTTCACACCTTCCATTCTGATGCCTGCTTCTTAGACGTGCTGGCTCTATCTTAATTGCTTCTCCATTCAAAAGCTAACTGTCCCTACGTGTGCTCCCTTAGATACTTTGTAACATGTTTTGGCATGCCCTCTCATATACAATGTATCCAGCATGTCCCCTTATACAATGTTATACTTCCACAGCTCGTTGTTCAAAGAGTGGGCCTTCCTTACAATAGAGATGCTGGACTTGTCACAATGATTAAAACCTCACCAGTGGTAAAATAGGGTAGGATGTAATTGTTTGTTTTCCTTATGAAATGCTCAGACAGGTCATCATTCTATAAAGAATCTAGGGTTAAATTGTGGTTTTTCTGACCCCTTCATGTACAGAACAGGGGGAGTTCTATAAAACAAAGGGGGTGGGGGTTGAAGCAAATCTGTCTGGTTTATCTGAAAACCCAGTGTACTGTACAACTGACCTCTTAACTGTCCAATATAGGGTAGGATACTGAAGATTGATAGAGTTATGTACATGAGTCAAGGTTACTTGCATGGATGAAGCTGCGGGATGAGGCTTTAAGATTATAAACTCCTTAGAGCAGGCATTGTGTCTTTGTGATGGTCTACACCAGGAGACGGCAACCTTCGGCACGCGGCCCATTAGGGTAATCTGCTGGCGGGCCGTGAGATATTTTGTTTACAATGACTGTCCGCAAGCACAGCTCGCTGCAGCTCCCAGTGGACACGGTTCAGCGTTCCTTGGGGGATGCAAGGCCCGGAGCGGAAGTGACATCACTTCTGGGATCAACCACGCGGGGGTGGGTAGGGGAGGTGGTGCCTCCCCAAATAGCCAGGCATGGCCCCGCCCACTGTGTGCTCTCCCTCCTAGTGCTCTGGAGCTGAGGAGGCTGCAGCACCCTCATGGCAGTGGGTGTGTCTCCCTCAGGTGGAAGGGGCAGAGCTGGGGGTAGCCTCCCCAAGCCAGTGGTTCACCTGCCGCCCATGTAGCACCTGTCAATCGTGCCAGTTCACCGGGCCCCCCAAAGTGTGGGCTCCCCATTGGGACAGCTCTGCTTGCAGTCTATACCCCAGTTGGGGGGTTACATTATTAATGTAACCCGTGACCATATAGATCATTGTTGCAACCCACTGTTTTATATTTGCAGCAAATATTGTACAAAGGTTGTCGTATAAGGTGTCAACGGAAAGGTTATGGTTTGCTGATTATGATTATGCTCTCTGTATGCATGCCTCGTTTTTGTAGTTGAAGTTATGAATATTGGCTATGTACTTGTATATCAATGTGTTTGAATTCTGAAGTAGCCTTAGGGCATGGCTACATGGGAAACTTCAAAGCGCTGTCGCGGGAGCGCTCCCACGGCAGCGCTTTGAAGTGCGAGTGTGGTCGTGCGCGAGCGCTGGGAGAGAGCTCTCCCAGTGCTCCTGGTAATCCACCTCCACGAGGGGATTAGCTCCCAGCACTCGGAGACTGTTTACACTAGCGCTTTAAAGTGCTCAGACTTGCTGTGCTTGGAGGGGGGGTTGATTTTTCACACCCCTGAGCCAGCAAGTTAGAGCGCTATAAAATGTAAGTGTAGACAAGTCCTTAGTAAAGCATTTGGTCAGCTTCTTGAGAAAGGAATTTGCAAGTTAAGTGCCCAATCAAGAAACACTTAGCTGACAATAGACCTTTGGAAACTCCAATCAACATAAGAAGTCTTCCTGGAGACGTTCAAGATAGCATGTGGGCAATGGCTGTCGCCTGTAAAAACTGAGTCATGTGACTTGCCCATGTAACTCCAAACTCCATTTTGCTGTAATTTTCTACAGTAAGAACACCTGGTAGAGACTATTAAAGCCAGGTGCCTCATCTCCATCTTGTCGTCAATACTGCTTCATACCTCTGGAGGGGACTTTGCTACAACCTGAAGCTTTGAACAAAGAACTGAATGACCCATCCCAGCTGTGGATGTACTCCAGAGACTTAATTTGAACATGCAGTTTATTCCATCACTGCTACAAGCCTGAACCAAGAACTTTGCCATTACTGTATGTAATTGATTCCATTTAACCAATTCTAGCTCTCATCTATATCTTTTTCCTTTTATGAATAAACCTTTAGATTTTAGATTCTAAAGGATTGGCAACAGCGTGATTTGTAGGTAAGATCTGATTTGTATATTGACCTGGGTCTGGGGCTTGGTCCTTTGGGATCGAGAGAACCTTTTTCTTTTACTGGAGCATTGGTTTTCATAACCATTCGTCCCCATAACAAGTGGCACTGGTGGTGATGATTCTGGGAAACTGGAGTGTCTAAGGGAATTGCTTGTGTGACTTGTGGTTAGCCAGTGGGGTAAAACCAAAGTCTTCTCTGTTTGGCTGGTTTGGTTTGCCTTGGTGTTCACAGAAACCCCAGGCTTGGGCTGTAACTGCCCTGCTTTAAGCAATTTGTCCTGAATTGGCACTCTCAGTTGGGTCCCACCAGAACCAGCATTGTTACAGGGGGTAATCATCAAAGAGTGGTATAAGAATCGAGACAGTGGCCTCCAACACCTCTCTCTCCCCACCCTCCATCTCTACTCACAGCAGCTACAACTCTTGAAAGACAAAGAAAGTATCATTCAACTGGGGAAGGGGTGGTCCTAGCTGGAAGGTTTTTCAGCTAGTACAGACTGCTGTAGCATATCGTCAGCTGAAACCTTTTGCTTTTAAGTTCACTTAGCTTGTTAAGTTAGATATTAGCTTGTTCTTTACTCTTTTATTTTCTTTTTGTAATTTATTCTGACTTTATGCATCATCACGTGTAATCACTTAGAATCTAGCTTTCTGTAATTAATAAACTGATCTTATTGTTTTATCTTAACAATTGAAGTGTGTGGGAAATTCCATTTGGGATAACAAGACTGGTGCATTTTGATTTTCTGTTGATGAAATGAGAGACTTTCTATGAGCTTGTACTGTTCAGAAGGGTACTGAGCAGTAAAAGATGCACATTTCTGGGGGACAAGGGTTGGACTAAGAATTTGCGGGTTTCACTCTATATGTAATTCATGAGTGACTGGTCAGAGTGCTCTTGTATTTAGCTGGGAGTGAATTTGCATGCTGAAGGCTGTGTGAACAGGCCAGGAGTGGATGTTCTGACAGCAAAGCAGTGTAAGAGGGCACTCCAAGCTAGAGAATTAAGGTGACATAGTTGTTCAGCAGTCCCAATTGTACCCTGGGGAATGTCACAGTCTTCTTCCATGCTCTATAGAGTGCCACACTGTAATCATGTTAAATAAAAGACAATAATAATAATCCAATGTACGGGTGAGGTACCACCCTTCGGATGGGGTAGTTGTTATTCTTAAGGGAAAGGGCAGAAGATCGATCCCCTGTGGCAGAAGCATTTGTTGTTCATTGGAGGGGGGTATTATTCCAAGCTAGCTTGTTGGCAAGATGAATAACTGCAGTATTTTTCTGGTAATTGTCCATTTTTAATGCTGATTGAGATCCAGATTAATTAGGCTTATCTGTATTTCTCTGCCTTTCTCCTTTCTACTAGTGATGTGATGGGAGTTTAATGTGAATTAAGAAAAGAGAAAGGTATGGGAAACTGCCAGTATCAGTGGAACACAATTAGCAATGCTAGACATTCAGAGATCGCTTGCCAGACTTTAAGTGACACTTTTTAAAAATCTTGCAAGCAATAATCAAAACACTGTTGAAATTAATTGCGCCACTTCACCCATCTCATACTGTTTCTCTAACTCCCTTTCCCAATAAACTCACAGCAACAGATCTCGCAGGAAAACATACCATCTTATAACACAATCAGAATGGTAAGATTTCAAATACTTATTATTCATTGAAGAACTCTATTCAGGAACATTTTATTCCCTTCATTAATTGATTAGACTTGTATATTTACTTCAAGTTAATTCATATGTCCCACAGCAACTTTTTAAGGACTTTTTTTTTTTTTTTTTTTTACTATAAGGAAAGTGTTGTACTGATTATAATGCCACAGCCTGGAAGAGAAATATGGCCATGCTTCCATGATCTGTGTCTAACATACCTCAATATATAGAGTTGCTTTCATTAATTATTTTTCACAATCTTTCTTGTGAATATTTATTAAGACTAATATAAAGAGTAGCAACTCTGCATATATTATCATTTTCCATTTCCATTTTCCAATACATACTTATTATGCATGCAGCATTTTAAAAATATACACAGTTTACAAAACAAACATTTAAATGCCAGAAGAGTCTTGTCATTGGAAAAATACAAAATGTGGCAGCTTTCCCAATTCAAGCCCTAGGAATGATCTGCCGTTGTCAATAGAATTAGAGCCTGATATTAAGTCAGTTGATGTTAATATAGCTGATGGTAAAATGGAGTTTCTGTCCCACAGGAAATAAAAATCTTAAATTTCAAAATTTCCTTTCATCCCAAATTAGAACAAAAAGTTGGAGTTTCTAAATTTGCAATGGCATGGAAATATCGAAATGTTTCAATTCAGAAACATCAAAACGACCTATAGAACGGTTTCATTTTGACAATGTTGAAACAATAGAAATATAAACAAATTAAAAAGTTAAAAAGTCAAAATGAAACAAAAAACCCAGAATGAATTGAAACAAGAAAGTCAAAATGAAATACCACATTTTGATTCAAATCATTCTAGAATTTTTCTGTCAAAAATTTTGCTGACATCAGCATGTTCTTATGAAATGTTTTGACTTTGACAAAACAGTATTTTTCCCTGGAAAACTGGTCTGCTGAAAAAAAAAATTGATCAGCTTTAGAAATTAATGGGAGTCAACGATGAATTTTGGATTAGGCCATTTAAAACCCGAATTCACCAAAGTACTTAAACATGAGCTTACTTTGAAGACTCATCACAGTGCTGAAGTCCCATTGAAGTCAGTGCTTTATTGAATCAGGCCCTTAGTGATCGTGTCTCCACTGTCTGTCAGTATTACTACAGTAAGACAAACTGCAGCTCATACCACTGAGCCAGTATTTGGTGGGACATACACACAAAGATTTCAGAACTGTTTTTAGTGACTAATTATAACCTTACAAAAAATAGGAGTATAGTTCTTCTTGACGGATGAGTTGTTTTTAAAGTTCAATGTTCATTTTACTCTCTATCTGTTACATGAGCAATGAAAGGCTGAAAGTATTGAATTTGAAAAGGCCACTAGTACACCAAATTATTCTTATGAACATTTGACTTCAAAACTGGGGTTTTTTTTAGTTGCAGCTAATGATGTTAAACAGAAACAGCTATGTTTCTCCTTGATTGCTGTATCTAATATGTATAATGAAAAGCTAAAATTCACTCCTAATAGGACTAGGAGTGTGGTGAACTAGGGGTAGCTACTATTCTGTTTTCTGCACACTGCATCTATTATTAATTATCTACATTATTGTAACGCCTTGGGACCCTCCTTGTGGGCCACAGTCCCATTGTGCTAGGTACCGTACAAACACAGAACAAAAAGTCTCTGCCCCAGTGAGCTTACAATCCAAGTATAAGAAGGGAGTCTGTCTGCCCGAGGGCAGAGTTGTGAGACACATTGTGCTTTCTTTCTCAATGCCATTTTAGATTTGTTTTTTTCCTCAGACGTTTTTCACAACATAAAATAAGTCATCTAGAGTGAAACTACTTGTTTTACTCTTTGTGTATATAAAAAAAAAATCCGAAGAGGAAATAGCCCTTCCTTTGTATGCAAAACACCAACCTCAGCATAAAAGTGAGGAAGCCAGAGAAATACAAGAACTTTAGAACACAAAGGTGTTAATTCACCTGAGAACAGAATGGTATTTTGTTTACTTAGTCTGCCTTTCAAACCATCCTATTTCTAACTCAGTTGGTTTGGAATGTTGTTTTTCAGCCTTTTTGAGATTAACAAGTACAATCAGAATATAAATTTTGTATATGAGGAATGTATTCTTTAATGCTAGAGTCTGTCCAGGAAATATCAAAGCTAGTTAAAAAAAAAAAAAAGTTTCTTCGAGTACGGCAAAAATCTTGTGCAAACCAAAGTGCTCGCCTGCATATCTGTCTCTTTTCAGGAGACAAGTGCCTGGTCTCTAAAGTCCTCTGGCAAGATTCCAAGTTTTTTGGAACAAGGTTTCCAGTCACCCTAATTACTGTAATCTAAGAACTAGACATCTGGAAATTGTGTACAAAGTGATACAGCAGCATAACTAATTTCCAGTGCATCAGGACCCTAGTTTGGAATCCTGAGAGTCTTTTACTCTGTGACACAGAGTTCTCAGAAAATGAATACTATTTGGTTCAGCTTTGCAATGGTAGCGCATTTGCCTTAACCTTTGTATTTTAGGGCATTTTCAATTGTTGATCCATGTCATGGGGTCAGCCAACTCCCAGGAACCCTCTCATGGCGAGGGGCTACGCTACAGGCAGCCTGCCTCAGTTTCCCCCTCAAAAGGCTTCTTAAACACCCCCACAGGAGTTTCTTGTCTATTCACCACCCCTTATCAGAGTCCAAGATCAGTTACATAAATAAAGCTCCAAAATAAGACTCAACATCCCAAAACACAGATCATTGGTTTTACCCCCTCGCTGGATCACAACCAGATTTTTCTGGCCTGTAATCTGCATAAGGAAATCCCAGATCTTTCTGATGGAGTGTGCTCATTCCCAGCAGTCTGATTCACCCTACTCCCAGGCCTTCCTGCCAGGACCCTTTCCTGCTTTGGCAGGCTACTCCCAGGCTCTACCTGGCGGGAGCCTCAGAATTCTGGATCAACCTTGCAAGCCTGTTACTATCAAGATCTTCCCTGCAGAAGCATTTCTTTTATTTCCTGAAGTTTTCTGAGCCACACCCTTCATTACAGCCACTGGCTGCCCTTTATAGGGAATTACCTGATCTAACTCAGGCGTGCCTCTTTAGTAATCAGGGTTGGCTTGCCCTAGACCCTCTAGCCATTAAGAGGCAAAGCTCCCTGTTACAATCCAATAAAACCAGCACAGATACAAGGGGAATTCCTGACTTCACTACATCACATAAACTACCTATATTCAAGAGCTTCCTGTCTGCTCTTTGCAGTAAATAGTCTGCACTGGTTACCAGTAAACCAATGGGATCAATTCAAGGTCTTACAAACAATATATATAATTCTTAATAATCTAAGTCTGAAGTACGTGAGTGATTGTCTGTCCCCATGTTCCTCTAAGACATTTGCAATCAACTGAATTATCCTTGCTTTCTGTCCCAAGGTTCCATCTGGATGGTGCTGGGAACAGGGCCTTCATGGTTCAGCAATTCATGGAAGCTCCCTCCTTGTATTCATGTGCCAGAGGCCATTGAGGGCTGTCTTCAGGACTCTGTTCAAAGACATTCTGTTTGTCATTATGCAAGGCACTGAATTTAGCCGTATGGAGTGGAAATCTATCAACTTATATAAATCTCCCCACTGTATTTTCCACTGAATGCATCCGATGAAGTGAGCTGTAGCTCACAAAAGCTTATGCTCAAATAAATTTGTTAGTCTCTAAGGTGCCACAAGTCCTCCTTTTCTTTTTGCAGATACAGACTAACATGGCTGCTACTCTGAATTCTGTTTGGGCTGGTTCAACTCTAATCGTTTCCCCACCCTTTAAAAAAAGCTTTTCTTATGTGAGAAAACCTTGGGTTTGGGGTTTATTTGTTTTTTGTTTGGTTAGGTAGGGGGGGTTTGTACATGGCTATTCACCAGCTACAATAAAAATAAGGCCTGATCCTGTAATCCTTACTTAAGCAAAACTCCCAGTGAAAAAGAGGGGAGTTCTTCCTCAGTAATGACTATAGGATCATTCCTCAAAACCTTAGAATCTTAGCTACTTCACTGCGGAAAGGGATCTGGGGGTCAGAGTAGACCACAAGCTAAATATGAGTCAAGAGTGTAATGCTGCTGCAAAAAAAGCGAAATTTGGACTGGGCTGTATTAGCAGGAGTTTTGTAAGCAAGACACAAGAAGTAATTCTTCCACTCTACTCCTCATTGATAAGGCCTCAACTGGAGTATAGTGTCCGGTTCTGCGCACCACATTTCAGGAAGGCTGTGGACAAATTGGATAGAGTCCAGAGAAGAGCAACAAAAATGATTAATGGTCTAGAAAACATGACCTATGGGGGAAGATTGAAAAAATTGGGTTTGTTTAGTCTGGAAAAGAGAAGACTGAGAGGGACATGATAACAGTTTTCAAATATGTAACTAGATGACCTCTTGAGGTCCCTTCCAGTTCTAGTTCTATGATTCACTTCTTAGGCAGAGACATCTGAGCTATTAAAAAAAGAAAAGAAGCACTGTAAACAATATGGGACATGTTTACTGGTGGGAGGTACAGTATCCCCTATATCTGGTCACAGCCTTTAAGAACAATAGGATTACGACTGATGAGCATCCCAAAACCCATTTTAGCTCCTTACTACTGTGACGGGCCATATAATGCCTCACAATCTTTAATGTAAGAGACAAGTTGGGTGAGGTAATATATTTTAGTGGACCAACTTCTGTTGGTGAGAGAGACAAGCTTTCAAGCTACACAGAGCTCTTCTTCAGCTAAGTTAACTTAGGCTTGAATAGAGACTGGGAGTGGATAGGTCATTACAGAAAGTAAAACTATTTCCCCCCATTTATTCTCCCCCGTTCCTCAGACATTCTTGTCAACTGTTGGAAATGGCCCACCTTGATTATCACTACAAAAGGTTCCTCCCCGCCCCAGCTCTCCTGCTGGTAATAACTCACCTAAGTGATCACTCTGGTTACAGTGTGTATGGTAACACCCATTGTTTCATGTTCTCTATGTATATAAATCTCCCCACTGTATTTTCCACTGAATGCATCTGATGAAGTGAGCTGTAGCTCACAAAAGCTTATGCTCACATAAATTGGTTAGTCTCTAAGGTGCCACAAGTACTCCTTTTCTTTTTGCGAATACAGACTAACACGGCTGCTACTCTGAAACCTACAAGATGACTTGACAGAACAAGGAGCTGAACCTGGGTTTCACTAGTCCTAGGCTAGCTTGCATCTAATCACTGGACCATCCTTCCACTGTGGATACTGCCTCTCTACAATACAGAGCCAAATGATCAATCGTTGGAAACTGGTGGCACTTTGTTAGCTTGGAGATTTCAGGAGATGGGGTCTTAACATTACAGGTCAACATCTGTGGCACCCTCTCCACTCTGACATACACAAAAGTCACTACTGGCATTCTTCATGGCTAGGCTCAAGACCTTTTTCTTTCTCTTTGTACTTCCATGTGCTGTGGGATCGTGGGATTATTTGGTTGGGGTTGCTCAGCCTTTGTTACTCCTCTAAGAACAAATTGGCCATGCTGGCATTTTATTTTAAATGATATATTTGTGTTCTTGCTATGGCACCCAGAGATCTTTGGCATAGATGTGCCAGTGTTAAAGATCATATTGATATCCAAAGCTTCATCACATCGTTAATGTCGTAGTATATTATTATTATTTTAAATCTAATATACAACAAGGCGATTAAAGTCCTCTTAGATCACTTACTAGCCAGACAAACAGAATGGTGTGGTTAGAGGTTTGGCTGCATGTGTGTGTTCTCCCTGTGTGCTGCTCCAGCTCTGTGCAGACAGCTGGCACAGCAGCCCTCAAGTGAACTGCCCAATGACCCTCTGAGATACATCTTTATACCCTGATACAAACAAGTTATTGCTGCCTCTGATATAGTTAGTTATTGCCCCCTGACATGGCTAGTTATCACCCATCATCTTGTAAATGTTGGTTCAATCAAAACATTCCTATTAAGCAATGTTATCCTGATCGTATCTTTTAGGAGGGTCAGTGTGTTCCTGTTATCCTTGGGGAATGTTTTTGTACCTTCCTTGATATTGGGATGTTCTGGTACCACTTGATATAAGGATGTGTTTGTGTGAGTACCCTTAGCATTTCTTAGGAATGTGTATTTCTGCCCTGCTCTTGCCAAATTCTGTGAACAGGTCCTGCCTCATACCAGGCCTCTAATACAAGGGCTTATGTCTCAGGCTCTCTTCCTACTACATATGGCAGTTCAAAACTATTATTATAATGGAATAATTAACTTCACTTCCAACTAATGTTCCCTGCACCTGTTGTCATTGTTTCATTGCTCTTAGCTGATGTAATGTTCTTTGCCATAGTTGTTTTGAAATTTAAATGAAGCAGGTAGATTTTGCTTGCCTAGCTACTCAAAAATAAATAAAATGGCACTATTGATTTCTATGAATCCACCTTGAACACTACTTCTTTGTTTTCTTCTTCCGTCAAATTTCCTCTGACTTTTCTCTGGTCACAAAATACATTTCTGCCTGTACAAGTGCTGACTGTAAGCAACTCTAAGAAGCACCCCAGTTCATTATGGATGGAAGTGAGTATGGTTCACTCTCAGGTTCCTGAGCCACGCAAAGGATTTTGCTTGTTCCCGCCTTCAGTTTTTCAATTCAATGTCAGACTGTAACACATTCTGACACAGCATCTTAAAAATGAACATGTTGCTATGTGTTGAAACAACCAGACTGAATTGGGAACCTGAGAAAGGTCTGATTTCCCACAAGGCATTTGGGACTTTCCACAGAGTTCTTGATGTTTCTGAAGGCATTTTGCATTTTTTATTAAAATAACTATGTATTTCCTAGAGCTGGTTCCAGTGACTTAGAATATAATGACAAATGACCCCATCAATTAGCCCCAAATTCATGTCTATAGTTTGGCTAAGTGATGGCTGAAAATGGAGAAAAACAGTTTACATATATTTAAAAAGTGTGAAGACCAAGGAGGGAACGGAATTACTTAGTGTGGTGTACAGAGCACAGCTATATGTAATAGGATGACATTAGGAAGACAAAGTTTAGTTCTGTCAAGAAAAATCTTTCTGCCAATGAGATGGATTAGGATGTGGACGAGAATCCCAACGAAAGTGACAGAAATCCCAACATGTCAGACTTTTAAAACTAGTCTAGAAAATATATTGTAGAGAACAATGCTGCATTGGCAAAGAAATAGACCAAATGGGTCTTTTCAGTTCCTAACTTCTATGAAGTTCTAAGACCAGACCAAACTGTTTCTGAACTTCCAGAAAAGGTCAGATAACTTTGTTTTTCGTTCTTTTTCCTTTTCATGCACTTCACACTTCTGGGACCACCATCAGAATGCTAAAATAACAGGAGGTATTTTACCACTTGCAGTATTTCAAGGCTGACCAAAAGTTAGAAATACAAGAAATCTCATGAGAGATTTTGTTCTTCCTAAATTCCAGATCAGGTTTGCAGATCTTAGAGATTTGGATACTTTGCATAAGGTTTGCAAACTATGCGGTATTTATCCAACCTGAAGATAAACACTGAGTGCTAAATGAAAAGGAGTACTTGTGGCACCTTAGAGACTAACCAATTTATTTGAGCATGAGCTTTCGTGAGCTACAGCCGCTGTAGCTCACGAAAGCTCATGCTCAAATAAATTGGTTAGTCTCTAAGGTGCCACAAGTACTCCTTTTCTTTTTGCGAATACAGACTAACACGGCTGTTACTCTGAAACCTGTCATTGAGTGCTAAATATATGCTACCCCACTGAAATCAAAAGTGTTGAACAGGATGTATATATCAAGACAGAAGTTTTCCAATCCCTAGCCTTTTCCGATAGGAAATCACTTAAATTTAGAGCTGGGCAAGCCATTCAGGAAACACCTGAATCTGCCTCTCTCTTTTATCAGTGAGATCTCCAAAGTGAACCCCAAGATCAACTCTTGATCAGAAAACCCCAGTAAAAATCAGCGAGTGTCACCCATTTAAATAGGTTTCAGAGTAACCGCCATGTTAGTCTGTATCCGCAAAAAGAAAAGGAGTACTTGTGGCACCTTAGAGACTAACAAATTAATTTGTTAAATGAAACTAATTGTTAGTCTCTAAGATGCCACAAGTACTCCTTTTTCCATTTAAATAAGACAAATATGTCTTCAAGGGTCAAGATTATAGATGATGGAAGACTGTGAACTTCTGTTTCTCAAACCTCTAATAAATTATTTTATTGTCAGAATCTAACTCAGGAGGATTAATTGTGGGGAACCAGCCTTCTCCTCCCTGTAAAAAATAGGCATTTTTCCTTAGATTTGCCTGCAAGAACCTTTTAGGGCAGGGCTGAATTCCTGGATTTCATGCCTATTGCAAATTCTGCTGTAATCTCTAGCTCAGGGATCGACAACCTTTGGCACACAGCCCATCCAGGAAATCCACCGGCGGGCCGGGACAGTTTGTTTACCTGCAGCATCCACAGGTTCAGCCAATCACAGCTCCCACTGGCTGCGGGTTCACCGTTCTAGGCCAATGGGGGCTGTGGGAAGTGGTGGCCAGCACATCCCTCAGCCCGTGCTGTTTTCTGCAGCCCCCGTTGGCCTGGAACGGCGAACCGCAGCCAGTGGGAGCTGTGATTGGCCGAACCTGTGGACACTGCAGGTAAACAAGTAGTCCCGGCCCACCAGCGGATTTCCCTGACGGGCCACGTGCCAAAGGTTGCCAATCCCTGCTCTAGCTCTTCACTCTGAGTTGGAATTGATGGCCTGACCCCTTTCAAAGTGTTTACACTGGAAAATTTTTAATTCCCTGCTTTGTAGGTACCTAAAGCATAAAGATCTAAAAGGCATGCACAGAGAGAAAACACATTCCACAAGCTTTTTCCTGAAACATTTCATTGTCACTATATTAATCTACCAAACTGTCAGACAAGACCAAGGCAGCTCACACTCTTTTCCGGATTATCCTCTGCATCCTAAAATACCAAATTATCCAAACAAAAGTATCTACAAAACAGCGACCGAGGCAGAATCTTCATTACACAGGAACAATACAAGTAAGAGCAAGCAGCATGAATAGTATCTATTGAACACAGGTATTATAGGTCTGTATGGATCTTCTGCATATAGAAAAGGAGTACTTGTGGCACCTTAGAGACTAACCAATTTATTTGAGCATAAGCTTTCGTGACCTACAGCTCACTTCATCGGATGCATACTGTGGAAAATACAGAAGATGTTTTTATACACACAAACCATAAAAAAAATGGGTGTTTATCACTACAAAAGGTTTTCTCTCCCCCCACCCCACTCTCCTGCTGGTAATAGCTTATCTAAAGTGATCACTCTCCTTACAATGTGTATGATAATCAAGGTGGGCCATTTCCAGCACAAATCCAGGTTTTCTCCCCATCCGCCCCCCCACAAACCTACTCTCCTATTGGCAACAGCTTATCTAAAGTGATCACTCTCCTTACAATGTGCATGATAATCAAGGTATACAGAAGCCAGCATGGATCTGTTAAACAACAGCATTTTCCTTCCAATCCAATTCTGCAAAAAGAAGCACTCTTCTGGAGTCTGTATTTATTTATCTGCATTTTGTTTTGCCATTAAAGAGATGCTACTTTGCCAGCATTATTTGTCTCCTCCTAGTTTGTCTACTGACATCCAAATGGGAGCACAAACTGTCCCTATGCCAATGGTGAAGTGAGTTCAATAAAATCTGCATTTAAAATGCACCCTTTAAAGCAGTTTTGGGCACACTGAACCATGGCAGAAGGTGCCAGCTGGGAAGCTGTATATTTCAGCTCAGAATTATTACTTTAGCTTCCAGCTACCAAAAACCTAATTTACAAGAACTTGATTTACTTTACACATATTTGCAATTAATCTTCACCATCAAATGGACGGGCCTGGTGACTGATTTTTGTTAGTTTATCTCTAGGAAGTTTTTCAAAAGCTATTCATTTTCTCTGCCACACAGGGTCATGGAGCTCCCTTTGCTCTTCTAGAACAGCTTGTATCTGAGATTTTCAGAACATTTTAGCAATGTCCAATAATTAAACCTCACCCCACTTCACTGACGCCAAGAACATTACTATCCCCATTTTACAGTTGGGGAAAACAAGTTAAGAGACTTGGCCAATCACCTACAAGAAACATGTGGTGGAATCAGGGCTAAAACCCAGATCTCCAGTGCTGTGCTTCAGCCTCCCTGTACTGGATAGTACCAGATTGTCCCTTGCTTTTGAATGAGTGCAGCAATGGTTGCAGGATACAGCAATGCATGGAATCTTCCCCACCTTTGTCTGCCTCATGCAAGAGCCACCTGCACTTCTAGCTCAGCCAAGCTCCAAGTGGGAGGCCCAGACAGCCCCAGGTAGATCCCCTCACAACAGTCCTTCGGTGAGGGCATGAATGATTGAAGCGATACTTGCAACTCACAGGAAGGGGTGCAGCCTCTTTACTAGCCACAGATTTTTAAAGTTCTGTCATGGTTACCAGAGCAACCTGGGAGTCCCAGAAATCTAATAGATGCAGAAGATCCTGAGAGTGAGGGCCACTTTGACCATGTTTATGCAGATGCCTTTATTTGATAAAACAACTAGTTTTAGACAGGTAGACAAAGCATTTTCCCTTGATGATCAACTTCACTTTTGTCTTTTCTGGATAGAGTTCTAGCCGGCAAGGGAAACAGCTGGAGAATCAGCTGTTCAGTTGGTGTTTTCAGCAAAAAACCCCATGAAAACTAAATGAAAGGCATTAGCACAGCAAGTATTAGGAAGAAATAGTTACCACAGTGATGATATAAGAGCCTGTTCCTGCTCCCAATGACAACACTCTGGTTGGATCTCACAGTACAGAATTAGGCCATACAATGCTTAGATTAGATAGCAATCAAGAACCGCCCCTCCAGTTGAGCAAGTCCTACCTCTGGCAGCTCCCAAGGAAGAACCATCTTGACTTCCTCAATTGCATGGATGATGGCTGGAATGAGGGGTCAGCCTTGATCCCAGGGAATAAGCCAACATTTTGCTTTGGAATAAGCCACAATACTTAATGCAATATTTCGACATATGCCTTGTTTATGGACAACATTCCGAGAAATAGCAGGTTTAACCGAAGGCATTTTCTCTTTTTTGTCATTTCCAAAGGCATCAGATTAACCTCTGGTGGAATGCTGATGAAAAACATGTTACCATCTGCTGTTTAGAAGGACATGAAGTATGAAGACTTGATTTGTTTCTGCCTAGCACCCCAAAAAAATACCTCTTCCATTTTCTTATTATTCTTCAGCATCTAATACAACAGGTTATACTGTATTTTTCCTGCACATAGGAACCTATTTTTAATATGCCATGGTTTACACTACACTCCCATTTATCCGAATGCTCTGTGGAACGTCCGAAAGTTTGGACAACCAGGAGTTTGGATAGACAGAAGTGATTAATAAACATAGGGCTACATGGAGGACACATGAATTCAGATAACTAGGATTTTTGGATGGAGGCAATTCAAATTATTGGAATTATACCATATATATTATTTTAATAAAATGATTGTCCTCTAATGATGCTGAGAATTAGCATATTGTTTCCCTAGCAAATGTCAAACTCCATTGCTCTATCTAGGCTTCTACCATTCTGAAGTGGACTTCAGATAATTAGGGAAATTAAAAAGGAACTCACTTTTCTATTTAAAACACAATGCTAAAGAGTTCACTCCTGGATATCTGTTGGTTTGTATATTTAAATGGCAGTTCAGGATGTGTGGCTTCCCCCGCCCCGCCCCAGGAAGCGTGGGAATTGTCCACTCAGTCTCCAGTTATTTAAGTCTCTCTTTTTCCAGGTTCATCCACTTCCCATTTATGTTCCTGCATCTGACAACCTTCCCTCTTTTTCCTGTCTAGACAAGAAACGCATACTTTACTACCATCACTCCCAGGTGCAGTCCTTTGTCAGTTACGGGCCACCATCTGCGATTGCTCTGGGAACAATACCTAAAATCTAACTTAAAAATACCCAATCTAATTAAAAAAAAGAATCCTGCTGTATCTTCCTTCAAAAATCTTACCAAACTTCTTTGAAGAAGTTTGGATAAAGCTCAGACAAGCAGCTGGAACTGTTGAGTGTTTTGACTTACCACATCCAAACTGCATTCCTTTTGAGCTCCCCCCCGCACCACCCATCACTGCTAATTAAACATTTCAAGAAATATTTTGAAATTACGGTCTTTATACACTTGTTTTATATGGTATATTCCACTGACTTCAGTGGAGTTCTCCCAACTTACACCACTCAAAGTGAAATCCAAATCAGACCCTGGATGCTCAGATAAAAACCAGAACTTCCCCAAAGTGAGAGGGTGATTGATTTGCAGGATCCCTAATGGTAGAGAAGAAGCTGCTTACAAAAATTGGGCCCATAAGCCTTTTTGCGAGAGAAATGGAACTCATTTAATACTGGGAGTGGACTGGAGATCCAAATATGCAGTTTGCATCCAAATCTCAGTGGAAACAGAGGCCATATTCTCCTCCCTCCTCACCAAGATAGGAGTTACTCCTACTGAGGTCAATAGGTGTTACTTGTATTGGGCCTGATCCAGCTACCACTGAAATTAATGGGCAACTTTATATTGACTTTAATGGGAATCAGGTCAAGTCAATCCCTAAACAGGAGAACAAGGCCCAGCAGTACTAGGAAAAGTGTAAAAGTCCACCAGTGCGAAAACACACAGAATTGTGGGGCAGGTGAGAACAGAAGAGAGGAAGGCAGACGGGGAGAGGAAAACAAATGGACAACGTCAAAAATACAGACATCCATGGGTGAGAGGAAATGTTAATACCTAGAAATATTTAAAGATGAAGTTAAGCTTCAGAGCATCACTCTCATCTGAGTTCCACTATGGAAATGAATGGAGTTACATCAGTATAAAACCAGCGAAGGCTGGGGGAGATTCTAGGCACCTGTGTTTTATAGTGCCTTAAAAATGTAAAGAATCGTGTTAACTTGATAAGATTCTCTTCATAAATTCATAGATTACAAGGCCAGAAGGGAGCATTGTGATCATGTAGTCTGATCTCCTGTATAATACAGGCCATAGAACTTACCCAGAATAATTCCTAGAACACATCTTTTGGACAAACATCTAATCTTGATTTAAAAATTGTCAGTGATAGGTAATCCACCACTACCCTTGGCAACTTGTTCCAATGGGTAATTACTGTCAGTTTAAAATGTATGTGTTATTTCTGAATTTCTCCAGTTTCAACCTCCAGCCATTGGATCATGTTATACCTTTCTCTGCTAGGTTGAAAAGCCGATTATTAAATATTAGTTCCCAATGTAGATACTTACAGATTGTAATCAAGTCACCCCTTAACCAGCTCTTTGTTAAGCTAAATAGACTCATGGAGCTCAATCTATCACTATAAGCATGTTTTCAAATCCTTTAATTATAATTGGGGCTCTTCTTGGAACCCTCTCCAATTTATCATCATCCTTTTTGAATTGTGAACACCAGAACTGGACACAGTATTCTAGTAGCAGTCATACCAGCACCAAATACAGAGTAAAATAACCTCTCTGCTCCTACTTGAGATTCCCCTGTTGATAGCATTTTGCAACGATGGCATTTTGGCCACAGCACGGTACTGGGAGCTCTTGTTCAGAGAATCATCTACCATGCCCCCTCTCCACTGGCAATCTTTTTCAGAGTCACGGCTTCCCAGAATAACTTCCCCCATCCTGTAAGTATGGCCTACATTCTTTACATTTATATTTAGCTGTGTTAAAAAACCTATTGTTTGCTTGTTCCCAGTTTACCAAGTGATCCAGATCACGCTTAATCAGTGACGTGTCCTCTTCATTATTTATCACTCCCCCAATTTGTGTGTCATCTGCAAATTTTATCAGTGATGCTTTTTTGTTTTCTTCCAGGTCATTAATAGAAGTGTTAAATAGTGTAGGGAACAGAACCAATCCCTGCAGTACCCAACTAGAAACATACCCAATCGATGGGGATTCCCTATTTATAATTACATTTTGAGACCTATCATTTAGCGCACTTTTAATCCATTTAACATATGCCGTGTTAATTGTATATCTTTCAAGTTTTTTTAATCAAAATGTCAAAACCAAGACAAACACCTTGCAGAAATCTAAGTCTATTACAGCAGTGTTATTACCTGTGAGGCAAATCCACAGCTGGACCAGAGCTTCTCCCTCAGCTGCAGTGACTCACCCCTCCTGCACAGCCTGCAGTGACTCATTTCTCAGCCATGCTGAAGCAGCCTGTCCCTGGGCAGGGCCCAGGTCAGATGACCCCAAGCACAAGTATTTCACTATCACCACCGGGACCGCAATTTAGTCTGCACAACAGCTAGGAACCCTCCTGCTGCCTCAGACTCCCTAGGCTTCCTGTCTGCCCTCCATCCTGTCCCTGTTTCTCTTTCTGCCCCTGCCCCAGCCTTCATCCAGCCCTCTTCAGCCTTGCCCATACCCTATTCTGACCTCACTCCATCCCCATTCCTGACCCTCACCGGCTCTGCACCTGCCTCTTGACCCCCAGATCTTTGGACTGATTTCAACCCAGTTTCGATCTTTGGCCTGCTGCCAGACTCTAACTACAATCCTGCTTTGACTTGTTTATGGACTCTGACCCTGGTTCTGATCCACTGCCTGTGCCCAGATCCCAGTTTTAGTGCTGCCCTTGGACCCGTCCTGACTTTACATCCAGCTTCGAGGTGTTCTTGACCACCCCTCCAACCACTAGGCATGACTGCCTAGAACTCAAAAGCCTGACATTACCTTTAGCAACCAAACTTGCAATCTCATTTAAAAAAAGGTATCAAGTTAGTTTGATGGGATCTATTTTCCATAAACCCATATTGATATAGCATTAATTATAATACCCTCCTTTAATTCTTTATTTTAATCAAATCCCATATCAGCTGCTGCATTATTTTGAGTGGGATCAGTCAGATTGACAGGCCTATAATTACCTAGGTCATCCTGTTTACTCTTTTTTAAATATTTGCACAACATTCCTTCCAGTCTTCTTGAACTTCCCCTGTGTTCCAAGATTTACTAAAACCAACACAAACAGTCCAGTGAGAGCCTCAGCCAGCTCTTTTAAAACTTTCAGGTGAAAGTTATTGGGATCTGCTGATTTAAAAATGCCTTACTATCGTAGCTGCTCTTTAACAGTCTCCTCAGATACTAGTAAAAAGAAAAGGAGTATCATAGAATATCAGGGTTGGAAGGGACCTCAGGAGGTCATCTAGTCCAACTCCCTGCTCAGAGCAGGACCAATCCCCAATTAAATCATCCCAGCCAGGGCTTTGTCAAGCCTGACCTTAAAAACTTTTAAGGAAGGAGATTCTACCACCTCCCTAGGTAACGCATTCCAGTGTTTCACCACCCTCCTAGTGAAAAAGTTTTTCCTAATATCCAACCTAAACCTCCCCCACTGCAACTTGAGACCATTACTCCTTGCCCTGTCCTCTTCTACCACTGAGAATAGTCTAGAACCATGCTCTTTGGAACCACCTCTCAGGTAGTTGAAAGCAGCTATCAAATCCGGCCTCATTCTTCTCTTCTGCAGACTAAACAATCTCAGTTCCCTCAGCCTCTCCTCATAAGTCATGTGTTCCAGACCCCTAATCATTTTTGTTGCCCTTCGCTGGACTCTCTCCAATTTATCCACATCCTTCTTGTAGCGTGGGGCCCAAAACTGGACACAGTACTCCAGATGAGGCCTCACCAATGTCGAATAGAAGGGGATGATCACGTCCCTGGATCTGCTCACTATGCCCCTACTTATACATCCCAAAATGCCATTGGCCTTCTTGGCAACAAGGGCACACTGCTGACTCATATCCAGCTTCTCGTCCACTGTCACCCCTAGGTCCTTTTCTGCAGAACTGCTGCCTAGCCATTCGGCCCCTAGTCTGTAGCGGTGCATTGGGTTCTTCCGTCCTAAGTGCAGGACCCTGCACTTATACTTATTGAACCTCATCAGATTTCTTTTGGCCCAATCCTCCAATTTGTCTAGGTCCCTCTGTATCCTATCCCTGCCCTCCAGCGTATCTACCACACCTCCTAGTTTAGTATCATCCGCAAATTGGCTGAGAGTGCAATCCACACCATCCTCCAGATCATTTATGAAGATATTGAACAAAACCGGCCCCAGGACCGACCGCTGAGGCACTCCACTTGACACCGGCTGCCAACTAGACATGGAGCCATTGATCACTACCCATTGAGCATAAGCTTTCATGAGCTACAGCTCACGTCATCGGATGCTGTAGCTCACGAAAGCTTATGCTCAAATAAATTGGTTAGTCTCTAAGGTGCCACAAGTACTCCTTTTCTTTTTGCGAATAAAGACTAACATGGCTGCTACTCTGAAACCTGAGATACTAGTGGATACATTCCTGCTGACAACGCAAACACCGCTCGTTGGGGGTGGAAGGTTTTTGTCAGCAGGAAAGCTGACAAACAGCGGTTACACGGTGCGAGTTTTAGCAGCACAGCTGAAGTGACACAGCCCTGTCACTAAAAGCTGTGTAGTGTAGACACAGCCCAAACCACAAAAGAGATTAAAAGGTTTTTTTGTCAGCTATTCTTATTTCCTTCTTCCAGAAATCAAGGTGATGGGATGAGCCCTTTTACAGGTAGCCTTTTCAGGGGTGTGAAGGAGCAGGTAACAAATTCTTTGTATTGTGATGTCTCAAAATGGCCCATTTAGTTTTGATAGACTTCTTGATGAGCAGGACATGATCCCTCCGCAGAGGTTCAGTTTCAGAGCGAACATTTTTATATTTATAAAGCAAAAAAATAAATATTTTATAACATGTGATAAAGATATGTGAGATTAATGGATGCAGCAATTTACAAGCATTTCATAAAATCAAAACACTAAACACATTTTATAAGTCCAAAACCCATCTTAACCTCGCTAACACACAGGTGAAACAGACTGGTTTCCAGCACTGAATTTGTCAGTGCTCAGCTAAGGCCTAAAGCTTTGGCAAGAGCTGGCACCTGGTTTGCCAGCATTACAGAGGCTTTCTGGCTTTTGAGTAAAGTGCTCCAAACTGTTCCAAATTATCAGTCACATTTGTCTGATTAAATTCTTTCTTCCAGCTGATTTGACTCATAATTGTTTTCCATCATTGTGAAATTGGATCTTTTAAAGCATCAAGTATATATATGGATTTTATCTGCTTGCATATAATACATATACTCAAATCATTATCACTTGCACTTAAGTTACCATTAATTTTTAGTTCAGTGATCAGTTCCTCTTTATCTGTCAAGACGAGGTCTAATTTAGAACTCCACCATGTTGGACAAAGTAGTTTTTCAGTTAGGTAATTTTCATCTATAGGAATTCCAAGGATGTTTTAGTGCTGGCTGCATGAGACCTCCAACATGTCACTCAAATTGAAATCCCCCCTGATCATGCAGGCTTTTTTTCCTGCACAAGGTAGACAGGTGTGTAAGGAGCCAATCGTCCTGTTCCTTAGTGTGATTTAGTTGTCTGTACCAGACACCAACGAATATCCCATCTTGTGCTTTATCTATTAGGGCATTGATCCATAAGCATTCAGAGGAAAATGTTCTTGAGTTCTCAGTGACTTGGGAACAGGTAATGCCATTTTTGACAAAGTGCCACTTCCCCTCCCCTTTTGCCCACTCAGTCCTCCCTAGATAGGGTTAACCATTGATTTTAACATTCTAGCCATGGGAATCATACCTCCAGGTTTCAGTAATACCAACTAGATCAAATTTATGCTCATAAATGAGCAATGCCAATTTTTGTTATTTATTATTGGGGAGAGAGAGAGCTCAGTGGTTTGAGCATTGGCTTGCTAAACCCAGGGTCATGAGTTCAATCCTTGAGGGGGGCCATTTAGGGATCTGGGGTAAAAATTGGGGATTGGTCCTGCTTTGAGCAGGGGGTTGGATTAGAGGACCTCTTGAGGTCCCTGATATTCTATACCCAGGCTCCTAGCATTGGTTTATAGGCAATTCAAGAATTCCTTCTCTTGATGTCCTTTGGTTCCTCAATTAATTTTGTACTCGACATCTCAGTTTTGTGCTGAATACTCATATCTTCCCTCTTTTTACCTTCCCCTTTTGTTATTAGTTTAACGCTCTTCTAACTACTTTAGCCAACCTGTCCCCAAGAATATTGGTCCCCCTTTTACTGAGGTGGAGGCCATCCAAACAAATACCACCAACTCTCGCCATAGAAGGTGGATCAGTGCTCCACAAACCCAAAACCCTGCCCAATGCACCACTTAGCTAGCCAGCGATTCACTTCTAGAATCTTCTGCCTATTGTCTTCCTTTGCTTATGGGACAGGAAGGCTCTCAGAGAAGATCCCTTGGACAGTCTTCTTCAGTATTCTTGTGAGTTCCCTGAGGGCATTTACTATCTTGCAAGATATCCCACTATGCAGTGTCATCAGTGCCAATATGAACCATTATGTCAGCTTCAAAAGCCTATCTAATCTTAGATTTCAGAGTAGCAGCCGTGTTAATCTGTATTTGCAAAAAGAAAAGGGAGTACTTGTGGCACCTTAGAGACTAACCAGTTTATTTGAGCATAAGCTTTCGTCTATCTTGCTCCCCAAGGACAAACTGGACTTAGTGATAAATGGTCACTTACACCAAAAATCACACCACATTGGTTTCTTCCAGTCACCTATCCTAGATCAATTGGTACACTAGATCTTACACCAAAGACACCGCCTGTAGCCAATCCTGTAAAAATCTATCTAAAGGTTTATTTACTCGGAAAAAGAAATGAGTTATTTACAGATTAAAGCAAGCAAACATATACACACAAATGAGTTACCATCTAAATCCTAAGAGTGTCAGAGTTGTTGTGATCTGCCAATTCAAGTCCTCTTTCAGGGTGGATCCCGGAGGCAGCCCTTGGGGAATCTCTGGCTTCAGTTTAGAGTCTCTGGCCCTTCAGAATTCAGACAAGCAAAAAGATGGAAAATTTTCTTGTGGTTTTGTTTTACTGCCTTTATTCAGCTTCCAAACCTACAGGAGGAGCTTCCTTGCACATAGCAGTTCCCAGGTGCAGTGAGGGCCATTAACCAATTCTCTGTATTGTGATGTTCCTTGATGGGCCATCTGATTTTGATAGCCCTTGTGGATGGGTGAGGGGAGGAGTCTCATGCCTGGGTTCATAAGTTCAGAGCACACACGTTCAAAGTTAAAAAGCAAAACTTACATATTTTCTTATAGTATGGAATACAGTTATTGCAAGTGAGATTAATGCAAACAGCAACTTACAAACTTTTCATGGAGCAAACACTAAATACATTCTTATAAGACTAATACCTATTCTGAGTAAAACTAACATACGTGTGAACTGGCCTGGTCTCCAGCTACAAGTTTGTCAATTCTTAGCTAATGTCTGCAGTCTTGGCAAGAGCTGGCACCTGGTTTGCCAATGTTACACTAATGGTGACAAATTAAATGTCAACATTAACCATTTTAGTAGAAATATCAAGCTAACAGGCTTATTCCCCCAATCTCTTTCACCTTTCCAGGTTTTAAATAGTTTAGCTGCAGCACGTCTGTCAAAACCTCCAACTTTCTCCAGGACAATTTCTACAATACAATCATGTATTTTCAATGCAACATTGAACAACTAGATATGCAGGGGCAGCAGCATAATGTTAATTAAAAGCAATATTGAATTAAAGTACACAGCCATCACGGTCATGATGATTCATTTTCATGTTTAATTCAGTAAAGAGGTAACTGTTTTAATTTCTCTAGTGCTGCCAAAGAGTTTCCAATTTGCTTTTCTGGAAGGCTACTGAATCTAGTCCCCACACCATCAAGGTTTGTCAGAGTACAAAGGGTGTGACTGTAGTCAGCATAGCTAATTTCATCAAGAGATGCCACAATGTAAGAGGGTTCCTCAGATAAATAATTACTCTAGGAACTTGTCAGATCAACAGGAGTCTGGTCAACTTCACCACTGCTCTTCAGTGTTTGGCACCCATGAAACTGACAAGAATTATGTCACTTTCAAGTTGGCTTTTGCCAGGTCTTCCAGGGTCCCCAGTTCCTTCCAGCTCACAAGACAGGCAGCTACAGATTCCAAGGAGTTTGGAAGCCCAGGGTTCTCGGTGGCCTACCCAGTTTTGCAGCCTGCCTGGGTTCCATTGGGAGCTCGTGAAAATCTAACCACTTCCACAAGACATTTTGATTTTTGATGAATGGGCAAATTCTGATGGAAAGATGTGTCATGGTAATTTTCCTGACCAGCTCTGCTAAGATTGGCACATAGCGGGATTTAAAAAAGCACCTGAGCAGGTTAGGCACTTTACTCCCATTACAAGCCAATGTGAATTAAACACCTAGCTCATCTGGGCACTTTTGCAAATCCCACAACGCACCTACCTGAATTTTTAGGTACCTAAATACTTTCTAAATCTTGCCCTCCATCCCTTATGATTCTAGCTGTATTCCTCCCTTCCACAGCTGCATTTTGTCATGCTCTCTAATCCTGCATTGTATTCCACTCTGCTGTCTTGCCTTAGTAAGCAATGCATTTTTCCAGGGCTATTGCCCTGATCTTTTTATCAAAACATTTCCCCATCTTGGGAGGCTTTATTTCAATGATTCTTGAATTCTTGATTTCTTTCAATGACTTGATTGAAGTGATGAGCTTTTTGCTGACATCTCTTCCCCCTCCCCTCCCACTTTATACCGTTCAGTTGCCTTGCAGTGTTTCTGCTATAGTAAATACAATTCAACTCAGACAATAAGGCTTTGGCCAGGAAAAAGCAGATGATGAGTGTAAAAAACAGACGTTAAACAACCAACCAACCAACCAAAAAGCAGTAACTGAATCTTTACCTTTCTATGACCTCTGGTAATATTTAGGAGGATAAAAAGCCACTTCCCTTCCTTCATTTCCTGACTTTTATTGCAATCAGATACTGCTGCTTGTCAAAATGGGATCTGGATGATGGTATCCTGACCCACACACTGTTTGAATGGAATCAATAACTTAACCTTGGGTTTATTATTGTCACTAATCCACAGCCTTCTCTATTAGCGTGGCTAGCTTGGGAAATAAGCAGATAAACCTTCTCGCCTCTTTGCGCTCATTTCCTCCTGTTCCTACACTTCCTCAGAGCCTCCAGCCTCACTGCTTCCTGTGTATCCTTCTCCAATTCTCATCTCCATGCTTTCTTCCATGCAGCCCCTCCTATTTAGAAATCCCTGCCACCTGGGCACAAAAGGCAGCTCACCTTCTCTTCTTAAAACCACTCATTGAAGCATGCCTCTTCCACTAGACCTAGCAGTGTTAGGCCACTTACATTATAATTACTGCTTGCTAACAATAGTAAAGTGAAATTTATGAACTAAATGACTTATCCAGCTCTAATTATTTGGGTCTGAACAGTTTCGCCTGGAACTAACTAGATTACAAGCCTTTTAAGGGTACAGACTAAAGTTCTGTGTCTTGTTTTAGTCACACAAGAAGGATGTGGTTTTAAAATCCTGCTGTATTTCCGTTTGCTCAGGCTGACTGCTAATGTGGGGCTGCCTAGCACAAAGGCATTGTCTCCCTAGCAAGGGACAGTTTCAAGAGGCTCAATGAGACTGATGAAAATGAATTTAGCATTTACTCTATTCCTGGGACCCTGTCACCTATACAATGATGTAGCACTGAGACCTCTGTTGGTGTCCAGTTTCAAAAGAAAGAGAGAACAGCACAGTTAGCATCATTTCCAAGCAATAGCTGACAAAGAAGGTCTACTTTGTCAGGCATGGAAACTCCCTAAAGCTCCAGCACTTCTTAGATAGATATTATTGGTAGTTTACTGACTGTATACATTAATGTACCTTTGCCTTCTAAAGAGTTTTAGTGAATGGATGCTGGTGAACAATGCCAGACTGTTAGCAATGAAGACAACAGCCTAGACTCTGAGCTGAGACAGAGGAGTGGTTGGTACAGCTCACGAAATGTCTTTAAGCCAGTCCTGTGTTCCCCGTGACCATTTGGGCATCTGCCACTCTGGTGGCCATAGGCAGCCAGTGGAAGATAAAGCAGCCTTTAGGAGTCTAGCTCAGTGCACAGTGGCCTGAGGAGCACAGAGGTGGATTGAACTCACCTTTGCAACCCTGTCTCTCCTGAAATGTGCAGTGTGCCCTATCTGGCAACAACAGAAGATCAGGGCGATTGTATTCAGTTCTAATCCACCTTCATCTAAACGTCGCCTTTGTTTTAAAAAAATTGTCAGTCCCTAGAGTGGCCATTTGAGACAGATTTCTTTGACTTGTCTGGCTGCCTGTCTGTAGCAGGTTCGGACGCCATGGGCACCACTGTGGTATCCAAGTGCCTAGAAATTCTGATCAGGTGCTAAGCTACTGCCCTCCCCTGGACTACATCTTACCCCAGTCCCCTTTAGCTTCCCAGAGTAACTCACTCTAATCAAAACTCTGGCCTGGAGTCTCAGTCACTGTTTCTGCTCCGTTGCTTTGCATAGGCCTGCGTTGCCAGGTCCCAGGCAATGAGCTCCTGGGTAATATTTTTCCCTTCAGAACAGCCCTCTGCTCCCTTACATTTCCTCCCTCTGAAGTGCCCTGCTCCTGTTTTTAAAGTCCTGCCTCCAGCTTCTGCAAGCCCTACAGGTATGGCTGGGTGGGCCCAGAGCTGTTCCTTAACGCCTTGCTCTCCAGTGTGTGGTTTGTACACCCTATCACACATACGGGCTTAACTGTGTCATTCAGCCACAGCTCACAGTAGAGGGATAGCAAAGAGCTATGGCCCCTGCCTTCCCAAGGGAGCACTGGAAGGTGCTACAGAGAACTCCAGGAGCTTGTGTTAACTTTGAGCCCGAGGTGTAGTTGGAAGGTTGATTTGTGGGATAAAACGCCAAGCTGTCACCCCTGGCCATGACTTGTGGGGCACAGGAAATGAGAGTAGACATGTTCTCCAGCCAAATGGAATGGTTCTGTGGGCATGCAGTCTACATGCCTGCTCCTGCATTTTGTGGGTGCCGTTCACTTGGCCATGCGCAGCGGGAGTGCTAGAGGAGTAGGTAAGGAGAAGTTCTCGATCTGTGCTCAGGGACTGCAGTTCTAGCTGGCCTACAAGTAGACCACACAAGGGAGGGCGGAGTCACTCACACGCACAAGGCTTGATGGGGGCCTTTCCACTGGCTTCAGTGGGTATTGGATCACACCCATGTCATACACCTGCAAGAAAGTCAGGGGTCAGAGCACGATCTGGTGTAAACTGTCAACGTGGCATTGACTTCAATGGAGCTAAGACAATTGATACCAGATGAGGCTCTGTCCCCAGACATTAGTTGAACTGGGCCCTAAAGAACACAACAGTACACAACATTAGAAACCCAAAATAACCTGGTGCCAAGAGAGCACGAAATAATAAAGGAAACATGCTGCAGAAGCTTGGGATTGATGAGAGCGAAGGAATTCCTTATGTTTAAGATGCTTAGTGGCAACATGACCCTTGAATTTAGAGTACAGAGGCTACGTTTACACTGCACGTTTCTTTCAGCAGCGAGTAGAGTATGTAGCCGCCCAGCACAGGTTTAAGTAGCAGTATAGATGGCGAGACACAGCTTAGGCAAGGAGAGTACAGACACGCCAGAAGGGTGGGGTATGTACCGAGTAGGTACCTGGGACAGTGTGAGGAGCCTAAGGGATTATCTACACTCAGGCCATGTCTACACCAAAGTGCAAAGAGCAGCACAGCTGTACCAAATGCAGGCGCGCTGCTGTAAGATCTCCATGTAGCCACTCTATGCCAACAGGAGAGACCCCTCCCGTTGACATAATAAAATCACCTCCATGAGCAGCGGTAGTTATGTCAGCGGGAGAAGCTCTCCCACCAAGGTAGTGCTGTCCACACCGGTGCTTCTGTTGGTGTAACTTATGTTGCTCGGGGGGTGTTTTTTCACACCCCTGAGCGACATAAGTGCTAGTGTAGACATAGCCTTACCGTGCTGCAGCTGTGCCGCTGTAGTGCTTAGTGAAGACACTACCTATGCCAACAGGAGAGCTTCTCCCATGGGCACAGGCACTCCACCTCCTGGAGAGCTGATGGCCATATCAACAGGAGAAACCCTTCCATAGACGTAGCGCTGTCTACACCGGGGGTTAAGTTGGTATAACTGCGTCGCTCAGGGGTGTGGATTTTGCACACTCTTGAGCAACGTAGTCATACCGACATAAGCTGGTTAGTGTAGGCCAAGCCTTAGGCAGACTCACCACTCTGTGCACTTTGGAAGTGTCACCACATGGGGTAAATTGGTGAGATAGTTTAAGTACTAAGAAAAGGAGTACTTGTGGAACCTTAGAGACTAACCAATTTATTTGAGCATAAGCTTTCATGAGCTACAGCTCACTTCATCGGATACAGAACATGTTTTTATACACACAAACCATGAAAAAAATGGGTGTTTATCACTACAAAAGGTTTTCTCTCCCCCCACCCCACTCTCCTGCTGGTAATAGCTTCACGAAAAAATGGGTGTTTTGTAGTGATAATCACCCATTTTTTCATGGTTTGTGTGTATAAAAACATCTTCTGTATTTTCCACAGTATGCATCCGATGAAGTGAGCTGTAGCTCACGAAAGCTTAAGCTCAAATAAATTGGTTAGTCTCTAAGGTGCCACCAGTACTCCTTTTCTTTTTGTGAATACAGACTAACACGGCTGCTACTCTGAAACCTTTAAGTACTAAGTGATTCAGCTTGTCAGCTAGAAACAGTTAAAAGTGGCATGAAGAAGACTGGAATAGGGTGGCCAACTTTGACTGAAACTATTCCGGGAGATTTTTTTCCCTAACATGACATAATGTCATTTTCTTAAAATATGTTATTAAAATCTCCCGGATTGCTTTCAATAGTCACTGGGAGATCAATGCCGACTCCGGGAGACTCCAGGCCAATCCTGGAGGGTTGGCAACCCTAGGCTCGAAGGAAGGGCCAGAGAAGCCCAAGATCTCAGAGAGGTGAGATCTCTCCCCCAACCCTTGGGGATAAACCTTATGCTGTAAGGAACAAATGTTTACAAAGCACATTGTAAATAAAGCACTTGGTGTTAATCTGCCAGTGGTGTGAGTAAGGACGGTGTCAAGGTTCCTCCCCTACTCTGAACTCTAGGGTACAGATGTGGGGAACTGCATGAAAAACCTCCTAAGCTTATCTTTACCAGCTTAGGTCAAAACTTCCCCAAGGTACAAAATATTCCACCCTTTATCCTTGGATTGGCCGCTACCACCACCAAACAAATACTGGTTACTGGGGAAGAGCTGTTTGGACACGTCTTTCCCCCCAAAATACTTCCCAAAACCTTGCACCCCACTTCCTGGACAAGGTTTGGTAAAAAGCCTCACCAATTTGCCTAGGTGACTACAGACCCAGACCCTTGGACCTTAAGAACAATGAACAATCCTCCCAACACTTGCACCCCCCCTTTCCTGGGAAATGTTGGATAAAAAGCCTCACCAATTTGCATAGGTGACCACAGACCCAAACCCTTGGATCTGAGAACAATGAAAAAGCATTCAGTTTTCTTACAAGAAGACTTTTAATAGAAATAGAAGTAAATAGAAGTAAAGAAATCACCTCTGTAAAATCAGGATGGTAGAGACCTTACAGGGTAATTAGATTCAAAACATAGAGAACCCCTCTAGGCAAAACCTTAAGTTACAAAAAAGATACACAGACAGAAATAGTTATTCTATTCAGCACAATTCTTTTCTCAGCCATTTAAAGAAATCATAATCTAACGCATACCTAGCTAGATTACTTACTAAAAGTTCTAAGACTCCATTCCTGTTCTATCCCCGGCAAAGCAGCATACCAACAGACACACAGACCCTTTGTTTCTCTCCCTCCTCCCAGCTTTTGAAAGTATCTTGTCTCCTCATTGGTCATTTTGGTCAGGTGCCAGCGAGGTTACCTTTAGTTTCTGAACCCTTTACAGGTGAGAGGAGCTTTCCCCTGGCCAGGAGGGATTTCAAAGAGGTTTACCCTTCCCTTTATATTTATGACAAACGGTTTACAGTAAGAACCCAGGGTAAGAGAACCCTGCCCTGCGACAATACCCTACACAGCTCTCTACTCACCCAAGCCAGGCCTTCCCCTGTACTCTGCTATTTTCAGCAGTAGTGCCCAGCTGCCTTCCAGCTGCTGGAGCCTTTCCCCACTGCAGGACAAGCCTCTGGTATGGGGGAGCCTTTTCCCTGCTGCCCCCCACCCCATGACAGAGCCTTTCCATGCCACAGTGAAAGGCTCCAGCAGCTGCTTAAGCCTTTCTCCTGCCTCCCCTCTGCTGGGGCCTTTCACTGCCACACAGCAGTGTGAACGCAGCCTGCTTTTCACTGTGGTATGTAGCTGCCTGCAAACTACCTGCCGCTGAAATTGATGTGTAGTGTATATATATATCCATGGTCACCAAGTTTGCATCTGGATTGGAATCTGAACTTCCCCAGAGTACATTGTGTACAGATCTGTGACCTGGGCCCTTCTCTAACTGAAGCTTAAACAGATTACTGACGCACTTCGCCCTGAACATCCCATAAAAAATGTCAGGGGGATCTATTTTTTTCTCCACTAGAGCCGGTGGTTCACCATCTCTGGAAAACCATCAAAGCTTTCATATGAAAGATTAGACCCCTGCTGTAAACATATAATTCCCTCAGGCCTGTAGCCACTGCTGGAAGAAAAGCATTAGCTTTTAGAACAAGAAGCTGTGGAAACAGTCCAACCCTGCAGCATCCCAAATGCATTCGCAACCACAGCTCTTCTTTGGCAGGTTTTCATAGTAACATGTCATTTTGAGCTTGTTCATGCCATTCAGGAAGCTCTTCCTTCCCTGCCCTGCAAATGGCATCAGACACAGGCTCTATTGGCTTCCCTACAAAGTTAAACTGCAAGGAAGCCTGGACAGCACAGACCTGTCTCCCAAAAAAGCCAGTGAGAAACTACTTTCATATATTCCAAAGCGATTTCCTACCGTTGACATATTCGTGTGGCCATGTCCTATGAAGCAGGAAGCACATGAGGAAAACATCATCAGCAGGAAAACATTCCATGGCTTTCAGAGGAGCCCAGAAGAGGGTGCTGACTTTGGGCCAGGTGTATAATTAGAAGTTGGCTTGGCGACTTCAAAACGCCTCTCAGCTCTGACCATGACCAGGGATCAGGAAATGACAGAAGCATCCTCCTGCCTAAACTTTATCCAGGAAATACAACAGTAGTCTGCACTCCTCTGGTATGTTCAAACCTGTAGACCGATGGGGTGGACAACCTAGGATACTGCTGTTCTGCACCAGACCTTTCTGCTCTATAGTACTGTTAGCCACAACCTTCACTATGGACCCATATTAAACACTCTGTTGCACAAAAATTTTACGACCTCATTTCTAATTGTGAATCTCTGTGCTAAGCTGTCTTGCAGTGGCTCAAGAGCATCAGTACCAACCTCCGGGCAGATTGTTAAGAAGCAGGGCATATACCCCAAATTGGCTGTGAGTTTTATACATAGATTCCACCCACTGAGTATCCTCAGGCATTATAGCAGCCTTAACGTGAAGTCCCAGACAGTCCCTGTGACAGTCTATACCTTGGGGGGGCGTACTGTAACCCCCATATTCCTCATTTTCATATAACCATGATCTTCCATATAAAGTATGCCTTGTAAGGTATCAGGGAAAAGGTTATGATCTGCTGAAAGTCATTTTTCTATCCATATATGTGTATCATTAATGCATATGAAGTAAAGAGAATTGTGTTGTATGGTGGTCACTAAAACATGCTGTAAATTGGGGGATCAGCCAGACGTTAGCTCCCCAGGGATTACAGCAGGGAAAGTGACCAACACCTGGGCAGGGTGTCAAACAACCCACCAACAGCCGTTGTCCAGCAAGGGAGCTACAATGCAATGACTCACCTGCATGAGGCCACACCAGAGAAATTGCTCAGCCTAGCTTGTAGAGACTCAGCAATGCCCCCCCAGACATGCCTGAACTTGTGCTCCCCAAGCACATGGGCTGAGGCTATAAAACAGACAGAGTGGGCACATACTGGGCCCTTCTCCTGCCCCACCTATGCTTTCAGCAATCAAGACACCGAGAAAAAGACAAGACTCCAACAGAGGAGATTGGCCCAGGTTTAAGGAACAAACCTGTATATTAAGGACTGCAATATCCAGAGGGGTGAGAAAAACTGCTTAATCTAGATGTTGCCCAGTCTAATAGGGTTGAGAGTTTAGACTGCATGCTTATATTTTATTTTATTTTGGTAACCACTCTGACTTTTTGCCTATCACTTAATATAACTTAAAATCTATCTTTGTAATTAATAAATCTGTTTGTTTATTCTACCTGAAGCAGTGTGTTTGGTTTGAAACATGTCAGAGACTCCCGTTGGGATAACAAGCCTGGTACATATCAATTTCTTTATTAAATTGACGAACTCATATAAGCTTGCAGAGTCCAGTGGGCATGACTGGGCACTGCAAGATGGAGGTTCCCAGGGTTGTGTCTGGGACTGGAGATATTAGCTAGTGTCATTTGGTTGCACAATCCAAGGAGCAGCTTACATGCTAGAGGCTGTGTGTGAACAGCCCAGGAGTGGGGGTTCTCACAGCAGAGCAGAGTAAGGCTGGCTCCCAGAGTCGAGGATTGGAGTAACCTAGCAGATCACCTGTCCAGATAACACCAGAGGAACGTCACAGTCCCCTTGGGTATTTCTATCTATTTTGCCACCCAAGTAAGCTTATCTTTGTGATAGGTGGTCCCTTACACCAAAGATCACAGCAACATTCAGGTTACTCCCAGTCCCAAAGGGCCAGTCATCTGCACCTTAGATCTCACATCAAAGATAATGCTTGTAGCCAGTCCTATAATGAACTATCTAAAGATTTATTAACTAGGAAAAAGAAATAAGAGAGCTATTTACAAGGTTAAAGCAGATAAACATATACACACAAATGAGTTCCAATCTTAAATTTCAAAACATAACAGAAGTTTCTAGGATAAGTGAAGGTTTAAAATCCATAGCTAATGTAGTAACCTGGTATATAAATTTGTGTACAGGTCCAAAGTCCAGAGTTTGGTCAAGAGGTCAAAAACCTAGCAATAGCTAAAAAAAAAAGCAAAATAACCAAAAATAACCTTGCTTTTGCTAAAATATGCCTGGTCATCAAAACGCCAAATGTTGGGGGCAATAATTGTGTTTTGTTCAAAGTTGCAAATAGAACAAAGAAGTCCTGTTTCTGTTGTGTTAGTTTCTTCTGTAGGTAAATGTTCTTCCCACACATCCAATCTTGAGTTTTTGAAAGGTTCAAACATGTCGGTATAAAATATGGCCTCCTCCCACCTCCCTTTCCCAGGGACCAACACCTGCCTTAAAACACAAATAAACAATTTCAAAGACAATCTTTATTTCCATGTTTCACTGTTTCATTGCTTTTACCCCTAAATATGTATCTGTTAAACAATCAAAGGAGCTACTTCATTCTTATGAAACCCAGATCAAAATTCAACAAATATATTTTATGCTAATACAGTTATTAAAGTACTAATTAAATGTTAAATGTTAATTTGTCAACTTAAAACCATGGGCAAAGACATTATGTAACCTTTGACCATTGGCTACTGTGCTATCATGTCTTGCTGCTAGACCTATCTGGGGAAGTGGGACTGCCTACCCCGTCACTTTCCCCCACCCATAAAAAATCCATAAATTCCATTTTAATCAATTACTTGACAGTGTCTCTGAGCCTAATAAGCAAGGTAACACTCCATCAGCACTATCCGTAATAAACTCCTGCGCTTGACCTCTACACGGTGTGAATTTATGTCATTCAATAAGCAAGCTCTATATGTCTTTTAGGGCTAAGCCAGGCCAAGCACTGGGGATCTTTTGCGTATGCTTAGTAATCCTTGCCCCTTAGAGTCCAAGCAGCGAAAAAGATACTGTTCCTCCTTGTTAGGTTTTTTTATTCTTCCCCCCTTCTGCACTGAGCTTCAAATACAGCCGTTGGGAGCTATTCACTTGCACGTCTCTTCTACATGCGGTGGGGAAGGAAGCAATCAACAAAATATTTTGTCCTCTAATATGCACAATGCTTCATCTGGTGTTAATTGGCCTCCTTTGTTAGGCAGAGAATAACATCTCCAGTTGGAAACTAGTATTGTTGATGTTTCTCTCCTGTCTGGTGATTTAAAGTTACAGAGCAAACACTTAACTATTACATTATAACATGAGATACAGATATTACAAGTGAAATTGATGCATGCAGCATTTTGCAAGCATTTCATGAAGTCTAAACACACAGGTAAACCAGACTGGTTCCAGCTCTGTATTTGTCATTGTTTAGTTGAGGCCTAGGGGCCTTGGCATGAGCTGGCACCTAGTTTGCCAGTGTCCCACTCTTATTTATATAGGAAATGTTCAGTGGTCTTACAGCAAATCCTATTTATGCTCAAAATATTACTCCCTCATTGTCAATAAAGGACAAGGTCAGGCTTGACAAAGCCCTGGCTGGGATAATTTAGTTGGGGATTGGTCCTGCTTTGAGCAGGGGGTTGGACTAGATACCTCCTGCGGTTCCTTCCAACCCTGATACTCTATGATTCTAAGGTATATAACCCTTCTCCAACACACTGGAAATGGAGAGGAGACAGAGAGAGCCCCATATGCAGTACATATCTGTGATGAGAGGTTCTCGGGGCCCCATTTTCCTCCCAAAGAATGCCCACAATCACATCCAGCGTGGGGAGAAGCAGTCCCTTGCAGAAGGATAGGAGTCAGGCTCTTCTGGTGTATAGTCACTAGTGGAGGAGATACGAATCCGAATGTGCAGGCAATCACTCGTTACATCACAAGTACTTTCAGGCTTGCATTCCTTTCATTCTTCGGAGCAGATGACACGACTGGCCCCCTCGCCATTGGCATTTGGGGGCACTGATGTCTGATACCATTGGCTTAGCTCTTTATTGCCTCTAGGAATATTCTCCATGCCACATCTTATATAGTCGTAGCATGAGTACACAACAAATGGACTGTGAATCCTGCTGTTGTGTGACCACAATGAATAACCTGTGAAGCCTGGCTCTGTGGTGCCAAAATTAAACATATTAATAGAACCTTTAAGGGGCCAGTAGATGGGTAGGTAGAAGAATTGCACAAATAGGATATAATTTCACCTGGCAAGTTCAGGGAATGGACGGCACCAGTTGTGCATGTTCCAAAAACTGATGGGCATTTCAGAATTTGTGAGGATTATAAAGTCCCGGTAAACTCCTGGTTGTAGGTGAATCGATATCAAATTCCAAAAGCAGAAGAATTCTGTGCTAATTTGGCAAGAGGGGTGACATTTATAACGTTTCATTAGCCTCAGTCATATCAGCGGGTTGTGGAAGAGGATATTTTTCATTGAAGGGCATAGCTAGTACACCAGCATTCAGAGAATAGTGCATTATGTGCTGCAGGGGTTAAATGGGGTCATCTGTTGTTTGGAAGCCACATTGATTATTGGGAAAGATACCGAAGAAAGTGTAAGAATCCTCAGAGTTTCTGAGAAGACTCTAAAAATATGATTTTACAGGTAGAAAAAGAAAAAAAGTGCTTTATTCCTGCATGGAAGTTGTTTGGGGCATAGCAGAGATGCAGAAACATCCCTTGAAAAATAATGCATTACGGAGAATGTGGCTGTACCCTGAAATATTTTAGAGTTTGGATCATTTATAGCAGTGCTGAATGGTTGTGAAAGATTCATTCTGAATTTATCAGCTTCAATCAGCCAAGAGTTTGCAAAGTTAAGAAGAAAATGCGAAATGAGGATAGCTCCAGAGATAAAACTGAAAAGGAAGCAAAAGCAAAAGTGAAAAGCTTCTATGTACTGGGGCATTATATTTCAGAGCTTCCTATACTCTTAGTATGCACTGTCTCTCCCATGGGCTTAGGAAATATCATTCCACAAATATGTAAAGGGGGAAAGATAAACATAACATTTTCTTCCAGAACATATAAAAAGCTGAGGAATTACTCTCATTATAAAAGAAGGGCTTGGCACTATTATGGGGATAATTAAATTTCATGAGTGCTTGTCAGGAAAATATCCCCCTCAACTCTTTAGTAAACATACTGATCCCTGATTCTTGGATCTGGCCAAACTGTGCTCAGTACAAGGCCAGAAGCAAGACTAATGATGGTTTTATGACATCACAGCAGTCTACCAATTCTTGGGGCAATCAGGGGTCAGTTCAACCCCAGGGTAATTTAGAGCATCCCAATTATTCTGGCATGTCACTGACCAGAAGGTGATGGATTACACCAGCCTGGGATCACTGTAGCATGACACACTCTTGGCCACATCTCTTTATGTCCTCTACACCAAGGAGACCAGAATCTAGCCTACTAGGTCCAAAGGCACCAAGTAAATCGCACTTCTAACAGCACCCTGGACAGAGAGAAGGGCTCTGTTTCTGACTGTGTATCAGTATAACATCAAGGACAGAGGGCCCAATTAAAAAAAAAGTTTACCTTTTTCTGATAAAAAGAAAAGGAGTACTTGTGGCACCTTAGAGACTAACAAATTTATTTGAGCATAAGCTTTCGTGAGCTACAGGTCACTTCATTGGGTGCATGCAGTGGAAAATACAGTGGGGAGATTTTATATACACAGAGAACATGAAACAATGGGTGTTACCATACAGACTGTAGCAAGAGTGATCAGGTAAGGTGAGCTATTACCAGCTGGAGAGCGGGGGGAGGGGGGGAACCTTTTGTAGTGATAATCAAGGTGGGCCATTTCCAGCAGTTGACAAGAACGTCTGAGAAACAGCAGGCGGGGGGGGGAGGGATAGTTTTACTTTGTGTAATGACCCATGCACTCCCACTCTTTATTCAAGCCTAAGTTAATTGTATCCATTTTGCAAATTAATTCCAATTCAGCAGTCTCTCCTTGGAATCTGTTTTTGAAGTTTTTTTTGTTGAAGAATTGCCACTTTTAGGTCTGTAATCGAGTGACCAAAAAGATGGAAGTGTTCTCCGACTGGTTTTTGAATGTTATAATTCTTGACGTCTGATTTGTGTCCATTTATTCTTTTACGTAGAGACTGTCCAGTTTGGCCAACGTACGTACATGGCAGAGGGGCATTGCTCGGGGGAGGGAGGGGAGGGAAAATAAACATGGGGAAATAGTTTTACTTTGTGTAATGACACATCCACTCCCAGTCTTTATTCAACAATGATGAAAGCTTATGCTCAAATAAATTTGTTAGTATCTAAGGTACCACAAGTCCTCCTTTTCTTTTCACAGTAGATCTGCTGCTTTTCATTCAGCAGCAAATGGGCTAGAAGAACCCCTTCCACAGATACTAAAAGGGCATTAAATAATTAAGTTTGCAACATTTGTATTGCAAATTTTCTGTTACCATGCAGATCTCCCCCACCTTCTACCACAGAAAAACCCCCAGAAGAGTTTGTTCTAAAATGTCCCGAACAAACTAGATTTTACTGAGCAAAGATTTAACAAAAGGACTGAATGAAAAACACAGAATAAAGAGTCCACAAGCTATGAGTTCTGGGATTATATGATTAGACCAGAGAGTACTAGCACAGGGAAAAGAGGGCCGGAACTAGGGGAAATGGTGGTGTCATGAAGGAATGAGGACTAATGATTTACCTGGTAGAGGTTAAGACAATACAGAAATATACTGAGCAAGCTATTACAAGGGTTTCAGAAAGGGAAAGGTACTGAAACAAGCTGCTAACAGTGGACTGGAAAGGAAATGATTGTCCTTCTTATTGGCCTGAGAAGTTTTAAATAATAATGTTACTTTAGAGAGTGAATTGAAGGACGTAGATAGAGAACTGGAAAAAGAACAGGTGCTAAATGCCTTTTCCGGCAGGTGCTTTTGATCACAACATAAAGACAGACCTCTCATAAGACTAAGCTAGTAACAAAAATGTCTGCTTGATTTTTTTTGAATTATGGAGGAAGAATTTGTTGTATGTAATTGAAAGGGGTTTTTTCCTTTTAATTAAGGGTGGAATTCTTTGTAAAGAACTTGTATGTGCTCTGTGCATCACTTAAGTGGGATTTAAGTGTTCCATACAACCTTGTGCTAACCCGCTGCACTGGGGTGGATTACGCCCAGAGAACAGAGCCTGGGTTTTACTGTCTAGATCACTGCTACTCAAAGTGGTGGTCCACGGACCGGTGCCGGCCTGTGCACACATTGGGGGGAAAAATTGCCGGTCCCCCACATCAGATAGCTTGAGAAGCACTGGTCTAGATGACTTTTGGTTTGGACTAGAGAAAACATCAAATCAAGAAAGAACGAACATAATGTCTCCATGAAAGACAGACATAGATGTTCACCTTGTAATATTGCACATCTGAACTGAAACAAAAAGTGGCATCCACCACTGCAGAAAGACAAGGGAGCACCTCTTCATTTAAAGCTACAGGATGCAGAAAACAGAATGGCATCACCTTTCAATTACATACACCAAATTCTTCCTCCATAATTAAAAAAAATCCCACTTAAGTGATGCACAGAGCACATACAAGTTCTCTACGAAGAATTCCACCCTTCATGAAAGGGAAAACCATAACAGCAAACATATTTCAACAAGGGAAAGTCACCAACAGTTCTCCTGAGGGAGAGTAAATCTCTCTGAGTCTTATGAAGTCTGTGAAAACACAAATAATAGATATATCCCTCTGAGAAAAAACATTGGCAGTGACACAGCGGGTATTTAATCTGTTCTGATTTAAAGAATTTCACAGAGGTCCCGACCCTGTAAGGCAATCAGTACAGCTGGGTGGAAAATGATTTGCCTTTCCCAGGAACATTTTTAAGATTTTGAGAAAAGTTTCTGTCCCAAATCAGTATGAAAAGTCAAAATCTCAAAAATTTTGCAAACTAAAAAATAAAATTGGTTTGGGTCAATCAAAACATTACATTTTCAGATTTGATTTTTTAAAATATAATTTGCTTAAATTGCAAAACCAAAAGTCATTTTGAAGCAGAAAACTGGAATTTTCAAAAAAAAAATTAGTAGAAAAATTTGTCGAACCTGATCCTTTCCCGCAAAAAGTTTCAAGTTTGATGGATCAGCATTTTCCAGTGAAAAAAACATTTTGCCAGAAAAATTCCTGACCAGCTCTATAGCTGAGCACCTTCAATTCCCAGCGAAAACAACAGGATTAAGAAAGCACTCTGCACCACACAGGATCAAGCCTAAACTGATGGAGGCAGGAAGGGAGAGGAATTTTTCTTCCATATCAGGCTGAGATTTTAGCTTGATGTGTATTATTCACAAGGTTTAGTTAAGTATCAGTGACCTCATATTGAAAACAGCTGCCAAACTTTGTTCTTGGAGGAGATTGTGTGTGTGTGGGGGGGGGGAAATAATCCAGGAGTCTGATGTCATGAACAGTGGGATGAGCTTATTCTGTCTAGAGTTGAGCAGAAAACCAGAAGTTGGATTCGTTCATACAGCAGCCAGAGCCTGCCTATCCACTGAGAAATCTCTCTCTTTACCAGCGTTTGCCTCCTCTGAGGTGTATTTGGCGTGAAGGTACGTGTTCCTGCTTCTCTTTAAGCAAATATGAAAAGCCCTCAATTATTCAAATTCACCACAATTTTTCTTTTCTTCCTCAGACAAATTCCTTGATTTTTTTCCCTCTGTTTATGTTTCAGTTACAAACCAGATTATGCTTCAAGGGAGGGTTATTATTAATTATGATTATTGCTTCAAATTTTGTTTTACTGTTAGACTCTATATTTTGTAGTTTTGATGATTAATGGGATTTGCAGCCCAGAATGTCACCCCTTAACAGCAGCTAACGTGTCACTGACCCAGTGAAAAGAAAAGGAGTACTTGTGGCACGTTAGAGACTAACAAATTTATTCGAGCATAAGCTTTCGTGAGCTACAGGTCACTTCATCGGATGCTTATGCTCAAATAAATTTGTTAGTCGCTAAGGTGCCACAAGTCCTCCTTTTCTTTTTGCGGCTACAGACTAACACGGCTGCTACTCTGAAAACTGACCCAGTGGAATTTCAGTTGCCAAGTGACTACACTACATGTCAGAGGGCAAAGCATTAGTTGTAACCAAAGGTTACTTACTGTGTCTCACAAAAGTGCAAAATAATTCAGACCACAAACTTCCTAGTTTGTTTTCAGTGAGAGATTGCCAAACAAACCGTAGAGAAAACATACTGAGTGAACTCTCTCTTTTGTGTCCTTTACGGGTGTCTTGTCTTCTGTGCTTGTTATTTGGATTGTGAGCTTTGTGGGGCAGGGACTGTCTTTTTATGTGTATCTTGCATTCCTGAGCTTTATTATCTGTGCTTAATAAATAACGGAAGATAAATATGAAAATCTAAAATGTTCAATGTACACCAAAGTTGACAGAGTTCAAGTTTACTTTTAAACATTATCAAGCTTCTTATTAAAAATTACACCTTGCTTTATATTATAGTAAAGGAAAAGTTTAATTTGTCAAAAAAAAATGTGACTTGTAAGCTGATGATAATAAAAGAAGCTTAGAGTTGGAGTTATTTCTAGGAAGATATGGCAGAAAGAGCAGGTAACAATGTCACAATATATGCTGGACATTTTAAGTCACTCCTGGTGCCGCACTCGGTGACTTTTAGAGAAGTTGCAGCATTATAACAATAGTTATACAACAGCAGAACACCAGGACAGGGGAATTCAAATAGTTTGTCACTAGGATCCCCAAGTTTGAATTTCTTTTTACTACATTGTTGGATATTATTATTTTTAACAATGATATATTTTAAGGCTAAAATACAGAATATGTTAGAAAAATTTCTGTTTACACTCCATAATACCCCAAAGTCTCATATTCCAGCATGCCATTTTGAAAGTATTGGGATAGCAAGTCATATCAATAATATGATTTCTGTTGTTATTGTTATTGTTGTCTTCTCTCTGTGGAAATTTGCAGATGAAAGAGAGAAAGATGTTTAAATGAGAGTTTCTTCCTAACTGAGAATTGTCCCAGGTTTACTTGTCTTCATTATTGTAAAGTTTAGAACTATACAGACTATACAGAAGGGAAGAGAAAGATCCAGGAATAGATGTGGCCAAATTCCTGGACAGGACTTTAGAACAACTGAAGAAGAAGAGGCAGCCCCCAGAAAAATGTCCAGGGGTTTTACAATGAGCCCAATGCATGCTAAAACAGGATTTGAATTTAGTCAGCGCTACCTGAACACTCCACAATCCAGACATCACCAGTGCGGGTTCTTGATTGGAGGAGCTCACCAGTAATGTGGGCCATAACTTTAAGATACTCTCAGCACTATATATCTGAAGTCCTTCCTCAGGCAAAAAGCAACAGGAGTTTTGTAAGGTATCAGTATAGTGCCTGTAAAGAGTTTCCTGCAGTTTCCACGGTATGCATCCGATGAAGTGAGCTGTAGCTCACGAAAGCTCATGCTCAAATAAATTGGTTAGTCTCTAAGGTGCCACAAGTACTCCTTTTCTTTTTGTGAATACAGACTAACACGGCTGTTACTCTGAAACCTGTAAAGAGTTTGTGTCCGTTTCCACCAATCTAGTCTTAAAATAAAACATTATGAGATAGATTGTAAGGGGAGAATCTTCAAAGGCACAAATTACAGTTAAAGGGATTGAAAATGAAGGAGAGATTTTCTAAGTGATTTAGGGGCACAAATCCTAAATCAATGGGTCTTGTGTTCCTATGCTGAGCTGGTCGGAAAACAAAGATTTGTTTTTTAAATTCATTTTGGTACACATTTTCAGTGGCAAAATTTTGAATCTTGTCAAAAATACAAATACTCTACAAATTTTCAATTTTCAGCAACCAAAAGTCAAAAATGAAAAAAATTAGTCCAAAAAGCTGCTGAAAACTAAAAAAAAAAGGGGGGGGAGGTTATTTGCCCCCACATAAAATAATCAAAAATAACATAATAAGAAGAATAAATTGACAATTCAAGGAAAACAAATGTTTTAAGTAAAAATTTTCATTTTGTCAAAAATTCAGTTTTCAATAAAAAAAGAAGTTTGACCAGCCCTATACTTCAGTCAGTGCTTTTGAAAATCTCACCTTGACTGCCCTGTGTGTCTTTGAAAAATCTCTCCCTAGACAGATACACAGAGCTAGGTTTTCAAAGGGCTGATCTGCCTCCCTATTGCATTTGCAATATTTGTTCCCGATGTTGAATTGCAGGCACAAAGAGGAACCTATGTGTCTAACTACCTGACTGCAACTGCTATGCAACTATGCATGCAAATAACACTTTAAAAAGGGTAGGCTGGAGCCGCAGCATGACTGAAAAGATAGCTCCACCTTTAAGCACTTTTACAAATAGAACAAGCCCTGTGTGAGGAGATAGTTTAAAAAGTATGATTTCTCCCCACAGGTGGAACCTGAGAACCAAATTCAGCCCATATTTAACATGTGCAACTCCCACAGCAGTAAATAGGAGTTGCACCCACTCATAGACTTTAAGGTCAGAAGGGACCATAATGATCATCTAGTCTAACCTCCTGCACAACGCAGGCCACAGAATCTCGCTCACCCACTCCTATAACAAACTCCTGACCTATGTCTGAGCTATTGAAGTCCTCAACTCGTGGTTTAAAGACTTCAAGGTGCAGAGAATCCTCCAGAAAGTGACCCGTGCCCCGCGCTGCAGAGAAAGGCAAAAACCCCCCAGGCCTCTGCCAATCTGCCCTGGAGGAAAATTCCTTCCCGACCCCAAATATGGCGATCAGCTAAACCCTGAGCATGTGGGCAAGACTCACCAGCCAGATACCCAGGAAAAAATTCTCTGTAGTAACTCAGATCCCACCCCATCTAACATCCCATCACAGGCCATTGGGCATATTCACTGCTAATACTCAAAGATCAATTAATTGCCAAAATTAGGCTATCCCATCATACCATCCCCTCCATAAATTTATCAAGCTTTGTCTTTAAGCCAGATATGTCTTTTGCGTCCACTGCTCCCCTTGGAAGGCTATTCCAGAATTTCACTCCTCTGATGGTTAGAAACCTTCGTCTAATTTCAAGTCTAAACTTCCTGATGGCCAGTTTATAACCATTTGTTCCTGTGTCCACATTGGTACTGAGCTTAAATAATTCCTCTCCCTCCCTGGTATTTATCCCTCTGATATATTTATAGAGAGCAATCGTATCTCCCCTCAGGATTCTTTTGGTTAGGCTAAACAGGCCAAGCTCTTTGAGTCTCCTTTCATAAGACAGGTTTTCCATTCCTCAGATCATCCTAGTAGCCCTTCTGTGTACCTGTTCCAGTTTGAATTCATCCTTCTTAAACATGGGAGACCAGAACTGCCCACTTATGATCTTGGCCCAGAGAGATTAAATGGCTTGTCCATTGTCACACAACAAATTAGTGGGAGAAGCAGATTTAGATCTCAGCACTTCATGGCTCCCTGAACTCAGCGTCACACATCTGCATATATATATCCCACCCATGTGTATGTACGTCCCATTCACATTCTAGGGGCAAAGATAAAGAAAGGGAATTTAAGGGAGCATTATTCTGCTGTGTGTGCAGCCCCATGGTTTCTAGATGTTACAACACATACACTGGCAAGCAGTGAAATGTCATCACAGCACCGTAGTATCCTTCTTATTTATGTGTATTGGAGTAGCTCCTAGGAGTGCTAGTCATGGACTCAGATCCTATTGCATTAGGTGCTGTACAAATACAGAACAATGGCTAAGAGCTTACAGTTTAAGGGTATGTCTACATTAGGCAGACACCATAGCCACATCACCATAGCTATGCTGGCATAACCCTGTTATGTGGATGCAGCCCATGCTGATGGAAGGGTTTCCCCCCCCCCCCCACTGTAGGAAAACTACCTTCCCTCATGATGGTAGATTGATTAACACAAGCATTTTTTCCATCGACACAGCTGTGTCTACATTGGGGGCTAGGTCGGCATAGCTATGTCAGTCAGGAGTAGGTGGTTTTTTTCACACACCGGACTGACGTGGCTAAATCAACCTGACTTTTAGATGTAGACTGGGCCGAAATAGAAGACTACAATCTAAGCATATGATGAAAGATAACAGGTAAATCCAGACAGCCAGGGAGTGCAAAGTTACCTGCTAAGAGGGGGACATTTTAGATATCAGGCTGATAACGGAATGGGCAAATTACAAAATGTTGAGGTACAAGATTTAGCTGCAAAGTTGCCAGATCCCAAACCTGAGTGGAATGTTTTGGGCCCAGATTGAATCCTCTCTCCTTGAGTCCCTGCACAAGGACCCCTGTTGCATCACATAGCCTTACTGTTGTGCTAACACAGGTTTTGAGGGTTTAAGACAAATATATGTTGAGAATGATTTTCCTTACGTACCGAGTAATTTCCTCATAGTGATGAGTTTAGCTTGCTTTCAGCACTGTGTACATTTTATATCCTTTCAATATTCTGACTCCTCAACTGAGTTCTAGGGGGTTATTTTTCTTTAAAATACCCTTGATCTGATTGTTCAGGCGTATGGACCCTCTGATGCTGCCTACTCTGCACAATGTTCAGCTTTCACGCTTATGCAAACCAATTAATCTCAATAGTGTCACATGGCTGCAACTGAGGACAGAATGAGGCCCTGGTTAATTTCAGATAGTGGGACTGTCAACATGCAGTCAAGGGTTTCTTCTGAGAGGTACCTCCAAGGTTACAGATAGCCTCAGGAGAAGAGAAAGTGTCACGGCAAGCAGCCCAGCTTCTTTTGACTTTAATGGGACTTGCACCTGGGTAGCTGAGGGAGCAGCGGGCCATAGGTATTTTCCTGGGCCCTTTTTCTGCACTGGCAGAGTGAAGAGTGCTATAAGGAGGAAGAGCGATGGTCCCATCTTCCTGCTTACCTCGGTTGGTCCCTCTGGAATCCCATTCCTTTTGCTTTTATTCAATGTGATTTCCCATCAGAAAACACTTTCTTGGTCCTTCTCAGGGAGAGCATACTATGCTGGGAGTGGGAAATTACATTGTATAAAGGCAAAGGGAAGAAACTTCCCTCCAGGGTATGATCTGATCCTGGAAAAACAGGCATGCTGAGAAGTAATAATACTCCACCTCATCCCGGCTCACTTTTCTCCGCTAATGCTAATGGCTAATGATAAACCTTACCCTATGAAAAAAAAGAAACGGCAATGCCTTCAAAATGTCCACTTAGGGCCTAATCCAAATACCATCAAAGTGTAAAGATAGAAAGATTCCCAACTGATGCAATTACCACCGGGGCCAGATCATCATCTAGTATAAATGGGCATAATTCCATCAACTTTAGTTGAGTTATGACATTTACAAGCTGGAGATTTGGTCCCAGGAATCTGTTTACTAGAAATGGATGGTTGCCAGTTTATGTTATAACTCCATTCTCCTGCTATCTGGGGACAGCATTCCCAGAAACGAGGGCTCAGCTAAGCCAGCAAAACTTGTACAGAAGATGTTTCAGCACAAGCGATATGGTGACATAGGCTCTTGTCATAAATATAAAGGAAAAGGTAACCAAATTTCTGTATACAGTGCTATAAAATCCCTCCTGGCCAGAGGCAAAATCCTTTTACCTGTAAAGGGTTAAGAAGCTAAGGTAACCCCGCTGGCACCTGACCCAAAATGGCCAATGAGGGGACAAGATTCTTTCAAATCTGGAGTGGGGGAACAAAGGGTTGGTCTGTCTGTGTGATGCTTTTGCCGGGAACAGAACAGGAATGCAAGCCTTACAACTTCTGTATAGTTAGTAAGTAATCTAGCTAGAAAATACGTTAGATTTTCTTTTGTTTAATGGCTTGTAAAATAAGCTGTGCTGGAGGGAATGTGTATTCCTGTTTTTGAGTCTTTTTGTAACTTAAGGTTTTGCCTAGAGGGATTCTCTATGTTTTGAATCTGATTATCCTGTAAGGTATTTACCATCCTGATTTTACAGAGGTGATTCTTTTACCTTTTCTTTAATTAAAATTCTTCTTCTTGATTTTTCATTGTTCTTAAGATCCAAGGGTTTGGGTCTGTGTTCACCTGTACCAACTGGTGAGGATTATTATCAAGCCTTCCCCAGGAAAGGGGTGTAGGGCTTGGGGGGATATTGTGGGGGAAGACGTCTCCAAGTGGTCTCTTTCCCTGTTCTTTGTTTAAAACGCTTGGTGGTGGCAGCATACTGTTCAAGGATAAGGCAAAGCTTGTACCTTGGGGAAGTTTTTAGCCTAAGCTGGTAAGAATAAGCTTAGGGGGTCTTTCATGCAGGTCCCCACATCTGTACCCTAGAGTTCAGAGTCGGGAAGGTACCTTGACAGCTCTTCTTACTGTATTCCTTGCCTGGCCAGGAAGGATCAGAAATCCATGTAGCTGGCCCATCACTAATTGTTACCACAGCTAAACAGTACTGTGAGATGGGGAAGACAATACAAAGAGACATGCTTTAATTCAACTATTAGTTCTTGGACTAGATGCAGGAATTACTAGGTACGGTTCTATGGCTTCTGTTATGCAAGAAGATCCGACTAGATGATCTAATGGTACTTTAATGGCCTTAAAATCTATGAATCCCTGGGCTGTAGGTTCATAGGTTCAAAGGCCAGAAGGGACAATTGTGATCATCTAATTTGACCTCCTGTATAACACAGGCCATAGAACTTCTCCAAAATAATTCCTAGAACAGACCTTATAGAAAAACATCTCACCTTGATTTAAAAATTGTCAGTGATGCAGCATCCACCACTACTCTTGGTAAATTGTTCCAATGGTTAATTATTCTCACCATTAAAAACATATTCCATATTTCTAAACTCATGCTTTCAGTGATGAAGGTTCTACATTCAAACCCTGCAGATGGACGGTCCTTTGCACAGGCTGCTCTCCTTGTTACTGTCCTCAAGGGTCTGTTTCTTGCTACGTCCCATTCTGTCCTAGTAAGGACAGCATGGAAACACACCAAAATCCTTTTTCTGGGGGAACAAGACAGCAAATGACACAGGCCTGGGAAAGGAAGGTGAAGTGGCAAGTGGACAAACTGAGGTAAATGGCCTCCATGTGGATATATGCTGCATAAGCAGAGAATTATGTGGCATCTTAATAGGAAGGTAAATTATACTGCCATGCATCAGCTGCATCAGCATGGAGCCCTGCCCTGTAGCCATCTCTTGAGTTAACGCAATGCAATGGGGTGCTGCAAGCAGCTGTACTATTTATTTCCTGGCCCCCAAGAAACCATCCTCCTTGGTAAAAAGAAATCAGGAATTATTTTCATCAGACAATTCTGATATCTTCTTTTATTAGGATCAAATCTGGTTTGCTAATTTATTTCCTTTCCCATGTTTGGACATGGATCTTTTAATCTTTTATTTTCCTTCTTCTAGACAATAATAAAATGTCCAGCTGGCAAATAGAGACACTGACAGATAAACAAGCACCCTACTGGTCTGGGATTGTTTGCAGAGATCTGTGATAAATACCGTAAGGGAAAGGGGTTTCTTAGGCTTTTAAGTGTGGAAGAAACCAGGCTAGGATTTCACAAGAGCTAAGGCAATGTTTTAAAACTGAAAAACTTTCCAAATGGTGCTTTTCTTTTCTTTTTAAATTGTGAGTTGCCAGTTCATTTTCAGAGTGGAAAGGCCTGGTTTTATACCATCATAGTTTAATGCAAAGTCAGAGTGAGTCAGGCATCAAAGCTGTTCTTGCATGTTTAGGATGCTGTACACTGAAATATAGATATGGTAACAAAAGGAGCTTGTAGAGGCATGTTGGACAAAGCTTCCATTTACATCATTCATCTGAAGAAAAGAGTGAAAATTTCCCACACATAATTGTGCCTGTTTTTCTGTAAATTGAATACCTTACAACCAAGAAATCCCAGCCCTTTGGCTCAGCAATGGACCTGCTTCCCTGAGCTAGAGGGAGGAGAGGTGTATGATGTTTGGCTAAAAATACTTGGTTAGATGTTTCATTCAGTGCTTTAGAAATATTCGCTTTTTAGTGAAATGTAGTGAGTCTCCCCACCCAATAAGTCATTTTCTCCCACTATACAGTCATTCAACCCACAGTTTCACTATGCTCATTGCAATGCTGTTAAATATGAGGGGGTTTCATTCTGCGGCACATAACAAGGAGCTTATCTGCTGCTAAGCTCACTGTATATATAGATTCCATTGTACATTAATTAAATTGAAGTTTTAAACATGTTTTTAGGATGGAATGAATGAGTTCTCATCATGTACAGGGGAAAATAAATTAAAATAGGCTTGATTTTAAATACCAGATCTAGGCATTGCTGAACTTTCAGGGTGTTTGAACTCTAAACGTAGCTAAGGACCAAAGTTGTGTTTTATACTGGGCCAAACCAAAACCCCAGATCCAAATTTTGGGATGTTCATAATTCAGATCTGGATCCTGGTCCATACTGTGTCATAAACCCGTCTCTGAACATTAAAAATCTCTCTCTCCCTTCCCAAGCCCAGCATTCTCCCCTCTACTTGCTTGTTTCTCAGCCTGGTTTACCCTGTCCTGTGTCCCAGAGCTCATATTCTCTCTTTTTCTACTTTCTACTTTTTCTACATTCAAAAAACTCCATCCGGACACTCTGCAGCATGTCTGTGTTTCTTGCTAAAAGAAAGTTTTCAAATGGGATATTTTGCCACTGTGGAAAATGTGGGAAATTTCTTTATTATGAAAATTGTGTGTCATTCAGTTTGCTCATTCACTTTTGTAGTGTTATCTGCTTGGTCTCAAGAAGCAGACTTCTTTCCAGAAATTTCTCACTGAGTGTGTGTCATTTTGGCATGTCTGGGTTTGTGTGAATGAACACTCAAGAACTGTCAACATGTGACTACAACTACCTTACAGATACCATGGAGACCCATGACTGGACCATTAACTTTTAATGGCTGCTGGGCAAGAGAACTTTTTAGAATATGGTGGGTGATTACCTGTATAAACACAGCTTCTGCCCTGCCTAAACCCAAGGAGGAGGGAAGGGAGGAGAGTACAAGTGAAAAAAGTCATGAATGCAACTACAGAGAAAGAACTGACCTGTTAAAAGACTTGCTCACAGAACAGAAGAATGTAATCCCATCCAATAACTGTTGGGCAGGGCCAGGGAGGCTGGCTGCAGGCAGGAATCTGTCTTCCAGGCAGTGCAAGGAGGGACCCTCCTAATCATCCAAGACGATGCTGACGGATTACAGGAGAGTTGTGCATTTACGCTTTTCTTTACCATTTTAACCCAGTGTTCCTGAATAGTATTGTCCTGTGGACTGATAAAGAACATCTTGTTTTGAAGAGGCTGTCCTGTGTCACTGCAAACAGCTCTCAGTTGCAGAGCTCCTAAGAGGGGAAGTCTTGAACTGGAGTCCCAACTCATCTGGACCCACTGAAGGAGCCATACTGAGAACCAGAGATGCTGAAGCCAGAGACCCAGTCTCAGAGTAGTGGAGTCACAGGAGTGGAGTCTTCAGCAGAATGAGGCCCAGGGTCTGTCTCTAAGAAGGGTACACTCCCAGAAAGGCTTTATAAAGATGAGAGGCATGGGATGCCCTGTAATATCAAGACAACAGGGACAGAAGGGACCTCGAGAGGTCATCTAGTCCACTCCCCTGCACTCATGGCAGGACTAAGTATGATCTAGAGCAGTGTTTCCCAAACTTGTTCCGCCACTTGTGCAGGGAAAGCCCCTGGTGGGCCGGGCCGGTTTGTTTACCTACCGCAGCCGCAGGTTCGGCCAATCGCGGCTCCCAGTGCCCGCGGTTCGCTGCTCCAGGCCAATGGGACCTGCTGGAAGCGGTAGCCAGTGCGTCCCTCAGCCCGCGCCCCTTCCACAGCTCCCATTGGCCTGGAGCAGCGAACCGCGGCCACTGGGAGCCACGATCAGCCGAACTTGTGGATGCGGCAGGTAAACAAACCGGCCCAGCCCGCCAGGGGCTTTCCCTGAACAAGCGGCATCCCAAGTTGGGAAACACTGATCTAGACCATGCCTGACAAGTGTTTATCTCACCTGCTCTTAAAAATCTCCAGTGATGGAGATTCCACAACCTCCCTAGGCAATTTATTCCAGTGCTTAACCACCCTGACAGTTAGGAAGTTTTTTCCTAATGTCCAACCTAAACCTCCCTTGCTGCAATTTAAGCTTCTTGTCCTAGCCACAGAGCTTAAGAAAAACAGTTTTTCTTCCTCCTCCTTGTAAAGCCTTTTACGTACTTGAAAACGGTTATCATGTCCCCTCTCAGTCTTCTCTTTTCCAGGTTAAACAAACCCAATTTTTTTCAATCTTCCCTCAAAGGTCATGTTTTCTAGACCTTTAATCATTTTTGTCTCTCTTCTCTGGACTCTCTCCAATTTGTCCACATCTTTCCTGAAATGTAGTGCCCAGAACTGGACACAATACTCCAGTTGAGGCCTAATCAATGTGGAGTAGAGCAGAAGAATTACTTCTCGTGTCTTGATTACAACACTCCTGCTAGTACATCCCAGAATGATGTTCGCTTTTTTTGCAACAGTGTTACACTGTTGACTCATATTTAGCTTATGGTCCACTATGACCCCCAGATCTCTTGCCGCAGTACTCCTTCCTAGGCAGTCATTTCCCATTTTGTATGTGTGCAACTGACTCTTCTTTCCTAAATAGAGTACTTTGCATTTGTCCTTATTGAATTTCATCTTATTACTTCAGACTATTTCTCCAGTTTGTCCAGATCATTTTGAATTTTAATCCTATCCTCCAAAGCACTTGCAACCCCTCCCAGCTTGGTACTGTCCGCAAACTTTATAAGTATACTCTCTATGCCATTATCTAAATCATTGATGAAAATATTGAACAGAACCGGACCCAGAACTGATCCCTGCGGGACCCCACTCATCTTTCCAGCATGACTGTGAACCACTGATAACTACTGTCTGGGAATGGTTTTCCAACCAGTTTTGCACCCACCTTCTAGTAGCTCCATTTAGGTTGCACTTCCTTAGTTTGTTTATGAGAAGGTCATAGAATCATAGAATATCAGGGCTGGAAGGGACCTCAGGAGGTCATCTAGTCCAACCCCCTGCTCAAAGCAGGACCGATCCCTGACTAAATCATCCCAGCCAGGGCTTTGTTAAGCCTGACCTTAAAAACTTCTAAGGAAGGAGATTCCACCACCTCCCTAGGTAACGCATTCCAGTGTTTCACCACTCTCCTAGTGAAAAAGTTTTTCCTAATATCCAACCTAAATCTCCCCCACTGCAACTTGAGACCATTACTCCTTGTTCTGTCATCTGCCAACACTGAGAACAGTCTAGAGCCATCCTCTTTGGAACCCCCTTTCAGGTAGTTGAAAGCAGCTATCAAATCCCACCTCATTCTTCTCTTCTGAAGACTAAACATCCCCACTTCCCTCAGCCTCTCCTCATAAGTTAGTTCCAGTCCCCTAATCATTTTTGTTGCCCTCCGCTGGACTCTTTCCAATTTTTCCACATCCTTCTCGTAGTGTGGGGCCCAAAACTGGACACAGTACTCCAGATGAGGCCTCACCAATGTCGAATAGAGGGGAACGATCACGTCCCTCGGTCTGCTGGCAATGCCCCTACTTACACATCCCAAAATGCCATTGGCCTTCTTGGCAACAACGGCACACTGTTGACTCGTATCCAGCTTCTCGTCCACTGTAACCCCTAGGTCCTTTTCTGCAGAACTGCTGCCGAGCCATTCAGTCCCTAGCCTGTAGCGGTGCATTGGATTCTTCCGTCCTAAGTGCAGGACTCTGCACTTGTCCTTGTTGAACCTCATCAGATTTCTTTTGGCCCAATCCTCCAATTTGTCTAGGTCCCTCTGTATCCTATCCCTACCCTCCAGCGTATCTACCACTCCTCCCAGTTTAGTGTTATGTGAGAGAGTATCGAAAGCTTTACTAAAGGCACGATGTACCATGTCTACTGCTTGCCCACTATCCACAAGGCTTGTTACCCTGTCAAGGAAAGCTATCAGGTTGTTTTGACATGATTTGTTCTTGAAAAATCCATGCTGACTGTTACTTATCACCTTATTATCTTCTAGGGTGTTTGCAAATTGGTTGCTTAATTATTTGTTCCATTATCTTTCTGGGAGCAGAAGTTAAGCTGATTGGTCTGTAATTCCCCCAATATATTGCAGTTAACGTTTACAACGGACTGGTAAAATAATTTCATGACATTGTAATACCTAATGTGCACATTGAAAACGCTGCAGCAATACCCGAGGGGCGCTGGAGCTTGCAGCACTCTTGCCGCTCGGGGCACCACTGGATCAGCCCATGCCTGGCAGAGAGGGCACCGCTGGGGGAAGCCTGGCAACCCCTCCATCTCTGCTTCTCTTGCAGCTGGCTGCAGTGGTGAGTCTGCCTGGGAACCACTGGATCTGCCAGAACACTTGGATCTGCCCTGGCACCACTGCTTTCCTAGCAGCGATCCACCAACTAGCTGCACTAGGCAGTGCCTAGTAACTGGGAGAGCAAGGGGTGGGATCAGAGCAAGTCATGAAGCGCCCAGCCATGCACATGCAAATGATCCTCCAGCCCACTGTACTCCACCTCTGAGGAGAGACAGCAGGGTGGGCCGTGGGCCCTCCCCCCAACGCCAGGGGTGGACTGTGAACTTGTTAACCATTAAACAGTTAACCGATATAATTTTAATAGTATAAACGGGTACTTTTAAAAATGATATTTATATCCCTAGTTCTGTGGCCTGCAATGTGCAGGAGGTCAGACTAGATGATTATAGTGGTCCCTTCTGACCTTAACGTCTATGAGTCTACATGCTGTTGGTGACCACCTCTGTACAAGGACTGATATATATAGGGTAAAAATAAACAAATTGTACTCAGAATATACCCATAGTCTGCATCACTGATTTCTCTTTCAATAGGAAGCTGACCTGCAAATCCTCAACTTCTGCTAACACCACCACCACAAAAACACAGTTTATTCCCAAAATGCTGGAAAAGATACAGGAGAAGGGGGGAAAAATACAGTGCAGCTACCAAAAGGTGGGAGTCAAACTCCTTTTTGTCACCCTTTTATCACTCCCTTTTGTAGCCATAGCCTAAGATAGCAATATTAAGTGTACTGTACAGGACAAATTCTGTCTTGGCTAATTAAGTTCTGGCAGCCTGAAATTGCCATTGTAGTTTCAACTGACAATAGTACATTCACCCTCACCGTCATTTTCTAGCTTAAACTATTGTCTTATTATTGTACACTATTAAAAAGTGCTGGCTCACTCAGTGAATGAGTTGTCATAGAATCACAGAAATGTTGGGCTAGAAGGGACCTTGAGAAGTCCAGCTCCCTGCAGTGAGGAAGGACCAAGTAAGCCTAGGCACATATCCTTGGAAGGAAGGTGTTGTAAGAGTACAATGCATTATTAATTATTATTTTACAAAGAGGGCCAGTTTCTGGCCTCCACTCTAGCTGCAATGCCCCTGAGGGTTATCATAGAATCATAGAATCATAGAATATCAGGGTTGGAAGGGACCCCAGAAGGTCATCTAGTCCAACCCCCTGCTCAAAGCAGGACCAATTCCCAGTTAAATCATCCCAGCCAGGGCTTTGTCAAGCCTGACCTTAAAAACCTCTAAGGAAGGAGATTCTACCACCTCCCTAGGTAACGCATTCCAGTGTTTCACCACCCTCTTAGTGAAAAAGTTTTTCCTAATATCCAATCTAAACCTCCCCCACTGCAACTTGAGACCATTACTCCTCGTTCTGTCATCTGCTACCATTGAGAACAGTCTAGAGCCATCCTCTTTGGAACCCCCTTTCAGGTAGTTGAAAGCAGCTATCAAATCCCCCCTCATTCTTCTCTTCTGCAGGCTAAACAATCCCAGCTCCCTCAGCCTCTCCTCATAAGTCATGTGTTCCAGTCCCCTAATCATTTTTGTTGCCCTTTGCTGGACTCTCTCCAATTTATCCACATCCTTCTTGAAGTGTGGGGCCCAAAACTGGACACAGTACTCCAGATGAGGCCTCACCAATGTCGAATAGAGGGGAACGATCACGTCCCTCGATCTGCTCGCTATGCCCCTACTTATACATCCCAAAATGCCATTGGCCTTCTTGGCAACAAGGGCACACTGCTGACTCATATCCAGCTTCTCGTCCACTGTCACCCCTAGGTCCTTTTCCGCAGAACTGCTGCCTAGCCATTCGGTCCCTAGTCTGTAGCGGTGCATTGGATTCTTCCATCCTAAGTGCAGGACCCTGCACTTATCCTTATTGAACCTCATCAGATTTCTTTTGGCCCAATCCTCCAATTTGTCTAGGTCTTTCTGTATCCTATCCCTGCCCTCCAGCGTATCTACCACTCCTCCCAGTTTAGTATCATCCGCAAATTTGCTGAGAGTGCAATCCACACCATCCTCCAGATCATTTATGAAGATATTGAACAAAACCGGCCCCAGGACCGACCCTTGGGGTACTCCACTTGATACCGGCTGCCAACTAGGTATGGAGCCATTGATCACTACCCGTTGAGCCCGACAATCTAGCCAGCTTTCTACCCACCTTGTAGTGCATTCATCCAGCCCATACTTCCTTAACTTGGTGACAAGAATACTGTGGGAGACCGTGTCAAAAGCTTTGCTAAAGTCAAGAAACAATACATCCACTGCTTTCCCTTCATCCACAGAACCAGTAATCTCATCATAAAAGGCGATTAGATTAGTCAGGCATGACCTTCCCTTGGTGAATCCATGCTGGCTGTTCCTGATCACTTTCCTCTCATGCAAGTGCTTCAGGATTGATTCTTTGAGGACCTGCTCCATGATTTTTCCAGGGACTGAAGTGAGGCTGACTGGCCTGTAGTTCCCAGGATCCTCCTTCTTCCCTTTTTTAAAGATTGGCACTACATTAGCCTTTTTCCAGTCATCCGGGACTTCCCCGTTTCGCCACGAGTTTTCAAAGATAATGGCCAATGGCTCTGCAATCACAGCCGCCAATTCCTTCAGCACTCTCGGATGCAACTCGTCCGGCCCCATGGACTTGTGCACGTCCAGCTTTTCTAAATAGTCCCTAACCACCTCTATCTCCACAGAGGGCTGGCCATCTCTTCCCCATTTTGTGATGCCCAGCGCAGCAGGTTCCTTGTGCCTGGGTGGAATCCTCAGGTTCCATAGAGCTGCCAGCATGGGTCTTAGTGGGGAAAAAAAAGGGCTTTGGCTGGATTATCTCTGCACCGTGGCATCGGCGGCTGGGGTTGCAGCCAGCTGAACATAAGTTATAACATCCATCAGACTGCTCTAACTTGCACCAGGGACTGACCAGTCCCAGGATCAGTGAGGACTAAAGAAATCAGCTGCCTGTGTGATGAGAACTGATGAAGACTGTGACCCTGAGAGAAGAGATGATGAGATTCCAGGCACAATGGGCAGCCATTCTTAGATACTTAGGCCTTGTCTACACTACACAGTTTTGTCAGCAAATGGCAGCTTTCGTCATCAAAGCAGTGGAGGTGTACACACTACAATGCTCCTCTGGCCGACAAAACCCGCCTGCTTTGCTGAGAAAATTAAACCACCTCAACAAGAGGTGTAGCGCTTTTTGTGGCTAGAAAGTTAGATCGACAAAGCATCAGTGTACACACTGCGCTCATTACATCGCCATAACTGGCCTGTGGGAGGTATCCCACAATGCCCAACATGACTGCTCTGCTCACTGTTTTGAACTCCGCTGCCCTGCAACCAGCTATACAGACATGCACCCCTTTCAAAGCCCCAGGAAGCTTCGAAACTGCTCAGCGTGAAGAGTTCACATAGCTACTGCCCAGCTGAGCATGCCAGCAAATACATTCCTGCCTGGACTACAGCGGAGGAGGTGGCTCTCCTTGATCTGTGGGAGAACTCGGAGGGAAACAGAATCAAAACATTAACACGGAATCCTGCTTTCCCCAGCACTGGGACCACAGCAGCAGGCAGGCAGGACAGGCTGTTGTGGGGTACGGGGGAAAGAGCATACACGTGCTGTGCTGTGCAGAGCCAGGGGCTGATGTTGGGGTGCTCCCCTCCCGCCACCGGTGTACCATTCTTTACTGAGCTGGGGTGTGGGAACAGGGAAACACCAACAGTATGTGCAAAAGCTTCTGCTGCAGGATTGGTTGCTTCCGGCTGGTGTCTGAACTTAAAGAGACAGCGTGCTGACACACTCACTCTCCCCAACACACACACACACAAACACACTCCCTGTCACACACTCCCCACATACACACACTTCTGCGGGCTTCTTTTGTTAGTGTTCAGCAATGCCAGTTTGGTCATATTACCAAGTGCTACTTTAAAAAGTGTTACTTTTCAGTCACACACCCAGCAAGCATTACAAGGTTCATAGCATGGTGCAAACCAACAATGCCAGGCTCCGCACACTACAGCAACGCACATTACTGTGGCTCAGTGTTAATATAGCCCCCCGTTGGGTTCCTCTTACAGCCTTGTGTTCATAACACACAGCACAGTACTTAACAGCAGTGCAGGCTCCATGCTTTCTGACAGAGATAACTGAGTTGCAGGTTACCAGGGCAGTTGAAAAGCAGCTGACAATCTATGAGGATGCCCATTGAATGATGGGATTGACAAACCTGCATCGTGTGATGCTGTACCTGCCTCCATGAGGCATTGCAAACCCTCCCAAAGCACCCTGCGGCCAGTTGCACAGTGGCATAGCTACTCACAGTGCGCTGCTCTCAGTCAATGCAAAAGCGGCTATTGTGGATGCGCTCCACTGACACAAAGAGCATAGTGTGGATATGCAACAGAGGTTTAATTACAGCAGTGGCTGTACATCGGCATAACCTGCATCGACCAAACTCTGTAGTGTAGACAAGTCCTTAGAGCTTTTAGACACGAGCCTGCCTTGGCTAATAGTGACAAGCAGATTTCCCTTGAGGAACTGGAGCTGTGCACAAGTCATGTGTGAAAATGTATTCGTGATGTGTAAAAGTGTGCAGCATTGTTGCAGCCACCATCAATGGCGCCTCTATCTGGCTGTAGTGATGGTAGGCAAGGGATGAAGTGAATTCCAGCCTCATCTATTAGGAGCCGGCACAGTGTCCACATGGTACCACTAGCAAAGTGCTTACAGCCAGTTCATCCAAAAGTCAGATCGCTCCATGAAATATTCAATGTGCAGAGAAAGAGACACCGGCAAAAGTTGTTTGGCCATTAGACCATCACACTCTGCCTAGTCAGGAGAGCCGTAAAGCTCCCACCCAGGGAAAAGAGCTTCATTTCTGCTGCTACCAGAGAGGAGCTAAATTGCACTAAGAGTTACAGTGTATTTTATGTGCAGTCTGACAGAAGGGAGAGCCAAAAGAAGGCACCACCACCGTGCTAATTGATGAGTTTTAAGTGGAGTTGTGTATGTAGCTCAACTGCTATATAACACCTCTGCCCTGGCATGGAGAATAAAGAAATACCACTTGTTGCAGCTGCTTTCAGAAGGTGAATGTCTCAAGAACTTTCAGCCACTGATTTTCATTTTTCTGTCCTTTCCTTTGGGTTTTGCTTTCCCTCCAGTGAAGCTCCAGTGTGAGCATGACATGCTATTAGGTACTTTCAGCACTAACTGCTGCACGGAGTTAGCTGACTGGTAAGGGCACCATAAACTAGGGAGTAGAGGCTTATATTTTTATTGAGGAGGGAAGGAATGGGAAGCACTGAATAAAGACTCATGCAGGGCTCTTTTGGTGACTTATATGTCATGATGAGTAAAATACTAGTGACTCTAATGTAGCCAGAGGAAATAATGCAGGAATTGCAAATGCAAACTCCTTTGAATGGGGGGTGAAGAAGGAGCCTTCTCCAGTGGCACAGGTGGAGTTGAATAAGAAATGAACTGACCCTTTCCCCCTCTTCGGGAATAATGATCAAAGAGCTGTTATCAAATGTGTTTAGAACATGCACACAACTCCATATGTGGAGTATGTGCTTAGGAGGAGATGGTGCAGGGAGAAGGGCCAGGCCTGGTGTTCGGAGCCATCCACTCCTTAGTTTTAATCCTGCCTCAGATACCGATGTCTCTTGGCCTTTGGAAGGCCAATGAGCCTGTGTGCCTCAGTTTCCCCATCTGTAAATTAGGGATAGGGAAATTTGCCTACTTCCAGAGAGGTTATGAGAATTAATTAGGTATTTATAAAACACCTTGGAGATATGAAGTGCCATTCTGGTGCTATGTATAAAGAACAGGAGGAAGGGTCAGGGGGTGTTTGTGTGTCAGATACATCATACCACATTAGCTCTGTTCTGTTCTGATTGTGTGAATGTGCAACCACATCATGTATACACACTGGTGTGTCTAACAGCCATATTCTCTAGCCGTAAACATTTTTATTAAGCCCTATGCCCCCCAAATACAGAAGTCAAATTCTGCCTATGGAGCCAGCCCCACGTGGCGGGGCTCAGGGTGGGGGCACCACCTCCACCCCCGACTCACTTCAGGCGGCCACCTAGCCACCTACTCTGTCTGGGTTGGGCGGATGCAACCAAAAAATATGGGGGGGGGGCATGTGGCCTCTGGTAGGGGACGCAAATATACTTGCTCGTCCCAGGCACACATATGCCTAGTTACCGCTCTGGCTTGGACTTCCCAGGCAAACACTTGTCACATGCGAAGAAGAGGAAGTCTGTGCGGAGCATCCTGATGCCAAAACTCTTTTTAATTTTTTTTCTTCAAGAAGTGTTTTGTTTCTCCCCCGCTGCTCTGTTGGAGACGTGAAAATGTGCACTGACCTTTGCTTCCCACACACTATGGTTAGCAGAACAATGTGATTATAAAGACACTGTGTAGCTAGACAGCGAGCCAGCTACTGGAAAGGAAACATTATATTAATGGCTAACCATCTCTCTCAGCAATGAGCCAAACACAGGGCACAAGTCCTTGGGCGAAAAGGCATGTGAGTGAGACACTGTAGGGTTTTCTAGCTACTTATGAAGTACATAATAATTAATTTAGTTTGTGTCATGCTTTTCAGCTAGGGACGCACAAAATTGTGGCTTTAGTTCACCGGGGGGGGGGGGGCGGTTGATGCAAAATTTGGTTTTAGTTCACCCATCCCGAAAACGTATCCAAAACGGTCATATTTCACAATTTTCACCCTGAACACTAAGCAGGATTTGCCTGCCTATTCCCCCCAGGCTGCCCCCTCCCCCACAGCCTCAGCCTCCCTTCCCTTGTGTTTGTGATCTTCTGGATGTGGGGACAGGAAACTAGTGGTCCGCAAATTACTTCTTCATTTTTCACACCATCACCTCCTCCTGTGTCTGTGGGGAGCAGGGGGCCAGTCAACCTGAAGCGTGGTGTAGAATTTTCCTTAGGCACAGTACACCTGGGATATCTCACTCTCATCCTAAGAGTGACTTAAGGGCCAGCCAAGCAATAGGCAGCACCACTTCTGCTCCTGCAGGTTGGGTGTGGGCAGGCTAGTCATCGCCCAGTAGCTGCCAGGATTTTTTTTGCCACCTTGCAGACTTCCTCCCTCCTCCCATGTCCTTGGTCAGGATGAAAACACTTTCAGTCTAAAATGACTTATTCAATTGAACGAAAACAACAATCAGAGCGAAAGGAAGTCCCTACCATGGCTGAGTTACTACTCCCTGTGAGCCCAAAGATTTGGGTGGGGCCTTCCTGAGGGAAAAGCTGTGAGCAGCACACAGTCGCAGTGTTCTGAGGACGGATCGATACGGCGAAGATTTTGTCACGGATATTTTTATTAAAAGTCACAGACAGGTCGTGGGCAATAATTCATGGAAGCCCGTGACCAGTCTCTGACTTTTACTAAAAATATCCATGGCAAAATGGGGAGCATGGGCAGCTGCGGGCAGGCTGAGAGCTCCAGGGGCCCGCACCACTAGGGTGACCAGCAGTCCAGCTTTCAACCGGAACACCCAGTGGAAAAGGGACCCTGGTGGCTCTGGTCAGCACCGTCGAACGGGCTGCTAAAGGTCCGGTCAGTGTGCTGTGGAGCTAAGACAGGCTAGTCCCTACCTGTCCTGGCTGCGCCCTGGAAGCAGCCAGCAGGTCCGGCTGCTAGGCAGGGGGCCACGGGGCTCTGCAAGCTGCCCAAGCGCCAGCTCCGCACTCCCATTGGCCGGGAACCGCAGGCGAGAGCAGCATGCACCGCAGAACCTCCTGCCCCCCCACCAGGAGCCGGACCTGCTGTCCACTTCCAGGGCGCAGCACGAAGCCAGGACAGGCAGGCAGCCTGTCTTAGCCCCTCTGCGCCGCTGACTGGGACCCCTGCAGCTCCCAGCCAGCGCTGGCTGAAGTCAAGGAGGTCTTTGGAAGCCACAGACCTCCATGACTAAATCACAGCCGTACAGATCGACACCACAGGTATCCACCACAAAGGCACATAAAGAATGTGTAGCTAGGAGCAGTATGGGCAACATAATACAGCCACTTACAGGCATAGCGGGGCTGATCCATCTCTGTGACGAAGCAAATTTAGGGACAGAGGGAGGCAGCTTGTTTCTCCTATTCAGGCTATTACAATGGTGCAGAATTGCCTCAGCCATGTCCTCTCCAGCAGCAGAGTAGCCTCCTTTCTGCCCCCATCCCCAAACACCCCCTACGCCTGTGCCTGCTACCAACATACTGCAGAGTTGGTGGAGATAGTTCTGGATCCGGTGTAGAAGCCCTTTCACCAAGGGTATTCCTTGGAGCAGGGAGTTATGCTTGCCCTGTAGCCATTCTGCACCAGGTTAGCTGCTGTAAGGTAGCCCTAGAGCAGTGGTTCCCAAATTTGTTCTGCCACTTGTGCAAGGAAAGCCCCTGGTGGGCTGGGCTGGTTTGTTTACCTGCCGCATCCGCAGGTTCGGCCAATCGCAGCTCCCAGTGGCAGCGGTTCGCTGCTCCAGGCCAATGGGAGCTGCTGGAAGAAGCGCGGGCTGAGGGACACACTGGCCGCCGCTTCCAGCAGGTCCCATTGGCCTGGAGCAGCGAACCGCGGGCACTGGGAGCCACGATCGGCCGAACCTGCGGACACGGCAGGTAAACAAACTGTCGCGTCCCACCAGGGGCTTTCCCTGCACAAGCGGTGGAACAAGTTTGGGAACCACTGCCCTAGAACAATGGTGAACTGGGTCTCTCTAAGGGCTCTGTATCCATGCTGCGTCCACCCAGAGGGACAGATTGAGTGATAGATATTTCAAACTACATTTTCAGTGAGTAATATCCCCGCAACAACAACAACAAAAACCATAAGAGATTAAACTCTGGCAAGGAAGCTAGGCTATGAGATGCAATAACAAAGGGTAATGATGTTTATTCACCATGAATAAAAGTGGCAAACATTAAAGCAGCTGATAAATGCAAGGAGAGGCTAAAGGTTAATCTCTGGGCCTCATTTGTTTTATTGGAACTTTTTAAAAGACTATTTACAATTGGTATAGTACTCACAGCTGCAGACTGCTATTTCTGACCTGGTGTCAAGTATATAGAGACCAAAGATTTTGATGGCTGACTTCCCCTAGTATGCTGGTAAATGATGTAATGGAGGAAAACCAATTCACCTTGCTTGCTCCTTTGAGTGTCCTGTTAAACAAAGCTAACCAAATACCCCCGCTGGCCTGCAGAGATGAGCCTGAATTCAGTTAGTAGTTCTTTCCTGCTGGGATACTTTCTGTCACTATTGTCACAATGCTTTTAGTTTTAAGTAAAATGGACCAAAATTGGAATCTCAAATCTGAATCCAGATGAAAGGGGTTTGGACATGAATCCCTAGATCTGAACCCTATAGTTTTGTTTCTGGATCAGTCTCAAGCCCAGAAAATTATTGTTTTCCCATTCAGATGTAGGTGAAGTTGGGGTGGGGGTGAGGGAGTGGAGCTCACTATTTGTACAAGATTTCAGCATAAAATAGCATCTGCTCACCGCTGACTCGCTACTCACCTCTTCACCTCCTCCCTCGCCCACCTGCCGCTCACCTCCTCACCTCCCTGCCAGACTCCCCCGCCACGAAACCTCCCCTGCCGCCTGCCGTGCAGCTGGCTTGCCGCTCGCCTCCTCACCCTGCTGCTCCCTTTCCCTCACCGCGAGGCCCTACCCCCATTTCACCTTTAAAGCGCTAATAACATTCCCCTACGGAAACTAAACAGCTATAGATCAATTGCCAGATGGATTCTCCTCTGCATGGCAGGGAATTTGGTATATACTGTATAGAGAGACATGAAAAGTCAGGCTACTTGCGCCCTGAAGCCTAATCTATCCTTTTGAAAAGTTTCAGAGTAACAGCCGTGTTAGTCTGTATTCGCAAAAAGAAAAGGAGTACTTGTGGCACCTTAGAGACTAACCAATTTATTTGAGCATGAGCTTTCGTGAGCTACAGCTCACTTCATCGGATGCATACCGTGGAAACTGCAGAAGACATTATATAAACACATAATGTCTTCTGCAGTTTCCACGGTATGCATCCGATGAAGTGAGCTGTAGCTCACGAAAGCTCATGCTCAAATAAATTGGTTAGTCTCTAAGGTGCCACAAGTACTCCGTTTCTTTTGAAAAGTGTTTGTCATTGACAACCTGCATCAGGGCAGTAGTTTAATGACTGTTCTTGCACAGAATTCCTTGCCAGACTCGCTTACTTAAACTGGGTTTGAATAAAATGACTAGATCAAGAAATAAACTCACTGGCTATGTCAGCTCCTCCTTGAGCCAGGTTAGTCAAAAATATTTCTACTTGGTACAAAGAATAACGGACGGTTTCGTTTGGAAACTGTTTTTAACCCCAAGAACACATTTTCCTACAATATCAAAGCCAGCTGAATGTGGCCAAAGGCTTGCTGGGTGTTGGCAAATGCCTGTTAAATGGCTTCCTTACCATTTTAATGGCCCTTAACAGTTTTAGTGATCTGCTACTAGGTCTCTGGTCTGAAAAGGCTTTTTCACTGTGTAAAGTTACTCGGGGATCCCCTCCCCTCCTCACTCCCCGGCCTGCTGCTCACATCCTCACACACACACACACACACAACCCGCACCCTGCAAGGATGGGGGTGAGGATGCACACACCGGCAGCTGCAGGGACCTCCGAAGGGGGAGGAGGATGGAGTGGAGTAGAGGAGGAAGACTCACACCAGGCAGCAGCAGTAGGCCGTGGGAGCCTCCAGGAAGTGTCAGAGCAGGGAGGGGAAGAGGCAGGTGGGGGCATCATGGCCCAGGTATAGGGTGGCAGGTACGACTTGCTAGGGGAGGCAATTCCTCCTCTTGCCTATTATACCCGCCGCCCATGTCCAGGATATCCTAAACCTATTGTGTATGTGTGTGTGCTTAATATCTATTAGTAGTTTTAGATAAGAACATGCTTTTTGGTATCAATCATTTCTCAGATGGAAGCACTGCATTCCCATTGATTTATTTCTGATCCTGCCTGTGGAGAAACAGTTAAGTTACTACTGCTTTCGATTCTGAAAAACCCCTGTTACTCTGAAACCTGTCATGTAACAACAGGATCAGACTCCATAGTTTTTATCCCCTGGTCACTTGGGGTATTATAACAAAGGCATTATGTTGGAAAGACTCTTCCAGATTTCCCCTTTATGTAATAATTTTTCCTGCTGCTTTGTTGCAGCAGGATAGGTTTTGCATCTATTCCACATTTCCCTTTAGGTAATAGAAAGGAACAGCATCAGAACTGAATGGATTGCTCCTGGGGGAAATTTAGCAACTTGTTTTTTCCACTGGATTTGCTGGTAACTGAGACAACTTTAAAAACAATAGAAGTAATTGTTTTTCATCTTTTCCAAATATAAATGAGCCCAATGCACTTACCTATAGATGCGATATGACAGCTGTAATTTCATACTGTGCCATCAGATTACATGCTGTGGGATCTCTTAAAATTTAGTTTTCAAAGTGTATTATCGCAGTATGTTTTCTTTATTTCTTGATATGCATTGTTTTCCTATAAAGGGAACAGAAATAGGGAAAGATTTTTCATTTGCTTTTCCTTTATTTCCGCTTTGGTGCTTTTGATTGCTTGCACTACTAGACCTATGACACATTATGACTTTTTTAATTCTCATGTATTCTTACTTAACAGCAAACAATATCTTAATGTGGAACAGAAAGGTCTCCTTTGTAATCTTTAAAGACTTTCAAAATGAGAGCAACGTACACATAAGTAGGAGATGTTAAATGTTCTTATCATTGAGACTGTTAGGCATAAGCTCCTATTCTTCAAACTGTTTCCAAAAGTGATTTTCAAAAAACTGCCGCAGCAGCTTTGGTGCTGGGGTCAGGGGAAAGGTGCCTCTCCCAGTCGCAGCAGCTCCAAGACTTGGGCCGGGGCTGGTGGACAGGTGCCTCTCCCCACCACTGCAGCCCCGGGGCTGGGGGAGAGGTGTCTCTCCCCACTGCAGCCCTGCATGCCCCAAGCTCCCCGCCCACCCCCTATTCTCCACCTCACCAGGGCCGGCTCCAGGCACCAGCGTTCCAAGCAGGTGCTTGGGGCGGCAGTCAGAAAGGGGCGGCAGAGTTTCGGTGGCGGCAGCAATTCGGCGGCGACAGGTTTTTTCACTGCTTGGGGTGGCAAAAACGATAGAGCCGGCCCTGAACCTCACTCTCCACCTCTCTCCTCTCCAGACCCCTGTGGCTGCGTACCTGCACGGCTCTCCTCATTAAGTGTGCGGCCCTTGATGGGTTCCTGTGCAGCCACGCACCTTAGAGGGAACACAGCTGATGTCCCAAACCAGTGGTGGGGTCTATAATTAGCTTTCACCAAACCAGTAACAAATGTGAACTCCTGGATCACTAGAACAGCCTTACCATGGCATCACAGAGAGCCCCCTTAGTCTCTCCAGTCTATCTTGCCACCCAGACAAACTGGACTTAGTGATAAATTGTCACTTACACCAACAATCACACCATTTTCAGGTTGCTTCCAGTCCCAAGAGATCAGTCACTTACCCAAGATCTGCAGTTTCCACGGTATGCATCCAATGAAGTGAGCTGTAGCTCACGAAAGCTCATGCTCAAATAAATTGGTTAGTCTCTAAGGTGCCACAAGTACTCCTTTTCTTTTTGCGAATACAGACTAACACGGCTGTTACTCTGTTACCCAAGATCAATTGGTATCCTAGATTTTACGCCAAAGACACTGCCTGTAGCCAATCCTGTAATAAACTCTCTAAAGGTTTATTAACTAGGAAAAAGTAATAAGAGAGTTATTTACAAAGCAAAGCAAGCAAACACATACATACAAATGGGTTACCATCTAAATCCTAAGAGTGACAGAGTTGCAGTGATCTGTCTATTCAAAGTGTCCTTCACGGCAGACCGAGAGGCAGCCCCTGGGAATCTCTGCATCCGATGAAGTGAGCTGTAGCTCACGAAAGCTTATGCTCAAATAAATTGGTTAGTCTCTAAGGTGCCACAAGTACTCCTTTTCTTTTTGCGAATACAGACTAACACGGCTGTTACTCTGAAACCTGGCCCTTGAGAGTTTCAGCAGCCAAAAAGATGCAATTTCTTCTTAATTCCCTTCCCCCAGAGCTCAAGATAATGGGACAAGTTCATGTGCACATCTCCTCTTCATGGTGAAGGGGGGAGCAATCAACAAAGTTTTTTGTCCTCTGATGTTCCAGGGTTTGTCTGGTGTCTATGGGCCTTCTTTTGTTGGTCAGGAGAGGACACCTCCTCTGGCAAACTAGTACTTCACACTTGGTAATGCTTCTCACCAGAGCAACCACTTCTACATTTACAAAGCAAACACTTAAATTTTACCTTATAACATGGGATATAGATATTATAGGTGATATTAATGCATGTAGCAACATAGCAGCATTTCATAGAGTTTAAACACTAAAAACATTTTATAAGACTAATACCTACAGTTTTTGGATCAAAACTAACAAACAGGTGACCTGGTCTGGTCTCCATTTATGAGGCTGTCAGGTCTTAGCTAATGCCTGCAGCATGGGCAAGAGCTGGCCTCTAGCCTGCCAGCGTAACAGTGGAATCTATGAAAAAATAGAATCAGTGGAAGACATTCTTCTTTGTGCATAATATTGCAGGATGAGCCACCCTTACTTAAAGCAGATTTTAACTAGGTTTCTTTTTACCTTTCACTCTTATCACAACATTTCTGTCTGGCATATATTTTCTTTTTTCCACAGCTCAGATGGCCCCTCGATAAACATATTTACTGCAGTTTTAAAGTTTACATAAAGGAGCAAGTCTTCTAAATTAGTAAGTATTCTCAGGGGGATATTCAACTATATTAGCCAAGTTCATGTTACACAAGAGATTCAAGGAGATGAACCCACAAACTGAGGTCATTTTGTATAGGAAATACACAAAATCACCATGAAAATATTCAGTCTGCATACATGCTGTGAGACCGGTAAAAGCAGAAGGTTGGTTAGGAAAACAGTTTCAGGGAGAAAGGCTGTGTTGAGAAACAAGAAATGGTATGCTAGCTTTTACTAATTGTTCCTCTTACTGCCAGATCTGACAAAACCAAATCAAAAGATGGATTGATACAGGCTCTTCATAAAACTATTTCAGGCATTCTGACTCCACTAATTTAGTCACAGGGGTTCTCTTACATACCTTACAGACACCAGGATTAAGACCAAGCAAAATCATCACAGTTATTAAAGAAAGGAAAAGAAAACATTAAAACAAAACACAAATGATAAACTGGTTACTTCCATTACAAACTCTTCTATATGTCTCTCTGTGAAGAGCTTTCAACAGAAAGTACACACTTGAGAGTGAACTGCCTCTGGGGGCACTTTTCTCCTGGTAAACTAAAACCAAAGTACCATATACTGTTTCCCAAAATTATTATGAATCCATTATTTAGTATATCCTTAGATCATTAAGAATGTTGATAGATGGGAAAAAGAATTTATTTCAGGGCGGGTAGATCTGTTAGTTATTAATAAATAACCAGTCAGTTTATAGTTGGGTAAAGTAAGCAATCTGAAGTACATCCTTTGAAATCAAAGAAAATATTTTAGAAGAAGCCATTTAAGGATCTGTTTTGAGATAGGTCTATTAACCAATATTAAGAATCTTAAATCCCACTATTTCTCTGTTTAGCAATGTTTAGCCCTTGTATAGTCTTCAGAAATACATGGTCTAACCACTTTGTGATTATCAGGAAAAACTTAAAATATTAAGTTACGATCACATTTCAATTTCTACATTCCAGAAGAATTATACAAGTTTCAAGGTAATCCCTTGTCAGTGTCGTAGTTAACTTTCTCTCACCGACCCACCCACATTGAAGTTTTAGGGAGATTTTTCTTGGATTGGTTTCTTCCTGAGTCTTCTCTGTTTTCTTACCTATGTGTAACAGCTTGCTTGTAGAGATGGACTGGAAGAGTGTGGAGTGCTTGCTGTCTAAGCAGGGTAGCAGAGGCTTGTGTGTGAAAGGTGCTCACTTCACAGGGTTTTTTGCTCTCTTCCGTCCTATTTCCATGAAATTATGAAAATGCTCCTCTTTCAGGCCTGTTTAGATTCAAAGTTGGTTGCTGTCAATCTTTCATTGGCTTCATGTCTTCTGTGTTGGCTTAGGTGACACCTGCAGCTCCTGAACATGCAGTTGGCCTGATCAAGACACAATGGTTCTTTAATTGTCTTTGTTCTTGTGGCAGGAAGCATCAGATAACTTAATTCTTCCTTTTTATTCAGTCCATTTTCTTAGATAACCCTTTAGTTCCATCAGAGTTTAATAGGAGTTCAAATTCAGTTTCAAATGAATCCAAATACTTTTGTTTTCTTTGTAGAAGTCAGCTCTCAAAATAGTCTTTTCAAATTCTTAAATGGTCAAAGAAATATTGTCTTTTCTTTTTACTAATCTTTGGAGAGGTTCTTCTTGTCTTCACAAGTTTGGTGAAGGGCTGCTTAAGCATTGCCATATGATTCATTTCTCCATTAATATAAATATTTCTATACTCACATGACATCTCATATTAGTAACCAGTTAAAGCATCAGATGACCTTGAAATAAAGCATTTTACCATTTACATAAAAATGATATTAGGAGCTTTGCATTTAGCTAAGTTATTTGCAAGTGTGGGTTTCACAAAGGTATTTGCCATTTAAACATTTAAGGAATAAACAAGGTTTAAAACACTTCTAACTATACATATTTTTCCTAGAGTCTTTTCTGAATGTAAAAAGAAAAGGAGGACTTGTGGCACCTTAGAGACTAACAAATTTATTTGAGCGTAAGTTTTTGTGAGCTACAGCTCACTTCATCGGATGCATCCCTGAATGTATTTTCTGAATGTAGTTTTTAAGAGCAATTATAAAATTCATTTCAATTAGGATATTTCTAGAATGCTTTGTGTGGGTTTACTTAGATTAATTACTCTGATAATATACCCTGCATTCCTTTCACAATCAGGTCTCTTCCTAAAACATGAATGTTTTATATGATTTTTCTTCTTAAAAAAAGATTACCTTTGTATCAAGCTGGTATCTTATACAAAGGGAGATATGTCCTATTCTTTGATAAGACACTCTGGCTGGTTGGTTGGTTTTCTGACTAAATGGTTTCTAGATTTTCAATCTACCATTTGAAGTATATTTACAATTGTAATTACAGACTCTTATCAAATATTCTGTACAAAGCATGAATCATAATAATGAATCATGAAAGACTAGGGTTGGAAGAGACCTCAGGAGGTCATCTAGTCCAACCCCTGCTCAAAGCAGGACTAACACAACTAAATCATCCCAGCCAGAGCTTTGTCAAGCCAGGCCTTAAACCTCTAAGGATGGAGATTCCACCACCTCCCTAGGTAACCCATTCCAGTACTTCACCACCCTCTAAGTGAAATAGTTTTTCCTAATATCCAACCTAGACCTCCCCCACTGCAACTTGAGACCATTGCTCCTTGTTCTGTCATCTGCCACCACTGAGAACAGCCGAGCTCCATCCTTTTTTGGAATCCCGCTTCAGGTATTTGAAGGCTTCCATCAAATCCCCCCTCACTCTTCTCTTCTGCAGACTAAATAAGCCGAGTTCCCTCAGCCTCTCCTCGCAAGTCATGTGCCCCAGCCCCCTAATAATTTTCGTTGCCCTCTGCTGGACTCTCTCCAATTTCTCCACATCCTTTCTGTAGTGGGGGGCCCAAAACTGGACACACTACTCCAGATGATGCTCACCAGTGATGTTACCTCAATCTGCTGGCAATGCTTCTACTAATGCAGCCCAATATGCCGTTAGCCTTCTTGGCAACAGGGGCACACTGTTGACTCATATCCAGCTTCTCGTCCACTATAATCCCCATGTCCTTTTCTGCAGAACTGCCACTTAGCCAGTCGGTCCCCAACCTGTAGCAGTGCATGGGATTCTTCCCTCCTAAGTGCAGGACTCCACACTTGTCCTTGTTGAACCTCATCAGATTGCTTTTGGCCCAATCCTTCAATTTGTCTAGGTCACTCTGGACCCTATCCCTACCCTACATAGTATAAAAGCAAATAGTATAGAATATTAAAGCAAAATAGAAGTTATAAAACTGCATTCCAAGGTCAGTGTAGAAAGACCTGGAGGTAATAAACATTTTATGTCTGTAAAGCCATGTTTATCTTCCCGGATAGTTGCTTGTCCTTGGAAGATAAGGTAGAAGCCTCCTAAAATTCCTTTGATTAGCTTGAATATTTCATCTAATTAAACAAACAAAAATACATGCATCTGACATACTTTTATCCAAGCACTGTATGTATGAAAGCAATGATAAATATATTGTAAGCTTCAGTTAACACACAAGCAAGTTTAATAACATCTTATAATGATATATAACATGATATAATTTTATTAATATCATTTTTGTGTCAGTATTGATATCTCTGCCCTACATTTGTCTTGTAACTAAGATCTAATCCCCTACTTACAGCATCAGCTCTGGGATTTTTGCCCTGGGTGAACGTCTGCACTTTGGAGCCTGCCGTTATTCCCAAAATAATAAACAGCTGCGAACCACATTTTCCTCCTGCCCCTAGTATTTTGCTGCCCATGGCAATCATCTGTATTGTAAAGCTAGCCACATGTATTTGGGATGTACAGAATACTGGTTTGGCCCTTTGTAGCTCCTAAAAGAAAACCTATGTAAATGTAAGATCTATGTATACTGCAGATGGGCTTACTCTGGACATGATACCAACCATGCACTGAACTCCCATTGAATATTACAGCAGAACCCATCCCTTATTAAGACCCAAATTACTAAATAATTGAACCATAATATGTTAACACCTATGCCAAACTCATTGGAATGGTCATTCCAATGGATCTGGACTGTTCTCAGTGGTAGCAGATGACAGAACAAGGAGCAATGGTCTCAAGTTACAACAGGGGGGGGTTAGGTTGGTTATTAGGAAAAACTTTTTCACTAGGGGGGTGGTGAAACACAGGAATGGGTTACCTAAGGAGGTGGTAGTTTTAACCTTAGAGGGTTTTAAGTTCAGGCTTGACAAGGCCTGGTTGGGATGATTTAGTTGGGGATTGGTCCTGCTTTGAGCAGGGGTTGGACTAGATGTCCGCCTGAGGTTCCTTCCAACCCTGATATTCTATAACTCATTTCCCAGAGTGCAAACTGAACCTTAACCAGCTAAATCGTTGTCCAAAGCAACATTAGATGGGATTAACTATCTCCAGCCAACATGGCTGGCATCCCTTTTTTGTGACTGAAAAATGTGCCGTCCTTTTTCCTTCCTTGGTGAAGGAAGACAAGGTGTCCTTTTGCCTCTCCTTATATCCTCAAAATTCATTGTTGGTTCCCAGAGTCAGGGTGACCTGTCCTCCCGCCTGGGGTTTATTTGCTTTTATGCTGGCTTCACTTCCTCCTGCTGATTTTGTATGAAAATAAGGCTTTTGTTGTTTTAGCTTACAATGTTCAATTTACAAGTGAACCAAAACAAACAGGTGAATATACCTCCTTTTGTCTGGCAAAAAGCCATTTGTCAACCCTGCTTTGATTTAGACTTTAAAACATTTTCCTGTGTGTGTGTATATGTGTGAGCTCCACAACTTCTTACGTGGTATTTGTATATATATATTTTCACAATGTTATCAATGACGAGTGTGATCCAGGCTTTCATTTGAGATCTCACATGGCATTCATTATAGATAAATATTATGAAAGCAGTGTGCTAGGTGCAGTGAGTTTGTCAGGCCTGTTAGAAGTTGCTGTTATAGAATAGTGAATCTTTTTCCAGCTGGCACTGAGCAGTTCTTAGGGTCACAATCACACTGATGACTCAGATTCACTGTGTGATGCATTATAACCCGTAGTTAATTTTCACCAGTGCTACTACCTACTCAGTTATTCCCCATGTTGTAGCAGTGTGTTTGATTTTCCCTTCCTAAGTAAAGTACTTTGCATTTGCCTTTACTGAATTTCATCTTGTTGATTTCAGACCAATTCTCCAATTTGTCAAGGTCATTTTGAATTCTAATGCTGTCTTCCAAAGTGCTTGCAGTCCTTCCCAGCTTGATGTAATTTCTGTGAGCGTTCAGTGGCAAGGGTCTGGGCACTTCAGGGAGCGCTCTTGAGTACTCTGGGGGTGGTGTATGCCTATCACTAGCGTGCACTGAGAGAGGAAGACCTGGGGAGACCTGGACATTAGTGCTTGCATTGTTGGTTTCAGGGAGTTGAGCTGCAGCAGGTACAGATAAGACCACCTCACATTAAGGGCAGGTAATGATGAGGTGCCTCTTGATCCTGGATACCATCACAGTGATACAGTTGCAAAAAAGACTAAGATTGTGGGGTATTAACAGGATTGGTATTTACATGGGAGATAAATTGTCCCTCCCAACTTGGCACTGGCCTAAGATGGAGTACTGTGTCCAGTTCTGGGTGCCATATGTTAGGACAAATATGGACAAATTGGTCAGAGTCCAGAGGAGAGCAATAAAAATATAAAAAGTTCAGAAAACCTGACTTATGAGGAAAGGTAAAAAAAATTGGGCATGTTTAGTCTTGAGAAAAGATGAGGAGGGGTCCTGATCACAGTCTTCAAATATATTAAGGGCTGTTATAAAGGTGATGGAGAACAATTGCTCTCCATGTCCCCTGAAGGTAGGACAACAAGTAAGGGGCTTAATCTGCAGCAAGGGAGAGATTTAGATTAAACTATTAGGAAAAAGTTTCTAACTAGGAGGGTAATTGAGCTCTGGAGTAGATTGTGGAATCCCCTTCACTGGAGGTTTTTAAGAACAGGTTGGACAAAAACACCTGTCAGGGATGGTCTAGGTTTACTTGGTCCTGCCTCAGCACAGGAGGCTGGACTTAATGACTTTGAGGTCCCTTCCAGCCCTAACTTACATTTCTATGATTAGCTGTTTTTCCTCATTTGAGAACAGTTAGGTAGCTGGTGTGTGCTGAGATCACTGCCTATTATGCTGACCAGAATTCTCTCCTTTTTTCCTTGTGCTCTGCCTTCTGTCTGTATCCACCTGCTGGCTCTTGTCTTATACGTCTATTGTAAACTCTTTGGGCAGGCACCATCTTTTTCTTCAGTGTTTGTACAGTACAAATGTGGTCCTGGTTCATAACTAGAGGCTCGGAGGCACTACTGCCATGATAATCTTCCAGCAGATGGGATGTGGTAGACCTGGTAAAGGCTTAGGTGAGTAGGAGATCTACATATTGATTACCCACAATCTTGCAGAAGTCAGTGGGACTTTTGTCCATATGAGGACTAACACAAGAAAGCTTATCTTGGGTTTACTGAATGGATCCTGAAGCTAACTCATCACAGATATTTCCATGCTGTGTTTTTACCATTTTGAGGCAATGCAGAACTCAGAGTCATGAGTAGGTTCCTGAGATAAGCCTACTCTTTTGACAAAATCTAGCACATTAATATCTCCAGTCATTTTAGGCCAAGTGATGCCTTCCCTTACAAGTAGTTGTCATTCCATTGAGTTCAGAGGTATATGCCCAATTTATGCTCACCATAAATTTAATCCACGGTGTCAAATGGGAAGTCAGATATCTTGTATGACTAAAAATATAGAAACCGTTGGAGCAGAGAAGCTGAGTTATGCTCAGGATGTTGTGACTGAATCTCACATTAAGGTGTTGGCAATGATACAGCTCAGCCTGTTCTGGTCTTAGCAGCAGAGAATCAGAAGGGAAGAAATCAATGGACCAAGCTGACACTTTGTTATCTCGGGTGAAGTTATGTCCCTGCTGAATTTGGACCAATGTCTTTAAGAGATGTCAGTGATTCCTTCACTGGCCTCAATACTAAGAGGTCATGGAAGACAAAAATTCATACACAAACAAGATCACTTGGACATTGTTTTCTTAAGAGAACGAAGCTGGAAGAGCAGTAGTAGTAACAACAACAGTTAAGTTTCAGTATTTTCTGTTCAAAAATGCGCACTTGTGCATCTTTGCCCCGCGAGAGCAGGTCAGCACCTCCAAAAGCCACAGACATGGCCACTTCTTACCAGGGAACAAAATATTCCTAAATTATGTTTAAAAGCCTCCACCTTGCAATGAGTTATATGTCAGCAGACTCCTATGCTGTCCTAGAACCCAACTGACCTCACTGCATGGGCAAAGGGGACAACCTGCATGAATTGCATTGCAGGACTGGGTTCTACATGGGTAAATAATGTTGGAGCTTCCACAGCAGAAGGTGCTCTCTCATTCGTATTATATTTTTTTATTATGTGTAGTACACTAGTGCTTAGTAACCCCCCAGTCATGGGTTAGGGTCTTCTTGTGTGTTAGGCTCTACACAAACACAGAACATTATTTATCAATTACCGTTATTTCTCAATGGACCCAAGTCAGAAATCATAGCTATTTAGCTGTGACGTACCTAGTTAGTGAAAGCCACCATTGTCAAGAAATGGGCATTTTTACTTTAATAATACAGTCTCTTCCTCCTTTAATTATGGGTGGGGGGGATAGAAGTTATTCACACTTCCACAGGCAGCACACAGAAAAGCGACTTGCTGGCCAACGCACCTCCACATGAGGGGACATGGCACAGCAGGCTCTCCGCAGTTGGTGTCCCTGCCAACAGCCACTTTGGCCCTCCATGATCTGCTTCGTTTGGTGACTCAGTCCTCCAGCCAAATCACCTTAAAGTCTTACTCCTTGCAGAGTAGCAATGTCCCACAACTCTAATTAACAACAGAGCATCTTAATCCCATCCAGGGCTCCTCTGCCATTCCCCTTTTCTCACAAAGCGGTAGACTCCCAGGCTTCCTCCCTGTATCTCCCAACAGAACACAGAAAACCCCAAACAAACCAAACTAAAGCCATCCCCACTCAGTCTGACTTGAGCTTTTAGTCCTACCAGTGTCTCCCCAGGTCCTTGTTCCAAATCCAGAACATCAACTACCTTGGCTATTTTTCACAGGGCCTACGGGTGGGGCTAGCTCCTCTCCTACAGTTTCCTCATAGTTCCTTTCCCAGAGTGAAGGGAAACTCCAGCCTACTTTCCTCCTAAGCCTCCCCTGTAGCTTTCACTTCCTTCCTTTATGTAGAAGGCTTAGCTTTGCCCCAGCTGGGTCTGATAAACCAAGCCTGACACACCCTCCAGATAGAGCAAAGGGGGTTAATTGAGCTCTCAGACTTCTGTTAACCCTTTGTTCACCTCTGTGGTGTTTACACCCCACCACATGGCATCAAAAGCAAGAAATATCTGTCTATTGCTTTGCCCGCCCACTTCCTGGATCCCACTAAGGCTTGAGTCAGGGAAACCTGGGGTGACTCAATTCAGCCCTAAAGCTCCAGTTGATGTAATCAAACAGCCATTTCAGGATATGCATATATTTTACAACATCAGAGAGACCCTAGGAGACTAGAGACCTTAAGCACTCTAGAAATAGTGCCTTGTGTTCAACAATTAACTTCCAGTAGTTCCTCAGTCTGAAATGTGAAGAGTGGCTTCAGAGCAAAGAAAGCAATTACTGTTAATGCCTGCCTGATCTTGTGAGAGATGAGATAAGTAGCTACACAGAGAACTGTGCAAAAAAATCTGCAGCACAGCAAAGGTGAGATGAACATCAGAGTCTCTGAGCCAAATCCTGAGCTGTTTGCCAGGTTACTTCAGCTGAGGTTCCCTAGCCATTTCTATTTAGTTGTGATGGTTTTCTAGCATTGGACAGTGTTTAAACAAAGAAATGAAACCAACCCATCCTTGGAAAGGTACTGTCTTGGGTTTTAGCCTTTCTGTATCGTGCATGGTCAATATTTACACTCTGTGTGTAAACATGTAACTTATTTATTGTTACATAATTTATCATAAATAAGCTAATGGATGTGTGATGTCACTGTAAATGTTTGAAAACCATGGCTTACGACACTTAGCATTTCCACAGCTGTGTAAACCATGGATCGCTCAGTAAATGCAGGAAAAAATAAGTAGTAATATCAAATGAGTGCTCGTCTACACTACAGAGAACATGTTGCAGCATTTAAATATATTACCTAAACTGATCTCAAAATCCTGGCTTATGCAGTGTTCATAAATTCATTCATAAATTACTCCCACATCTGTACCAATATTTGATTCTTACAAAGTGCTTTTCATCTCCAAAGTTTTATAACTAACATTGGGCCAGATTCTGGCTAGCCCCTGCATGGATGCTCACAGATGGGAGGGGTAAGGTAGAACCCAAGATGCTCCTGTATCTTTCAGCTCAATTCAGGGATTGGCCAGAATCCTGAGAATCTGGGAACTTACACTCTGGTCGCTTCAGCCCCCAGTAACTCAAAGAGGGCACAGAAGGAGAGGCAGCTTGATGCAACCCCCATTGACGTCAATGGGAGTCTTTCCATTGAGTTCAAAAGGTGATGGACCAGACTGAGGATGGGGGCTGGATCATGGTTCCACTCCACACAGGCTAGCCAAGGGGCTGGTCACTGAGGGAAGCATACTGCATTCCTTTCAAGGATGGTGCAGCAAGCTCACTGGTGATTGCCTGGGCATCTCTAGCAGAATTTTGGATGATTCAGCTAATGCTGGATTTACAAGGGGGACGTAGGCACCTAACTGCCACGTTAGCTGCCTAAATTTGACATTTAGGCACCACTGGCATTCACAAAACCACCGCTCAGTTGCTGCCTAGCCCTGAAGGTACCTGAAGTCCCTGGGCACCTAAGTTTCCACCACTAAAGTCCCCATGGTGCCTAAATTTCTGTAACTGGACGTGCACAAAGCCACTTAAGAGCATCTTGACACCTAACTCATATCTAAGCTGCAGCTGGATTCACAAACTAGATGTTTCCCCATGTATCTTGCCTTTGGGGCCCTGGCAGGTAGGGGTGCTCAGAGGCTGCTAAAGAACATGCCTACCAGATCAGGAACAATACAAAATATAGCTGATGGAGGAAGTGGTGCCTTTAGCCCAGTAACTAGAGCACTCAGCTAGAATCTGGAAAAGCTGGGTTCAAATCCCCACTCGGCCTGATATGCAGGGGGAGCTTGGATCTCTATTTCATGCAGGAGAGAAATCTGCCTCAAACTAGCCTGTGGATTAGGGCACTGAGATAGGAGAGGATTTCACACATACTATCTCAACTGAGCACAAAATGGAAGCTAGCTAACTCCAGCAGAGAGCAGACTTCTTAAAGTATGAGGGTCCAGTACCCAGAAAACAAAATCACGGTCATTGCATAGGCTACAATGCCAATAATTTGCTTTATTTTACAGAATTGTCTTTGTAAATGCTTCCTTTCCAAAAATGTAATCCCAAAGATATGAGGTGAGGTGAGGGAGAAATATCCTAAAACATGTACTCTCTCCTTGTTGTGCTGCTATTCACTGTAAAATTAACATTCTGCAGTGGGATATTCTTCTTCTGCTAGTCATAATCATGAGGAGAAGGAATAAGAAATTGCCAAGCAATGTTCCAACCTTTATGAACTTTCTTTGAATTGCAAATGAATGGCTTTTAAATATGTGCATATGTTCAACCACAGAGCACAACATAAAGGAGTCTTATATTGCTCTTCACCAATTCAGAACCTTTTATGTTACTAACAGGAAGATAAACAACTTCTGTTTAATTGCAGTATCCTACAGGACTTCTGTTCAGGAATGACCAATTGATTGGCAGTCATCCACCAGTCTCCTGCGTACATTTATGGCGTAAATCTGTAAGTGCTACAGGAAGAAGGAGTAAAACAAAGTTATTTGCAACACATTAAGTGGACCTACCACAGCCTCAGAGCTCTCAGATATTTAATTTATTAGCACTGGTGTCCAGATACCAGTGTTGTATGAAACTGGGTGAAAGATTGCCACTACCAAGACTGGACTTTTGCTAAGTGATTTCAGCATTTTGCAGGAGGCTGAATAGAGCAGGAGAGAGAAGTCTGGTGGGAGCCCTTTTTTTGTACAAAGGAGTTTGCAGTGATAATGTTGCTTAGCATGGTGGAGGTCATGCTCCTAGAGCCTTAACATTATACCTGTACTGCATAAAAGGAGTCCACACAAAGACATGATCCTGGCACCAAACAGCTTTTACAATATGAGACAGTGAGCAACAAACAAAGGGCCAGGGTGGGAGGGGGAGCTACAATCAAAATACGCACAATGTGACACATAAAACTCCCAGTATGAGTGTGTTTGGTTTTAAACTGTAGTAAGTAAATCCAAATTGATTGTACCAAACAGCACCAAAAATCAAGGTGTCCCCAAGACCTTAGGTCACAGCGTAACTCACCAAGCCATGCTGCTAATTCTTCAGACAATACTAAAATGGGTAAGGGGCCAAAACCAGGCAGGCATTTGAAGACAATAAGGGAGGTTGTTTGAATGGGTTCTGAGAAGAACAGAGAGCAAATGATGATGTCAGAGGACAGGGATATGCACCTGAGTTTAGATATGGGTGTGAGAAGGTGTTATATTTTGGACAATGTGAATTCTGGACAGTTGAGAACACTGCATGGATACTGCTCATGGGGAATGAATACACAGATTACCAGGATATCTACTTGTCTGCTAAACTCTGTTCCTTTTAAAGTTACCTCATCTTCCCAGCCCCCTCTGTCTGTTTCACTCCCCTGCCCTATCTGACATCTACATTCTAAACTCTCTGGGGCAGAGACTATCTTCTTTGTTACCTGCCTTTACAGCACCTTGCACAAAAGAATCCTGATCTTGACTGGGGTTCTGAGATACCACAGTACTAATCAATTACCGTCAGCTTTGCAGTAATCCTGCATCCAGCAAGTATGGGTTTGATTGTACATTTCCAGCAGTCAGCTAGCAACGGCAGTAACCGGAGCACAGCCTATATTTGCATAATAGACAGCAGACCCCTCCAGTGAGATCTAAAGTTGTCCTTTTGCTGTCCAGGTGCCAGCCGTATCAGACAACTGCCCTGATTAAAAATACGTTTGACTCAGCTTCCAATAAGACTATAATAAAAGTTACCGCATTTTAAAGACTTGGCATAAGGCAAGTCCATACCTGTTGCTCAGTCCCGACAGCTACGCTCAAACCCAGGAAGACCATTTTGCAGTTTAAAAATGTCACAGTATGCTCTTAGCGGCATAAACACGGGAATCTCTAGTAGGAGTAAAGAGGTTATTTTACATCTGTATTTGTCACTGGTGAGACCGCTGCTGGAAAATTATGTCCAGCCCTGGTGTCTACTATTCCAGAGCAAGTTGAAATTATGGAGAGGGTTCAAACAAGAGCCACAAGAATGATTAAAGGATTAGAAAAGATGCCTTATAGTGATAGACTCAAGAAGCTCACTCTATTTAGCTTAACAAAGAGAAGGCTAAGTGGTGACTTGATTGCAGTCCATAACCTATGTGGATAATGAATATTGGACATTGGGCTCTTCAGTCTAGCAGAAAAAGGTATAACACGATCCAATAGCTGGATGTTGACAAATTCAGAATGGAAATAAGGCATAAATTTTTCACCGTGAGGGTAATTAGCTATTGGAACAATTTACCAAGGGTAGTGGTGGATTATTCATCACTGACAATTTTTAAATCTTGATGGGACGTTTGTCTAAAAGATTTTGGGGAAGTTCTATGGCCTGTGTTATGCAGGAGGTCGGACAAGATGATCACAATGGTCCCTGCTGGCCTTGGAATCTATGAATACAATAGTAACAAGCAAGGGGCAGATTTTCAAAGGCCCAGAGTGGCAGCTAGACACCCAACTTCCATGTGAACTCAACAGTATGTATGCACCTAAGTGACATTAGTGCCTATGAAATGCTTCCCCTGAAACATGAAGGTATTCCAAGCTGTGCAATATTAACAATACAGGGCCACATTCTCAAAGAGGTTGTCACCTGGCATCAAAATTGTCCCACAGAAATCCTGGACAGGCCCGAACTTATGTGACAGACACCATCTTGGCCATCAGACCAGGAACTGAAACAGGGTCCTCCAGACTAAAAGCAGGACTCTCTTATTGGGGCTGTAACATTCATGCCCTCTGTGGATCAGGCAGGGTATTATAGATGCAAAAAAAATAAGCATATGAATCCAGCCATGAGAAGGCAAGCGACCCAATTTGCTAGCAGATGCAGGTTTTGCACTCACAAATTTACTCGTCCAAAATCGCAGTTGCATATTAAATGGTTGTTTGTGAAAATGTGGTGCTTAGCTGCTGACAACATTCATTCCATCCCTGTAGTCTAAAAACCATTAAAAAAAGAGGGGGAAAAGGATCATCATGTCCTGTAGAAACCAAATCACCACTTTTCAAGGAAGGGTATAAAACAACAAGTGAGATGCCACAAGCACAACACCTGCACACCATAAAACTATCAAGAAAGAGAGAGAGAGACTACAAATCTGTCCTATAGGAGACTATACTTAACACTACAAAAAGATAAACCATGAAGAAAACCAATAGTGTGCTCAAGGTATCAAAAATGCTCTACTTTATATTGCTGGAATTAATGATCCATAAAAACATTTTGTCCCAGCCTCAGTCATCTAGGGTGACCAGATGTCCCGATTTTATAGGGACAATCCCGATGTTTGGGGCTTTGTCTTATATAGGTTCCTATTACCCCCTACCTCTGTCCCAATTTTTCACACTTGCTGTCTGGTCACCCTACAGTCATCCCAAACCACAGATCTTCCACTGTTTCATCTCTTCTGTTTTCAGTCACTTGAACGAGATCCACCTGGAATGCTCCTGTGGTTACTGTCTCAAAGCCTCTTCAAATATGCAGTATCTGTAAGAGGATAAACCACATGCTATATACAATTAATTGTCAGTCTGTATTCCGTTAAAAGACATGCTCCTAGGGAGTATAAACAGTCATTTTTACTTTATTTATCATGTCTTTAGCAGTGATGTGCAGTATAGAATTATCTTATTTCACATTTTATTTTCCAGCAGAGAAATGGATTCCATCACAGCAGAAAATGTTTCCAGTGGTATGACTACCTGGAAGCTTGGAACCAGTCAGTCTTTTTCACACAACACATCAGAAAACAGCAGCAGCTCTACCTGCATTATATTGGATGCATGGGATTGGTTATATACATTTCAGCCTATGTTCCTCTGGGTCATTTTTGTCCTGGGAGTGATAGAGAATGGCTTTGTCCTCAGTGTTTTGTGTTTCCACAAGAGTCGCTGCACGGTGGCTGAAATTTACCTGGCAAACCTGGCAGTTTCCGACTTGATGTTAGTTTGCGGTTTACCTTTCTGGGCCATTAATATCAGTAATCAGTTTAAGTGGCCTTTTGGCACTTTCCTTTGCAAGGTTGTCAATGCAATCATTTACATGAACTTTTATTCTAGCATTTATTTTTTGATGATGGTGAGCATCGATCGCTACCTGGCCCTGGTGAAAACCATGTCTCTTGGACGTATGCGACGAGGTACATGTGCCAAATGGAATAGCCTTATCATCTGGGTGTCTGCATTGCTCATATGTTCTCCTGCTCTAGTGTTCAGGTCTGTCGGTTATGTGGAAGAAATCAAGGGCAGAGCCTGCATTCTTCATTATCCATCCACCCACTGGACAATTGCAACAAACATTGTGCTGAATACTGTGGGCTTTTTGATCCCACTCTGTGTAATTACCTATTGTACTATTCAAATAATCAAAGCCTTACGAGGCAACAAAATACAAAGACTCACAGAACTCCAAACTGAGAAGAGAGCCACCATCTTGGTCCTTGCTGTCCTTTTGCTGTTTATCATTTGCTGGCTTCCTTTCCAGATCACCACATTCATTGACATATTAATTCAGGTCGGCAGCATTTCTGACTGCATTACTACAGAGGTCAGTGAATTGGTGACCCAGGTAGCTACATACTGTGCTTATAGCAACAGCTGCCTTAATCCAGTATTGTATGTCATTGTAGGCAAGCATTTCAGAAAGAAATCCAAAGAACTCTACAAAGGCTGCCTGCCTAGGATATGCACCAAATCAGAGTCCATCCAGATGGAGAATTCTTTGGACACTCTTAGAACATCCATTTCGATTGAATGCCCAAAGAAAAAGTCTGCTTCTTCATTAGCACGATAGCACAGTTTTGCTTATTGCAAAGTTACAAGAAAATCTTTCAACATATCAGTGCGTAAACTGTCCTTAATATCCATCTACTATGGCACCCCATTGTGTGCACTGGCTGCATTCATTATGCATGAAAGCTTGGGGAGCTGATCTCAGTAGAAAACTCCATGTAGGCACCTACTTCTACCAGCTAATGGACAACATTTTTCATGACTGAATCACATTTCATGATATAGTTATATATTCATGGCTGAAGTTTATTTGGCACACTATCATTTTAAATATTCATATTGCTAACAAAGATAAGTATCTGACATCAGAATATAGTTCTCTAAGTAAAGCCATTTTATAACAGCTACTGTCAGTATTATGAAGCTAACCCCAGTACCATACATTTGAAAGAATACATTTTTAATATAAGGAACATTTTCAGATGAGACTATAGTGACTGGAAGGTCTTATAGGATCATTATTTAAATTGATGTTCAGCGTCCACATTATTTTCCCCCTGTGGTCAATAAGGTGTTCCAAATGGTCCAATCCAAAACATGCTGTTTACGTGATTGCCAGGTTATACCTTTTGGGGATTGCTCTGGCTTTGGTGGGGGTAGAATGTAATGTAACCCTACATTCCCTAGAGTGGGACAATTTCTAGTCTTTTAGATCTGTGTAACCCCCGCTACATTCAACAAGGGTTGCACAGGTGGAACTGAGAGCACAATTTGAGTGAATGACTGTAGTTCACAAGTAGACTGTAAGCTGTTCAGGAGCAAAGACCTGTATTTTCTACCTGTCTGTAAAGAAAAATTCACATCTGTGGTGCTGTAGAATACATACACGAGAATACAGATTAGACATACATGGGGTATACTCATAAAAAAAAAAGAAAAAACAGAAGTATGATTGAGACAACCGTACAATAACTGCATTTGAAATCAGGCTGATGCTAGTGGAAGATCTGCATGATTAAGGAATGCATGAGCACATTCTTTATCATGTAATGTAGGCTAAATCAGCACTGTAGAGTTAACTTAGCTACATGAGTTAACTCCTCGTGAGTAAGCCTAGCTCAAGTGAGAGCAGCCACACTGCAAAAGGAGTCTGGAACTGCGCAGAGTGATTGTGTTAGCAGCTGCTGAATTGTGCTAACTTGGTCCTCTCCCACTGGGCCAGCAAAAAGTACCAGACTTGTGTTAAGTGGTTTTCTGTGTGGACAGGTCTTGAGTTAACACTGGGGTTATGAAGTGAGTTAACTCTGCAGTGAAGACAAGCTCCTTGTGTTCTGAATAGCCAGTGGTCTAGCAAACTAGCATTTTGCCTCTGGAAACCTGGTTCAAAACCTGATTTGGGATCTAATCAAAAGCCCACTGAATTCAATGTCTTTTCATTGACTTCAGTGGGCTGTGGAGTAGATCCCTAAGGTCTCAAGTTAAAACTGAAATAGACTTGGTCAGAAAACCATCAGAATACTGACAATCGTTGCCTAACAACCACGCAACTGGAAGTGTTGCTTATGAAAGGCTGAAGAGGAAAAGCAGCCATTTGGGAAAGTCCTATTAAATTTTAAAAGGATTAAATCAACAGGGTTCTATAGAAATGTAAAGAGTTCCCTATAGATTTCATGCTAAAAACAGAGTATTTAATAAAAAAATGTCCTCCTTTCCATAGGTTTGTTGAACCATCCTACATAATTCTACAGCAGGGATATACTTTTCTGTTCCATTCCACATATGATCCAAAACACCTATAGAAAAATATATAACTTTTTCTGAAATTCTGTAGACTTTTCATTAGCTTCTGAAAGTGTTATTACACCCCTTACCCTCACAAACACACCGTTCACTCACAAACTTTAAAATAGAAATAGCATTTTAAAGCCATAGAAGCACAAGAGAACTTCCAGTATTCAGTGCTGAGAAGCAAAATACCAAATGATTTAGAAACTTCTGGACAAACAACATTATTTTAAAGCACAGAATCATAGAAATGTAGCGTTAGATGTGACTATGAGGGATCACCTGTCCAGCCCCCCTGCACTAAGACAGGGCCAAGTATACATAAACCATTCCTGTCAAGTGTTTTTCGCACCCGTTCTTAAAAACCTCCAAGAATGGGAATTCCACAACCTCCATTGGAAGCCTATTCCAGTGCTTAACTATCATTATAGTTAGAAAGATTTTCCTAATGTCTACCCTAAATCTCCTTTGCTGCAGATTAAACAGATTACTTCTTGCCTACCTTCAGTGGACATGGAGAACAATTAATCACAGTCCTCTTTATAACAGCCTTTATCACATTTGAAGACTGCTGTCACATCCCCCCTCAGTCTTCTTTTCTCAAGACTAAATATGCCTGGGTTTTTTTTACCCTTTCCTTACATATCAGCTTATGTGAACTTTTTAATTTTTGTTGCTCATCTCTGGATTCCCTACAATTTGTCTACATCTTTGTTAAGTGTGAACCCCAACACTTGCCACAAAACTCCAGCTGAGGCCTCAGCGGTGCCAAGTAAAGCTAGAAAATGACTTTTTGTGTCTTACTTACAACATTCTTGTTAATATGCTCCAGAATGGTATTAGCCATTTTAGCAATTGCATCACATTGTTGGCTCATATTTCTTTTGTTAACCCCCACCCCCAGACCCTTAACAGCTGTACTACTGCCTAGCCAGTTATTCCTCATTTTGTAGTTGTGCATTTAATTTTACTTTCCTAGGTGAAATACTTTGCACCTGTCTTTACTGAATTTCATCTTGTTGATTTCAGACAAATTATCCAATCTGTCAAGGTTGTTTTGAATTCTAATCCTGTCCTCCAAAGTGTTTGCAACCCCTCCCAGCTTAGTGTCATCCAGAGATTTTATAAGCATACTCTCGACTCTATTATCCAAGTCATTAATAACAATATTAAATAGTACTGAACCCAGGACAGGTCCCTGGCAAGACCTCATTAGATACATCCTCCCAGTTTGATGGCAAACCATTGATAACTACTCTTTAAATATGGTTTCTCAACCAGTTATACACCCACCTTATAGTAATTTAATTTAGACCACACTTCCCTATTAGGCTTATAAGAATGTCATGTGGACCTGTGACAAAAGCCTTACTAAAATCAGGTAATATCACATCTACAGCTTCCCCTCTATCTAATAACCCTGTCAAATAAAAAAATTAGTTTGATATGGCATAGTTTGTTCTTGGCAAATCCATGTTGTCTATTATTATAACCGGATTATCCACTAGGTAACTACAAACGTATTGTTTAATAATTTGTTCCAGTATCTTTCCAGGTATTGAAATTAAGCTGACTAGCCTATAATTTCCCAGGTCCTCTTTGTTTCCATTTTTAAAGATAGGTACTTCTCCAACCATCTGCAACCTCATCTTGTCCTCCAGGAGTTGTCAAAGTAATCCCTGACAGGTCTGAGATTGCTTCAGCTGGTTCTTTAAGTACCCTCGGATGAATTTCATCAGGCCCTGTTGATTTGAATACATCTAATTTATCTCAATATTCTTTAACCTGATCTTTCCCTATTCTGGCTTGTGCTCCTTCCCCCTTGTGAATAGTAATTGTGTTGAGTATCTGGTCACCATTAACTCATTTAGGGAGGACTGAACCAAATAGGTATTAAACACCTCAACCGTCTTGATTCATGCATCACATATATGCATACGTGCACGTATATGTATACAAACTATAGTTACATTATTTTGTTAAAATGTGTACTTGCTGCATAAACTTTTGAACATAGTGCAAATGCATGGTGGCAGGGTTCTGTAGCATGTGTTAATTTAGTCTTTTGAAAGTATCACTGCCTTAGAGATTGAAAGATAGAATAGAAGGTGGATCAAGGGAAAATTAACTGATATGACTGACATCTTTAACTATTCTCAGAGGTCCTCTTTTTTGGGTAGCTTCCATTCACTCTTCCACTAGAGATGAGAGCGCTCAGCGCTTTGCAGAACTGGGCTCTGAACATTAGACTACAGCTGAAGTCAATTGATGACACTCACCATTTTTCAGTAAGTGCTCAACAGCTTGCAGGCTCAAGCCCTTACGCAATAGCAAGTGTTATTTCCTCATTCAGTGGGTTCACTCCTGTGCTGCTGGGAGCCAAGATGCATATTATGAAAAGCATAAGTAGAGTGGCCCTAAATTACAATGAAAACAGAGCAGGTTCAAAATTTTCTGATGGAAAGCTTTTCCCTCGGAATATGCCTTTTTTTTATTTTTATTTTTTACAAATGTAAAACATTCTGTGGGAATATGTCAATTCTGACAAAATTTCATTAAAAAAATCTAAACTGTTTCAAGAAGGGTGCAATGGAATATTTTCAACTTTTTGTTTCTTAGCTTATTGTTTACAAATTTATTTTGTTTGATATATTATAAACCATAATATAATAAAGTCAAAATCAGATTGAAATATTTCAGTTTTATCAAAGCAGAACATTTTGACTGACTGAAAACAAATTGTTCTTGAAAATTTCATTTCACAGGAAATATTGAAATGTTTTATTTTCATTCTGATTTGGAATGTAAACGAATTTTGAAATGTCAAAATTTCCCATGGGATGGATATGCCAAGTTTGGACTAGCTCTAAATGAAAGAATACTATAGGACACCCTAGCCTTACATCAAAATAGAAAGGTTTCTTCTCTCGGATTACCTTCTTAGATAAAAGGAGAAGCAGCAGGGCAGGTTTGTGAGAGGCAGAATTTCCAGAGAAGTAAGATGAGGAGTAATTTATGCAGAAGTGGGAAAAATTATTAACGTTCAAACAGGAAAAAAGTTACCCTTTTTTGAACCTTAAGAACTCTTTGGCATTGGGTTTGTTTCTGATAAAATAAGGACCTCCCTGAACCATTTTGGCCATCTCTAATGATAAGATAGATATAGCTATATAGATATGGGTTTTTTAACATCCTCACGGACATCACTAAAGCCCACACAACTTTCTGCCATAAGTCTTTGGAAACCATTGCAGTCTATCATGCCAAAGCAGGTTTAGTGGGGTTGCTTAGAGAAAGTGAAGGCAGAATTTTGCCCATGATAACTGCAGAGCCCTATTATCATCTCAATAAGCTTATGTTTGTTGTCCACCAAGTTCATGGAGAAAAATGTGGGCAGGATCAACACAGTTTTACTATTGGTCATATAAATAAAAGCCATGAACAGTACATAATGGGTACAGGACAGGAGTTCTAGTCTAGGCTCTTACACTGTCTGTTTCAGTTCTTATATAGCCTCTGTTATCACAGTATTTGAGCACCTCACAAACTTTCATGTATGTATTCTCACAACCCCCTTGTGAGATAGTACTTCTCTGTCATCCCATTTTACAGATGGAGAACTGAGGCACAAAGAGGTCAAGGCCAGCTTTTTATAGTTATTTAAGTGTTCTTCTGCTCAGCATTGCAAGGCCTGAGTATCTTAGCCATCTAAATTACTTCAATGCTGGGCAGAGCAACACCTAAATATCTTTAAGATCTGGGCCTACGTTACTTGTCCAAAGTCACTCAGGAAATCTGTAGCAAGAGCAGCAAATTCACCCTGGGTCTTCCAAGACCCAGGCTATCACACTAGCCACTGGACTACCCTTCCTGTCTAAACACCACTCACTCCTTGTGTGGTTTGGGGCCAATAACATAACCTCTCTTTTTCTGCTTCCACATCTGTAAAATAAGGATAACATTTGTTTATTCTCTCCTTGGGAAGTGGTTAATATTCATTAGTTAATGTTTGTACGTCACTATATAAAAGAGTTAAGTATTATTATTTCTCATTTAAGTTCTCAACAATTACTGTACACTGACACATAGCTGTATGTGTATGGAAATCTAAGTAGGCTAAGAACTGTGTTTGAAATCACATGTGTATGCAGGAAACTGTTTTACTGGACGTAGAATAAGTGATCAAATTGTCACAAGTGGATTTTGAAGAGGATCTTAATAGAGAACATAGTATTATCCATCATTTTGTTATACTGTAGCAATAATGTGATATGGAAGATCATAAAAGCTTCACAAGATCTTTATTGGGAAGGAATGTCTAATGATTTGGGTATCGGTCTGAGACTTCTGGGATCTTTTCTCAGTTTTGCTGCTTGAATTATGTAAACTTTGGACAAATAACTTAAGCAAAATAGATAAGCAGAGGCAAAGAGGTTAACTTATGTCTCAGTTTACCAACTTGATAGGAATGCTCTGAGGTTTGGATAATGATTAAGTGCTTTTAGATCATCAGATGACATGAGCACTTTATAAGAAAGTCCTAATTCGTTTTATCTGAGTGCCTGTATAACCATAAGGTATAAACAAATGTATTCTACATAAGCATCTTAGATGAAAGGCAATGGCCAGTTACGTTATGAAACTGTATACAAGGGAGTGCTCTTAAACCTTCACATCATACACTATAATGCAGAAGTCACTGGACACGATTCTTTCTAGTGCCCATGCCTTGTAAAGCCTTTATAGCTGTGTGAAATGCTACCTAATCACAATGCACTCGGCACAACTTTCAATGAGTACGGAAGGTACAAAGCAGTAGATAAGCAGGCCCACTATGTGTGAATCTGTAGCGTAGGCCCTACAGCTCAGTATAAGCTGCCTATTGATCAGTAGAGGCCAATAGAATGTGTTGGTTCAACAATCTACCCTAAATGTAGGCTTTCTGTACATGCTCCCCTGGTTGAATCTTCACTGGAATCAATCACTCTCCTCTTCTGAGTGTGACACACAAAAATTCTAAAGGTTACAGTAACAGCAAGAGAGACAGGAAACAACAGTTCTTTGATCCAGTTTAGACAATAAAGAAATGTTTTTTTCAAATCAGTAAAAGTTCAAAACACAGCTGCAATGTGTAATGCTCAGCATGTGTGTGCTGGCTGCCCTCAGACACAGATTCCTGTCCAAATGAGGCCAAAAAGGCTCAAAAGCCATTTAAAACTCTGACATGTTATTACTCACATGTCTCACATTCTGAAAAATGACTTCATTTAGAAATGCACCAGCATTTGTGAAGGGAAATATAGGAAAGTCCATGATGCTAGTTGTGCTACGCTTACCTTAGTGAGTCATGATGTGGGTTGTGATGATGAAGATCGTTAAGGGCTGGCCAGAAAACAAGAATTCTGTTTCGCAAAAAAAACGGTGATGTTTTGACGTTTGTTCTCATTCTGTAATGGTGAGTGCCCTAACCACTGGACTATTGGTTATTCTGGACTCTTGCTCTCTCTGTGATCAAAACACTCATCCTCAGAAATCTTCCTCATGAAAATTTAATCAAAACCAATATGCTGGTGATGTCACTTTGGATGGGCTATCACCAGCAGGAGAGTGAATTTGTGTGGGGGGGTGGAGGGTGAGAAAACCTGGATTTGTGCTGGAAATGGCCCACCTGATGATCACTTTAGATAAGCTATTACCAGCAGGACAGTGGGGTGGGAAGAGGTATTGTTTCATATTCTCTGTGTATATATAAAGTCTGCTGCAGTTTCCACGGTATGCATCCGATGAAGTGAGCTGTAGCTCACAAAAGCTCATGCTCAAATAAATTGGTTAGTCTCTAAGGTGCCACAAGTACTCCTTTTCTTTTTGCGAATACAGACTAACACGGCTGTTACTCTGAAACCAATTATTGAAAAGGTAGCCAGTGGGGAGCAATGCTTTATGTATTGTGATACAGCATGGCCAGAGAGCAGCAGGAGAGTGGGGTCTTTTTTTTCAGCAGGAGAGTGTTTTTTATTTGCATAACACACTTACAAAACAAAAACAGCATATGCAATGTGTAACACAGCAACTGATCACAATTGTTTTCTCATTAGCTTCAGGGGAGGGAAGTGTTCAAGCTTGCCTGGGCCCAGGGCGGGGGGGCTTCCTCGACTCTCGTGGTCTCCATCCTTCCGAGTTACCTGGCACCACGCTCAGTGTCACCAACAATTCCCTCCTTTGCAAGCACTCAGCAAGAGGGGCAGTCTGTGGGGTGAACAATCCGGGGGGCGGGGGAACACGTGCACCCACGTGTGAAAGGACCCCTCTAAGGTGGTGGTGTCCGTAGCAGCAATGGCTGGGGCCCCTTACTCTCTCCCCCAATCAAAGGGTCAAACAAAGGGAACCGGACGGGGACACCAAGCAGAGAACCTCGGACAGCGCCCACCGCTCCTCAAAAGCGTCAAGAGAGTCAGTGGACGCCGCCCAGAGGAACTCCGCCCGGATATGTGAACGGACTGAGGATCGGAAAACGGCCCACAGTCACAGAAAACTCCATCGGCCAACCTCCTCTCTCTGGTTTTATAGATGGCTGTTTTAGCCAGGGCCAGGAGGAGGTTAACTAGGAGATCCCGCGACTGTGTGAGACCATGGATGGGGAGTGCATAAATAAAAAGGTGAGGGGAAAAATGCAACCAAAAACATAATAGAAGATTTGTGAGGAGCTGGAACAGGGGCTGCAGCCTGGCGCACTCCAAATATACGTGCGCCAGGGTTTTCCTCACACCGCAAAAGGGACAAGTATCTGGGATGGGGGTGAACCGCGCCAAATATGTGCCCGTGCTCACAGTTCCATGAAGGAGCCGCCAACTGATGTCCCCGACGGGCCTCAGAACCAAGGTGGAATATAGGCTGGCCCACCGGGGCTGCTCACCCTCCAAAAGGTGGCAAAAAGGTCTCGCCACTTTGTGTCGGGGCGGGACACTAGGGTGAGGGCGTGAAGGGTGTGGGGCACGAGCATGTATAGATGTTTCCTTGGCGCGGTTTGGAAGCATACCATCTGCAGTTCATGCAGCCGGCTCGCAGTAAAGGGGTGAGGAGGTCGATTGGGTATATGGGCTGGGGGTCCAATTAAAAGATCCGGCGGGCCTGGGGTAGAGGGTGGGTGGGGCGTGCCCTCGAGCAGGACCCGGTCGAGGTAAGCTCGGGCAGCGGGCGGCAAAGCGGCCTTCACCTCCTGAAGTACGCGTTGGGGGGTACGAGGTCTGGAGAGCCCCATGCGCTGAGCGAGCATCAGGGGATCCAGCCAGTCTCCCCAGTCATAGTCCAGGAGGTCTCCAACTCTCGTGACTTCTGCCAGGATCAAGCTCTGGTGCACCGAGCAGGACTCCGCCACCTGCTCACGGAGCTGGGGGTTGTGTAGCAGGGGCTCCGCAAGGAGATCTGCCCCCTCGGTGGCCGCCACAGACCTGGTCATTAAAAACAGTTTCCAAGTCCAGAGGAGGTCCTGGTAGAAGACCGGCAGCCCGGAGAGGTCTCGCGGAAGACCTCCCGGATGGGGATAAAAGAGCTGCCGGTCTTATCAGAGCCCTTGGATGCGGTGCAGGATGGCGTGCGCCAGTATGTTCCACGCCAAACTGCCTGCACCATAAAGGAGCCTCTGTAGGGCCTGGAGGCGGAAGACGCGGACCTGAGTGTGCAGACACTTCAGGCCCTGTCCTCCTTCCATCAGGGGTAGATGAAGAACCCGTACAGGGGCCCAGTGCATTCCTGTCCAAAAGAACCCAAGAATCGATGTCCGGAGGTTGGTCAGGAAACCTGGGGCCGGGACCAGGGTTTTGAGCCGGTACCAGAGCATGGACAGGACTAGTTGATTAAGCACCAGCGCTCTCCCTCGGCGGGAGAGACATCTGAGTAGTCCCATCCATTTCTGGAGCCGCTCTATCACCCCGCCCTCTAAATTTTCCCAGTTCTCTGGCGGAGAGGGATGCGTGGCAGAAAGGTAAATGCCAAGGTAGAGCAGTGGACCCGTGCTCCACCGGATGGTCTGAAGCACGGGTGGGAGGGAGCTCATCTGCCGCCAGTCTCCTACTGGCAGGCCAGAGCTCTTGACCCAGTTGACCCAGACGGAGGAGGCTGCCGAATAGATGGCCTGGCAAGCCTCCGCCCGCGCCAAGTCGCCCGGGTCCTGGACCACGAGGAGCAAGTCATCGGCGTATGCCAACAGGACCAGCCACAGCTCCAGCACCCACAGCACCAACTCTGTCAACCTCCTGCGGAGGAGACAGAGGAAGGGCTCGATCACCAGAGCGTACAGCTGGCCCGACAGGGGGCACCCCTGCCATACTCCTCGCCCGAAGTTGACCAGTTCAGTCAGGGTCCAGTTGAGCTTAACCAGACACTCTGTGGAAGCGTACAGCACCTGGAGAAAACCCACAAACTGGGGTCCGAAGCCAAACGCCCGCAGAGTGCTCAGGAGGTACCCGTGGTCCACCCTATCGAACGCCTTCTCCTGATCTAGGGACAGGAGGGCGAACGACAGACCGTCTCTACGCCCGAGTTCCAAAAGGTCCCGAACCAGAAATAGGTTATCAAAGGTGCTGCGGTCCGGGACGGCATAGGTCTGGTCTGGATGGATCACGTCCACCAGCACAGACCCTAGCCGCAGCGAGATTGCTTTCACTATGATTTTGTAGTCCATGCTGAGGAGCGAGACGGGATGCCAATTTCGTAAATCGCAGAGGTCTCCCTTCTTCGGCAATAAGGTGAGCACAGCTCGCCTGCATGAAAGAGGGCGGACCCCGCTCTGCAGAGACTCGGCCCAGACAGTGACTAGGTCTGGGCCAAGGATGTCCCAAAACATGCGGTAGAACTCCATGGTCAGCCCGTCCACGCCTGGAGACTTATTAGTGGGCATACGACGGAGAGCTTCCGAGAACTTGGCCAGAGTGAGAGGCAACTCTAGCCGGTCTCGGTCGCTCGCACTGACTGTAGGGAGCTTCTCCCAGAGCACTCTGCAAGCACTAGGGTCGGTTGGATTCAGGGAGAAAAGACTTGCGTAGAAGGCTCGGGCCCTCCTGCACATCTCCACCAGTTCCGTGAGGGAGGTGCCGTCTTCTGCCAGGAAGCAGGTGACATGTTTCTTGGCCCCCCTCATTTTCTCCAGGGAATAGAAGAAGCAGGAGCCGCGAAGGAGGGGATGTGGGATCGAACAAAGGCACTCTGGGCCCGACGGTCCTCGAGGGCCCGGAGCTCCTCCCGCTTCTCCTGGCACTCTCCGCAGAGGAGCGGGTCCTCGGGGCTGGTGGCCAGGCGCCTCTCCAACTCTAAGACCTCCCGTTCCAACTGCTCTATCGCCGCATTTCTCCGTCGGCTAGTGCCCCGGGTGTAGTCGTGGCAGAAAAGACGGGCGCGCACCTTCCCCAGGTCCCACCATCACCGTGCTGAGGGAAAGGCACGCCACTGCTCTCGCCAGGCCAGCCAGAATTCCCGGAAGGACATCACGAAGCCCTCATCCTCCAACAGGCTGTTGTTAAAATGCCAATAGGCCAGCCCAAGCCTCTCCGCACAGAGGGAGGCTGTCACGGTGGCTGGGTGATGGTCAGAAAATGGGGCCAGCTGAATGCTGGAGGAGTGGGCTCATGAGAGATGGAGGCATAATAAAGAAATGCGGTCCAACCGGGAGTGGCTCGACCGATGGGCTCCCACCCGGACAAAGGTGAACGTGGAAGTGTCATCCGGGTGGTGGTCACGCCAGATGTCCACTAGGGAGTGATGTTCAACTATCTCCCGGAGGGTGTTCGTGGTGGCTGGGCTCTGCTCGGTCCCCGAGCGGTCTCGCTCCTCAAGGGTGGTATTAAAATCCCCTCCCAGGACCAGGCACTTGTGAGAATCTAAGGTGCTGAGGAAGGTGTATGCCTGCTGATAGAACTGCAGCCGCTCCGGTCCCGACGTCGGGGCATAGACGTTAACAAGGTTAACCACAAGCCCCTCTATAAGGACCCGGAGATGCAGCAGGCGACCCGGCATGGCCTCGGCGACCCCTAGCACCTCGGGCCCTAGGTCAGGGGAGAACAGGGTCGCCACTCCAGCCTGTCGAACCGTGGAATGGCTAAAGTAGACCCTATCCCCCCACTCCAGCCGCCAACTGTCTTCGGCAGTCAGATCCGTATGGGTCTCCTGCAGGAAAACCATAGAGTACCCACCCTCCCGAAGGAAGGAGAGCACCTGGAACCTGCGGAGAGCCATCCTACAACCCCGGGTGTTCAACGTTGCAATGGTGAGAGGTGTCATGGGGAGGGCCAGGGGGGATCCTCACTGGCAGGGACACTCACATCCCCAAACGGCCCGCGCAACAGTCCTTAAGCTATCCCATAGGTGAGTAATTGTTCACGGAAGACGTGGACCCGCCAGTAGGCCACGGCATCCTGCTTCCCCATCCCTTTACCTTCCCCCATGAGGGCCCTTGTGGCCTGGAGAATTTGAAAGAAGTCCCCCCATCACTGGAGAACAAGCTGTACCTTGTTGCGGGAGCCACGGACATCCTCTAAAAACTTCCACAGCTCTCCTCGCAGCTCATGGGGGCGGGGGGTTTACCGTTTCCCAGTTGTTCCCCGGTGGGGCCCTTGGTGCAGCCCTGTGGTCCACTAAAACAGGCAAGCAGGGTGCAGACCCCCCGATGGGGTGCCTGATGGGCTGGAGCTTCTAGGCCCGCCTTCTAGGCGGCGACTAGTGTCCCAGCCGCGTGGCGCCGGCTGTCACGTGAGCAGGCTCGGTGATCGTCAGCAGGGTGCCATCAGCGGCCGGGTCGATGGAGGAGTCCGGGGCTCCTCGGAAGTGGGAGCAGAAGCAGCAGTTAGGGGAGAGGGAGCATGGGGAAAAGAGGGGTGGAGTGAGGTCGCCCAAATCGAGGTTTGCTGGCAAAAGGTCGTCCTCCCCCTGGGCGACCGGGGTCAGATCTAGGGCTTTGATCTCTTCGAACATGGAGGAGAGGACACTTTCTGCCACCCCGGGGTTCTCCCCACTGGCACCCGCCACGGCGGTTGCCTCAGGGTTCATGGGGGCTTTGGGTAGTGTTAGGACAGAAGGGGCTTCCTCGAGGGTCTCAAAGGGGAGGGTCTCCCTTGGAGGGGAGACACTACCTTCCGGTGCTACCACGTCTTTCCCGGCTGACACCGGTGGATGGGACGCACTCGTGGGCAAAGCGGAAGGTTCGGCATTGGTGCCCCCCGGTTCGGTAGATGAGGTGGAGCTCGAGCCTTCCGCTTGCCTCGCTTCCCCTGGACTAGGGCCCAGCCCTCCATGGCATCATCTGGGGGCTGGTTAGCAGGGGTCGTGTCAGGGGGTAAAGGCGATGGCTCAGGGACTTGGGGGGCGGAACAGTGGGGTGGCATAAGGGAGGGAGGATTCTCCCTGGGGCAGGCTCTCTCCCAGGGCTGGTGGTATCTCTGCCACACCCTCCTCCATAGGCCCCGCCAGATTGTCAGCAGCGAGGGCAGGGCTCTCCCGCTCATCTGGGTGTTGTAGGAGAGGTGCCCCTTAGGCCTGAGCGGGAGTAGTGGTGATTCAAAGAGGAGGGGGGGGGCGGGTTCGGGTACCGGGTGGCCAGGGGTGTCGGCAATGATGGGGCCGATGCCCTGCCGGGTCTCGGGGATCCCAGGTGCCCTTCCTTGCCAGGCTAAGGGGCAGTCCCTCCTGACATGCCCCGACGCCTGTCAGAGGTAGCACCAGGCTTCCCCCGTGGAGAAATACACCCGGTAACGGGCCCGCTGGTGGAGGACTAGGAAGGACCCCTCGAGCGCCTCTCTGTCACGTGCCGCCGACGGCAGTAGAAGCTGCACTTGCCGGCAGAAGGAAAAGATGTGACGGAGGGTGGAGTCCTTGCAGCCCAATGGGAGAGGGCTGATAACAGAAACAGATTTCCCCAGGGTGGAAAGGGTGGGTAACAGGGCAGCACTGGGGAGAAAAGGAGGGACAGAGGTCAGGACCAGGTGGATGCCCAGGTCCTCCAGCAGCTCAAGGGGGACAAACACCCCCCCTCCCCGCACCGCCAGGCCCCTCTCCACCGCTTCCTGGGCGGCAGCCTCCGATGCTAAGAAGAAAATGACATTCCTGTACATTTTGGAGGCCGCCACAATGGCCGAGGGCCCCACCACCCTTGCCAACGCCCACACGTAGGTCTTTTCATGGGGCGAGGCAAGCACCAGGAGGCATCGGACACCGTGCTTCCTTGTCATGGTGGGAAAAGGGGCCCTGGCCACTATTGATGGTGGTAGAGGCGGTGGGCAGGAGAGATGACAAGGCGGCAGGCAGGGGGGCTGCCGCTGGCCGGGCATACATCCTGGGGGCTGAGGTAAGGGCACTCGCAGAGCTGGTGGAGGGGGCAGCGGGGAAGGACGTCGTGGTCGGTGGCAGGGCCGCAGCAGTGGGGGTGGCCTCTGCCATAGAGGGCCTAGTGGTTTTAGCGGGGCCCTTCCCCTTCTTCTTGCCCTGGCCTTTCCCGCTGTTAATAAATGAGTAAAAACAGTGGGCCCCATTCTACCTTACATAGGAATAACTCCTGTAAGGGATGTGTTGTTTTATGTTCAAGTAATCCACACCATAATGGAGAGAATGCTTTATGAGTGACACTCATTGTGTGTCCTGTTATAGCAGGAATCAGCAGGTGGCACAATTACACAATCATCTACATACCTGTTCTTGACATGTGACCAAATGTTCAGCCTTTGAAAAATATGCTGTGTTCTTGTTAGTTTTTGTTATACAAGTCTCTAGTAGATGAGCTGGGAGCAGACAGAGTTTAATCTCTGCCTCAGTCTCTGATTACAGACAACTCTTGAGGCTAAGCTGCTCCATGGGAACGAAGCATTGGTGTTGGGCTGGCGCCCCTGAAACAAGGCATTGCCTGCATGCTGTTTGACCACCTCTGTTTCAGGACTTGGGGGTGCATGTAAATAAAGCAAATTACATTTAGAATATATCCAGCCTCCATGTCACTGATTTCTCCTCCAGAAGGAAGCTAACCTACAAGGCCTGCACATCTGCTAAAGATTAGCAGAGGAGTGATACTGGTGTCAGAACAGGACCCTGATTTAGATAGAAGGGGCATGTCACAGGCACCCAGTGAGCAGCACCGTCTAGTCTGCTTTCATGGTCCCCAGTCACAAACAAATATGCTCTATTTCTTTTCCACCACATGCATCTTTAATCTTCTGTTTTCAAACAGGGCAGGGCATAGTACATGTATACAGGAGAAGCCACCTTCCACCCAGCTTCTCTCCTCCATCCAGCTCAACCTCTGAGCTCTCTGCTCCTCCCAAGTATATCTAGATCCTCCCAGTTATTGGGCCAATTACATCATTAACCCAAGAGTTACCACCAAGGGTTAGTAATTCCCACTAGAAACAGGTTAATTGGTTCCACTTGTACCTGTAGCCTTCTCCGTGCTACAGGTAGCTCTCTGCCACAGGGTAACATGCTGAATGTTTCCACTGAGGGAGAAAGAGGGTACAGGGGGCTTGGGTTTGCCAGTCCTACCCATGCACAGGAAGATGAGGGACTCTTCCCACTGAAAGGGCAGGATCACTGACCTACCAGCCTGGGCTCCCTTTACACTGTACTGCTGTGACCAGCCTGCACTTTACCAGCACACATACAGATAGGGACACACCCAGCTGCAGTTACATACACACAGGTTCTTTATAGAACCCCTGCATGGAAAGGCCCAGCTAGAGCACCTCCCAGTTCCTAAGGCATGCACCCCCCTCTGGAGTGTAAACCCAAAATTATACCGTCTTGTGCTGCACAGAGAACTGTACAGCATAAGCCCAAGAAATTTTCCCCCTCCCTCAATGTGGAGAAAGATATGCAATAGCTTTCTGCCGCAAGTTATGATTTTCATACACACTGACTTCAGAAAAAGCAAAACAAATTTAACATCTATCTTTTGTAGTTAATAAGTGATTATAAGGGATAGCAACCAGATCAAAGCAGATTACCTAGCAAATAAACAAAACACACAAACTAAGTTTAGTATACTGAAGAGATTGAATATGAGTAGCAAATTCTCACCCCAAATGATGATTCAAGCAGGCTGCAGAGATTCTTAAGGGCCAAGCTTCAGTAACTTACAGCTTGGAATCCCCAAGTGTTTCATTCACAGGCTAAAAATTCCTTTAGCCTGGGTCCAGCACTTTCCCCCAGTTCAATCTTTGTTCCTCGGGTGTTTTTAGGAGTCTCTTTTGGCAGGGAGTCAGTGAAGAACCACTATGATGTCACTCACCTGCCTTATATAGACTTTACATATGGTGGGAACCATTTGTTTCCAAGCTTGGTTCCCATGCCAATCAGTGGAAAAACACTGGTATCCCAAGATGGAATCCAGCACCAGGTGACTAGATCACATGGGCCCTGTAGTGTCATAGTAGCCATGAGACAGAGACTGAGGAGTAGAGGGGAGTTAAAGTCAAAAGACAAGCTAAAACATGCTATTTGATGTTTTTTAAATCACGATTGTTACAGTCTGACTCATAATTTTTGATCTCTTGAGGTTGGTAATACTGAGTCCATCTCACCCTTCTCCCTAAGCAACCTTCCAGTCCAGCTACCACTGTGAGAGGAGACACCCCCCCTCATTGGGGACATAAAGAAGAGACAAATAACCACTGTTAGCAGGAAGAAGATGCAAAGAGCCCCTAGAGTGGAAGGGGAGGGATGTGGGAGTAGATGGATACACAGGGCCCCTGGCTTGGGTATGTGAAGGAAACACAGAGCCTCTAGGGGGGCAAGGAAAGGACACCAAGAACCTGAAGTTGGTAGGACCCCATTGGATACACACAAAAGCGAAAGACAAAAGTGACTTGTAAGAGGGACAGAAAAGGGGAAAAGAAGGGATCTCTAAGAGGGACACTGCAGGACATGATGGAGACAGAGAAAAATGAACAGAAGGAAGAATAAGAACAAGAGCAATTGTAAGGGTGTTGGGGGGGGGGTTAGAAAATTGTGCTAAAATACACACAAGAATTTGATTCTGTGTATCTTATAAAAAGCAAATGGTGTTGCCTACACCCCCACATTTCCTCATGGTTGGTATAAATGCAAGCTATAATGTTGCTAGAAGCATGTTACAGGGATTATAGGGGCTAAGTTTGTCTATGGGCCAGTTCTTTAGCAAAAACTCCAAATTTGGGGCCATAATTATTCTGTGGAGTAGCATACTGCAAAGCAGAATTTTCCTAATCCCAGCTTCCCTCCACAAGCGGACCAGAATTGTCCCCCACGGCCAATGCAGGCAAAGCTTCACTGTTTGTGCACTAGCATTAAAGAGGTGACTTGGAGTTTTCTGATGGAGTCTCACATCATTGCAGCTATGTAGATGATCCACAAGGCTGAATGTCCATGACAAGTTAGAATTGCCAGAGAGCTGTATAGATGAAATAATGCTCATACGCTGTGGACTGCTAAAGCACAAACCTTATAACTTCACTAGGAGAATAGAGCTGAGGAAAAGAGAAATCCCTTAATTCCAGAGCAATTTTTCTGAATGTGCATAGTATATGTCCAAAAAGAAAAGGAGTACTTGTGGCACCTTAGAGACTAACCAATTTATTTGAGCATGAGCTTTCGTGAGCTACAGCTCACTTCATCAGATGCACACCGTGGAAACTGCAGAAGACATTATATACACACAGAGACCATGAAACAATACCTTCTCCCACCCCACTGTCCTGCTGGTAATAGCTTATCTAAAGTAATCATCAAGTTGGGCCATTTCCAGCACAAATCCAGGTTCTCTCACCCACCGCCCCCCCCCACACAAACTCACTCTCCTGCTGGTAATAGCCCATCCAAAGTGACCACTCTCTTCACTATTAACTGACCACTCTCCAAGTTTAAATCCAAGTTTAACCAGAACGTCGGGGGGGGGGGGTAGGAAAAAACAAGGGGAAATAGCCACTCCCAGTCTCTATTTAAGCCTAAATTAATAATATCCAATTTGTAAATGAATTCCAATTCAGCAGTTTCTCGCTGGAGTCTGGATTTGAAGTTTTTTTCTTGTAAGATAGCAAACTTCATGTCTGTGATTGCGTGACCAGAGAGATTGAAGTGTTCTCCGACTGGTTTATGAATGTTATAATTCTTGACATCTGATTTGTGTCCATTTATTCTTTTACGTGGAGACTGTCCAGTTTGACCAATGTAAATGGCAGAGGGGCATTGCTGGCACATGATGGCATATATCACATTGGTGGATGTGCAGGTGAATGAGCCTCTGATAGTGTGGCTGATGTTATTAGGCCCTGTGATGGTGTCCCCTGAATAGATATGTGGGCACAGTTGGCAACGGGCTTTGTTGCAAGGATAGGTTCCTGGGTTAGTGGTTCTGTTGTGTGGTATGTGTTTGTTGGTGAGTATTTGCTCAGGTTGCGGGGCTGTCTGTAGGCAAGGACTGGCCTGTCTCCCAAGATTTGTGAGAGTGTTGGGTCATCCTTCAGGATAGGTTGTAGATCCTTAATAATGCGTTGGAGGGGTTTTAGTTGGGGGCTGAAGGTGACGGCTAGTGGTGTTCTGTTATTTTCTTTTTTAGGCCTGTCCTGTAGTAGGTGACTTCTGGGAACTCTTCTGGCTCTATCAATCTGTTTCTTCACTTCCGCAGGTGGGTATTGTAGTTGTAAGAAAGCTTGACAGATCTTGTAGGTGTTTGTCTCTGTCTGAGGGGTTGGAGCAAATGCGGTTGTATCGCAGAGCTTGGCTGTAGACGATGGATCGTGTGGTGTGGTCTGGGTGAAAGCTGGAGGCATGTAGGTAGGAATAGCAGTCAGTAGGTTTCTGGTATAGGGTGGTGTTTATGTGACCATTGTTTATTAGCACTGTAGTGTCCAGGAAGTGGATCTGTTGTGTGGACTGGACCAGGCTGAGGTTGATGGTGGGATGGAAATTGTTGAAATCATGGTGGAATTCCTCAAGGGCTTCTTTTCCATGGGTCCAGATGATGAAGATGTCATCAATATAGCGCAAGTAGAATAGGGGCTTTAGGGGACGAGAGCTGAGGAAGCATTGTTCTAAGTCAGCCATAAAAATGTTGGCATACTGTGGGGCCATGCAGGTACCCATAGCAGTGCCGCTGATCTGAAGGTATACGTTGTCCCCAAATGTGTAATAGTTATGGGTAAGGACAAAGTCACAAAGTTCAGCCACCAGGTTAGCCGTGACATTATCGGGGATAGTGTTCTTGACGGCTTGTAGTCCATCTTTGTGTGGAATGTTGGTGTAGAGGGCTCCTACATCCATAGTGGCCAGGATGGTGTTATCAGGAAGATCACCGATGGATTGAAGTTTCCTCAGGAAGTCAGTGGTGTCTCGAAGGTAGCTGGGAGTGCTGGTAGCATAGGGCCTGAGGAGGGAGTCTACATAGCCAGACAATCCTGCTGTCAGGGTGCCAATGCCTGAGATGATGGGGTGTCCAGGATTTCCAGGTTTATGGATCTTGGGTAGTAGATAGAATATCCCAGGTCGGGGTTCCAGGGGTGTGTCTGTGCAGATTTGATCTTGTGCTTTTTCAGGAAGTTTCTTGAGCAAATGCTGTAGTTGCTTTTGGTAACTCTCAGTGGGATCATAGGGTAATGGATTGTAGAAAGTGGTGTTGGAGAGCTGCCTAGCAGCCTCTTGTTCATATTCCAACCTATTCATGATGACAACAGCACCTCCTTTGTCAGCCTTTTTGATTATGATGTCAGAGTTGTTTCTGAGGCTGTGGATGGCATTGTGTTCCGCACGGCTGAGGTTATGGGGCAAGTGATGCTGCTTTTCCACAATTTCAGCCCGTGCACATCAGCGGAAGCACTCTATGTAGAAGTCCAGTCTGCTGTTTCGACCTTCAAGAGGAGTCCACCTAGAATCCTTCTTTTTGTAGTGTTGGTAGGGAGGTCTCTGTGGGTTAGTATGTTGTTCAGAGGTATTTTGGAAATATTCCTTGAGTCGGAGACGTCGAAAATAGGATTCTAGGTCACCACAGAACTGTATCATGTTCGTGGGGGTAGAGGGGCAGAAGGAGAGGCCCCGAGATAGGACAGCTGCTTCTGCTGGGCTGAGAGTATAGTTGGATAGGTTAACAATATTGCTGGGTGGGTTGAGGGAACCATTGCTGTGGCCCCTTGTAGCATGTAGTAGTTTAGAAAGTTTAGTGTCCTTTTTCTTTTGTAAAGAAGCAAAGTGTGCTTTGTAAATGGCTTGTCTAGTTTTAGTAAAATCCAGCCACGGGGAAGTTTGTGTGGAAGGTTGGTTTTTTATGAGAGTATCCATTTTTGAGAGCTCATTCTTAATCTTTCCCTGTTTGCTGTAGAGGATGTTGATCAGGTGATTCCGCAGTTTCTTTGAGAGTGTGTGGCACAAGCTGTCAGCATCGTCTGTGTTGTATGTAGATTGTAATGGATTTTTTACGTTCAGTCCTTTTGGTACGATGTCCATCTGTTTGCATTTGGAAAGGAAGATGATGTCTGTCTGTATCTGTACAAGTTTTTTCATGCAGTTGATAGATTTCCACTCCATACGGCTAAATGCAGTGCCTTGCATAATGACAGGTTTCAGAGTAACAGCCATGTTAGTCTGTATTCACAAAAAGAAAAGGAGTACTATTGCCAGCAGGAGAGTGAGTTTGTGTGTGTGTGTTCCCCGGGGGCGGGGGGGCGGGTGAGAAAACCTGGATTTGTGCTGGAAATGGCCCACCTTGATTATCATGCACATTGTAGGGAGAGTGGTCACTTTGGATGGGCTATTACCAGCAGGAGAGTGAGTTTGTGTGTGTGGGGGGGGGGGCGGTGGGTGAGAAAACCTGGATTTGTGCTGGAAATGGCCCAACTTGATGATCACTTTAGATAAGCTATTACCAGCAGGACAGTGGGGTGGGAGGAGGTATTGTTTCATGGTCTCTGTGTGTATATAATGTCTTCTGCAGTTTCCACGGTATGCATCTGATGAAGTGAGCTGTAGCTCACGAAAGCTCATGCTCAAATAAATTGGTTAGTCTCTAAGGTGCCACAAGTACTCCTTTTCTTTTTGCGAATACAGACTAACACGGCTGTTACTCTGAAACCTGTCAGTATATGTCCAGTGAAACTAACAACAGAGAAACCGGCTCATCATGAGAACAGTTTGAACTCTCTAGCTTCTCTCTTCATAAGTCATTTTACCAACTATTTTCAGATTTGAAACCTCAACTAAGGTAACATGAAGGACAAGGTCCAATATGTCTATTCATTTCAAAATCTTGTCTTCTATATGGTTATGGTTAATTTCCTTGATCTGTAAAAACTTGGTAGTTCATGATCTGAAATGTATATATAGGCTTTGTGTGCTTGGTTGATCTGCAAACCTTTACTCTCAAAAGGTATACCTTATTCCTGAGTTTGCTCACAGATTGCGAGTATCTCAGAGTTCAAACCCTATTTGGGTATTTCCAAGCCCCAATAAATATTTGTGACATTCTATACCTTGGTGGAGCATCCTGGAACCCCCATATTCCTCATTTTTATATAATTGTGACCTTACATAAAAAGCTTGTCCTGTAAAGTATCAGGGAAAAGATTACGATTGGCTGAAAGTCACTTCTCTATCCATATGTGTATATCATTAATGCATGTGAAGTTATGAGAGTTGTGTTGTATGGTGGTCACTAAAACATGCTATAAATTGGGGAATCAGCCAGACATTAGCTCCCCAGGGACTACAGCAAGGAAAGTAGCCAACACCAGGGCAGCGTATCAATCAACCCATCAACAGCTATTGTCCAACAAGGGAGTTACAATGCAATGACTCACCTGCATGAGGCTGCACCAGGGGAATTTCTCAGCCTTGCCTAGAGACTCAGCAAGGCCCACCCAGACATGCCTGGACTGGTGTTTTCCAAGCACATGGACTGAGGGTATAAAACAGACAGAGTGGACACATACTGGGCCCTTCTCCTGCCCCCACCTATGCTGCAAGCAACTAAGACACTGAGAAGAAAAGACTCAGAGGAGATTGGCCCAGATTTCAAGGACTGTATACTAAGGACTGCAATATCTGTGTCCTAAGGACTGCAATATCCAGTGGCTGAGAACAACTGCTTAATTGAGTTGTTGCTCAGTCTAATAGGGTTGAGAGTTTAGACTGCGTGGTTATATTTTATTTCTAACTTTATAACTGACTTTTTGTCTATCACTTACAATCTGTCTTTTATAGTCAATAAATTTGTTTAACGGTTTATCTTGACCAGTGAGTTTGTATGAAGTATGTGGCAAATCTCAAGTCTTGCCAAGGCTGGTATATGTCCATTTTCCATCGATGAAGTAGTGAACTATTTAATAAATCTGCATTGCTCGTCTTAAACAGTGCAAGACGGTAGATTCCTGAAGTACAGTACTTGGAGCTGGGAGGATTTGGCTCTGGTGCCTTTCTCTACGGGATTCATGAGTGGCTCGGGGAGCATTCATACAATGTAGCAGGGTGTGGGGCTCAACATGCTGTTGTGTTGAGTGATCCCAGCGCCTGGTGTGGCTTCCTGCTGGTCACTAGCAAGGCATTGTGAGAGAGCCCAGGCTGGAGAGAGTTAAGGGGGCACAACAGTCCCAGGCAAATCCCTGGGGGGATCCCGTCACAATACTAACCTCACTGTATATGGAATTTCACTAGAACCGAGTTCACAATGGGCAGATTCCACTGTACCATGATGTGCAAAGGAGGTAGTTATGAAATGTGTTCAACTCACTGATTAAAAACTACTCATCTGATTTGTGGTCACACGGTGCCAAATATTTAAAATTACTCACAGAAGAAAGAAAAACTACCTTGGCTGAAATAAAAAAAGGAATTGAGTAGCTGAAAATTTATTTCATTCTCAGGCACATCTGGAGTTTTAAACCTTATATTGTATTAATGTTGCAGGATTGCTAATTCTAGGAGCTGTTCACTAGCAAGCAGGCTCTGGGGCATCTGAGGGGCTTTGCTTGATTCCACAGACCCTTTAGAAAGTGCATAGGCCTCCAATTGATAGGGGGATATGAAGTCAATTGTAGCTGTGATCAAATGCAGGTTGTAACAGAAAATTACTTTCCTGCAGTTACTTTTAGTAGCCCATAGTAAATGATAGAGAAGTTTTAACTCACATGTAAAAGACACCAGCATGATTAGCACTAATTGGTACCAAAAAACTGGTCAGAAAACAAAGAAGGAGGGGAAACAAGCAAATTATTTTATCTATTTTTAGTCCAATTGTTTCAGTAAAAATTTTTCAACTTTGTGTGAGGTTTTTTACAAGTCTCCCCAGTCCATTTTTCTTTGAAATTTCATTTAGACAAATGTTCAGACCATCTCTGTGGTACCCTTGTTTGCTGTCATGAAAGGAAGAATGGCCCAGTGGTTAGGCTGGGGAAAACCCAGATTCCGTTCAGTTCCACAAGTGGCCTGCCTCTGTGTCACAGTCTCTCTGACCCTCATTTCCCCATCTGTAAAAGGGGGATAATAGCACTTCCCCACCGCACAGGGTGTTGTGGGGACAGCTACATTAGAGATTGTGAGGGTGACAGGGGACCATATAAATACATTAGCTGTACAGTAGCCCCTCAATACCATCTCTCGGTGATTTAAAGATGACCCTCCAGGCGGAAGGGACATAGCTAAAACAATAGCAGCAGAAAGCTTATATTAAGTCTGGCTGACGGCAACCGATTTTTTTTTTTTTTTTTTAAAGATCATATGCTGTGACTGTGTAGGAAGCAAACAAATGTTTCTTTGCCTCACCCTAAAATCTGCAAACTCTTGTCCTGTAGAACAGTTCTGAGGCTAGATTGCTGTAATAGGACTTGGAGATTAGGTAACTATAATAAGACTTCTAGAAAACTAAAGACAAGACAATGGAGCTGCCTGGTTACGAAGCAGAATTTCCTGTGGGGAGTACATAGCACCAGCACTCTAGGTTCTACATGGCTGTCAGTAAATTGCTAGGTGGAGATAAAGGTATTGCCTCTGGTAAAAGGGATAAACGGTTTGGAACTCAATTACTTGAGAGACTGCCTCTCTCCCAGGGTCATACCACCAGAGCTGAGATTAGAGCCCTGCAACCCAACCCAAACCCCATGAGACGAGACTGCAAGTGTCAGATCCAGGTGGGAAAACAGCTGGACCCTCTCACGAGTCAGCTCCCCAAGTCCTGCCCATGGGGGTGGCACCACAGGGGCTGCATGGCCTGCTTCCCCTGCCAGCAGCACCTCACTGCCTGGGTGTGCGGCAGAGGGAGTGTGCCAAGGAGTCGCAGCAGGCACATGGCGTGGCAGGGCGTGACAGACATCAGGAGTGGGGCATGCAGCCATGCTGATCCCACGGGCAGAAGGAGGAGAGCCAATCCCGTGGGCAGGAGGAGGCATCTGCACTAACTCAGGTTCAAGGGGAAGGGTCGAGATCAGGTCAGAAAATGACTCTACCCTCTTGGGTTCAGGATGGGTGGGCTTGAGTCTGGGTTGGGCCTAAAAATTTGACCTGAGCAGACCACTAATGGACGACCAGAGGCCCTTGAGCAGCAGGTCCCTCCACATAAATGGAAGGAGCCTGCTGGCAGACAATCTGCATGGGATCATATCCTTTGTCTCTTGTTCCTTGGTCCTCCAGAGCTTATGGGCACGTCCATCATCCTTCCGAGGAGGGATGTTTGAGGAGGGAGTAGAGAGGAGTTTAGAGGGAGGGTTATGATGTCACTAGTCCTAGCAGAGAGATCCTGCCCAAAGTATGTTCAGCACAGGAATAGAGCAGGGCAAGGGAGGCGGACAAGGGTGGTGGTAGGTCATTATGGTACCTCCCTATATCCTGGGGCAAATTGGGAGGTCGACCTGGCACCTAGCGTAAATTACTGCAGCTTTAGGGCTGCTCTAGCATACACTTGGTTGCAATGGCCCTGTAGGGGCCATTGCTGTAGCCAACAGCTGCCTGAATGCAGTTGTCAACCGACCACCCCCCAATCTCCCTGGACCACACCGGTGGTTGTGGGGCAGTACAGAACCAGCTGCACTGGCTCGGTCATCCAAGGAATCCCCTTTGCAAGTGACATTCCCTGATGGGGAGATCTGTTATTTTCAGGGGCCCTTGGCATTGCTGAAGTGGCTGCATCTCAGTGAGATGCAAAATTGTGCCCAGTCTCCAAGGCAAGATGAGGCACATTGGCAGGGCGAGGTGGGGAGGGCTTAACTACAGGAAACTTGTGTAGGGAAGCCCACTACTGTAGCTAGAGCCTAGCTTCCAGGGTCATCAAGCTAGCTCCTTCCTTATTAAAAATTTTTAATAAGCACCCATCTGTATACATCTGTCAGTACAGAGACAGACTCTGCTAAACCTCAGCACTGTTTGTAGCAATTAGGCATCTACTAATGGCATTCATTGAGCCCAGCTTATGTCCTAATGAGGGGGTGGACACTTTCATGGTTCACTGCCATATCTGTTCCTGCCATCAGCCTGGGAGGGCTGTATGTTGTCACACATACTAAATGGGCCCTTTCCTTCTGTTGTGCCCTTGAAAACAATGTCAGTTTAAAGAGGAAATATCACAGACTATGGCAGGAGTTTAGCTTGTGTCAGTGCTAGAAATATGATCTCTGAATCATACACAAATTTAGCTTATAAAAACTGGATGACCTCTAAGGAATTTTCAGTGGAAAATAAGCTATCAGGAATCACTACTTGGAGAACGTTTTCAGAAATCCCTGCCTCTGGGTGACCCCATCCCTTTTTCATCTTTCAAAGCACAGTTCCACTCCAGTACGTCAATGACATTCATATTTACTTCAGAGTAATACAAATGGCCACAAGTTCTCCATCAGACCTTCATTTCTCAAGCCAGAGTGAAAATGAGAGCAATTTAACACACGGTCCAGATGAAGAGGAGTGGTGGGATGTGGTGTATTGTATAGTATCACCATACATTGACACAGTCTGTGGTGCAGGTGTGCTTAGAAATGTGTGTGGTGTGTCTGTTTATTTGCTACCTTATAAATCTAGCAGCTGCTGACATGGTCTTTCTTGTGCACCTCCCTTTCTGGACTGACACCATCAGGAATAAATACAACTGGCCATTTGGTACTTCCTTTGTCATAGCACCAAATACATCTATCAAGATGAACACATACACCAGCATCTTTGTTAATGACAATCAGCATGTATTGCTATTTAGTTTTCATTTACACCCTGAAAAGCAGAGGGAAACTAACTAATGTTCAGGCTAAATCAGTCTGTCTGCTGGCCTGGGTCTCTAGCAGTCCGAGCATCCCAACATTTACGTTTTGGTCTGAAATATCTACAAGACCGGAATATCTCCTCTTGCATACTAGTCTTCCCCAGCAAACCATGGGAGACAACTGATCACCTGACATTAAACACTCTAGGTTTGCTTTGCCATCTATAGCAATCATCATCTTTAACTGCCACATTGTTCATCCTCTATGAGAAAACACAAGAGGTCAAGGGACCACAAGGACACAAAAGCCACCATGTTGATCTTCACCGTTGGGCTTACATTTCTTTTCTGCTGGACTCTATCACATTTTTGTTTTCTTATTGCAGAATAGAAGCTGTCAAGGGCTGTTCCTGAGACAAGTTTTTCAATTTTGGCTCCCAATTTTCTCCTGCTTTCACCAACAGTTGCCTTAAACCCGGGATTTATGTATTTGTTGGGAAGTACTTCAGGGAGAAGGTTTTTAAAGTTTATATACAATTTATTCAGAGCTGATTTCCTTTAAAAGGCCTAGCACCTCAAGGGAAATCTTCATATTTTACTTCCAGCTTGAAGCAAGTTATCTTAATGCAAGAATTCTGCTTCTGCTTCATTTTGAGGTCACATTTCTCAGATATTAAAGAGATTAACATGAATTACTGAGGATTAGCTTGGCCTGTAAATATTGAACGCTTACTTAACTAGAGTAAATCCTGTTGGTTAATTATTTCTCCATGGTTTGTCCAACTGCTATGCTATGCGTCCAAATGCACAAATACCAAATATTCACCCAATATAGATGATTAACACAGTGTCACCCAAGAGAAACTTATGCAACAGATATTGGAAGGATGCTTTAAAATCCTGTCTGGTCAGGAAACCCAGCACAGCCTCTGCAGCTGAGTAGTTATCTCACAGGAAGACAAAAATAACAGAATTTCGCTATCAGACGCAGGTAGATAGCAAAGAGGGAAGTTTCAAGAGTTGATGAGGAGCCCACCAAGTCATCATGCATGAAAGTTAAGATGCCATCAGCATAGTACCACAGCAAAAAGGGTAGTTTGTCCTTACGTCATATTCTGCTTGGATGGCTTCTTAAAGAGACCATGGAAAAACACCATTGATCTAAGCTGGCTCATTTATCAGTCACAGGAAAGGAAAATCCCTCAAATTGGAAATCAGAACGATGGTCTACGTATGAAAAATAACCAAAGGGTTAAAAATTGTATTGCATCCTATCTATTGACCATTTAATAGAGTTCAGTGTTAACCACTGTATACACCTGAACTGCAATGTGTGAAGCGTACAATGCTTACAAATAGGTAGATGTAAATATGAAGTCGATCCACCAATGGTATAGATCTGTTTAGCTCCAAGGAACTATGACACTTTACACCAGCTAAGGATCTGGCTCTGTTATTGTTAATCTTTGCTATTTTTACTAATAGTCTTAGTGATGTAATGCTTGACAGTTGTTTCTAATATCTTGGATACATAAATATTGTGCACTACATGAAAGTGTTCCATAAAGTGTGAATACCTGACTTGTTTAAAAAAAATCCACACAAATAAATGGCCTTTTTGGGAGCCAATCTTAAAGATGTAGGCTGGGATTTTCAAAGTGAACTCAATGGTGCTGGGAACCTAAGTCACTTAGGCTCTTTTGGAAATCCTAGCCTTAAGCATTTAATTATGGAACTTTACTCACCTGAGTAGCCCCAATGAAGCAAGTGTGACTACTTGCAGGAGTAGAGTTATTCAACTACTGGAGTAATTTTCTACATTATTTGTAATATTGTGAAGATGGATTGTGCTGTTAAAGAGAATCTCTGAGCCAGATCCTCAGCTGGTGTAAATCAGGGTAGCTCACTCTAGTCCATGGAGCTATGTTTCTATGCACCAGCTGAAGATCACGCTCCAATATATTGCTAATATGACCAAGGACTCCATTCAAGGCTTGTCAGCTAGACGAGGATTCTTTTGATTTTTCTCCAAAATCTAGATGAAGAATCTGTACCTGTTGCATTTGTTTCCATAATAATTTACTGTATTCTTAATGTCTGGTAAAGACACCCAGAGCTCTGGATATGCTTTTATTTTTGTTGGTATAAATCAATGAGACAAAATATATTTAATTTTATTTCCTTATGCTCCCTGTCTGTTTATTTCTGTATGCTCCCTGTGCATTTGTTATGTCCTCTTATACTTTGATTGTTGGTTCTGTGGGGAAAAGGCAGTTTTGTGTTTGTACAGCACCTAACACGATGGGGTCCTAGTCTACGACTGGAGTCCCTAGGTGTTACCACAATAAATAGTAATTCTATCCCAAATCAGCACTGGGCAGCAGGGAAACTTCATTCATGTACTCCTGTAAGACAGGCACAAGCTGACAGTTGGGAGATCTGACCCAATTGTTAGGGGGCTTATTCCTTCACCCACTTACTTCCCTGGTCCTTCTTGCATTAACAGAGAGCAACAATACCCGAAGTCCAAAAGGTGCAAACAATTTGATGTTTATTGGGGTGAACTTCCAGCAAGCATGATTCCAGTTTCCTTCCTTAGTATCCTCCTTCCCAGCTCTGACACCACAGAGCCTTACACCTGTGTCCCTGTTCCCATTCCTACCCTTAGCCAAACAGGATTCCAAACTTCCTTACCCCCATTCCCTGCTCCCATTTCCCTCACCCTCCCACCCCCTTCCTCATTGACTACAGATTATATAGTAAAACTTGAGTTCTGCTTAGCTATACCTTAACCAATCATTTTCCTGAAATTTAACTAACCAATCCTAACATATTGTAACGTGATTATGTAACCAATTATATCCCACCACCTTAATTAGTTTACACCCAGCAAAATTAATTATACAGCAGACAGGAACAATCACAGAACCAGATAGAGATTATACAGACAAACAATAGCAAAGTGGGACCTATAATGACAAGACAATACAGAAGTGAGGATTTCACATCCCAGCTATTGATAAGTGAGTTCTTGCCAGACAGGATGCTATCAAACTAAGTTTCCTTTTACATTTTCTAGGCACTTCCCTTTCTCTGGAGGTGATAGGAATACAATCCTGTCCTGATAGTGTCTGACAGCCCAATAGCACCTTATTTCAATGTGACTAGTTTGGAATGTGAGGATGTGACCGTTCGCTTCCCAGCTTATGGCTGCCTCTGCTGCTTAGCCAAAGGCCTTAGCCTAAGAACAGGGCCTCAGACTGTGACAGTAAGAGAAGGCCCTTACAGCAGCAGACAGTGATTTTGATTCTCTCTTTTATACCTCTATAATTAGCCAAGTGATAAGAATACACCTAAATTCTTAGAGTCTAGGCCTTTACCGACAGGCCTGAATATCTATATCCTAACACCAATCATAGTACAAGATTATATATCTACAAGCCATAGAAAGAAATATAGCGTGTGCTTGGAACCAGTCAGACAGCATCACTATGAAAGGAAAATAAGTTTGTGAACCCAGAACAATGCAGAGAGCAGAAAGGGCAAATACAATACAGCTGTATGTGTTCAACAGGTCATGAAATCAGTTTAAAAAAAACAACCTTCTACTCACAGCCGTAATTAGCATTTGTAATAAAAATATAAGTCATGACAACCAGCAATTCCAATGGCTCTTGATTAAGAAATCTGTCCAGCTGCCCCTAATTCCATTGATGTGTTTTTTAAATCTTGACCTAATTCATTTCCTGTGGATCCTTTTTCATTTGAGCAAAGGAAGCCTTTTGGAGAAGTTGGGGGAGCCCCACAGCGGAAACCCATCCTATTACTAGAGTGGGTTAAGTGATCATGGAATGAGGTTTACCCCTAACTGTGTGAATTTTACTCATTTTGGCATGTTTGAGATCAATATGAACTGATCACTTGTTCCAGTGAGTCATTTGTAAGCAAGAATCTGCTTCTGGTCCACCCAGATATGCTGCATTCAGTTAAAAATAAAGACGGGATACTTACTCAGTGAGAATCATTGAGGGAAAAGTGAAAAGAATTAAAAAAATTGTATGAATGTATGTGTCATTTTCCCACTATTCTTGAGGACCTAAAAAGGCAAGAAACTTTCCTCTTTTTGGGCTGACTAACCCTCTGACATATTCATGTCTATGTAGACATCTAAGGGGGAAATGCTTCTTACACAGAACTTAGGGAAAAGACTTCCACTGATGTCAATGGACATTGTATCAAACCCCAAATTAATGCCCTGTTTGTTTTAGCTGTACATCGCTACCAAACAGTGTGAGATTAACATGTTTATGAACTGTTTAGTTCTGGGATTTATAAATTACATGATTTGATTTCCTAGCTTCCTGCAAATATACCGGTAATGGTTTTCTACAGTACTTACTGGAATCTCAGATCAATAGATTGAACCCACAATACCAACGAGGGAAAAGCAAAGTGTTTATTTATAAATGCATGAAGCAGATGTAAAAGTCTCTGGCTTCTGGCTCCTATTTCCGCTTGCATTACAGATCACTTACACTGTATTCGCCTAGATTACAGTAACTTTGATTATTAGCCTTGGAGGGCTCAATTAAACATTCTTCTAACAATGTTAAGTGCTGTGTTGTGATAGGAAAGGCATGGAAAATAAATATGAAAGTGTGATAGGCCGCCTGTAAGAGTGCCATCCTGGGAAGGATTCTTGACTTGAAATGTGCATGTGGGGGGAACAGCACAGGAAGAAAGAAAGAAGTGGGGAGGGAAGGGTAAGGCTTGTTGTGCTCTGTGCAAGCCCTGTAGAAATCACAAGCCTTAAGACACAGATCTTCTTTGAGGAGAACCAATGTTTAGAGGATATTACTGTAAATCTACAGCATCTATTCCATCAGTCACCATGTCATCCCATCATCTCCAGAGCTAAATTCTTATTTTGGAAGAAGCTCATAAGTTCAGCCAGCCATGAGCATTCAAAGATGAGGAGTCAGGTCCAAAAAGACAAAATAAATGGGATTTTTTCTCTTTTCTGCCTTGAGGGTCAAGTTTACAAGCTTTTCTCCACAACAAGGCCTTAAAAAAAATTTTTTTTTTTTTAGGCCAAGTGAAAGCCCAGAGAATCGTGTACTCACCTCACTCCAGAAACAGGGCTTTTGGGGAAAACACCAAGTATGTAAGACTCATGATAAAGATCATGCATTGGCAGCACTGCTCATACGTGGCTTTCCAAATCTACTGTGGTGAAACAGGGAAGCTTGTGACATTGGCCAAGTTGTGCTTGTGACCTTTCTTATGTTGTCACAAGCATAAGAAGTCACTTCAACACCCTCCATGGTGGTTTCTAGCTTTAAGGCGATAATGCTAAAAAAAATCTATTAAAGGGAGGATAAATGTATTCACTACTCCCTAGTATTCATGCAGATTACGTGGATGATGCAATCAATGCTACCAGCAGAATGTCATTTAAAGCAATAACTCAGGAAAGAGACCCCAAAAGCCTTGCTGTATACACACAAGCTGCAGGCATCTTCCGAAAAAGTTCACAATAAGGATAAGCAATGTTTCCTCCAGAAACCAAGGCCAGTGATCAATCATTGTTCTAAACTTCGGCACATACCACAATTTTTAGAGATCCTCTCCTCTGGTAATTAATTTAAATGCATCAAAGTTCACATTTTCTTTCATGAATCCTCATCCATCTGTTTTGTCACATGCACACACAAAACCCATCCACACATTGGAAATTATATCAAGCACCCTCTTCCAAAACTAATGATGAGCCCCACCCCTCACATGAGTAGTCCCACTGATGGGCCTAAGGGCCTGAGCGGTACCCTGCATCCCTTGATGAGCCTTGAAGTCAATGGGATTGGAGGAGCTATTAAGGCACTCTCAGAGTTGGCCCCTACAGGGCAATTCATCAATTTACTAAGAGTCTATTGCTTATCCACCATCTCCAAAAACCCAGCAAGTTTTGTCCCATAACACTAACACACTTTTAGTTTGGTGAATGTTTCATGCACCTCTCTCCTAGACAGCAACAGGCACTTTTTTCAATAATACTTCAGTGGTAGGGTTCAGTGGTAGGGTTTTTCTGAAAGGATTCATCAAACAATTTATAGTGCCAATTAGCTGTGAAGCCTGCCTATGCAAATCAGATAGTCATGGAATGAGACGAGTCTATTCCTGTGCAGATAGAATGATGAGCAGTGCTGGGCAGGAAATGGTTTTCCTGTTCCATGAATATTTTCGAGAACTCAATATTTTTCCCTCATCCCAAAATAGGATGAAACGTCAAATTCTCATTAATATCCATGAACCAAAAAAAAAAAAAAAAAAAAAAACACACCACAGGGGGAGGTCCAATTTGCCTTAAATTTCTAAACAAGAAGTCATTTTCAACCAGAAAACTGGAAAATTTTATTTTGAAAAACATCAGAACAAAAGGTTGCTGGAATTCTGAAACTTTCAACATTTTTTCAGGTTGGGAAATTCATTGAACCTGAGACTGATCCACAACAGATTTTTCTCTGAGAAATTGGCATTTTTTTCAAAACAAAAGAACAGTTGGTCAAAGGATTCCTGACCAGTTCGTGATGAGCAGAAATGAGCTTCAAGTACTTCTTATCCTCCTACCCAAAATTGCTCTCTTGATAAAAGACTAAAGACCAGATCCTCAGCTGATATAAGTCAAACTGAAGTTAGTGGACCTATGGCTATATAGAACCTGTCAAGGACTTGGCCCTTACAGCAGAGATAATGGACTTGATTTCCACTCCATTATACTACTTTTTTAGATGATGAAACTCCACTGACTTCAGTGAAGTCACAACAGCATCAACCTGGTATAACAGAATGGAGAATCAGGCCCTATGTATTTTTGCTAGGCTTATTTAGCTCTAAAGGCTCTGGAAGAAAATGGCCTTCTGGGAACAGTACTGTTGACACAGAGCATAAAAATGCCAGTGGGTGATACGTTTTTACTGTTTTGAGGTGTAAGCTATAAAGAAATAAAACCTTGGATCCTTTTCTGTTGGGAAAAGGGAAAATTCAATTAGGCTAAGTTTTGAAAAGAGCTATTGGAAAAGAACTTAGGATTTGATAGTTGACTCAAAAAGCGTGGGGTGTCTGAGACAAAGATAGGTGTAAAAAAGTCAATGGAAAGACAACTTCAAGGTCAAGGGTCTAGCCACAGAGTCTGAAACATTGTGGCCCAATCTCAGAAAACCATACTGCTGGCAGCACTGATTTACGTTTATCTTTTGGTTCAATGCCAGCATGCAGGAGCCCATTCCAGGAAGGGTTGTTGCAAAATACACATGTATGTACACAAAATATTCTGATGTTGAGAAATGACCTGCCAAGGCCAACTTTGGTGTGGCCTGTGGGAACAGGTGTCGCACCCTGTATTCCGAGCTGGCCCCACAGCTGCCTAGCTGCTTCCCATTTTCTCATGGATATATTTTTAGTAAAATTCAGGGACAGGTCACTGCTTCCGTGAATTTCTCTTTATTGCCTGTGACCTGTCCCTGACTTTTACTAAAAATATCAGTGACAAAATCTTAGTCTTAATTATAAATTATGGGCCTTAAAATCTCCACTATGTTTTAAGCACCACTGAGTGTGAAAAGGGTAAAAATCTACTCAAATGCCCAAAATTCTTTTGGAGGAAGAGGAGCTGAGTTTAAGGGGGGATCATTCCTCTCCCTCTTGCCCCACACATTTAGGGCTGAACGGACGCAGAGGAACACACAGAGGCTAAATGGGGAACCATAGGATTGGAGAAGAGCCACCTTGCACAGCACCATCAAGGAGATACCCATGCGAGTTAATATTCTCCTTGTCAGCATTAATTTCTTTGGGTTATTGCTCTGCACCTTCTTCCTGGGCACACTTGGGTCAAGAAGATGGGCTGGGCAGCTGATGGAGACCATACTGCCAGCAGGAATATTACCACGGCGTGAGGTGGGAGATTGGCCATCAGCATGAATCTCCCAGCACTCTGCAGAAGGCCTGAGCTCCATTAAATTTATCTGCAGACCTCAGGATATACACAGAGTTGGAGAGTCAAGCTCGGTGGGAAGGCAAACCCCACCGCTCTAGCTGCTACGTGCCTCAGACAGTTGAAGTAGTCTTAGGATTTTTCCATAGTAAGCCATGACCTTGTCCTAAATTAACACTAGCCAACAACTCACCAGGCAAGAGCAGAGCAGATCAGTTCAAAGCATAGCTTTGTGGTAGAGCAGAAGTTCAGAACAAATTCCTCCTAGTTCTATTGTCATCGTCTATGCAAGATTATTAAGGAAAAAAGGGGGATCAGCCTTCATTTAGCAGCTACTGCCACAGCAGTCAGGCAGTGAAAGGTCTCTTATCTAGCCATACTTCCTGGCAAGAACAGTCAAGGCTTTCTGCCAGTATGACAGATAAGGGAATTGCCTAGAGCAGAAAAATATTTACAGCAAAAGAATTAGTAGTGATATGAAAGGATTTTGAGTTCTATTTTGTTTCTTAAGCAAAACACTGAGGATATTGCTTTGCCATCAACTGAAAATAGGGGAAGAACTGAAATAAAATTAATAAATTGCTAAGAAATGGGGTGGCAACAGTAGACCTTAACATTAAGGTGCATAAGTTCATAAGCATAAAGAAATAAGGACATTGGTAATTTAAGTGTGTGTACACAATGTGGGCACACAGCCAAGGACAGTGAGATAGCAGTTTTAAGCAGCTTGGCCTATGGCTAGTATATTGGTAGGTAGATATGGACAGAGGCCAGGTAACGGTCACTCCAAAACTGAAGGAAGGGGTCAGTCAGGCATGTTCAGTCCAAAACTAGGTGAGGGTCTCCATACCATACTAGAAAACATCCCCTAATACTAAAACTTGTTCTGTAACAGCTTTAATTGACAGACAGATTTAGCAGTTGTGGTTGGTCTACAAGTATGGGCCAGAGAGGGTGGAAAGATGGTTGGAGGATAGATATGCTAATGATAGGATTGGGAACCAAGCCAATCAGAACAGGCCAAAAACTGTATAAAAGAGTCAGTCAAGTTAGGAGCAGAAGATGACAGAAGGAGGAAGCAGCAGCGCTGTTGGGACAGAGCAGAAGGATCCTTAGGGCTAGTCTACACTACTGTGCTAGAATCGACGCAGCAGCACCAATCTGGTGAAGATGCAGAATTACTCCACCTCAACAAGAGGTGGAAGCTATGCTGGCAGGAGAGTGTCTCCTGCCAATATAGCACAGTGTAGACACTACTCTAAGTCGATGTAGCTAACGTCGCTCAAGGGGGGTTGCTTTTTCACACACCTGAGCAAGGTAACTTGCATCAACTTAAACAGAAGTCGAGACAAGCCCTTACACAAAGCCAAAGAAAAGGCAAATACGGAGAGCGAGGATGCTATAGAATATAGGATAGAAATAGGGTTAATAAATGTGTATGCCTGGATCAATAAAGATGAGCGTCTGTGGTGTGTATGTATAAAGTTTGCTGTCAGCGTCCCACACATGATGGATCACCATGTGCAGAACCTAACCACTTAAGCCATTATCTGTATGACATTACAGTATTGGGTACTTTAGCTTGTATACCTGGGCTAAGGGATTAATGTTCATTTTTTAAATTTAGGTTTAGATTAATTGTGTTAGGAAAGATTGGGTACACTAAATAAAGAAACTGTGTTTTGGAAAAGTTCTGCTTGGGTGTCAATCCTTTGAGCAGAAGGCTGAATCTGTATCCTCCCAGGGGTGAACAGATCTAATCTGTTCTTGGGGAATTTCCTGAAGGGCATAGGGAAATCCTGGGTAAACTCTGGCAATTCTACTAGGGCAGGTCCCTTCCTTTCACCTTACAGGAACAGCTTACTGGGGCAACATCTTGGGAACCTGGGATCCCTGAGTCTGTTCTTGAGTTAACAGTAGGGTGTGTATGTATGCACGCACACACACACAGGCTGCTGGGGGAGGACTTCAGCAGAATCCCTACAGCCAGTCCCGAGGATTCTCTTCATGACCTAAAATCAAAGGAGCTGATGAAATAAATGGAAGGGGATCCTCGGGGCTTCCGCTAATCACACAGGAAGCCCCGGGAAGGAGACGGGAAACCTCTGTCCTCTATTAATGCATTTTACTAAAAAGGTGTATGGTCGATTGGAAGTTTCCCTCAACCCAAAATTCAGGACACTTATTCACGAAACTGTCTCTGTGAATCAAGATTAACAGTGCAAGTGCCCAGTCATGCATCAAAGATGCACATTTCACTTACATGCACAACCTTGTTCACCAAGGCTTCATATTCTTTTCTTCTGCATATACGTGATGCATCCAGCTCATCAGCCTAAGGGGACAAAGTAATGATCTAACCATCAATTGTATAACGGAATAGCCAAAGTCCCTTGAACCAGAGACTCAGATCCTAGCAGTACCAATCCAGCTCTTCAGCCGTCTGAGTTAAATTAAGAACTGTTATATTTGTACCAAGCAGAGACGGAAGTAGACACAAGGGGAGTGGATTTAAACGCAGCTGTCTCTGTGCTGCCTTTATTGCTCTGGCAGCCAAATGGAAACCAAAATGAAAGTGGGAATGCACTGAGGAGGGTGAATACAGAACAAGCTATTTAAAGGGACAGGACATCACAGGAACCATCCAGTTTAGAAGAGCCTCTTCTGAGTGAAAGGAAAAAGGATAGTCTGGTGGTTAGGGCACTAGCTGGGACTTGGGAGTTTCAGTTCTCTGGTCCTCCAGAGTTTCCTGTGTGACCTTAGACAAGCCATTAGTCTCTCCTTCCTCATCTGTGAAATGGGAATAACAGCCCTTTCCTACCTCACCGGGTTATGACAACGCTAAATTCATTAAACAGCAGTGGGGAGGGAGAGGTCATGTAAGGACCTCAGATCTAAAATGCAGAGCTGGTTGGAACATTCAACAAACTGAATTTTTTTCAAATTATGCTGTTTCAGAAGCCTTTGTTGAAATGCATTGTGGGTCCATGCCAAGAGTTAACAAAACAAATGCTGACATGGTGGTTTGGGCATTAGCCTGGTACATGATGAAATGCAGGTTCAGGTCCCTGCTCTGTCTGAATCAGTGATCTGGGATGAAAAAACCCTCTACTCTGAACCAGATAGAGGAGGGACATCAATTTGGGTTTCCTCCTGTCCCAAGGCCAGTGTCCTAAGCACACATGCCCACTCTAGCATTTTGACATTTCTCCCCAAATTGAAAACTTCAGGTTTCAATTCAAAAACAGGCATTGACAATTTCATGTTGGTGAAAACATTTGAAGGGTTTTGCTTGCAAGCAAGTCTCAAGACTTCAGAAGTTGCCACCAAACAGAGCTGTTGTCCCCTGGTCAGCTCTACTCCTTAGCTAAGATTTCCCTTCACGGTCGTACAATATACATACTATGCTGGTGTGCGGTTGCCTCCTCCCAGAGTAGGCTGCATTTCCATGGTGCTGAATGTATAGTTTGTGAAGCACTGCAGTTGGCATATAGGCAAAAATATTAGCCATATCAAAGTGTTCCTGAGTTGGTACTCACAGGATAATGATTTACTTAGATCAGCACATCCATCTTTTTAATTCGGGCTTATGACTAGGATCCAAGTAGAGGGTAGGTAGAGTTACTGACTTATTTTTCCAATCTCTGATCTTGGTGGCACAGTGCCCCTTTATATATTCTGTTCTGGTTTAGAATTGTGGTATTTAATTATTGGTAAAGTAACCATATGCCTAGTTTTATCAGGACAGCAAATCCTGCTACAGGATTCAGACATTTGAATGCACTTGTCAATCTTAATGAAGGCAGAAGAGAAACTGAGTTATTTTCATATATTCTTTGTTTGCGAAAACTTTCTGATCCTTCTATAATGTTAGAAATTCTCATTTTAATGAAAACTGGTAACATATATTCAAGACAAACTGATTAATAAAAAGCTGTTTAATTAGTTTTTCAGTCTCCTCTGGGGCTGCAAGAGAGCAACACGCAGCATGTGCTTAAGTGAAGAAATACAGTTCGACATACTTGGCTCTTTCATCCAGAGGATAAACTATCATCATATCACATCGAATCATCCTATCACAATTTATTACTGTGTTTTATTTGATAACACACAGTATCGAGTGCCAAATCACTGTTTTCCCTTTCCTTACCTAATTGACAAATGTATACCGCTTTTAGTTTTGCTAATCTGACAGGTTGTATTGGAGAGAGGCTTTTTAGTACTCAGCTCATCCTTGTTAATTATGCACTATCACACTTCCACATGTGACACAACAAGCCACAGACTGAGGAGTTATTCTCTGGTGCAAAAAGATAGTTATTTTATCATGTAAACCAAAAATAAAGCAGGTCCCACTAATAGGCTAACTAGGTTTAACAATCTTTCACTATATGCTCCTAATTTTACACAGAACCCAAAGACTTCACATTCTAGATGTGCAAAGAATTAAGTCACTCAATCAAAAGCTCCCCCAAAGGGGGAGGCTTTTCCTTTGTAATGTGATTGTGTACGACAGCTTGTTCAATGGAGTAGAGCTGATTAGTTAGACATGGGTTATAAATTATTGCAAGTAACTATGAAATGAAAGGGATATCATAATTTACAAAGTATGTGACTGTTCAAAGGATTTTGACAGGTTTATTAATGACACTTTGGATTATTAAAAGTGAATTTTTAAAAAAGTTATATTGAATTTCCCAATTTATGCAGCATTTTTTACTTTTTGCATTTTACTCAGCTGGTTCTGTTTCACTTTGGTTTCTAGTCAGTTTCCCCTTATAGTTCTCATGCCCTGGCAAAAAACTGCCATGTTTGGGTTGCAAAAACTGCACATTGAAATGAAGTCTTTCACTGAAGCTTCAAGCAAATGCAATGAAACCAAAACCTCCCATTAGAAGATCCTGTTGTCACTTGCTTATAACTTTACCAAACTGTTTCACATGGAAAGTTTCAGCTCAAGAGTTTGCCTCAGGCTGAATTTTACTGGAACATTTCAAACAGAAATGATGCATCTGTTTCCAAGAATGAGGCTATAGAAAAATATGTTTTGCACATTTTTAAAAAAAAATCTGGTGACTTTCTTTGAGAACCTCTAGATTCATAGATTCCAAAGCCAAAAGGGACCACTGTGATCATCTAGTCTAGCACTTCCCTGAAATAATTCCTGGAGCATAGCTTTTAGGAAAAAAAAAAAAAAAAACCATCCAATCTGGATTTAAATTGTCAGTGATGAAGAATAAAGTTCCCCATGCTTTGGACCAGTGATGTGAAATTTGTCAGGGGATGGCGTTTGTGACATGGCTGTGTCTTTTGCCATCCTTATGAAAAACTGCCCAAACTTAGTGGAGGGGCAAGGGGGAATTAGTTTGCAAATGGTCAATAGAAACTTGCTAGAGCTTAACAGCTAAATTCCTTTAAGATTCCATCTGCACTGAGCATGATTTTCCCTGCAACTGCCCCCCTGTGGGTTGCTCTGGGCCAGGCCTGCATGAGGCACTGAAACTGAGAGTAGGGAGCTCATTTCCTGCATGTTCTCAATGACCTTCCTGCCAAACCCAGGCAGCCATAGGGGAGGGAAGCTGCCTGATTTGAGTGCAGAGGTGACAAAAGCTGAACCTGGCAAAGGAGTAGATTCAGAGAAAAAGGAAACAGAAACTGGGACTGGAGGTTGACACACACAGGGAGAAAGGGACTGGAGCTGGGGTAGAGTGGGACTGGCAACGTGAGACAGAGACCTAGACTAACTGGGCAAGTCAACTGGGAGCTGGGGAGGGAGATTGAGATGAGAAGCCTGAGGAGTAGAGAATGGGACTAGGACAAGGAGCCAGAGCTGGGGAAGAGACAAGACTGGGACAGGTTAGAGGGGACAGAGCAGAAGGGGTCAAGCTTGGGGGAAATGGGCAGAAGAATCCCAACCCAGGCAACCTTAATTTTGACATTTCCTAACTTTTGAAAGCTTGGTTTTTTTCAATCTTAATATGGTCTTTTAATGTTGTTAGTACGCTTACACATAAGTCTGGGGACTAAACTGTAGTGCTTCTTGGTGTCCCTTTAATAATCCCTGTTTTTTCTTGTAGAAAGAGAAACTCCTCAGACTTTCTTGTCAAGTGCTGGAAATGGCCCACCTTGATTATCCCTGCAGAAGGTTCCTCCCCCTGGGGTATTCTATCTGCTACCCAAGATCCATAAACCTGGAAATCCTGGATGCCCCATCATCTCAGCATTGGCACCCTGACAGCAGGACCCAAACACTGCTGTTCTGGACAGCCCTTGAAGTCATACTACAATAGCCCTATTGTGATAGGATATGGACCATTACTACAGAATACTGCATTACCAAAAGTAAGACTGATTCCAATCCAATCCAGCTCCATAGGGAATGAAGATTATTCCCATATTTGATGATCTATGTGAAATGAGGTGATTATTACTTACTGTGTGTAGAGAACTCAAATGAATAGTCCCTGCCCCAAGGATCATATAACCTGGATTAGAAACTACAGATAAAATACACCACCAGGTCAGATGACCAAGAAGTTCTCAGGCCAGGTATATACAATACCAATCACGGTGGTGGCTTTTCTGGTCTCAGCAGCGAAGTCAAGTACTGAATAGGTGCAGAAAACACCACTAGAGTCTGTCCCTCTGGGTCAAGATTGATACACATTGGCAGAGCACAATAGGGAAGCTTTTAGGGCCAGTTCAAGGGCATCTGGGATCCTGGAGACCCACTCATTTGAAGGCCCCTCTCACATGTAATCAGTCACTTAAAATAGGTCTATACGGCAATCAGAGGTGTGATTCAAGTTCATGTAGAGGACTCAAAATAGCTTTGATCTAGCTTGAGCAATGATAGTACTGTAGCTGCAACACCACCATGGACTAACCTTCTGACTAAAAGTCTACACAGGACCCTCAACACCTGTGTGTCACAGACACACTGCTATTGTTACCCCAAGTAGCTTTGACCTAGCTAGATCAAAGCTAGCTCAGGGTATGCCTACGTGAGCTGCAGTCATACCTCAGATACCCTTAGTTAACCCCAGCCCATGCTTACAATTAAGGTAGAGGGGTGCAAAGGCTCAGACAGGCAGCAGCATCCAGGCAGTGGCCAACGAGAGCTGAACAGACAATCAGGGGCAGCAGTACCATGCAGCTTACAGTATCTGGGTCATGGAAGCCTGCTAGAGGCAGGCTTGAGAGGACAGGACTAGGGTTGCCACTTGTCCAGGTTTTCCCAGGATCCCCTAATTTTTTGAGGTAGCTGCTGCAGGAGATCCGTAAGTGTGCTTGTGGCACAGAAGCTCCTTAGCAAAGAACTCACTTCAGACCTGACTAACTCATTACACTAAACATATTAGAATATTTATACACAAAGAGTAACATGTCAGGTAGCTACAGAAAACTTGCAAAGATTCATAATCTTTGTGAGATGTGTGGATGGTAATATTTACAGAAGAGTGAATTTATATTGAAAGTACACTTTATGGACTTGGTGTAAAAGTTAGTCACCAGGGAATAAAGTTTCTCACCAATGGCCCACGCGGGCAGTGGAGAATTACCACAATGCAAGGATCAATTGTATAGCCTTTCACAAAAAAAAGACTTTCAACGGGAAACCATCAGACACAACTGCAAACAATCAAAGCTACTTGAAGATTAAAAAGGGAACATTACAGCAAGACAGGGGTTAGCTTTGTCTGTGACTAGAAACAAAAGGCTGTTTTCAGTATAACACAGACAAGGGACCGGTTTCAGAGTAACAGCCGTGTTAGTCTGTATTCGCAAAAAGAAAAGGAGTACTTGTGGCACCTTAGAGACTAACCAATTTATTAGAGCATAAGCTTTCGTGAGCTACAGCTCACTTCCTCAGATGCATATCGTGGAAACTGCAGCAGGCTTTATATATACACAGAGAATATGAAACAATACCTATTCCCACCCCACTGTCCTGCTGGTAATAGCTTATCTAAAGTGATCATCAGGTGGGCCATTTCCAGCACAAATCCAGGTTCTCTCACCCTCCACACAAATTCATTAAGGAAACCCCTTTTTGGAGCTGAGGTGTTTTGATGACCATTTAGATCCTGGTTCTTGGGAAGCCAGTCAGCTCTGCAACAGATTGAACTATGTTCTTAACTAGGAAAGGTAACTATTAACAGAAGTAGACCAAGGTTCATATTTTGCAATTTTGTTTTGTATTGTAACCATGTGCGTCCATCACTTTCTCTCATTTTTAGTTAAATCTACTGGATTTCATATAAATGCTTACAAGTGCTCCGTGGTCTGCAGGAGTGGAGGTGTCACAGGGCGCACCACTCACCATTTGTCTGGTGCTTCCTCTTGCTCACTCTGGGGGATTTGCTCTTGAGACTAACATCCCTTTCTGTGGTTGCATATTGTCACATCATCTTGCTCTCTTTCAGGTCTGCAGCTCCCAGGAACCCCAGCATCCTTTTCATGACTCAGCTCTCTGGCTAGATCACTCAGTGTTTTCCCCCTCCTGGGGTACATCAAAGTCTTTCCTTCATCCGTGCTAGGTAATCTTCCCATTCACTGCCTCGGTGGCCCATAGGGGAACCCAGGCCTGCCCTCTGCTCTGGGCTCAGCCAGGGACCCTACACCCAGCATTTCTGGGCTTTCCTCTCCTACCACCTATTGCTCCTTCCCTGGACTGCTTCCCCTAACTCCTGGTTTCCCTCCTTACTCTGGGTGTACTAGCTGCAAACCCTCCTCCCCAGAGGTGATAGCAACCTCCATGCCCCTGCAGCCTACAAACAGTCCTGCCTTTTTCCAAAGAGAGGCTGCCTTTTCCCAGCAGCAGCAGCCCCTAGGCATTGCCAGCTTCTTGGTTTTATGGGCCCTGCTTACTCCTGCACAGCTGAATCTGCTTGCAATTAATTCCCTGCTCCGTGGCTCTTCTTCTAGGTGCAGCCTGTGGAGTTAATAGTGTACTTTGGTCACCATAACCGCTTCTAGTCCTATGTGGAGGTTTAAGGTAAAACTGGGGTATGCTGCACCCTTAGGGACAGAAGATCTGGAATTTCTGATTAGCTAGAGTAGCTAGTGTCAGGGGCTGGATATCATAGGATGAAAACTTCAAAGGAACTCTGGGATCAGGCTGCACCTATTGTTAACCTGCAAGGTGAAGCCAGGGCTGGCATAGTCCAGAGGAGAGTGCTTGAGTGGCTGAAAGGCTAGTGGTGTTAGGGATAAGACACCCAGCTGGCGCAGGCAGGATTATTTCACGCTGGAGGCAGAGGGTTGCACAGTGACTCAAAGCCCTGTGTACCCTGAGAAACATCACAGTGTTCAGTGCATACTGCAACTGCCCAGTTTGATGGGCTTGGGAACATCCCAGATGTCCTCTTCTTTTCTACCTCAAAGGTGTCAATCTCAAAACCTGACACCCCCTTCCACACACCAACACTGCCCTGGCTGTCCTGTCTCAGCAAAAATTCTGAGGGAGGAGAAAAGAACAACATGACCTCGCTGGGCCAGGACAAAGTCAGGGATTGAGTATCTCCCCTGATCAACAGGCACAACTTGCTCACCCCTCTTCTTGTTTGGTTTGGAGGAGTGAGAAGCAGGGCTGGAAAGTTTCTCCTGACTGTCAGGGTTTAAAGTACTGAGGAAGCTGTGGAATCGATGGGGTGGATTGGGTGAAGCACAGCTCCCCTTCTGCACTACAAGGTGGGTAGAAAGCTGGCTAGATTGTCGAGCTCAACGGGTAGTGATCAATGGCTCCATATCTAGTTGGCAACCGGTATCAAGTGGAGTACCCCAAGGGTCGGTCCTGGGGCCGGTTTTGTTCAATATCTTCATAAATGATCTGGAGGATGGTGTGGATTGCACTCTCAGCAAATTTGCGGATGATACTAAACTGGGAGGAGTGGTAGATACGCTGGAGGGGAGGGATAGGATACAGAAAGACCTAGACAAATTGGAGGATTGGGCCAAAAGAAATCTGATGAGGTTCAATAAGGATAAGTGCAGAGTCCTGCACTTAGGACGGAAGAACCCAATGCACAGCTACAGACTAGGGACCGAATGGCTAGGCAGCAGTTCTGCGGAAAAGGACCTAGGGGTGACAGTGGACGAGAAGCTGGATATGAGTCAGCAGTGTGCCCTTGTTGCCAAGAAGGCCAATGGCATTTTGGGATGTATAAGTAGGGGCATAGCGAGCAGATCGAGGGACGTGATCGTTCCCCTCTATTCGACATAGGTGAGGCCTCATCTGGAGTACTGTGTCCAGTTTTGGGCCCCACACTTCAAGAAGGATGTGGATAAATTGGAGAGAGTCCAGTGAAGGGCAACAAAAATTATTAGGGGACTGGAACACATGAGTTATGAGGAGAAGCTGAGGGAGCTGGGATTGTTTAGCCTGCAGAAGAGAAGAATGAGGGGGGATTTGATAGCTGCTTTCAACTACCTGAAAGGGGGTTCCAAAGAGGATGGCTCTAGACTGTTCTCAATGGTAGCAGATGACAGAACGAGGAGTAATGGTCTCAAGTTGCAGTGGGGGAGGTTTAGATTGGATATTAGGAAAAACTTTTTCACTAAGAGGGGGGTGAAACACTGGAATGCGTTACCTAGGGAGGTGGTAGAATCTCCTTCCTTAGAGGTTTTTAAGGTCAGGCTTGACAAAGCCCTGGCTGGGATGATTTAACTGGGAATTGGTCCTGCTTTGAGCAGGGGGTTGGACTAGATGACCTTCTGGGGTCCCTTCCAACCCTGATATTCTATGATTCTATGATTCTTCTGCTGAAAGCAGAGGGCGAACTCCTCTTCCTCATCCCTGGGTGGCAGGGCAACCCTTTCCTGTTCCAGTCTACTTTAACCACACCTGACAGCTTCATGGCAGCGCACTAGGCTTAGTAAGCCAGGTGCGGAATACCTGCACTGCTACCTTCTCCCCCTAAAAGACACCCACTCTCCCACCTCCTTTAACCCTTGAACCCATGAACGTACAACTCCCATGAGCCACCTCTGCACTTCCCACAGTAAATCAAATCAATTCCACCCCTGAATAAGTCATTTGTATTTCCAATCAGTTCTGCCCATTCAAGCCAATCCATGTTGTCTCCCCAGAATAGATTCCAGCCTCAATCAATTCTGGCCCCAAATCCAATCAATCATCCCCACCCCTACTACATCACACTCTTTTTGTAGGACAGGGTTGCTTTGTGGCTGCTGCTGCCCTCTATCTCCAAAACCTTCATTCTGAGCCAGGTCCCCCTCCTTATCATTCCCCCAACCTGCGTCAAGGGTGGTGACTACAGCTGCTCAGTTACTCCGCTCTTCCTTCTCCTGATGAGAAACAGCTGGTGATGCTTGAGCTGCCCAGCTCAGTCCCTCCCTCTACGCCTATTAAAGGAGCAGCAGGGTTTACCAGCTTCCCTTTCCTTACAGCCTAGGTCTGCCTTCTTGTGGGCCACTTCTCAACTGAGGGTCTCCTGCAACCACTAGCCTCACAGTCTGCTTGATGTGGGCCCGGGAGCTTGCCCTGCACTCAGCAGCACTATTGTTGCTCTGTGGAGAAAGGGCTCCAGGCCTGGGAGGCCAGCCCTGACTCCATTTTCTGAATTGTTAAAACGTAGAAACATAAAATCAAAGACGCAGCAGCTGCTGCCAACTAGGATTCAAATGCGGAGAGCTAATTGTCTCACAGATGGCTACAGCAGCTGCAAATGTTTGTGCTTGTGTGTCTGCCTCCCGCACTGGGCAGGAATCTGCCAGCTCCTGTTCACGCTGTCAGAAAGCATTGATGCTGAATAGTGCTGACAGGATCTGGGCCCTATTTTGGTGCCCTTTGCGTTCCTGCCAGGAGGTATTTGGACCAGGTTCATTGTGCTGGTGCTTATCTAGCGACGATACCTATTCCCATGCAGTTGATGGCATTCTGCACCCATGGTCTTGAATGCACACATTAGTATGCAGTAGCTGTGAATGACCCACAGGTAACAGGATAGCATAGTATCCAAGTGCTGAAACACCGCAGGATAGGGCAAGAGGATGTAAGTGAAATTAAAATAACTAAGGACATTGTAAAAAAAAAAAAAAAAAAGAGAGTACTTGTGACACCTTAGAGACGAACCAATTTATTTGAGCATAAGCTTTCATGAGCTACAGCTCACTTCATCGGATCCGATGAAGTGAGCTGTAGCTCACGAAAGCTTATGCTCAAATAAATTGGTTCGTCTCTAAGGTGCCACAAGTACTCCTTTTCTTTTTGCGAATACAGACTAACACGGCTGTTACTCTGAAACCTGTCATAAGGACATTGTCTTCTCTAGATGGGAACAAAGAAGAGGCAACATTCCCAGTCACTAGGGAAAAGAGAAACACAGCAATGTTCCAACCACTTCAGCAGTGACCCTGACCTGCTCCAAATGGAGCTCTGCATAGGGCCTGTCCTGAAATATGGTAGATGAGATGTAAGGCCACAAAAAGTAGGGAGATGGAACATAAGAACAGCCATACTGGGTCAGACCAAACCTCCATCTAGCCCTGTATCCTGTCTTCCGACAGTGGCCAATGCCAGGTGCCCCAGAGGGAATGAACAGAACAGGTAATCGTCAAGTGATCCATTCCCTGTCTCCCATTCACAGCTTCTGGCAAATGGAGGCTAGGGACACCACTCCTGCCCATCCTGGCTAATAGCCATTGATTGACCTGTCCTCCATGAATTTATCTAGTTCTTTTTTGAACCCTGTTATAGTCTTGGCCTTCACAACATCCTCTGGCAAAGAGTTCCACAGGTTGACTGTGCATTGTGTGAAGAAATACTTCCTTTTGTTCATTTTGTGCCTATTAGTTTCTTTTGGTGACCCCTAGTTCTTGTGTTATAAGAAGAAGTAAATAACACTTTTTATTTACTTTCTCCACACCAGTCATGATTTTATAGACCTCAACCATATCTCCCCTTAGTCATCTCTTTTCCAAGCTGAAAAGTCTGGGTCTTATTAAGCTTTCCTCATATGGAAGCTGTTCCATATCCAATGAAGTGAGCTGTAGCTCATGAAAGCTTATGCTCAAATAAAGAGTACTAGCAAATTATCAGCTAGTTTCAGAGATAGAATCATAGAAATGTAGGGCTGGAAGGAATCTCAAGAAGTCATCAAGTCCAGTCCCCTAAGATGTGGAAGGACCAAGTAAACCTAGACCATCCCTGACAGGTGTTTGTCTAACCTGTTCTTAAAAAATTCCAATAATGGGGATTCCCCAGCATCCTTTGGAAGCCTTTCCAGTGCTTAACTACCCTTATAATTAGAAATTTTTTCTTAACATCTAACCTAAATCCCCCTTGCTGCAGAATAAGCCCATTGCTTCTTATCCTACCATCAGTGAACATGGAGAATAGTTGATCACAGTCCTCTTTATAACAGCCCTCAAACTATTTGAAGACTGTTATGTCCCCTCTTAGTCTCCTTTTCTTAAAATTAAACCTGCCCAGTTATTTTAACTTTTCATCATAAATCAGGTTTTCTAAACTTTGATATTTTTTTATGTTGATCTCCTCTGGACTCTCTCTAATTTGTCCACATCTTTCCTAAAGTGTGGCACCCAGAGCTAGACACAGTAATCCAGCTGAGGCCTCACCAGTGCTGAGTAGAGTCCAACAATTACCTCATTTCTTACATACAACACTCTTATTAATACACCCCAGAAAGATGTTAGCCTTTTTCATAGCTGCATCACATTCCTGACTCATATTTAATCTGTGATCCACTATAACTCCCAGATCCTTTGGGTGGAGAAAACGAAAAGACTGTTCATCTGTATTCATCAGACTTACTGGCCATTTTGGCAACAACCTAAATATGTTTTAACAGCTATTCTTAGGACTTCACACTTAATAGAAGGAAGCATCAATAATAATTCAGGCAGAGGACAGCGAGAAAAAGGGTTCTGATGAGAACAGCATTTGAAAACCTCTCTTTATGTCAGTGTGGATCTTCACATTAAATGGTACAAGAGGCTTTAGGGGATGATGTAAAGACAGTAATGGTTAATGTAGGGGGACATGCTCCTCTGTAATTGCCTCCTGTCACTTCTGCAGTGTGCTGAGGGATAGTCCAAAGAGACAGGGCCCAGTTTATATTTCCATGTCCACAGAGCTCCTCAAACTTTGGGGACTTTTTTTGAAAGAATTGTTAAAGAGCATTGCATGAACACAGAATGCCCTCAGAGGCGCATCACCTCTGGTATTGAGAAAAAGGATCTACCTGGTGCTAAATTACAGGTCTGAGGGAATAAGAACAGTAACAAAATAAAGCAACGCTCTGGGATGATGTTAGCCACAGATAGACAAATTCAGCCCTAGAGTAAAAGGGCACAGCTCCATTTATTATTGATGGTATTGCCAAGGTGCCTAAGTGTCATGGACCAGGACCTCATTGTGTAAGGTGCTGTACAGGCACAGAACAAAGAGACAGGTCCTGCGCCAAAGACTGTACAATCTAAGTAATGAAGTCAATGTAGTTGCACTCCCCTTTACACAAGATGCATTTGGCCCACTGACTTCCTGATCCTAAGGAGACTGTAATATTAGCACTCAGAGATAGCAGTAGCGAGTAGCAAAAGAGAAAAGGTTCAGCATTACTTGCAAAGTATTAAACAACAATGAAAAGACCAACAGAAATTGAGCTCATAGCACCTATTGGAGGCCTTGAGCTCAAAAATGGTTTGAAGTCATGAGATGAACTGATTATTTTAGTCCTCAAAATTATGCCCTTGGAACTGGGTAGATAGGGGCATGCCATGTTAGTGCTGAACTATTGTTCAGTAGTTGCAGGAAATCCTGGGCCCATGTATAGGAGAGTTAAACATTAGCAAAACACTAATGACACTAGGAACTACATTTCCTAATAAAGCAGGAAGTATGTATAAAAAGCAACAGGGCTTTTGAATATGCCTGAATTCTCTTTAAATAGTATTTATTACTCATGGATCGCTGTCCTCAAGCATAGTCCTGTACATAGGCGCCTACTCCGTGGGGGCTCCGGGGCTGGAGCACCCACAGGAAAACATTAGTGGGTGCTCTGCACCCACTGGCAGCCAAGTTCCCTGCCCCACCTCACCTCCACCTCCTCCTCCTCCCCTGAGCGCGCCACATCCCCGCTCCTCCGTCTACTTCCAAGTGCTTTCCGCTGCCAAACAGCTGCCAAACAGTTCCGGGACGGAGGAGGGAGAAGCAGGAACATGGCTCACTCAGGGGAGGAGGCGGGGCTGAGTGGGGATTTGGAGAAGGAGTTGGAATAGGGGCAGGGAGGGGGCGGAATTGGGGCAGGGACTTTGGGGAAGGGGTTGGAATGGGGGTGGGAGGTGGCAGGGCAGGGGTGGAGTCGGAGCGGGGCCAGGAGCAGAGGGGGTTCGAGCACCTACCGGAGCCCTTAGAAGTCAGCACCTATGGCCCCGTACTATTATTATTACTTATTGTGTATTACGGTAGCACCTAGGAGCCCTAATAATGGACCAGGACCCCACTGTGGTAGGTGCTGTACAAACAGAACAAAAAGATGGTCGCTGCCCCAAAGAGTTTGAAAAAAGTGGTCTGAAAAAAGTGGGGGAGGGGTCTATCATAACCTGAGAGCAGCAGCAGTTGGTTAGATAGTGCTCAAAGAGTGCTTCTCAGGGACCCGGCTTATTTATTTATTTATTGCTGAATCTGCAACCCCTTGCAGACCCTTCTCTTTACGCCCTGGAGCTGATGATCTAAGTATAAACAACAGGCTGGTACAATTAGTCACTGCATTTCTCCTTACAACTTTGCCATGTCTAATGGATTAGTGATCAGATCCCTGTCCCCTTTCCACTCAGATGACCTGGTGCCCCCTTTACCAGCTTGGGTCCAGTCCATTACCTAACGTACTGGCCATGCCAGAACACAGACGTAGCAATCCCCTGGTCCTTCCAACCCATCACTTTATAAACACACTCTTGCCACACCCCATTTCTCTGTGGGTCACTGTATCTCCTCCAAATGTTCAGTCTCCTCTTTGGCACAGCATGTTCAGAACTTACCAAGTTTCTGCTGCTCAAGGGCCTTAAAGCACTGGAGTCAGTATGATGCTGTGGATAGACCACTAGCCTGGAAAGAGACCCATCTTCTATTCCCAGCTCTGCAATAGCCTGCTGGTTGGACAAGTCACTTCCCCTCATTTTTCCCCATCTGTAAAATGGGGACAATGATCTTTATCTCATTTGTGAAGTGCTTTGAGATCTACGGGTGAAAAAGTGCTATGTGAGAGCTAGGTGTTATTGTTATAACAATGGATCTGGGTACAGAATGAGCTTCACATGCACACTTTCTTCACCGTGTCTTCTGTAGTTTGTCAAAATCAGAGTTAAAATAAAGCATCTCTTCATCACCTTGTCCAATCTTTTTTCACTCTTAATTGAAGTAATTCTTCACAACTTGCTTCTTACCATCAGCATGCACCATGCTCACTAACCTCTGGGCTATTACACTTCCATGTAATACAAACATAATCAGCCTTTGGAAAATGGAATGTAAATTTGTATTTCTTTTCTGTTGCAATTAGCTCTCTCATTCATGACTGCAGGAAGAGCCCAATATCAGAAGTCTTTTATGGAGGTATATCCAAAACACTGACACTCACTGGGATACAGTAGTTTGGCTAATTTTTATTTGCTAATTGCTTATTTTATTTTATTTCTGTGAGTGTACATACATTTATTGTTTGATGAAATATTCCTGATGAAATCTTTATAGACTGTATGCTTGTCAGGGCAGTCAGGGTGGGTAATTTTTTCAAAACTGCCCATATGACTTAGAAGTCTAAGTCTAACTGACACTTAGTGGGGCTCCTAAGTGACTTAGGGCCAGATTTTCAGAAGTATTTAAGTGACTAAAGATGTGGATGGGTGTCTAATGGGGTTTTCAAAATCCCCCTAAGGCATCCCCCCAGATGCCTATATCGCTTTTGAAAATCTTGCCACTACTACTAGACCCCTTAAGGCATATTAATAAGCGCAGGAGCAGCCAGAGGGTTTTTGGAAGGCTTCTCTACTCACCGTTCTCCTCCAGATGCAGAAGGATCAGATACAATGATGGGAATCCTTTAAAAAATAGTCTTAGTGATTTGCTCACAACAGAGGCAAAGACTAAGGCAGCGGTGCCCAAACTTTCCCTGTCACGCCCCCCTTGCCACTAATGGAATCTGTCCACGCCACCCCCTCCCTTACAGCACAGCCAAGATCCTGCAGTAGAGGAGCTTGGGCTGGCAGTGGAGGTGGGGGCAGAACTGGAGATGGGGGAAGGGCTGGGGTTAGTGGTGGAGCTGGCCTGGGGGGCAGAGCTGGGATGGGTGAAGCAGGGGGCGAAGTGGGGCTGGGGCCAGAACTGGGCTGGGGGCGGAGCAGGGGGCGAAGTGGGGCTGGGGCTGGGTTGGGGGCAGAGCAGAGCTGTGTTTGGGACTGGACCCTGAGCCGGGATGTGGGCAGAGCGGGACTGGGTGGCCCTCCCTTTCCTCCCCCCATGGGGGCTGGCTTGGGCTCTGTCGCACAACTCCCACCCAAATGTTCCTCTATGCCCCCTTAAAGGGGCATGCCTGTGACACACTGTACCTCAAACTAGCACCCTGTAATCCCCATATTCATCATTCATATATCGTTGTGATATTTCATACAAAGCATGCCATGTAAGATATCATATGCAAGGTCATGATCTGCTGAGACCCATTATTCTCTCCAAATACGTATATTGTTAGTATGTATGAAGTTATGAGAATTTACATATGGTTGCTATTGAAATATATTGAGTTTGGGAGTCGTCCACTGCTAGTTCTCCAGCGACAATAACAATAGGGGGTGACCAACACCTAGAGGGCGTTAAACCACCATTAATCAGCAGGGGAGTTCTGAACAAGGTATTTACAATTCTCTAAGAGAGTTGTGCAAGCACCACCCAATGGGACTTGTTCAAATGTATAACTCAGTTGTGCAAGACCACACCTGGGGGACTGCTCAACTCTGGGACTCAGCAAGGCCCACCAGGACATGTCTGGGCTAGTGTTTTCCAGGCACAGGGGCTGAGGATATAAAATAAGGGACAGTGGCATCATGCAATTACCTCTTTTCTCGCCCACCTATGCTGAAGGCAACAAGAACACTGGGAAGACAAAGACTTCTGGGCTTGTTTAATTTGGAGATTGCTTATTTGGGTTTTTTGTAATAGGTGACTTACCAAATTATAGTTTAAAAATGATTGTAGGAGTGGTTTTGGTGATTGACTGGTGTCAATGCACATCACTAGAATTTTAGAATCCTCCTATCCCCCCTCTCATTCAATTAAAAAAAACACTCCGAAATTCATGAATTTTCTGGCCCTCCTACTTGACACATCCTACGTTCCAATATTTTGTCCCATACCAGGATATGCGTCAATGGTCCAACATGGAAATGTACCACACTGAGGCAACAGAGACCATGGAGGATCGCGTGAGTGAAGATGACCTTTTTTAATAATGGAAGTACACACACATTTATTATTTTAATATTTTTAATGAGGAACTGCTAGGAGCTGGGTCCCCTGAGCCCACAACTGAATGGGGGCATAGAACTGCCTCCATGAGGATCACTTTAAGCCACTGCTCCCTTTCTTTAAGAGTTCTAGGGTGGAACTTGCGACAGATCTCACAGCGATCCTTTTGGTGACCCTCTCCTAGGCACCTGTCATAAATATAAAGGGAAGGGTAAACCCCTTTGAAATCCCTCCTGGCCAGAGGAAAGCTCCTCTCACCTGTAAAGGGTTCAGAAGCTAAAGGTAACCTCGCTGGCACCTGACCAAAATGACCAATGAAGAGACAAGATACTTTCAAAAGCTGGGAGGAGGGAGAGAAACAAAGGGTCTGTGGGTCTGTCTTTATGCTGTCTTTGCCGGGGATAAACCAGGAATGGAGTCTTAGAACTTTTAGTAAGTAATCTAGCTAGATATGCGTTAGATTATGATTTCTTTAAATGGCTGGAAAAAGAATTGTGCTGAATAGAATAACTATTTCTGTCTGTGTATCTTTTTTGTAACTTAAGTTTTTGCCTAGAGGGATTCTCTATGTTTTGAATCTAATTACCCTGTAAGGTATCTACCATCCTGATTTTACAGAGATGATTTCTTTACTTCTATTTACTTCTATTTCTATTAAAAGTCTTCTTGTAAGAAAACTGAATGCTTTTTCATTGTTCTCAGATCCAAGGGTTTGGGTCTGTGGTCACCTGTGCAAATTGGTGAGGCTTTTTATCCAACATTTCCCAGGAAAGGGGGGGTGCAAGTGTTGGGAGGATTGTTCATTGTTCTTAAGATCCAAGGGTCTGGGTCTGTAGTCACCTAGGCAAATTGGTGAGGCTTTTTACCAAACCTTGTCCAGGAAGTGGGGTGCAAGGTTTTGGGAAGTATTTTGGGGGGAAAGACGTTTCCAAACAGCTCTTCCCCAGTAACCAGTATTTGTTTGGTGGTGGTAGCGGCCAATCCAAGGACAAAGGGTGGAATATTTTGTACCTTGGGGAAGTTTTGACCTAAGCTGGTAAAGATAAGATTAGGAGGTTTTTCATGCAGGTCCCCACATCTGTACCCTAGCGTTCAGAGTGGGGAAGGAACCTTGACAGCACCGTAAACACGAGAGTGTGGATTGCTCTTTGGCATGCGCTTTGGGCAGACCACACAGTTTTTAAACCCCGGAGACCATGGCCTACCACAGCTCTGGGGATTCTAATTACTAACTACTAAGATAAACTAACTCTGTACAAACAACTGGAGTTGAACGCGCTTGCTCAAGCAAGGGCTACAGGACGTTCCAGCCTACCGTCACTGGCGATAAGAAGGAACTGAGGGGGTGGTGGGTCGGCAGGGCTCTATATTGAGCACCATGAAGGCACGACTCTTAGGGGTGCCCGGACCGACTGGACGGACGCTGCAAGGGGAAAAATCTTCCAGATACTGTGCACATGCGTGCACGCACACCTGATTGGAATGGACATGAACAAGCACTCAAAGAAGAACTAGAACTACTAAAAAAATAGAATTAGTGTAAACACCCCCACTACCCTCCCTCTGAAAGGGGTTGGGCTTCTTTGGAAAGACAGGGCCATTTTTTTTTTTCTCGTGAGACTTGGCAACACTCCCAACATATTTCAGAGTAGCAGCCGTGTTAGTCTGTATTTGCAAAAAGAAAAGGAGTACTTGTGGCACCTTAGAGACTAACCAATTTGAGCATAAGCCCTTTCGTGAGCTACAGCTCACTTCATCGGATGCATTCAGTGGAAAATACAGTGGGGAGATTTATATACACACAGAACGTGAAAAAATGGGTGTTATCATACACACTGTAAGGAGAGTGATCACTTAAGATGAGCTATTACCAGCAGGAGAGTGGGGGGAGGGAGGGAAGAAAACCTTTTGTAGTGATAATCAAGATGGGCCATTTCCAGCCGTTAACAGGAACATCTGAGGAACAGTGGAGGGGAGAAATAAACATGGGGAAATAGTTTTACTTTGTGTAATGAAACATCCACTCCCAGCCTCTATTGAAGCCTAAGTTAATTGTATCCAGTTTGCAAATTAATTCCAATTCAGCAGAATTGAAGAATAATCGAGTGACCAAAGAGATTGAAGTGTTCTCCGACTGGTTTTTGAATGTTATAATTCTTGACGTCTCATTTATGTCCATTTATTCTTTTACGTAGAGACTGTCCAGTTTGACCAATGTACACGGCAGAGGGGCATTGCTGGCACATGATGGCATATATCACATTGGTGGATGTGCAGGTGAACGAGCCTCTGATAGCGTGGCTGTGATTAGGCCCTATGATGGTGTCCCCTAAATAGATATGTGGACACAGTTGGCAACGGGCTTTGTTGCAAGGATAGGTTCCTGGGTTAGTGGTTCTGTTGTGTGGTGTGTGGTTGCTGGTGAGTATTTGCTTCAGGTTGGGGGGCTGTCTGTAGGCAAGGACTGGCCTGTCTCTCAAAGATTTGTGAGAGTGATGGGTCGTCCTTCAGGATAGGTTGTAGATCCTTGATCATGTGTTGGAGAGGTTTTAATTGGGGGCTGAAGGTGACGGCTAGTGGCGTTCTGTTATTTTCTTTGTTGGGCCTGTCCTGTAGTAGGTGACTTCTGGGTACTCTTCTGGCTCTGTCAATCTGTTTCTTCACTTCAGCAGGTGGGTATTGTAGTTGTAAGAATGCTTTATAGAGATCTTGTAGGTGTTTGTCTCTGTCTGAGGGGTTGGAGCAAATGCGGTTGTATCTTAGAGCTTGTCTGTAGACAATGGATCGTGTGGTGCGGTCTGGATGAAAGCTGGAGGCATGTTGGTAGAAATAGAAGAACATACTGGCCATAAGCTGAACTGCTTAAAACTGCCATCTCACTGTCCTTGGCTGTGTGCCAACATTGCACACTTCAACTACCAAACATTTCTTTAGTATACACTTAATTGTTATGCATCTTAATATTATGGTCTACCGCTGTCACCAATTTCTTACCACTTTAATTAATTTTATTCTGGTTTCCACCCCTATTTTCAGTGAATGGTGGCAAAGCAATGTTCTCAGTGCTATGCTTAACAAAATAGAGCAGCTCAAAACCCTTCGTATCAGTGGAAGGCCGAGTTATTTCATGATTACTGTTTACGTTATATAGCGCCATTCCTCAAAGCAGAGACACGCCTGGGCAAAGGCACCTCAACTATGGATCAGCACCTTGGGAGAAACCGCAAGGATGCCAGAGGGGTAATTCTCCAGGAATGGTTCAAGAAAGCCCCCGGTGAATGGGATGCTACACTAATCACGAGAGGCAGGGATAAGTGCCACACCATGGGCTGCTCACTGAGATGTGTGAACAGGAAAAAGAAAAGGAAGCAAGGCCTTGCAAGGTTTCCAAACAAAAATGCCAAGCTCATCTGCAGCCCATTGAGGGCTGCTTCATGAGAACCACAATGGGCATCTGCAGCCCCCTGAATGCTCCTTTGCAAGCATCTGGGTGGACATTTGCAGTCCACCATAGGCTGCTCTGCTAGATCCTGGCTAGACACTCCTTTCTCTGAGCCCCAGATTTTGTGCCTTGGGCAGCTGGACGTTACTGACAGTCATATTTTGATGCAACATGTTTAAAGAGTGATTTTTCTCAATATGTTGGAGTCTGATAGGTGCATCAAATAGCTCAGACATAGGTGAGAGGTTTTTCACAGGAGTGGGTGGGTGAGATTCTGTGGCCTGCGTTGTGCAGGAAGTCGGACTAGATGATCATAATGGTCCCTTCTGACCTTAGTATCTATGAATCTAAATGCACTGAAATCACCCAATCAACAAGGCTATGATATGGTCTAAAATGGGGGTCACTTCCAATTCATATAAATGTAAATACACGTTTAAACTCACTTCTCTTTATTTCATTGCATGAAACCTTTCATTAAAAGGCACAGTCAACTCCATGTTACTATTTTAGAATAACGTCTACCTAGATTTCCTGACCAGGAGCCATCTTCTTCTCTGTATAGCTTGAACTTGTCACTTTGCTCAACTTGCAATGGAGGTTGGGGAATAGCATGTTAACTTTCCAGACTCATATTTTTGGGCCTCAAGTAGCTGCTTGTGCTTAAGACAGCCCTAGAGTTTGCCTGTTACACTCAGATGCTAAAAGGGGCTTAACATCCTGTCTTCCTCCAAGTTCCACAAGGATCAGGTCTTTGGAAAGCCTGACACCTGGGGCTCTCTCCCTGACAAACACAGTTCACTCCATAGCATTTACAAACAAGATAATACCACTATTCTCTCTGTGCTATACAAAGAGCTAATAGCAAAGCATACAATTAAAGTTACTTACCACTTTCCAAGTGCAACACCCTGTCTTCAGTCACCTCTACCTTTACCAAACTATTTGAGCTGAAATTTGTCATGCTGGGTGTCTGCCACAGGCTGATTTTTTAAAAAAAAAGTTTCAGCAAAACAGCTCAGTTATGTCTGAGAGTGAGCTTAGGGGGAAAATATGTTTTGCCCACATTACAAAAGAAGTCTAACATCTGTTTAATTGCCTATGCAACCTTAATTCAGCCCCTTTGTGTATTTGCACTGTGATAGTCTTTAATGACATGATCTCATACTATTTTTCCATAGGACCCTTGCTGAATGCATCTGTTCTGGGAATGAATCAGGGTGTGTAGTAAAGGCTGTTGTCTGTAGGACCCCTACCTCATTTGTTGCACTAGTTGGAAGGTGTGTAGTGAATGAGAGGGGAGATTGTAGGAAGAGAAAAACTGTCTCCTGGATAAGAAAGCTGAATGCCAACTTGCAGAATTAGATTCTGCACAAAGAGTTCCTGTGTGAAGCTGGGCAAGTCACTTGAACTAAGCTTTTCAAAGATGGCTACCAACTGCATGAGACACCTGCGGCCAGATTTGCAGAAGTGGTGAGCACTCATGACTGCAAGTGAGCTGTGCTTTGAACATATGAAGTGCTACAAAAATGCAAAATACTCTGTGCCTTGGTTCTCTAGCTAGACACTGAGGATAATACCACCTATTCTCACAGTGGTGTGGAGATTAATTCATTAATGTTTGTGAAGCACTTAGATGTTATGGTGAGAGCACTATTAACACAGCCATCAGGAAATTAATAATTTTGTATTCATTCAGTACAGGGTTTGAATGGTGTGCAATAACAAAGACCTGGGGCCAGACATTGAATGTGGAGGATAAAAGTAGTATTGAGTAACTTCCCATTCACCAAATGAGGCAGGGGATCTATGGGAAAAACAGCATAAGGTAAAGTAAAGCTGGTTCATAATGCATATGTAGAAGAGGGCTGAATTAAGAGGCACAGGCAACCTTAATTCTGGTATTTTCTAATTTTTGAGGGCTTGACTTTGCAACCTTAATACTCATTTAACATAGATATACAACATTAGATTAAAAAAACAATACCAACTTAAGTCAGGTGAAAGGCTCATAGTTACTTCTGCTTTTTTTAAAAGAGAGGTCATTTTCTATATTAAATTTACACATTAGGATTAGAAAACTGACTTGAGGCAGAGTAAGATGTTTATTAAGTATTGATACCAATCCACAGCTTTTTCCATTAAGTATATTGAACAGAACAGCCTATTTGTATGAGGCTTTTACCATTTTAATATACTAAAATATACATCAAGATTGGTGCAGATAAGTTATGATCTAAAAATAGTTCTCAAATATATATATATGGAGGGCACAAGTACTTTAAGCAAAATAAAGGAAGATTAAATATTTTAATTCCTTTCACGAGTGGTTTTTAACTTCATAAGATTCTACTGTCTTTACACTAACAAATTATATACAAATAATGCCACAAAACTACTTTACCAGCAAACATGTAAAAAATATACACATACATATACACACAGTTCCTTTTCTGTCTGAGCTACATTAGGGTGTTTGTTTGTTTTTAAGGAAATCCAGTGTAAATACATGATTAATATTTATGTAGTAACCGGAATTAATAGCTTTTTTTTAAATTTGTAAACCAGATTCATAGCAAGTTAAAATAGTTGAGAGAAGCATACATCGTGAAGGCTGGAAATGGATGGGACTAGATGAAAAGATGGGTGCAAAATGATTTAATATATACATCTGTTGAAAAACCTTGTATTGCTGTGAGAGCTGGGATAGTTAGGAATATATATTTAATCTAAATTAACTGCTGGATTTCACTGTTATTTTACAACAAACAAAACAAAAACAAAATACCCAAAAAACATTTGAATGTACTTAAAGTTTAGGTATCACATTTTCAGGTGTCGGGATCAACTCCAGTAAAAAAGGAATTTAGCTTGTTGATGTCATCCTGCTATTAAATAGCATTTTGCTTTATCAAAAAAACCCATCTCACCAGTGACATTAAACATTGATAAACTGTACAATAGCAAATAATAGATGCAAAAAAAACAAACAAAAAAAAATCCCCACTGTAACTGATTTTTTAGTGATGAAAAAAATTAAACACTCACATCCACCAAGTATGTAGCCATTGGCGACATGACTACATGTCCCTAATCTATGTGCATGTAAGTACTGGGTATACTGTATTATTAAAATTGTGTTCTGCTCTGCAGTTTAACAGCCGCCAACTAATACCTGAAAGGAAATGGAAGCTGCTTCTAAATGGAGCCAGTTATAGGCTCCTCTTAGTCACAGAAGAGATGTTTACGAAGAAATTTTTAAGAATGATGGAAGTGATCTCTAGACCAGGTACTTCCAGGGCACTTGCCACTATACTGTTAAGAGCCAAGATGCTTAAGAAAATCAAAATGATAGCTTTGAGCCTGTCTCCCTGGATAGCATCAAACTAAGCAGTATTAAAAGTAGCATCGGTCAGTATTTACACCTTTGTGAATGTGTACAGGGAAGAAAGCAAAATAGAATTGTGTATGTTATTTACACATCTACACATTATACAGTGTGTTCAGATCTGATTAAACTCATTTGGAGTTATGAAAAATGTTAATAACTATAACAGAGTTTGTTACAGTGAAGAGCTCAAGTACAATAACCTTATCACAAATCTCATCATGCTAATGGAGATATACAGCACTAGATTTGCAAGTTCGTGTGCAAATTACATATACACAGATGTATCACCCACTATAATCAAAGTTTTAGTTAAACCTTATCCTGTGTATTTTGTAAAGTGCCCCCCACACACACTTATAGTAACAAACAGCACATTTGGTGAATCCCTTGTTCTATACCCTATATAATTTTTTGATTAAGAACATAGGGTATGCACATCTGCAACACATTTTAAGACAGTGACCTAGTTTAAAGGTTGAATTTATTTATTTTTTTAATTTAAATGTAAACCTTTCTGTTCAACTTTTGCAACCTAAACAAAATTCTTCTAGCCTATGAGAACCAAGAAGCTAGCCATAAACAGATCAGTTTTATTGAGCAGGTTAAATAAGTTGCAAGCAGTAAACAGCACAAATAGTGAAAAGTGACGTTTGAAAATTTGAACTATTAAGAGACTTAATAAAAAAGAGAGCTTATAAAAATATAATATTATACCTTGACAGTGTGGATCTATGTAGAAATAATGTATTCTAAGGGCATCTCCCTGTACACTTTGATTGTGGGGAATCTGTAAATGAAGTAAAAATAAACAGCCATTTCTTTAAATTCAACTGTTAAAAATAGTTTATATATATGATAAATAGACAGATCTACGTTGTCTATTATAGTATATGCCAATTAACTTGGAAGGATCTTTACCAGCATGGCTGATATATTGGTATACTAGCCTAATAGTAGCAAATGGTAATGACTGCAGCTACAGTATACTACTTATAACATAATTCCACTTACAAGGATTCATTCAAGTGGCGTCAAGTGATTATGATGCATTTACCCATGTGTGAAATGCTCCCCTCTGATCTTTTAATATAGAAATTACCAAATAATTAGACAAGGAAAAAAATAAACCCAACCCCCAAAACAAACCCCAACAGACAATAGTTCATGTCATTAAATCTTCAGCTTTTTTGGGGGGGTGGAAGATAAATGGCATCTCCTCTCAGCTGTGACAAGATGCCTAATTGATACAACCAGCCAGTGACAGGGGTACCCCAATTAAGTGGATTCTAGTATATCTAACAAACCCAGCAGTAAAATGTGCCATTTTTAAAACCAAGACCTTGTTTGTAAGTAACATTTTGTTTTAAAATAAAATAATAATAATAAAGCAGGAGCTGAATTGCTGCTCATGACATTCAGTTAATCAAAATTGTATAATAGGAGTTTGAAATATACCATGTTGTGAGAATGGCAAAAACAAGTTTGTAACAATATAACCTTTAAATAAAGGGAAGATTATTAAAATATATTCTGCATAGAATTTTAAACTAAATTATGAAATTGTATTTTTGTACTCTGCTTACCCCTTACCTACATCAGTTCTGTAACTGCTTTATTTTTAAAATATAGTTATTTCATGATAGGCAACAGTAGATCAGAAGACAAAGAAACTAGTATTTTTCATTTAATAGGCAGTTTAAACAAAGCAAGACACATTGCATTTTGTTTTTCTTCCCTTAAAATTTTCATCAAACGTTGTCCCTTTCAAAAATTGGCATAAGTTTCTAAATCATAAAGGATAATGCACATTACTGTTTATTCACACTATAAAAAAAGCACAATATACAGGCCATATCCTTTAAAGTGCAACACAACAGAACATGTCTGCAACATTCAGGTTCTTCAAAAACCCACAGAAGAAGGAATTTGATATTTAGGAGGGACAATTATTGTTCACAAGCATATGGACACAGTGTAATTGCTGAACAGTTACCAAGAGACTGTCCTTGTTGTAAGTGCCACACTAAAAACAATGCTCATGACCCATAAAATTATAACATTCTGTCTGACTTCTTTTCATATGGTTTCCATGTCTGATGTCCAAAACAAAATTCTTACTATTTAGTTACTGAAGAGCATCTATGGAACCCTTTATCGAAGACAGTTCTTTGAGCATGCTCAAGAAAACTTTTAAAATACACACAGTGTCACAAAGGGGCTGCTGATTCTAATGGCAAATCAAATGAACCAAGAAAAATATGGTAACTGAAATACAGCAAGCATGTTTCTGACTTGGCAGCAAATGCTCCACTATGTTTGACACTAGCTACCAAATGTATTGGTAACACGCAGCATGTCCACAAGCAAGTACCAATTTGCTTTTCACTTCTGAACTTTTTGGTTGGATGTTTTGATATTAAATTGTTTGAAAAACCTCCTCGTTCCTGAGATGAACACAATGAAATGAAATGAGTTCCATCTAAAGCTGCCACTGGGACATAATGTTATGTATTTCCAGCATAGTTATTCTCTTGCTGAGTCATATTTAAACTATCAATCCTCCCCAAGGCGCCATTTCTGTGACTCTTCTTGACGCACATCCGGACGGATTTGGTTTCTCATTCCACCTAAAACATTTGAGGTTGCCTCTGTTGCGACAATGAGAGGTTTCACCACAGCTGGTGGAATTTGGCGGAGGACTCCTCCTACTGCTCCCGTTACCCCTCTGTTCTCATGCTCTCGAGCAGCAGTTTCATATATGGTCTGGGCAGTGTCTGTAATTCCCTTGGGAAATTGAGAAAAAAAACAAAAAACCAGTTACCTAAGAAGAAAATCCATCCTTTTCTAATTTTATGGACAACTTCAGTTAGGGCTTGTCAGCATGGTGGGGTAATGCATTCTATGGGAGTGTGATTTCTAAAGCACACTAACATGCTGCACATAAATTGGTCTGTGTAGACTCTGCTGTTGTGCACTAATGGTTCCCTAGTGCACTTTAATGTAGAATTGTTTTCAACAGCACTATGTTAAAGTGCGCCAGCAGAGTCTACAAGGGGCAAGTAACATGCAACACATTAGTGTGCTTTAGAACTCAAAACCCCATGGAGTGCATTACCCATTGTGTAGACAAGTCCTTGCTCAGCAGAAAACTGTGTGTGTGTATTACATCAACACTTTACGGTAACTAGACAAGTTTAATGTGATTGTTTTGATATTTTTCTTATTAAAATCTGATAAACATAGGAAGACTGATTTAATATAATTGCTTGGGGGAACTTCTTGGGCTGTGGAGCAAGCAGGTTTGGGCTATTCCAAAATGATGGAATTCACTGAAACTTCCTCACCTCAGTTAGACTCACCTGTCCTCCAACTATTGTTATCACACAAATGTCACCCCAAATAATGACCAGAATAAAAAAAAAAAAAAGATGGACATTTTTACTAACACACAAGAGATGAAACAAATAACTGAACCACAATACAACTAACTACAACACAGATAATAATTCAACTTTTTAACATACTGCTATGGTAGAGAAAGACAAATTTCACTCATTTCATGCACAGGCTGCTGCTTAAATCATAAATGCCTGAAATTTAATTTTAGATAGTGTTAGATGCCAAAAGATAAGAATAACTGCTACGTCCTTCTAAGGTTGTTGATATTCACTAGGACAAATCAGCAAAACAATATCAAGGGAGATTAGGTTGGATATTGGGAAAAGCTTTCTAACTATAAGGATAGTTAAACATGGGAACAAGTTACGTACTGAGGCTGTGGAATCCTCATCATTGGAGATTTCTAAGAACAGGTTAGACAAACACCTGTCAGGGATGGTCTAGGTATACATAATCCTGCCTCAGCTCAGGATAAAAGAGTAGATGACCTGTTGAGGTCTCTTTCAGCCCACATTTTTATGATTCCATGAATGCAAATTTGTAGAACACAGATTTTCTATTGACTCAGGTTATAATTCATCTTGTTTGGAAGGTGCCTTGGCCTAATTTTGCTTCTCAGATTTTCCCTACATGTGACGCTTTTATAGAGTTTGGTCTACTGAATTAGATTGTATGTTTCAAATTATCTGATATTTCCCTCCAGCTGAAATTTCAAAATAAGAACTTTTTAATACCATCTTACATATTTCATATTTTGCTTTAACAAGGTTTAATTGCACTTTGGTCAAAAATAACAGCATTTGTGCATACCTCTTTTACCACACTGTATGCTTTGGCCACACCTTCCCGTAGGTCTACTGGCTGATGAGCTAAGCGATGCCGAGAGAATCGTTTGACCTTTTTTGTCTCCATACAACTAGGACCTGGGGAGACCATGTCATAAGCAGTTTCTGCAGCTGCCTAGTGATCAGTTCAAATGAAAAATAAATTAATACATTCTTAATATAGCATTTGATCACATACCTAACCAACCCGATTTACAAAATTACAATGATAATCCATCACGTACGTTCTTGTTTTTTTTTTAAAGATATGAATATGCATTTTACATGCATTCCTCCCTCTATCAGTTGTTACCACAATACAGGCTATGTATTAAATATGAGTTTAAAAAGGGCAGACAAATATGGCCTCAGAGGGTTTATATTACACTCTACATTACATATTAGTAAAACAGTCTCATCACTTTTACACACTGAACCACCACAGGAGTCATCAGAACTAACATAATTTCTCCTCCTTCCCTCTGTCTCAATGTACAGCGATACCATAACATTAAAACTCCTTTTTAATTTTGCTTCACAGTGGAATGATTTTAAATCAAGGTGATTTTAATCACTGACTTAAATGATAATTTAAATAACTTAAAAAAAATCATTGATTTAAATCAGGTTCGGGCTTTGTAAAACTATCTTGAAAATTTATGACACTGCAATTTTAAATTATGTTATAATAAACTAAATTATAAATGCTGCTTTTTAATTGTCGCTACTGATAAGGTTTATATTTTATTTGAATTTTACAAAATGGCAGTAGCTGAAAATTGAAAATTAAGGCTCTGTTCCTAAAACACACAAGCAGGTATGTATCTTTAATCATATGAATAATGCCATTGACTTCAATGGGAAATCTCATATGCATAAAGTTAAAAATGTGCACAGGAAGTATTTGCAGCTTCAGGGGCTAAAATTGTAATTTTAATAAACTCTTTTCTCTTAGTGCATAGAACTATTTTCATTTAAAAACAAAATTACTTCAATGTTAACAGCAGAAAGTTATTCCAAGTTTGAAAACATTAATAAAGTTAGTGTGAACTTTTTATATACACAGGTCAAAATTTTCAGAAGTAGGAGCCTAAAGCTAGGCTTCTAAACCCATATTTAGGTGCCTTAACTGGGATTTTCAAAAGCATGTGAGTGATTCAAGAGCACAAGTCCCACTGATTTCAAAACTACAAATCCTAATGGAGGAGTACAGCTTTGTCCAAGCATTTTGGCTTTTCTGACTCTTGGATGTGCAACAGATCAGAAGGGAGTGTTGGTTGCAAACACAGCACAGGCTGTTTGCTTACAATTTTGTGCTGATCTCACAGAAGGAATGAGCCCCTGGGCTTGTCTCTCTCAGCACGGATGAGCATTTTAAAAATAAAACTTCTTAGTGGAAAAAAATTCCTCTGTGAAATCTAAAATATGTAATTCTACTAACAAGGACAAAATATCCACTTTCACAATTAAAGATGATAAAATGGGAGGAGGATGGTAAAAAAACTAGCATATACATTACAAATCATAATAGAAATTAAAAATTTATTTTTAATTTTTTAAAGCGTGATCTTTATCTACCCTGATTTATTTGCTGTCAATGTTTCCATATTGCAAGTGTTTCAAGTGAAAACAAATAAGCCCGCTGGGTAGAGACCATCTGTTTTCCATTTTTGTACAGCACCCATCACTGTGAGGCCCTGATCCACAGTGGGGCCTTTGGGGACTACTGTAATAATTATTACTAAAAAACTTGTTCTCTTGTCTAACCTCAGACATAATGTAAAATGTACCTGTATGGTTTGAACCATTCTGTTTGTTAGCTCTAAAGCTGCCATTGCAGTGGAAGTACCAAAGGAAGCTGCTCCTCTTTGAAAGCCTCTTACAATACGACCATCCTTTCGGTACTGTTCTATTGGTAACCATACTAAGTCCTTCAGACCTTGAACTGAAATTACAGCCAGAATGCAAAACACATAACTTGTTATATAAATCTTTATACCTTGAAAAGCTGCTAAATGCTACATGCAGACTATCTGCTATTGCTACATGCAGACCAGGGTGATATGTATTAGAACAGTAACAGAACTGAACTCACCTAATTGCACTAATGAATGCATAGGCCCTACTCCTCCTAGGATTCCTGGTAGCTGGTTTTTCTTTATGTCATTAAGCCATTCAGCGATGGCATAAGAGAATAGCTTATCCACACCTAACAAACTGTAACAGACAGAGTTATTAGTACTTATGGAAAGCAATGATAATTAAAGCTTTGGTACTGTCTTGCATGACCTCATTAAAAAAAACGAGGGAAATGCAACCTAGATGGAGGTACTATAAGGTAGATGCAAAACTGGTTAGAAAACCGTTCCCAGACAGTAGTTATCAGTGGTTCACAGTCATGCTGGAAGGACAACGAGTGGGGTCCCACAGGGATCAGTTATGGGTCCGGTTCTGTTCAATATCTTTATCAATGGTTTAGATAATGGCATAGAGAGTACTCTTATAAAGTTTGCGGGTGATACCAAGCTGGGAGGGATTGCAAGTTCTTTGGAGTATAGGATTAAAATTCAAAATGATCTGAACAAACTGGAGAAATGGTCTGAAGTAAATAGGATGAAATTCAATAAGGACAAATGCAAAGTACTCCATTTAGGAAGGAACAATCAGATGTACACATACAAAATGGGAAATGACTGCCTAGGAAGGAGTACTGCGGAAAGGGATCTGGGGGGTCATAGTGGACACAAGCTAAATAGGAGTCAACAGTATAACGCTATTGCAAAAAAAGCGAACATCGTTCTGGGATGTATTAGCAGGAGTGTTGTAAACAAGACAAGAGAAGTAATTCTTCCGCTCTACTCTGTGCTGATTAGGCCTCAACTGGAATATTGTGTCCAGTTCTGGGTGCCACATTTCAGGAAAGATGTGGACAAATTGGAGAGAGTCCAGAGAAGAGTGACAAAAATGATTAAAGGTCGAGAAAACATGACCTATGAGGGAAAACTGAAAAAATCGGGTTTGTTTAGTCTGGAAAAGAGAAGTCCTAGAGGGGACATGATAACAGTTTTCAAGTATGTAAAAGGTTGTTACAAGTAGGTGGGAGAAAAATTGTTTTTCTTAACCTCCGAGGATAGAACAAGAAGCAATGTGCTTAAATTGTAGCAAGGGAGGTTTAGGTTGGACATGAGGAAAAACTTCCTAACTTTCAGGGTGGTTAAGCACTGGAATAAATTGCCTAGGAGGTTGTGGAATCTCCATCACTGGAGATTTTTAAGAGCAGGTTAGATAAACACTTGTCAGAAATGGTCTAGATAATACTTAGTCCTGCCATAAGGGCAGGGGAATGGACTAGATGACCTCTCAAGGTCCCTTCCAATGCTATGATTCCATGGCTTGAGGGATGTGTTTTCCAGTGAATGAGAACAAGAAAAGACATTTAAACACTAAAATAAGAGGAAAAGTGAAGGCTCAAATGCCATACTCACTTAGCCCTGGCGAACTGAGGTATTTGATCTTTCTGCTCTCCCCCGTAAAAAAAAAAAACAATCTACAATTGCATTCTGGAGTATGTTAGTGGAAGAAAACTTATGGGGAAAATTGATAAAGCAGCAGTACAGCTTCATGTTATTCCCATAGGCTCTGAATCAGGAAAGAACTTGAGTATATGTTTAATTTTAAGATTTTATGGTCAAGTTCAGTACACGGTTAAGAGTTGTTTTGAACAGAGATGCTTTCCTGAATTGGAGCCATATTAGACAATTCTCTGCCCTAGTTTTCACCCCATTCACAGCACAAATGTCTATAATCAAACAGTTCAAGTGCATTAAAAATGAAGTTTCTCCTTATAAAAATCATTGCAATGTGCTCGGAATTTTAAATATGCTTAATATGAGATGTTGCTTTTTGCTTGGTATACCCCATTACTTGCAACGTCCACATCCAATTTCCAGAAAAAAAATCATATTAAAATTTTGTAAACTCACCCATGTCGATAGCAAAGTCTCTTCAACTTTAACTCTGAGCAGTTTAATTGTGCAAGACCAATCAAAATCCCAGCTAATGTACCCTGAAAATTAAATACTTGATTAATCTAAAAGTCTATCTGCAATACACAATCTGAAGTTGGGAAATAAATACTTGAGAACCTTGGATCAAATGCAAATTTTATTGAATATATTTTAAATTGCATACATGGAAATAAAACCTACCCCCGTAACCCATAAATTTATTTTATTACAGCATTTTGAACTATGCCAGATTAAAACTGACACAAGGTGCTTTGGATAAAGAAGCCACAATACAAACTTAGCAAACTGGTGTAAGGGAAATCTTTGGATGGCACAGGCCTCTCCAGCAGTATGGCGGTGTGTCAAGGGGTGCACCCAATGGCTTAGCTGGAGCTCTAGTGCACTTCATGCACCCTCAGATGTTGGCATGGTCCCTTGAGGGCCACTCCTGCTGGGTGAGAGTGGCTGGCATTCAACACCCAACCAACCCCAGGATTCAGGGAAGAAGGTACACAAAAGTGGCTTAACGCCAGTCTCCTTTGTCCCCAGTCCTACAACTTCCTGTGCTGAATAATGGTGAACCAGACCCAAGGATCTACCCCATTGTTCTCACGTAACAGTTCCATGTTATTTAGTTCCACTGAAAGTTTAAATAAGTAATACTTGAGAATTTTCAAGACTACACTGCAGATGGGAAGGTAGCTCAAAGGATAGTTTTGTTCATGGAAAGAAAACACAAAACATCAGTTTTATCAGATAGTCTCTGTGTTGTAAACAAACCTGATCCATTGAGACATGTTTGCCATGGTAATCAAGACGTATTGGAACTTCTGATATAAATCGAAATTCTCTGAAATATACAAAGGAAACAATTTATTACAGTGAGAGAAACTGAAACAGGAAATAAATGAAGCCATTCAAAAGGAAAACCAAAGTATGAATCACAAATAAGCGCATGTCACATTATAATACGATTCTCTTCAGTTTTTTTGTAAGGCATATATCAGTATAGCGCACCTTAGACTGTTGTTCTACTCCAAAAAGGGAGCATAAAAAGTGGGGTTCCATGTTCACCGTTTCAATGACTTCAAGATCAAATCTGCTTATTGTAAAAGTTTGTATAATCTTTTTCTAACTATCAGCCCAGCAAATTAATCTTGAGATCAGAAAGACAAGATGTATTCCTTCTCAATACTGTATCAGCACAATCCTTTCCAAGGGCCAATTCTGCCCTTAGTTACACTGGTGCAACTCTACTGTTTTCAGTGGCTTTGCACACATGAAAATGAGAGCAGAATTTGGCCCAGCAATCGGAATGTAGTTAACCATTCTGTTGGTGATGCATGTGCTGGGACAGAATCTAGCTCACTCTCCCACAGCTTGGTTCTGCTGTGCTAACAAAAGTGAAAAGTTAATCGTTATAAGTAGTTATAACTGAATACATAAGGCAGAACTGTTGAATAAGAAGGTGCAATTTCTTCAGTCACTTTTTAGGGCAAAACTACTTTAAAGCTCATCTCATGATATTTTACTATTGTAACCCTCTTCTCTCCCATAACATCCAGACCCTCCCTTAATTCACCGTCATCCTTGATTGCGTTAATTTTAATTTAGACTCAGCTCTTGAGTGCAGGGACCAGTCATTCTATTTCTTGGTAACACACCTTGCTCATCTACGGTGATGTATCAGAGCTTTTATTGAATTTCATTTTCTTCATATGCATGTGAGAGTTTGAAAAAGCTAACAGGAAATTCAAGAAATGTTTATTTTTCAATGATACATCATAGTATTATATTTAAGCTCTGGAGGAAAAAGATCATGCCCATTGAGGCTGCACAGAAATTATTGTAATGCCATATTTTATAAAAAGCAGTTAAAATGGTGGAATACGTGTACCCCTCTGGAAATCCTGCAACCAAAATTTACCTGAAAAAGACTGGTTGATCGCTGAACGATGTGATCTCTTCATGTGAAAAATGATGGTCCTCTCCATTAACCATATCCACAGAATCAACACTATCATTTTGGCTTGTTTGCTTGTGTACTGAGAAAGAAATGACTGGGCTTGGGTCCTTGAAGCTGCTGACATGCTTGGGCAAACTACAGGTTACATCAGCACCAGGAGACTTTTTAACTGAGATAATAAAAATTTACATACAGTAAACAAATAATTCATAGTCTTTCACAGTAATTTCAAACAGCCTGTTAAATAAGTGTTTTCTTTTCTTTTTTTTTTTTTAGTCTAATGAAACAAATCCATGCTGTTACAGTTAAACGCACTGTGGTGTATAAAAAGCGGTTACTCACCTTCTCGTAACTGTTGTTCTTCAAGATATGCTGTTCACATTGATTCCAATCAGGTGTGCGCGCCCTGTGAACGTGGTCATCGGAAAGTTTTCCCTTAGCAGCTCACATTGGGTCGGCTGTGGAGACCCCTGGAGTGGCACTTCATGGCACTCAATATATGACCCTGCCGACCCAACCCGACCCTCCTTCAGGTCCTTCTTGCAAGCTACTCCAACAGAGGGGAAGGAGGGTGGGTATTGGAATGGACATGAACAATACATCTCGAAGAATGAGAAGGTGAGTAACCGTTTTTATTTCTTCAAGTGCTTGTTCACGTCCATTCCAATCAGGTGACTCCCAAGCTCTACCCTGGAGGTTGTGTCAGAGTTAAGGAATCACTGATTGGAGCACCACCCTGCTGAATGCTGCATCATCTCTGGCGTGTTGGGTGATAGTATAGTGAGAGGTAAACATATGCACCGATGACCAAGCTGCTGCCCTGCAGATCTCTTGTATCGGGATCTGGGCCAGGAATGCAGCTGATGAGGCTTGTACCCTTGCTCTTGTGCGGCACAGGAGAAGTCAAGCGGTGCTTGGCCGCTATCTTTGGGTATGGAGCCGGGGAGCGCCAGTGCCGAGGGTCTCTTGTGGTAGAGTCCTTCCTCAGCACTGTGTTGCGTATGGATGCCAGAGCACTCCGTACGGATGTGCCCAGTGCCGGGTCTCGGTGGTCCGCAGCCGGCTGTGGGCGGAGAGTGGATTCCATTCACAGTTGCTTTAGTGGGAAATCACGCTCCTTTTTGGTTCTTGCCAAAAACCCCTGCAGATTTTGCACCTTTCCATTTGGTGCGCTTCCCCCCAGACACTTTAGACAAGAGTCATGGGGGTCACTGATGGGAACAGGCTTTTTACAAGCACTGCAGGGCTTAAAGGTTTGGGCTCATGGCATGCCCCAGAGCCAGAGAGAGGTTAGGGATTGGGGAGAGACCCCTGCTCTCAACCTACTATCTAAACTAACTATCTATACTAAATTACTGTAACACTAACTATAACTGATAGAAGAACGCTAAGGGAGCACTTGCTGAGCAAGTGAGCACTGTTCCAGTGGCCATCATGGACGATAAGAAGGAACTGAAGGGGGGGTCAGGTCGGCAGGGTCATATATTGAGCGCCATGAAGGCGTCACTCCAGGGGGTTTCACAGCCGACCTGACGGGAGCTAAGAGAAAACTTTCTGACAACTGTGCACGCGGCGTGCGCACACCTGATTGGGATCAGCGTGAACAAGCACTCAAAGAACAAACTGGATTTTCACAAGAATAGCCATATTTGTAAAATGCTCCCAATATGTAAAGTTATAAATAGTTCTATAGGTAGCTAAAGCTAACAAATAAATCATTAAAAAAAAGTCAGGAGTAAAGATTTATGGTAACAAGCTCCTCTTGTTGATAGACTGAGTAAAATTTTCAGAATTTCAAGTAAACTTTGCGATTTCTAAGCATTTGTAGGCTGGCAAAAGCATTCATGGAATTTTACCAGAAACCCTGCTGAGAATTACACAGCCTGTATATTTCTGCAAGTTGCACCAAGGAAAGTAGGTGATCTAAAATTGTTTACATACACAGAAGAGAATACAATATAGTCAAAGGGAGAATAATACTTAATTAAAAAAAATCTTATTCTCTCATTTTTGGCCAGGTTTACAATGACAGTTGAATGGAAATACTACTTTAACTTAATACTAACATTTTACTACTTGCATATAAATATAGGATATGATTCCTTCTGCAAGAGCTGCATTTAACTTTAAATTAGTAACTATACATACCCTTTAACAGAGAAGGAGAAAAATCATTTGTTTTGTTTATCCATAGCTCCAACACTTTACACATATACGCTCACAACTTTTCAGAAGCTTTCACTCGTATACTTCAATTTTTGGGTGCCCAACTTGAGAGATATCTTGTGATTGGTCTTCAGAGGTGCTGAGGACCTATGTGGGTACCCAAAAACTGATGAAGGAACTGTAACTGTGGTTCTTCGAGATGTGATGCAGATGTGTATTCCACTTAGGTGTGTGCATTCCCAGCACACTGGAGCCAGAGACTTTTCCTAGCAGTACCCATAGAGGGGTGGTGCTTGCGCTTCCTCTGGCTATATGAGGCAGCGCTGCCCCAATGCCCCTCAGTTCCTTCCAACCGAAAACCCACAGAAGGAGACTCCAATGCAAAGGGGATGGAGGGTGGACCACGGAATACATACCTGAATCACAACTCAAAGAAACACAGTTACAGTAAGTAATAATTTCTTCTTCGAGTAGATGCAGATGTGCTTTCCACTTAGGTGGCTCACAAGCAGTACCCCAATCTGGAGGCGGGGCTCCGAGTCTAAGAAATAGGGACTTTAAAACCACTCTTCGGAGGCCTACATCCACTCTGTAAGATACAGTAGTAGCATAATAGTTCTTAAACGTACATATGGAAGACCACATGGCTGCCATGCAAATGTCCTGTATGGAAACATCACGGAGGAACACTATTGCTGTCACTTGCGTTCTCGCAGAGTGAGCCCATAGCCACGGTGGAGGTGTAGCCGAAGCTATCTCATACTTAGTTTTGATATAGGATGTTATCAATCTAGAGATGGTCTGGGCAGAGACCACTTGCCCCTTCATGCAGTCCGCATATGGTACGAACAGGTCAGGTGAATCACAAAATGGCTTAGGACAGTCTAGATAAAAGGCTAGACATCACCTGACATCCAGAGCACGGAGGCGCTGTTCTTCTGAGGAAGAGTGCAGCTTAGGGAAAAGCACAGGTAAATACACTGCCTGATTCAGAAAAAACTGAGAGACCACCTTGGATAAAACCTTTGGGTGTGGTTGCAGCGTTAACTTGTCCTTAGAGAACTGAATGTAAGGAGGTTCAGCCATTAGCGCCTGCAACTCTCACACCCTCCTTGAAGAAGTGATGGCTATCAGGAACGTGGTTTTCTAAGAGAGGAGGGGCAGCAGACAGGACACAAGGGGCTCAAATGGAGGGTCCATCAGAGCTGCCAGAACCGTGTTTAGGTCCCACAAGGGAACTGAATCTCAGACCAGAGGATGCAAGAGGATAAGCCCTTTCAGAAATCTCCTCACCATGGCATTGGAAAAAAATGACTTCCAGGGGGATGAAACACAGATATAGTTGCCAAATGCACTCTCAGAAAACTGAGCACAAGGCAAAATTTCTGAAGATGTAGGAGGTACGCGAAGATGTCCTGGATGGAAGCCCCTGTCACTTGTGTTTCATGAGCCCAGGACCACAGTGAGTACCTCTTCCACTTTGCTAAGTAGGCCATCCTAGTGGAGGACTTCCTATTGTTGAGCAGGACTTGTTGGATAGCCGCTGAATATTGCTGGAGCACCCACAGAAAAAAATTAGTGGGTGCTTAGCACACACAGGCAGCCAGCTCCCCCCTCCAGCGCCTCCCACCTGCAGGCAGCCCCGCTGATCAGCTCCTCCTGCCCCCTCCCAACACCTCCTGCCCACCGCGATCAGCTCTTCCATGGTGTGCAGGAGGCGCTGGGGGGAGGGAGTGGGACAGGACGTGCTCAGAGGTGGTGGCAGAACTGGGCAGGAAGAGGCAGGGCAGGGGTGGAGCTGGGGCAGAAGAAGCAGGGAGGGGGTGGGGACCTGGGAGAAGGGGTGGGGTCTGTGGTGGAGCCAGGGGTTGAGCACCCCCAGGGCCCAAAGGAAGCCGGTGCCTGTGCCTACCCTGCTGAGCTCTGTTATTTCCAACTATTATGGCCAAGGAGATGCCTTATATGGGTAGGGCATTGGTGGCCAATAGGGCCTGGGCCCTATGTCCCAGCTTCGGGGTACATGCCAATCCTGGGAACCATACTGGTCCATTGGCAGACCTCAGAGGTTGTCAGGGGATGTGGAATGGGAAGATGACAATCCCGACTCGGAATCAGAAGAGCCCTGTGACCTTGGGAACATGGGAGGAGCGATGCCCGAGAGAGTCAATAGGTAGCTCGATTCATCCATCGCCCAGAAAGAGGCAGGAATCAGTGCCCCCAGTGAAGGCAGTCCTGTCAGTACCGAGCATGCCAGCGCCACAGGCAGAATCAGTCCTGGCACAAACAGCGATACTGGAGCACCTGAGTGCATTGACATCAAGGATGATGAAAGCCACCATGGGAGCCTTTGTGGTGCTGAAGGCAGGGAAGCCAAAGAGGGTCCTGGTGTTGAGGTCCCCTGTACTGATTCCAGTACTGGCTTCACGGGGAGGGGAGCAACTGGATGTGGTGCCAACAGACACAAGGGTTCAGCGGCTGGCTCCATCGGAGGAGCTATAGGTGGCGCACCTCTGGCTAACGGTAAGGGCAGGACTGAAAGACAGAGGAGATCTGTTGCTGCCTGGTTCGTGGATGACGTGGACATAATTGGGACCAGCACCTCAGCCATCAGTACTGGACTGAATGGAGGCCAGACCCAGAGTTTCCACCCGTTCCACTCAGTACCAGAGAAGGGTCCAGAGGTACCCGTACCATCCTGCACACTGGATTCAGTCCCAATCCGGTTCGCACCTTTTCTGGGGGAGGCAGAGGTGTCGTCCCGCAACCTGGAGCAGTCCCAATTGGTCTTATGAGACCTCTTTCTCAGCACCAATGGAGAACAGCTCATATAGCCAGGAGAGGGGCCACAGCCATGAGGCACAAACACAACCCTCTATGCGTACTGGTAGGCAAACATCTCTAACTCCAGCACGCTGAGCGTGCATACACCTAACTGGAATACAGCTCTGTATCTACTCGACGAACAACACAAAATTAGAGAACTCTTCTGAAAGCTTTGGGCTTAATAAATAAATGACATGTAATAGTGTACATGCAAGTGCGCACGCGCGCACACACACACACACACACACACACACACGAGAGAGAGACAGAGAAAGAAAGAGGGAGAGGGGGTAGAGTATGTATTTCCAGCTTACTACACCAATAATAGTACCTTCCGGATCCGGAGTCATTAAGACTTCCACGTCTGTAGAAAGGCTAGTGAAAAAATCCTTCAGGAAAAACAAGGCATCCTAAAATAAAGAAATAATGCAATCACATTGAAGGAAAGGAAACAAATCACCTCAATCTAGAGTTCTCTGAAGAAACCATCCACAATCCTGGATGTTATGTTTCCGTGGGGACTTGTACATCAATCAAAGGAACAAGAGGATACATTTTAGCATCCAGAGCTCAAGTCCTTTTTTCAGTTGCAACCTAAACCAAACAATACACTGACCTATATTGTACAATGGAGAGCCATAGGCAGAAATGTGGGACTTGCCCTTGGATTGCACAGCACGTGGCGCAGCTGCTTTTGCGGTACTGTCCCAATCCCTTTCCCGGGACCCTTCAGAGGGTGGGGGACATGCATGGTCCCTGCACCAACCCTCACAGAATACAGTCTAGGACTATATTACTTTTCCTTTGGCCTCTTCTGCGTAGCTAGAGGGGAACCTGTTAGCATGGATCCATTGGAACTGAACTACTAAAGAGTCGAGGAGGTCATTATTGGGGGCCCCAAAGCCAATGCGGAGGCCCTTTCCTCCAGGGAACACAAGGCAGAATGTGGTTCATTCTCCAGTGGCTGAAAAAGTGGACATCATGTACTGGGCAAAGCTAAAAACATGGTATAGGAATGTTTCAAATGGGGAATTTTCTTGGCTGGTAGATGGCAGCACTTCCATGCTATATTTCTGTTCTTGGTGGATATAGTATGAAATTATTACAGACTATGGCAGGGAGGAATTTAAGAGGCACAAATGGCAGCAAGTTACGTGTTTAACATTCACTGAAAGCCAATGGAAGGTAGACACCTAAATGTCATATGTACTTCTGAAACTCTCCCTCTCCATAGTCGGCGGAAATCAGTCAAGGTCAAGGAGAGAATTTCAAAGTCATATTGCTCATTTCTACCAAAACCAAGTCATTACACTTTTAAACTTTTAGAACTTCTGGGTTTGGGAGGCCTCACACACAGTGGATACTAAACAAATAAAAAACTTCCTGATAGAACTAATTTCTTACATCTCTTTTCAGTGCTCTCTGCCATTAATGTTCCAAATAGGTGTTAAGAGTAACAAATGGCAAAGAGCTTGTGGTACTGCCGTCTTACCATGTCATGTGCTTCTAACTAAAATATTATTGACTTGTCTTCTTCACATTAGAATTCAAAATTATTGGACTTACTTTCAAGTCAATGACAATTTACTGGGGTGACAAAGCTATACAAGTGTTGCCAAAGCGCAAGTGTACTCAGGTCTTTAAAAATTCACTGTTTCAAAAGTCACAGAATTTTTCAGAAGTCTCAATGAATGAAGTGCAATCTTTGAGAGCATAGCATTTCTGCAGATATTACTAGTCTTTAAATTAAAAAGTCTAGTCACTGTGTTGGATGAGCACTAGACAAGCTCAATTGTTAAAAGCGATTTTTCATATAAGACGGACATAGGCAAATGTACAAGAAGATATATGTATAGCTGCAGGGAATCCAAACTTACATAACAGAAGGCAATCAAACCCACAAAAGAATTCCATAAAATGTGTATTCAGAGGTTATGAGTGTAAAGGTTATAATAGTACTCATATTAAATTTCGCCAAACAAGCATTTAGAGAGTGTACATTGGCACAATCCAAATGGCACAATGATGCTTCATCTAATGGACAGTGTCTCTAGCATCACCAACCTGGTCGATATTGAGGCGAAGTGGCATTAGTGATACACGTAAACAACACTCCTGTGGTGATCTGCCAGACTCTGGACGGACATGTAATGCTTTAACTGTTAGCTGCAGAACAAGAATGAGACAAAGACAAACTCAATACGTTAAAAATACAAAAACCCAAACCGAAAACATTGACCAATGAAAAGTGTTCACCTTTCATTCATACTTTGAAATGATTACAACTTCTATCCTTGTAACATATCTCAATTTGCCAATTATATAGCTAACATGGGATGAGTAACTTATCATGGATTGATGTATGTCTGAAAGTTCACCGGAAAAGGAAAGCTACAAATGAAACAGGTCTCCAAAGCCTCTGACATGAATATACTAGGTGTATATGCCTCCATACGAAGCTGAAATGCGAAGTGTACACACACAAAGTGATGCATACTCAAAACTGAAGACACAGTACAACTTAAGTAAGCATGTGTGTGTTAGATCTATTTTAAAATTGCTATAACCTTGAAAAACAGGATAGAAAGATTATTATTTGAGATGACCTTTTATACCAAACTCTACCCACAAGAAATTAAGAAAATATCCTACATTGACATAAAGCTTATGCTATTACAACATTCCATGATCTCATACTTGCTCTTCTGCAATATCAAGGAACCCACACCATTCTCAAAATTAAAACTATAATATGCTATGAATACGTTTCACAACCTTACCATATTAGAATGTGCTTTTCTGGGCATCTCCTTACTACAGTAGAGATAGAGAAATTTATTCATCTGTGATGTAGCCAAGCGATCTCTGATCTCAAGGTCTTGAACAATAAAAACCTGCCGGGACACTGGCTGCTCCAACAGACTGGATTCGCATTCCAGCCCTCCTGGAGGGTATACCTCATGCTGGAATTTCACCTTGGAACAGAAAGGCAAAAGGGGATATTAAGGTTTAATGCATACAAGTCTTTACAATATAACAGTACTGATAAATCTAGGACTTTAAAAATCATGGATCGGGCTTTACAATCATGAGATTTTAAAATAAATAAATAAATGATGGGGTTTGGGGGTCTGATGTCTGCACTCTTAACAGAAAAGCCTCCCGACCCTGCTTTGCACATTCATGTTTTAGGATGAAGATTCAACCTGAAGCAAATGGAATATACAAACACAAAAAGAGAGGGAGAGAGAAGAGGTGTTTTCCACCTATTCATCCTGCCACAGACTTTTATTTTCCTCTCAGTCCTAGGGTGGCATTTTCCTCACGGACTGCCTGTTCCCCATGTGGTCTCCAGTGATGTTCTGCTTCTGCCCCATACCAGGAAACTCATGCTCCTGATCCCGTCAACCTCTTCCAGCAACTTTCTCGTCTCTTACTTCCCTGTGTACATACACCCAATCCCTCCATTACTCCAGCCATTATCCCCCCGCAACACTTCACTAATCCTGTTTCCCCCTTGCCTGATGGCAGCCTCCCCTTCGCACAGTGCTTCTCTCCAGCAACCCCCACTTATTCCTCTCCTCCACTCCTATGGCCCGTTAATCCTCAAGACATCCTCCTCCTTTCCCCCTTACACACTCCAGCAACCTCCCCGCTCTACTATTTAGTGTAGATTAGGACTGCAAGCACAGCAAATGGGACAGTGACCTCTGATGACCAGCAAGGAAACTGCAGGCAGCTGAGCCCAAATTCCTGAGGTTGCCTGCAGATAGATCATGATTGTGAAAATATTTAAAAGTGGCCCAATCCATGATATTTGTAATAATATTGTGAACGTTGGCCATGAAGATATCATCAAATTGTCAACTTCTAAGTCAGGTTATTTGACATCTGAGCACTGTTCAGAATCCTTATGTTTTTCACACTATGACCCCATTATTTTCAGATAAATATCTTTGCATCAGCATAGCAACTGATTTATATCCTTACACTGCACTAGAGAGAGGAAAACCTTAATATGCTGTTAGTATATATGTAAAGCATCCGCAACAACATAGAGGGAGCCATTACACTTTGACAGAATCACTGAAATATTCATGTGGAATCTTTAACTTTTCTTTTTCCCTCCTTTTACCATGGCAATAGGTCTTCAGAAAAGGATAAAATAGAAAATCATCACACATTTTGCTTCACATTAACAGTTAATGGGCTGAATTACTTTAAGCAATACAAAATGTACAAGGAATTTGAAGAATAGAAATAATTTGGTTTTACATAAGAGCTTTCATGCTCAAGAGACTTTCCAAAACATTGTAAGAGTGAAAAAAGGAAAAATGGTTCTGGCTATTTTAAAAAATATCCATCTATTTACTTTAAATTTGCTTAACCAGTAGCTGTTTGCTAATGATATTTTAATAGGCTCACATTCACCTTTCTAAGTTCCATACTAAAGCTGAGTATATCATTAAAAATAACTAAATTAAATGTAAATTAGCATAATTTGGTTATAGCAGTAATAGACTGTTGTGGCAAATGGTATTAATGATGCCATGAGGTGACCAAATATTACTGAATATCAAGTTACGGAGTAACCCCAGACATCTCACAGTTAATTCTGAGGGAAATTTCTACAACAATGTCTTCATAATAGCAATTTCAATTTTGAGTAAACGGAAAGGAAAGTTTTACCATGATAAGGATAGCAAAAGTGGTGGGGAAAAAAGGATTCTGTCAAAATAAAAATACTTTAAGGATTAAAAGCAAATATTTTAATAACTGTTCAGCTTCCCTCATTTCAAATATGGTTGCTAAACAAACAAAGTTGCACTATGACAACCATGCAGCCCTGCAAACTCATTTGGTAAAGAAATTCTAAGTCCATCACTCAGCATAACTATGTTAATGGACTTCTGCATCTAAGTAAGATTAATGCTCATTTTTACTGGTAAGCTTTCTGGCTTCATGGAGTCAAGAGCTCATCATTAGGGTTTATAAAGTCTTTAGAATATATATTATATATGCTCTCGTGTCTGCAGATTTTTCTGTTATTATCTCACCTTGCTTAACTGTATTTCCATTAAGAAGTCTGGGTTCCTTCCTCTTCCCCCATATGTCGTACTACGTCCATGTCTTGTTGGTGTGTGAGAAGGAGAACTATGAGGACTACTAGAAATGGGAGAAAAGAAGTATTTTTTCTGAGTTTAAATTGAAAGTCGGCCCATACCATCTCTAACCACACAAACATACATATTTTATTGGGTTTTACTAAATATTTTTTTGGTTAAAAAAAGAAAAGGAACACTGAAAAATTGCTGTATTAATGTAAACTAAAAATATTTCTCTCATTTTCACTGTAATAGTTATGCAGAGCTTGAGGCACTGAAAAATATTATAAAACATATACACTGTTTCCACTGAATTACCATTAATAAAATAACTCCTATTGTTATCCAAAATAATATTCACTCTCCTCCAACCTGCTTAATATCCTCAAAACAGACTCCATTCTCCACAACCACCTTCAACACACTCATCCCCAATTAAACCTACTCCCTGCAGGGAAAGCTTGGGAGAATACATTTGACTTTCAATGTACCCTGTAGGTCAACAAATTTGAACTCGTTCAAATTAAGGGGTGGGAGAAATACATTCCAGAATTAAATTGAACAGGATATTCATTATAAAAAGAAAGTACATTAAGTTCATCTAACTCTTCGTTTTGAAATCAAATGCAGAATGTGTGGATCTGAAAAAGAAATACTTAGTTACCTAAAGCACTTACATAAAACTTTTAGCTGGAGAAGAAGTAGGTACAGTCCCAAAATCCTTTCCTCCATAAAGATGCCAAACAAGAGAGATTTCCTTCACAACATAGCGAACCAAAGGGATAGGAAAATGTAGGGGGGCTTTGCTCATATCTGTCTTTTTTACAGGCAGGCTGAAATGATTGTCTTTTATCAGGATTGCATCATCAACCATTATTTTCACTACTGGCTCCTCCTCTTTCTCCTAAGAAAGTGACACAGGAAAGTGAGTGCAATTCTTAATTTCTTCATTCAGTTGTTTAATTTCTTCAAGATGAAAACAGATCAGTGTCCTCTTTGCTTCTATATGAAGAATATGGAATACAGCCCCAATAACTGTTCCTGTTTTGGTAATAACAGGTTATATAAGGAAGCTGTGGAATCCATGCCTTTGTGGGGTTTTAAAAACAGATTAAACAAAACACCTATCAGGGATGGTCTAGGTATACTTAATCCTGCCTCAGCATGGAGGGGTGTGGGGGTGGACTACACGACCTTCTGAAATCCCTTCTAGTCCTACATTTCTATAATTCTAAGATTGCATGGCCTCAAGACTCAGGACAGCTTTGTCTTGAAAGTTGGCCCCAATGAGATAACCTGATATCTCCTAGCTAGGAGAGATAAAGTAAACTGAAAATTGAAAGGAAATAAAATATGTCTCTTCATCCAAACTGAAAAATTAAGTCTTAAAACATAGTGTGGAAGTGCTACTATTATGCCAGTACTGCTGGAGGTGGAACTTCTGAGGGTTAGCCAAGTGAATGGGGGGCTCAATATCAGACGTCTAGAGTTGACTCTGGTCTGTCTAGATAAAGGCAATTTATCAGTGATAGTTTAGTGGTGATATTATGAGAGAAGAGAAGACTTTTTAAGTGTCAATACTCTGTCTCATAAATCTTTTGTGCAGTGGTGAGTGAAACACTGGGAGTTAAGAACTGATATTTTTGCTGATGCTGTTGCTGTTTACCCACAGAAACTTTTGTGCAAAGTTTGGTAATACAGTCTATAACAGCAATGGAAAAAGGCTGGCATTACTTTTAAATTAAAACTTGGATTTTCTGATAAATGGATACAAGACAAATGCTTCAAGGATAAAATATCTTGGTAAGTACTGTACTTTTCTTATAAGCCTTTTCAACTACACTACATGTCATGATTAAAGATATGTTGAAATGCCAACACAGGAAAAATGCAAATTTGCTACTAAGTGATAATCATAATAGAAGAGGACTAAATAACATTTATATATATTCTAGTATATTTGTTGTCATTCCTGGGAGGAACAATGCATGACGTGAATTCTCAGGTTTATTCCAAAAAATTGCTACATATCTTTTATATGAATAGTGGGACTTCCTCCAAAATGGCAACATTTCAAAGATAACGAAATATAAGGAATATTCTCCCCTCCATACCCCTACTGCCCACCCATCAATGTCAGCAGACAGTTGGTAGAAAGTTACAAAATCTAAAGGGACAGGTCTCAAATGTACTTTCCTCAGTCTGTCTTAGATTTCTTAATATTAGGAGCTTCTTACAGAAACAACAGCTTTGGGTGCAAAAAGAATACAGAAGTCGTCATTTTCAGTAGGTATGTCTCCCATCGCCTCTTTAATCAGATGGTGAGTGAATGAAGTGTATGTGGGACTTGGCTCTTGCGAGATGTTCCCACTTTCATCTGGAAACAGGAAGAGATCTGAGCAAGCTGGTTCCTGGGTTTGAGACTTTTCATCCAAGATTCCTGACATAAAGAAAGGCATTTCAATGGAAATATCTTTATAAGATACACCCAAGATTAAATGACTGAAATTGTGAAAATTAGAATAGTTCTAAAATTAAGTGTTAAAACAATCAGAAATAAAATATGCATATTATCTGGCTAATACATTCCTAGCATACAACAAACCCATCTTTCTAAAATTAATCTACTATTAAGACTCAAAACAGAGAACCTGTGGAAACTGTCTTTACTACATAAAAACTGAAGATCTCATAATCAAATGAGACTCTTGACATGACAGCAACCAATGTCTAATCTTCCATTCCTTAGCAACAGACTTGAGAACATAGCCTCTCATCTTTCCCATCACATCTTACAATACAATATCCTTAACCAATTTCAAATTGGTATTTAATTCTTACCATGGAAAAAAAAAATCACAGTCCTCCTACATAATCAATTACCTTGTTCTTTCTCCTAATGGTTTCTCCCTAGATCACTCTCCTGAATTTAAGTTCTTCCTTTGATACTGCAGACTACTACTCCATCCTCCTGGACTGCCTCGACTGCTGTGAATGAGCTCCTGGTTTCCTACTTGATGTAGTATGTCTTATCACTTTATGTCTGCCCAGATCCCTAACACACTGAGTCCCAAAGGGTCAAATTCATTGACTACTGTTCTAACTACCTGCTCTTATTCCATTACATATATCTGAATTTAACCTTAAGTTGCTACTTCTGCAATACTGGCATTAAGACTGAAATCTGATAGAAAATTTTGAAGGGTTAAATGTGATTCTAGGCTTCTTCTACCATTAGATTGTGGCCCAATGGGGGAAGCAGCTTGATGGATCTCAATTTCCTCCATAGCATCACTCATCAAATCCCGTAAAATCTGTTGTTCTGCTTCAGCAAGGACTAGTCCTTGGGAAGATGGTCGGCTAGAGGCATCTGCCTACAAACAGAAGAACTATATAAAGTTACAGTTATAAAGAAACTGAAGCACTGTGCTTAACAAGTATTTATGAATATGATTTTTACTTTCACGGTTTGGTATTCCAGTGTAAAACCACAGTGTGGAAGATAATTGCATTTTAAAATAAACATGTAAACTGGGACTATACCCTAGATTATCCAGGCAAAAAGGTTTTAGCAAACATTTTGAAGGTCTGTAACATCACCGTTGAGTGTGAATACACGCTGTATTAGAGAAATGCCTAGGTGTTGCAGTATTTGAAATAGTCATATGTGGACAGGCATATATATGTCCTAGAATCTTGTCTTCAAAAAGAGAATTAAGTGTATCAGGATGGTATCTAAGGGATTTTGTACTGTTGAGCTTACATGTTGAGTGCCAAGAGGAAAGGAAAAATTATTGCAAAAAGCAATTACTATGAGAACTGCTTCAGAGACATTAAGCCCACACAATAAGTTAAGTATTTGTGAGAAAAGTTCTATAAAAAGTATACATTAATTATTATTACTATGATTATTATTGTGGAAAGCACAGCTAATGTGTCTGATTAGAAAATGTGATGATGGTAGTGTGAGGTGAGCTAGTGTTCCTTTGCCATTTCATACCTTGGTTTTCCGCTTGACGACTCCAGGTTTAATCTCTGTTTTGCTAGGTGGATGCAAATCGCCATAACTCGCAATATACTGTATAAGATTCATTAGCGCAGCACAAGAATCTGAGCATGTTCGGATATGGATTACATCACTGGAACTGTGTAGCTCAAAGCGTGGCTTAAGCTAGGCAGCAATAACACAATGTCAGAAATCTATCCAAGATCAATTTAATGTTCCATATGAAGAGTATACACAGATTTATTGTTATCTAGATTACTTAGTTGTCTGATCATTCAATATAAAAGCTTTAGAAACAGAACATAATTGATAAACTACTTTGGAACCTGAAATCTCACAATCTGATGATGAGAGAAGGAATGTTTTAAAACTGTTAAGTAGGATTTGATCCTAAATGTGATTTAAGCTTTTCAAAATGTTTTAAAATCAAAATACAAAATATGTATTTTTATCATTTAGGATTAACATTATTATTTTATTCTTTCTATTTTAAGTACTTACTCTCTCCCCATCAGAACCAGGTTTTACTGCTGTTATGGTGAGTTCCAAGAGTCCCATATCCATAACACGAATATAATCTGAAAGTCCAAATGAATACTTTAAACACTGCCCAACAACAAATGTCATCTTAAATTCTGTTTGTTTTTTAAATCACCAATTATTAATCTCTGTTAAGAAGCATAATGAACTAAATTTTGTTTGTTTTGGTCTTGTCAACACACTTTATGCTTCTATGTTGCCTTACATCAGAGGAGCTCTCTGGGCTCAATCCTCAGCTATTTCTGGTTTACATTTGGTGCAGCTGAGTGAAGAAGAGAATGGTGGCTTTAAGCCACCTGTCCATTTCCCCAGTTCTTGGCCAGATGGGGCCAAATCAAGGATTACTCTGCCAGCTAAGAATCAAGTAGAGCACTGCACGCCCTGCCCGACCCCTGCCTGTGTGTTATGGAGTAGGGTGCCAACAGGTGGCATAAAACAGTGACCTGATAGATCCTTCTTGGAGCTGAACTGGCATACAAGTTCTAGGCTAGTGCCCCCACCACTTCCTCAGAAACAGCCCTTTAAATACCTTAACACACAAGCAAGCGTCTTCATTTTTGCTTTTTATTTTGTTCAAAATTTCCTGTTAATTTATTTATGTTTATTACAAAAAGTAAAAAAACATGGGGTGAAAATCAGTGGAAAAATTTAACTTGGGTTTTCTGGGTAAATATCAGCATTAATATTGGGGGATGGGAGGACAGAAAAAAATCAACAAATAGAGAAAAGTAAGAATACTTCTGACCTGGCTCCCTGCTCCAGAAGGAGAGGTGGTGGCTCAGTAACTTGGGTGGCCCAGGTTATTGAGCTGCCACTTCTCCTTCCAGAATGGACCCAAAGTGAAAGAGGTGAAGGAGGCAAGGACACCGTCTCCTCACACCTCTTCTGCTTCTGGGCCTGCTCTGAAAGGAGAGACGGTATCACAGTTAACAGGGAGGACCATGTTACCAAGTCATCATCTCTCCTTTTGGAGCAAGAAGCCAGGTCTGGAGGAACAAGGGGGTCCTCAGCTGCCATCTCTCTTTCTGGAGTGGGGAGCTGGGTCTGGGGAATTCTCGCACTTCTTTTTTTAGGACTCTAGCATGGATGTATACATATGCATGTTCATGCACATGTGTATCTTCCACTACATTGCCTTGAAAGGTATGTTGTGGGGGGGATGCTAATCATTGTAGCAATGGATATAAGTCTGTAGGTTTTGCACATGTACTGGTTGGGTCTGGTGCCGCTTGTCTGTGGAGAGCTTGCTTCTGATAATTAGCTTAGAGAGGCTGGGGGGCTGCTTGAAGGTCAGAAGAGGGGGCTCAGGAAATATTTCTTTCAGGATGGGGTCCCCTTTGAGTATGGATTTTAGTTGTTTGATGATATCCCATATGGGTTCCAGTATGGGGTGGTAGGTGACAACTAGGAGTGTGCGGATGGAGTGGGTTTTATGTCTGCATTGAACCAGGTTCCGTGGATTGGGCCACCCAAATGATCCAAGAGAACCTGCTAGAGCCATACAGAAAAGAACTTTTATTTCCTTGTTCTGTGACATGACCCTGCACATACAGTTTAAAATTACACTGGTCACATTTTTCTGCTATACTACATTACACATTCAAGTCTAACTTGCTGGTCACTATAAACCCAGCTCTCTTCTCCAGTAGCCTATTGGACTGTTTTTAATATTTCTGCAGATTTCTTTAAATTCTGAAAGCTATATTTATAAGGTTAGCATATGGTTACTATTGCTTCTAAAACACCCTTACCTCTCTGCAGATTCACTGTAACAGTGTTGCACTTGTCGGACAAATGCAAAGCAGCCTCATCCAAGATTATTCTACAGGAGAAAAATGGGAAACAAAAATTCCAGGTTAAAAACTGTGCACTTCACACAAAGTAAATTATATGACATTATGTAAAAAGCCAGAACATATTTAAATCCTAACGTTTTTACTCTCCATTGTAACAGTTTTTAATAACTATCCTTTCATCTGGTTGTAAGGACATGGAGACTATTATTGGAGAATAAAATAATTTTAATTTTTACTATCATCAGTTTAACCTTTTGTGGGGTTGTAAATTATCCAGGGCTACATGTAGTCTCCCTAGATCAGAGGTCCCCAAACTATGGGGCACTGTCCCCAGCCTTGGTGCAGCTCTGCTCCTGGCCCCGCACCAGCCCCCAGCCTTGGCCACTGGCTGCAGCTCTGTTCCAGGCCTGGGGCTGAGGTCAGGGGCAGAGCCACACTTGGCCACAGGCCTGGCTGCTGGCCCCCACCACAGCCCCACTCCTGACCCAAGGCCCACCCCTCGCTGCGGCCCCGGCCCCAGCCTCAGCTCCTGTACTCCTGTCCACGTCAGTCTCCCGCATCTCCCCAGAGCAGGGATCCTGCTCCCAGCCCCGACGGGGCACGGATGGGGTGTGTGTGCTGGGGTGACCCTCAAAAGTTTGGGGATCGCTGCCCTAGAGCCTTCTGGGAATAATGAGTAGATTCCTTGGAAGGCAATACAGTTAGGCTAACCTTTCCTTTATTATATTATGGCAGAGGTTTAAAATATTTTTAACAACTTAACATTTATTTCCAGAATACAGCACTATTACAAGACCATTTAAAAGGATACCACAAAAGGGACAGGTGATATAAAACAGGGTTTAAATCCAATAAAAAACCAAAGAACCAATACTCAAGTAAAAATAGGGGAATAACAATAACAAAAATAAAAGGAGTACTTGTGGCACCTTAGAGACTAACCAATTTATTTGAGCATAAGCTTTCGTGAGCTACAGCTCACTGTAGCTCACGAAAGCTTATGCTCAAATAAATTGGTTAGTCTCTAAGGTGCCACAAGTACTCCTTTTATTTTTGCGAATACAGACTAACACGGCTGCTACTCTGAAACCTAATATTAATTTAGGATGAGCTATAACCATTAAGTATTTCTTTATCTACTATTCAACCTGACCTAAGCAAATCCTTGTTCTAAAGATCTGAAGATGCCATCGTGCTCAGCAGCCCACACACAAACACCTGATTTTACAATATTTTTCAAGCATATTTAAAGGTGTCACAACAACAATTAGCAGTGGGACAAACAATCCACTCAAGAACAATGGATTTAAGCAAACCAAGGGATTATATATAGGCAAAGTATAATACATAGTCTGGAATAGATGTAATTCTCCACTTGAGGAGAACATTTTCTCCACAAAAGACAGAAAAAATGGTTACTAACCTTTCTGTAACTGTTGTTCTTTGAGATGTGTTGCTCATGTCCCTTCCATGTTAGGCGGCGTGCGCGCGCTGAGTGCACAGTTGATGGAAATTTTTCCCTCAGTGGTATCTGTTGGGCAGGCTTTAGTACGCTCTGATGCTGCGCACACATGTACCGGTATAAGGGGCCTGGCCAGCTCCACACCTTCTCAGTTCTTTCTCACAGGCTAACTCCGAAAGGGTGGGTTGTGGAACGGACATGAGCAACACATCTCAAAGGAAAACACTTACAGAAAGGTTAGTAGCCACTTTTTCTTCTTCAAGTGCTTGCTCGTGTCCATTCCACATTAGGTGACTCCCAAGCAGTACCTTAAGAGGGGGGCTCAGAGTTCACGGACATGAGGATTGCAACACTGCTCTACCAAACCTGGAATCATCTCTAGCCTGCTGGGTGACGGCATAGTGGGATGAAAAAATACGCACCGAGAACCAGGTTGCCGCTCTGCAAATATCTGGATTGGCGCCTGGGCCTGAAACGCCGCTGAGGAAGCTTGAGCTCTCATCGAGTAGGCAGTGCAGAGGGCAGGAGATGGAGCACCCATCTGCTCATAGCACGAGTGAATGCAGGAAGCGATCCAGGATTAAATTCTTTGGGCCCAAACTGGCAGACCTTTCATTCTGTCTGCTATTGCCACAAAGAGCTGCTTGGATGTACGGAACAGTTTAGTCCTTTCTATATAGAAAGCCAGGGCATGCCTAACGTCCAAAGTGTGGAGACACTGCTCCTCCCTATTCTTGTGTGGTTTCAGGAAGAATACTGGCAGGAAGCTATTGCAGTTTCACGCTAATCAGGCTACTTTCAGAAGGAATGCGGGGTTGGGGGGTGAAGTTGAACCTTGTCCTTAAAGAACACTGTATACAGGGGTTCTGATGTAAGGGCCCTGATCTCTGAAACCCTCCTGACCAAGGTAATCGCTACCAGGAAGGCAACTTCCAGGAGAGGTCCGACAAGGGGAATGATGCCAACAGCTCAAAGGGAGGGCCTGTGAATCTTGACAGGACCAGGTTTAGGTCCCATGGGGGAATGGGTTCACAAATCTGCCGGTATAGTCTAAGCCCCTGAGGAAGTGAATGGACATTTTGTGAGAAAAAAACGAACTCCCATCCACCGGAGGGTGGAAGGCTGAGATGGCTGCTAGATGTACCTGAACTGATGAGATGAGTAGGCCCTGATGTTTCAGATGAAGCAGATACTCCAGCACAGACTGGAGAGGTGACCTAGAAGGTGAGATGCTTCACTGGGACAACCACACGGAGAAATGCTTCCACTTGGCGAGGTAAGTCACTCTAGTAGATGGTTTCCTACTACCTAGCAATACCTGGCAGACTTGCTCCAAATAGGCCAGCTCTGCTGGGTTTAACCATGGAGCTTCCATATGGTCAGGTGGAGTGCCTTAAGATTCGGGTGGAGCAATCAGACATGATTACGCAAGATCAGGTCTGAAGGGGAGGGAGCGGCATGGGGGTCACTACGGACAGGTCCAATAACATTCCGAACCAGTGCTGGCATGGTCATGCTAGGGCCACAAGAATAACCTTCTTTCTGTCGTGCTTGACTTTGAGTAAGACTGTACATGAGAGAAATGGGGGGAAACGCACAGAACAGGTGCTTTGTCCAGGGGAGCAGGCATCTGTAAGAAGGCATCCGTGAGCAAGCCTGGGCTGCTCCTGCATAGAGATCAAAACTACTGACACTTCCTGTTTTGCCTGGTTGCAAACAGGTCTCTGAGGGGAGTCACCCGCTGCCGGAAGATGATCCTGACTATATCAGGATGAAGGGACCACTCATGGTGAGAGGAGAAAGATCTGGTGAGGTGATCTGCCAGATTGTTCTCAGCTCCTGGAAGGTGAGAAGCTTCAACGTGGATCGAGTGCTTTATGCAGAATTCCCATAAGTAAATGGCCTCTTGACACAAGGGGACGAGCATGCCCCTTCTTGCCTGTTCATGTAAAACATGGCTGCCATGTTGTCCGTAAGGACTTGCATAACCTTGCCTGCAATCTGGGATAAAAACATGCTAGGCGGACCCCTCTGTGCTCTCTGACATTTATATATAAGGAGAGTTTCTTTTGGGACCACAGACCTTGATTCCTGAGGTGCTCGAGGTGAGCCCCCCAACCTAGCTTGGATGCATTCAAGATTAGGGATACTGAAGCATAGGGATTGACAAAGCCTACCAACCAGGGGTCTCTCCACTGACCGAGGGAGGCGAGGACCTGGGTGGGAACTGTAAGCACCAAGTCCAAAGAGCACTAGAGCCAGCCCGATGGATACCATTGAAGGAAAAATCTCCAGCAACTGTGAATGTGGTGTGCCTCACCACCTAACGTGGAATGGACATGAGCAAGCACTCGAAGAAGAAATAAAGGCTACCATGGTTATGTGAGCTTCCATATTTTATGAACACTCTAATTTATACCTGAGAGTAGAAGAGGACTTATCCAGTGCAACATTACTGGAAATGCTGAAAGTTTCAACAGTAAGTAGAGATCTGGTTGGCAAAAACAAAGGCCTAAGAACAAAAAAGGAGAAAAAATGTTAATACATCCTACATATTTTAGAAATGCAACAATGCAATCTTAAAGGTTGATCAAGAGTTATATTTTTAGTTATAAAATTTTCTTCAAAACAAGCCTGCACAAATATGCATTCTGATATGTAAACTGGAGTATTCCTAAAGAGTAACTAACTAAACAGTTACTGCACCATAAGGAGACAAACATACATTTATTTTATTTACCTGTAATCAAGAGCACAACTCCAGAGGTGTATATGAAAAGTTGTAATGGAAGCTGGAGGATTATATCCCAAAACAGGCTCATCAGAAATATTCAAAAAATATAAAATCTACAAGCACAAAAATATGATTATGATCTTTCAATATATGCTAGTTTAGTAAACATGGATTTTTAAAAGAGATAATCCTTAATACATAGTATAACAAAACGTTTGAGAGAAGGAGGGGGAGAAACTCAAAATATTACGGGGGCATTTACTCAGTAGTTGAAAGGAAGGGAGAGTGTTCTATGTAAAAGGGCAGAACGTGTGAGAAGGAAACCCCCAAACTGTTGAGAATTAGACAGTAGGAATGGAAACCTTTTAATCCAACCCAACAACTACAAAAGTGCATGTTAGTTCCGACATAAGGATGTAAGAACTTAAGAATGGCCACACTGGATCAGACTAATGGTCCATCTAGTCTAGTAACCTGTCTTCCAACAGTGGCCAATGCCGGATGCTTCAAGGGTAATCAACAGAACAAGGCAATCATCAAATGATCCATCCCCTGTTGTTCAGTCCCAGCATCTGGCAGCCAGAGGCTTAGGGACACCCAGAGCATGTGGTTGCATCCCTGACCATCTTGGCTAATAGCTATTCATGGACCTATCCTCCATGAACTTACGTAATTCTTTTTTGAATCCAGTTATAGTTTTGGCTGTCACAACAGCCCTTGGCAATGATTTCCACAAGTTGACTGTGCATACTGTGTAGAAGTACTTCTTTTTGTTTGTTTTAAAGCTGCTACCTATTAATTTCATTGGGTAACCCCTGGTTTTTGTGTTATGTGAAAGTAAATAACACTTTCTTATTCACTTTCTCCACATCATTCATGATTTTATAGAATCATAGAATATCAGGGTTGGAAGGGACCTCAAGTCCAACCCCCTACTCAAAGCAGGACTCATCCCCAACTAAATCATCCCAGCCAGGGCTTTGCAAGCCTGACCTTAAAAACTTCAAAGGAAGGAGATTCCACCACCTCCCTAGGTAATGCATTCCAGGGCTTCACCACCCTCCTAGTGAAAAAGTTTTTCCTAATATCCAACCTAAACCTCCCCCACTGCAACCTGAGACCCCTCATTCTGTCATCCGCTACCACTGAGAACAGTCTAGGTCCATCCTCTTTGGAACCCCCTTTCAGGTAGTTGAAAGCAGCTATCAAATCCCCCCTCATTCTTCTCGTCCACTGTAACCCATAGGTCCTTTTCTGCAGAACTGCTGCCTAGCCATTCGGTCCCTAATCTGTAGTGGGTGAAATTCTGTGGCCTGCATTGTGCAGGAGGTCAGACTAGATGATCATAATGGTCCCTTCTGGCCTAAATATCTATGAATCTATGTAGTGTGCATGGGATTCTTCCGTCCTAAGTGCAGGACTCTACACTTGTCCTTGTTCAACCTCATCAGATTTCTTTTGGCCCAATCCTCTAATTTGTCTAGGGCCCTCTATATCCTATCCCTACCCTCCAGTGTATCTACCTCTCCTCCCAGTTTAGTGTCATCTGCAAACTTGCCGAGGGTGCAATCCACACCATCCTCCAGATCATTAATGAAGATATTGAACAAAACCGGCCCAAGGACCGACCCTTGGGGCACTCCATTTGATACTGGCTGCCAACTAGACATGGAGCCATTGATCACTACCCGTTGAGCCCGACGATCTAGCCAGCTTTCTATAAACCTTATAGTCCATTCATCCAGCCTATACTTCTTTAACTTGCTGGCAAGAATACTGTGGGAGACCGTGTCAAAAGCTTTGCTAAAGTCAAGGAATAACACGTCCACTGCTTTCCATAGAGTCAGTTATCTCGTCATAGAAGGCAATTAGATTAGTTAGGCATGACTTGCCCTTGGTGAATCCATGCTGACTGTTCCTGATCACTTTCCTCTCCTCTAAGTGCTTCAGAATTGATTCCTTGAGGACCTGCTCCATGATTTTTCCAGGGACTGAGGTGAGGCTGACTGGCCTGTAGTTCCCCGGATCCTCCTCCTTCCCTTTTTTAAAGGGAAGGGGGGCTTGCCATGGGGGAAGGGGGGCTGGAAATAAATTAAGACAACAGAGCAGACCCCTCTGCTGAGCCCAGCTCCTGCCAGCAGCCAAGACGCAGACAGATCATCGCTCTCCCTCCCCCATGCTGGCTCCTGGCTGGAAAGAGCTCTGGGGAGGGGGTGATGGGGAGGCCCAGGAGGGAGCCGTGTTGCTCTGCAGGGGGTCATGTCCCAACCAGGAGGCTCACGGGCTCCCCTTAGCAGCAGAGTCCCAAGAACCAGCTCACGGCTGCATAGTGGTGGCTGGCGTCCCAGCGGACTGCCTGCCCTCCCCTGCGCCCCAGAAGGAGGCCTCTCCTCTGGCCACCACTTTGTCCCGCCTGTGTCTCTTCAGCTTCTCCACCAGATTCCAGCTGAAGATGTTGCTCTTGTTCTGGGATCTGCTAGGCCCAGGGGCACCACCGTCATCCAGCCCGGGGGCCCTTGGGAGAGGCTGAGCCAAGCCTGAACCGCCGAGAGACCTTCCCCGCAGGCTTTCCCACTGCTCCCTCAAGGGGGGAAGGTCTCAGGGCGGATCAGGCTTGGCTCGGCCATAGACCTCTACCATATCCCCATTTAGTAATCTACATTATTCCCTAGAGTCTATTCCCGCCCCCCCCACACCCACTAATTTGGTCTGAACCACTACTCTTGCCAAGTTTTTACTATTAGGAAAATTCTCTCTCTTATCTAAACTTGCCCATCTTTAGTTAAAAGGTCAACATTTCTTGTAATACTATTTGAGTTTACTCCTCTACATTTTTTCCCTTCAAGTATTTGTTCTCAGCGAGCACAATCCCCCGCTCCCTTAATTTAAGCTACAAAAGTTACATTTCTTCAAACTTCACTCATGTATGATACATTCCATCATTTTCTTTACTGCTCTTGCCCTCCTAGTTTCTTGCTATCCTTTTTATAAAGAGGTACCACCCAAAGGTGTTCCAGGTAAGGCTCTCACTTCAGTTCTGTGTACTCAAGAATTTTCTCTCTTGTCATATACTGAACCTTTATATTCACACATCTCAATATAGCCTTTTATTCTGCTGCAGCCTGGCATTACAGGCTTATATTTAATCAGTCATTCACTCTTGCTCCAAAGTTTTTTATTCCAACTACTACTATTAAAAGAAGTTGTGGGAAAGAGATAGGAGAGAAGTGATTTAAGAAATTAAATGAATAGATGGAAATGAAGACAGTTATAGGGTTGCAGATCTGAAGTGGAGAGAGTCCCTTAATAGCCTTTTTTTTTTCAGTTGAGAATTATTTATATTATTGGATTCAGAGGTGGACATAAAAATGGTGAACATAATCAAGCACTGGGGTGTTGAGATCTTTTACCTAAAAGTGAGAGAGCAGTCTGAGGTCAACATTCTGGATTTCCTGAAGTTGAAAGGGTAGGATACAGAATGATCACAGTAGAAGGAATTGTTGCAAATGAGATGGGAAATAATTACACAGATAAGCATTTCACAACAAGATCAAACTCTAGCAATGCTCTGGAGGCAAGAGGGGAAAGAATGTCAAAGGACAGCAATAACACTTCTGAGAACACAGTAAGATAGTGATATTGAATCAAACACAAAGCCAAAAGACAAAGATTTTTCACAAAGGATCAGTTCAATCTTTAAAACAATCAGTAGTAAAACTGAAATTAAACATGAAATCAAGAAAATTACATTAACCTGACCTGTTCATGCCAGCTTAGACCTGAAGGCAATACTCTGTGCTGGAGAGTGGCTCCTCTCAGCCCAACAGCAACCAGAAATTCCTGCACAGAAAAATTATGCAAATTAGCGTACATGTTTTGAGATTTGGGACTCTGAACTGTGGGTTTTATCTTGTTCCCATTTAAGTCAACAGCAGGACTCCCACTGCCTTCAAGGGGACATGATTGGGTCATAAGTCTGAATTCAGAAATATATTATTTCAAGAAGTTAAACACTATGCATCTACAGTCACGTCATTGAAATCATGGTTAACACAGTCTAACCTTTTTTGTAAAAATTATATTTTATGAATATCAAACCACTATCATTCAGGGGTGCTGGTCTAAACAGTAATGTGAAGACCAAAACAGGCCAAGAAGTTACACTGTAATGAACAAACAAAACACACAATATTCTTTAAAAGGAGTAGATTTTTCTAGTTTTAAGTAATAACATAACCACCTTTCTGTATGTACACACAGCATCTTTTGCCCTGAAGTATCCCAAGGCACTTTACAGATTATATTCACGGGGATCACTCAAAAACGACTGACATGCAACCACATCTAGGGTGGAATCTGGCAGCCATTCTAAGAGAAGAAGCCACAAAGTGACTGTCTTTTTTTTTTTTTTTAAATAATGTTCTGCAGTCCTTCCTCTTCTGCTTTGTTGATCATAGGGTCTTTCTGTCTTTTGCTTCAAAAAAGAACTCCTTTGTGCACTGCTTCATCAAAGAGCTTGTTCTCAAAATACTTAGAGAGAAAATTACATGTTCAGTTTGGCTTTCTATTCTACAATCACAAACATCATTTAGCTATAGTACTGCATGCCACAAATCTTTAGAAGTCCAAAGATGCATATGACGCAAATGTTACAGACAGTGAGACCTTATGAAGGATCCATTTTACATATGATAGTTGGGTCTGAAAGAAAATCTATCCAGGCCCAGATACAATGTGGCTGCTGTTATCCTTGGAGAAAGGCAGATGCTGCCTCATTTTAAACTATACAGCAATTTCTAACCCAAACTCCATGGGCTCCTTAGACAACAGGTCTACTTTTGAAGAAACCATCATTTCAATAACTAAATAGGCAACAGTCAAATCACATGCTGATTTTAACTTAGGCATCATGTTATACCAATAAAATAAAAACCAGCAGGATCTTATTAAAGGGGAAAAGGCAAAATACCACATTTATTGTGAATACAGAAAGAATCACAGTAAGCAGTTAGTTATAGCTATAACATTCCATTCAATCTCATATTTATTCACACATTCATTCATACAAACACACACACACAGGTTCTGCAAGGTTGTTATCATAGTTACCAGCCTTAGAGTTGCTCATGCCAAGCCACTGGCCAGGTGGCCTGGACATGAGGAGAGAGCAGGGCCTTGTCAGATGCTCATCTGATGCTCCTGGAAGTTGGTTTGCAGAATCAGACCCCAAAGTTCTCACTTTCTAGAGTCCATTTTTATGGGAATGTCTTCCTATGCCAGTCTATGGGAACTGCTTCATCATGCTGTTGCTGAATCAATCAGCAGATGGCACATTCCTGACAGCTCCGTGCTGCTAGATGTTATCTTGTTCTTTGGTTCTCCCATTCTTGAGGCTGTTGGGTGGATTCCAGTTTTCCCTCCGTGGGTCCTCTGGTTATTTCCACTTGACGCCTTCTTCAGCTGATGGACAGTGGATTCTTAGGCTGGCACCTCCCTGATCATTCAGTTATTATCCACACCAAGCATCCATCCACATACATTCTCTATCTCTATTTTAATCACAATTGTTAATACAACAAAAGGGCGGGGAGTCTCTGGGTGCTGTTTCTGTTGTTACAAAGTATTGCTTTGAGTCTCTGTGTGAATTGCTTTGAGAACAGACTCTGTCTTAGAATGTACTAACGCAATTAGCAGCTTGCACGTTTCACACATAGAGGGAGAGAAACAGTACCAAAAACCAAGAGACCTCTTAATTAGTAATACCCTGGAATTTAAACTCTGGGGAATCAAACTCATCTGTGATTTTAATACAGAACTTCTTTAATATGATCCAACAATCAGATAGAACATTTTTGATTATCTCTACAATTCTCTTATTTGCTCCCACCCTGACTTAACCACATTTCCTATAACTGGATGGAAACAATTCAGACTTTTTTCTTAGAGGCTGATGGAAAGTACTCACTGTTGTCTCATTTTCCATTTCATGAGTCACTTACTTCAGAAGTCTCTGCATGCCCTGCATTAATACCTAGGGCAACAGAACATAAGCTCACACTGGTACAGAGGAAAGAGCTTTTCCTGGTTTCTTCCTCTCCAGGGCTGGAGGCTCAGACTCCTCTACAGATAAGATGATCTGAGGGTACTAGATTTTCCCTTTTTTATGAGTGACACACCTTTTCCTCCTTTAGAGAGAGATTAGGTTTATACAAGCTTTTTGCTAGTTCCCATTTATCCTTCGATTTTGCTGATTCACTGTGGACTGAGAACTGAAGTCAAGTTCTGACCTGAATTTTCCCTTTTCCTCCTTTCTTGTGCTTAATGTTGAATTGCGGAGGGCTTAGTGCTCATCAACAAGCCTGACAACGAGGGGTCACTCCCTACTCTGTGTTGAGAAGATAACCAATTTTATTAAAATAAGGGAAAGATCTAAATACTTCCACTTCAGTAAAGTATTTGACATGGTATTACATGGGAAATTATTCATCAAATTACAGAAGATGGAGATTAGTACAAGAATTCTAAGGTGGGGTGAGGAACTGGCAATGGGTTGTGCTGAAAGGTGAACTCTTGAACTAGAGGGAATTTACTAATGGAGTTCCTCAGTGAACACTTGGGACCAATCTTATTCAATATTTTTATTAATGGTGGCACATAAAATAGTAGTATGTGAGTGAAATTTTCTGATAATACAAAAGTTGGGAGGCATCATCATTACCAAGAAGGATTAGGATATTATACAGGAAGATCTGGATGACCCTGAAGACTAAAAGGAACAGAAATGGGTTGAAATTCAATAGTACAAAGTTCAAGGCCATGTACCCAGGGCCTAATAATAAGAATTTCCGTTATAAGCTGGGGGTTTAACAGTTGGAAGAGGCAGAGGAAGAGAGAGACCTGGGTGTGTTGATTAATCACAGGATGACTATGAGCCACCAATGTGGTGTGGTTGTGAAAAAAGCAAATACTATCCTAAGACTTATCAGGTGAGGCATTTCTAGTAGAAATAAAGTATTAATGCCATTTTATAAGGCACTGGTAAGATCTCATTTGGAATACAGTGTACAATTTTGGTTACGCATGTTCAAGAAAGATTAATTCAGTTTACAATGGGTGCAGAGAAGAGCTACTATGATGATCAGAGGAATGGAATACAAAGAGCTTGGCTTGTTTAGCCTAGCAAAATGAAGGCTGAGAAAGGATATGATTGCTTTCTATAAATACATTGGGAAGGGGGTGGGAGAAGTAAACACCAGGGAGTGTGAAGAACTATTTAAACTAAAGGACAATGTTGGCACAAGAAGAAATATGTTTAAACTGGCCATGAACAAATTCAGGCTGGAAATTAGAAAAGGGTTTCTAACCATCAAAGGAGTGAGGTTCTGGAACAGCCTCCAAATAGGAGTTGTGGGGGCAAACAATTAGTTAATTTAGTTTTCAGAGACAGCTGGACAAATTTATGAATGGGACTGTATGACAGGGTTGCTTGTGATGGGGATGGGGATGGACATGGGCTGGGGGGGGAGAGGGAGGCAGAGCTCAGCCCTGAAGGTGCCCTTCTGGTTTATGTCTTATGTTCCTATAATCTCATGCCTCAGGGCTTCAGCTGGTTGCCTGAAGTGGGTCTGGATGGGATTCTCTTTTTCTACCAACATATTCTGTGTTTGTGCTTTGAGGGGGCACTAAGCATTCTTGTTCTCTCTCTCGGGAGCTTAGTTGGCTGACTGACTGCCATATGTGGAGTTGGGAAGGAATTTTCACTCCATGTCAGATCGGCAGTGACCTTGGAGGGTTTTCTCCTTCCACTGCAGTGTAGAGCGTGGGTCACTTAATGAAATCATCTCAGTAATCAATTCCCTGCCATCGTAGAGTCCTTGGACATTGGTGCACCTTGGCCCTACTTATTGTCTTCCTGTGGCACATAATAGTTTAGTCTCCTGAGGGCTGTAATACTTTGGTCTAATTTTGGTTTTTAGTTTTAGTGTGGGTACTGGGTGGTGTTGGTGGCTTGTGATATACAGGAGGTCAGTGCGACTGGCTGTAACCCATGTTCACCATTTTTACAAGACTATGATAAATTTTGTACAGAGTATGCCTTGTGAGGTATCATTTCGAAACTCATAATATACTGAACATTATTGTCCTGGTAAAATAGGGTGTATCAACATTGTATGTAAAGTTAGAAGATTCTACTGTATAACATAACTGTATCATGTTCCAAGTTTAAGAAAAGCAAGCCAAAACCAGTTTTTCAGAGATAGAAGATACCTGGCTGGGGCTCCACTGTATCAGCATAATCAGATGAACTGTATTATAGACTATCACCTAGTTAAATGGCCATTCTTTAGCAGGAAGAAGAGTGAAAGCAAGAACTTTGCATACTGACAATAGAACTGGGGGTTCCCGTGTAAACAGAGTGGCTGTCGCTTGAACTCCAGCTGGAGGTAATCCTCAAAGAGGGAAGAATGGTATAAGAATGGAGGACACACAGAACACAAATTACCTCTCTCCCTTCATCTATACTCATGATAGCTACAACATCTGAAAGACAAAGGAAGCATCATTGAACTGGGAAAGGGGGGGTTCTGGCTGAAGCAATCCAGCCAGATTGCTTAAGTCTTTGGTGAAAACAAACCTTTTTGCTTTTAAGTTCACTTAGCTTGTTAAGTTAGGTATTCATTTGCATCTTATCTTTTTATTTTCTTTGTAACCAATTCTGACTTCTATGCCTTATTACTTGTAATCGCTTAAAATCTTTCTGTAGTTAAAAAACTTGTTTTATTGTTTTACCTAAACCAGTGTGTGTTTGGATTGAAGAGTTGGGAACCTTCACTTGAGATAACAGGGACTGTGCATGTCATTTTCCATGGATGAAATGACAGACTTTATAGAAGCTTGCATTGTTCAGTGGGTGCTGGGCAGTACAAGACATACATTTCTGGTGGAAGGTCTGGGACCAGGAATTTGCTGCTGTCACCCTGTATGTAATTAATGAGTGGCTGGCCAGAGCATTTATGTAATACAGCTAGGAGTGATTTTGCATGCTTGAGGCGGCGTGTGAACTGGCTAGGAGTGGTGGTTCTCACTGCAAAGAAATGTAAAAGGCACTCCAGGCTGGAGTACTGAGAAGACACAGCTTCTCCAGCAGTCCAGATCGTACCCTGTGAAATGTCACAGTCAGACTAGATGAGCTGGTGGTACCTTCCGGCCTTAAAATCTATCTTATGGCTTGCCTTTTCCGGGCAGTGCCCAGTTGCAGCTGGAAGAGGGAGGCCCCCTGTCCCTATCAAAAGCCACTGCAGCACTTCCAGAAATATGGCTTGGTTGTGGTGGAGATCACTAAGGAAAGGCACTTACCCCAGCTGATGCAGTTAGTTAAAGAAGTATGGGCTGGATGAATGGACAATAAGGTGGGTAGAAAGCTGGCTAGATTGTCAGGCTCAATGGGTAGTGATCCATGGCTCCATGTCTAGTTGGCAGCCAGTATCAAGTGGAGTGCCCCAAGGGTCGGTCCTGGGGCCGGTTTTGTTCAATATCTTCATTAATGATCTGGAGGATGGTGTGGATTGCACCCTCAGCAAGTCTGCAGATGACACTAAACTGGGAGGAGAGGTAGATACACTGGAGGGTAGGGATAGGATATAGAGGGCCCTAGACAAATTAGAGGATTGGGCCAAAAGAAATCTGATGAGGTTGAACAAGGACAAGTGCAGAGTCCTGCACTTAGGATGGAAGAATCCTATGCACCGCTACAGACTAGGGACCAAATGGCTAGGCAGCAGTTCTGCAGAAAAGGACCTAGGGGTTACAGTGGACGAGAAGCTAGATATGAGTCAACAGTGTGCCGTTGTTGCCAAGAAGGCCAATGGCATTTTGGGATGTATAAGTAGGGGCATTGCCAGCAGATCAAGGGAGGTGATCGTTCCCCTCTATTCGACATAGGTGAGGCCTCATCTGGAGTACTGTGTCCAGTTTTGGGCCCCACACTACAAGAAGGATGTGGAAAAATTGGAAAACGTCCAGCGGAGGGCAACAAAAATGATTAGGGGACTGGAACACATGACTTATGAGGAGAGGCTGAGGGAACCGGGATTATTTAGTCTGCAGAAGAGAAGAATGAGGGAGGATTTGATAGCTGCTTTCAACTACTTGAAAGGGGATTCCAAAGACGATGGATCTAGACTGGTCTCAATGGTAGCGGATGACAGAACGAGGAGTAATGGTTTCAAGTTGCAGTGGGGGAGGCTTAGGTTGGATATTAGGAAAAACTTTTTCACTAGGAGGGTGGTGAAACACTGGAATGGGTTACATAGGGAGGTGGTGGAATCTCCTTCCTTAGAAGTTTTTAAGGTCAGGCTTGATAAAGCCCTGGCTGGGATGATTTAGTTGGGGATTGGTGCTGCTTTGAGCAGGGGCTTGGACTAGATGACCTCCTGAGGTCCCTTCCAACCCTGATATTCTGTGATTCTATGAAGATCAATGGTGGCTAGTGGAGATGCCCTGTAGTTAGAGGCAGTGGCTAAAGAGCATTAGGAAGGTGACCAATGATCTGTTGCATCATTCTGGGGTCCATGAAGAATGGGAACTACAGGTCTATTGGTGTCCCTGTGCTGGAGGTTGTCAAGGCCCTGGCAAAGCTTGAAGCCATTGAGCCCTTGTGATGGTCTGAAGTTGGCTGTCACTGGAGACTTCCTCTTTTTCCATCCCACCTGTGTGCCACTACAAGAGCTGCTGGATTCTGGGAGCGGGTAGTGGGGGTGGGAGAGAGAGCAAAGCAGAGCCAGAGCTCTCATCTTCTGCCCATATCAATGAATGCAGGAGCCAAGCCAAATGAACTCCTACCAATGCGAACAGTGAGACTGGAAGTAGGCAGGCAAAGGTTGTTCTTTAGGGTAAAAGATGCAATATTTCCCTACCAGGCAAAGCTGCCAATGAACTGAACACTAAGCTTATGGCTCTTTGTATTTATCCCTGCCTGAGGTGGGAGAATGGCCTCCACAAATGCATAGCAGAGGTAAAAGAGAGCAAAGAATAGGTAAGAAGACTAACTGGCCAAAAAATATAGATCCTTTAGATAAAAGCAATAGTGATCAGCACAAGGAATCACATGAAGAATTGGGCTATGTTGCTAAATAACAGACATAACCACAAGGAATATTAAAGTAGTTTTAAAGTCTAGTAAAGCATTCAGATTTCAATAGCTATTAAACTAACAGTTTAAAAATGGACATCGTTCAAAGTTTGTAGTTATTTGTGTTTATCTATGACCTTTAGAAGAAAGTTTGAATTCTTGTAAATGCTTTCATGTAAATTAGGTGTCTGAAATAATCTAGACGATGCACGAAAGCTTAGAGTTGGAAACACAAACCTTTGTATTGCTCTCCGATTTATGTGACTGGATTTTCACTGCAACAGACAGCATACTTAAACAGTCCACTCCCACACCATCTGAAGAAGTCCTACTGAGACCATCTTCTTCGGAAAAATAAATGGTAGGTTCTAACCAGTGTGGACGCGTTGTGTTAGGCAGTCGTATTTCAGATGGAGGGACAACTCCATCCACCACACCTGTATAGAGATTGTAGCTATGGTTATCCGGTGCAGCAGAGATGTTTGTGATTTAGGTAAAACTACTGGAAATCTGTCTACCCTTACCTGGTGATAAGATCATTTTAACTCTCCAGCTAATTAACAGCAATTAACTTTGCCATAGTATTAGCAAAAAACAGAAACAAGAGCTCAGACATGAGTGATAGGAAAGTTTCTGCTGTTGTACATCCTCTGTCCTTAGAAGTTAGTGATTGGGAGGCTGGTGAAGATCATGAGACACAGTGCCAGATGTACGTCATCCCCCAACTTAATAGAAGCCCTCACATTGAAATTCCCTTAACCTCATTGCCACTCATTTGAGGTTATAGGAACAGGAAACCTTAAAACTTACAGGTCCCACTCTCTCCTCCTTGGCTACAACGGAGCTGTCAGGTCACTTTAAAATACTTTACTGGCTGACTGCACTTTAGCCAGCCAGAAAATGACCTAAAACCTAAATTAGGATTTCAAGGAGTGCACACAGAATTGTACTATTTTGGAATTACATGGAAATTAACAAATGAGAATGACACTTTTTGAAAAAGAGACAGTTTCTGCACATTTGAGAGTTTTGTAGGCCAGCAGTTGCAGAGGTCACTTGAAGCTAGATGATCCGGAAGCAAACATATTAATTATTGTTATTTATTATTTGTATTACTATAGTACCTAGGGACCCAAGTCATGGACCAGAACCCCATTATGCTAAATGCTGTACACAGAATAAAACGACTGTCCCTGCCCCAAGGAGCCTGTATTTGACTATTTATTAATCTTTACTCAAATTTACATCCACTCACATTTTAAGTTCCTACCTTGATGATATAAACTGAGACTGCTAGAATGAAGACAGATGTAATGTTTGTCTTCAAAACCTTCATATTTAGTCACACAGAATAATGAACCACTGTTGAACTCAAACCAGAATTCACCACGCTTGCCTTCCAGAATATTTCCACCATCCTGCTGAAGAAAGAATCAGAAACATATAGCTGCTTGTGGAATTATTGTTGTTGCTTAGGACAGCATAATAGAACGTGTCACTTGCTACAATACAGCTCTCCTCTCCTTGTATTTAATTTTCCTAACATCAAATATGAAGTAATCAAAAATGTTTAAACACAGAATCATAGTCAGATGCATCCTTAACTATATCATTAAGATAGTGAGACTCTAATATCTGAAAGACACTCATACGACTACTTGTACAACAAAACTGCTAATAAAGCCATAATACAACAGATAGCACCAAGAGCTCCTGTCAGTATAACAAGATACATTATGCCTGTAAGGTTTCAGAGTAGCAGCCATGTTAGTCTGTATTCGCTAAAAGAAAAGGAGTACTAGTGGCACTTTAGAGACTATGAAGTGAGCTGTAGCTCACGAAAGCTCATGCTCAAATAAATTTGTTAGTCTCTAAGGTGCCACTAGTGCTCCTTTTCATTATGCCTGTAAGTAAACCTAAGACTTAGCACAATATTTTCCGTTCCTGAAACCTCACCTTTACATCTGTGAATATTGACACTAATCCATGATTAACATTTAGAAGAACAGAGAGAGAGCTCTGTGTGTTCTTGTTTTGCAATTCAAGCTTTTTCTTCCGGCGTGAACGATAGTTTGGATCAACTGTGGAATAATATTGTAGAGTTTCCTCCTCAGATCCACTCTCATCATCTACAAGAAAACAACAACAAAATATCTTGATACAACAAATACAAAAGTTATCAAAGAAAATTACAAGTTTTTCACCTTTAATAACATTCAATTTCACAGCAGTATTTTAGCTAACATTCTATCCATATCAAAACATTCATTTACACATTTCTTTGTGGGATATATAATTGATTTTATATCTTCAAGTCTTCCCTTTGTACACTTAATAGTCTCAGGCAAGTATATCTACCTTGTACCACTGTTGTTCGAGAGGATTTATAAAATACATTACCATAATGAATTGTAGATTTGAATTGACTAAAGCTGTCTTTACTGAAAGTATTGATCAGTTGGCTGGCGACTGACAGTCCAACACCATATGAAATATTCTCAAATGTTTCTACAGGAGATGGAGCTGTGGGTTCCCACAATAATAAGTCATTGCTGATCCTAGAAAGAAAAACATGTTATTGTTGCATTATTAAACATCTGATTAAAATGCCACTCGAATTAAAGCTAAATTAATGTACAACAGTCCTGTAACAGATTTCATACAAAATAGTCTGCAAAAGGATGAGATGAGCTCAAGAGCACAAATCGCAGTAACATATTTTAGTGAGCAAAGAAATCCTAATAATCTGCTCTTTAGATCTTTTACAAAAATCTGATTATTATTAATTATGTCAGGCATTTGATTGTGCAGCACAAATCCTTTACATACACTAATTCAATGGATATGCCAAAAACAGTTACTCTGGTTGCCTCCTGGATATTAAAGAAATTCACAAGATGCACATTCTAGATTTCTTTGCTTAAGACAGTCTTTTGGGTAATTTGAGTAAAAGGTTTTGCTTGAAGTGGAAGTGACTTTGCAAGACTTGTCCAATGAGAGGACTGAAGGGGCATGGAGTACTTAATTAATGGCTGAGGTGTCATGCAGAGAGCAAAGTCAGGCTCCTAAGGGATAGCTGAGGCTAAAAAAAGATAGGACTTCATATTTTTCAAGGCTAGGGTTAGAGTAATTTAGTGTAAGTACATGCACATTGATTAGAAATTTAATAAAATTTTGGTTTGCTATTTCACTATGTACTTAAGTGTTGATTTCTATATCGACTTCTCTCTATATTCTTTCAAGGCTGGTTCAATTTTTCTTTACTATTTTTGCATGTTTTTATGTTGTACATTACTGGTGCTAAGATTGCAAATGGTGATTTTTTTTCTTTACTTTGCCTTATCAAATCTGCTTTATTTAAAACTAGGGCTGTCAAGCCATTAAAAAAATTATTGCGATTAATTGCACTGTTCAGCAATAAGAGTTTAACATTTATTTAAATATTTTTGGAAGTTTTTTACAATTTCAAATATATTGATTTCAATTACAACACAGAATAATGAAGTGTACATTGCTCACTTTATATTTATTTTTGATTACAATTATTTGCACTGGGAAAAGAGAGTATTTTTCAACTCACCTAATACAATTAGACTGCAATCTCTTTATTATGAAAGTTGAACTTACAAATGTAAAACTATATAAAAAATAAACCTGCACTCAAAAATAAAACAATGTAAAACTTTAGAGCCTGCAAGTCCACTCAGTCCTACTTCTTGTACAGCCAATCGCTCAAACAAGTTTGTTTACATTTGCAGGAAACAATGCTGCCCGCTTCTTGTTTATAATGTCACCTGAAAGCGAGAATAGGCATTCTGCTGGCACTGTTGTAGCCAGCATCGCAAGATATTTACGTGCCAGATGCACTGAAGAGTCATATTTCCTTCATGCTTCAACCACCATTCCAGGGGACATGCGTCCATGCTGATGATGGGTTCTGCTCGAAAACAATCCAAAGCAGTGCAGACCGACATGTTCATTTTCATTATCTGAGTCAGATGCCACCAGCAGAAGGTTGATTTTCTTTTTTGATGGTTCGGATTCTGTAGTTTCCGCATCGGAATGCTGCTCTTTTAAGACTTCTGAAAGCACGCTCCACACCTCGTTCCTCTCAGATTTTGGAAGGCACTTCAGATTCTTAAACCTTGGGTCGAGTGCTGTAGCTATCTTTAGAAATCTCACATTGGTACCTTCTTTCCGTTTTGTCAAATCTGTAGTGAAAGTGTTCTTAAAATGAACATGTGCTGGGTCATCATCCGAGACTGCTATAACATGAAATATATGGCAGAATGCAGGTAAAACAGAGCAGGGGACATACAATTCTCCCCCAAGGAGTTCAGTCACAAATTTAATTAACACATTATTTTTTTAATTAGCATCATCAGCATGGAAGCATGTCCTCTGGAATGGTGGCCGAAGCATGAAAGGGCATATGAATGTTTAGCATATCTGGCAGGTAAATACCTTGCAATACCAGCTACAAAAGTGCCATGCAAATGCCTGTTCTCAATTTCTGGCAACATTGTAAATAAGAGGGCAGCATTATCTCCTGTTAATGTAAACAAACTTGTTTGTCTTCGTGATTGGCTGAATAAGAAGGAGGACTGAGTGGATTTCTAGGCTCTGAAGTTTTGCATTGCTTTTTTTTTTTTTTGAGCCCAGCTATGTAACAAAAAAAAAGAGATCTACATTTGTAAGTTGCACTTTCACAACAAAGATTGCACAACAATACTTGTATGAGGCGAACTGGAAAATACTATTTCTTTTGTTTATCATTTTCACAGTGCAAATATGTGTAATCAAAAATAATATACACTTTTATTTCAATTACAACACAGAATACAATATATATGAAAATATAGAAAAACATCCAAAATATTTAATAAATTTCAATTGGTATTCTATTGTTTAACAGTTTGATTAAACTGCCATTTATCGCGATTATTTTTTTTTATTTATTCGCATGAGTTAACTGTGATTAATCAACAGCCCGACTTAAAACCACACAAAGGGAAGGGAAAAGAATCTAATTCAACAATTTCTGAAGTGGAATTTGAAGAGGAATTCAACTAGATTGTGGCAACTGTAAGATCTTAAAACAAACGTTCATTTGGTGGAAGCAAAAACTTATTTATTTTATTCTCAATAGAAAAGATCTGCCAAATTGTTTTGAGTGGCTGGCTGCTCAGATAGGGTCCAGAGAGGAGACTTCATTGCACTTCTGATAATAACTTAGAATAGCATTTATACAACACTTTACATTGTTATAGAGCTGTACAAATATTACAGGTCAAATTAATTACTGCAGCTACTGACTTAGTTGTTCTTATGACCAATGAATACACTGACCAGAAATACAGGTCATACTAACCAAGCAAACTAATGCTTATACTCACCTATTGTAAAGTTTCTCATAAAAGGTCTTGTTTGGCAGCGTTAAGTGAACATTTGGTAACATGAGTTCCAGTACATAATGAGAATTGCTGATTGCTTTATCCTGAAACTCGGTCATCTCAACTGCATCACCTGGCATCACCATCTGAAAATAAAACAAAACACAATCTTAAGCTGTTGAGGGTTATCTGGAACAGAAGCTGCATATAAGCCAGAAAGGTAATATTCATTTGTATCTACAAAGATTCTGTAAACAGTAAGACTTTGTTTTACCTCTTCATTTTCAAACATGACCCTACGAGAGGAAAAAGGAGAAGGCTCTGGTCTTCTAAGATCACAGACATCTTTAAGAGAATGAGATCCTCCTTCCTCTTCCTCTTGAAAGTTTCCATCACCCTCTTCTTCTTCAGCTGCTATCCTTTCCAGAATGGAGTGTACAGCCAGTGGGTTTATTTTCAGTACAATCCTGATATTAAAAAAAGCAAGCAGAATAAATTATTAGTGATATATGCTGAGAATTTTTACAGTAGATATCCACTGGAGATGTATATGTGCCTTTTTTATGAGTTAGCCTGTGAAATGCATTGATACATATATTATGTATAAACTAACACATTAGATGTCCAAATTGTTACATTGCCTACATGTACTATTGTACGTAGGAATTCATCACATTGTAAACTTTCATCCAAAAAAGTGTGAGACTCCATTACATGGTCTGGCATAAATCAATAAAAAACAGGACATTCAGAGATTGGATTGAAATTGCCTCTTTAATTTATGTAGCTACATAGGTTGGGGCCTTTATATTATAGACAGTATGAACATCTAACCAGGGGTCTCCCAAACATTAAACATCCTTTTATGTGATATGAACTATAATATCCAGGCTTAAGAAGAGGTTCAGTATTCGCTCAAATTTTCTGGTTTTGCACCAGCATCTTAACAGTTAAAAATTAATTGTGTGTGTTAGATTTTCACTTTAAGAGTATAATAATTTCAGAAGTAAGAGAAAAAGTAAAATGAACATGAACAGTGTACGGATGGAAAACTGTTTAAACTTTTACTCAAATCAAAAATTAAAAGCAATCATACTGCCAAACATCACACATCTGGCAGTGCCATCATGCACTCCCACAGCTCATCGGGATCCTCACATGTTCAGCTGAGCCAGGGAAAGACAGCAGTTATTTGTTGTGAAGTTATACAGTTGTGCCTTCTTGCCACATGGGGCTGCTGTGGTACCTGCTGACAAGCAAGCCTCTCTGCCTCCCACTCCCACTCCCCTCTTTGCTGAATCCCAGGAAGAGACAGTAGCACTGTACCAGCAGCACAAGGCGAGGGGCCCAATATTGACTCCAGGCTCCCTCACCATCTAGCTTGCTAAATCAGGATGTCTCCTCCCTCCCGCACCACTCACACCTCATGCATCTCAGCAGCCCCAGGCACCACAGTACCTACCCATCTAATAAGAGCTCTGGTGAAAATGCTCCGTGCATCCAAGTAGTGAGCCATCCACCTGCTAGCATCTCCAGTCACCCCATTACCTCCAGGCAACTCCACCAGCCATCACTCCCACATAACATCTTTGGACTCTCTCACCCACCCAGCTTCCTTGTCCCAGACAGCCCCCAGCTTTCTTCCCTCAAAATTCTCCATTCACCTAGCTTTTCCCCACCAAAAGTGTAGGAATTTACTTATAATTGGCTCATTCCATCCAGAAATCATTCCATCCATTAATAAAGATCTGTGTTATTTCTGCAAGATAAGATTTCTTCATCTCTAGGTTCTATTCAATTACAGGGATCAATAGTGACACATTCTTACTTTGTGCCTTATATTTAAAGTAACTGTCTCTGACTATATTAGTTATTAAAGAAAGTGTTGCTTTTAAAAAGAATTATGATGAAATATTAAAGATATTTTACCGTGGCCAATCAAAGTTGTCAGATGATATCATATCTCCATCTATGCCACTGGACACTTGAAAGAATTTTATTGAAGATTCTGTTTTATCTTCTTCAAATAAGCCTTAAATAGGAGAAAAGTTTGTAGAAAGATCAAAAATACAGGGGCCAGAGTCTGCCTGCAGGTATAGCTGAGCAGAACCCCGCTCCATGATTTTAACAATTCTGAAGCTAGTACTTTTACAATCTTGATATCGAGCAACACCAGTAAAACAAGTCACATTTTAAGTATCTCTTTTTTTTCCTAACAACAACAAACTGTATTACCCAGAAAGACTTTACTTTAACTTCAGTAAGCTTTTGCCTGTATTGGCATATTTCAGCTAAGAACCAGAAACCTTAATTATATAATACAACTAAAAACATTAAACACCAAGCTTAATTATCTGGGATTCTGATTCAGTTTTGTATTATGCTAAGATATATACTTCGACTTGGGTTGAGGTTCTATCATAGAAATACGGAAACTGAAGTAACACAGATAAAATGCTCCTAAGTGCAAAATGAAAGTTGTATTCTCAAGAGGGCAAAAGTTCTGTTTAAACTTGCAAGACCTCTTTGTCAACCAAATGACTGTTTGACAATTGAAAAGTATAGTTAGCATTAATATAACATTTGTACTTCTTACCAGCTAGCTCTTTAAAGGTAAGTTCTAATTTAACTTGTTCTGGAGTTGAACCTCCTATAAACTCAGTCTTGAATTCCATGTCTGTAAATTCAAGATGAAGGATTTCCTTCTGAAGTGATTTTTTAAACCATGGTCCTCTTTCCTGATCTGATCGTAGGTCAGGTATAGGGAAGCGAACAAAAAGATCTAATGCTGGTGAAGTGACTTGCACAGAAATTCTGCAGTTTGCAGGTGTATGTGAATCATCCAGAAAAACTTCGGTAAAAGCTTTATGCTAAAAAATACAAGGTGAAAAACAAACTAGAGAAGCAGCATTTAAAAAAAAACAAAAAAAAAACACTTTACTGACTTGATACAATGGTTGTAATAGGTAAAGCTGCATTTTTTATACAATTTCATACAGTACTATACGTGAACTATAAGAGAATATGGACCACCCATACTTTTTTTCGCTAAGCTATTAGAACAGGTATTGTCAAACTTCTATACTTAATCAGGATTGAAAAAAATAAAATATTCAGGACAGAGCTACACAAGTATAGAATTTAAACCAGGGGTGCAGGGCTGCTTCTAGATTCCCATTATCGGAAGATCAAATGGGTATTTTGGGGCACCTGCATTTAAAAAACAAACAACCTTCCAAGAGGCTAGGGGGTAGTTAGATCCCTGGAAAATCTTGGATTTTAAGAGTTTAAAAAAGTAAAATTTGGCTAATGTGTCGGTATTTTATTGTTATTTATAATTTATATAAAAGGATGACAACTCTTCAATCTGCTGCTACCCCACTACTTTACATTGGATGGCTTTGTACCTATTCTGGCCGGACAATAATTTTGAGACCCTTTAAAATGTTCCTGTTGCCTCCTGGTAGCTCCAGGCCTGCCAGCATGCATATAAATTAATTTCACTCACCAGACTAATGTGTTTGTTGTAAGATGTGTACATGTGAGATGCCATCATCTCCACTGTGGTTAGTTTCTGTGGCTGAAGCAAAGAATTTAGTCTGTCCACAATACTGATATCCAGTTCACAAAATACTGGACTTAGCTTGATTTGCAATTCTGCTTTCTGTGGAACAGAGCTCAGTCTTCCTTGACTACCCTACAGAAATAAGCACATCAATATTCTCAATGAAATACTGAAAAATACATTAGAAAAACAAAGGATGCTTGCAATATACATCTTTCTATGCAACCATCAAGATATAAAGTTACCTTTAAAGATTAGAGAAAAAATATTATGCTACAGCATAATGCAACAATGCAGTCAGGTTGTTTTTTTTTTCAACCTTACCTGAGGTCCTCTGTTATCTGAGTGCTTATAATGGAGCTGAAGGCATGAAAGAGGATGTGTATCATTTCCTTTTTCAGAATGAAATGTTAGCAGCTTGAAAATAAAAAGTTAAATAATTAATAGATGTAAAACAAACAAAAGAACCAGAGAGCAGGAAAAAGCATAGTCTATCTGGCCCAAACTGCCAGTCAATCCAGTATTCAGCTGCTTGTCTGATAGCCACAGATCCAATAAAGAGCCACAACTTTTGATTCAAACTGGGGAGACTGTCCAGAAAGCCCTGAGCCTCACATACCACATTTGAGGAGACAGATAGGAAGTGATCAACAAGCACAGGCGCGGCTGAGAGCAGATGGAATACAGCGCCTGAATGACAGCAACTAGGGCCACCATCATGAATCCAATATCATAGGCTCATCTCAATCTGAGTATGAGCAAGGAGCAGTTGGGCCAAGAGCCATCACCTAAGAAAATCTGCCCACTGGGGTGGATGGGGTGGCACGCAGCACTTTGAAATGTTTCAACCTAATTTTCAAAACACAATTCCTTTTGCTTCACACACACAAAACATTAGAGAACTCTACAGGCTTGATCCTTTGGTGGCAGGGAAAGAGGGGACACTGTGGCTCATTATCTGAGTTTTCAATTAAAATTTAAGACATGTCTTAATACTACCCAATCACTACAAAAATACAATAAATTAGTAATCTTAACTTTTCCAATTCTAACAATAGAGTATGATTTCCCTTCTGAAAACCTATCCAGTTAACATTTCAATTGCCCTGGTGCTTGGTTAATAACAGTATTTTTAATTACCTCTGTGTAGTGAGGTTGAATGGAGCAGGAGTCGGTAGAGAAAAGACATTCCAGTAGTTCCATATGCCCAATCGACAAATCTGTGCTGAAGCATCGAAAAGCAGACCTTTGTCTTTGTTCATAAGAGACTTTGATGCCAGTACCTATAAATCTGTTATGAGAAATAAAGGTATAAATATGTATAAAATGGATTGCAGTAACCACTTTGAAAATTCAGAAACGTCTCGTGTATATATATATATGTGTGTGTGTGTGTGTGTATACATATATATTAGGGCTGTCAAGCAATTTAAAAAATTAATTACGATTAATCGCTCTGTTAAACAATAATAGAATACCATTTATTTAAATATTTTTAGATGTTTTCAGTATCATAGAATATCAGGGCTGGAAGGGACCTCAGGAGGTCATCTAGTCCAACCTGCTGCTCAAAGCAGGACCACTCCCTGATTTTTGCCCCGATCCCTAAATGGCCCCCTGAAGGATTGAACTCACAACCCTAGGTTTATCAGGCCAATGCTCAAACCACTGAGCTATCCCTCTACATTTTCAAATATACTGATTTCAATTACAATACATTATGCAAAGTGTACAGTGCTCATTTTCTATTTATATTTTATTATAAATATTTGCACTGTAAGAAACAAAAGAAATCATATTTTTCAATTCACCTAATACAACTACTGTAGTGCAATCTCTAACGTGAAAATTGAATTTACAAATGTAGAATTATGTACAAAAAAACCCTACATTCAAAATTAAAACAATGTAAAACTTTAGAGCCTGCAAGTCCACTCTTGTTCAGCCAATTGCTCAGACAAACAAGCTTGTTTACATTTGCAGGAGATAATGCTGCCTGCTTCTTGTTTATAATGTCACCTGAAAGTGAGAACAGGCGTTCGCATGGTGCTGTTGTAGCCAGCATCGCATGATATTTATGTGCTAGATGTGCTAAAGATTCATATGTCCCTTCATGCTTCAAGCACCATTCCAGAGGACATGTGTCAATGCTGATGACTGGTTCTGCTCGATAACGATCCAAAGCAGTGTGGGCTGATGCATGTTCATTTTCATCATCAGATGCCACCAGCTGAAGGTTGATTTTCTTTTTCGTTGGTGCGGATTCTGTAGTTTCCACATTGGAGTGTAGCTCTTTTGACTTCTGAATGCATGCTCCAGACCTCGTCCCTCTCAGATTTTGGAAAGCACTGTAGATTCTTAAACATTGGGTCGAGTACTGTAGCTATCTTTAGAAATCGCACATTGGTACCTGCTCTGTGTTTTGCCAAATCTGTAGTGAAAGTGTTCTTAAAATGAACAACATGTGCTGGGTCATCATCCAAGACTGCTATAACATAAAATATCAGCATGGAAGCACATCCGCTGGAATGTTGGGCAAGCACTGAAGGAGCATACAAATGTTTAGCATATCTGGCACATAAATACCTTGCAATGCCAGTTACAAAAGTGCCAGGCAACCGCCTGTTCTCACTTTCTGGTGACGGGCAGCATTATCTCCCATAAATATAAACAAACTTGTTTATCTTAACGATTGGCTGAACAAGAAGTAAGACTCAGTGAACTTGTAGGTTCTGAAGTTTTGCATTGTTTTTGTTTTTGAGTGCAGTTATGTAACAAAAAAAATCTACATCCATACATTGCACTGTCACAATAAAGAGATTCCACTACAGTACTTGTATGAGGTGAACTAAAAAATACTGTTTTTATAGTACAAATATTTGTAATCAATAATAATAATAATATAAAGTGAGCACCGTACACTTTGTATTCTCTGTTGTAATTGAAATCAATATATTTGAAAATATAGGAATACATCAACAAATATTTAATAAATTTCAATCAATATTCTATTGTTTAACATTGCAATTAATTTTTTTTTTAGTTAATCACGTGAGTTAACTGCGATTAATTACTCCTTGGGGAATTCTGTGCCAAGAAATCCTAAATTCTGTGCCAAAAAATCCTAAATTCTGCATATTTTATTTGTTAAAATAATGCAATATAATCACACCAGTTTCACTTATTTTGGTAATTTATTTGAACTACCATACAGAAAAAAAAATCACAGTAACTGCTCAGCATTTCCTAAACACATGAAAATTAAGTTACAAATACTTGGTAGCCAATACCCTGCATTCCAGTTATAATCCTGGATTTTCATTTAAATTACATTACTTTTATTGTGGTGTTCTGTAAAGTAAAATGTTGCTTTAAATTTCTCAGACTTTCACACAGTTTTGCTAATCACTGTCCTGTATTTTTTTTTTTTAAATGGACAAGTAAAATAGATCCTGAGCTGTAATCTAACCCCACTGTGCCTCTCTGGCACAGGAAAAAAAAAGCGAGAAAGCACATAGACCTTGCTAGCGGAGGATTCCGTTACTGACATTTACAATAAGGCCCCTTTACACCATTCTGGCAAGATAAAGGAGCCTTAATTGGCTAAGAATGGGAACAATTAACTAACAATGGGAACATTAGCAGTCTACCTTCTTCGTTGTTACATTTCTGCTCTGCCTCAGGGACAGAGCCTGCTTCACACAGTCCTATGCCTCCAAGCCTGGGATGCAGCAACAGTGAGCGAGAGGGACCAAGTGAGTCTCTCTCACTCTTTCGCATGCAGGCACGCGCCCAGCCCCACCCGCTTAAAATAGGGTTGCCAACTTTCTAATCACACAAAACGTCCCCGCCCTGTCCCTTCTCCGAGGCCCGCCCCCAGCTCACTCCATTCCTACCCCCCTGCCATGCCATCGCTCACTCTTCCCCACCCTCACTTACTTTCACTGGGCTGGGGCCAGGGGCTGGGGTGGGCCCAGAAATTAGGGGTTTGGGATGCAGGATGGGGCTCTGGGCTGAAGCAGGGGGTTGGGGTGGGGGGGGGGGCGTGAGGGCTCTGGCTGGGGGTGTGGGCGGGGGCTCCAGGCTGGGGCAGAGGGCTTGGGGTGCGGGTCCCGGCAGCACTTACCATGGCTCTGAGGAAGCGGCCACCAGATCCCTACGGCCTCTAGGCACATGGCCGACCAACAGGCTCTGTGCAGTGCATGCTGCCTTAACGCCCACAGGCACCACCGCCCACAGCTCCCACTGGTTGCGGTTCCCAGCCAATGGGAGCTGTGGAGCTCGCACTTGGGGCAGTGCCAGCGCGCAGAGTCTCCCAGTCCCTGGCCACCCCAGTGCCTAGGAGCTGTAGAGACCTGGCAGCTGCTTCCAGAAGCAGTGCGGAGCCAGGGCAGACAGGTAGCCTGCCTCAGCCCCTGCCACCCGGTACACCGCCAACCGGAGCCACCAGGCTCCCTTTTCGATTGGGCGTTCAGGTTGAAAACCAGATGCCTGGCAAGCCTACCTTAACGTCTCTCCACGGACACATGCACACACACCCAGCCTCCCTCCTCCCCACCTGCGGTGATCTACTCTCTCCTGACAGCTGCTCCCAGCGGACGCGCTTGGGCTGCCGGAGAAGGGGCACAGAATTCCTCCAGGAGTAGCTTAATCAACAGCCCTAATATGTACATGTATGCTATAAAGAAATAAATTAGTACAGTGATACTCAGATTGAGGCTCAGGAGCCGCAAGTGGCTCTTTAATGTGTCTCCTGAAGTTCTTTGCAGCACATGATATTAAAGCTCTGTGTGATTTAATTATTAACCAATCTAAGTTATTAGCTAATCAGGATGTTTTTACTATGTTATTAACCAACTGTAGAATACTTGGTCAGGACAGTCACTTTCCTGTGAGAATAATATACATAATAGTAAATGAAACCATGAATCAACACTACTGTGGCTCTTTTGGGTAACATTAATTGCTAATTTGGCTCCTGAACCACTGAGGTCTGAGTATCACTCCATTAGTACTTATAATAGGCTCTGACATTAGGAACCTAGGATAATGGAATCCACCTATTCTGCCTTCAACAGTGACCAATGCCTAATGCTTCAGAGGAACACATAAAACCTCTACAATGCACATACTGTAATTTAGCAATACTATGCCATGGAAAAATTGGTTCCTGACTCCTGGATGATTTTGTTCACTTTTTTATTGTGCCCCAACTGACGTCCCATTTTGCACCACAAAGAAAAAAAATCTCACTCAAGACCACTTGTGTAATAAAGTTGCTCTATAAACTATCTCTGGGTTATACAGCATCTTTAAGAAATAGGTAAACATCCTAATTTATGCTCCAGACTGTGTGTGTTTGATTGTAGAACCTGCATCTGTCTTGATCTATCTCGGCACGAAGAGATTTAGGATGAGTTGTGCACACATGGTTCTCTTTCTTTTCCTGAGATTTTTCATTTGGAACTCAAACCGTCCAAAACTATTTTAACATTTAATGAAAAAACAAACTTCTAGTACTTCAAATAAAGTATGATTTGATTCCAAATATTTATGGGCATAAACCTAAGTTGTCAAAGCTTATTTAAAAGAATATTTGGTTCTTTGTTTGTTGTATTAGTTAATAGGCAAAGTTGTACCTAAGGTGGTCATGAGAACAAGCCTCTGCAAATACTTCTCGGAAGGACAGAAAATCTTCTGTTGAAAACTTAACTGGATCAATCTTTTCTATTCGGGTAAAGAAATCCAGTGCCATTGGTGTCAGTGGGTTAAGGTTCAGTGATGTTTCAGGTGGTGGCAGAGGGTCAATGTGAAGTACAGATACTGAGAAAGTGCCCAGTGCCAATCTAAAAAGAAGTTCAGGCCTGGATTCATCCACTGAAACAGATCTGGATGGAAGGGCTGAAATACAAAATTAAATTAAATTTCTCACTAAAAGTTAGTTTTCAATAGCAACTTGCACATCTATTAACCAGCATAGCCTTAAGAAATGCACAAACGTCAAACTATGAATACTATGCAAATCACAATACGACTAATTTTATACACTGTAATATATTGAGTCTTACTATAGAAGATTTACACCTTGTGTAGAACTACTTTTGTTGACGTTACTCTTCCCTTACCTCATTTTTAAATTAGGCCAAATCCCCCACATAAATGAAGAACATCCATGTAAACCTCTCACTCACTTATGAGAAAGCAGCTAAGCAGCAATCTGTGCAATAGATCTAAGTCATGAAGTGCACAATTCAGCATACCTTCTTAAACTGTATTGTCTAGAGGAAAAGACTACACATTAACTGAAGAAGCAATTAGGGAAAGGTGACATTTTGATCTTCTGGATTTTGATGCCCTTTTGACAAGTTTCAGAACAACAATGAAAAATGTCTAACAACAGTATAAAATGACTAGGAAGTAAACACACGTTTTTACTTACAAGTCCTTCTTAAAGGAGTTTGGTGAACAATACTGGGTGTAAATGATGAACTTCTTGGTGGTGGAGGTGGTGGTTCTTGTTTATTAGGGTCATGAAAATCACCCCAAGTTGGCTGAAGCTAAAACACAAATATATCTGATCTCTCATCTGCATAACACAACAGTTCTCAAGGATTAATCTAATGCAAACAGTAACGTGTGACCAAAAGACAGTATGCAAGACCCTTGTGCATATATACCATAAAAAGTAGTTTTCCAGCTTGTCGTCATTTTCATGATATATTAATCAATAATTTGTCTATTGTTTATCTGGGTGTCAAGCTACGTTCTTTAGCTCTGATGATGATCTTCCCCTTGTATTTCTGAAAGGGAGATAACATTGCCCTCACAACTAACACATGTTCTTCTGTTACCCAAAGGAAACTAGAACTGTTCTCTATGACCTCTATTAAGCAAAGTATTTAAAAACATGTGCATAAGAACTGAGTAGGGATGAACTTAAACCACAGTAATACTTTGTTGAATTACAGGCTATGACCTTAACTTAGGCAATACCACACCTTTGTGTGCTTTTATTCTGTTCCTGGCCTTGTATATTAAACATAGAAATGTAACACAAGGGTCTGTCACAAAAACTCCACATTAAACTTATAGCAGCTTGGAAACATACATAGTCTATTTCCTGGTCTGCTAGACAAACAAATTTATAACTTATAGAATCCCAGGTTTCAAAGCTGCAACTTGCTGCGGGAATACCACTGAAAATCTACCTAACTCCTTAATAAAGGAAAGCCAGAAAGTGATTTTATGCATTAAGGAACCATACAAATTTGCTAGTTGATTTTGCCACTGGAACAGAAAGCTTAATAGGTGTGTACTTACTATTATCTGAGAATTTTTCACTAGGCATTAGCAATGAGGAATCAATATGAAAAAAAAAAACCCAACCTTTTACTCTACAGAGATATTAACTGTAAACAATACTATACCACTGTAGCACTCAGTGGAGATCCTGCTGGTGTAGTAGTGTATGTACTAGTTAAAGACAGGTCTAGATCCATAGTTGGTGGGTCTCCAAGAGGTGGAAGAGAGGAGAGACTGTGAGACATGTCCATGTCAGCCATTGAGAAGAAAACTTCTTCTTCTAAGGAGAAATTATGTATAATCAATAGGGTTTTTTTTCTAATGACAAACATTAACTTTAGTTATAATACACCAAATTAATCATAGCTGCAGAAACAAAATAGTCTGGATATGACATTAACTAGCTAAAAGTTTATTCACAGCATTTCCTAGTTAACTTATACTGAAGCCCAGTAATAACCAAGGGGGAAAAAAAGATTTTTCCAAAAAAGAGCGTGTGACCAAGGCAACACCAAATTCCAGCAATGTTATGAGTACACATAATATAAAATATTTCCATTTATTTTCATGTTCAGGTTAAGACTGCTAAAGGTTGCAGTGATTAATTCGCACTTCCCATGCTAAATCAGATATGAATTGGCACCTAAAAAAACCAGTAACAAATTATCCATGGGCTCAAAATTAAAAGTAAAGCAGTTCACATTTAATATAAACAATCATTAAATAAATTATATAAGAACAAATAAAATAACAGACTACTGTAAACCTTTGTTAATGGAGCTGTACTAATCTAAATATTGGCATCTTTCAGATTCCAGGTTTCTTCTCCATGAAATTCCTGTCTTAAATTCAAATACATTCCTCCAGTACATGCATGTTTAAACTAGGTTTTATAATAGAAAACCAAAAGAAAGTTTTATAGTATTCTACATTTCATTTAGTTCCTTCAACCATTAGTTCTGAAAGGGATCTTACAGAATTAGTGTCTGTTTCGTTGTGCATTAGTGTTCAGACTATTAAATGCCTCAAACGAACTATGACTTCAGTCTGGGCTAGTAACGTGAATAGACCTTATATCCTGATTTAAGGGTATAATTAATGGTAGACAATAAGTTTAAAAGTCTATAAAGGTCACTGTTATTTGGCCCTTCTGAAAGATCAAGAGTGCTTTAGTACAGTACATTAAAAATTATTTTGCATGATGTTGATACTAGGCTGTCTGACATACTGGCATCATGTTTCATACTCACCACGGCTAGAAGGTGTTCTGGCAGTCTCGGTCTCATAAAAGCTCTGCTCAGATGATGCTCCTGCTGACAAAGATTCTTTTCTTAAGTAACGCTTCAGCTCCATCTGAATCCGATACTCGTCCTCCTGTTGCATGGGTCGGTTCTTTCTATCTTTATTTGATAATTCTATCCTGCTGGGGCTCTCTATATTCAAATAGAGGAAATGGAAACATAATTTGTATTTCCTTTCCATTCCGCCATGGAAAACTTCAACTAGTCAGAAAACAGACTGACATTTTATGAATTTATCTTCCATTTTCACTTCTCAAATACAAACCAGCATGGAAAACTAACCCTTTTTCCTTCTGTATTATTACTCCCAAACCTAAGAGGAAGATTTTGAGGTTATGTAGTCAGAACAGTTACAGAATCTTTTTTTTAAAGTTCTGGTCCATGTTGGCTTTAGAGACTTATGGACACATCATCTATAAATTACATTATAACACGAATTGGCCCCATTTAATGAATGGAATAGGAAAATATTTCCAACATTCTTCCAAGGATCTTAAAATCATTACCTAAATTGACATAGTAATTGAATTTGCAGCATTGGGAATATATCTAGTTATACACTTGATCCAGTAAAATAAGTTTTATTATTTTATACACTATGATTCCAAAAAGGATTGCATATTTATATGAACAATGAGAGCATCCATAGTTATATTAGGTCTGGTCTACACTACAGACCCATATCAGTATGAAAAATCCACACCCCTAAACTCCCTCCTCCCATGTAGACAGCGTTATGTCGGCAGAAGAGCTTCTCCCGTTGACATAGTTACCACCTCTCGGGGAGGTGGATTAAGTACACCAACAGGAGAGCTCTCTCCCATTGGTGTAGAGTGTCTTCATTAAAGTGCTACTGCGGCACAGCTGCATCAGTGCAGCTGGACTTGATGGACCCCCCTCTGGTCCAAACTATACCAAACAAAACCGTTTCACTGTTATGTTGTCCTTTTCTCCCTCCACCACTCCTATTCCCCAGACATTTAATTGTATTCTCCACCTGTTAGCTCAGCACAAACTAAGATTTCAAACTCTTTTAAAAAGGTTATTGCATATGTGTACAGCATATAGAACAATGAAGCCCGGAGACATGATAGGGGCCTCTAGATATTATCATTATGCAAATAAATAGATCATGAATATTAGTAATCTGTTATAGTAATTACTATATACCTAATCAGGGGACTTGTTTATTACGCAAGCTTTCTTTACTACTTTCTATCTCATCAAATACACATTTAATATTAATATAATGTTTACTTGCCTGGTCCAGCAATGGCTGCTAACATGTCCAATAGAAGATGTACCTGCCTCGGTGACAGGAATAGGTGTATTGAGTCTACCTGCCCATCCACATCCAACTTAAAAAAAAAAAAAAATTATAAACTCTTAGAACAAAGACATGTCACTTAAGCTTCCCCAATCAACTACAAGTCACTAGATAGTGTACAGTACCACTCAATAGCAGTGGCTCTCAACCTTTCCAGACTACTGTACCCATTTCAGAAGTCTGATTTGTCTGGTGTACCCCCAAGTTTCACCTCACTTAAAAACTATTTTTTTAAAAAGATCAGATATAAAAATACAAAAGCATCAGAGTACATTATTACTGAAAAATGGCTTACTTTCTTATTTTTACCATATAATTATAAAATAAATCAACTGGAAAATAGATATTGTACTTACTTTTCAGTGTATAATATATAAAGCAGTATAAACAAGTCAGTGTCGGTATGAAAACTTAGTTTGTAGTGACTTTGCTAGTGCTTTTTATGTAGCCTGTTGTAAAACTAGGCAAATATCTAGCTGAGTGGATGTACACCCAGAAGACCTCTGTGTACCGCCAGGGGTACACGTACTCCTGGTTGACAACCACTGCTTTGTAGGGAAAGTGAACTAAAGTCCTAATTCTCCTTCTTTCACTCTCTCCTATGTCACCACCTCCATGCTGCTTTTAAGTGAACTGCATGTTATATCTGGAAGCTTTGAAGGATATAGTCTTCCTGCAACATTTGGGACTGAACCTTCATATTCTTCCAATTGGGAACAGCCTGAAATTTAACTGTACAATTGCTTCCAACTTTGAGTTACATAGCACTTCTACAAAACATTGCTACTGTGCCAAAGATCATTTATTTTGTTATGCTGTACACAAAACAAACAAAACCATCCAAAAAACATGCACCCTTGGAGGAAAAAACATGATCATCATTAAGCAACTAGCAATTTTGTTTCTTTAATACTCTTGCATGTAATTACTAGCACCAACATAAAGCTTATTTTATATACTACATACAGGATAGTAAAACTTGCACCTTATGTGGTACTATTTCCTTAAAAATTCAAATAATTTTCACATAGGCTAGTATTTATCTATATTATAAAAAATTACTGATTTTCTTAAATAATGTTGGGTTATACCTAAGATTTATTATAAACTGTAACAACAGTAACAAAACAAGGAAATTAAACTAGTTCTCTCCAGACCACTAGCCTGCACCACAAATTGAGCTTGTTCCCAATGTTTGCTGTAGGATTACTTGCTTAGGGGCTCATACAGATTAGGGTCCAATTCTAAAACCCCTTACGCTCTCACTTGTTGCTCCACTGGCAAGTGTTATATGTTGGAGAAAAGATTTGATGGAGCAAGTAGTCTTCATGAAGATGTCTTGTGATAGGGAGTACCACAACTACCATTTACGAAAGGGATAACATTACTGTAGACAAATGACAAGTTACTATCTATAGTTGCTACAGCTCATACATATATTTGATTTTTTTTGTTAAAAATAAAAATTAAATAGTTAATTACGGTTCATTAATAATTTCTTCTCTCTTGTTCAACTCTCTAAATACCTATTAGTGACATACACCAATGCTCATGCCAAGTCCTCACATAACTAAAGGACATAAAGCAACTAACCAATTACAATTTATTTGTACAATGGTGTGTCTGGACCTTGACTTTCACACCAAGTGAGAACAGGAGGTTTAACTCTCACCTCCTAAATAAGCAGTTAAATCACCTGATTTCATGCAAAGTAATTATACTGTACAAATATATTGAGAATGGTCTTTTATGAAAGCTTGTAATGTTCTGAACTTTATGGTCATCATGAGATACGTATGCAGACCAGGGTTATGTATGTATGTGTATATAGGAAACTGTAACTATAAGGCAACAGGGCACTGAAGCAGAGTGGGAGGGCACCTCCCAAGAGTCATTTACATAATACAAGGGTAGACCATTAGAGTTAATGGAAAGACATTGTGACATCCTTGCTTCAACACAAGAGGGAATTTTCTGCACTCTCGAGGCTTGTCTACACTTGAAATGCTACAGTAGCGCAGTTGCAACAATGGTTCTCCCATCATCATAGGCAATCCACCTCCCTGAGAGGCTGTAGCTAGGTTGACAGAAGAATTCTTCTGTTGATCTAGCACAGTCTACACAGGAACTTAGGACGGTTTAACTACACTGTTCAGGGGTGTGGATTTTTCACACCCTTGAGTGATATAATTAAGACAATCTAATTTTCTAGTACAGATCAGTCACCATGCCAGGAGAGAAAAATAAAAAGAGAGAAAAGCCTATTTAAAAGGATGCTTAAAACTGAAGTTTTCATCTAGAAACTGAGCGACAGTCACTTAGCGGGTGCTGTCTATGAAACCCTGGATCCCTTTTATTGCACGGGGTACACCAGAACACTATTCAAAAGGCAACAACTATTTTACATTAGAACAGGGATTTTATCTAATGTAGAAGTGTAAAGCCTGAAGCTGAGTCTGTATGTTTGTTTATTGTGTAACTTGTATATGTTTTCTCTTCCTTACTATATTATCTTTGAATCTGTGATTTTTCTATTAAATAACATTTTATTTATTTTACCCTAAGCAGGTCTGTGAAGCACAAACTGTGGTGAGTGTGTGCACCAAAGATGTCAGGGAGGGGTTGGGGGCGGGGCTGGATTTCACACCTTCGGAGGTGAAGAACCAGAGGGGAAAAGTCTGAGGGTCTGGTAGTTACGAACTCACAGTGGATGAATTTAGGGAGACCTGGCACTCAAAGGGCTGTTGCGGTCACCCTGCAAGGAGTAACTAGGCTGGTGAAAGCCAGGACTTTATGCTTGTGGGTAGGCTGCTAGTATCAGGGCTCTGAACCAAAGCAGCACAGCATAGATCAGATAAGGTAACAAGGCAGGAAGTGACCAAACCTCTTACTGGTCTAGGTGATCCCTAAAACTTTACAACTGGCTCCTACCAGCTTTTCCTTTCCTTGGGAAAACTAGAAAGAAGATTCAAATTATTAAATTGTGCTAGCACTTGAAATTAAATTAAATTCTGTTAGTTCCTGAGAGGGTTAAAATCTGGATAGATTTAATTTAAACACCTTATTTAATCACATATTTAAATAAAGAAACCAAACCGACCCATCAGGAGGAAATCTTGGACTAGACTGTATGTTTTGAAGAAGAAAACCAACTGCACGTTCTGTATACTTTTTCTCTATTTCTATGAATATGTATAGTCTATTTAATGAATTAACCAAAATCAAAACTGAGTTCACTTTTTAATTTTGCACACCATGTAACATGTATAGTGTTCACTGACTAGTGTTAAACAAAATGTATTTTGTATACAGTTAATGCAAAAAGATGAAGTCAATATTCAAAGTCAGTAACAGAATGTAATTAAACTTACAAATCACAATAGCGTTTATCACACCAACTGATTTGTTCAGTGTTTCTCCCACTACAATACCCAACAACGCACAAAGCATGCCAGAAATGTTGCACTGTGTTCTATTTAAGGCATTGGACAGGTCACCAAATATAAGTGCAACATAGAGTCCTAGACTCAGATCTTGAACTAAAGAGGTTCTTTTCCTGCCACCTTTAAATAAATGTAATGATTGACAGTAGGAAATCTTTTGATCTTTAAAAGGGTTGCAGTAAAGCACTTAGCTATTAGTAAATCTAGAACTGATAACCACAGAGCTTTTAATATCTTGTAATAGTTTGTTTCTGTATTTCCCACACTGCATTTTCATGGTATCTTCCTTTTCAGCAAATGTTGCCGCAAGGACTTTAAGTCAAGAATTGTTCTGGACTGAACAAATATAAAAAAGTTCTAAAAAATGAACCAGCAACTGCAGGATATGTAACAAAATTCCTCACTGTAGTAGAAACCATAGTGAGTAGTTTCTGCTTGCTGTATTTTGTATTCTTTGTTTCAATTAATTGTATTTTCAATTTAAATTTTAAAATAATTTCTATCATTTACCTTTTATCCGCAGGTATCAGAGCACATTATAAACCACCAATGTGAGTACACTTCATTGAAGATGATTTCAGAGCCAATTTTATTATTGAAGTTAATAGGAATATTCATGTGAATAAAGTTTATACTGCCTAACGCTTGTAGGATCAGGGCCTTATAGTTTCAATATTTCTGTTTTGTCTACAGAAGTTTTGGAAAATTCAAATAAAATACCCTCCCAGTAGTGGCATTTTCTTTTAAAACCCAGCATTATAATTTAATTCACTGTAAATTTTAATCTAAAATTTCAATAGCATAAATTTTCAAATTAGTTTTACAAAGCAAGCCTCAACCTGATTTAAATCAATGATTTTTTTTAAGTCAAATTTTTTTAAATTTCAAAATCAGGAGGCTACAATACACAGAGCAAAAAAATAAATGGGTAGCAACCGGACTTTTCATGAAAACAAAGCAATTCTCTTGGGAATTATTGCAATACATAGAATTCAAGCTGTCTCTAAGATACACTGCACCTTGTTTAAGAAACAGACATCACTATATTGTCTGTACTTTTGAAAGTAGTTTAAATGAAATCACCAAATGATTTATCATAGCTTCTTTTACAATTTGCTTTGGTAGAAGTTGTGAGTAGGGTATGAAAATGGTCAACATGCCTGCCTACCAAAGAAAATAAGACCCCCCAAATGCATACTGGGACAAATTCTGCACTCAGTTATGAGTGTGCAACTCCCCTGATAGAGTGGCTTGTGAACAGAGCAAATCTGCCCATGGTGTTTAGACATGCATTTCCATGCATTCCACAACGTATTCTCAGCACTCTAGGACCTTGTTGGTTAAAGAAGGGATGTTCTAACAAGGGTTATTGCATTGCCTTTAAATGCAGATCATTGAAAATAAAATTAGCAAAATTAAACATAGCCCAAACCAATTCTTTTTCCTTAAAACTCTCAAAACTTTTGCAGTAGGCAAAAACCAAAACCAAATAGCTACTTGACTGTGTCCAGTTAGTTAAAGAATATAAAACAACAACTAACCTTAGCTCCAGGAAGTACTTCATGTTGCTTTAATGTAAGGCTCAACTTCATTTTACCAATCAGCCTACTAATCTGCACAGGGTCAGAGGGAGCAACTTCTGGCAAGTTTCTGGTTAACTGTGGATGTGGCTCATACACAATTTTTGGGTTCCAGCTAGGGGAAAGCTTTGGTTCCGCTGCCTTTAAAATGCAAGGGGAAAAAGAGGCAATTAGCAAGCATCCTAGTATGTGTCACAAAGTATACATATACAAGTCTGATAAATCTATACTACGTGTAAATGAAAAACAGTTTCACATAAGTGCAAATCTGACATCTGTATTAACAAACATATTTACTAGCAAATTTTAAATAAACAGGTATCAAAAAGCATTCAGAATCTTGAAGCGTCAGGAAATGATGGAATTTTTCTTCAAATAGTAAATTATGGAGAGATGCCAGACTCTCTACAAAGATTAAGGATACAGTGAGATTCAAGTACTGCATTTTTAGTCTTCTATAATTTTGCTCTTCAGACCTTACCATCTCCACTCTTACATAATATAAGTGTTTGACAAAGGAATTTATAAATTTTTTGCCCAAATTCAACAAGGGTCGCTGGGCTCAGTAGTTTGAGAACCACTTATGTAAATGAGCTAAGAGTGCAATGAGCTACCTAAATATTGTTCCAAGAAGAGGTTCAATTCCTTTATTAAGTATTAGGCTTATATGTATATTACAATACAATATATTTTATCCTTCATCAACTCTACATATTTATATGATTTATTTATTTTTACCAACTGTGTAGCTGAACACACTGGAGAGGACTTCGCTGATGCTGGAAACTCATCCCAGAAGAGAGAGACACCTGAGAGCTGAAGTAACTTGTGAGCAAAAGCTGTGGGCTGATGTACATTAATTCCAGAGCATTCATCAGCAGTTTCATCACAGTACATAGTTCTGGGAGACAAAAGCAAGGAAATAAGCACGGTAGGGATGGCATGCACACTTTTACCTTCTACTGTGCTATTTAGCCTACAGTTCATGTTTATATATGCTTTCTCAACATAGATTATTTACAAGGACATTGACTGATGTGAAAGGAGAAACCACCACTTTCTGCGAATGGGTGGAAATCTTGAGGTTCTTGCAGGACACTATTAATAGCAATTGTGCTATACGTTTGAAGTCAATGTGCCCTAATATGAGATCCTACTATTTACTGTTTAATCTTATCTCAAAGTGAAGAAGTTTGCCCTATATTACTGTTTTTGTTTGTTTACATTAAGACATCTATAACTGTGTTCTAGTCTCATGACTAAAGTATGGTTTTAGAGTGGATACATCTACAACATATGTATTTTATATACTCTTAAAGCACTACTTGGATGGAACACTTTCCTTTATGTCAGTCATCTTTGTTTAATAAATTAACAGAACTTAAATTATGCATAGGACATGCCCAAAATTAACCCTTCTAAATTTCTGAAATGAAATTTTATCTATTAAAATATTACTGAATTGTATAAATAGAAGAACAGTAGAAATTTTAAAAGATATAATTTACAATGGGAACACACACATAATTTTATCTTAACTAAAATAACTCAAATAGTACCACTCTGTTATAACACTTGAATTAGATGTTCTCTCTTCAAAAAGTTTGTTTAAGGGTAGCTTTTAACGTACAGGGGATTTTTTAAAGGGGGGGAAGGTGGAGGGGTTCAGATAGACTTGTTTACTGACCGGTTCTCTCTTGAACTGAACTCAGCAACTGCAACAATTATTTTTATTTATTTATTTAAGAACAAACAATATTTCATCCACATTTTTGTGTATGTAAAAACATTATTTTGTAGTGATCTTAATACAGTAAGATACTTTTGTTTTCATCATGGCACCAACTAAAATGAGCTTATTAGCCAAATGAGCTAAATGAATACCTTAAGAACATCTACAGTTCACAAGTTTCAATTATTTATAAAATTTGCTTTACACCATATGTGGGTACTTCTAGCAGATTATGCAAAAGCTGGATTTCTACTGATCTGGTACAGTAATGCTTTTGCAGGATTAAGGCTTCTTTCCTAAATATAGAATTGTGAGGTCAGGTTTTCAAAAGTGCTCAGCATCCACAACTGGGGCCAGATTTTCTAAAGGGTTAAGCTCCAATTCAGTCACCTACATGGAGTGGCCTGATTTAATAATGGGAGCTGTTGGGTGTTGACCATTTAAGAAAAATCTAGTCCCTCATTTACGGCATGTCTACACAGAAAAAACAAACAAACAAACAAACAACTCTGCAGCAGCAAGTCTCCAAGCCCAGGTCAACTGATTCAGGTTCACGGTGCTCATGCTGCAGTGTTAAAAATAGCAGTGTAGACATTTGGGCTTGGGCTGAAGCCTGGGTTCTGAGACACTTCCCCCTCGCTGGGTTTCAGAACGCAAGCTCCAACCCAAGCCCGAAATCTACAATGCTATTTTTAACCCTGCAGCACAAGCCTGAATCAGTTGACCCTGGCTCGGACTCTTGCTGCCACTGGTCTTTTTTTGCTATGGCGATGTACCCTCTTGTCATCAAAATGGGAGCCGTTCAATGTTGCCATCTGTTGAAAATCTGGCACGCTTCTGACAATTATAGAGTAAGTAACCCTGCTAAGAATTGGGTGGAAACATTTTACTAGAAAATTCACTTAAGGCATCAAAAGTCAACAGCATGGATGACTTGGACTTCAGGGCTATACTGTGGGAGGGGATGTGTGCCTGTGTGTAAATCTGTGCATATAAAGACAAGAAAAAAAATGTTTATTTTAAGCAACACTTACTTCTCAATTCGGATTTCAAGTGCAGACCCACTTTTAGAATTTTCCAGCACATGTTCGATTCTCAAAACAGTATCTAAAAAGGTAACTTTCACTCTTCTTAGAACTGACGTGAGGAAACCAGAAGACAATACAGTTACATCATGACCATTTAAAATCACTGAGACACACTGATGACTTAATATATGAATAAAAAGATCAATTCTTCTTTGTTGATTAAAAGCTAATATTTATTTCATTGTTAGAATTATGAATAGCATCTAATACAATATCACAATTCCAAATGAGAACCTAGTTTTCTATCAGTAAGTCTTAGCTTCTTCCAGTTGGACATTCAAAAAAATGTAAAGCAATCTGAAGAAAACCCACTTCAAAATTTCAAAACTGCATCCAATGCCTTGTTATGCTAAAAACATGAACTGTACAGAAGACTGTTCTACCAGGTTTTTTCTCCTAGGGCTATTAACACCAATGCTGATCCAACTGTCATATGATGTGCTAAACCAGCACTGCCAGAAACAAGACATTCTGCCAGTCAGCCCTGTCAATGAAAGGAATTATCCAAATTTATACTGGTATGAATGAGAGAATTTGGCTCTAATGAAGAGTTGAATCAGCACACTGCAGAAACAGTTCTTTGGGTTTTTTTTACTACTGTGGTTTTATTTCCCTGCTCTTCTCTCCTGTTTTAACTGGTAGAAGATAGAGTCACTGATAAAAAGTTGAGAGAGAAGAGAAGCTGTTGCAAGTGAGCTCTCATTTTGTAATATTATGGCATGGTGTAGGCTAACACAATGTAACTTAAGATGTTAATTCACAAGGTGCATAGTAGAGTCATACCTGTTTCAATAGTTTCTGCAAACTTCTCAAGCCCTTCAAAAGGTTGAGACCCTTCTCCCTGTTCATCTGTCAGTTTTTGGCTAAGACATTCTTTTGCAAGTTGCATACTAGTGGTCATAAAACTTGACCAATACATAGGCTCTGAACCAGATGCTGTAGAATAAGATAAAAGTCTTAAATATATTTGGCCATAAATGTAAAACCAACAAAACCAAAGCAAACAAATTATTTGTTTGGTATATCTAGACAAAGGTATGGTCTACACACAAGCTGCACCAGTTTAACTAAAAGTCTGATTTTAAACCATTACTTAAACTGGTACAAACCCCTGCATGGACACACTCAAATCAATTTAAAATTGGCTTCTTTCTTTTTAGCTTCTGTTGGTAAGTTTATAGGTACAAGATAAATCAGTATAACCAGTTTTAAACCAGTGCAAGTGGGGCCACAGAAGGGTTGGCACTGATTTAACTAAATCAGTTTTTTAAACAGATTTTTAATTACACTGGTGTGACTTCTGTAGGCAAGACTAGGCATAGACAAGGCCTAAGAAAAAATGCTGTTCTTTAAATGGAGTTAGCTTCCTTGAGGTAGCTGTAATTGAAGATGACTTCCGGGTATTAAGGAGGAGCACCAATTATTAGTTAGATTGTGGTAGCAACAAAAATGTACTAGACACTGTCCAAATCTACAGGAAGTCCATCTCTACCTTGAGGAAGCTAACAAGATTTGAAACATCACTCAACACCTCAATCCTCATCCAGCCTAGGATTTAAGGTGTGATTTTAGCACATTAGCACATGCTGAGGGCACTGTGTCTGGCCTAGCTAGACTTTTTAAACATGCTATTAGCATGTATTAGCTAAACTGGTCAAGTTAAACACTAAGGGGGAGCCTAGAATTTGACTTGACCAGTTTAGCATGTGTTAAAAGCAACGTGTCTCATCTACACTAGATTTTTAAAATGTGCTAACATCACATCTTTAAATCCTAGTCTAGACAAGGCCTTAGACGCTATTTGACATCTTTACAATCATGTTTGTTGATAGAGGTCAACCCTAGGATGCCAGATAACACAATTGACGGTCATCTCTAACAGCTAACTTGATAACAGTCTGACGTTTGCTCGTATTAAAAGTAAACAAGGCACATCAATTAATTTGAGGTAAAAGTTCCACTGTAGACAAGCCCAACTGAAGCTAACACTACAGTAGATACTAAACTGCATCCATGATAGGACCTCAGTGGTGTTTCAGATGGGATTAACTACCTCAAGGTAGCTAGGTCTGTTTTAAAAAATCCCTACACCATGTATTAATCTTGTGGCTGTAGCTGCTTGGTGACAATATTTCTTTCCTACATGCTCCAATTTTAAACAATTTGTGACAGCAAAGGACAACCACACATCCATGCAAAAAAATAAAATAAAGCTCATTGACAATCGGGGAAAGGAAAAGCATGATCAGTGAAAAACTCCTTCCTGAACCCCACAAAAACAGTGATCCTAGCTAGTACAAAGCAATAATTAATAATGTATTTTTTCACATACTTATTCATAATATTAGACTCCAGCACCAAAGTGAAGGCCATTCCTCCTATTTATTACTACCTATTATTACCATTCTTTGTAAGATAATATCTTCTTAGATGGACATTAGCAAGTAAAATTAGCCTAAGATTTAAGTTTTATTACAATAAATTAGAATGAAACATAGAACAACAAAAATATACATGATTTTAAAAGAAACCTATTCAAATAGGACTTTCAAAGAGACAAAAAATGTTCTTATGCCTTTTGTCACTTCTTTATGGTGTCTAAAAGCAGCATAAAAGCATTTCTCTTATCTTTCCATTATTCAAAATTCAGATCCTGAGCAGTCTAAAGGACACTGTGGTCTGTTCTATACTATAAAAATTAAAACAGTTTAAGCCGGTAGGATGTTTGTATAAAAATATGTATCCACAAACAAAAACGCCCCAAATAGTCCATACATGGTTAATAATGCATTAGAACAGACCACGTCTCAGCCTAACCAGTTTCGTCTGAACTAGGTTAGTGCCAGTGTGGACACAGACAAGCTGGATGGTTCTACCAGTCCCTCCAACACTGTTCCGAAGAAGACTTCTGTGTACTAGGGGAATGGGTCTCAACCAGGGGCATGCAGGGAGTACATCAACTCATCTAGATATTTGCTTAGTTTTACAATAGGCTACATAAAAAGCACTAGCGAAGTCAGTACAAACTAAAATTTGTATAAAATCTATATACTATACACTGAAATGTAAATACAATATTTATATTCCAATTGATTTATTTTATAATTATATGGTAAAAATTAGAAAGTAAGCAATTTTTCAGTAATAGTGTGCTGTGACACTTTTGCATTTTTATGTCTGATTTTGTAAGCAAGTAGCTTTTAAATGAGTTGAAACTTGGGGATACACAAGACAAATCAGACTTCTGAAATGGGTATAGTAGTCTGGAAAGCTGAGAGCCACTGTACTAGGGAACAGTACCAAAGGGATTCTCTACGTGAATACTTAGTTCACAGCAAGCTGGGGTGTAAATCTATCCCGCACTAGGCTACCATGAATTAGTCCACGCAGACCCTGTTGCCAAGTACTAAAAGCTCCCTAGTGCACTTTGATCCACTCCCATTTCAAAGCAGGACAGATCAAAGCACACTAGGGAACCTTTAGTGCATAGCACCAGGGTCCCACATGGACAGCGAGCATGTAGCAGCCTAGAGTGGAGTAGATTTACATCCAGCCACCAAAATGTGCTTGTGATGCTGGCAGGCCAGATGCCAGGCATTAGCTAAGAACTGACAACCCTGGGGAAACCAGAACAAGTCACCTGTACATTAGTTTTGCTCAAAACAGGTATTAGTCTTATCAGAATGTATTTTGTGTGTTTAGACACTATGAAATACTCATAAGTTGCTACATGCATTAATCTTACTTGCAACGTTTGTATTCCATGCTATAAGAAAATAAAATAAAAAAAAATAAAAAATAAATAAAATAGAAGACCAGGGTTGGAAGGGACCTCAGGAGGTCATCTAGTCCAACCCCCTGCTCAAAGCAGGCACAATTCCCAATTTTTTTTTTTCCCCCAGATCCCTAAATGGCCCCCTCAGGGATTGAACTCACAACCCTGGGTTTAGCAGGCCAATGCTCAAACCACTGAGCTATTTCCCTGCCCCCCCCCTCGCCCAATATGTACGTTTTGCTTTATAACTTTGAAAATGCTTGCTCTGAACTTGTAAACTCAGGCATGAGAATTGTCCAGCTGTCTCCTGGGTCCACTCTGAAAGACACTTAGATTTGGCAGATCACTACAACTCTGTCACTCTTAGGGTTTAGATGTTAACTCATTTGTGTGTATATGTTTGCTCACTTTATTCTGTAAATGATTCATTTCCATTTCTTAGTTAATAAACCTTGAGAGTTTATTACAGGATTGGCTACAGGCTGTGTCTTTGGTGTAAAATCTAGGGTACCAACTGATCCAGGTAGGTGACTGGTATCATGGGACAGGAATCAACCTGAATGTGGTGTGATTTTTGGTGTAAGTGACCATTTACCCATTTATTAAGTCCAGTTTGCGGGGGGAGGGGAGATAGACTGGAGAGTGTAAGGGGCCTGTCTGTGACTCCATGGTAAGACTGTTATAGATATCCAGGAGTTCACATTTGTTACTGACTTGGTGAAATTTAATTATAGATGACAGTTTGGAGTGTCTGCCCTGTTTTTCACAGTCTGCCCTGAGGTAGGCACTCTAGACAGCATGACAGCGCTTTTCTGCAAAGAGTAGGAAAGAACCCTGCAGCAGGATGGCTCACCCCTTTAAGGGTTGGAGACCAGGGGGCAGCCAACCCTAGTTACTAAGGAGGCACATGGGGATCAGCTGATTTCCTCAAAGAGCAGCAAGAAGCTGTAGAGAAGGGATTCTCAGGGAGACCAAACGTGGAGTACAGAAGCTGCTGGGAGCAAGTAGACTCCAGTAGAGAAAGTTGGGGAGTGAGACTACAGGCAAGAAAGGCCAGGGAGTGACCTGATAAGGGGTAACAAATGGAATTGCAAACTTTATTTTGAATGTTTGCTACATTAAACCAGAACCCAGGAAGGGGTGAAAATGGATACAAGGGTTTGTGAATTACTGAAGCCCCATGAAGGGGGAAACTGAGGTGGGAGTGGGGAACCCACTTGCAGGGCCACCCAGAGGCCACAAGAGGACATATGTGAAGCAGCCACCCAATGACAAACCCACAAGAAACAGTATCATCATCTCTCCCCATAATAAGTCCATGCCATTGCACCATCCTCCAGCCATGAGCAGTAATCAGTTCCCAACCAGTCAAGTTCAGTATCTACTCAAACTGGCCAGTAGGAGCTATTGTATAATAGATAATTAATAAAACACTCTCTTCTATCCACTATTTAAAGGGCTACCTATACAATACAGCTTGTCCAGATAGCACAAATGAAGCAAAATACAAACTTGTGGTCCTCACACGGCAGCATGCCACATTATGGGTAGACCAGTCCCAATTAAGGTCTCTAGAGAATTTTCCTATGAGTCAAAAATAAGCAGAAGCAAAAATGAAGAAGATTTAGATTTGCTTTTATAAAAAAGAAAAATATGGGAACATGGCTGTTTGACTATAAAATGTTAGGTACAAAACGGACACTTATGAGGAAACATTTCTTTATTAATGTCTAAAATTACATCTATGTAAATGCGGAAGCAAAGACACAGAACTTCAAAATATTATAGACTTAAATTAATTAAACCGCTGACCTATTGAAGAACACTTGATAATTATTATATTCTCTTTTTCTAAGATACATATTTTAAACAAATAGTGCCTAGGCACAATTTTTTATCTTGTACGTGTAATATTATAAAAAAAAAACAACAACAAAAAAACCACTGGTTGAAGCAAAACTGCCAGTATAATCTCAAACATTTGAACATAAAGAATACTCCTAATTTATCAATGTAAAAGCCAAATAAGATAATGCAGTAAACCTACCAAGACGAGGCCTTGGCCTGAAGACCATCTCTAATCCTTTCACTTCTAGTGCACAGTTATCCTGTAGCAATGACCCCCAGGGAACAGACAGAGAAATGGACTGGATAAACCCTTCAGTGACTTCCAGAGGTGCATCTGCTGATTCCAGAATCTCATTAAGACACTAAAAGGAGAGAATCCAAAATTACGCTCATATTAACAGAATCAAAACATTTAAGATATGTTAAAAGAAATTAATGTATTTTAAAAACTGGAAGTTATCCTCTACTTTGGTTCTGTCAATGATGCATGCTAATTAAGCACTAAACTTTTAATCGAATACAATTCCTGCTGTGGTTTTTCTTATGATCTATACTACTGAACTGTTCTGTATGTTCCATATGTTCCTAACAGAAATATTATAGTACTGCAGCTTAAAATGTTACCACAAAAAGAAAAAATAATTACAGCTATAGGAAAGGCCAGCATAGTAAATGGATAAAAACAGTTTGTTCATTGTGACCAGAAGCTTTGATTAGGACACAAGCCAAATAACTAAATTTGATGTAATGCTCATTCCATACTTGTCTGACTGTGATAACTGAGCCAAAAAGATTTATTTCTATTGTACTGCATGCTGTATTGACTGCTTGTTAGTTCTAAATATATGAAAAAGTTATTCCCAGTAATGTTCAAAACTAGTATTTTTTTTCCAGTATTCAAAATTCAAACTACCACTATTTTTTAAATGTAAAAATCAGAACAGACTTGACTGGCTGGTGTTCTACAAAAACAGTACTATTCATAGACCCTTCATATTTAATACACCAGTCCTCATACTAAAATTGGTTTCTGATGAATGGAAGTAAGGGGCTCACACTATCATGTTGCCTTAAGTTCCAGACTCACAGGAAGGTGAACTGGATGATTCCTTTGGAGAGATAGCTAATAAAAAAGGAGACCTCAGCTCTGAAAGCCTATTCAGTTCTAGAAAACATCCCAGAGAAAACCTGTTATTGCTCTTTGTAGCTTTCATCCATTCTATACAAATTCCAACCATTTTTTTCCAATGCTACATTTCTTTGCATTAAAAGATCACTTATTTTTAAAAGAAAACCCCTTTAATTTATGCTCATTTAAGTTTTTCATGTTTATATATTGTTAAATAAGATCCAAATTAAGCTTTTTTTAAATATACAGTTTTTAAATTCTCCATCATAACTATAAAGTGGGTCCATAACTGATTGAAGGACTGAATTCAGAGTAGTTATCCATGGTTCGCTGTCAAACTGGAAGGATGTATCTGTCCCAGATCAGGTACTTTTCAACATATTCATTAATGACTTGGGTAATGGAATGGAGAGTATGCTTATAAAATTTGCAGATGATACCAAGCTGGGAGGAGTTAAAAGCACTTTGCAGATACGATTAACGTTAAAAATAAACTTGACATATTGAAGAATTGGTCTGAAATTACCAAGATGAAATTTAACAAACACAAGTGCAAAGTGTGCAAAGGAAGAAGGGAAATCAACTGCACAGATGCAAAATGGTGAATTGGCAAGGAAGTAGTACTGCTGAAAAGAATGTGGAGGTTATAGTGGATCACAAATGAGCCAACAACGTGATGCAATTGCGAAAAAGGCTAATATCATTCTGGGATGTATTAATAGGAGTGTCAGATGTGTGACATGGGAGGTAATCAGCCTCAGCTAGAGAGCCCAAAACGGAACACAGTACCATGCTTTAAGAAATATGTGGACAAACTGGAGAGAGTCTAGAGAAGAGCAATAAAAATTATAAAAGGCTTAGGAAATATGACCTATGAAGAAAGGTTAAAAAAGCTGGGCAGGTTTAGTCTTGAGAAAAGAAGACTGAGGGGGGGACATGATAACAGTTGTTAAATATGTTAAGGGTTGTTATAAAGCAGACAGGGATCAATTGTTCTCCACGTCCACTGAAAGTAGGACAAGAAGTATTCAGTGGTTAGATATTAGGAAAAACTTTCTAACTGTAAGGATAGTTAAGTACTGGAATAGGCTTCCAAGGGAGGTTGTGGAATCCCCATCATTGGAAGTTTTTAAGAACAAATTAGACAAATACCTGCCACAGATGGTCTAGGTATATCCGTCTTGCCTCAGCATGGGGAGCAGGACTATATGACCTATCAAGGTCCCTTTCAGCCCTACATTTTATGTTTCTATGTTTTATTAAACAAGCATAATATTCTAAAGACCACATATAATTTAACCATAATATAGGTTGTTTCATCATTTTATAAAATGCCTATATGTATGTATTTATCAAGCGTGACAATTTTCTAATAATAAAGTGAAAAGTGCTGGCATCCTATTGCCAACAAAGACTAACCAATGGGAAGGAATATTTACATCTTAAATATACACTCACTAATTTCACACATGAGTATATCTTCAAAACACATGTACACCAGTAAAAATGCTGTATGTCAATCTTGTTCACTAACACTTCCAATCAGTGTCTGGAGGTCAGTACACAAAGAATCATGATTCATAAAACATTCTCAGGCCTTGATCCTGCAAACAGTTATGGATATGAGAATTTTTTGTCGTGTGAGTTCAACATAAATGGACTACTCATGTGCCTGAAGTTGGGCCTTGCACATATGAAAAAATTGCAAGTTTAATTTAAATCACTTTTTAAACACAGGCTGCCAGTTCCCTACTCTGTCTATACTTTTTGCCTTCAATCGTTTTTTTTTCTCGTTGGTCCTACTTACATTCTTAAGAATTTTTGATGTGCTTTACTATTTTAGTGTCTGATACAGCATCGATTAAGAGTAATGTAAAGAGTCTCACTGACTTTAACAAGAGTTGAATCAGACCCTGAAACAGTTTTGGAAAGAAACAATTTGATTTATCATATGTATACGACGATTACCATTCAACGCAGTTAAACCTGTTTCTAAAATAAAAGATAATGCAGTAACTGTAGTTATCAATCAACAGTGTGAAATGTTTCACGTAGCAGAAGTATGAGCAAAAAAATTAGTGTACATTGGAAAAACTTGTTGCTACCACAAAAATGAGGTATAAATTCAAACTGTGGTATTTCACATGTATCTGAGCTACATGTATGGACAATTATATATATGAATATTAATAAAATCTAGCATATCAAAACAAATTTTGAATAAGTCTGGCCTCAGATCTCTTTTTACAAACTACATATAGGGAAACAGAAAGTAAAATTTATTGTGATTATTCTTTCCAACTATTTTAAGCAAACTATAAGAAAAAATACAAGTGTATGTTTATTACAGTTAAATGGCATTAATAAAAGATAAAGATCTGTTTAGCGAATAAATGATTAAAAAGTATTTAAAATAAAATTGTAAAACTCCACGTATCTACACCAACTGCTGGTTTGATCCTACATCACTGAGGAATTTCCACTGGAGTCAATGAGAATTCAGGACATGGAAAGGCTTTGCAGGGTTAACTCCAGAAGCAGCAGTGAAATCAATCATTAAGCATATTTATATATTCAATCACAAATATTGTGGGCTAAATTCTGACTTTCATTAGACAATGCAACCCTCCTCAGGTCAAAGGGGTTGCACAAGTACAGTGGAGGTCAGAACATGTCCCTCTGTATACGGTAAACACCAAGACAATGGTGTATATATTATGTATACTTTAAAATATTTTAAAAAATTAAATGAAACCAGTCGATGAAGAACAAAGTTCAAAAACAGAACAAAAATGAGAAAATAATTAAGGTTAAAACTACAGCCTCCTTGAGGACATGTAGACAGCAAGTTTAAAGTGACTTGAAAAAAAAAGCAGCTATAGCACTTTTGCAACACCTGTTTTTGTAATCTTTCTGTCATGAATGAGAGAGCCATATCTAAAAAGCACTAGCCACTCACTAATTTATAGGCCAGAAAACACTGCCCAGCAAAGAAAAAAAAAAGTTTCTCCAAACTGGAAAATGAACATTATATGCACATTTTACTAACTTTCTTTAATACACCAAGCACTTTACATAAATTGCAAGGGTTCATAATGTTTATTTTTCAAGTCTAGTGTAACTAGCAAATGCTGTTTTAATATCCACTAGAGGGCACTGAAATCTTATTCAGACATTAAGTCTGCACACCTACTACACAAAAACAGCTGTCCCACAGGACCAAATGAAGAAATTAATATTTTGCATTTACAAAGTGTCTTTTATCTAGGGCATCTCAGAAGTCCTTTACGTAAAACACAACACGCCTACTATAATACCTATTTTACAGAATTAGATCCCAAGTTTGCAAACATTAACATCCATGCTTAACTTTACTATTAACAAAGTTTAGTGGCAGTTTATTAGTAGTAAAGTTAAGCACACATGTTTACAGAATTAAGGGCTTAAACAAACAAACAAACAAACAAACCAAGGCCTACAACCCAGATTTCACATAAACGCATTCTGGAATGATGGCACCACTTTGGACCCCATGAGACTGACCCATGGCCTTCTTCACTGGTGAAGGGCAGTTAAGAGTTCTGGGGCCACATATTTACCAACTTCAAAAACTCCCTGAAAGAGAGAAGTTTAGGACCTTTGCAACAACAACAACAAAAAAGGCATATTCAGATCTGTAATATGACACAATATACCACCCAATGTCTAATTTCCCATTCCTCAGCGAAGTGATTGAATAGCTTGCAAAGCATCAACTCCAAGAACAACTGACCTCTACCACTATTTTGGAACCTGCTCAGCTGGAGTTTATACCAGAATATGGTACAGAAGCAATTTATGTTTTGTTGGTGGTTGGACAGTCTGTTCATAGCCATGGACAGCTAGCAAACTGCCATATTCATGCTACTAGGCCACCCTGGTATTTCATATCGTCAGCCACAATATATTAGTGACTTGCCTTACAGACCATTCAGAGTTATGTGGAGTTACATTAATTAAGATGGCTCCTGATTTACCTCAGACTAGACCTAGATAGTTCTGACTGGCAAGTTCCCATGCCTTCCAAACTCTCACCTATGGCATTCCACAGTCCTTTACCCTCTCCCCCACCTAACTCAATGTTTGTATAAACACATATTAAAAGATTGAGACTATGCTAATACCATCCAGAGTTACATCTCCATCATAAAAAGTGCAAAAATGACTAACTACCTAGCCTAGTGTCTCAAAGAAATCAACACAAAGATGAAGACCAGCTGACTAAATCCTAACACAGACAAAACAAGTGATGCTATTGAAAAGAAGAAGGTGTTGTGAAAAGAGGAAGGTGTTGTGAAGAACAAACTGACATCCTATCAGTCAAGCCACATATAGTCAAAACGATGCTCAGCCTTAAAATCCTCACTGATAATGGAGACCCAAATGTCAACAACTCCTAGAAATACCTCCTTCTTCTGACAGCTGGCCAAGAGACTGCCAAATATTAATAGATACAGACCCAGCCATAAAGATGCATGTTGTTGTGACTGCTAGGCTGGATTACTGTAACACTATATCTGGGAATGAATATGCAAGGCCTGAAAAAAATCAATTTTGTTCAGAATGTGGCATTCCATGGGCTAAGCAACACCAGCAGAGCAAGATCCTCCCACTCCCACTGCTTCTGTTGTTGACTACCAACCGAATACCGGGTCCATTTCTAAGCCAGGGAACTATTTATTAAAGCTCTGAGTGCTCTGGGTTTGAGCTATCACTTCCCTCTCCCCTACCAGGTCCTTTCATGACAGCAGAGCTTCCTCTATTCAAGACAGTGGAGCTGTCCATAAAGCCAGGACAGAGTTGGAGATGGAGCATTTTTAGCAATAAGCCCACTGAAGAATGGACCTCCCTTTCGAAGAGCTGATTGACCAGCTATCTTGCCATCTTGAGGCCAGGCTCAAGATCAGTCTCTTTGCCTTTGCTTTCAAACAACATTTTTAAAAGCACCCAAACCCCACTCAGTGTTACTGCACATGGGCAGGGCAGGAAAACCAACTGCACCAAACTATCTATTTATTTTTTGGCAAGGTACTCAGACACCATGGCGACAAGTACAATTCCCTAGATAAAATATTAGAGTTGACTTTATTTTTTAAGGCAAAAAAGGTGATTTAAAAATAAAACAGGTGGCACCCGAGGGAGGGGAGGGGCCTGGGGCTGATCCCTCAGGAGCAGCAGGGTAGTGGGGACTGCACCTCTCTTACCCATTTATCCAGAGGGACCTGCGCCAGAGAGCCGGTACCCTGGTACAGATCCAGGCTGAGCTGCTCCAGACTGAGCTTCTCCTGCAGGAAGTGGCCCAGGTACCTCTGCAGCAGGTACCTGCAGGCCCTTTTCTTGATGGACTCTGAGAAAGGCCAAGGCATGGTGGCGGGTCGGGGACGGGAGGGGGTCACTAGGCTGGAGCTGCTGGGCTGGAAGTGGGGGGGCTAATCGGCTGGGGCGACGGGGGGCGGGGAGCTGCCGGGCTCGAGTCAGCTCTGCTAGGGAAAGAGCTCCCTGCGGTCCCCCGTCCCCCGACTCGCACCCCGTGGGGCCGGACCCCGCACCCTCAGGGGAAGAAGGCAATGACAGGTAGCTCCATCCTCACTGAGCCGCCGCCGCCGCCATCTTCTCAGCGCCCCGGGATGCGAGGGGGCGGCTGGTGATTTCGGGGCTCCACCGCGGTAGCGCGCGCGCACTGCCGCCTGGCTTCGGTCCCTTCAGGGGACCTGCAGCCACCTCCTACGTGCCTCTACCCTCACCGGAACCGAGCGACAGTGACGCCAAGGTGACGTTTCAGCGGAAGTGAAGTCACAGAGCGGGGGCGGAAGTGAAGGGGCGGGCATGAGGCGGAAGTCGGAGTGGGTGGCAGGCCAGCCACAAAGCTCCTTTTCGGCGGCCGTAGAAGACGGACGAGAGGTGCGTCTGTGGCGGACAGGTGAAGGGTCTCGGCCTGTGGCAGCGGGGGGCAGTAGAAGAGGCGGCAGCTGGAGGGCCCGTCCCGTCGCTGTGTTAAGGGGTTTTTCCCCCCGTATCAAACCCAGGGTGGCACTAACGAGGCTTCGCTGCCCGATTCTCCTGCGCGCTGTGCGGCTGTCACCGCGGTGGCTGCGCTGCAGGCCCTTCTCCAGGGAGCGGCGGGGCTGCCTGCTGCGAGCTGCTCTTCCGGCCCCTTCTTGCCTCTGCCTGTAGCCCCAGGGAGTTGCCGGGGGAGCGGGGTCGTTCTCGAGCGTGAGGCGCCTTGCTGCACGGGGCGTGCACGGGAGGTCACCAGCCCTCTCGGCTGTGGGTGTGTTACGGGGCTGTGGGAGCACCCTGCCCCGAGGACAGAGTGGGGCTTGCAAAGGGGGTTTGCGTTGCCTTTCATCTTGCATGACTTGCATCTTGGGACGAACGCAGAAAACGTGTCCCAGTGTTCAGCCTTTTTGTTTCAGAGTAGCAGCCGTGTTAGTCTGTAACGGCAAAAAGAACAGGAGGACTTGTGGCACCTTAGAGCCTAACATTTATTTGAGTATAAGCTTTCGTGAACTACAACTGTGAACACATGCTACTGACCTTTGTATTAACAAACAGATACAGAGAGAGGCTGAACGAATTGACTTTCTTTACAGGCAAACAGCCAGTTTTACTAACTAGCTCCTTTAAATATTAGTGACCCTTCACTTTCACTCCAAGAGTTTGAGCTTTCATTTGAGTCCTCTCTCTTCCCCTTCCTGCTCCTGCTGATGCAGACATCAATTCTTGACTCATTGGGGACCAGCAGATAAGTTGTTTAGGACAGACTCATAACTGCTTGTGTATTAAGAACACTGCATACTGTGCTTATAAAATATAGATGTGTGCATTATCAGTTACTTTAATACCATAGTCACAGAATTGTGAGTTTGTTATGCTGAAACATTGTGGTTAATACCTTGTCTTTCAAGATTCTCCAATTAAAAAAAAATCCTGGTTGACCTGCTAGTAGCCCTACAGGGCCCATATCTTCCTTTGGTTTTGCAGGACATTGAATGTGTCTTAAAATAGTTCTTTCTGTTGGAAAAAAAAATCTGTTTTATATCATTGATTTTTGCATAATAATTTGTGGCCATATAAAATTGAATATGGTGTTTCCATCCACAGAATGGAGACTGATTACAATCCCATGGAGTTGTCCAGTAACACAGGGTTTGAAGAAGATCCTGAATATAAGGACATTGAAGGAACAGATGTGAAGGATATGAGACTAGAGGCGGAAGCTGTTGTGAATGATGTTCTGTTTGCTGTCAGCAATATGTTTGTCTCAAAAAACCTTCCATGTGCAGAGGCTGTGGCATATATTAATGTGGAGACAAGGGAAAGAAACAGATATTGCCTGGAGCTCACAGAAGCAGGACTTAGGGTAACCCGTTTATCCTTTTATAAAGCTTATTTGTTTACAATAAATATTAATTGAAAGGTGTCTAGTAAAAGTTTTCAGTTGTCATCAAAGCAGCATAGGCTCTTTTCTTTATTGAATACATTTGAGACTCTTTTTTCATATTTCAAAATTCAGCGTTTAAGGGAACTACTATTATGCCATTTCAATTAAATCCAAAAGGGGAAGATTTTACACACTTGTCTTGCCAAAGCGCATCTTACATGAATGGAAAAATGTTAAGTTAGAACTGATGCAATGACCACTATTTCAAGTAAAGCTCTGTATGTTGTAACAGTGATTATGCCCTGCATAACTGGGGTATGGTATACAATATTTTTCTCTGCATGGTTTTATCTTGATTCTATGTTTCACTAACATGGGCTGAAAGCAGTAACTGGTGCTAAAGTTAGGCATTAGATAAAGATGATAACTTCTTAAAAAATAAATTTCTGACCAGTTGACACAACCCTGGAACCTAAGAGCTGAGGCTTGTGGTATCCTTGACATGTGCTATTGTGCCTCATTTTACTTTCAAAACTGAAGTGTTTAAGCCCCATAATAATCCATTAACTCTTAGCTAAAGTAGAGGGTACGTTTTAGCACCCTGTTTAAAGAAGTGAGGTAATGCCCATCCTCATGTTTTCTCCAATGCTTTTAGTTTAATAACCCAACAGTTAACCTAGATTATGAAAAGCAGGCATTTATCAGAAACATCTACAGAATGATAAAGATGGAAGTAGATAACTGAAATGTTTGGTGTTACAGGTGACTTTTTTACTGTAAAAAGAAAAGGAGTACTTGGGGCACCTTAGAGACTAACCAATTTATTTGAGCATAAGCTTTCGTGAGCTTCACAAAATAAATAAATAAATTGGTTAGTCTCTAAGGTGCCCCAAGTACTCCTTTTCTTTTTGCGAATACAGACTAACATGTCTGCTACTCTGAAACCTTTTTCACTGTAGTTCTTCAATCTTCTAGTCCACAGTTGTCTGAGAAAAGTGCACAACAATTGCAGCAGGCGTAAGAAAAAGTAGATGATATTGTGCCCACATCAGACTGCATTTTATAGAACAGACTACTGTAATCTTAATGAGAAACACTAATTATTGATTTCTATGTATGCATCTCCCATTCACACTATTTAAATTGCTTGTGTGGTGAAGTGAACTTCCAGCCAAATTCAAAAGTAAGCCTCTGTATATTTAGTGTCTTTGGTGGTCTCAATTTTTGTGAGAACAGAATATTGGAAACTCCTTTAGAGGATGAATTGTTACTTAACGTCTTGAGTAGGGAAGAGGAAGTATAGGCTTTATTGAACCAACTTCTCTTGGTAAAAGACAAGCCTTCGAGCTTACACAGAGCTTTTCACTTTTTCAGAGCTTGTCTACACTTGAAGTGCTAGAGTGGCACTGCTGTGCCGCTATAGGCCTTCAAGTGTAGACACCATCTGTGGTGATGGGAGGGGTTCTTCCATCAGCTTAAGTGATCCACCTCTCTCGGAGAGGTTGTAATTAAGTTGACGGAAGGATTCTTCTGTCAACCTAGTACTTTCTACATCCGGGGTTAGGTCAGCTTAACTACATTGCTCAGGGGGTGTGGATTTTTCTCACCCCCTGAGCGACAGAAATGTGTCAACCTAACTTTTTAGTGTAGACCAGGCCTGAGTGTCAGTTAAATACACTTCACCTTGAATGATCTCCTACGTGTTAACTATTTATGTCGGATAGTCTGTTCCATGTTGTAGTTAGCTGTGACACTAAGTGCCTTTCAAGACCTGAAGAGGAGCTTTGTGTAAGCTCAAAAGCTTGTCTTTCACCAACAAAAGATGATATTTCACCCACCTTGTCTCTGGTATCCTGGGACCAACATGGTTACAACACTACAAACAAAGTATAGTATTGGTTTGTTGGGTCTGGCAATCCTTCATTCAGTGCACTAATGTGACTAATTTTGTGGGGGTTTTTTTATGGTTCCTATGACTAAATGACTAACTGCAAAAAAATTAACCATGGGTCTCTTTGCAACAGGTGGTGGGTTATGCTTTTGACCAGGCTGATGATGGCTTACAAACGGCGTATCATGAGACTGTCTACTCTTTATTGGACTCCCTTAGCCCAGCATATCGTGAAGCTTTTGGAAATGCACTACTACAGAGACTAGAAGCTTTAAAAAGGGATGGGCAGTCGTGATTCAGTCTGCAGTAACAAGCACATGTTGGGGAATGGTTAATAATAGTGGGAATTCTTAGTATGAGTTACTGAGATTTTCCTTTCGGATCTAGCCAGAAACGTATATCAAGCTTCATTTCTTGCCTGAACATCTAAGTTCCTTACAATAGAACTGACTTGTAAAATATGAATGTTGCTATGGATCTGCTTTGTCCACAAGGCTACTTTAAGCTATTTTGGTGGACTGTAGAAGTAGTACCTTTTTTGTTAAACTCTGCTGTAGATCATCAGTTGACAGTGACTTGCTTTCTACAGCATTTGAAGAAATTTGATCTCTTTCCAAAGCAATATGATCTAATATCTTATTCTAAGAAATATCTTAATTGGTACTGTGCAAATCTTGAATGCCATGTATGAAAGTAGTAATACTTTCTTAATGTCTATCTGTAAATTTTAACTCTGCTCCTTAAAACCAAATTTTAACTACTTGCTCTAGCTAAATTAATGGGAATTACTTTATTCCACTTAGAGGATATCTATTTCAGCTCAATTTTTTTGTAAGCAAACCTGAAAACTCTCTGCTTCATTCACAAGGTATGAACCTCACAATATCATACATCATTTGAACATTGCTTACTCTGAGTTTGCCTGTGCTTAAAATACTGCAGCCATGCCGCTGTAGCTGTGCCACTGTAGCACTTCAGCATCTCCTGTTGGAAATCCACCTCCCCAGGAGGTGATAGCTAAGCTGCCAGAAGAATTCTTCCATTGATCTAGCGGTCTACTCGGGGATTTTGGTCAGCTTAAGTGCACTACTCAGGGGTGAGGACTTTTTTATAGCCCTGACCGATGTAGTTAAACTGACCTGATTTCTAGTTTAGACCAGACCTTGGTGTCCTTGTTGAGTTAAAAGCAATGTTCAGTATTATTCAGTGTACCCTTGTTGGCGGCAACCACCAACCCGTAAACAAAAGATAACTGTTGGCATATGAATGTATCCTCTAAATTTGCAAATGATATAAGCACAGAAGAAAACAAGGAAGAACAGGTGACATTTTTTTTCTTAAATTTAGACCATACTAATAACTTTGGGAGGGGGTGGAAGACATTTTAGCCTGTTTACTATTCTAAACGTTTGTTTACATGATGTACAGAATATACTCAAGTATTTTTGCTTCAGTCTTTACTTTTTACAGTGCAGTGCTTAGGTATTCCTGTAAGGCTGCCCTCTTCTCCCTCAATTGTACAGTGTCCTGTCCTAAAGAACAGTAAGTATATAATGTCAATGCAGTGTATTGGTTTGAAACCTAAGGCTGTATGAAACATTCAGAGATTGATATTGAATTGGGAGACAGTCGCATATTTTCTATTTTATAAAAAAAATACAAAGATCTTTATAAACTTATTGTGCTACTGTAAGTTTTTGAATGTGTGGAAGAGATTTGGGTGTATGAATGGAAGAGACTTTGTGAAAAGTATTCAGTTGGTTTAAAGCACCAGTACTATTGAACTAGCATTCTATGATTATATGATCACTGTTTTGCACACTTGTACTATTCAATATCTATGCATCCTTGTTTATGTAATTCTGCCTTTATTTGTCTGTTTCATGCTAGAAAAAAAGTAAATGTGAATCCAAAGAGGGCTAGATTATCAGCTTTTGTAAATAAACATGCTCCACTGACTTCAACAGAACTAGACTGATTGACACCAGCTGAGGATCAGTCACATTAATTTGAGGGACCAGTTAACAAGTTGAGCATTTATTATAGTTTTGTGGCAATGATGCTGTAATTCTGACTGAGAAGGGACCTACAGTCAGAGCTTCTGTTTTCAAGTGTAATGTTTGTTTTATTATCTTAGTAGGTTGAAACAACTCATGTTAATATATAATTTTGTTAAAAGTATTTTCATGCTCTAAGAAAATGGTTCCTTTTTTTTTTTTTTTTTTTTTTTTTTTTTTTTTTTCAGTTTTGTGGCATGTGCTTTAATCCTCTATGAGGAAAATGTACTTTGCCAAGTTTATATCTTAATATCTACCCCTGTAACAACGCACCTGTTTATTTCAATGACTAGACACTTGAATAAATGCACAAACTTATGTATGATCCGCTTTTTATTCTCCTCCCCCAAAATTGAAAATGTATACCTATATCTTTCTAAACGTGCAAGTCTCAGACACACAAGTCAAGTAAACACATGGTAGCTTAAACAATACCTTTTGGCTGTAGTGTATAAATATATAAGAGCATTTAAAATTGATCTGCATTACTATTCAACATGCCAATGTAAAAAAGGGGTGGAGATCAAGTACTTAAACATTGGTGAACAACTTCAAGGATAGTATTACATTATAGTAACTCTTCACTTAATTTGAGTATGCCTATGGCTGACAAGGAATATTTTTATAGCTTTACAACAGAAATTGAGAAGCCTTTACCAGAAGGCATAAACTTGTTGGAAGGCTGTGTAAGCCGCAGATCTCACCTACTTCATAGAATCATAGAATATCAGGGTTGGAAGGGACCCCAGAAGGTCATCTAGTCCAACCCCCTGCTCGAAGCAGGACCAATTCCCAGTTAAATCATCCCAGCCAGGGCTTTGTCAAGCCTGACCTTAAAAACCTCTAAGGAAGGAGATTCTACCACCTCCCTAGGTAACGCATTCCAGTGTTTCACCACCCTCTTAGTGAAAAAGCTTTTCCTAATATCCAATCTAAACCTCCCCCACTGCAACTTGAGACCATTACTCCTCGTTCTGTCATCTGCTACCATTGAGAACAGTCTAGAGCCATCCTCTTTGGAACCCCCTTTCAGGTAGTTGAAAGCAGCTATCAAATCCCCCCTCATTCTTCTCTTCTGCAGACTAAACAATCCCAGCTCCCTCAGCCTCTCCTCATAAGTCATGTGTTCCAGACCCCTAATCATTTTTGTTGCCCTTCGCTGGACTCTCTCCAATTTATCCACATCCTTCTTGTAGTGTGGGGCCTAAAACTGGACACAGTACTCCAGATGAGGCCTCACTTCCCTAGGAAATAATTGACTACACTATAACTTGAAAATGAAAAGGGATTCTAGTCATGCACATAGTTGGGTTAGTATGCTTGTAATATGTGGGAATACTCTTAAATAGTTATACTAGAAAATGCTGCTGTGTGAAAAGGCTCAGTTGAAATGCTAATTAACAGTAGACCTTTTAGTACAATTCCGTACTTGTTTGCTTTATATACCTATCTGAATCCTTGATCCTGTGCTGCTGGGCATCTGATAAAGCCATAGATCTGTGAACGGATATACCTTCCATAAGGATGAGAATGGATAGGCTTTCAATTAAATAAAAGTGGGAATGGACAGCAAAACACAACCTTGGACATTATGAAAAGTCTCAAAGATTAGCACGGTTTAATCACTTTGAGACTATCTTATTAAGAGATTATAAACAGCTGCCTGCTCTAAGGATGTCTGTCAGTACTGAGGTCAACTCCATTCTTCAAAATGTTACCAAAGATTTTGTGCCATGCTGAAGAATGTGCTATGTACTTAGAGCTCTGAATTGTGGATATATCGGGACGAGAGCCCACTCCAGTTCGGAGTAGTATTGGAATGCAAATGTAAAATAGGATAAGAGGAGTTCATCTTTGTATAAAGAATGATGCTGTTGTTTATCTGCTATTGCTGATTATGCAGTACATATAAGAAGTGATAATCTAAAAGTTATTATGCATACCTCAAGTCTGTCTTTCAGCTAGTAGCTTGCATATTACAATTTTAAAAATACAAAATGCTCTTTTAAACACTATTTCTCAAACTTCAGTTGCAAACACCTAATAAGGTCAATGGAAGTTGTATCTAAAGCTCATATACTTAACAGTGCAGTCAGTTGTTTGATACAGTACACAAATAACATTTTTGCTAAGCAAACAAACTGCAAAAAGGTCAGATGCTGTTCTCATTGTAAAACTGCATTATATTAAAAAGTACCAGAGTTGGTGCTGAACTTTTTAGAGGCAGAGATCCTTCTAAAAAAATTGCTGCCTCTATAGCAACTTTTTCCTATAAATTGAGGACTGCTCAGTTGTAATGGGGGAAACCTAGGTCAGCCATTGTCGCATTCCCCTTCAGTACCTAGCCTGAGCTAAGAAAGCTAATGATCCAACTAATGGACTAAACTGGGTGATGAATCCTAGTCATGTGCCACCTGAGGCACGCACAGATGCTAAGAAGAAGTTGGAAGTGACAAAGGAAGAGAGAGACCTTGATATACTGGTTGCTCACAGGAGGACTATGAGTTGCAGCTGTGAAAAAGGCTAATGCAGTCTTAGGATGCAGTAGGTGAGGTATTCCCAGTAGAGATAGGGAAGTGACAGTACCCTTACACAAGGCAGGGATGAGATCTCTGGCATACTGTGCAATTCTGGTCTCTAATGTTTCAGAAAGATTAATTCAAACTGGAACAGGTACAGAGAAGGGCTACTGCGATGATTTTAGGAATGGAAAACCTACCTTATGAAAGGAGACTCAAAGAGCCCAACCAAAAGAAGGTTGAGGGGAGAGATGATTTGCAAAGACAGTAAGCTTGAAACATGGGATTAATTAACCTAAATGCTGAATATGTTCTTGTTTCTTCTTAAAGTGCTAGTGCATACATACACTGATAACATAATTGCTCAGTGGTGCATGAAGATGCAGAACTTGCAATATAGAGAATGTGAACTACGAGCAAGTCCACAACTGTAAAATGCCTTTTGGACATATTTATGATTTTAAGGCTGAAGAGACCTCAAGAGGTAAGGTAGACTATTCCCTGTGCTGAGGCAGGACCATATATTCATCTGACCGTTACTTCTGAAACATGTAATGGTAGTAACCAATTGTCTGATAAGCACAGAGCTGCTTTACCAGCACTGTTCCTCTTTCCTCTCCCGTTTTTTCTTAGGATGGGGGTGTGTAAAAAGTGCAGGGTTGAGGGACTTCTGGCCAGCCTTTATCTTCCACTTAATTCTCCTGTAAATCTGCACAGGCTAGAACCTTGATTTTTCAAACATCAGTCTTATGAACAACTGGTTTTATGAACTATTTTTCCCAACAGGAAAAAAAAAATCACATAACAAAAGTGATATCCTAATGCTTTCAGTGCCATGGAAATGCTTTGCCTCGTTTCAAAGGATAAGAAGAAAGTAATATAGTGCCCTATACTGCAACTTTGGTACTGAGACTTGGAGATACTCAATTTTATGAACTTCCATCTCCAGATAGTTCATAAAAGAGGGGTTCTACCATATTAGTGAAAATGCCTATGAAATACTGACCCTCTTATTTAAAAAACAAATAAATCCATATGAACATAAATGCTTCCTCCTCACCTACCTCAGCTCAGAGCTGGGCAAGTATCTTACTGACCTGGCCCACTCCAGTACGCCCCACTCTCGATTACAGCATGTGTTGTTTTAAAACGTCAAACTCTCTGCCTCTGTCATGATTCTCTCCCCTCTTGTTCCTGGACCGCCTCCACCATAGCTCTGTCTCTGTAGATCTTTGTCCCTCTTTTAGGGAATAGTTATAGGTTCGTGCCCTTTTCCCTTCTGTTCGACTCGGGCTCTGCCTACCCCAGTATCGGTCTCTCTCCCGGCTTTTGCCCAGGGAGCGGGAGCCTCCCTTCCCCGGAGGCGCCCTGGCACCAGCCTCGCCAGCTGCAGGGACCGCCCCCTGCCCGCCTCTTGGCCCGGCCCTGTGGCGGCCCTCCCCGATGCCTGGGCCGGTGCGGAGAAGGACGCTGCCGCTTGGCTCGGTCGCTTAGCAACGGCCCGGCTTCCCCGGCGAGCGCCATGGCGGCGGCGGAGGAGGAGGAGGCGGTGGCCGCGGCCGAAGGGACCGTTCGCAGCCAGAGGGTCTTTCTCAACCATCTGGACTCCTACAGCGGCAGCAGCATCGGGAAGGTGACCGCGGGGTGGGGCGTCCCTGGGAGGGGGCTGGGCCGCAGGATCCTTCCGAGCTCCCCTCAAGCCGCAAGCTGGGATACGGCCCCATCGCTGCCCACCCCCACGGGGCGTGAACAACCTGCTGGGGTGTGGCTGATGCCAGAGCCAGGGCTAGAGAGCGGCCCCATGACCCAGCACAAGGTGCTAGCCATCACCGAGAGCACAGCCTCCCTGGCATGGCAATACTCCTCCTGGAGCCACATGCTGGTGCCAGGGCACTTTTGCCAGCCCACATGCTTCCCTGGGCACAAAGGCACGTGCTGAGCTATGATGCAGGCAACATCACCTGGACCACAGGATCTCTTTAGTACCCCCATCATCAGCAACTGCTTGCTGGGCTACAAGGCTATAAGCACTATGGGGTGCCCCCCGCCAGTCCTCCCAAATGGGAACCGTATGCTGAGGTGCAATGTTAATAGATTTACATAGACTTAGAATCTCTCCTGTGCCCAGTGGCACATAGAGCAACCCATTTTTCCCACTGTTATCTCTCCGGAGAAAGATGTTTGACTGCATCGTAAGTTGTCTCCAGGATGGCAGCATCCTTTTCAGTGGTACTAGGATAAGTCATTCTTTGCCCTCCACACCTTCTCTTCCTAGAGTTGCCAGGTGTCTGGTTTCCAACCGGAATGCCTGGTCGAAAAGGGACCCTGGCAGCTCTGGTCAGCACTGCTGCCCGGGCTGTTAAAACTCCGGTCGGTCGGCGGTTCAGTGGGGCTAAGGCAGGCTCCCTGCCTGTCATGGCCCTGCACAGCTCCCGGAAGCAGTGGCATGTCCCTCCTCCAGCTCCTAGGCATAGATGCAGCCACGGGGCTCCGTGCACCAGCTCAGCAGCTTCCATTGGCTAGAAACAGTGGCCCATGGGAACTGCGGGGGCAGCGCCTGTGGACAGGGCAGCGCGCAGAGCCATCTGGCTGCGCCTCCACGTAGGAGCTGGATGGGGAATTTTCCATTGCTTATGGGAGCTGCTTGAGGTAAGCACCACCCGATCCCCCTCCCACCCTGCAAACCCCTCGATCCTAGCCCAGAGCACCCTCCTGCACCCCACACCCCTCATCCCCAGTGCCACTTCAAAGCCCGCACCCCCAGCTGGAGCTCCCCCGCATGCTCCAACCCCCTGCCCCAGCCCTGATCCCCCTCCCACCCTCCAAACCCCTCTGTCCCAGCCCGGAGCACCTTCCCGCACCCTGAACCCCTCATTTCTGGCCCTATCCTGGAACCCACACCCTCAGCCCAGATCCCGTACCCCCTCCCACACTCCAACCCTCTGCCTTAGCCCAGAGTCCCCTCCCTCACCCTGAACTCCTCATTTCTGGCCCCACCCTGGAGCCCGTACCCCCAGCCAGAGCCCTCACTCCCTTCCGCACCCCAATCCCCTGAGCCAGCCCGGTGAAAATGAGTGAGTGAGTGAGGGTGGATCGAGTGAGTAGGGGGCGTGGCCTTGGAGAAGGGGTGGGGCATGGGCTGGGCCTCATAGGAGGCGGGACAAGGCTGTTCAGTTTTGGGCGAGTAGGAAGTTGGCAACCCTATCTCTTCCCTCCTGGTGTAACCCAATCTCATACCTTGTAATTCTTTGATGACATTGCCAAACCACCATAGCTCTGTCTATCTAATTACTCAGTTCTCAGTTTGCTGATTTCTGTGGTGCAGCACTTCCACATTGGTTACATAATTTCTCCAATGAATTCCCAACAAAACTGGGGGAATTAATTCATCCTCTTGTTGTGTACTTCCACCATCTGCCATGTTACTGAAGCCTACAATAACGTTGGAAGGATAATAGCATAGCACAATCTCATTTTAGTGTGCAGATGTATTTTCTCACTCTTCCAGATGTTTGACAAACAGGAATTTGATCCACAGGCTTCACTGCGTTTTGCCTTCACTTCTTTACTAAGCTGGCCATTAGCAGATATTGTTCTTCCAAGATAGACAAAGTCATCAACTCTTTCCTAATCTTCTCCATCAATTACATTCTCCAATATTGACAGCATTCTCTCCTATTTCCATGGTCTTGCTCTTCTGTGTATTGCTTTATGCTCATAAAGTGTCTTTTCATTCCATCCAAGTTTGGTATCCAGTATGAATACATCATCTGCAAAATGTAAGTCTTGCAGCTTATCTCTGCCCCAAACAATACCAGTGTCCTTAGCAGCAGCCATCACTCTTCTCATCACAAAGTCTATGACAATGCAGAAGAGAAGTGGGGATAATATGCAACTTTGCCTTATGCCAGTAACAATCTTAACCCATTCTGTGTCTCTACTTTCTGTCCTGACACAGCTCACAGACTTGTCATTCAAAGCTTTTATTAAATTAATAATTTTTGATGGAATTCTATAGTGACTCAAGACCTTCCAGAGGACTTTTCTTTGGACATCAACAAACGCTGTTTTAAAATCAAGAAAGTTAAAAACCAGTTTCTGATGGCATTCTAGGCCTTTCTCAATCATCTTCTCAAGGTGAAAATCTGGTCTGAACACAACCCACGAGATCAAAATCTAGCCTGTTCATCCACAAGTATTTATCAACAGCAGTTTTCATCCTATTCAAAATGATAATGCAAAACACTTTTCCAAGTACAGATATGAGTGTCACCCCTCTCCAGATATCACAAATAAATTGGTCCCCCTTTTTAGGAATTTTGCAGATAAAACCTCTTCTCCAATCTTTAGGACAGATCTTATTTTCCCATTCTGTACAACCTGCACATGTAATTCACCATCACTTACTCTCTGACTTTTAACATTTTAGCATCTATCTTATCATAGCCTTTACTTCTCTTCAGTTGGTTTATGATCTCAGTTACTTCCTCAAAGGTTATTATTTTTAGTGATATAGGTGAAGGTATTTCTTCACATACCTCAGTGTATATTAGTGGTTCTATCTGGTTGAGCACAACCTGTAAATGTTCCATCCAGTGGGCTCTCTGTTCTTCCTTTGTGCTTAAAACTGTACCTTCTTGGGTATTCACGGTGGCACAATGGTTTAAAAATTGTGATGTCAGTTGTTTAGATATTAGAAAAAGCTTTTTAAAATACTCTTGTATGCCTCCTCAGCTTCCATCCATTCTCTTATCTCTTCTGGTTTATCTTTTAACTCCCTTGTTTTAGTCTGCATATTCTTGTTGCAGAATAGCTCTCACTGCTGTCAGATTCTTGTTGAATTCTCTCTCTAATTCCTTCCTCTCTTCAACAAGCCTCCATGTATTGGGCTGGAGTCAGTCTTCTTTCCTAGGTCTTCCCACCCTCACTGAAGTCCTGGCTGCATCCACACTTGCTTCTTTGAAAAACTCCCATTGTTCTTCTGTGACCTCCATGAGTGCCTTTAACTCTTAAGATCTGTTGCTAAGCTGCTGCTTGAAATTCACCTTCACTGCTGGATCTACTAACTTGCTAGACATATATGTACCCTCTGCCTTGCGTGATGTTACTTTCTTTAATTTTATTTTGATTGTCCCAATGTCAACATGGTGGTCACTTCTGACCTCAGCATAGGTATACACCCTGGTGTCCAACACTGATCTTTTCCAACACCTACTAAATAGTAACATGATCAAGCTATTTCTGGGTAAAGACATTATTTGATCTTCATGTCAGTTTGTCTATTCTTGTGTGGAAATAGTATAATTGCGTAGCCTTCAGAGTTCAGCAACATTTTTCCTATGGTCAGACTGGTCTGAGATGCCATGTCTGCCCGTAACATGTTCATATCTAGTATTTCATCACCAAGTCCATGAGGACAACAACGCTAATATTAGGAGCACAGTGGCCTTCCTAATTTTTCCCCCAGGACTATTTTGGACACAAGTTAGAACACAAGGTCATTGCTAGGTCCAGGCCCTCCCCCAACCCCACTCTGTTTCACCCAGTGGGAGAGCCACTTTCAGGGCTACAGTGCTAACACCAGGACCATCAGACCTCTCAAAAATGTGGCAATACTCTTCCAAGTTCAGGCCAAGTTTACACTAGAAACTATTGCCAATATAGTAAAGTCAGTTAGAAGTGTGATATACCATAGAATCATAGAAATGTAGGGTTGGAAAGGACCTTGAGAGGTCATTAAGTCCAGCTCCCTGTGCTGAGGTGGGGCTGGGGCAGAGATGTAAAGGGCCCAGGGCGGTAGCGGCGGCCGAGCCCTGGGCCCTTTAAATCGTCCCCGGAGCCCTGCCACCGCTTCCCCAGGGCTCCGGCAGGCTCCGGGGACGATTTAAAGGGCCTGGGGCGGTAGTGGCGGCCGGAGCCCCGTCCCTGGAGACCTGCTGCCGGAGCCCTGGGGAAGCGGTGGCAGGGCTCCGGGGACGATTTAAAGGGCCCAGGGCTCCGGCCGCCACTATCACCCAGGGCCCTTTAAACCGCTGCAAGAGCCCCCGGCTGCCGCTGTTACCCTGTGGAGAGGGAAGGAGGCACTCGCCGGTACAGGGCCCAAGGCCCCACCCCTTCCAGGGGCCAGAGCTGGCCCCAGCCCAGCCCCGTACCAGTAAGTCCCTAGACTTACTTTCATCCCTGACTAGACCAGTAATTCTGTCAAAGAAGGAAATTAGGTTTGTTTGGCATGATTTACTCTTGACAAATCCATATTGTCTATTACTTATTACCTTATTATCCTCTAGATGCTTACAAACTGATTGTTTAATAATTTGTTCCAGTACCTTTCCAGGTATCAAAGTTAGGCTGACTGGCCTATAATTCCCCAGGTCCTTTTTATTCCCCTTTTTAAACGTAGGTCCTTGTTTGCCCTTCTTCAGTTCTCTGGGACCTCACCAGTCCTCCATGAGTTCTCGAAGATAATTGTTAACTGTTCCAAGATGGCTGCAGCTAGTTCCTTAAGTACCCTAGGATGAATTTCTTTATGCCCTACCAATTTGAATATAGCTACTTTATGTAAATATTATTTAACCTGTTATTTCCCTATTCTGGCTTGTGTTCCTTTCCCCTAGTTAATATTAATTGTGTTAAGCATCGGTTACAATTAACTTTTTAAATGAAGACTGAAGCAAAATAGGCATTAAACTCTTCAGTCTTTTTTATGTCAGCCATTATTAGCAGTCCTTCCCCACTAAGTAGTGACCTAAACTTTCTTTCATCTTTTTCTTGCTCCTAATATATTTATAGAACCTCTTCTTGTTGCATTTTATGTCCCTTGTTATGTGTAACTCATTTTGTGCTTTAGCCTTTCTTTTGTTCTATTCCTTAGCAATTTGTCCATGTTTCCATTTTTTGTAGGTTACCTTTTTAATTTTCAGGTATTAAAGAGCTCCTGATGAAGCTATGTTGGCATCTTAATATTATTTCTAACTTTTTATTGTGTATATGTATTTTGCAACTTTTCTATACCTCCAAAAGCCCTAGTTTTGTAGATGCAGTTATAACAGCATAAAAGTATTTTTGCCAATACAGCTTATTTCGTTCAGGGAACTGCTCAATTCTATGCAAAAGCATCTTTTCCATGTATTAGCCATATCTAAACTCAGAGGGTTTCCTTGTATAGTTGTACAGAAAAAACTTTTTTTATTGTAGTCCTGGCATTTCTCACTTATGCTTAAAGGACCTGTAACTTACAGTAGACTGTGCAAATCTTCATAATATAGTATTTTCTCTCCTTTCTTACATGCTTTCATGAGCAATGAAATAGTTAACAATATTGATGTTTAAAGTTTTATTACTCCTTATCTGAATTAGCCTTCATTTAAATGAATGGGGTCGGTCACACCTCAGAGTTATTGTTTCAGTTTCTGCAAACACTGGCCAGTTCACTTTTTTGAGTTACTCTCAACAGCCACAGCAGCTGAAGTCTTTTTTTTTTAATAAAAGCTGAGACTCTGGAGAACAAGAAGGCAACATGAAAAGGGTACAAGGAAATTGTGCCATCATGCTGTACTAGCATGCAAACCTAATCTGAGCCCTGCTTTCTGATCTACCGTTGAGCTTTGACATCTTTGAATAGCATTGTCATAGTCACACTGAACAGAACTTGGTATCACAAAAGTGGGATTTTGAACAACCCATGCTCCACAGTGAGTTAAGAAGCTCATTAATTCAGCCTTCTAATAGTGTACACCATTTATTTCTCATGTCAGTGGCTTTCAAAATACTGGAATTAAATATGTCACAAGTATAACAGTGTTGTTTTTTATTTTGCGTGATTTGCCTTCACCCTCAGAACTGTGTAATTCTTAGGTTTCTTCAATTAAAGTTTTACAAAACCAATGTTTCATGATATGTCAGGGAAAACATTTTTTTTTGGTCATCTATTTGGATTTAAACACCATCTCTCATACACACGCTAGCCATTGTTTGCAACTTTAATGGTTGCAGCTTGATACTCAAACACTATCTAGCTGCTAATAAGTGACACCAAGCAGTGTTAGTATAAACAAAAGTGAAACTGACTAGTCTGTTTTAATTGTTTTAACTGAGGCTAATGCAAAAAGCAAACCGTGCAAATAATGACCATGCATTTATATTTAAAAATTATTTCAGTCTTAAAATGCTTCAATGTACAGATGTGATAAAACCAGGATAGAAACCCTTTACAACCACAGACCCTAGACTAGGATTTAAAATGTGATGTGAGAATGTGTTAACTAATATGTTTCCAAAGTTTAGCATTGGCAAGGCTGTATATACGTTAGGCTGGCCCCAAGATTTAACTCACCAGTTTAGCATGTGTTAAAGTCAGTGTGCCTTGTTTACTCTAGACTTTTAAAATGTGTTATTTTATTTTAGTCTAGACAAGTTCTGAAGAGAAATTCACATATCTTTGTTCCTTAGGGAAGGAGAGAAATAACATAATTTTTATTATGAATCTTGACACCAGTACTAAATGCTTTGATCCTTTAGCTTCTTATACATGGATGGGCAGCTGCACTATACCCAGAGCCCCACTGACTTCCTTGGTTAAGTTGTAAGCCCATATGAAGTCATCTGTAGGATTGGGGCCTAATTTTGTACAGTGCTTAGATACCAAGGTGATAGATTCCCTGATTATATTGGATAAATATAGAAAGAAATTTGAGAGAATTCAGATTTGTATCCCTGAATCCAAATTAGTTCTGTGGTTTTGGTCCCTCCTTGAATCCAGTTCAGGATCTGATGTGAACAAAATCTTACATGAATAGCTGTTATCAAGATCATTCAATCCAAGATGGCAGAAATCTCATGAGAATCACACACATGGTTTTTGAGTAACAGCCGTGTTAGTCTGTATTCGCAAAAAGAAAAGGAGTACTTGTGGCACCTTTAGAGACTAACCAATTTATTTGAGCATAAGCTTTCGTGTTGCATCTGATGAAGTGAGCTGTAGCTCACGAAAGCTTATGCTCAAATAAATTGGTTAGTCTCTAAGGTGCCACAAGTACTCCTTTTCTTTTTACACATGGTTTTTGGGACTTTCAAATCTGATTGATTGGTCTATAAATCCCAGATCTTAACTACAGAACACTCCCTTGGCTCATCTCTACCCAGGTGTTAAGTAAACAAGTCAAGATTTTTAAAGGAATTTGAAGCAGTGTTTCTTAAATGAAATGCAACTATAATTTCCTGCCATAGGCATTGTCTTTTTTTAAAAAGTGAGCAATTGCTGAAGGACATCAATGAAAAGCTGATATCTTAATCTGTGAAAAATTACGTTCGAACCTTAACGTTACAAATACCTTGGGAATGGAGGTTCTTTGTAGTTCTGAAATGTTCGTAACTCTGAACAAAACATTATGGTTGTTCTATCAAAAGTTTACAACAGAACATTGATTTAATACAACTTTAAAACTTTACTATGCAGAAGAAAAATGCTGCTTTCTTTTTTTTTTTAGTAGTTTACATTTAACACAGTACTATACTGTGTTTGCTCTTTTTTGTCTCTGCTGCTGCCTGATTGTTTACTTCTGGTTCCAAATGAGGTGTGTGGTTGACTGATCAGTTTGTAACTCTGAGGTTCTACGCAGTGTTTCTCAAATGCAGCCACCGTGGCCGCAAGTGGTCATCAGGGGCTTTTCTTGCGGCCACTGCCTCCTGGGCAGTGGTTGAGGGGGACCCTGCCACTCCCCCTCCCTCGCCCCCCCGAGACACAAATGCTGGAGAAGCAGGCAGCTAGTGAGTTCCCCACCTTCCTGGGGACAGTAGGGTCGGGCTCCAGTCCTGGGGTGGCGGGAAGCAGGCTCTGGCCATGGAGTTCTAAATCCCAGCTGTGGGGCTCCCCCTGCATCACCCCTGGTGCCCACTGCCTCTGCTGGCCTGTCATGCATCTCCCTGTCTCCCAGTTCCCCCCATCGACCTTCCCATCAAAGGCTTAATTTGTCCCCGGGCTTGCCAGGACTGAGTAAGTCTGCTGCTGTGAAAAGTGATATTTGTATGTTTGTTAATATCACTTTTCACAGCAGCAGACTTACTAGCTAGCAAATCTTTTTTAAAAAGCAAAAGAAACAACAACAAAAAAGTCAAGAACCTTCAGAACACCTTATTTGTGTTTCTGTTCTGGTCCAGTAAAGAATAGAGACAACTGTACATTATTTTTATTGTTGAGTCTGTAAAAAGATTTAATAAATTACAATAATTTGGACATAGGTATGTGCATATTTATTTATTTTTCCTAAAGTTAATTAAGAATTTTAGGAAAAATTGTTAGTGTGGCCACCAGCAAGAGTTGGTGGCCGCATTTTGAGGCCACCAAAAAATTTGTTGTGAGAACCCCTGTATCTACTGTACCTGAAATAAACACAAATTGTGCATTAATATTGAAGAGGGAAATTGTTTACCATGTGTACAGATATTAAACTGAGTCTCCTTTTATTTATAGATCATTTTTTCTGTCTCGTTTGTTGTAGTATTTATCTAACTGTGTTGCTGGAGCATCACTTGAAGAAGTGGGAGAGGAAGAAGAAGAAGAAGAAGATGAAATTATGTCAGTTATAGATGTTACTCTCAGTAAACCAAAGGAGGGAGCCTACCAAATAGTGGGGACTCTTTCTAAGGCACAGAGTATGAAACCAGATTTTGCTCAGGAAACTTACACAGTGAGTAACAGTCTTGTTAAATTGGTAGTAAATAAATATTTTTGTCTTTTTAGGTCATCTTTAAGACAAACTTTGGATTACTCCAAACCATAAAAATATATATATATATATATAATATATATTGTAGACTTGTGAGTATGATTTATATATTTCTAAAATTATTTTCTACGTGTTCTTTTAGAAGTACTACATTTGTATTTTATTCTCCCTCGTTCCTGTACAGCCTCTTTCTAGGTGATCTCATCAGCTCACAAAGGGCCTGATCCACAGAACACTGAAATTAATGGAAAGACTCACATTGCTTTAAGTGTGCTTTGGATCAGATCCACAATGGATAGAATGGTTTCAGAGGGGTAGCCGTGTTAGTCTGTATCAGCAGAAAGAAGGAGGAGTACTTGTGGCACCTTAGAGACTAACAAATTTATTTGAGCATAAGCTTTTGCAGGCTAAAGCCCACTTCATCAGATGCATGGATAGACTGACATCTCTATGCTAATGACTCACTTGTCTACTTTTCTACTCCTAGCTTGTCTTTCTACATCCAGACATCTCAGCCTCTTTCTCTGACATCTCCTTCTCACTATCACTTTAACCTTAGAATGGCCAAAACTGAACTCCTTGTCTTTCCTCCCCACTTTATCCATTTCTTCATACTTCATGGAAATGATGTGTTTGTTTATTATGTGAGCAATGTGAGATGTATGATGGCTTTAAGTATTCACTGAAGCCAAGATTTCAGCAGTGACTTGTTATTCTGAATGCCTCAAGAATTGAGTGCCCGACTTGAGACACCTAAATGACCAATTTTGGGCAGGGGAACTCATTCTTTCTATAAAAGATTATTGGGTTGTTGGGTTTTTTTTTCTCCAGATCTCTACTCGAGAAGAACTTCTAGGTCACCTACTTGAGTGTGATGTCATTATTTATAACATCACTGAAGATGCAAATCAAATTGAAGAAGCTACTTGGGCTGCTTCTGGTTAGTATAATCAGTAACTGAACAGAAAACTCCCTGTTATGCAGCAATCAGAATTTGCAATAGAAACTTAGTTAAATAAATTGAGATTTGTAATTTGCTATGATATGAAACCGGGTTCCTAGATGAAAGAGCAGTATGGAGAAATGGTGAACTTTAATTACTGCAACACACATTGGATAGGACACATTTGTACTTCAAAGGAGTCAGTAAACTTTTGATCAAGTCACAAGACAATGGCAGCCAAAAATAAATACAAATGTATTTTAAAGGGAAAGCTATTAAATCAATGTACATTTTATTCTCAATGAACAGAGTAGCATATTTGTGACACAGAGTGTAAAACTCCATCAAATCAGAATTCTCCATTCACCCTACTAGTCGTATTTTGCTTTGCTGTCTTTTGACAAGATATCTCAAACCTCATTATCAGAAAGATAGCTTTCTTTCCATTTCCGGCTTGTTGGTTTCCTAGCAGCAAAGAATGCATCTTCCACCAAGATGCTTTACAGCAGCTGGACCACATATTAATTTGGATATGCAATTAAAATGTGAAATGGTTAAATTCTGTTTACAGTACAATGCATCCTTTATTAACAGTGCTCATGTATAGCTTTGCTTTGGACTCTGTGGGGACACTCTGCAATGCAGCAAGTAGAGGGTTTGACAAGACAGGAGAGGGGGAAAGGCACAGGAAAAAATCTGCAGCTATGCAGATCCTCCAATCCTCCTCTCATCTGGGCTTCTTAAGGGGCCATGGTGCCTTCTCTACCTGTTGAGCTGGAATAGCCTCCATCAAATGGCTCCATAGCCACTCTGTGACCTGATAGGGGACATTTATTTCCTTCAAACAACTGCCTACTGCCCAGCTAATCTGTTTGGGTTGGTAGTTGGGTGGAAGATTTTCCCCTTTGCCATTCATATCGACATCAAGATTCCGTATTTTGCAAAACAATTTCAACTATATTTTGACTTAAAACTTCAGTAGAACCATTATGACCCACCACTTGCTATTATACACCCGACAATTTAACCCATGTTAACTGCTTTGCAAAAGATTCCTGCAGTGAAAATGAGAAGGTATTCATATAACATTTAAGACAATTATACTTGCATGTTTACAGTGTAAATATATAGGTCATATCATAGTTATTTGAGTGGAAAACAAATAAACCTTAACCCTAACTATATTATTTAGCTCTGGATTAAAATAAGGGGGCTGCATTATTAGAATAATTCTATAATGTTTTATTCTAACCATGAAAGCAATACATATTTTAGTTTGCTATCAAGATCACAGTGATTCATCTTTATTGACAAGTGATTTTTTTCACAGTATATCTTAAGGGAAGAGATGATAATTTCTGGCAATTTAATCCTATTATATTATCTTAATTTGCTAAGCAATAAGAAATATGTATTTAATATCAAACTTAATGACAGTTATTTGCGGGGAAAAGTTATGTCACATTGAACATTGTAGTAACTGTTATTGTGGAACGTTATTACTTGAAAACATAAATACAGTAGAAGTAATGCTGCTTACAGTAAAATAAGCACTTCACTAGGAGGGTGGTGAAGCACTGGAATGGGTTACCTAGGGAGGTGGTGGAATCTCCTTCCTTAGAGGTTTTTAAGGTCAGGCTTGACAAAGTCCTGGCTGGGACGATTTAGTTGGGGATTGGTCCTGCCTTGAGCAGGGGGTTGGACTAGATGACCTCCTGAGGTCCCTTCCAACCCTGATATTCTATGATTCTATGATTCACTTTGCTTTGATTATACAGCAGTACATGGAGAGGTACTACATTTTGAGAAACGAAAGTTATTTATCTTAGTTTCAACAATAATGACATGGGCACGAAGCAAACCTCTTGACCCAGTAAGTAATATTCATTTTTGCTGAATATTCTCTTTTCTGTTAAATATTTGTAGTATGTACCCTAGTTGTAATGAACATGGTCAACATCAGCAAACTTATTTTCACTGTTGATTTTTGCACCTATGTCACTGACTGCAAAACTTTGAGTTTATATATGTATACATATAGTAAACTAATTAAATAGACTATTCGTGTGTGGAGTTACATGTAAAATTTACAGGATTGGGACCATAGATAACCAGGTGTGGCATTTTGTAGCATCTTTTTGACATTCACAAATTTAAAGTCTTTCTGAAACTGTATATGTTAATGATGTGAGAAGCAAACTTCAAGATTTTGTTATGCTTGTTTTCCTTTTAAATAGTTTTGATACATCTACATTTTTAAAAGCGTTGATCATTTGATTTTTTTCTCAAAGATTTCGAGAGTTTCTTTTTTATACATGTTTAAAAACAGAGGCTTTTTATATACAATGTAAATTGAATTTAAAATGACTGTGTACTTTTTAAAAATATCTTGGTTTTAAGCCATGTAGAACTTTTTGAATGGTTTTTCAGGAAAGTAGGACATTTTTCTTAGAGTTTTTTCTCTACAGGATGATTCAGAAATTCCTTTTACTGAAGAAGATTATCGCAGAAGAAAACCTCACCCTAACTTTATGGACCATGTAAATGCTGAAAAAGTGATTATCAAACTTGGAAAAACAGTAAGTACTGTATCACAAAATAACCTATTTGAATGCAGTTCTTTTTTACTTAAACTGAAGAATAACATCATCTTAATAATAGAAATTGTCTGCAATGTTTAACTGATTTCTGCAAGTATGTTAACTCCTTGATAAATGTGAATAGCTCCCAGTGGTGGTAATGTGAAATGTGTAAAAATACTGAGAAGGGAATTGACCCTTTAGAGATTTAAATGTGTGTGTTTATTTTATATTAACCTATTTCCACTACAAATTCATGCTGTTTTACTGAGTCAATGAATAAATCATACTTATTTCATAAGATATGTGTTCATGTATTTGTTATATTAGAAATAGAATTGGAGTTGGGGGCTTTTATGGGGAAAAGACAAGGGTGTGGAAGGGTGGGGGAAAGGGAATTTAGAATGTGTAATTTGAAAAGAAGAACAGCAGCAAATAAATTCTGGTTAGTTACTAAGTTATTGTTATGTCTAATTTAAATACTTTGAAGGTTCTCAGATAGATACTGTGGTGATGGGGCACATAAATTCTGAGCAGTGAGTATCTAGACAGACTCTGATCTTGCAACAGGCTGTGTGCCGCCAGACTGCTGTGTCTGCATGGAGCCTCATTGGCTTGTGTGTACTCCATTGCAGAATCAGGGCCACATACTCATCCCAAACACCTAGTGTGCATATCATCACTCTGATCACTTTGCATGCATGTTATAACTTTTTCCCCTCACCCTTCATCTGTCTTTGTCTTTTTTAGATTGCTAAGCTCCTTCGGGAAGACACTGTCTCTCTTCATGTTTGATCACTATTGCCATATAAATAATAATAACAGCAGTCCAATTCCTGCTCTCCTGGCTCATACTAAATTCCTTAGAGCATTGTAGAGGTTAGAGCAGAAAACTGGAAACCAGGAAATACAAGTGTGTACTCTAGGGAAAACCACTCATTCTGTATAGACCTGGCCTTGCAAGATGCTCAAAGCCTCCAAGAAATATTTAGATGAGGGCACCATGAGACATGAAAGCATTCATCTCTTTGTAGGGGGAACTCACTATCTTACAGGGTTAGGCTGTACATAAGCTTGGACATCAGTCAGTCTAGTTTGGGCCGGGGGGGAATGATGACCTCACCAAAAATGAATATTTTTACTCTGAATTAAGTGTAGCACCCCTTGTTCTGAGAGAGAGAATGGCACTGCAAATCATACTTGGTTCTCATATGGCTAATGACAATACAGAACATTAGCCATGGCATGACAAGACAATCAACAATATTGTATAAAGTGCTGTGGCAAGCCAAAAAAAATTGCCTTTACTTCCCTGATATGTATGTTATGAAATTTCCCTCACAGGCACAGTATTACCCATTATGGGGGCCAGAGGTTACACCTGGCCTCCAAAGTGTCTGACATTGGCCCTTATGAGAAAAAATATACTGGAATAGATGGACCACTGGTCTGAATCTGTGTGGCTATTCCTATGTGCTAAGTCTGTGCCTAACCAGGCTACTAAAGGTGTTAGTATATAATTACCTTTTAAACTGGTGCATGCATCAGAGAAGAATGTTGGAAAAGCTTTCTCGTGGCATTATTTTGCAGCGATAGGAAAACTTTCTTGTTAATTAGTCTGAAAAATAACCACATGAAATCTCTTTGTCTTTGTTGTGACAACATTCAGCTTGGGACATTCAGTACAAAGAACAAGACAAATACTAACACAGAAATGGTTTACAATGGCTAGAATGGTTTCAGTGGTAGCCGTGTTAGTCTGTATCAGCAAAAAAAACGAGGAGTCCTTGTGGCACCTTAGAGACTAACAAATTTATTTGGGCATAAGCTTTCATGGGCTAGAACCCACTGCATGGCTAGAATGTGACATCTAGTGGCTTTAAAGAATATTGCAAAAGAAGTTGAAGAGCACTGTTTGTCAGATAGAGGTCTGCAATAGAGGTCTTCCTACGGGATGGGGAGCAGGCAAATACTGGACACAACGTTGGTATATAATACTTTAAATGCTTTTTATTGATAACAAAACAAACCTTACTTTACAGTTCTATTTGATAATTTTGCATTTGTACACATTGTATTGCTAGTACAGTTTTATTGTTAATCTTAGACGCACCAAATAGATTTACATTTAGAGATGTTTTTAAGGCTTGGGCTTGTTTGAATTGGAGTTTTACACTTCTAATATTTTGTTTCAATAGTGCACCAAAATTGTGTTACATGTGTCTGTATAGCCCCCAAACTTTACCCAACGCTGACATTTTCCCTTGTAACATCTTAATATTAAATGAGTTTAAAACTTCAGCTTCAGCACCAGTACCACCTACCATATATTTTCCTATACTTTTTTTTATTTTGTATGGTTCTGTTTCCCCATTGTTGTTGCCACGCTTGTAATCAAGGCAAGGCATATTGCATGCACTCCAGATGTTGTGCATTTATGTTTACTTGCACATCTTTTAACTACATTGTTTGCTTTACAATAGTTGGGGCTTTGATTACTTTTTTTTTATATGGCTCATCTGCCATGATTTCTGGTGCAATCCTGTTTACTGGTTTTTGATTAATAAACATAAAAAATGACCATATTTCTGAAAATACATTTTCCCATTAATTTTTTAAAGCAACTTAATCTTATTATTATGGAAGGATTTGCCATTACTCCATATTTTCATAATTTAAGAGCCATTGACTTATTTTATTTTACATGAGTATTAGCCAATTTTTTATTTATTAGACATTTAGGGTGACTACATCAAATTTTAAACTTTAAAAGGTACAGTTCAGAGTACTTATATTTAGATTGTTCTCATTATAACTAAATTTAAACATTAGTTGACCTTCCCCCCTTAGTATGTACAAATACCTTGATTGCTTTTTTAAATTTTTTGGCTTTAGATATTTGGATGTCGCATTTTTGCCATCTTTCCACCATATTTCAAATTTTATCTTAAAAGGCTTTTTTTTTTACATTTGGTTTTGTTTGGTTGGTTTTTTAATTCTGTTCCACTAATAGTTTAATGTGTTATTTCCTTTGATGCGTACCTTCATTTTAGAGGTGCTTCCATATGTATATTTATGTACCCCTAAATTTGTCCAAATATTCAAAAACCATAAAAGCCAGAAATTTTTACCCTTTTTGAATTATGAGGATTCTTAATATTGAAGCCATGGCTATTATTCCATAGGAATAATGTCTGATGCTTTCGGACGTGTTATTTTAAATACTTATACTAACCTTTTTTATTTTTGCTTGAGCGCCGGTGCTATTATTTTTCTAAAATATAACTCACACAACACAATTTTTCACTAAGCACAAAATGCAAAGCAAAGCAAGCATAAGCAATAAGCCAATTACAAAAATTGTAGCACCGTATTTACACTTTAAATTCAAGGTCCAGACAGGATAATTTTCGGTGCAATTGGGCATTCCTTTTTCTTTGTAAGATAAACTAAAAGAATAAAAAGGAACATTATTTAATTTTTAGGCCATAACTTGAATTGTGATGTGTGGACCCACTTTTTTTTTTTAAATGTAAATCTGTACTACAGTAGGTAAAATTTTATTTATGATGGAAAATGGTTTAACCCATTTAGACTTCAGGACATGATTTTTTAATATTAATTTTAAATACATTACTTTATTTTTGATTTTTCATAATTTACTGTTCTGAGCCACACAAGAATTTACATACATACATTAATCATGGCACTTTGTCCCCCACGATTTTAACACATGCTTCGATTTTACCACATCCTGCTTTATTTTTAATTTATACATCGGGAAACTTCTTTACCCACACATCCTGTTGATCCAGTATAATTTTCTCCACTGCTTCTGCAGCATATATTCTTGGAATGTACCCTGCTGTCAGGACGCTTTCTGTACAGCCAGGTACACGCCACAGAACTTCATTAGTTAAATACAAAACTAACCAACTCCTCTTCAAAAAGGGAGACCCCAATATTAGTGGCTCAGCCGCCTGATCTATCTGAAGCATTTGTTTTTTACAACAAAAATCCCTCACTCTCTCTCTCTGGGTATAGCTATTTCTACTGAATGATACATTTTTCCTGTTACTCCTTCCCCAAAAAGGAGGCTGCTGTAATGATCTCCTGACACATATCGAGAGAAATTACAACTTTTATTTACAATATTTACAACAGCCCCACTATCCAATAGGGCATTTTTTAGTTCATTATCTCCCACAATGACAGTTGTCCTAGCCCTCCCATTTGAATTCCATTTTAATCTAGTTACCATCTCCCACTCCTGAGGACCCATTTTCAGTGGGAGCAACTTGTCATCATGGCTTTCCTATCGAGCAGGTTTCTCTGAACCCTCAGCTTGCATACCTACAACCTTTTTCTGCTCCTTAAACATTTCTTCTTTCATCCTTTGCATTTCTTTGATCAGTTTATTAGTATGTTTCCCATTCCACTTATTCATATTTACTCCCCTCAATTTTAAATACCTTCAAGCGATATTCCGAATTACATCTACTTCCTTTTAGGGCTTATTTTGATTATTCCACCCTCTACGTTCTTGTAGGGTGTTTTGTCCTCTACCACAGCTGCTTCCTTTTTTACGGTATCCTGATTTACAAGCACTTTCATTTGAATATTATTGCTTCAACAAAAGGTACTCTGGGTTTTAATCCTTTTACCTGGCTTCGCCCTTTCATCATCTGTTGGGATACTATTCAGTGCTCCAGTGCATCCATAACAGTTAACCCCTCATCCTGGGCTGTTTGGTTCACCAAATTAGTAGACATCACTAATAAATTTTTGTCCAATCCTTTAAACACATCATTTTAAAATTATCTCTGATTCAAATCAACTGCCATCAGAGAATCAGCTGTGACATGTCTGGCGACCTTTGCCCTGGGATTAGTCACTGATTGTATTTCTTCAACCAATAATTGCAATGTTATTCTCCTTAACAGGTAATCCCTGGGTAAATTTCCAGGCTTCATGTAATCTGCACTGGATAACACTTTTATGGGTCTTTGACCTATCTCTTTCCCTAACAGCATAATAAATTGGTATCAGTTGGTGTGCTGGCTGCCTCTCCAAAGCATTTTTCACTCAATCTACTGTCTGTCTAATTTCTCCAGTGGTAACTGCCTTGATAAACCTATAAGATTTACTCATTTTTAAATTCTCTGTTCCTCCTAACTCTGCCCACTGTACTAGCCATGTAGTCAATTTTTTTATATTTACTGGGCCTACTGACTTTACCATCAACTGTAAGTCTGACGAACTTGCAGGAATTATTTGTGTCTGCTCTGACTGTATTTCCCCTGCTGCATTCTTAATGGTTGATCTCCATTTTATCACTGCTACAGCCTTTTCTGTCTTAGGCTCTTCCAGCCATTTTCTTATTTCTTTCCTCAGCTTAGTATAAAGCCCCTCTCGAGGTTGATCAAATTCCCTTTTCTCTTGACCCCCTCACAGGTACTCTCCATACCAAATATCATTGGAATACAAATCCAAATCTCTCTCTTTTTGACACACAGCCCAACTTGCAGCTCCTGTATTTTCACATGCTTTTTCAATGTTGCTATAGTTTTCTTGCACCAACTGTGAGAAACGCTTGCGATCTCCTTTTCCTTTTCCTTAGTCAAATTTTGAATTAACTGTTTCATTTCTATCACTTGATGGTCTAAATTATTCTTGTCTGCTTTAAGCTTTTCCCAATACATCATTCTTTTCTCCAATTTCCTATTTTGTTTCCCGATTTGTTCGAACTGAGTTTGCATGATCTGTGTCTGCCTCACTTCCCGCTTCAAATTTTCCTGGCAAGTTTTAAAATTCTCTTGTAATGTTTGTAACTCTGCACGGACTTCCTCATTACATGCAATTGCCTTTTTTACAGCTTGCCACTACAGTCATACTATGGCCGTTTGCTTTTTACTGGCATTAGGCTTGTGCAGCTGTACATGTTTCTCAAACATGTTTTCTATGGTATCAAATATTACATCTGGTTCCATTGCACCTTCCATCTAAGGGCACATCTCAAAAGCAATAATCTCCTCCTCTAACAGAGTAGGGGCTTTAACTTTAGTCCACAGGGTTGCTTCTTCCATCCCTTTACTTCTCTTCTGAACAGTGTTTTAAACATTATTACAATAACACCATGCGGTATCTTCCCACTTGTTTTTTTTTTTTCTTACAAATTTCACAAAAAAGGAGTCACCCTCATTGATCTTAAATAAGGACTCCCCCAACACTCCCCCCGTCTTGAAATCTGGCACTCCTTAATATCTCTCCCCCTCCACATTCTCCATCACATGTTAGACCCACAATAGAGGTCTCCCTACAGGATGGGGAGCAGGCAGGTACCGGACACGGTGTTGGTATATAATACTCTAAATGCTCTTTATTGATTACAAAACAAACCTTACTCACTCCACATTCACACTCCAAACATACTATACCAGAGTCCAAAGGTCAGAATGGTCCCGATGGTCAGTTGAAATTTCTTCTGATCATAAGATCAGAAGATGCGGGGAGCTGGCGAAAACCACATCTATATCCACCCGGGACTCTGGATTAATAAACAACTGCAATTTGCAGAAATCGTAGGCCACCATTTATAGTCCATTTCATCACGTCATCAGTTCTTTGCCTTTGTTTACTCAGCCTTCTACCCACACAATTCCAAAGAGACAATCCTGGGTGGGCCGCCATTATCCAAGGCATGCCATTTCCTCCGATTTGTGTATAATTTTATATCAATCCAGCTGGTATTGTTTCCTTTTCTGCTGATTCTCCGTATTTTTCTCTGAACATAACAAGATTGTTTTAGCACAAATAGTTTTAATAGTTCTTGACCTTAAGTTCTTGCTTAGGTTGCCAACTTACAGTGCACGTATTCATGTCAAGCACGCGTTATTCGTACCAGGCCTCAATGACCTATAACATATTACATAAATATATGAATCACAATGTACCGGTATGTCAATATATCCCAGCAGACCTACATTGCAAGATTACAGCTTGATTATTCAAAATGTTAATAAAATTTTTATAGTCACAATGGTGGATAATACATTCTCATGCACATGACTTATGGCACTGAAAAGATATTTTTAGAAGTCCTGAATCCTTTCAAAGGCCCACTAGCTCATATTTCAATGGTCTATGGTAAATATTCCATCTTTAATCTCCCCTGATTCAAAATCTTTTTATTCCAATAATTATTAAAAAGTTGTTAGAGTCAACTGATCTGAGAAATATTTCCTGTTTGTTATTGTAAACTTTTACTTATTTAAATATGCAAACCAGGTTCCCTTTATGTAGTATTTTGTCTATAAAGTCAAGTTTATAACTATAATTATATGTTTCTGAAATGCTGTAAAAGTGATTTCAAGAGATACATTATCCTCATAGTGAAAAAAATAGACAGTCACTTCTGCTTCTGCTTTCTGATTTTGTCCCTGCATACTTTGAGCTATTCTTTTGTATTTATCCTTAGCAATTTATCCATGTTACCACTTTTAGTAGAATTTCTTTTGATTTTTCAGGTCATTAAAGATGCTGGATGGGAATGTAACAATTCAGTCTCTTGAAAGAAGTTATCTCAGAAAAGTGGATATAACATGTTGATAAAATACTTAATTCCTCTCTCTCCTCGTCCTCTGCATCCAAAAGAAGAGCTGCACTTAGATCATTTTCATGCAGATTTAATTAGCCCCACTGGCACGAGTGGCCTGTCTGTTCTTGATGAATCTCACTTGGATTCAGGATACTTTTGGGAATGGTAGTTCCTAGCCTGCTTGTTAGTTTCACTGTTGGTTTCTGCTGGCAGTATTAGCAAAAGGCCTATTTCCCCATTAGTAGTTATGTAGGAATTCATCTCACTTCCACGCTGAAGTGATGTAAGTGAACTATTCCATATATAGAATTCAAGTGCAATTTCACGGTAAGTCAACAAAATTTAATTTACAACATTGTTCATAGTGTTTTTTAAAACTTTCCTGTTTTACTCCACAGAACAAAAACAAATTTTCAACCTATGTTGTTGCTTCAGGCCTTCAGTATGGAGCTGAAGAAGGAATATTTCACTACTTTTTTAAGGTAGACTTTTTCAATTTTGGTGAAGTTTAGTTTAATATTGCACAGTTCTTAAAAGTAAACTGAAAGGGAATTTAACAAACTTCTAACTACAGTATTACTGTATGCTCAATGTCTCTACTAACAAGGCAGAGCACCTGATCCAATGCCTCTTGAAGTCCATTCCCATGGTCTATGCTTAAAACTTATACCAGCATGTATCAGGGTGGTGACCTGCTCCAGGGCTGAAAGGGCTTGAAACCAGTCCTGGGAGAGGGCTTCAGCTGCGAGGGGGCTGCTGCTGAGGAAAGCAGCAAGCCTCGGCTGACTGGGGAAGCTGCCACAGTTTGGCCATGCCCCAATCAGGGCACAGTTGGGCCCTATAAAAGGCTGTGAGCCAGGAGCTCAGGCAGTCTCTCTCTGACTGTAGAGAGGGAAGGACCTGGCTGCCTGGGGACTGAGCAAACTACCTGAGTAGAGCGGCGCTGGGGAAAGGCAAAAGGAGCTGGGGAGCTCCTGCCTGGAAACCCCCAGGCTGCAGGGCCTTGCGCGGGGCCTAAACAGGTTCTGGGGCTGCGAAGGGACAGCCCGGGGCTAGGTAAAGGCAGTAGGTCCTACCTCCCTTGCCTATGATTACTGGCTCTTATACTGCAGTCTGCCCCAGAGAGTGGGGGCTAGATGATGACTGGCAGTAGGTGCTGAGGCAAGGTGGGATTAGGGGGTTGAGGGTTCCCTGGGGAGGGGAAACCCTGAGAGTGAGGGGACACTGCTGTGGCAGAACCCCCAGATAAAGGGGCACCGTGGTCCGGGAGGGACACGGGGGCCAGCAGTGGCGGGACACCAGCAGAGGGTGCTCTGGAGCTGGTAAAAAGAGCTAATTCCTGGACAACCAGCAGGAGGTGCCACAGGGGTGAGTTGCGCACCGTTACACAGCATAATTGTTTTGACCAGTAGTGTGAAAAAAATACACACACTAGTTGACCCAGTTATTTTGGCAAAACCTCCATTAGAGACACAACTATACCGATAAAAAAGTACTTCTGTTGACATAGCTAATGTTGTTTGTGGAGATGGTATTACTGTGCCGCAAGAACTCTTCATTCTGACAGCACATGATGTGTCTACACTGGGGGTCTGTATTGGCATAGCTATGCCAATATGGAATCATAGAGATTTAAGGCTAGAAGGGACTTTGAAAGGTTATCTAGTCCAGCCCCCTGTGCTGAAGCAGGATCAAGTAAATCTAGACCATCCCTGACGGGTGTTTATCTAAACTGTTCTTAAAAACCTCCAAGGACTAGGATTCCACAGCCTCCCTTGGAAGACCATTCCAGTATTTAACTATCCTTATAGTTAGAAAGTTTTTCTTAATAACTAACTCAAATCTCACCTGCTGCAGATTAAGCCCATTACTTCTTGTCCGACCTTCAATGGACATGGAGAACATCTGAATAGCATCCTCTTTATAAAACCCCTTACCATATTTGAAGACTGTTATCAGGTCTATCCTCAGTCTTCTTTTCTCAAAACTAATATACCCAGTTTTTTTAACCTTTCCACACAGGTCTGTTTTTCTAAACCTTTTAACATTTTCGTTGCGCTCCTCTGAACTCTCATCTTTCTGAAGTGTGGTGCCCAAAACCAGACCCAGCTGTGGCCTTGTCAGTGCCAAATACCGCAGGACAGTTACCTCTAGTGTCTTACATACAATACTCCTGTTATCCCAGAATATTAGCTTTTTTTGCAACTGCATCATATTGTTGGCTCATAATCAACTGGTGATCCACTATAGCCCCCAGATCCTTTTGAGCAATACTACTGCCTAGCCAGTTATTCCCCATTTTGTATTTGTACAGTTGATTTTTACTTCCTAAGTGGAGTACTTTGCACTAGTCTTTATTGAATTTCGTCTTGTTGATTTCAGACCAGCTCTCTAATTTCTCCAGGTCTTTCTGAATTCTAATCATGTCCTAAAAAGGGCTAGCAACCCTTCCATCTTGGTGTCACCTGCAACTTTTATATGCTTACTCTACACTCCATTATCAGTTATTAATTAACATATTGAATAGTATCAGATGCAGGATAGACCCCTGTAGGACTCCACTAGATACATCCTCACAGTTTGACAGCGAACCATTGATAATTACTATTTGAGTATGGTCTTTCAATCAGTTATACACCCACCTTATTGTAATTTCATCTGGACCACAGCTCCCTTGTTTGCTTATGAGTTTGTCATGTGGGACTGTGTCAAAAGCCTTACTAAAATCAAGATATATCAGTTCTACAGCTTCCTCCATCCAATAGGCCAGTAACCCTGAAAAAAAGGAAATTAGGTTGCTGCTTGAGAACTTACTAGAGACTGCAATTAAATAATTGTCTGACCCCACCCTCTAATTTCCCACAACTGTGACTATTTCAATCGATAGTGCAAGAAAAAATGCTTAGAATAAACATTGATATTATTCCTTGAAATTATATATTTAAAAAAATCAAATTCTTCCCAGCCTATAAATACAGCTATGCCAGCCTAGGCCTGTAGTGTGGACATGGCCACATTGAGTCATTTAGCAGATTTTTAGTTTAAATCATATTCAGTCATTCCCCACTTTTTGAACTATATCCCAGTATATCCTATGTTGGTAAGGGTATAGTGTAAGACAGTAACATTCCTGCTCTGCCCCCGGAGCCTCTCCCAGGGCAGAGCCCCCAGCCTGGCCAGGACTCCCCTTCCCGGGCCCCAGCCCCTGCTCCCAGGGATGGTGCCGCTTGGAGGGAAGGTAAGAGAGACCCTCCCATTCCCCCCACCCCTGTAAGCGATGCCCCTCAGTCACCCCTGGGCTGCAGAGGGAGGAGGCTAAAGAGGTTCAGGGGATGTGTGGGCAGTCGGGGGAACAGGGATGCTTTAGGTGGCAGGAGGCAGGTGATGGAGATTCAGGCAGCAGGATGGGGACAGGGATTTTGGGGCGATGCAGGGGAGTCAGGCTGCAGGTAGGAATTATGGGGCTGAGGGAACCGAGGTTGGAATGGAAGGACAATGTGGTGGGGGGGGTCCCTGCGAGGGAAAGGTGGATGTGGGGAGGGGAGGCCGGAGGGAGAATGTGAGAGCAAGAGGAGGCTGGCTGGGGAAGGGAGAGCCAGGGGGCAGGGAATCATAGAATCATAGAATATCAGGGTTGGAAGGGACCTCAGGAGGTCATCTAGTCCAACCCCCAATATCGTATATCTATCATGGAACCCCAACGGAGTATGCAGCCTGCCTGTTGGGGATTAGGAGAACAATGTTTTTTTCAGTAAAGTGTGATTTTTTTTTCCCCCGCCCCTGAAGCTTTCTTTATTTCTATTTTCATTTTATATCCTTTGAGATATAAAATAATAATAATAAAGCTTTTCCAAAACTGAGCAGTTTTGTCAAAAATGCCCACTAACTTTGTAGGCTCTTTGTAGACTGCTCGCCTACATCAGCAGCTCGCAGAATTGATTACTCAGCTGTGGCTCAGACTCACATCCAAGAAACTGAACATTAAAATTCAGGATGTACCTAGTTTCACCAACTGTACATATGTTCCTTTTTGCAACTCTAATTAAATATAACCCTCCTGCTTCGTTTGTATTTATTTTCAGACAGCTTGGCTTGGTGAGACTCCTGCAATACCAGTTTTTGGAGATGGAAACAATTTTCTTCCAACCATTCATGTTGTTGATTTAGCAGCGTAAGTATGCTTTTTAGGGATGGCCATCCCTAGAAATGCTTAGTATCCATATATGTACCAAAACCATACCTACCAGTGGAGATTTCAAACAGCTGCTACCATTTTTTTTTAATTATATTTTAAAATGGCATTGTATTGCAGTTGACTTTGGCACATCATTTTCAGGCAAATGGAGTTTTAAATATTTCCAACATGAAATAGGCCTTCTGGAAGTAATAACTTACAGGCACATTGAGGCCATGCTTTCAAGAAATTCGTAGAAGTACCATGTCCAGAACATAGTACCAGTCAACCAAATGGAACCAACGTGGAACTGCACTACAGTTTTTGAAACCAGGATAGAAAGGACAAGTAGCAGTTTGGCGTATATTTTCTAGAGACATTGTTTCATATTCCTGAATTGTCTTGGCCAAACTGAGATATCTAGGTATCTTATCTTACGAATAAAAATCAATATGAAAATAGCATGCTTTGGAATATTCACCTTCAGAGTTTCCTCATACCCTTTGCCTCGGGGTTGCTTCTATATTATATTTCATATTAAAGACACAATATTTTTCCTTCCACTAATGGGCATTTATTGCATTTGCTATATTGCAGGGTGTTACAAAATATAGCCGACCATAGGCCAAGGACTCACTACATTGTGGCAGTGGATGAATCTATACATACTCTTCAGGCCATAGTTAAGGTAAAACAGCTTAAGATTTTGTTTCTTTGTCTAGGTATCTTTTTAGTCTTGTAAATCCTTAGGCCTCACTCTGTTAAAAGTCCCTGAATCTTCTCTGAATGATTCTGTGCAACAATTTTATAAAAACTAGTCTTGAAATCCTATAATGCAAAATGTGGGCCCAGTCCTGCAGTCCATATTCAGGCAAAATTATTAGTTTCAAAAGGGGTTTTGACTGTGATAAAGGGCTGATGGATTCGACCTTATGTTTTCATCCAGTTCGTATATACTGTAACTAGGCAGTCAGTGTCTTTTTGAAATTCTTTTTTCCCTAGAATTGTAGGAATATAGTTTGTTACTTTGTTTAATCACATGCCTTGAAGCAGAATCCAGCAAAGTAACCTGCTGTGAAGTAGCAATCTGGTGATTTTAAATCTCTATTATTTAAAAGTGCTTTCGAAGTAATTGGCAATTGATTTGCCTACCGACACTGAAAATTGAACATACTAGGACAGAGATTGTCAGATGGTAATCCATGGACTTCAGAGCCTTTTTTCTGGTCATCTGCAGAATAAAATATTTTGAGAATCATGTAGTGGGAGTGTTGGGAAATAAAGCAGGTCCATGGTTGGCTCTTGGCTTTACGATGTGGTCCATAAAATAGAAAGCTTGCAACACTATTTTTTTCAGTACAGATAGCAAAAAAGATCTGATATACAGCCTAGCAGAGGTATTCTACCATGTCTCTAAACTTGAACTAGTACACACATGTTCTTCAGATTGCTGTGCATGTCAGAAGTATGGATTAGATGAGTACCCAATTTAATATGTGTACAATATTGTTTTCTGACAGTGCATTAGCAAAAATGTTGGACCAGGAAAAATCCAAAAGATTCCAAGAGAAAACGCTTTCTTAAGCAAAGACTTGACGGTTAGTATTTTGTTTCCTTTTTTGAATATCTTCTTTAAGGAAGGGATATGAGATGAAAATATAAATGCCATGCAATGTATTCTTTTCTTATTGTTTACATCAGCACAAAGATATTACACAAAAAATATGTCAACAAAAGTGCATAAACTATAATTAGATAAAGTAAATGAAGAAGCAAGTTATAAACCACATAATAGAGAATTATGAGGAGTTTTTGCTAGTATGTAGAACCTGATCCTGAGGCTTTCCAGTGGCGTATTGGAGCTGATGTGAGTTGAAGATGCTAAGCACCTCACAGGAGGCCCGCATAGAATTGAGCCTTTATAGAGGAAATAAGATGTAAATAGTGAGCTACAAAATTTTTTATTCTGATTAGTCAATAGGATGTGGCAGATGTGAATTGTTTCTGTATTCTTACAAGCAGCTTGGAGTAAACTAAGTATGAATTGTCAAAGGCATTTTAGAATGTGTCCCTTTAATATTTCAGTGCAAGGATAATTGGGTGAATATGGTCTGTGTTATAAAAGTCCTTCTATCATTAAAATCTCTGAATGAGAATAGATTCAGGAGTTAAGAGAGATGGAAATAATGACTGCTGCTTCGTTGGTTACAGTAACAAAATGCCCACAGATGGTAGTCTTTGCAGCATGGAGTTAGGACTGGGAGAGAGACTATCAAGATAAAAATCATATTACATAATTATTTCCTTAACTCTTTGTCATTAATAACAAGCTAGATTATTAAAACTAAAATTTTAAAATTGAATTCTTGTCTTTAGGCCTAAATCATAGCCCACTAAAGTCAATGGGAGTCATTCCATTGACTTCAGTGCACTTTGGATTAGGGCCCTTTGTTTACTTTTTGCCCTTCACTCTGCTTAGAAAATGAAAGTTCCACTCTCTGGTTTCCATGCATGATCACAAACCAGTGGTATAGTGGCTGGATTTCCAACACTTCATGGGAATATTTAAATTAAAAATAAAACCTGTTTTCATTTAAATTGTTAAATCTTGAAAATATTAATTTTTGGTTTTGTAAAGCAGCACTCCTTACCCCTCCATTTTTTTTTTTTAAAAAGACCTACATTTTGGGATTAAGCTACTTGGCAGTGTCCCTTTAATATCAAACAGGGAATTCTGTGTGCAATTAAATGTACTTTTGCTTGTTTAGCAAACACATTTGGATATGTTACTTGTGAACCTGCGGATGGAAGCTGTATTCTTGAAGGAGAACTTCAACATTAAGTGGGTTGCTCAGACAGGACTGGTGGAGAATATTGGGCAAGTCCTCAAAGAATACAAGCAAAGTCGGGAATTACTGGTAATTATTTCCTGTATGCTGTATTGAAGTGCTCTGATATTTTTCAAAGAGGAGTGTATAAATATACATTAAGTGACAATATTTGGAATGCTGTTAAGAGTTTCAAAATAAACTGACAAATACAATATATTGGGAACTAAAACTGAAAGAAGGACCGAAGAACTAAAGAGAAGAAATACTTTTCCTGTTGTCCCTAGAACTGAAATTCTGCAGGTGAAATCAGCAGAGGGCTGTGGCTCCGGAATTAGCTCTTTCATGTGATATACCATAATATGGTGACTTTTGGAATGAAATAAGAAACATGTGTTTACTCAGATGTTTTGATTTTAAGGCTAGTCTACACTAGAAAAGCTTTGCCAATACAGCTACATTGGTACTGTATAGCTATATCAGCAGAGAGCCCCCCCCAGTGGAGATGCAGTGTATACCTGCACAAGGAGATCTTTCATCAGTATAGCTAAATCACCTCCCGACGTAACATATGCTATATTGACTTCTTAAAGGCTTCTTTTGCCAGTATAGCTCCAGTTACATGGGGGCGAGGGGTTTTTGCTAGCATAATTATGACAGTCAAGTGTGTGGGTTTTTTCACATCCCTGACCAACGTCACTATGCCATCAAAACTTTGTAGTGTAGACCTGGCCTTAGGATCAGTAGCTGAGAGAGTATTTTATGTCCTTTGTGTGCTCTGGTTACAACTAAATCAGCAGGCTCCGTTATAAGGCATTTGTTCCCTCACCCAGTTCCAAATGTCATATGGAACACTCTTTCCTAAGTGGGCTAAATATTTGGCTATATTCAAATGATCAGGAGTATAGTTACCAATGGTCCAAGAGTTTTTGTGACCATGCAGTTACTCTTTTGTCTTTAATTTTGTAAAGTTTCCTGGCTATGACTGTGATTGTTGTGATATCAGTGTGTAAAGAGTAAATCCTGTCCAAGCCTCCATGGATGCAGAAGGTCCAGAACAAAGGAAAACTCTTGTGGTTCATTGAAAGTCCCAGCACTCATGCACAGAAAGGGGTTTTCAGGGCTGGGCTGGGTTGCTAGATCTGTGATCACATGGACATACCAGTTCAAAAAAAGAACACTCAAGTAAATACATGAAATACTGATACAAACAATTTGGAGGTGGGAAAGGGATGATGTTAAAACTCTTATTATCAGTGGCCCAACGTATGACCAGCCCGATCAACTGTTTATTGACAGGCAAAAGAGAATTTTAGAGAGTCTTATGTTTGTATATAGTTTTAGGCCCCTGTCTTGCTTCAGGAACTGCTAGTGCAGACCCCTCCCCTGTCCAGAGTCTTACTGAAGTTAGTGGTACCATATGTAGGCACATGCATCAGCACTAGTAGATCCTGATGTAGGTGAGTTTTGGACATACTACTGTCAATTACATTGTAGAGTGGTATTTTAGCAAGTATACGTTTAGCCCTGAATCCTGATGCTAATGCCTAGCCCATATGGCTTGGCAGTATGCTGTGGATCTCTGTGGAACTGACAGGGAGGAGTCATTCATAGACCTGCAGGTCTGGTTTTAGAGCTGAAATAACACCTGTGTTTCCTGTGCCACCTCTCATGGAGAAAGGTAGTAGTATATCCACTACCCCATCCAGATCCTCACTGCATCCTGAGGCTTAGAAAGCCAATTTTTGTTCTGTTCGGAGAGTAGACTCTTCAAATTCTGCTTACCTTTGCACAGTACAGCCACACTGATTCCACTGCAAGGGGTTTTTCTAAGCTTGTGGACAGAGACAAGATTTGTCCCTTAAATGGGGGACTGGATGAAAAATTGATGGGATGGAGCTCATAACTTAAGAGCATATCCCTGGCTCACTATCTCCCTGACCCACAGGTCTGTGGTCAAAGCAACCTTTTCCTCCAGGAAATGGTAAATCCTGCACCCAAGCTCAGTTCTGGGTGAAGACCTATGTGGTCTTTGTCATAACAAGCCTTTAGGAGCAGCCGGGTTCCCTTGGGGCTTTTCTCCCGAGCCACGGTTCCACGGCTTTCCTCTGGAGAACATGCTGTCTCTTCACTGGTCTTTCTGTGAGGATGAAGGCCAAAAGGAAAACCTTTGTTTGAACGCTGTCATGTACTCTCTTAAAGGCATGGTGTTGTGTTGGAAGGGATTGCTTAGATTTTGCAGCATTGTCTGCCACTATCCTTGGCTAGTTTATCTCCAAAACGTAGGGCTTCTGTGAATTCGGCAGAGTACTACACCTGTCTGTAGTGGCATCTGGTCACTGAGCTGGAGGCTATGGCTTTGGCTGAGAATCTCATAGCATCCATTGAGCAAATGCTGTTGCCAGGGCAACTTTCTTTAAAATAGAATCAGTCTGAGGGTGATCTCTATCCTTGAGGGCTCTGAGATCTTTCAGTCAGAAGAGAGATGCCCTGCAAAGCAAGTAGCTGCTAGGGACGCCCCGAAGGACGCTGAGGAGGCATCACTCTCTTTTGAGAAAAGGAGTACTTGTGGCACCTTAGAGACTAACCAATTTATTTGAGCATAAGCTTTCATGAGCTACAGCTCACTTCATTGAATGCATAAAGTGGAAAATGCAGTGAGGATGTTTTATACACACAGACCATGAAAAAATGGGTGTTTATCACTTCAAAAGGTTTTCTCTCCCCGCACCCCACTCTCCTTGCTGGTAATAGCTTATCTGAAGTGATCACTCTCCTTACAATGTGTATGATAATCAAGGTGGGCCATTTCCAGCACAAATCCAGGGTTTAACAAGAACGTCTGAGGAACAGTGGGGAGGGAGGGGGTAGGAAAAAACAAGGGGAAATAGGTTACCTTGCATAATGACTTAGCCACTCCCAGTCTCTATTCAAGCCTAAGTTAATTGTATCCAATTTGCAAATGAATTCCAATTCAGCAGTCTCTCGCTGGAGTCTGGTTTTGAAGTTTTTCTGTTGTAATATCGCAACTTTCATGTCTGTAATCGCGTGACCAGAAAGATTGTGGTCTGTGTGTATAAAATATCCTCACTGCATTTTCCACTTTATGCATCCGATGAAGTGAGCTGTAGCTCACGAAAGCTTATGCTCAAATAAATTGGTTAGTCTCTAAGGTGCCACAAGTACTCCTTTTCTTTTTGCGAATACAGACTAACACGGCTGCTACTCTAAAACCTCTCTTTTGAGAGTGGCCTCCATTTTTCTATCCATGAGATCCTTCGGTTAGAACTCTGCTTCTGAACCATATCCTTAGCTAGACATGCTACAGTTGCATCGACCTTTGATATCTCAGTAACTGGGACTTTTGTTTCCTGGATCCTGTAGAACCCAAGATCCAGTTCTGTCAATGTGCTTACCTTTGTCTGGCTTGTCCCATTCATCTGTAATTACTTCCTCAAAGGGGGAATCAGGGCCTCTGGAGAGAATTTTGAAGGGAGAAATTTGCTCGTACACTTACTCTCAGTTTTTTGTTCAGGTTGAATCTGAATAGTGGATACAACATTGTTTGGTTCACATGGCCTTGAATTTCTCAGGGGGAAAATACCTTTCCTGAGTCTTTCCCTGGTCATGATGGGAGACAGAGCCTGACAATCCATCCTCCTCTTTGGAAGATGGGGAGGAGTGAAAGGGCTCATACTATCTCTTTAATGCTTTTTTCTTCCCCTTTTTCACTTTCTTTGATTTTATTTTTTAATTTTTTAAGCTTTTTTTTTTTTTTAGCTTGCTGAGAGAGTGTACAATCTCTGTCATGACTTTGGTGAGGTCTTTTGCTGCTAGCCTTGCTGAAAATCTGAAGTCATCTCACGAGATCTCTTTCTGAGTCTCCATCTGCTGAACCCTATTCACTCAGGGAGGAGTGAGGGGAAATGCTTCCAGAGCCCTCCTGGCCAGATTGGGAAGGAGGAGGAGTGGTTATTACTGAATTGAGATTCTCTTACTCATCAGATGGATCTCACAAATCTTTATTAAGGCAAAAACACTCATCAAGTAGTGATGAATTACAAGTGGGAAGCTCATCAGGATGATCTCATCACAATCACTTCCAACACTGGACATACAGCTTCAACCTCCCTTTGTTACACAGTTTTATTTATAACTTTTTGTTGTTGTTTTTTAAACATATGTATTAGTCCCTGATTTCCATGTTCACTCTCATCCCCTGACAGCATAGGTTTAGTGTTAGCTCAAACCAGTTTCTTCTAGCTTTGTGGCTACTTCATCTTTTATTTTCCTCAAAAACATGATTACTCTGTAATCTTTTACACATGCACAGTTCTACTTACATTGTTAAACGTTATTAGAGTAGACTCTTAAAATTCACAGCGGGCTTCTATCTGGCCAGGGTGACCAGACGTCCCGTTTTTAAAAATACAGTCCTGTATTTAAGCCCTCCTGCAAGTGTCCTGACTTTTTCTTAAAAATGGGAAAATTGTCCCATATTTTCTGTCTCCCCCGCATCAGTACTGGCAGGTCCTGCTGCTGGCTAGATCCCTGCTTGCCAGCCTCCCGCCTACCAGCGGTAAATGGCTTGGGTCCAGTGGCTGACTATGGGGGTGGGTGTGCAAGGCTGGTGGCAGGGGCTGGTCCCTTAGCGCAGCCCCTGCTGCATGCTGGCTCGTGGCCAGCAGGGCCCCCTCCCCGTTTCCAGCTGGCACTGCCTGTGAGCTGCAGTGGCTGGTGAGTGAGGGCAAGTGGTGACTGGTTATATGTCGCCTCTGCTGCTCACCTATTGGCCCTTTACATGCTCCCCCTCTCGCTGTCCCCTGCATTGTCCCTTCCCGTGCCCCTCCCCCCCGGCAGCCCTGCTACTCCTCCATATCCCCACTGGCAGGACATGTCCTGCTCCCAGCACTGGGCAGAAAACCAGCCCCTGGTTAGAGCACTGAACTCACCACCAGCCTGGCCAGCAGACTCTTTCCTCCCCCTACTGCGTCTGGCTGGGCTGGTGCCCTGGGAAATCCCAAGACCCTCTGGCCTGGGGCATTGGCCAGGAAGAGCCGAGACCTGTATGTGCCAAAGCCCCACACAGTGCTGGCATGGGGAAGCCACTTTGCCCCTCAACTATGCTCTGGAGTGGCAGAGGGGAAGCGATTTCCAGCCTGTTCACGCCTGAACCTGCAGGCTCCATAGCAGAGGCTTAGCACCCTCTTCATCCCCCCTGCCCTGGGTTCGCTGAAGCCCCTACAGTCAAGTTCCCTGGGCCCTGGTGCACAATGCATCCCTAGGACTTAACCCTTCCTGCTTGCACTGTAGCTGAGGGACAAGAGGTGGCTGGGTTATGTCAGTGGCCAGCAGCAGCCTTGAGGTGTTAGCTGCCTTTTGTCACTGTGCGGGCAGGAAGGGACAAGCTGCTTCCAGCCACCCGGGAGCGGTGGGGTGGAGGGGAGATGAGCTCTGCCAAGAGATGGGCTAGGTCATCCCTGCCCCGCCCTCTCCCCTGCAGCTGGAAGCAGCTCCTGTCCCTTCCCTCCCATACAGTGCTGAAAGGTTGCTGCTGGCCACATTCTGGTGTGAACCCTGGTAGAAATCTGGGGACGGGGAGGGCATGTGACCCTGTGTGCACACACACCCGCCCCCCCTTCCCCCCAACATGTTGCCTCAGGAAGATGCAGTGCCAGGTACCAGGAGAGGCAGGTCGGTCCCGAGAGCCTGGCCAGCCAGGCATGGAGGGCAGTGAGCGCTGGGCAGGGAGGGTCGGGTTTGTTGGTCTCACTCCCACCCCCTGTGAGAGAGGTGAATGGGAGTGCATGTGTGTCACCCCTCCCCGTGTGAACCCTAAAGCCTTCAAGATAATAAGGTAAATAAAAAGAATCCAACTACGCAGTATTTCTTTTTAACAGGGGCTCAGTCAACTTGATGTTAATTTGAATGTTTGTACGATTGATTGCTGCTTAAATCACTTGAATATGAGTAATGTTACCAGGTGTCCCGTGTTCAGCATAAGGAAATATGGTCACCCTACTTATGATCCCTGTTTCTTTTTCCAGAGTGATCAGAATCCATTTTTAGAACTTGGGGGAAGGGGGAGATTTGTGACCTTGTAAATCTGCTTTCTCTTTTCTCCAGGGGCCCACTGGGAATTACCCCCTGAGTTGGTTCACTAGGCCCTCCTCATACTTGGAGCCTCTCCCTGCCCTGCCTATAGATTCTTGGTCCATTTTTGCCATGTCGGAACCACAGCTGCTCTGGTGGCGAGAGGATTCCACACGCCTGCCTGACTCATAGCACTGGGACCTAACAGAATTAGGGGTAGAAGGCTGGGTGTAGGCTGGGTACACATCACTGTCTGCTGAGCCTGGGAAGGCAGTCTCACAGATGGAGCACCATATGGATTTCATTTGGTGCTTTTTAGGGTACTCTGCCATATCCAGAAGGTGCAGAGGAGCCGGCAGGATGCACTGCAGCCCAGGCTCCAGAGGGTTCCAACACACGGCTAAAAAAACTGGCCAACAGGGGAAGAGAGGCTGGGAGGACAATTGCTGCTCAGCCCTGCCCCAAATTTTGACATTCCCCTCCCCCCGCAACCCAAAACCATAGGCAGATGTAAACTGGGAGCTTTAAAAAGCACTGTCCACACATGTCAGCGTCAGAAAAACTAGAGGAAAGTAGGAGCTGAGGGAGCACGGCCATACCATGTGGCTCCAAAACTTTGATCCATCTCTGTAAGCTGCAGAGAGAGGAGAGCTGCCCAGATGTCAAGAATTGTAGGAGACACTGAGCTCCAGAAATAGGACATCCAAGGGCAGAATTTATACACTGAAAGTTCATCTAAAATAGGTATCCAATTGTATGTTAATTTGTTTGTTCATATATTTTCTACTGGTCCTAGGGGAAAGACCAGTCATTTAAAACAATCACACTGTTTGCTTAATTCCTTTTTATCTTTTTTCTTTCAGCCAGTCAAAATTTGTGTTCTTGGTCCTCCTGCAGTTGGGAAATCTACCATTGCTGAAGAACTCTGCAAACACTATATGCTACATCACATTAAAATAAAGGATGTAATTTCTGAAGCAATGGAAAATCTGGTACGTGGGTAACTCTTCTTTAGGATTATTATTTTGGTTTTCATAGTTTTAAAATGTAAAATGTTTGAAATCATTTATGAATTAGTTAGAAAACTGTGATTTAGAAGTTGAAGAATGACCATAGGAAATAACCTTCTTCTAGTAGAATGCAATGAGGAATTAAAAATATCCTAACTCCATTGTAGATGCCCAACTGTTGCTGTTGAAACTAATCCCTGCCTTTTCCATTTTTCAATATCTGCAAAAGCCAAAAAATATTTTATTTAACCTAGGCTGTAAAGGCATGATCTTGTGACATGCTGAGTACTGAGCACGCCTTATTTTAACTGATTGTAATTAGTGAAGATGGCTCAGAACCTCACAGCTTAGAGCCTTAGATGAGCTCCATATCTATATAATAAAATTCCAGGATTGTCACTCCGTGTGTCTTATGTTCTTATGTGTGTCACTCTGAAGCCTGGAATGTCTGAGTCAGTGTGAAGCTGGAAAAAGCTACAAGAACAGTTGAAAGCTCTTTTTGTTCAGAATATCACCAGGTTCAATCATCACTAGGATTCGGAGTCTGTTACCATCTAATTTTTAAGTTCTCGGCCATTTTGACTTTGAGTTACACCCGTACTGTGTACACCTACAGGAAGGCATGTGTCTATGCCATGCCAAGGGTCCTAGACCATTGTGATATCAACCCAATCACCGCCCTTAGTCTACAGCTATTTTGCATGCAAAAATTTCATTGGTTGTATGAAGGAATCTGCACAACTCCCCCCTACCCACAACATAGCCTCCCCTCCACAACATAACCAGCATATACAATAACCCCAAATACACATAGACCGTCACTGTGGCACATTCCCCTCATTTGCCATCCACACAACACTCCCCACTCACAAATCAACAAAACCAGCCACACAACACAATCAGCACACACAGTAACCCCAAAGATCACTCTTAAGCCTAGAATGTCTGTTGAACCAATGTGAAGCAATGGAAACAGCTACAAGCATGGTTGAGAGCGCTTTTTGTTTAAAATATCACCAGGTTCAATCGTCATTGGGATTCATGGTCTGTTACCATCTACCTGAGCCATTATTGGCTTTTTTACATACATAACTTTACGAATTACACCTGTGTGACAGCACAGGCTTTCAGCTATTAGTCTGAAACTAAGATGCGGACAGTTGCCCAAATGTTGTCCTTAATTATACCTGTCTAATACCAAAGGCAGAATTTAGCCAAACTATTTTTGAACCTTATTTTTGTATATAGGAAAAAATTATTGCTCCTAAAGAAACAGTGGAAACTGAAGAGGTGGGAGAGGAGGGAGAAGAAGATGAAGAAGAAGAAGGGAACAGTATAGAAGAGGCACAAGAACTCTTAGATGGAGTCAAAGAAAACATGGAGCAGAATGGAGGTAAGGTGTGAAAGGGAAAGGCATACTGATAATGGTAGCCTGGATTTTAGTTAATAGATGTAACTTTTATACAAATGAAAAATCAGGAAATTGATTTGTGCCTGTACCTTTAGACCTTATAGCTCCCATTGAAGACAAGGGTCATGCCTTCTGTTTGCAGTGTTATGAACCTTTACCTCACTTACCTTTGTACAATTCCACTGAAATAATTGGGATTGTATGAGAGTAACGGGGCAAAATTTGAACTAATGTGTCTGTTAAAAGTCATATACATTTTTAAACACTGAAAAGCTATTATAATAGTAGCAATTGTTTTCTGCATATATTTTTATGCAGCCCTTTTGACACTACAAACTGACATTTTACTTACAGCTCTATATTCAGTCTCTCTAGATTCTTGGCAAGAATATTTTGTAATTAATTATATCATGCTTACCTTTCAGAAGTGAAAGCCTAATTAATGTCACTTAAAGTAAAAAGCTTGCCAGGTTTTACTGGGTTTCTTGATCGCAACTAACCTTGAAAAAAATCAATTAACTTTTTGTTCTTTGGTTCCCCCCTTTGGTGAAGGGTAAATAATGCTTACTCATGTTTGTAAAATACTTTAAGGCCTGTGGATGGAAAAAGTGCCATATAAGTGTTTTAATTATTATTTGTGGCTAAATCATGTGTGCTTTTGGCCTTGTGTTTCTTAACACACTGAGGTCTGCAATGATTTCCCAGGAAAAAGCACTGGATTGTTTTGTCTAATTAATGTATGCTTTATCTGCAAAATTAATGAGCACTGCTGCATTATCTCCTGCATGACTTTGCTTTACTGTTAAAACAATGAAAGCTTTTACAGTCAAAATATTTTGATTACAGTGGATTATATATATTTAACTAAGACTTTTTAAAAATGAAGCAAAAAGAAGGGGAGGGAGTTGGAGTCATGATTACAGATGAAGTAAGAATCTGAGTTTTATTCCCAGGACATTGGGGGTTTATTGTAATGTTTATTTAATGACCTGGGCCAAGTCACTAAAACTACTTTGTGTCTCAGTTTACCCATCTGAAAGTGAGCATGATACCTGTCTCACATGGGTTTTGCCAAGTGTTTTAATGACAAATTGAATATGTGTTTGTAAAACTGTTTGAGGCCCTTAGTAAAATCCAACATTTTGCAAGCTTAACTGTTCTGCTACATTCCTCTCTCTAAATGTTTTTTTTGTTTTGTGAAGTAAATTCAGAAATTAATTCTAGATGCTTCAGGAGAGAGTGCAAGTCCCTGGACGTTACCAGTATGTTATACTACTATGTCCAATTTATTTATTTTTACTCCTTTGATCCTGGGATAATAGTTAAACTCATCAAACATAAACAGTCTTATGAAAGGAATCTTTCATTTTATACCTGATGATAATTTTGTAGTACTCTGAAGACTCTGTAACATATCAGTACATATTACCATAGGTGATTCTGTGTAGTTACCAAATAGTGATGCCAAGCAGATAGTTAGGCATTCTCAGATCTCAACTCAAAGACTCTCTGACAAGTGTATAAAAATGTTAGTAAAATCTTTCAGATGTTTATCTTCCACATAAACCATACATAGGTTAACTCTATTTGAATGCATATGTTAAATTTTCAGGTCGTCTGGATGATCAGTATGTGATTAGATTCATGAAAGAAAAGCTAAAGTCTATGCCTTGCAAGAATCAAGGATATATTTTGGATGGGTTTCCAAAGACCTATGACCAGGCAAAAGATCTATTTAATCGTAAGTTACAGAGTTCTGCTGTATTTGTTATGTATGTATGAAGACTGGAAAAGGGCAAATATAGTAAAAAGAAAAGGAGTACTTGTGGCACCTTAGAGACTAACCAATTTATTTGAGCATAAGCTTTCGTGAGCTACAGCTCACTTCATCGGATGCATACCGTGGAAACTGCAGCAGACTTTATATATACACAGAGAATATGAAACAATACCTCCTCCCACCCCACTGTCCTGCTGGTAATAGCTTATCTATTATCTATTATCAGGACAGTGGGGTGGGAGGAGGTATTGTTTCATATTCTCTGTGTATATATAAAGTCTGCTGCAGTTTCCACGGTATGCATCCGATGAAGTGAGCTGTAGCTCATGAAAGCTCATGCTCAAATAAATTGATTAGTCTCTAAGGTGCCACAAATACTCCTTTTCTTTTTGCGAATAAAGACTAACACGGCTGTTACTCTGAAACAAGCTAAATAAGAGTCAACAGTGTAACGCTGTTGCAAAAAAAAAGTGAACGTACTACTGGGATGTATTAGCAGGAGTGTTGTAACCAAGACACGAGAAGTAATTCTTCTGCTCTACTCCCCACTGATTAGGCCTCAACTGGAGTATTGTGTCCAGTTCTGGGCACCACATTTCAGGAAGGATGTGGACAAATTGGAGAGAGTCCAGAGAAGAGTGACAAAAATAATTAAAGGTCTAGAAAACATGACCTCTGAGGGAAAACTGAAAAAATTGGGTTTGTTTAGTCTGGAAAAGAGAAGACTGAAAGGGGACATGATAATAGTTTTCAAGTACGTAAAAGGTTGTTACAAAGAGGAGGAAAAAAATTGTTTTTCTTAATCTCTGAGGATAGGACAAGAAGCAATGGGCTTAAATTGCAGCAAGGAAGGTTTAGGTTGGACATTAGGAAAAACTTCCTAACTTTCAGGGTGGTTAAGCACTGGAATAAATTGCCTAGGGAGATTGTGGAATCTCCATCACTGGAGATTTTTAAGAGCAGGTTTGATAAACACCTGTCAGGAATGGTCTAGATAATACTTAGTCCTGCCACGAGTGCAGAGGACTGGACTAGATGACCTCTAGGTCCTTTCCAGCTCTATGATTCTATGCAGAGTATTATTATTTGTTATATGTTCACCAGCAGCATTATGCTGATTGCTGTATAGGACACAAATATAAAAACAGTCCCTTTCCCAAGAAGCTTGCAATTGAAGGATTCTATATCACTTCATTTTAGTTAAGGAAGTCAGTGTTTTCAAAATATGTCCTGGTAAATAAAGGAATGAATAAATAAATGTACAAACATGGAGGGCTCAGTCCTTCTGTGTGCTGAGCTAGTGTATAGTGAGTTGTTGGGGGGAAATAGATTAGGAGCCTATTCCACCTATGTAAGAATTCCACAGGACTGCTTTAAGAAAAGAGTCCAGCTAATGGGCCAGCCCAGAGCTTCAGTTCATGTATATCAGCATAACTCCACTGAAAATCACTGAAGTCAATGGAGCTATGTGATTTACACCAGTTGAGGATCTTTCCCCAAGTCTCTAAGCAGGCATTATCTACACATTCGGAGACATGTCCACCCCAGCTCCCCAAAACAGCTAGTATATGTTCTATTGCCAGTAGCAGGAGTTGGCCAGAAGATGGTGGGTGTGCATGCTGCTCCAGCTCAGAGATGTAGAAAAGTGTGTCTCTCAGCAGAATCCTGCATTGGCTGGCCGGATCTCTGTGTCCGATGTTCATATACCATATCGGGGGGAGGGGGGAGAAGAGAGAATGAATATGCACCAAGCTAATTTTAAACAATAGAACTCTTCTGAATCATGAAGATCTAGCATCATTTGTGCTTCTTATTTAGAAGTATCTAAACTTTTTTTCCTGAATTATTTACCCACCTATCTCACAATGGTGCTGTCAGGATTCATTAGTTAGTGTCATTTGACCATATAAAGAACTGGTACTACATAAAGGACAGATATTGTTACTAGCACCTCTTTAGTTAACGTTAGTAATATAGTTTCTTCAGGTGACAGTGTTAATTATATAGTACTTTTATTTTAGTTGAAGATGATGAGGAAGAAGAGACAAGAAGCAAAGTGCCTCGCTATAATAAATTAATCACTCCTGGTAAGTTTACTATACTACAAAGGGCAGAGTTTTAAAAGAATCCTCACACCATTAAGAAGCACTCCTTCTGTTGCTGGATTTAAGCATATAGTGGCCCTAATCTCATTGGAACAAAGATTTGGTCCAGACCTCTAGACAGACAGCAACAGATGATGAAGCACTAACTTTTGAACCAAGCAGCTTCTTCTATTCATAAATTGAGACACTTGTAGTCCACATTTTTAAAATGAAAACATGAATAAATCATTGTGATGCACTGTGATGACCCTGGCAACAGGATCTGCAGGGGAGGTCTAAAAACACAACTGTTCCAAGAAAAGAAGAGTGACTATATGAGAGAAGGTTGCACTCTCAACCCATGGCTATGCTGAGGTGGGAAGCATTTTTGTTCATTTTCTGAGTTTTACTGACTGTTATGCTGTACCTGGTTCTATAAATTTCTCCCCGAGAAAAGATGTTACTGCTTGACTTTGCTAAACTGCTTCACCAATTTACAATGGTATTTATAAAATGAGATAAATTAGTCCTTATTTCCTTTGACTTTAGTGGCAGCTTTATCTGAGGCTTAGGGCTTGTCTACACTGGCGCTTTACAGCGCTGCAAAGTTCTCGCTCAGGGGGGTGAAAAAACACCCTCCTGAGCACAGCAAGTTTCAGCGCTGTAAAGCGCCAGTGTAGACAGTGCCCCAGCGCTGGGAGCTGCACTCCCAGTTCTGGTAGCTATGCCCCTCATGGAGGTGGCAGTGCTGCCATGGCAGCGCTTTAGCGTTGCCAGAGTAGACTAGCCCTAAGTCTACACTAGCAACTTATGTCGGTATAACTATGTTGCTCAAGGACATGGAAAATCCACATTCCTAGCAACACAAGTATACTGATTACCTCCTGGCGTGATGTCAATGGGAGGGCTTCTCCTGTTACCATAGCTACTGCCTCTCAGGGAAGTGGATTGCCTATACTGACAGGAGAAGCCCACCTGTCAGCAGAGGGAGCATTTTCACTGAAGCTGAATAAAGATATGAATAAAGATTTTTATTTTATAAAGAATAAAAAATTGAGACTGTTAAACTAATACAAAGTAAAATGTTTTCACATGCCTTTCCAGTATTTTTCCCTACCACTGTACTACAGATAACAGTGACACTAAATTATATTGCATCTGGCATATTTTATTTTTATGTACTGCTTAGGTGCCTGATAGTTTACTTAACCCAAGCATAGGTACATTTATTTATGAGATTAGAAATCCCAGACTGTAGTAATCTAGTCCATGAGGTCTTTTGAATAGATGAGTTAAGTTTTCCAGTCCTATTTACTACATTGGCCACACAATTCACATAGATCTTTTCAGATTTTACTATTTAAAGCATTTTGACTGGTGTGTATAGTAGCTTTCTGTGGGGCTTTAGGACTAGATTCTGCCACTGTTACTCATGTTGAGTAGTCCCTTACACCCCAAATAGTCCCACTGAGTTCAATAAGTAAGGGTGGCAGGATATGGTCCATAGTTTGTAGTTAAACTTTACGGTTTTTAACTGAGATAACATTGGAATATCAGGGTTCTTTCCAAAGCACTTTTGTTCACTGTTAAATATTGGTGAATTGCTACAAGCGTACACAGTTGGAGACAGAGCGTTCTGTAATGCCGTTTTGTATGGAGAGATTTAAAGATTTGACATCTGTTTCTATTCACTAGTAGTTTGGAATTTGTTATTCATAGATGATATCTAGTGATAGCAGAAAAATAAAACAAAAATTATGACATTACATCTAACTCTCAAAAATGTTTTTTTTCCACAGAATATGTTATTTCTTTGAATGCCTCAGATGAATTCCTAAAAAACCGAGTAATGAATCTTCCAGAGAGTGTTGTGGCTGGAACTCATTATACTCAGGACCGGTTCTTGAGAACTCTCAGTCTCTTCAGAGAGTTAAACACTGAAGATGAGACTGTTGTCAACTATTTTGATGAACTTGAAATACATCCACAGTTTATTGGTATGGAATAAAAACAAACTTTTATATAAGCCATTAGAAACATAGTATATTTTTCTTCCATGGAAATAATACAATATTTTTACATAGATAAAATGGCATATTTTAATGGTCACTGAAGTACAAATCTAAGAACATGCTTGCACTACTGCAGGAGTGTTTGTTTACTCTTATAATTTGGGGAAATGTACTCTAACTGCCATTGGCTCATACAATGTACCCATTTTAAAGGTTCCACTTTTGGAGGCTAAGTGAACTATCCTTTTATAATGAGAACACAGACCCCACTATTGATGGCTGGTGAATTCGTACAGTAATATCCAGTCCTTGATTTTCAATATCATGGCACCCAATAAACCTTTTCCTCAGCTTTGTTCTCACAAGTCATGATGGTATATAAATGATCTGCAACAGATGAAGCATGACGATGGCTAGGGCACTGGGGAGGGAACTCTTGTAATGCTTCTGAATGCTATGACATAAGAAATTTTTGAAATCCCCCTTCACACACACCCCCAAAAAATGTCTTCCAACATACCATCCACAAAACCTGATCACTGGAACTCTTGGGGTTGGTGAATCGAGCCTGATTATTCAGAAACAAAATGAGAGCAATATGCCAGCATTGCTTAAGAAGCTATGTTCAGCCTGTGCACAAAAAAGCTATACCTTGATATGGATAATCACACTAATTATCACCCTGTCTTGAATGTCCCTTTTGTGGACTCAGATAATGAGAATGTTATGGTGAAACAACCCTGGTGATACCTGGAGTTCCCAGATTTTTTTTTTTCTTCCATTCAGTCCTTGAGCAGACCATCTACAGACCTCTCAAGGTCCCTTCCAGTCCTATGATTCTATAAATATGGTACAGAGATTGTGCTACTTGTACTGGTAGGAAATCTTCTGCAATGGACAAAGACCATGTGTCCATATTGATCCTTTCAGATTTGTCACACTGACCATGAAGTGTAGTTGACATATTTTTGGACCTTTGAAAGCATAGGTAGAGTTGCTCATGAGGAATTCCATTCCTTTTTTTCCCTAAGAAGTCCTAGTGGGTAATAACATTAGGTAATTTTTCATCTGTCCTGAGGGTTCTTATATTGTATTTCAGAAGCGTCTATTCTATTGTCCCTCCCGTTCAAAGCATATAGGAGGGCACATGGGGAAATAATGAGAATATTTGAGCTCTGGTGCCTCTATGTTAAACCAATAAAATAAAAAATCAGCAGGATCTTATTAAAGAGGATAAGACAAAATGTCACATTTATTGTGAATACAAAAAGAATCATAGTAGCCAGTCAGTTATAGCTATAACATTTCATTCAGTTTCACATTCATTCACACGTTCGTTCATACACACATACAGGTTCTGCAGCTGCTGTATAGTTACCAGTCCTGAATGTAGCTTGAGTTCGTGGCTTAGGTTTGTAGCTTGTGGCGGCAAACTGGCCAGGAAAACCAGGCACAAGGAAGAGCTGGGTCTCTGTTGGGCATGCACCGATGCCCTTCCATGTTGGCAGCAGAATGTTACCCTTCAAAGTCTTCCATCTCACCCATCCTTTTTGTAGGCTTTAGTTTGAATCCAGAGTCTATAGGTCTTGCTGTGTCACCCTGCCTCTGGGTTCGGTGTGATTGATCACCTGTCAATTGCAGACATGACTTTCAGCCTAGGACCTGGCTTTGATGTTTCTTCAATTGTACTTTTGTTCTTTTCTTTTGAGGGTGGACTCCTCTTACTTTGTCAGTGCTGTTGTCTGCATCTTTAGCGGTTGGGTGTTTACACTTTATTTCATCAGGACAGGCTGGGGCTGGAGGTTGATTCCATCATCCATACATACCTCATTCACACATCTAAACTAAAGTAATAAGATTACAGCAGGGTTTTGCAAAAATGAAGGTTGCAGCAAGCTTTTACAAAATGAAGTGAGCATTTTAAAATGGAGTTTGGGACAAGCTAAAATGGAGTTTGAGTTACAATATGGACAAGTGTAAGGAATGGCAAACAGTGAACAGAAGTTACAATGTTGAAACAGTGTAAGTTTCAGCGATTTAAGCAGCAATTGGATTGAAAGTGAAACTCAATTAGCCAGTTATTGGGGTAACCGGTTTTATGAATGAATGTTGATTAATAAAACTTTGCTTATGAAGTTATATTAATAAAGTGAACAATTAAAAACAATTTCATTGATCAGTTCTACATCTAGTATGCAAATGCAACTGGCTCCACAACATTCCTTATCAGATCCAGATGGTGAAGTTGATTGACTTACCTCAATGTCTTACTAAAGTGGGAGTTGGATGCAGGTTAGCTAGCTAACGGTATGTCTACACTAGCAAGTTTCTGCCCAACAAGTTATACCCCTTTTATTAAAGCACTAGAGTTAAACTGCTATTGTGTGTCCACACTGCGCTCCTTGTGACGGTGGAGCGCATCCACATTAGCAGCTCTTGCAAGGGCAAAGAGAGCAGTGCATTGTAGTAGCTATTCCACTGTGCAGCTGGCCGTAGGGTGCTCTGGGAAGGGTTTGCAATGCCTCATGGGGCAGGTACAGCGTCACATGATGCAGGTTTCCCAATTCCTTGTTCTGTGGGCATTTTCCTACATTGCCAGCTGCTTTTCAACTGAAGTGTGGGGAAAGGGGGGCAGAGTGTGTGACAGGGAGTGTGTGTGTATGGAGGGGGCAGGAAAGAGTGTGTTTTGGGGGACAGAGTGTGTCAGCATGCTGTCTTGTAAGTTCAGAGAGCAGCAGGAAGCAACCAGTCCTGAGACAGGGGGAGGGGGAAACCCCGACATCAGCCCCTGTCTCCCTCCCCAGCACTTGTCAGAAACAGAGCTTTGAAAGGGGAAGGGCACATGCCTTCATGGCAGCCAGCCGAGTTCAAAACAAGGAGCAGAGTGGCCACTTGAGGGATTCTGGGACACTTCCAGAGGCCAATTGATTGCTTTCTGCACTGTAATGTATTTATACTGCCAATACAGCACTGGAGCCTCTGTGCTGTAAGGCTTACAACTCTCGCGGAGGTGGTTCTTTTGCAACGCTGCAACTGAGGCGTTTCTGCGCACAGAGTAGCTTAGCAATGTGTAAACCTTGGGAGTTGCACTGCAGAAAGCTGCTTTACTGCGCAGAAACTTGCCAGTGTAGACAAGGCCTACGTCTCAGTTCAGGGAAGACCAAGGAATGCTATTAGACAGGGAAAGCAAATGGAAGAAGTGGTAATTATTTCTGCCTTCTTGATTGAGGGGGTTTGCCCATCGTTTGTTAGTTATATTCACACATATTCATCTGGAAGTCTAGGTAGTAGCACTTGCCTAGAATGGGTTTGTTTTTTAATCTGTGCTTCATAAGAATGATTTTTTTTTCTCTTTTTGATGTTGACTTCACTTCATAATTAGATTACTACATTGTCCTCTGCCTTGGGCTACACCTGAAGACTATTCTGAAACTCTAGCTAGTGCCAAAGGAGGCATGCTGCTTTGCCTGGTGGTGCTTCTTACAGGGACATCACACCCATGTTTCACAGTTTTCACTAGCTTCCAGCTGATTTCCATATGCAATTTAAGATTTTGACTTTCATCTTGAAAGCAACAGGCTTAGGTCCTGGTTACCTTCAGAACTGCTTCTATCCTTGCAGCTGCAATCAACTGAAGTGTGCAAGTTTACAGTTTTCTGGTGCAAAAAGATGACTTATGGCAAGAATAATTTCAGTAAAGGCTCTTTAGCTCTGCAACCCACTTCTCTCACCCTACCTCATAGAATCATGGGGTTAGAAGGGACCACACAGGTCATGTAGTCTAACCCCCTGCCAAGATGCAGGATTTGCTGTGGCTAAACCATCCAAGACAGATGGCTATCCAGTCTCCTTTTGAAAACCTCCAGTGAAGGAGCTTCCACAACCTTCCTGGGCAGACTGTTCCATTGTCCTACTGTTCTTACAGTTAAGAAGTTTTTCCTGAGATTTACTCCAAATCTCATCCCCAGTAGGTCCATCACAGCCTACATTTAGTGACCCGAAGATCAAACGGCAAACCTGATTGTTTTCTCACACTTCTTCTGGGGGAAGCTGATTGGGTGTACTGGGTTTAGTGGGAATGTAACAGGGTAGGGCTTGCTCCATGGGCTGAAGAGCCAGGGGCTAAACCAACCCTGAATACAGCATGAACTTCACCTTACAGTATAAAAGGAGCAGGAAGTTGCAATGAATTGGGGGAAAGTCAGAAAGTTGTTGTAGAGTGTGTAGAAAGTGTACTAGGCAGGGAGGCTGGTACAAGCAGGGTAGGGATGGTAAAGGGCTCAGGTAGGAAGGCCAAGGAAGAAGGGGAGAAACCTTGGGTTGTGTGGACTTATGAAGGGACTTGGTTTTGAGTTTTATCATTTAATCTATATTGATAAACCTAGTTCCCAAGGAGGGATATCTTTTGATCAAGAAAAAGCCTGAAGTGAAATTTACATGAATAGTCCAAGAGGGGAAACTGAGGCAGGGTGCCTGTAATTTGACTCTAGGCCATGAGAGAGTTTATGAAAGGTTGCTGGCCCAATCACAAGGGGGATATAATTTTGTTGTAGAGTAGGGAATTTTTTTTATGTGTGGCTTTTTCTTAATATTGATCCAAATATTTGAATTTTATGATTTTACTATCATCAAGGATTTTAGAAGACTGCCAACTATTAAAAATGTGGCCTTCTGAGCTGGCTTTTTTTATGTCTGCACTGTGGTTTAAACAGGAAGGTATCAAGTTATCTGGATTTTTCTCTCTGCACGAGTTATGTAAAGCACTTAACTTCTGTCTGCTTTCCCATCTGCAAATTGGGGATAACTCAGGAATCTAGGGAGGCTTAGTCAGTGGGTGAGACCACTGATAAAGAAACTTTTATTCAATGAAAAGCAGTGTTATCCTTTTAACAGTGCTTGCCTTTTAAGACCTCAATTGTGGGCTCCCCAGTTGTTGTGACCCCTTAAGGGTGCACCTGCATGGCCTAGGGCAATGAGCCTCCCAGCCCCTGTTGACAGACTTGGGGTTGCAGGGCTCATGCTAGCCCTCTAAAAATAGCTGTGTAGATGGTGCTTTGAAGTTGCAGCTTGGGCTGAGCTCAGATTCTGAAGCCTAGAGAGGGTGGTGGGCTTCTATTTTTAGAGCACTAGTATGAACCCCACAATCTAGAGTATGTTTACCTGGGCTCAGAGGCTCACTGCTGTGGGCTATGTAGATGTATCCTCTGTGGCTCTTTTATTTAAATAACCTCAGCTCTTATTTAAAAAGACAAGTATATTTCTGAGGCTATGCAGTTAAGTATGACTTCTGTAGCATTTGTATTGCAGTCTTAACCATTTAGATGGGTAGATGAATAGCAGAATTGTAGACCATGTGATACGGAAGTTTCTATCCATGGTTAATACTAAAGTATTGTTGTTAGGGGTCCTGTGGGGAAAAACAGTATGTGACCATCTAATCAAAGACAGTATAAAAGGAGCAGGAAGTTGCAATCATTCATATGCACAAGCAGTAAATTAAGATTGTAGACAACCTTAGTTCTGGAGTTTCTTTACTTTGTAAATTCAGGTTTCAGAGTGGTAGCTGTGTTAGTCTGTATCAGCAAAAAAAACAAGGAGTACTTGTGGTACCTTAGAGACTAACAAATTTATTTGGGCGTAAGCTTTCGTGGGCTAAAACCCACTTCATCGGATGCATGCAGTGGAAAATACAGTAGGAAGCTATATATACACAGAGAACATGAAAAAATGGGTGTTACCATACCAACTGTAACAAGACTAATCAATTAAGCTGGGCTATTATCAGTAGGAGAAAAAAAACTTTTGCAGTGGTAATCAGGATGGTCCATTTCAAACAGTTGACAAGAAGGTGTGAGTAACAGTAGGGGAAAAATTAGCATGGGGAAATAATTTTTACTTTGTGTAATGACCCATCCACTCCCAGTCTTTATTCAAGCCTAATTTAATGGTGTCCAGTTTGCAAACTAGTTCCAATTCTGCAGTTTCTCATTGGAATCTGTTTTTGAAGTTTTTTTGTTGGAGAATTGCAACTTTTAGTCTGAAATTGAATGGCCAGGGAGGTTGAAGTGTTCTCCGACTGGTTTTTGAATGTTATAATTCTTGACATCTGATTTGAGGTGTAAGTAGAGTAGGGCCATTAGGGGACGAGAGCTGAGGAACTGTTGTTCTAAGTCAGCCATAAAAATGTTGGCATACTGTGGGGCCATGCAGGTACCCATAACAGTGCTGCTGACTTGAAGGTGTACATTGTCCCCAAATGTGAAATAGTTGTGGGTGAGGACAAAGTCACAAAGTTCAGCCACCAGGTTTGCCATGACATTATCGGGGATACTGTTCCTTACTGCTTGTAGTCCATCTTTGTGTGGAATGTTGGTGTAGAGGAATTCTACATCCACGGTTGCCAGGATGGTGTATGACAGCAGAGGAAAGCAGAGACTCAGGACTCCTGGGTTCCATTCCAGGCTCTGGATGTATTCTAGTAGTTATAAACCCTTGTGCCCCTGGCTTGTCCTCCTTACTTTCCCCCTGCCCGTATCCAAACCCTTCCCAGTTCCTTTGCACCAGCCCTCATCTCCCTCCGTGCTTATTTAACACACACACCCCGGTCAAAAAAAAACCAAATAAAACCCTGCTTGCCTGGACCCTCCAGCTCCTGCAACCCACTCTCCTTCCTGCTTAGAATCATAGAATATTAGGGTTGGAAGAGACCTCTGGAGGTCATCTAGTCCAATCCCCTGCTCAAAGCAGGACCAACACCAACTATTCTTCAACTATGCTTCTATTCACCTCCTGCCACTCCTTCTGCCTCCTGTCCCTCAACCTGTTGCATTCACGTCAGGCTCCTCCATGTTGCCTGGGCACCAACAGAGATAGTGTTGAGAGCACAGAGACAGTCGCCCTGCTCTCAGTGCCAGTGTCCACTGCCACAGCAACCCCAGCAGAGTGGAAGAGCAATTACAAGGCATCTTGCTCAGTGTCTGCGGCCTTGTTGCAGCATACACAATTAATCACTCAATGGTGATTGTGTTCGTAAAATCTACTCACAGATAGAATCTGTGTGGGGATGGAACATCCTCACTATGGATGGCATCTTTGAGATCTTAGACACGAAACTTGTTAACAAGTCTCTCCTAAATCTGAACTGCATTTTTTCCTCATAGTCTCATCACTTGGCCAAATATGGATGAACTTTTGCAGGGATGGTAAAAGGCACATTCCTACCGCAGACCACCCCCTTGCCAAATTTCAAGCCCTTGCTCCAAAGTATGGGGGTGCTAGAGTTACTCAATAAAACAGTTGTAAGAATTTGTTTAATAGTGGGCAAAACAATATTTTTTCCCATCTCATTCTCAGAAATGACAATCATTTTAGCTGAAGCCTTATATGTGTCAGCCTGAGCAGACACCTGGCGTAGAAAACTTCAGCCAAGATGGTTGAAGTTTGACACAGTTTACCACAACTGAAAACAGGCTCTTTATGATGGAAAGTGTTGGCTAACCTTAACTAATATATCAAATATATTTTAAAGGTCTCACAATAATCATTGAAATCCCTTTCCCCTGTAATTAATGAGGACACTTATGTTCTTTGTTCTTATGTTTAAAAGATGTAGCAAAGTTTGAGGATCCTGAGAACAGACTTATTGTAAACAAGATCATCAGAGAAACTGGAAAACCTCGAAATTATGGTTTGACAGATGAAGAAATGGAAGAACTAGAACGCAAAGCTGCCGAAGCACGCCTTGCCAAAGAAGCAGAAGACAATGCTGAACAGGAGCGTAAAGACGCTGAGGAAAGGGCTGAAAAGGTGGCAAACTGGGAAGAGTGGGTAAGTTATTACAGAGTTCTGCACAAACCTAATTATATACCTGTTTTAGAAAATAGCAGTTATGGGATCTCCAGTAGCCTTATCATTTGACCTTATGCAAAAATGTTTGACTTGGGCATGCATGTGATGCTTGGGTAAGAGCTATATGCAGTGTCGTTCCATTTCAAAAGTGTGGTATCTGCTCTGTAGTCTCCTATACCAAGTTGCATATTTGTTTTCATATTTCCTTCATCGGATGTATTTTGAGACCCTTGTTAAAGAGTTCAAATATTAATAAAGTTACAACAGAAGCTTTTGAGTGTCGTTACCAAAATATCCTTAAAACAAGCTTGATGATCTTCCTCCTCTTAACGCCTTATAAATGTCCAGTGAGATTTCAGATATTGATTGGAAAACTCCAGAGCAAGAAACTGAAGAAAAAGGGCTTTAGTAGCCCTTACACAAGTGTGCCACAGTGAGTTACACCATCACCTTACCCCTCCTCTGGGATTTTGCCACAGATGGGCAAAGACTACTGCACCATTGGAGCTGCCCCAGATGAGGCTTTCAAGGAGATGCACTGAATCAACACATCTCCTGTGTGCATTCTCCATGCTCCCTTTTTGGCTACCTTTGCACACTTTTGCTCACACAGTAGGCATAAAGATTCCAGCTGTCTTGTGCTACTATAAATGGTCTCCAGGTGGACTTGCTGAAACTTGCAGAACCACTCAGACATTGAAAGGGGCAGAACCCAGGAGAGCCAAAGATTCCCTCTTACCAACCTTTCAGTCACCTTATTGAGCCTGTGAAATCAAAATTAATTAACATTATGTCATTTCTTGCTGGTGTTGAAATGAACTGACAAAACTCAGGGAAATCCTTCTATGGAGCCAAACAGTAGCAGTAATAAGCTGCTTTATCTTGCCATTTGTAATTGTCTACTATAATATGTCAAGTATCAGAGGGATAGCCATGTTAGTCTGGATCTGTAAAAGTGGCAAAGAGTCCTGCGGCACCTTATAGACTAACAGACGTATTGGAGCATAAGCTTTCGTGGGTGAATACCCACTTCGTCGGATGCTATGAGCATTTTCCTCCTCCTCCTCCTCCTCCATCCTGCCAGGAACTCTCCAGTTTACTTTCTTCTCTCTTCTTGTCTGCTAAAGTCTTGATTGTCATCTTTATGACTCCACTGATAAGGATTCAACATTTGTCAATTATCTGCAGTACTTAACTCTGTCTATAGAAACATAGGAATTGCCATACTGCATCAGTCCAGTGGTCCTATGTAGTACCCTGCGTCTGACAGTGGCCAGTACCAACTGCTTCAAGAAAATAAACCCTTTAGTAGGCAATTTTGGAACACTCTGCCCTCCCATGAAAAGTTTCATGATAACTCTCAAGATTTAGAGGTTGGATTATGCCCTCATTTTAAGGACTTGTATCCCTTCCAGAGCCCTTGTTTGTTTTTTTACTTAATATTTACTTTTATAACTCTGGATATTCATGTTATCTACATAGGTTTAATAATTTTTTAGAATCCTGCTAAGTGCTTGGCCTCAGTGATACCTCGTGGTCCTGAGTTTTGCAGGCTAAACTGTGTTGAATTAAAATAGTATTTCCTTTTATGGGTTTTGAATGTGAGACCTTGTAACTCCATTCTCTCCTCTCTGTAGTGTACCTACTGTAATATTCCCTTTTCGGTCCATCCAGCCTTTTTTCCCCTCTTTTTTTTTTGCCTACTACATGCAATAAGCAAGGAACAGCAGTTACCTTAGTCCTACTTCCCCTTTTTTTCCTAACAAGATGGAATGAAGCAGGCGAGGAAGATCAAACAAAAGGAGAAAATTAGGGCAAAGAAAGCGTTTGGGGAAAGAAAAGAGGAGAGCAAGGGTCAAAAAGGGCAGCATCAAAGAGAACAATTCCTCCCTTCTGCCTCCCTCCTGGCCTCATTAGACTGAATACAAGACGCAGTTCACCACTTTTCAGAGGTTGCGTGATTGGCTACCCATTGAGTAACCTCTTCTCTCAGAAGATGGGTATTCGTGCTAGTATTGAGACTCTTTTTTTCTTCCCTCTCCCTATGTTGACTGACTTTGCTGGTCCCTTCTGAGGCAAGTCTACACTATGGGGCTAAGTTGACCTAAGTTACGCAACTCCAGCTACGTGAAATACGTGAAATGGTGGCATCCAAGACTATGCAGATGAGGCAAGAGAGCAAGGGGAAGAAGGCAAAAGCCAAGACCTGGTTAAAGTTTAGTGGTGAGGAAAGCAATTATAGCAGGATCTTTCAAGTTCTGTGGGATAGGGAAAACAATTCCTCCGAGAAGGAAAGTGTGCAATCTTCTGGAGGAGGAAAGTCTTCAGTGGATGGAGATTAAATAAAGGGCAGATTGCTCTCCAGTCGACTCCGGTACTCTACTGGAACGAGAAGCATAAGGTAAGTCGACAGGAGAGTTTCTCCCATCGACCCAGCACTGTGTAGACACCACAATAAGTCGACCTAAGCTACATCAACTCCAGCTACGTTATTCACGTATGCTTACCTTATGTTTCTCGTTCCAGTAGAGTACCGGAGTCGACTGGAGAGCAATCTGCGGTTGATTTAGCGGATCTTCACTAGACACGCTAAATCAACTCCCAGTGGATCGATCGCCACAGCAGCGATCCACAGTAAGCGTAGACATGCCCTGACTAACACCACACTCTGTTCAGCTGCTTCAAGTGCCCCAGCGCAACAGTTCTCCCAAGTGGGGGACAGTAGAGCAGATCTGGCCAGGCATATTCTCCAGCTCTGTTTCACAGGCTTTGTATTTGGTGCCCTTTATTTAATCTCCATCCACTGAAGACTTTCCTCCTCCAGAAGATTGCACACTTTCCTTCTTGGAGGAATTGTTTTCCCTATCCCACAGAACTTGACAGATCCTGCTATAATCGCTTTCCTCACCACTAAACTTTTAGCAGGTCTTTGTTTTTGCCTTCTTCCCCTTCCTCTCTTCCCTCATCTGCATAGTCTTGGATGCCACCATTTCAGGCTGAGGTGTCCATTTGGGCACTCTATCAGTGCTTTAATGCACTGGAATTACTGGTAATATGCTTAGCTCTTCTTGCCTGGGAACCACTGCTAGCTCAACACTGTGTCTTAGTCCAGTGTGACAAACAAGCTCCAGTGGCATATGTAAACTGACAAGGGGCACTCACAGCCCTCAGCTCCTGTCAGAAGCCTTCTGCTTTTGTGTTTAGGCAGAATCCCATATTTCTTTCCTTATAGCAGTCATCATCAGGGGCAAGGAGAATGTCTCAGAAGTTGGTCTTAGCAAAGCATCTCATATTTTGAAACAATGTTTGCATCCCCAGCACATTGCAGTTGAAGTATCTGCGAAGTTCTGATATCTTATTAGAGACAAACCAGTTGAACAAATGCCCCAGATTTTGGTAAATTACCTAGAATATCCAAGGATTAGAGCATGGAGCTGGGCTGCTCCTCACCCACCCATTCTTCAGATTCCCAACTATGGAAAGTCAGGCAGGATTTTGTTTTTGCCCAGGTGTCCTTGATATCCTTCATTCTCTGATATCATGAGTGGGCTGTCTTTATCCATGGAACATAACTTTCAAACAAGATCTTTAAATCTAACCCGAAGATCCATTCAATACTGCAATCCAGACCATCTATCTCTAACAGCCTATAAAGATAAGCATCTCTGATAGCTATAGAAAGGCTTTTCAGTGGAGAGCGTAAAGTATGTGATGCAATCAGAAGTCCACTTCTAGTACATACTATGGAATCAGGGATGTCTTCCCCAGTAGGTACAAGAGCATCACATTGACATTTATTCCTGTTTACTTCAGCACACTCTCAGGTTTTGGTTGGTAGGATTCACAAAAGGTCTTAAGGTGAATAACTTGTAAGTGCATGCCCCAGCAATTTTTTTGGTCCTCTGCAGAGTCAGGATATTATATCCCAGAAAGCAACTCTTATATTTTTTATAACTTAAATACAGGCCAATAATTCCACAGTAGGTCTTTTTTCATTTTTGTATGTGCTTATGAATCTTGGAGAGGGAATGCCCCGAAACTACTCACTTTTAATGTAGCATTTGCAGTTACTGTAACTGTAGTTTGAAATATAGGAGTGCCAAGTAGAGCCCTTGCTATCTCTCCACACATCTTCATTTTTTTTCCGGATTAAGCAGTGTTTTACCTTCCCCTAGAGTTTGTCTTAAAGCATAATGTGGACTCTTATGTTAATGAACCAACTGTCTTATCTATGCACTGTCTAAAGGCTTTAACCACTCAGAAGTGAAAACTCCACACTGAATATAAAGTGAGTGCTCAAGTTTAACCTATATAATACAAAAGCACTTTGGAATTCTAAATAGCTATCAATCTGCTCTAAGGACAGTAACAAGAAGAAGGCTACATTCAACACCTCCATTTCCCTCTTGGTAAAGGTTCTCATGCCATCTATGTCCATGCTCACAAACCACATCCAAAGCTTGTCAAATGTCACTTCTGAGCTATTACAGATAAGGTGGCTGAGGTGATATCTTAGTAGACCAACTTCTGTTGGTGAAAGACAAGCTTTCAAGCTTACACAGAGCTCTTTCGTGACCTGAAGAGTCTGTGTAAGCTTGAAAGTGTGTTTCTTTCACCAACAGAAGTTGGTTCACTAAAAGGGTATTCTTACCCACCCTGTCTCTCATATGCTGGGACCAACACTGCTACAACACTGCAAACTCCTGAGGTATGTCAACCATGTGGACTTGGAAACCTGAAATATCTGCTTCTTTGATTTAGAAGGCCGGCATCTAGGCCTCCTCTCACCCATTCATCAGCCATTACTGTATGAACCTGACTCTTGTGCCAGTTTTTGAATGGGAAAGAGCCATCTGCTGAGTTCTCCAGAGTTTCTACTGTTTTCTATATCCACTAATAACCCAGGTTACTGCTGGGAAAGAAAGGACTGTAACAAACTTAAGGCTAACTTCAGCAGCTGTAAGAAGGTGCAACTCCATTGGCACTTTAAAAAAAAAACCACAACCTTGTATGAGCTGTTCTGTAGAACCATCCAGTAAGATCAAAGGGTTCTCTGTGAAGTTCAAAACAGTGCCCAAAAAGGACTCAAGAAGTTTCTGGCACATGCAAAAAGAACTGTTGGTTTTTTGCCTGGGACTTGCAAACATGTTCACCTTTTGGCAATAGGAGCAATGGAAAACATCTTTAGACTTTAGATAGAGAGGAAAATCAAAAGAAACAGTCGAAGGGAGATGGTCTCATTCTTCACTGGACTGAATCCTTTTCATCTCTCCTCCTTCCCTCCCACCCTTGTGCCCCATCCTTCTAATACAAGAACCCAGGTACAAATTGTTCAAACATTTTAAAGAAATTACCAGTATTTCTAACTGATCATGTTTTTCCTACAAGCCACCATTCTAGATTTTTGGCAAATGCTATTTAATAGAATTGAAATTTTTAAAAATTATTATTACTTCTAGAATAAATGTCTAGAGGAAGTGAAGAGGCAGGAACAGGAATTACTTGAAGCCCAGTCCATTCCTCTAAGGAACTACTTAATGAAGAATGTCATGCCAACACTTATGCAAGGGCTGAATGAATGTTGCAAGATCAGGCCTGATGATCCAGTTGACTTCCTGGTAAGATAATTATTGTTTTCTCAGATACTTTTGACAAGGCCCAAAGGAAAAGTGCATTAAAACAGTAGCATCTCTTTGGGTATGTATACACTACGGAATAAGGTCGAATTTATAGAAGTCGTTTTTTTAGAAATCGGTTTTATATATTCGAGTGTGTGTGTCCCCACAGAAAATGCTCTAAGTGCATTAAGTGCATTAACTCGGCGGAGTGCTTCCACAGTACTGAGGCAAGCGTCGACTTCCGGAGTGTTGCACTGTGGGTAACTATCCCACAGTTCCCACAGTCTTCGCTGCCGATTGGAATTCTGGGTTGAGATCCCAATGCCTGATGGGGCTAAAACATTGTCACGGGTGGTTCTGGGTACATATCGTCAGGCCCCCGTTCCCTCCCTCCCTCCGTGAAAGCAAGGGCAGACAATCGTTTCGCGCCTTTTTTCCTGAGTTACCTGTGCAGACGCCATACCACGGCAAGCATGGAGCCCGCTCAGGTAACCGTCACCCTATGTCTCCTGGGTGCTGGCAGACGCGGTACTGCATTGCTACACAGTAACAGCAACCCATTGCCTTCTGGCAGCAGATGGTGCAATATGACTGGTAGCTGTCATCGTCACGTCCGAGGTGCTCCTGGGCACATCGGGCAGGAGCACCTGGGCAGACATGGGCGCAGGGACTAAATTTGGAGTGACTTGACCAGGTCATTCTCTTTAGTCCTGCAGTCAGTCCTATTGAACCGTCTTATGGTGAGCAGGCAGGCGATACGGATTGCTAGCAGTCGTACTGTACCATCTTCTGCTGGGCAGGCAAGAGATGAGGATGGATAGCAGTCATATTGCACCATCTTCTGCCGAGCAGCCATGAGATGTGGATGGCATGCAGTCCTTCTGCACCATCTGCTGCCAGCCAAAGATGTAAAAGATAGATGGAGTGGATCAAAACAAGAAATAGACCAGATTTGTTTTGTACTCATTTGCTTCCCCCCCCCCCCCTCTAGGGGACTCATTTCTCTAGGTCACACTCCAGTCACTCACAGAGAAGGTGCAGAGAGGTAAATCTAGCCATGTATCAATCAGAGGCCAGACTAACCTCCTTGTTCCAATAAAAACAATAACTTAGGTACACCATTTCTTATTTGAACCCTCCGTGAAGTCCTGCCTGAAATACTCCTTGATGTAAAGCCACCCCCTTTGTTGATTTTAGCTCCCTGAAGCCAACCCTGTAAGCCGTGTCCTCAGTCATCCCTCCCTGCATCAGAGCAACGGCAAACAATCGTGTATCTGAATTGAGAGTGCTGTCCAGAGCAGTCACAATGGAGCGCTCTGATGGGGCTAAAACATTGTCGCGGGTGGTTCTGGGTACATATTGTCAGGCCCCGTTCCCTCCCTCCCTCCGTGAAAGCAAGGGCAGACAATCGTTTCGCGCCTTTTTTCCTGAGTTACCTGTGCAGACGCCATACCATGGCAAGCATGGAGCCTGCTCAGGTAACCGTCACCCTATGTCTCCTGGGTGCTGGCAGACGTGGTACTGCATTGCTACACAGCAGCATCAACCCCTTGCCTTGTGGCAGCAGACAGTACAGTACGACTGGTAGCCATCAGCGTCATGACCAAGGTGCTCCTGGCCACATCGGCCAGGAGTGCCTGGGCAGACATGGGCACAGGGACTAAATTTGGAGTGACTTGACCAGGTCATTCTCTTTAGTCCTGCAGTCAGTCCTATTGAACCGTCTTATGGTGAGCAGGCAGGCAATACGGATTGCTAACAGTCCTATTGCATCATCTTCTGCCGGGCAGCCATGAGATGTGGATGGCATGCAGTCCTTCTGCACAGTCTGCTGACAGCCAAAGATGTAAAAGATAGATGGAGTGGATCAAAACAAGAAATAGACCAGATTTGTTTTGTACTCATTTGCTTTCCACACACACTCCCCCGCCCCGTCTACGGGACTCATTCCTCTAGGTCACACTGCAGTCACTCACAGAGAAGGTGCAGCAAGGTAAATCTAGCCGTGTATCAATCAGAGGCCAGACTAACTTCCTTGTTCCAATAAGAACAATAACTTAGGTGCACCATTTCTTATTGGAACCCTCCGTGAAGTCCTGCCTGAAATACTCCTTGATGTAAAGCCACCCCCTTTGTCAATTTTAGCTCCCTGAAGCCAACCCTGTAAGCCATGTCGTCAGTCGCCCCTCCCTCTGTCAGAGCAACGGCAGACAATCATTCCGCGCCTTTTTTCTGTGCGGACACTATACCAAGGCAAGCATGGAGGCCGCTCAGCTCACTTTGGCAATTAGGAGCACATTAAACACCACACGCATTATCCAACAGTATATGCAACACCAGAACCTGGCAGAGTAATACCGGGCGAGGAGACAACGTCAGCGCGGTCACGTGAGTGATCAGGACATGGACACAGATTTCTCTGAAAGCATGGGCCCTGCCAATGCATGCATCATGGTACTAATGGGGCAGGTTCATGCTGTGGAACGCCGATTCTGGGCTCGGGAAACAAGCACAGACTGGTGGGACCGCATAGTGTTGAAGGTCTGGGACGATTCCCAGTGGCTGCGAAACTTTCGCATGTGTAAGGGCACTTTCATGGAACTTTGTGACTTGCTTTCCCCTGCCCTGAAGCGCATGAATACCAAGATGAGAGCAGCCCTCACAGTTGAGAAGCGAATGGCGATAGCCCTGTGGAAGCTTGCAATGCCAGACAGCTACCGGTCAGTTGGGAATCAATTTGGAGTGGGCAAGTCTACTGTTGGGGCTGCTGTGATGCAAGTAGCCCACGCAATCAAAGATCTGCTGATATCAAGGGTAGTGACCCTGGGAAATATGCAGGTCATAGTGGATGGCTTTGTTGCAATGGGATTCCCTAACTGTGGTGGGGCCATAGACGGAACCCATATCCCTATCTTGGCACCGGAGCACCAAGCCGGTGAGTACATAAACTGCAAGGGGTACTTTTCAATAGTGCTGCAAGCCCTGGTGGATCACAAGGGACGTTTCACCAACATCAACGTGGGATGGCCGGGAAAGGTACATGACGCTCGCATCTTCAGGAACTCTGGTCTGTTTCAAAAGCTGCAGGAAGGGACTTTATTCCCAGACCAGAAAATAACTGTTGGGGACGTTGAAATGCCTATATGTATCCTTGGGGACCCAGCCTACCCCTTAATGCCATGGCTCATGAAGCCGTACACAGGCAGCCTGGACAGTAGTCAGGAGCTGTTCAACTACAGGCTGAGCAGATGCAGAATGGTGGTAGAACATGCATTTGGATGTTTAAAGGCGCGCTGGCGCAGTTTACTGATTCGCTTAGACCTCAGCGAAACCAATATTCCCACTGTTATTACTGCTTGCTGTGTGCTCCACAATATCTGAGAGAGTAAGGGGGAGATGTTTATGGCGGGGTGAGAGGTTGAGCAAATCGCCTGGCTGCTGGTTACGTGCAGCCAGACACCAGGGCGGTTAGAAGAGCACAGGAGGGTGCGGTATGCATCAGAGAAGCTTTGAAAACCAGTTTCATGACTGGCCAGGCTACGGTGTGAAAGTTCTCTTTGTTTCTCCTTGATGAAACCCCCCGCCCCTTGGTTCACTCTACTTCCCTGCAAGCTAACCACCCTCCTCTCCTCCCTTTAATCATTGCTTGCAGAGGCAATAAAGTCATTGTTGCTTCACATTCATGCATTCTTTATTCATTCATCACACAAATAGGGGGATGACTACCAAGGTAGCCCAGGAGGGGTGGTGGAGGAGGGAAGGAAAATGCCACACAGCACTTTAAAAGTTTACAACTTTAAAATTTATTGAATGCCAGCCTTTTTTTTTTTGGGCAATCCTCTGTGGCGGAGTGGCTGGTTGGCCGGTGGCCCCCGCACCGCGTGCTTGGGCGTCTGGGTGTGGAGGCTATGGAGCTTGGGGAGGAGGGCGGTTGGTTACACAGGGGCTGTAGTGGCAGTCTGTGCTCCAGCTGCCTTTGCTGCAGCTCAACCATACACTGGAGCATACTGGTTTGGTCCTCTAGCAGCCTCAGCATTGAATCCTGCCTCCTCTCATCACGCTGCCGCCACATTTGAGCTTCAGCCCTGTCTTCAGCCCGCCACTTACTCTCTTCAGCCCGCCACCTCTCCTCCCGGTCATTTTGTGCTTTCCTGCACTCTGACATTATTTGCCTCCACACATTCGTCTGTGCTCTGTCAGTGTGGGAGGACAGCATGAGCTCAGAGAACATTTCATCACTAGTGCGTTTTTTTTTTCTTTCTAATCTTCACTAGCCTCTGGGAAGGAGAAGATCCTGTGATCATTGAAACACATGCAGCTGGTGGAGAAAAAAAAAGGGACAGCGGTATTTAAAAAGACACATTTTATAAAACAGTGGCTACAGTCTTTCAGGGTAAACCTTGGTGTTAACATTACATACATAGCACATGTGCTTTCATTACAAGATCGCATTTTGCCTCCCCCCACCGCGTGGCTACCCCCTCAACCCTCCCCCCTCCCAGTGGCTAACAGCAGGGAACATTTCTGTTCAGCCACAGGCAAACAGCTCAGCAGCAACGGGCTCCTCTGAATGTCCCCTGAAGAAAAGCATCCTATTTCAACCAGGAGACCATGAATGATATCTCACTCTCCTGAGGATAACACAGAGAGATAAAGAACGGATGTTGTTTGAACGCCAGCAAACATACACTGCAATGCTTTGTTCTACAATGATTCCCGAGTACATGTTACTGGCCTGGAGTGGTAAAGTGTCCTACCATGAAGGACGCAATAAGGCTTTGCAAAGGCTTTGGGAGTACATCCAGGAGAGCCGTGAATGCCAGGGCAAATTAATCCTTTCACATGCTTGCTTTTAAACCATGTATAGTATTTTAAGAGGTACACTCACCGGAGGTCCCTTCTCTGCCTGCCGGGTCCAGGAGGCAGCTTTGGGTGGGTTCGGGGGGTACTGGCTCCAGGTCCAGGGTGAGAAACAGATCCTGGCTGTCGGGAAAACCGGTTTCTTCGCTTGCTTGCTGTGAGCTATCTACAACCTCCTCCTCCTCATCATCATCTTCTTCGTCCCCAAAACCTGCTTCCGTGTTGCCTCCATCTCCATTGAAGGAGTCAAACAACACGGCTGGGGTAGTGGTGGCTGAACCCCCTAAAATGGCATGCAGCTCATCATAGAAGCGGCATGTTTGGGGCTCTGACCCGGAGCGGCCGTTCGCCCCTCTGGTTTTCTGGTAGGCTTGCTTCAGCTCCTTAAGTTTCACGCAGCACTGCTTCGGATCCCTGTTATGGCCTCTGTCCTTCATGCCCTGGGAGATTTTGACAAAGGTTTTGGCATTTCGAAAACTGGAACGGAGTTCTGATAGCACGGATTCCTCTCCCCATACAGCGATCAGATCCCATACCTCCCGTTCAGTCCATGCTGGAGCTCTTTTGCGATTCTGGGACTCCATCATAGTCACCTCTGCTGATGAGCTCTGCATGGTCACCTTCAGCTTGCCAGGCTGGCCAAACAGGAAATGAGATTCAAAAGTTCGCAGTTCTTTTCCTGTCTACCTGGCCAGTGCATCTGAGTTGAGAGTGCTGTCCAGAGCGGTCATAATGGAGCACTCTGGGATAGCTCCCGGATGCCAATACCGTCGAATTGTGTCCACAGTACCCCAAATTCGACCCGGCAAGGCCGATTTAAGCGCTAATCCACTTGTTGGGGTGGAGTACGGAAATCGATTTTAAGACCCCTTTAAGTCGAACTAAAGGGCTTCATCGTGTGGACGGTGCAGGTTTACATCGATTTAACGCTGCTAAATTCGACCTAAAGTCCTAGTGTAGACCACGGCTTAGATAGCAAAGGCTTATGAAATCAAAGAAAGAGCCCAGTTCTCTTCCAACTGACATCAGTGGCAAATTCCAGTTATCTTAAGCAGCAGCTGAAGGAGGCCCAAACTCAAATTGCTACTGTTCAGGAGACCAAGAGTTGTTATGAAAGTAGAACATACAGAAACCTAATCTTTTTGGACTGGATTGGCACCTTAGAAACAACCCAATAAGGGATGGCATGTAGCTGCACTGCCCAGGAGTATGGGAGGGATTCTCACAATTTGGTCCTGGCTCACCCTCTGTATCAGCTGAGCTGTACTGGCTGGTATACTGGGATGGGAGGTTGGGCTTCTACTCCCTACCCACCACACAGGATCTCCAAAGCAGGTTGCTCAAACAGGGAAATAAGGAGGGGCCTTATGCCTCCTTAATACCCTGCACAAACACACAGCCAAGCTCCCAAGTGAGCCATAAAAGATGAGCAGAATTACTGCCATCCTGGTGATCTTACCTAATTTTCCACTAAACCATATATAAAAAATATTTGCATGGAGGAAAGGGGAAATATTAACGGATGCTTCCTCTAAGGGCTCATCTACATTTAAGAGCGCTGCAGCTGCGCCCTTGTAACACTTAGGCTATGTCTACACTATAGAGCTTGCACTAGTACAGCTGCACCACAGTAAGTTCGCTTGTGTAGCTACTCTATGCCTTAGTGAAGCTATATTGATGGGAGAAGCCCTCCTATCAACATAGCACTGTCTATACTGGGAGTTTGGTCAGTATAACTGCATCACTCAGGGGTGTGAATTTTCTACGCCCCTAAGTGACGTAGTTATACCAACATAAATTTGCAGTGTAGACCAGGGCTTAGTCAAGGCTTAGAATGAATGCATCCGTTTTGTGCTACTGTGGGCAGTATATAATGTCCTTACATTGTTGCTCTCTGCCCAATGATGTACAGAATCAGAATGATATCCATCTATAGGGAGAAGGGAGGGCTCTCAGTCTATTAAGAATAAGAATTATGATCTACATTAAGGAAAAAAATGAGAAGATGTACACATTCCTGGATTTTCATCTTTATGGGGAAGGACAATGTGGCCTCAGTAGTAGGTGATACAATCTTTGTTTGCTTGAAGTAATTGTACACTTTGTGTAAAGAGGGGTGATAGTATTAAAAAATGTCATAGAAATTGATGGCATATCTATCAGGGCTTACAGCTTTACCATCTTGGAGCTTGGATTTTGTTTAAAGTGGTGTCATCCTCTAAACTTCTGTTAATTTGGGGAAGTTTAAAATTGAACACTTAGAGTCTGTAAAACTGTTACCTTTACTTTTTGTCAATCTTTTTTGTCTATAGGCAGAATATCTCTTCAAGAACAATCCTGAAATGGAATGAAAGACTACTGACAGATGTAAAACCCCAGCACATCATCACACTAATGAAAAGGCAGAACATTTCTAATGTATTTTACAAAAAAATTGATTACATTGAAACTATTTTCTTTATATTTCTTTGTGTAATTTTCACTTTTATTTCTGACATATTACTTTTACTGCTCATAGTACAGTAGATAGCTTTGCACTCCACTAAATACTCTGTTTATGACCACACCTTAAATTATGCACATATACATCAGAATATTTGTGCATATACCTATTTGAAATGGTGGTCCAAAAGAATCCACTCCATCACCATGGAAGGGCAGCACTGTTGGGAGTATGTTCCTTGCCTCCCATTCTCTAGTGCAGTTGACATGACTAGCACCACCAGCAAATTCTTTTCTGGTTCTCTAGCAAAATGGAAGAAAGAAGCAAGGCTATGGGATTCTTTCCCCCAGTCTTTGAAAAGGGGGCAGCTGCTGCTACTGATAAAGGGAAGGAAACAGGAGCATCAAGGACTATCTTTCTACTACTCTCCAAGTGTAAAGCTGCTTCCTCTCCTCTGCTTATTAGGAGACTGTTAAGGCACTAGAAAGGCTTTCAGTCCAGGGGTTTTGAGCACCCTACATGAGGCATAGTAAGCAAGTGGTAATTCTGACCTGGGCTTCACACCCTCTGCCTGTTACACAAGAACAGACAGTGGAGCACACAAAGTGTTGCCATTTGTACCAGATGTGGAAGGATACCAATCCACTAAAGTGACTGGGTAAATGCCTGGTGACCCAATATGGATCTGCCATTAATTTTCTGTGTTGTTTTGGTATTATCAATATTAGGTTTAATAGTCAAAGGATATTCAATATTTCTGTACCATTATTAAATTGTTTTAAGATTCCCATAGAAGCACTTCTTGAAGGAAAATCTAAAGAGTTCCTGGGTTGGTCACAGTTAGTTTCTCAACAATAGTTGGAAGGCTTTCATTTGGTTATTTTGATTTTGTATTGACCTAATGTATATTGTCAAAAAGGCCAAATAAACCATCTGTCTTGAGCTGATGAGGTTTTGATAGTATTCGTCTTCAAATATTTTTTATTATAGAAAATGTAACACCATACCATCCCTAAACAGAAAGCATGCCTATGGGGGCTGTTTGAAAAGGAAAAGAGAAACAAAAACATCTAACATTTCTAAAAAGGATAATGAACTATTAATACTACATATAATAAATGCAAAATATTTTATTTTTAATATAGGACTTTTATCTATTAATTCTCACTGTGTTCCCATTCAAACACACAAAACTCTTTTTCTGCATGCTAACATAACTTGCACAAGGTCACGTGCCAAGTCAGTGACAGAGCCAGGAACAATGCTTGTATTCTAAACAGACAGATGTTTTGTGGATCTAAAAATCCCATTGACAGCCAATCCAATTATCATTCACCTGGGATTCATTTGGAGACAATTTTTAAAGTATTTTTAAATATTTAATAAGTCTTTAGAAGCGTTCAGACAATCTTATAGTGTGAGAGACCTGTGTTTGATAGAAAACTTGATCAAAAGTGAATTTTGGTTTGGACTTTACTGAGACTATCTTCTTCCCAGCAGAAACTCTACTGCATAAATCCCTAAAGAGACTAATAGTTCTTTGCGACAATAAACTGAGTTTTCTTTCTTCCTTATGCAGTCCATATTTATTAGGATTTGTTTATGTGAATAAAACAAAGTTTCATACCACACCATTAAATTCTCTTAAACCGTCTTAACGTGACTGCTGCTGAAACGTTAGAAATCTAGGAGGGAATTTTTTTTAAAAATGAGAGAACTCAATCCTTCAACTTTCCAAGGTACAAAAACGGAGTTCCATGCAACATATGCTTGGTGGACCTTCCATAGGGCATGACCATAAAAACTTTGATCTGTATGGAGTGCATAAAAAGAGAAACCGAGTAGTCTGAGCACCAGCATGAGAAGCAGGATGGATGGCTGGAGTCCTAGTTTTGAATCAGACAATGACTCCCTCTCTGTGTGCGTGGCTTTGCCTTGTTTGCCTCTCTCTCTCTGTGTAAAACGAAAAGGAGGACTTGTGGCACCTTAGAGACTAACCAATTTATTTGAGCATGAGCTTTCGTGAGCTACAGCTCACTTCATCGGATGCTCACGAAAGCTTATGCTCAAATAAATTGGTTAGTCTCTAAGGTGCCACAAGTCCTCCTTTTCTTTTTGCGAATACAGACTAACACGGCTGCGACTCCGACTATGTGTAAAACGTGTCCCGTCAGACCTACTCACTCCCCAGCGGGGACAGGAGTCTCGGATGCTACGAAACGGGAAGGCGGTCTGATTTGCAAACCCCGACACGCCGCAGGAGGAGCGCTCGGCACAGGCTGCCCCTTTATATCCCAGAGCTAGCCGCAGTTCTGCCCATCCCCGGGGCCAGGGACCTCACTGTCAGCTCGCCTACAACGCGCTGTCCGGAAGGCTGTTCCCTCCGCGCCGAGCGCGCTCCTACACTAGTGCTCAGGGCGCGGCTGTCCGTTCGCAGCCTGCCGAGAGCCCGGCTACTGTCACCCGGGGAGGCCGGCACAGCGCCCTCCGCCCAGGGGAGAGGTCACCTACCACCGCTCCGCAACACTTCCCTGCCTCGCGGGGACACCGTCCTCAAAGGGAACGGAACGACAGGCTCACCGGGAGCTCCTCCCCCCCCCCCCCCCTCAGGACTCGCCCACCAAGCCTCGTTGGCCGACTCTCCTGCGCGTGCGCTTCCCCTTTCTGGCGGCCGTTAGAACTTTGTTTTCAAAACCCATCGCTGCTCTCCTCTCCCTGCCTAGAACTACAAATCCCGTGTTGTGGGCTAGCTGTGGGTCCAGTGGGCATGCGCCGGAGGCTCTGCGTGTCGTGCGTACGAGGGGAGCGCGTCGTTGCGTAGGCCCCCGTTCTAGAACGTTGCTGTGGTAGCGCCCGGGCGCCATGTTAGGAGGAGGCCGGAGGGGAAGAGGAAGGAGAAGCGGCGGCAGCGGCTAGGCCCAGCGAACAGCTCCCTCCTCCCTCTAGGGCCCGACTCCGGCCCATATCATGCTCACGGCTTCCGCTTCCCGGCGGAACGAGTGACCGGTCCGGAGGCGGCAGCGGGGGAGGAGGAGGGGGACGAAGAAGAGGCGGCGGCGGCAGCGGGGGAGCCGGAGAGACGATGCCGTTGTAAGTTGGAACCCGGCAGGGTGTCTCGAAGTCTTGAGCCTTGTTTCCCCCGAGCCTTCTTCCCCAGCGTGGGGCCGGGCTCCCCTCGCCGGCTCGCTCCCCCAAGCCCTTCCCCTGCGCAGCGGGACTTCACGCTTTCCCCCTCCCCAGGTCTCCAGACTCTTCCGGTGCCGCAGCGTGAGGGGCCGCGGATTTGCAGCTTCCCGGGCTTCGCTCCCCTTGGCCCCGGTCTTTCTGAGGCCCCCTATGATAGGATGGGAGGGATGAAGGAGTCATGTAGCACCGGCCCCCTACCAGACTCTAGAAGAGCCCATACTTCGTTCTGCCAGGACTCCCTGTAGCCGGCCTCCTTTTCACTGTGAGGGGCCGCGCCGCCTCCGTGCTCAGGCAACCGCGCGGTGGGGGCCGCACGCCTGCCTCCCTCCCCCACACACAATGAGGAGTTGAGCGCGGCCTTCAGGCAGCCTCTTCCATAGAAGCGATGCACGCGGAAGGGCTGCTCTTCTACCTCTATTTCTAACCTGTGATTCCGTCGGACTAAGCTGTTGTCCTGCAAATGTTTCTCCAATCTCTCTACTAGGCTGGAAAGAAGCAGTTCTGTTCAGGTTACTCTGTAAACCTATGACGTTAGCGCCCCCTGCCCTGTGGGAGCCAGTAGTTAGTAGTCCCTCGTACTCTTCTCTCTCTGCTTCCCACCACCATTCCAGCTCTGAAAAACAGTGGGGTTTATGCATCTCTTGGCTACAGTTCTTTGGAAGAGCTAGGACTGGTGCTCTGGGTATCTCTTCCTTTGCAGCAGGTTTTTAAGAAACACTGCCCCATCATGCAGCCTAAGAAACAGATGAAGTTTTGCAATTCCTTTGTTTCCTTTTAGCAATTTGAAGGCTCTTGTTTGGCATGGGCCCATTACTGTTGTCTAAATTTAGTGGACACCTGGATATGGGCGGGTAATTAAATATTTTTGAAAGATCAGACATGTTGGTTTACGAACGATTTTTTTGATAGTAATAAGGAAAGACACATGATTCAAACTTAAATAAGGAACTACATGCGCTGTCTTTTTAAATCCCAAGAATGTTTTTTAAAAGAGCAATATTGTATTCCTGCGACGTTAGTTTGATTGCAGTAATATCTAAAGACCCCAGTCAGGAGACCCCACTGTACTAAGCACTATACAAATGTTAGTTTTATTATTTACTTGTATTATGGTAGCACCTAGGAGCCCCAGGCATAGACCAGAACCCCTTTGTGCACAATGTACAAACACAACATAACACACAAACTGGATACAATTAACTTAGACTTGAATAAAGACTGGGAATGGATGTATCATTACACAAAGTAAAACTATTTCCCCTTGTTTATTTCCCGTCCTACTGTTCTTGGAAACTGCTGGAAATGGCCCACCTTGATTATCACTCAAAACACCCCACCCCTGCTGGTAATAGCTCACCTTTCCTGATCACTCTTGTTAGAGTCTGTATTAACCCCCATTGTTTCATGTTCTCTGTGTATATAAAATCTCCCCACTATATTTTCCACTGTATGCATCTGATGAAATGAGCTGTAGCTCACGAAAGCTTATGCTCTAATAAATTTGTTAGTCTCTAAGGTGCCACAAGTACGCCTTTTCTTTTTATGGATACAGACTAACACAGCTGCTACTCTGAAACATAACACACAGACAGTCCATGCCCCACAGAGCTCAAAGTCATCTTGGATTTAACAGTATACAGCGTGAATAAACAAAGAGGGTTTCAGTGAGGTAACGGAACACATCAAGGCTATCTTTTACTATTTGGTTGGCGTGAATATACATTTTTTTAACTAATACTCAGGTTTTTTCATTACTATCGTTATGGTAAGAGTGGCTGACTATATTTGGTTGGGGGTGTACAATATAGGATTTTTTTGCAAGGCTTTTATAAAAAGACCACAAAAAAAGTGGTTCTCATATCCAGTAGATAATTCCATAGTGGGTTTTATGTCTCGAGAAAATAAAATTAAGGTAAGTAATTCTTTTTGTACGTACGCTTCCATTTGTGGATCCATTCTAAAGTTGAACCATTGCACATATAAGCCTGGGAGTAGGTGAGTCCCAAACTTTCACATATAGTACAAGTTTGAGATTATGTACATTATTAGTTTATTACTACGCTTTTCTTGATTTATAGGGTTTAACTCTAAAATTGTAAAGTCTTTTCCGGATTGAATTTGTCATACAGATTTCCATCCTGAGAGAACTTTTTTGCAATAGAAAATGAAGGAATTTAATTTGTTGCTTGGTACAGTTGGACTTCTGTAATATATTATTTTATAGTTTGTTTTGGAAGTGTTAGTAATTTTACAAATCATAATTTTAATCTTAAAAACTTGCACTTTTGATCTCTTAAATGAACTTAGTCTATAAGGTGCCACAGGACTCTAACTGATGTATTGGAGCATAAGCTTTTGTGGGTGAATACCCACTTCGTTGGATGCATCCAACAAAGTGGGTATTCACCCACGAAAGCTTATGCTCCAATACGTCTGTTAGTCTATAAGGTGCCACGGGACTCTTTGCCACTTTTAGAGATCCAGACTAACACGGCTACCTCTCTGATACTTCAGTGAACTTGTTACTCTGTCTACTTAGAAAAGACTGACAAGTTTTATTTATTAAAAAATCTCTGTAGTAGTACTTTGTATGACTGCGGAATTACTGGGAATTTAAAAATTCATTAGACAGCCATGACTCCAAACAAACTGGTACAATAAAAGTAATCCATAATGTTAATTAATCTCTGAATTTATGAAATGGTACGTCTGACTTATTTTAGGTCAGTAGAGGCATTAGTTAAAATGTCTCACTATTTTGAAAACTTAGCATATTACTTTTCCCTTGATACTTATGCTTTCCTCCTGTTGGATGCAAATAGGCATTAATCTTTATGCCAAGTGGAAAATAATCTACTAATGTTAAATGCAAGTAAGCATTTTCTCACACACACACACGTACCACTAGCTCTATCACTGCTATGCAGTCCACTTTCAGAACGTGTGTAGCTAGAGTCACCCTAACTTCTCTATGAACTTCTTGTAGATCTTTTTAGTTTTGCATGATAGTGCCTGGAGACCCCAATAAGGATTTTGCTTCCATTCCAGGAAACCCTGTACAACCAGATTTCCCATGCCCCAAGAGTTATCCCTCTTTAGATTGAGAGCATACAAAAGTGTGTAATCCTAAAAAACCAAAATTCAGTGAACAAAAACTCAGTATAAAGAATAGGAGTACTTGTGGCACCTTAGAGACTAACAAATTTATTTGAGCATAAGCTTTTGTGAGCTACAGCTCACTTCATCGGATGCATTCAGTGGAATATACAGTGGGGAGATTAATATACATAGAGAACATGAAATAATGGGTGTTACCATACACACTGTAACCAGAGTGATCACTTAAGGTGAGCTATTAAGAACCGGGGGGAAGGACTTTTCCTAGTGATAATCAAGGTGGGCCATTTCCAGCAGTTGACAAGAACGTCTGAGGAATGTTGCGGGCAGGGGATAAACATGGGGAAATAGTTTTACTTTGTGTAATGACCCATCCACTCCCAGTCTTTATTCTAGCCTAAGTTAATGGTGTCCAGTTTGCAAATTAATTCCAATTCAGCAGTCTCTCATTGGAGTCTGTTTTTGAAGTCTTTTTGTTTTAATATTGTGACCTTCAGGTCTGAGATCGAGTGACCAGAGAGATTGACGTGTTCTCCAGCTCGTTTTTGTATGTTCTAATTCTTGACATCTGATTTGTGTCCATTTATTCTTTTATGTAGAGACTGTCCAGTTTGTCCAATGTACATGGCAGAGGGGCATTGCTGGCACATGATGGCATATATCACATTGTAGATGTGCAGGTGAACGAGCCTCTGATAGCGTGGCTGATGTGATTAGGCCCTATGATGGTGTCCCCTGAATAGATATGTGGACACAGTTGGCAACGGGCTTCATTGCAAGGATAGGTTCCTGGGTTAGTGGTTCTGTTGTGTGGTTGCTGGTGAGTATTTGCTTCAGGTTGGGGGGCTGTCTGTAAGCGAGGACTGGCCTGCCTCCCAAGATCTGTGAGAGTGAGGGATCGTCCTTCAGGATAGGTTGTAGATCCTTGATGATGCGTTGGAGAGGCTTTAGTTGGGGGCTGAAGGTATTGGCTACTGGCATTATTTTCTTTATTGGACCTGTCCTGTAGTAGGTGACTTCTGGGTACTCTTCTGGCTCTGTCAATCTGTTTCTTCACTTCCGCAGGTGGGTATTGTAGTTGTAAGAATGCTTGATAGAGATCTTGTAGGTGTTTGTCTCTGTTTGAGGGGTTGGAGCAGTTGTATCGTAGAGCTTGGCTGTAGACGATAGATCATGTGGTGTGGTCTGGATGAAAGCTGGAGGCATGTAGGTAGGAATAGCGGGCAGTAGGTTTCCGGTATAGGGTGGTATTTATGTGACCATCGCTTATTAGCACCGTAGCGTCGAGGAAATGGATCTCTTGTGTGGACTGATCCAGGCTGAAGTTGATGGGGGGGATGGAAATTGTTGAAATCATGGTGGAATTCTTCAAAGGCTTCTTTTCCATGGGTCCAGATGATGAAGATGTCATCAATGTAGCGCAAGTAGAATAGGGACATTAGGGGACGAGAGCTGAGGAAACGTTGTTCTAAGTCAGCCATAAAAATGTTGGGATGCTGTGGGGCCATGCGGGTACACAAAGCAGTGCCGCTGATTTGAAGGTATACATTGTCCCCAAATGTGTAATAGTTATGGGTGAGGACAAAGTCACAAAGTTCAGCCACCAGGTTTGCCGTGACATTATCGGGGATACTGTTCCTGGTGGCTTGTAGTCCATCTTTGTGTGGAATGTTGGTGTAGAGGGCTTCTGCATCCTAGTGGCCAGGATGGTGTTTTCAAGAAGATCACCGATGGAGTGTAGTTTCCTCAGGAAGTCAGTGGTGTCTCGAAGATAGCTGGGAGTGCTGGTAGCATAGGGCCTGAGGAGGGAGTCTACATAGCCAGGCAATCCTGCTGTCAGGGTGCCAGTGCCTGAGATGATGGGGCGTCCAGGATTTCCAGATTTATGGATCTTGGGTAGCAGATAGAATACCCCAGGTTGGGATTCCAGGGGTGTGTCTGTGTGGATTTGTTCTTGTGCTTTTTCAGGGAGTTTCTTGAGCAAATGGTGTAGTTTCTTTTGGTAACCCTCAGTGGGATGAGAGGGTAATGGCTTGTAGAATATTGGTGTTGGAGAGCTACCTAGCAGCCTCTTGTTCATATTCCGACCTATTTATGATGACGACAGCACCTCCTTTGTCAGCCTTTTTGATTATGATGTCAGAGTTGTTTCTGAGGCTGTGGATGGCATTGTGTTCTGCACGGCTGAGGTTATGGGGCAAGTGATGCTGCTTTTCCACAATTTCAGCCCGTGCACGTCAGCGGAAGGACTCTATGTAGAAGTCCAGTCTGTTATTTCGACCTTCAGGAGGAGTCCACCCAGAATCCTTTTTTCTGTAGTCTTGGTAGGAAGGTCTCTGTGGGTTAGTATGTTGTTCAGAGGTGTGTTGGAAATATTCCTTGAGTCGGAGACGTCAAAAATAGGATTCTAGGTCACCACAGAAGTGTGTCATGTTCGTGGGGGTGGAGGGACAGAAGGAGAGGCCCCGAGATAGGACAGATTCTTCTGCTGGGCTAAGAGTATAGTTGGATGGATTAACAAAGTTGCTGGGTGGGTTAAGGGAACCACTGTTGTGGCCCCCTGTGGCATGTAGTAGTTTAGATAGTTTAGTGTCCTTTTTCTTTTGTAGAGAAGCAAAGTGTGTGTTTTTGTAAAGGCCAGCCACGGGGAAGTTTGTGTGGAAGGTTGGTTTTTTATGAGAGTATCCAGTTTTGAGAGCTCGTTCTTAATCTTTCCCTGTTTGCTGTAGAGGATGTTGATCAGGTGGTTCCGCAATTTCTTTGAGAGAGTGTGGCACAAGCTGTCAGGATAGTCTGTGTGGTATGTAGATTGTAATGGATTTTTTACCTTCAGTCCTTTTGGTATGATGTGTCCCTCTGTTTGCATTTGGAAAGGAAGGTGATGTCTGTCTGTATCTGTATGAGTTTTTTTCATGAAGTTGATAGATTTCCGCTCCATACGGCTCAATTCAGTGCCTTGCATAATGACAGGTTTCAGAGTAGCAGCCGTGTTAGTCTGTATTCGCAAAAAGAAAAGGAGGACTTGTGGCACCTTAGAGACTAACCAATTTATTTGAGCATAAGCTTTCGTGAGCTACAGCTCACTTCATCAGATGAATTCAGTGGAAATTACAGTGGGGAGATTTATATACATAGAGAACATGAAATAATGGGTGTTACCATACACACTGTAACCAGAGTGATCACTTAAGGTGAGCTATTACCAGCAGGAGAGCGGGGGGACAACGACACCTTTTGTAGTGATAGCAGTCTGACCCATTTTTATTTTTATGGTTAAGGCATTCTCAAATACCAAGACAAATTAGAGGATTGGGCCAAAAGAAATGTGATGAGGTTCAACAAGGACAAGTATAGAGTCCTGCACTTAGGACGTAAGAATCCCATGCACCGCTACAGACTAGGGACCGAATGGCTAGGCAGCAATTCTGCAGAAAAGGATCTAGGGGTTACAGTGGACGAGAAGCTGGATATGAGTCAACAGTGTGCCCTTGTTGCCAAGAAGGCCAATGGCATTTTGGGGCTGTAAAAGTAGGGGCATTGCCTGTAGATCAAGGGACGTGATCGTTCCCCTCTATTTGACATTGGTGAGGCCTCATCTGGAGTACTGTATCCAGTTTTGGGCCCCACGCTACAAGAAGGATGTGGAAAAATTGGAAAGCGTCCAGTGGAGGGCAACAAAAATGATTAGGGGACTGGAACACATGACTTATGAGGAGAGGCTGGGGGAACTGGGATTGTTTAGTCTGCGGAAGAGAAGAATGAGGGGGGATTTGATAGCTGCTTTCAACTACCTAAAAGGCGGTTCCAAAGAGGATGGATCTAGACTGTTCTCAGTGGTAGCTGGTGACAGAACAAGGAGTAATGGTCTCAAGTTGTAGTGGGGGAGGTTTAGGTTGGATATTAGGAAAAACTTTTTCACGAGGAGGGTGGTGAAGCACTGGAATGTGTTACCTAGGGAGGTGTTGGTATCTCCTTCCTTAGAAGTTTTTAAGGTCAGGCTTGACAAAGCCCTGGCTGGGATGATTTAATTGGGTATGGGTCCTGCTTTTGAGCAGGGGGTTGGACTAGATGACCTCCTGAGGTCCCTTCCAACCCTGATATTCTATGATTCTAAGGTACAAACTGGGATTCTGTTTGCAATACTATTACCTGAAAGTTATATAGCCCTTCTGATTTGATGATCCAGCCTCATAAGCATTTAATGAAGCCCCACAAACACTTGTATGATGTATTTAAGGGATATATAGCTGTCAATCCATTACTTTTGTGACACTCTGGGGTGGAAGGTGAAAGCTGTTTAAAGGAATGCATTTAACTTAAATTTTGTTGAGCGCTTCTATAAAACTGAAGAGCATTAGATGTTTCCACAATTTAAAAAAATATTATGAAATGCTACTTACAAACATAGAATCATAGGATATCATGGTTGGAAGGGACCTCAGGAGGTCATCTAGTCCAACCCCCTGCTCAAAGCAGGACCAATGCCCAACTAAATCATCCTAGCCAGGGCTTTCTGAAGCCTGACCTTAAAAACCTCAAAGGAAGGAGATTCCACCACCTCCCTAGTAACGCATTCCAGTGTTTCACCACCCTCCTAGTGAAAAAGTTTTTCCTAATATCCAATCTAAACCTCCCCCACTGCAACTTGAGACCATTACTCCTCGTTCTGTCATCTGCTACCATTGAGAACAGTCTAGATCCATCCTCTTTGGAACCCCCTTTCAGGTAGTTGAAAGCAGCTATCAAATCCCCCCTCATTCTTCTCTTCTGCAGACTAAACAATCCCAGTTCCCTCAGCCTCTCCTCATAAGTCATGTGTTCCAGTCCCCTAATCATTTTTGTTGCCCTCCACTGGACGCTTTCCAATTTTTTCATATCCTTCTTGTAGTGTGGGGCCCAAAACTGGACATAGTACTCCAGATGAGGCCTCACCAATGTCAAATAGAGGGGAGTGATCACGTCCCTCGATCTGCAGGCCGTGCCCCTACTTATACAGCCCTAAAATGCCATTGGCCTTCTTGGCAACAAGGGCACACTGTTGACTCATATCCAGCTTCTCGTCCACTGTAATCCCTAGGTCCTTTTCTGCAGAACTGCTGCTGAGCCATTTGGTTCCTAATTTGTAGCAGTGCATGGGATTCTTACGTCCTAAGTACAGGACTCTGCACTTGTCCTTGTTGAAGCTCATCACATTTCTTTTGGCCCAAACCTGCTGAGGGTGCAGTCCACGCCATCCTGCAGATCATTAATGAAGATATTGAACAAAACCGGCCCCGGGACCGAGCCTTGGGGCACTCCACTTGATACTGGCTGCCGACTAGACATGGAGCCGTTGATCACTACCCATTGAGCCTGACAATCTAGCCAGCTTTCTATCCACCTTATAGTCCATTCATCTAGCCCATACTTCTTTAACTTGCTGGAAAGAATACTGTGGAAGACCATATCAAAAGCTTTGCTAAAGTCAAGGAATAACGTATCTAGTGCTTTCCCCTCATGCACAGAGCCAGTTATCTCGTCATAGAAGGCAATTAGATTAGTCAGGCATGACTTGCCCTTGGTGAATCCATGCTGACTGTTCCAGATCACTTTCCTCTCCTCCAAGTGCTTCAGAATTGATTCCTTGAGGATCTGCTCCATGATTTTTTCAGGGACTGAGGTGAGGATGACTGGCTTGTAGTTCCCCGGATCCTCCTCCTTCCCTTTTTTTAGAGATGGGCACTACATTTGCCTTTTTCCAGTCATCCAGCACCTCCCCCGATCGCCATGAGTTTTCAAAGAAAATGGCCAATGGCTCTGCAATCACATCCGCCAACTCCTTTAACACTCTCGGATGCAGTGCATCCAGCCCCATAGACTTGTGCTCGTCCAGCTTTTCTAAATAGTCTGGAACCACTTCTTTCTCCACAGTGGGCTGATCACCTCCTCCCCATGCTGTGCTGCCCAGTGCAGTAGTCTGGGACCTGACCTTGTTCGTGAAGACAGAGGCAAAAAAGCATTGAGTACATTCGCTTTTTCCACATCCTCTGTCACTAGGTTGCCTCCCTCATTCAGTAAGGGGCCCACACTTTCCTTGACTTTCTTCTTGTTGCAAACATACCTGAAGAAATCCTTCTTGTTACTCTTAACATCTTTTGCTAGCTGCAACTCCAAGTGTGATTTGGCCTTCCTGATTTCACTCCTGCATGCCCGAGCAATATTTTTATACTCTTCCCTGGTCATTTGTCCAATCTTCCACTTCTTGTAAGCTTCTTTTTTGTGTTTTAAGCTCAGCAAGGATTTCACTGTTAAGCCAAGCTGGTCGCCTGCCATATTTACTGTTCTTTCTACACATCGGGATGGTTTGTCCCTGTAACCTCAATAAGGATTCTTTAAAATACAGCCAGTTCTCCTGGACTCCTTTCCCCCTCATGTTGTTCTCCCAGGGGATCCTGACCATCAGCTCCCTGAGGGAGTCAAAGTCTGCTTTTCTGAAGTCCAGGGTCCATATTCTGCTGCTCTCCTTCTTCCTTGTATCAGGATCCTGAACTCGACCATTTCATGGTCACTGCCTCCCAGGTTCCCATCCACTTTTACTTCCCCTACTAATTCTTCCCGGTTTGTGAGCAGCAGGTCAAGAAGAGCTCTGCCCCAGTTGGTTCCTCCAGCACTTGCACCAGGAAATTGTCCCCTACATTTTCCAAAAACTTCTTGGATTGTCTGTGCACCGCTGTATTGCTCTCCCAGCAGATATTGAAGTCTCCTATGAGAACCAGGGCCTGCGATCTAGTAAATTCCATTAGTTCATGGAAGAAAGCCTTGTCCACCTCATCCCCCTGGTCTGGTGGTCTATAGTAGACGTCCACCACGACATCACCCTTGTTGCTCACACTTCTAAACTTAATCCAGAGACTCTCTGGTTTTTCTGCAGTTTCGTACCGGAGCTCTGAGCAGTCATACTGCTCTCTCACATACAATGCAACTCCCCCACCTTTTCTGCCCTGCCTGTCCTTCCTGAACAGTTTATATCCATCGGTGACAGTACTCCAGTCATGTGAGTTATCCCACCAAGTCTCTGTTGTTCCAATCACATCATAATTCCTTGACGGTGCCAGGACTTCCAGTTCTCCCTGCTTGTTTCCCAGGCTTCTTGCGTTTGTGTATTGGCACTTGAGATAACTCTCTGATCCTCCCGCTTTCTCAGTATGAGGCAAGAGTCCTCCCCTCTTGCGCTCTCCTGTTTGTGCTTCCTCCCGGTATCCCACTTACCTCAGAGCTTTGGTCTCCTTCCCCCGGTGAACCTAGTTTAAAGCCCTCCTCACTAGGTTAGCCAGCCTGCTTATGAAGATGCTCTTCCCTCTCTTTGTTAGGTGGAGCCCATCTCTGCCTAGCACTCCTCCTTCTCGGAACACCATCCCAAGGTCAAAGACTCCAAAGCCTTCTCTCCGACATCACCTGCGTAGCCATTTGTTGACTTCCACGATTTGACGGTCTCTACCCGGGCCTTTTCCTTCCACAGGGAGGAATTGATTTTTAAATTTTTAAATATTGAACAATATTTTCCTAGGGGAAATAGCATTCTGAATAACATGATGTTTTAAATCAGATTTCTCGTCCTTATTGTTCCAGAGATAATCTTGTGAATGTGAATCAAAATACTGTTGCAATATCTCTCTTGCTATGTCCTTCTAATGCTGCATACTCCAATTTATGAATTGGACTTGTAGAGCTCCTACCCACCTCAATTCTACCACAGCTATCACCTTCTAGCAAACAGAAAGCGTTCTCCAGTGCTCTGCCACTTGTATATGGACACCAACCCAGTGATTGTCTCTAAGCTAATTTGATACTATGTCATTTTGATTCTGATGACACATGCAGACTTCCCTAGAAGTATGACAGATATTTTCCCCTGGAGCTTATAACATTGCTCTTAGCAGGAATGCAACCTGGTATCTTGTAATGGATATGATAAATACCCCCAAACTTGGTTATTGCAGAGTTAAGGTTGCCCAATGGGGCCTTGTGCTGTTCCAGAATATAGTGTGGCTAAATGTAAACATCTGAAAACTAGGGCATGACTACACCTGCAATGCAACTTTAATTCTGCCTACTTCCCCCAGGAGCTGGCAGAAGCCACTGGGAATGGTTCAGTAAAGGTGAATAAAAGGTTTGCAAACCACCAAGGGAAGTGTTAGATTTTTCCATCACTTGGTGGTGTTAAATCAATATTTGACATGTTACTGGAAGATGCCTTAGTCAATCACAAATTACAAGGCTTAATATAGGAGTCACTTTAAAAATCTGTGAATCTACAGTAAGTAGATATGAAGAAAAACTCAAAGAATGTGCTGTTTGTTGGAATTCAAAGCTGTGGAATACAACACTTTATCTGCATGCACTCCAGCTGTGTTCACTGTGTTAGATATAGCTGTATTGATTGTTGGAGGGATAAGTTGAAGCATCTTGGCATGTGAATGTATACCTTGAGAGATAAGTGTGCCTCATTTCTGAACTGAATTTTTTAAATTTGCATCAGTAGGGGCGCACAAGCATGTTGTGTGTTTTTTTGTGTCTGTCTTTGTTTTTTGTCAGGGTTGTCAGCATATGTGACAGTAGTCTCCATGGCTTGGTTAAGGGTAATGTCTCAGAAGGAATCCTCAGTGAAAGGGTGTGAAGGGTTGGTAACACTGAAGTCTGAGGTGGCTTGTGTGACATAAGTCATTCTTTGACTGTAGGGTAGGTTTAGGTAGCTTCTGTTTGCTGCACCTCACCTAAACTTGAAGGTTTGGCTTAACAAAGAGAAGGATTAGACTTTGTCCTACAGGTTTAGAGTAGCAGCTGTGTTAGTCTGTATCTGCAAAAAGAACAGGAGTACTTCTGGCACCTTAGAGACAGACAAATTTACTAGAGCATAAGCTTTCGTGGGCTACAGCCCACTTCATCGGATGCATAGAAGGGAACATATAGTAAGAAGATATACACGCATACAGGGAAGGTGGAAGTTGCCATACAAACTGTAAAAGGCTAATTAATTAAGATGAGCTATTATCAGGAGGAGAAAAAAACTTTTGTAGTGATAATCAAGATGGCCCATTTAGACAGTTGACAAGAAGGTGTGAGGATACTTAGGGAAATAGATTCAATATATGCAATGACCCAGCCACACACATTGAATCTATTTCCCTATGTTATGTAGTTTTTTCTCCTGCTGATAATAGCTCATCTTAATTAATTAGCCTCTTACAGTTTGTATGGCAATTTCCATCTTGTGTGTATGTACGTGTGTGTGTATATATCTTCTTACTATATGTTCCATTCTATGCATCCAATGAAGTGGGCTGTAGCCCACGAAAGCTTATGCTCTAGTAAATTTGTTTGTCTCTAAGGTGTCACAAGTACTCCTGTTACTTTGTCCTACCGTGCTCATGTGCTCTGTTTCCAAAGTCTTCTGCAGTATCTGTGAGGATAGAGTGGTAGTACATGTGGTGTTGGCATTTTGGGTAATTGCTTAAAGGGGGCAGAGTTGTGTTGCAAGGGTGCATGTACATAAGAACGGCCGTACTGGGTTAGACCAAAGGTCTGTCTAGCCCAGTGTCCTGTCTTCTGACAGTCGCCAATGCCAGGTGCCCTAGAGGGAATGAATAGAATAGGTAATCAAGTGGATCTATCTGCTGTCGCCCATTCCCATCTTCTGGCAAACGGAGGCTGGGGACATCATCCCTGTCAATCCTGGCTAATAGCCTCCATGAACTTACCTACTTCTTTTTTGAACCTTGTTATAGTCTTGGCCTTCACAACATCCTCTGGCAAGGAGTTCCACGGGTTGACTGTGCATTGTGTGAAGAAATACTTCCTTTTGTTTGTTTTAAACCTGCTGCCTATTAATTTCATTTGGTGACGCCCAGTTCTTGTGTTAGGAGGAGGAATAAATAACACTTCCTTATTTACTTTCTCCACACCAGTCATGATTTTATAGATCTCTATCAGATCCCCCCTTAGTCGTCTCTTTTCCAAGCTGAAAAGTCTCAGTCTTATTAATCTCTCTTCATATGGCAGCCATTCCATACCCGTAATCATTTCTGTTGCCCTTTTCTGAACCTTTTCCAATTCCAGTGTATCTTTTTCGAGATGGTGACCACATCTGCACGCAATATTTGAGATGTGGGTGTACCATGGATGTATATAGAGGCAATATATTTTCTCTTATCTGTCCCTTTCTTAATGATTCCTAGCGTTCTGTTCGCTTTGTTGACTGCCGCTGCACATTGAGTAGATGTTTTTTTACAGAACTGTCCACAATGACTCCAAGATATTTCTTGAGTGGTAACAGCTAATTTAACCACATCATTTTATATGTATAGTTGGGATTGTTTTCCAATGTGTATTACTTTGCATTTGTCAACACTGACTTTCATCTGCCATTTTATTGCCTAGTGACCCAATTTTGTGAGATCCTTTTGTAGCTCTTTGCAGTCTGCGACTTAACTATCTTGAGTAGTTTTGTATCATCTGCAAATTTTGCCACCTCACTGTTTACCCCCTTCTCCCAGACCATTTATGAATATGTTGAATAGGACTGGTCCCAGTACAGACCCCTGGGGGACACCACTATTTACCTCTCTCCATTCTGAAAACTGACCATTTATTCCTATCCTTTGTTTCCTATCTTTTAACCAGTTACCAATACATGTGAGGATCTTCCCTCTTATCCCATGACAACTTTCTTTGCTTTAGAGTCTTTGGTGAGGGATCTTGTCAAAGGCTTGACCCCCTCAAAGAATTCTAGTAGATTGGTGAGGCATGATTTCCCTTTACAAAAATCATGTTGACTCTTCCCCAACAAATTTTATGTTCATCTATGTGTCTGACAATTTTGTTCTTTACTGTAGTTTCAACCAGTTTGTCTGGTATTGAAGTCAGGCTTACTGGCCTATAATTGCCAGGATCACCTCTGGAGCTCTTTTTAAAAATTGGCGTCACATTAGCTGTCCTCCAGTCGTTTGGTACAGAAGCTGATTTAAATGATACTTACAAACTACAGTTAGTAGTCCTGCAATTTCACATATGAGTTCCTTCAGAACTCCTGGGTGAATACCATCTGGTCCTGGTGACTACTGTTTAGTTTATCATTTTGTTCCAAAATCTCCTCTAACGACACCTCAATCTGGGACACAGCTCCTCAGATTTGTCACCTGAGAAGAAAGGCTCAGGTTTGGGAATTTCCCTCATATCCTTAGCCATGAAGACCGATGCAAAGAATTCATTTAATTTCTCTGCCATGGCCTTATTGTCCTTGAGTGCTCCTTTAGCATCTCAATCGTCCAGTGGCTGCACTATTTGTTTAGTAGGCTTCCTGCTTCTGATATACTTATTTTTTTTCCCCCTATTACTTTGTGAGGCTTTGGCTAGCTGTTCTTCAAATTTTTTTTGGCCTTCCTAATTATATTTTTACACTTCATTTGCCAGAGTTTATGCTTTCCTGTTTTCCTCACTAGGATTTAACTTCCACTTTTTAAAGGATGCCTTTTTGTCTCTCATGGAGCCTTAAGCATAAGAGGCTCAGAGAGGTGAGCAGTGACCTAGTCATCTCAGTGAGATATTCTCAGCTGAATTCCTGCTGGAGGAAATGCACCCTCAAACAATAGCTCTGAGACATGTGAAGTACTCCTCCTTTCATCTCGGAGCATGTTCTCATCGTTCCTCCATTGCGCATTTAGTATTCCAGCTAATGCAGGGAGAGGGGCTATAACCCTCCAGATCCTAGCTAACACACAAGTAGGCAAGGATTCCCCAGAGAAGCAGAGCACCCAGTATACTCGCTCACTCTCCCCCAGTCACTGCTGCCTCATTCCTCCATCCTGTGCATGAGGCAAGACCCTCTATTGTCTCTGCCCTGAGGGATATGGCTGTGAATGGGAGGTATCTTTCCCCAGTGCCCAGTCAGGAAAAATGGAGTGGGGCTGAGGAAGTGATGGTGATTTCAAATGGGAGGGGAGAATGTGGAGCTGATAGGCCTCCTGCCCTTAATCCCCAGCTCCACCATTTCCTCACCCCTGGCCTGAAAATCTTATGAGCAGCTCATGTTCAGAGGATCTGTGTATCAGGAACTGTTTGACCAACCAACCCAACAGCTTTCTTTCCTTTGATCACCATTGGTCCCCTCGTGGCACCTTGGAGACTAACCAATTTATTTGAGCATAAGCTTTCGTGAGCTACAGCTCACTTCATCGGATCATGAATCCGATGAAGTGAGCTGTAGCTCACGAAAGCTTATGCTCAAATAAATTGGTTAGTCTCTAAGGTGCCACAAGTACTCCTTTTCTTTTTGTGAATACAGACTAACACGGCTGCTACTCTGAAACTGGTCCCCTTGTTCAAGAAACATGATTACATTATTCTAACTGTTTACAAGAGTCTTTCTTCTCCCCTCTATTCAATTAATGCTAATTTCCTTGGCAGTACTTAAGTAAAAAGTCTGCATATGGTTTTTAGAGCACTGGGAAAATACCTCTTAAACCAGAAATTTTGGTCTCAGGGCTAAACTTCTAGAAGGAGCCCTTGCTGAATGCAGGCAGAGAGCAAGGAATGTGCACAAGACAACTTTTCTGAAAGCTGCTACGGGTAGCTCACTGTGCATGCATGCAGCTCAGGTTCAGTGACCACAGCATATCGCCTTGAGCCACCCAATTACTATGGCAGCATATTCCCTATGAACCCTCTTGCTTCAACAGAGCCAACCCTAGTCTTGTCTTTACACATGCATTGTGGTCTTTTGGACACATCAGTTTGGCATGCTCCAGCCTTGAGTTACAAACTTCGCTTTTAACTTTGTCTTGCTTCCCCAAAAGTGCAGCAGGTGCCATACACTAAATAAATCCAAAGCAATTGAGTTCTGTTTGTGGAGGATGAGAGCCATAATTGGAGCTTCTGGTGTGCACCCAAAAAAATACATTATTTTGTAAAATACTGGTTTTGGGTTTTTTTTGTTTGGTTTTCATATCGGAGGCTGTATTTTAGACGTCTGGACCATTAGCCCTGCTCACTACCCCTATGAGGCATAGGAAATTTCAAGACAATCTGCATCAATGCGTGGGTTTTAAGGCACCATGAATAACCACCTTTAAACAGAAAGTGATGCCGCACCGTAACTTTAGCAGAGTTGGTACTCTGCTATGATTATGGAGGCACAGATAGCAGCTCCATGATTAAGTTAAGTCTGCACAGGATTTTCATGGGACTTTTTGAGTGTGTTTTTCTCGACAGTTATTTTATTAAATATTTTAAAATTACAAATCCGCTCTTTTGAATTTTATAAAGCAAGTGTTAATTTATCTAGAGTTAAATTAGCATGGCTTTTTAAAAAGACTCAAGAATTTTAGACTTGAAGTCTCTCCTCTTTTCGAGCTACCTTCATGAAAAACCAGTTGACAGTCCTGAAATTCCTCACATAAGCAAAGATATCACACATTTTAGTAAACAGGGGTATTGAATAAGGCATTAAATACATGAATTGTGAGGGAATGTCAACTATTAATGACATTTTTCATTACGAGTTAATGACGGAGGGATTTTTACCTATATTAGCTAACATGATGCTCACTGTGGATTTCTGTTTCCTGGTATTGCAGTTTTTAATTGGGTATTTGCTTTTAGCCATCTCAGTTGCTCTTAGTATGTGTCTGAATGTTGTATAGGTAATACAGTGTACTCCTCATAAAAGGATTACTTTTACTTATGTAGCACCATAAGTGGAAGGCAATTCACCAGCATAAAATAAGAGAAGAACCCTATCCTAGAGAGTTTACAAACTTATTGATACATGTACCAACACAATGAATGAAAACAGTCCCAATGGGAGGATGGACTAATGGTGTAAGGAGATATGCCTGAGAATATTTTGGTTTAACTAGGGGCTGACAAGCGATTAAAAAAAATAATCTTTTAATTTGCACTGTTTAACAATAATAGAATACCCTTTTTTTTGGATGTTTTCTACATTTTCAAATATATTGATTTCAATTACAACGCAGAATATAAAGTGTACAGTGCTCACTTTATTTTTATTACAAATATTTTCACTGTAAAAAACAAAAGAAATAGTATTTTTCACTTCACCTAATACAAGTATTGTAATGCAATCTCTTTATCATGAAAGTTGAACTTACAAATATATAACTATGTACAAAAAAAAAACTGTGCTCAAAAATAAAACAATGTAGAACTTCAGTGCCTACAAGTCCACTCAGTCGTACTTCTTGTTCAGCCAGTCGCTCAAACAAGTATGTTTACATTTGCAGGAGATAATGCTGCCCGCTTCTTGTTCCCAGTGCCACCTGAAAGTGAGAACAGGCGTTCACATAGCACTATTGTAGCTGGCATCGCAAGATACGTACGTGCCAAATGCGCTAAAGTTCATATATCCCTTCATGCTTCAACCACCATTCCATAGGACATGCGTCCATGCTGATGACAGGTTCTGCTTGATAACAATCTAAAGCAGTGCGGACCGACGCAATTTCATTTTCATCATCTGAGTCAGATGCCATCAGCAGAAGGTTGATTTTTTTTTAAATTTTCATTTATTTATTTATTTTATTTTTTGTAGTTCAGTTTCTGTAGTTTCCACATCGGAGTGTTGCTCTTTGAAGACTTCTGAAGGCACGCTCCACACCTCGTCCCTCTCAGATTTTGGAAGGCACTTCGGATTCTTAAACCTTGGATTGAGTGCTGAAGCTATCTTTAGAAATCTCACATTAGTTTCTTCTTTGTGTTTTGCTAAATCTACAGCAAAAGTGTTCTTAAAATGAACAACATATGCTGAGTCATCATCCGAGACTACTATAACATGAAATATATAACAGAATGCAGGTAAAACAGAGCCGGAGACATACAATTTTCTCCCCAGGAGTTCATTCACAAATTTAATTAATGTATTTTTTTAATGAGCATCATCAGCATAGAAGCATGTCCTCTGGAATGGTGGCCGAAGCATGAAGGGACATACGAATGTTTAGCATGTCTGGCACATAAATACCCTAAAATGCCGTCTACAAAAGTTCCGTGTGAATGCCTTTTCTTGCTTTCAGGTAACATTGTGAACGAGAAGTAGTAAGTACGGTTATGTAATGAAAAAAATCTACATTTGTAAGTTGCACTTTCACGATAAAGATTGCACTGCAGTACTTGTATGAGATGAATTGAAAAATACTGTTTCTTTCGTTTATCACTTTTACGGTGCAAATATTTGTAATAAAAAATATAAAGTATTCTGTGTTGTAATTGAAATAATATATTTGAAAATGTAGGAAGAACATCCAAAAATATTTAATACATTTCAGTTGGTATTCTATTGTTTAACAGTATGGTTAAAACTGGGACTAATCTTGGTTTTTTTTTTTTTTTTGTTTTTGTTTTTTTTTTAGTTTACTGCCATGGACAGCACTAGTTTTAGCAAATGGAAACTTCTGATTGCAGCCATTTGACCTGTTGAGCTAAAGCTAGCTTTTATTTAACTTCATTGTGATTGGGTGTGGAAGTGGAACTTAGGACTGCTTGAGTAGAGTTCAGTGGCAGAATTTGTTAATAAAAGCATAGAAATTTTGGGGTGGAAAATACCTCGAGAGGTGATCAAGTCCAGCTCCCTGCGCTGAGGGTGGACCAAGTATATATCCTGTGCTTACATCATGCTTCATTTGATAATGTAGTAAGGCTTCACTGTTTCGGGTGCTTGAAAATAATGAAGATTAGAAAATAGGTAATATGCCCAGTATGTTTGATTTGCATAGCAGTTCCCTTTTCAGAGCAAGTGCATTTGTATGGATGACACACAGTAGTGCAGTGGTTAAAATGAACACTTAAGCCTTTTTGCATGTTTAATACTCTGGAAAATAATAAATATAGGCTCCTGGAAGCTGGGCTGCATGCTCTTCATGGTGGGAACCCTGTACATGTACCTCTATTATTATGTTCATAGCACTTCTTGGAGCGATAAGATATATACAAGAAGCTTCATTTCTTTCCACTCTGCTGCTTTTTCGCTGGGGTAGGGGGGAGACATGGACTAATTTATCAGTAGCACTACTTATTATGTCTTTTCCTTTAAGTCCAGGATCTACCGGTACTGTGACTGGGTGCCTGGGATGGACCATGCTGAGAGTACCATCTCAGGGCAGACTGCAAAAAACAGGGAAGACAGTCCCCCGCACCCCCTCAAATTGGTGGTTTATTCTATGATTAGATTCACCAAACTAGTAGCAAAAGAGCTTCTGTAGCACCACACTGGTTAACAAGAAGCCTAAGGGCTAGTCTACACTGGCAACATTAAAGTGCTGCCGCGGCAGCACTCTAATGTGGCTTGTGTGGTTGCAGCGCAGCTCTGGGAGAGAGCTCTCCCAGCGCTCTAAAAAAAATCACCTCCATGAGGGGCGTAGCTGAGCTCCCAGTGCTGGGGTACTGTCTACACTGGCGCTTTACAGCACTGAAACTTGCTGCACTCAGGGATTTGGTTTGTTTTTTTTCCCACACCCAAGCAAGACAGTTGCAATCCTGTAAAGTGCCAGTGTAGACAAGCCCTAACACAGTCCCTTTTAGGCATTCCACCACTTGACTCCCATCCAGACAAACAAGTCTAATGTCATGAGAGGTTATTGAAAATCCAGCTCACCATATTGAGATCCTACTAATTCCAAAGGATCAGACACTTACCCCCAAGTCAATACATATTTCAGGTCTTATCCAAATATCTCACTGTCAACCAATCCTAAGTAAACTAAAGATTCTTTAAGAAAAGATTTGTTATAAATGGCTAATAGATCATAAATATACAAATGATTAGATCAGGTTTGTAGCAGTGATGGTATAGACTTCTAGCTTCCAAAAGTGTCTCTGGTAACTTTCAAAGACTGGAAAATCCTCAGTCCATAGTTAAAATATTCCTTTTAGTTGTAAATCCGCAGTCCAGAGCATTAGAGCAGGAATGAGGCAAAATGGAGCTGTCTCAGGTATCTTTTATATCCTCTGCCGCGTGCATGGAAATTTACTGTCCCAAACAAAGTCCAAAGCCTGTGTGTATGGACAGTTACTGACAAAAATGGAGTCCGAGATCACATGTCCACATCACATGAGGAGAGTTAGTCAAATCTTAGGGCTTGTCTACACTGGCACTTTACAGCGCTGCAACTTTCTCGCTGAGGGGTGTGAAAGGTTTAGCACTGTAAAGCACCTCTTTAGACAGTGCACCAGTCTCTCCCAGCACTCTGCCATGACTACACAAGCCATGTTATAATGTTGCCAGTGTAGACTAGTCCTTAGAGTTAAGGAAGGAGGTTATGGTTGAACAAAGTTATGCAAAAAGAAAAGGAGTACTTGTGGCACCTTAGAGACTAACCAATTTATTTGAGCATGAGCTTTCGTGAGCTACAGCTCACTTCATGCTCAAATAAATTGGTTAGTCTCTAAGGTGCCACAAGTACTCCTTTTCTTTTTGCGAATACAGACTAACACGGCTGTTACTCTGAAACAAAGTTATGGTTGCTCTTTCAGAAGTTTACAACTGAACATTGACTAATACAGCTTTGAAACTTTACTATGTAGAAGAAAAATGCTGCTTTACATTTTTTTTAAAGTAGTTTGTGTTTAATAGTACTGTACTGCATTTACTTTTTTTTATTTTGGTCCTTGCTGCTGCCTGCATGTGTACATTCCAGTTCCAAACGAGATGTGTGGTTGACTGGTGAGTTTGTCACTCTGGTGTTAGTAACTTTTGAGGTTCTACAGTATCTGGGCTGGAGGTGTTTTTTCTGTGGCCCATTGTGGGAGTTAAGTATCCTTAATGGGCCATCAACACATAGCTGACTAGCCCTGATGTAAATCTGGCTAGGGGATGTCACCTAGGAATACAACACATGTTTAAGATATAAGTGCCTAGCTCATATTCATAATGTCAGATACAAAGGTACATGCATATAAACAATATAATCATACTTAGGAAATCACAACTTTTTCCATACGTACCTTACATGACATACTTTACACAAAATTTATTACAATTCTGTAACAATGGTGACTATTGGTGTAACTAGTTATTTTTATTCAACATTGCAGTATCCATATATATAGAGACCGATACTCTGATCCACCAGCTTTGTGACATTGCTTTTGAAGAGAGAGATCTTTCTCAGGATATGGCTACACTATGCAGCTTTTAGCGACATGGCTGTGCTGCTACAGCCATGCTGCTAAAAGCCACACAGTGTAGCTGCTGTTTGTTGGCAAGAGAGCACGCCTGCGGACAAAGCGCTGTTCACACCGGCGCTTTTTGTTGGTAGAACTTTAATCGTTCAGGGGAAGAGGGTTTAACGCGCCTGAACGACAAAAGTGCCACGGTAGACATACCCTCAGTTGTGCTACTGTCAATATAATGTAGACTAGAATTTCATATGCAGCTTTATGTACAGCATATTCAACTTGGTTTGATTGTACTGAGCCTTAAAAATCAAGCCAAGTTTTAAAAAAATTTCAATAGCTTTAAAGGTAGTTTACAATTATACCGCCCAGTATTGTAAACCACAGTAATTCTGGCTGTAAACTGAATGAATTTTTCAACTTACTGTCTTCAGACAGTCAAATAAGGTCCCAAAATTGTTTTGTGCGGTAACTTACCCCATCCTCCGCTGTACCCCTCCCCCAAAAAAGAAAAAAAAAGGATCAGAGACATCTCTTATTAGAGAACAAATTCAAACAGAACATAGTTGAGGTGATGGGCAAAATAAAAACTGTACCTTGTTTTCTATGACATATAATGAAGGTTTAAAAAACCCAAAAACCTTTAGGTAGGCATGCCTTGTCTAGTGAGGAAGACTTTACAATGACTAGCACTAGTGTGACATCACAGTTGAGAAGAGTGAAAGTTGAGCAGTTGGGAAGGGAGTTTTAGTCACTGTTTAAAAACTTTTTGTTAATGCATAGCTTCAGTGGCTAATATGTTGGATGAAGGATGTCCTGCCCCATCAATCAGAGAGCTAACAGTAAAACACAGACCACCTCCTCTTTTCCCTCAATTCCCCCCCTTCCTCCCCCTCCAAAAAATTGAGGAGAACCAGGGAAAACGAGTTGATATTCCTGATGTGGTTAAAAACCCAAGCAGAACATGTATTGTTCGGGGAGTGGAATGAAGAGGGATGACCAATTTTTGTCAAGTCATCTTCACTTTTAACCATGATTCTGTGTTTCTTGACATTTGATTTTTCAACATTAATATTGCATTTACTTTTGTTGTATTTTATGGGGTTTTAAAAAAAGCTAATAATTGCTATTGAAGCTAGTAAAATTCTGAATCTGTCTTGACAGCTTGTGAACCACAAAAACTCAGGAAGGCATATCCCTTAAGCTTGTGTGGGAATACTAGGTGCTTGTCTACACTTGAAATGCTGCTGCGGCACAGATGTGCCTCTGTAGTGCTTCAGTGTACACACTACCTACACCAACAGCTTGGGTTCTCACATTGCTGTAGGTAATCCACCTCTCTGAGGGTATGGCTACACTGGAAAATTCAAAGCGCTGTCGCTGGAACGCTCCCGCGGCAGTGCTTTGAAGTGCAAGTGTGGTCGGGCATGAACGCTGAGGGAGAGCTCTCCCAGCGTTCCTGATACTCCACCTCCATGAGGGGTTAGCGCCGTGCTCGAAGCCTGGCTACGCTAGTGCTTTAAAGTGCTCAGACTTGCTGTGCTCAGGGGTGTGATTTTTCACACCCCTGAGCCAGCAAGTTAGAGCACTATAAAATGTAAGTGTAGACAAGCCCTGAGACACAGTACCTAGGTCAGGGAAAGAACAATGAGGGTTAGATCGGTTTAACTGTGTCACTCGGGTGTGGATTTTTCACACCCCGAGCATATGTAGTTGAGACAGCTTAATTTTCTAATGTAGACAGGGGCTTGAGGGGACAGAATTGCTGGTATGGTTCAACTAGTTCTTCCATTACAGCCCCACAATTCACCTTTAGTCTTTTGAAATCTCTTGGAATTCACTGCTTCTGGAAGCTGTGCTGGGAACTGTGGCATAGGTACCTAGAGGAAATTGTTACTGAGGCTATGTTTACACTGCCACTTATGTCAGCAAAACTTATGTGGCTCGGGTTGTAAATATTCCGCCCCGTTAGCAACACAAGTTATGCGGGCATAAGCTCTAGTGTGCACAGTTATGGCAGCCAGAGAGCTTTCTGCTGTTGGCATAGAGCAGCTACATGAGAAATTTTACAGCGGCGCAGCTGCATCGGTACAGCACTCTAGTGTAGACATAGCCTGAGATTGTTTAGAGTAGTGCTCCTGTTGAAGCAGGGTAGACATGCAAAAATTCTTAAATTAATTCAGCATGTTTAATGTGGACACACTGAACTGTTTGTGTTTATGTGGATGCAGTAGCACAGTGGTTCTCAAACTTTTGTACTGGTGACCCCTTTCACATAGCAAGTCTGAGTGTGACACCCCACCCTAAAAAATTTTAAAATTTTTTTAATATATTTAACACCATTACAAATGCTGGAGGCAAAGCGGGGTTTGGTATGAAGGTTGACAGTTCATGCCCCCCCCCCCAATGTAATAACCTCGCAACCCCCTGTAGGGTCCCGACCCCCAGTTTGAGAACCCCTGCAGTAACAGATCACTTAACTGTTGACTTCTCTAGTGGAGGCAAGGCCTTGGGATTTTCTTTAGTATTTATTGTTGTAGTATTTAAACACTATAAACTAAATCAGCATGGTGAAAATCCCTAGTGAACTTCGAGATTTCTGCTCCTGCTGTACTCCTGGGAGAGACTGCTTGCAGGGTATTAATCATCTTGCCAGTTATGGTAGAAGTGTTTTACTGAAGAGGAGGATCTTTCAGCACGCCCCAAAATTCATCAAGATTTGGATTAATTTTATTCCTGAAAGTTTACTGTTACTAATACTGTCCCAACTGAGACAAATCATGATAATAAAAGGTAATTAGGCTAGGTCAGTTTCCTGGGAGATGTCCCACTAAAGTTCTCCTTATTAAATGTGTCCCAGATAAGAACAGTATATTGTAACATGTGATGCTTATGCACCAGTTTCTCCAGTGGAGGAAAGCTGCGAACTAGAGCATCAGATGTAACAGTTGTGGAGAGCTGGAGGATTGTACAGTACCCCTGGAGCAGGTTCCTGTTCTTACAGCATCCATGATAGACTCTTCAATGTCCATACAGAAAGGACAGGGCTTTACTCTTTTTTTTTTTTTTTTTTTTTTTTTTAAAAGGTCTTGTGGGGATAATACTATCCATGCAATAAACTGCATGGAACTCAATTTATATAATTTAAGAATGAAGGCCAGAGCCAGTATTGTCTACAAGACTTTAACCTTGACTTCCGTGAGCACATGATGCCAAATGCGATGAGCAGATTGCTAAACCATTCTCTGCATCAGAGCCTAAACGCTCCATTACTCTGTAGATCAAATACTAAGCTTGAAAAATGTACCCAATGCTTACTGGTCCAGGCAATACATCTAATTATCAGGAAAACTTTTCCAGTTTCACGAAATCACATGCCCCTTGCTTGTCGGGACCTCTTGTGACTGAAGATCCTGGTCTCCTCTGAGTTTGAAGTTGGAGCTTCCAATTAAGGCTACTTCTCCCACCCACAAACACCAGGTAAAACAATTTATGCTGCCCTTTTCAATGCTGACTCCACAGTGGGGTCGCATGAGGACTCCTACACAGAGAGCCCTTTACTGGCATAGTAGTGGCTAAGGTATCCTGCCTCTTGGACTGGTCTCCAGCCTACCTGAAAACAGGGAACAGGAGGCTGAGAAGCAGGGATGCTGCAGCCAGTCTGAAGACCAGCAGCAGTGTGACTCCTGCCTGCATCACTATGACAACATAAGAATGACCATGTGGGTCAGACCAGCGGTGCGTATAGCTCAATATTCTGTCTACTGACAGTGGCCAGTGCCACATGCTTCAGAGGGAATGAACAGAACAGGGGGGCTTATGGAGTGATCCATCCCCTGTTGTCCACTTCCAGGTCCTGGCAGTTCAGAGGTTTAAAGACACCTAAAGTATGGGTTGAGTCTCTGACTACCATGCCTAATAGCCATCAATGAACTTATCCTCTATGAACTTACTTAATTCTTTTTTGAAGCCCATTACATTTTTGACCTTCAGATCACCTTTTGTCAACGAGTTCCACAAATTGACTGTTACGTGAAATAGCACATCGTTTTTTTGTTTTAAACCTGCTCCCTATTCATTTCATTGGGTGACCCCTGATTCTTGTGTTATATGAAGGGGTAAATAACACTTCTCTCTTCACTTTCTCCACACATTCATGATTTTATAGACCTCCATCATATTCTCTCTTTTCGAAGTTGTACAATCCCAGTCTTTTTAATCTCTCCTCATATGGAAGCTGTTCCATTCCCCTAATCATTTTTGTTGCCCTTCTCTTTACCTTTTTCAGTTTTAATATATTTTTGGGATGGGGCAGCCAGAACTGCACATGGTATTCAAGATGTGGGAATACCAGGGATTTATATAGTGGCATGATATTTTGTCGTATTTTCTCTCCCTTTTCTAATGGTTCCTAACATTGTTAGCTTTTTTGGTTGCTGCTGTACACTGAGTAGCTGTTTTTGACAACTATCCTTGATGATTCCAAGATTTCTTTCATGTCTGGTAATGCCTAATTTAGACCCCATGATTTTGTATATATATTTGGGATTGTTTTCCCAATATGCGTTACTTGCATTTATCAAGACTGAATTTCATCTGTGATTTTTTGTTGTTGTTGTTGCCTGGTCACCCAGTTTTGTGAGATTGCTTTGTAACTCTTCTCAGTCCGCTTTGGACTTAACTATCTTGAGTAATTTTGTGTTGTCTGCAAACGTTGCTACCTCACTCTCCCTCCCCCCCCCCCTTTTCCAGGTCATTTATGAGTATGTTGAACAGTGCTAGTCCCAGTACATATCCTTGGGGGAATCCTACTATTTCTGCTTTCCATTGTGAAAACTGATTATTTATTCCTACCATTTGTTTCGTCTTTTTAACCAGTTACTGATCCATAAGAGGGCCTTCCCTCTTAGCCCATGACTAAAGAGCTTTTGCTGGGGGACCTTTCAAAGCTTTCTGAAAGTTCAAGTATGCTATTTCAGCTGGATCATGGTTGTTGAATCCCTCAAAGAATTCTAATAGATTGGTGAGACATGATTTCCCTTTACAAAAGCTGTGTTGACTCTTCCCCAACGTAATGGTGCTCCTTTGTGTCTGATCATTCTGTTCTTCACTATAGGTTCAAACAATTTGCCTGGTACTGAAGTTAGTCTTAGAGGCCTGTAGCTGTCAGGATTGCCTTTGGAACACCTTTTTAAAAACAGGTGTTGCATTAGCTATCCTCCAGTCATCTGGTAAAAATGATGATTTAGGAGAGAGCTTTTGTGTGTGGAGGTATTCTGCTGACAGTACCCACTCCAAGCTGACTCAGGCTTTTTTCCTGCTACTGTTACTAGCCCCTGTTACAATTCTTCATGCCTCCCTTTCTCCTGCATGCACCACTATTCATTCTTTGTTCTTCTCATCCTCCAACCTATCAGTACTTAAAATTTTTTTAAACTGTTACTTTATATTTTAGATTTATAAAATTAGAAATTGTGGCTGCAAATGATTTTGGAATGTGATCTACGTAATTGGCAGCAAAAAATTATGGCTGGTTGTAGCGTTGTGCGTGGTGGCATAGATTGAGAATCCCTGTTTGAAACTGTAGACGAAGCAAATAGTCCTATCTGAAAATTCTATATGCATATGTGAGTAAACTTTCAATGCTCATAATTTCAAACCCACAAACAGTTTCCTTCAAGGTGGGCTTTTTTCTTAGATTTCAGTGAGACCTGTACAAATCAATTTTGATCAAACTTGTAGTCATTGTCTGGTTATGCAAGTGTAAAACGTTTGATGAAACTGTTTCAGTTCTACCTGTGTAACAACATTTCCCAAACATTTAGCTTACTGTTTCAAAAATTAACTTGTGCTGAAGTGAACCAAGGAAAACTTTCAATGCAAACGTTCATTTCTCAAGTTATGAGCATTGGAAAAGGAGGGAACATGGGGGCTGGGCTGTAAGGGAAAACATATTGCAACTTAACTTTAGTGGATGCTGTCAACTTTACTGTAATATAAGCTGGAAGAAGTTAATCATATCCAGAGAAATTTGATGGCTAAATACTTAACAAAAATGTTAGTGTACCTCTTGTAGCCTGTCAACTTTTTGGCTTCTAAATAAGAGTTCCTGAAGTCTGCTGTTGAGCTGCTGTTTGTCTTGCTCATGTGTTCTTGAGAATAATATTTTAGTCAAAACATCTTTTCGCTACTCATTGTTCTGTTTTTTAGATATGACCATTTTTGGTCAAAAATATTAATTCTGTTCACTAATTTTAATTTGAATGACTGTTTTTAAGGAACTTCAGTCATCTGCACTCAAGGATGGTTATATATTTCAGGATTTTCTTTATAGGTCAATTATCAAACAATTTCTGTATCTAATAAAACTAGATCTTCTTTTAAATTAACTGTTTTACATAATCAGCTCAAATTTAATTAATTGGTTCTTGATTTTGTTTTTTAGAATTCTTCTGAAGTTGTATTTTTTTCCCTGATTCTGAAATACATTATCATCTTAAAACTGTTCCTGATGGCAAATTTCTCGCATTCTTAACATCACTGCGGCCTTGTCCATGCACGCAAATTGCACTGGTTTAATTACAATTGTTTTAAAATCGATGTAATTATACAGGTGGACATGTACATTACTTTTAAAATCAACATAAGTTAGTTGTAAACCAAAATATTTAGGGACCAGATCTGAGTAAGGTGACATTTTATAGTAACTTTTCACAGTAACGATCACACCTTGATCAAGAGTAGATTAAAACCATTACATAAACTCACCTTAAAGTCACAACTTATTCTGGTTATGTGATATAATGGCTGCAAATAAGAGATTTATCCTGTTTTTTCATTGATCTGTCTTTGTGCTGGTTATTCGATGATGACAACTTCTGCTATTTTCTTTCATGTTTCTGACAGTAATTTTATCTAATTATTTTTTAGTCCAGTTACAACCCAGGGATCACAACAAACACAACAGCTACAGAAGCATTATGGCATTACCTCACCTATCAGTTTGGCTGCCCCCAAGGAGATTGACTGTCTACTTACCCAGAAATTAATTGATACCCTAAAGCCCTTCGGTGTGTTTGAAGAAGAGGAGGAACTGCAGCGCAGGTGAGTGAATGTTGCAGTAGTTGCTTTCTAATATTAATTTAAAGAGTATTTCAGTGTAATGAAAAATCATGTTTAAATTTAGTTTTCAAAATTAATAATTAACCTTATTGAAAATGTCTGGACTCTTTTTTCTCAACAGTAGGAATCAGTGAGAAATCCCTCAGAATGCAGAGCTCTAACAGTTTTTTAGTGTCCCTAAGTTAAGGCTAGTCTTTGCATTTGGCAGTGTTAGTTTATGTATTAGTCCCATTTACTTTCCTCTATACATTTCCTGTTAAAACTTTCTGAAGCATGTCTTTCTACTGTTCATTACTGCAAAAAACATGTGAACCTGAGCAAATGATAGAAAGTTCACATCTTTGGGAAGCACACGCTTAAAGTGTGTGTACAGTTCATGCATACATGTATACCAAAGAGCCCTTATTGGCTCAGATTACGAGATTTGTTTGTTCAACTGGAGTAACAAAAATAGTGGAAATATTTGCAGACTGTATTCATTTCTGTAGCTGTATTAAAACAGATAAGATCTGCTGCTGTTAGACTTCCAATGTGCTCTGTTTAACTTTTTATTGTAATGGTGATCAAAATCTTAAAGCAATTAGTTTGCTATAATTTTATTATTTTTGAATTCTCATGTATCAATACAGGATTCTAATTTTGGGGAAGTTAAATAATCTGGTAAAGGAATGGATACAGGAAATCAGTGAAATCAAGGTATGGATGTATTTTCCTTGTAGAGTTACTTGTATTAAAATTTCTTGCATACAGGATAATTCTAGCATGTATTCCTAGTTCAAGAGATGTATTTCACTTAATCTGTTGAGTCTTATCTCACTAGAAAATAAAAGTAAGATTCATTTCTTTCTGGATGTTCTTGATGTCACTTCTAGTAAACACTTACTAGATAGGTGTGCAAGACTGAAACATCTGTGTTAATGGATGTGGAGAGATTTATCTTTAGCTGCTGCTTAATTTTCAAATCGGAGGGGGGAGCTATTCATCTACTAAAGTGGGATTGGAATTTATTATATATTCTTATTAAAAACTGAATTTTAACTTCAAACTTAATTATCAACATAGTTTTGTTTGGTCATTTGAACCTGTGGTCAGGAGTAATAAAGTTCTTTTGAGACAGATAAATATATTTTGATAGGTAGAGCAAAATATAAGATCTTATTGTTTACATTGAGCCATTTTAACTTTTCCTATGAAGTTTAACTCTTCAGAACTTATTTAAATTGACACCTAATTACTATTTTCATTGTTACTTTCTTAGCGCAATAATAGGTTTTTAAATTTTTTTAAAACACTCTTTTAAATTGTCAGGCCATATTTTTTTAAGCTGCTCTCATTTTCAAGTTCTTAGAGATATGAACTTGAAAATCACATTTCTATGTGAATTTTTACATAATATATTTAAGACCAAAGATTACTATAACTAAAAGTCTTTTTTCAACTTACTTCGTGTGTAATTGATTTTACTGTTTTCTCTGTATAGTTAGATTTTCCTTGTGTGAATGTCTACTCACACATTAAACAGAAGGGGAAAACCTTTACATTCATTTTTCACTTTTATTTTAAAACCAAAATTGGCAAGTGGAGCTTAGGTTGCATGGATTTGGTAGTTTTAAATATTATACTTGCCCATCTTGTTGATGATTTTTGTCTTGGATACATTTATATTTAGTAAGTTTCCTAGAAGTAAATCACAGTTGAAGGAAATAACCGTATAATATTGTAAACATAATTAATGGTTTCAGGCATACCAGATTAGATACACCTCAGTCTTTATGCAATAGACTAAGTTCCTCTCTGTCTCAAATGTGCTAAATAAGTTACTACAGCAAGCTTAAGCAGAACACCCCGTGTCCAGAAACTGTCTTTTGACTGTTGATTCACAGGTAACCAAATGATTACAACTAGTGTAATCAAATTTCTAGCACTATAGTGTATATATATATTTGTCACGTCATATGCATGGTTCCTGAGTGTCAAATTATTACCTTTGTCTGCCACCAAATTCCATTATTGTGACCTAGAATTGATTGGATAACTTCTGGGTGTTGGTGTATTTATTTAAAATGAGAACAAACTATCCTAACAGGAATAAGCTTTAATCTATGCAATTTAACATCTATTTTCTGAATTACTTTTGTTTGCATTGTTATGTTCTCTTGTAACTGTTGTCCATTGTCTGAATATACTTTGCTTATAAAATAACTAGTTGTATATTTGCTCCATTAGAATCTTCCACAATCCGTAATAGAAAATGTTGGAGGAAAAATTTTTACGTTTGGATCCTACCGACTAGGGGTGCACACAAAAGGTAAAATTTACCTTGCTAATTATGAAAAAAATTATATATCTGACCTAATGAAGTATTGATAAAATGTCATAGGTAAGACATTAGAAATGTTACTTTGGTTTTGAAGCATCATGTGGCTATGGTAAGTATGTAATTTCATATAATGCCTTAAAAGGAGGGAGAATCAGTTCAAAATAAGATACCTTGAACCCTTTCTGTTCAAGGTCTGGGAGGGAGAAGGGCTGAAGTCACAGAGATGCATATAATTTTTTTGTACAAGGAATGGGTATATCTGGATTCTCGGGGCTTTAATGTACAGTTACTGAAAACTTTTGTAAACCTCCCTTACCAAAGATATATATGTAGGTATTTTCAATGTGTCCAGTGGTTGTAAAAAGACACATTCATTGTTACTTTTGGAGCACATCTTGAAATATCTTGTACTTAGATTATAGCTGTATGAAGGATGACTGTTGCATTTTCCTTTGTTGCTAGAATGTTATGTTGTAGGCTGTTGCTAGTATTCTCTGTGTATTTGTATAGAGTGTCTGTAGCCTCATGGTGTTTATGAACATGTGTTTTAGGAGCTGATATTGATGCATTATGTGTTGCACCAAGGCATGTTGACAGGAGCGACTTTTTCACCTCATTTTATGAAAAACTGAAACTACAGGAAGAAGTAAAAGACTTAAGGGTATGTTGGTCCTCTAACAAAGAGTTGTTAGGACACAAATTATGATGTAAAATTAGTGAACAGAATAAGTAAAGCAAAAGTGGTTTACATCTGTTAAGAGTAGGAAAGACTACAGTCAAATCCCACAAGATTCACGCCACGGTTTTAGTTCACATGAACTGAAAATAGCCACAACTTATCTATTAAAATGGTAGCATCCAACTTCTATTGTGTATTAAGTTTTGTCAGTTACTTCTATTTATTGCAATCATTTTGAGTCTGAAGGAGAAGAAATGTCAATATAAATTCTAATGCCGAAGTAATCATTTAAATTTGTCATTGTGTTATTTGTGGATACTCTTTTCCATGTTGAAAATAATACTGAATGTTTATTTTTCCAGGCTGTTGAAGAGGCATTTGTCCCAGTTATCAAACTGTGTTTTGATGGGATAGAGGTAAGGTTTAGCCAGCTGTCTTTGAGTCTTGTTTTACTATAATCATAATCAAAATGTTAACACTTCTATGGTTCCCCATGATGTGTGTGTAATTCTTATTAGAGTTATATGTCAAGGGCCCTGCTTGTGTGAACTGCTGATCAGACAAAGCTACCTTTTGAATGTTGCAAGTATTAGTACTAATAGAGTACTCTTTGTCTGCAAGTCAATGAAAAATTATGGTTTTTTTTAATTAGTACTAGCAAAAATTAACCCTTAATTGTCCAGTCTTCAAACTCAAAATTACTTCAAAAATTAAGGTGATCCTTTTGGTCCCAATATTTTCACTCTACTACGAACAACACTGCCAGCTCCTGTCTTTGCCTTGGTCTTTTGGTTTCTCCCTTTCTGCTTACCTACTTTAATGAAACACAACTTTTTGCGCGTGGTGGTTGCCTTTTTCTAGGGCTCTTAACAGAGATGGTGGGGATTTCCAGAAATTCATGGTCTTTCAGCACCATTCCTTACAAATTACAGGACTTTTGGTTGTTAGGGGATGATATTGTATTGACACAAGCAATTGTAATCAAGATAAGATGTATTAAAAACAGAGAAAATAGTATTTTGTAAAAGACAGTTTGCTAGATTTATATCTTAGGTATGGTATTTTCAGTTTAGTTACTGAAAAAACAGGAGTGAGTGGTTTACATCCCTTAAAAGTAGTCTCCTCTCTGACCACCTATCAACCCATCAGCTTCCTTTATTGATGATAATCCAACTCTGCTGCCTCCAGAGATCTTTTATCAAATCTATTTAATAATACTTACAGTTTAAACACGCTGAAAATATGTATGCCACGACACTACATATAGTGCCAAATTCGTGTCTTTTTAAACAAACCATGCAAACTTTGATGGTTTGCCAGGATTTCAGACCGTGACTTTTTTCTGTTTAAACAAATAACAAAAGTTTAAAAGTCACGGGAATTATAGCCATGACAAATCAATAGCCTTAATTAGTAACATGTAAGCTTCAGCAAGTTCAGTGCCAGGCAAATTATTCACTTCTTTTCTGCAATTCAGTAGTATCTGCAAGGAAAACTGACTCTGACCGGTTTCCCTATTCAACCTCAGATTAGATGAATTGGGTCGTTTCTTGCATCCTAGAGTTGACTTTGAGGTAATATCATAGGAAGCAGGGCGGATGCTGAGAGCATTTCTTTTAACACTTATTAGGGGTAAACACATTCAGGCTTAGGCCATTTAGTTTGTGGAAAGAGATTTATTACCCTAAAGGGAATAAATGCTTTTTCTTCATGGTAGAAAACTTGATTAAAATAATGCACTAAATAACTTGATTGAGGGTTAAAAGTCAATTTTTGTTTTTTTTTTTTTATTTTTTTAGATTGATATTTTGTTTGCAAGATTAGCACTGCAAACTATTCCTGAGGATTTGGACCTTCGAGATGATAGCCTACTTAAAAATTTAGACATTAGATGCATACGAAGTCTTAACGGTATGTATACAACTTTGAATTTTTAAGTATCCATTTCTCTGTCAAGTTAGTTTCAAGTGGTGTGTGCGGAGGAGAGGCAGTTTAATAGGTATGTAGCTGAGTTGCAAAGTTTAAGTGAACTCATGGTGGCTCAACTTGCCAAGATTTAAAGTAACTTGTCCAAGCCAATACTATTATGACATTTTGAAAAATTGGCTGTTCTTTTTGTTAGTCAGATTCTTTTGCCTTCTTGTCAAATCATATCTGAAACATCAAAGCCTAGAAACTTGAAATTGGGTTGGTTGTGGATTTCTCACCAAGAGCACTAGCCACTTATACATGAAATAAATAAATGTAGCAGTCTCTTCCATGGCAAAATAGGAATGTCAAAACACTACTGATTTGAGGGCTATCTAGTATCAGGATTACTTGCCGGGTCCTGTCAGACCTTCAGTAAATTTGGCAAGTTTTTATAGTTGATCTAACTTCTGAGGTGTGAAATAAGCATTTTCATTGACATCTCAAAATGTAAGTGTAGATGAAAATTGCATTTTTATATAATGCAACTGTGTTGCAACTCTGTACTCAGGGTCACATGTTTTGTCACAAAATAGTCATAAAAACTGAAGTGAGGGCTCTTTGGTTTCTGTGGCAAATTGAAACTTCTGACTGCTTCAAGTAAATTTAAAAAGTAGGCATTTTATTCAGTTAAGTACAGAATAAAAATGTAATCAGGACAGTATTCCTTGTTCTATTGAAGTCAGTTTTATTTGGCCTTCAAATTTTCAGCACCATTGTGCCTTCTGCTTGTGTGAAATGTCTTGGGAAGGGGCCCTGAACTCCTGGTTCCCACCAACTAGCTGTCTCCCTGAGTTAAACAGCAATAGTTGCCACCATACGTTAACTGGAGAAGTTTTGTTAAAATCGGTGAAGCTGTTAAAGTTAGTACTATAATGCATCCATAAGCTTTAGAGTTGGTACTCCATTGAGTTAATGGTATAGTTTATATCTCTGAGCTGTTTGATGCTGTTCCTTTACAAACTCACCACTGCAACGGTTCATGTTTGGAAGATTTCACAACCATCAGGGCTATAAGCTTAATTTTTCAACACTGTTGTTGATATTCTGCAGTCCAATTTTATGTCAAATTCCGTAGCAATGAATTGCATAAAAATCTGGTCCTAGTTATAAGAAGTCTGTGTGCAACATCTCTGTTCTTCATATTTCTGTTGTGTTTGTACACTGCTGTTATGCAGGTACCACCCTTTTTGTATGTTGTATTAATTTTTATTAGGGCTGTCAAGCGATTAAAAAAATGAATAGTGCAATAAATCGCACTGTTAAACAATAGTATAATACCATTTATTTTTGGATGTTTTTAACATTTTCAAATACATTAATTTAATTACAACACAGAATACAAAGTGTACTTTGTATTTTTATTTTTGATTACAAATATTTGCCCTGTAAAAATCAAAAAGTGTTTTTTCAATTCACCTAATACAAATACTGTAGTATAATCTCTTTATCATGAAAGTTGAGCTTACAAATATAGAATTATGTACAAAAAATAACTGCATTCATAAACAAAACAATGTAAAACTTTAGAGCCTATAAGTCCACTCAGTCCTATTTCTTGTTCAGGCAATTGCTCAGAAAAACAAGTTTGTTTACATTTGCAGTAGATGATGCTGCCCGCTTCTTGTTCACAATGTCACCTGAAAGTGAGAACAGGCGTTCACATGGGAGTTTTGTAGCCAGCATTGCAAGGTATTTACGTGCCAGATACGAATGTTTAGCATATGTCCCTTTGTGCTTCAACCACCATTCCAGAGGACAGGCATCCATGCTGATGACTGGTTCTGCTTGAAAACAATCCAAAGCAGTGCGGACTGACGCATGTTCATTTTCATCACCTGAGTCAGATGCCACCAGCAGAAGGTTGATTTTCTTTTTTTGGTGGTTTGGATTCTGTAGTTTCTGCAATTTTGCTCTTTTAAGAGTTCTGAAAGAATGCTCCACACCTCGTCCCTCTCAGATTTTGGATGGCACTTCAGTTTTTTAAACCTTGGGTCACGTGCTGTAGCTATCTTTAGAAATCTCACATTGGTACAGTCCTTGTGTTTTGTCAAATCTACAGCGAAAGTGTTCTTAAAATGAACATGTGCTGAGTCATCATCCAAGACTACTATATAAGGTGTTCAATCACAAATTTAATTAACGTATTATTTTTAATGAGCGTCATCAGCATGGAAGCATGTCCTCTGGAATGATGGCCGAAGCATGAAGGGACATACGAATGTTTAGCATATCTGGCACGTAAAATACCTTGCAATGCCGGCTACAAAACGCCCATGCGAACACCTGTTCTCACTTTATGGTGACGTAAATAAGAAGCAGGCAGCATTATCTCCCATAAATGTAAACAAACTTGCCTGTCTTAGCGATTGGCTGAACAAGAAGTAGGACTGAGTAGACTGGTAGGCTCTGAAGTTTTACATTGTTTTGTTTTTGAGTGCAGTTATGTAACAACAACATCTACATTTGTAAGTTGCGATTTTATGATAGAGATTGCACTACAGTACTTGTAGTAGGTGAATTGAATAACACTTTTATCATTTTTACAGTGCAAATATTAGTAATAAAAAATAATATAAAGCGAGCACTGTATACTGTGTATTCTGTGGTGTAATTGAAATCAATTTATTTGAAAATGTAGAAAAACTTCCAAAATTTCAGTTGGTATTCTATTCTTTAAAAGTGCAATTACAGCTGTGATTAAGTGTGATTAATTTTTTGAGTTAATTGCGTGAGTTAACTGCGATTAATTGACAGCCCTAATTTTTATATGAATTATCCTTTCTTCCCCAAAATGCTGCTGCTGTACAACATAATAAAAAGCATATGAAAATATATTAAAAGCAAACACCATTTTCACATTCAAAACATAAGTGAGCCAAGTGTGAAATGTAATTTCTTGTTGTGCTGATCTTTGTTAGATTTGAAGGTGGGGTGAGGGCAGATTCTTTATCGTTAACCATTAGAGGTAACAGGTGCTTTCTGTTGGCCAGGTTGCAGGGTAACCGATGAAATTTTACATCTAGTACCAAACATCGACAACTTCAGGTTAACACTGAGAGCTATCAAACTGTGGGCAAAACGTAAGTTTAGTCTCAGAAAACAGGTTCTCGATAAATTCTTATCAGTGACAACTGATGATGATGACTAACTCTCTTCTTCTGTCTTTTTCCCCCCTGCATCAACAGGCCACAACATCTATTCCAATATACTAGGTTTCCTTGGTGGTGTTTCCTGGGCTATGTTAGTAGCAAGAACTTGCCAGCTTTATCCAAATGCAATAGCATCAACTCTTGTACATAAATTTTTCTTGGTATTTTCTAAATGGTATGTTTTAATTTTAGATTACACTAAAATAAAATTGTTTGTAGACACTGAATTTTAGTCTTGTTTCTATGGCATTTCTTCAGCTGGTGTCAGGTTAAGTTGGTAGTTTACAAAGTATATTGCTGCCTCCGTGTTAGTGAATTGTGTTATCTGATGAGCTAGACAACATAGCCTTTTGTTAAAGGTTATATGACATACTACTGTTTAGCCTTTTAAAAAACCACAAACACAACAAAATTTTGCAGATTTTTAACTGGAAGGTTTTAAAACATTTGTGGTAACTCAGGACCTCTGTTACTTTTCAGATGTGACCCTTGCATAGTCCTAAATCAGAAAGAGCACGAAAATGTTGAAGAATTATTGTATATTCTGAGACATTAAAGGAATGGTGGTAGTATGCAAGGGGATTGTTCATTAAAATGCAAAGTAAATTTGGCAAAACATGTAACTTGCAGAGAATAGTTGCCTAAAATTTTCCAGAAGGGTTGTATCTGTAACCTTGAGCTATGTGTTCCCTCGTGTGAGATGTCGAGGGAGACTTTCTAAAATCCTTGTACAAAATGACAACTAGATACTAAATTCAGCATGTCTGCTTTAACTTGCTAACATGAAGATCATTATTACTGTTCACTTTTTCTGAAAGTCCGTGGCTTCATAGTCTCTAGTATTTTTAGGGGGTTGATTCCTAAATAGAAAGTTGTTGACCTCATGTCACATGATGCTGATTCAGCAGATTGATTGAAACCCCCTTTTTATAGGGTACTGTACACTCAAAGCATATGCATTGCCAGTTTTATGTGAGGACTTTAAAAACTGTTGATCATGTGCCGTGCCCAAGAGCATAATGCACAAATATTGCAAAACCCCATTGCAGGTAACTCTCATTTTTATAATACTAATTTAAAGAAAACCTAGTTGGTGGCTATTAGACTATTAAATGTACTTCTTAATTGGCGGTGTTCTGTAGGGTTAAGGGCATCTTGAAGAGAAGAAGTGTTGCATTTCATTTAGAAAGTGTTTCATTCGGCATGCTTTTTCTTAAATAATCTGGATGGGAAAAACCTTTAAATTTAATGCATGTAGTTCATAGTAACTAATCATACAGCAGTGTACCATAGTCACAACTGATAGTTTCTTCTCTAGATTGTCGATGAACAGAACTAGCATGAAGACAGAATTAGTAGTACATCTTTGCAGAGGTGATTCCTTCAGTAATTCAGCCAGAGGTTATGCGTCTATTACAAGAGTGGTCAAGGTTTTGTGGCCTGCAATGTGCAGGTCAGACTAGATGATCAGGATGGTCCCTTCTGACCTTAAAGTCTGAGTATATTTGAAGAGCAATTTAAAGAAGTTTGCTTTACAGCTACTTGTTTTTTTCATTCCCTTAATTAAGAGGCACAAACTGCTTTGTGCTGATGCATTGGAGCAAATTGTTATAAATCCATGTAAAGTCGTTAGCTCAGCTACTAAAAACCAACAGTAGACTGACTTGACTTCAAGAGAGAAAAAAAAATCATCTGATGCTGTGCCAGGAGGGCAAAATGAAGAAGGATCACATTCAAAAGTATTGTGTGTTTTACAGAATAAGTCATTATGTCCATTAGTCTTATTCAGTGCTACAATCTTTTTAAACAGGGAATGGCCAAATCCAGTGCTATTGAAACAGCCAGAAGAATGCAATCTTAATTTGCCTGTATGGGACCCAAGGGTTAGTGTATTATTTTTTCCCAGTATAAATTACACTGTACAGTAGAGTAAATCAACTGCTTAAAGAAACCCAGGGACACTTTATTTTTAGATTATAAATGAACTTAATGTGTGGATATTACATTTTCTTTCTGGTAACTTCATCTATAATTCTTCCATACTGTGCAGAACATAATTAGTTCACATTCTGTAAACTACATCTAAACTCCAGATTTTTTAGTAACTGTGCTTTTTGTCCAACTTCAGCAGTAAGTGATCTAAATAAATGCTTGCTAAATGCTCCCTGTACAATTTTTATATAAATAGATACATACACTAAAGCAATTTGTTAGAACATAGATCACACTTCTTTATGACATTTCACTGTCTGGGTGATTAACTTATTTTCAAAATTGTATTTTAACTGCTGTGGTACATTTGTTGTAAATTTTGCAATAATATGTCCTTTGTGTTTTGGACCAAAGGGGAATACAAATATTAAATAAATAAATAAATAAAACTAACTTTGCCTTTCTTTCAGTTACCATAATTTTGACCTCTCTACTTCGTAGCATCTTCATGATTTATATTTTTCACTTTAAAAGTTGAAAAACGTGTAAGGACTCAGAGTAACATCCTATGCTAAACATAAAACCATTATTATTTAAGGTGTAAATAGGGGGTATTGTCAAATAGGAAATGTACTATTTCACCAATAGTGAAATGTTCTTACGGTTCATCTTTGGGGGGGGGGGGGAGCCAGTGTGAGCACAATAGGCTTGAAAGCTGTACTGCATGACCTATGTTTTTAAATACATTTTCCGCTTGCTTTGACAAAAGTCTACATTTAAATAACGTCTGGGTTGTGATGTAAAGTAAGATTAAAACAATGTTCTTAAGTCACCCTATTGTTCCTGTTGTAGGGGTTTGAGGTCAGTGTGTGATGTTACGAACCATATGTGCTGTAGTAACTAAACAAAACAGGGTAAGTTAAGGACAGGGTTTGAACCTTAACTTCAAATTTACAACCTGACAAAACACAAGATCACTAGCTTAACGTTATTTAAATGTGATTTTGTCTTTGCTGTTTCCTTCTTTTATTTCCCCATGTGCTGTTTTTTAATAAAGGATATGTTAACACAAGAGCTACTTCCCTCAGGATGCCCAGAGCCTTTCCTCTTAGACTGGCTCTTTATTTTCAGTAGTGTTATAGGAATAAATCAGACATCATATTTCAAAGGGTCTCAACACAGCTGTTTCTCTGAAGGTGTCCAAGATGCTCAAGTGGTAATGAGGTACCCGTGTTTCAGTATGATCACAGGCTAGCTTCCATTGCAGATGTAATAATAAATTCACCACTTATCTATTTCAGTTGGTATTTTTAGCTTTTAAAACTACCCAGTATCGATAGTGAGGCATGCTGATAGTTTATGATCTTCTCTGTTCCATTTGAGTTTGGAATAACTTCCACAATGTAATTTACTTGTAGGAATATGCAGACAAGATGTTATCCTTGAGTATTCTCCACTTCTGTGCACAGTTGTTCAGTCTAATTTGTATACTAAGATCTCATTTGTTACATTGGAATTTAAGATTCATTTTAGCAAAGAGAGAATTCCAAATTTTTTTATTTTGTGTGTGCTTGAAGAAAACTGATTGGCTGTTGTTATATATAGGTAAATCCCAGTGATAGGTACCATCTTATGCCTATAATTACACCAGCATACCCACAGCAGAACTCTACCTACAATGTGTCCGTTTCTACACGGATGGTCATGGTTGAGGAGTTTAAACAAGGTAAGTATTATCTTATGCTCTTATATATTCCAAAAGACTTTAAAATAATTCCATCATAGGCACAACATTGTTTTGGAATAATTAGTTGACGACAACAAGCATCCTTCCTAAAGCAACTGAATCAGTCAGTCTTCTTTACTTCATATTTTGTCTGTAACTTGGAAATTTAATGGATATTTATAAATATTTATAAATAATCCATTTCTTCCTTCCAGAAATTGATCATTATTAATTGGAAAGTAGCATTCTCTGTAAGTGGGAATCATACCCTGACAATTGGTTCTTTCTAGGCTGTTCCAGTGGTCTTACAGTCTGCATTACCATGTGGAGGACTACAGTGCAATTCTGTCGTCTTTGCTGGCATGTGCTAGTGGTGCTAAGGAGGCAGGATGCTTAGCTGTTTAAGCAAATGAGGAGAATGGTACCTTGCCTCAGTTGAGTTAAACCTTCTGACAGTCAAAGGACATTTACTGAGACAGTCTTGGCCAGGCAAGGCCTTGATGCACATGGGGAAATACTGATAATTCTCATCAGGATGTTGTGCTCACTTTCCCATTTCTAACAGTCATCTGTCCCAACACGTAACCCTCATCCCAAAGAGGATTTAAGCCCTATAAGGAAAACCTTTTCCTTTCCTTCGTGGGTTTAGCACATTTCCTCTGCGGCATGTTCAGCCTTATTCCAGGAAAGTGAACAAGAACCAGAAGAGAATAAAATTCTCTGGTGGTGTAGTAGAGCTTTGCAATACAATAGTCTGGTCCAATTAAGCTTCTAAGAAACTTTGTAACAACACACACTGAGTAGCTGATGACGATACATATAAAATACCACTGGGAGCAAAGTTTGTTGGATGAGACGACCATTGGATTAAAAAAGAGCAAATTAGCAGTTAACTTGAAATAACCTTTGTTTAGTTTATGGACTGTTTTTGTGGATACTTGGTGTGGATCAACTGTGTGAAAAGGATTTAAATGTGTTTTTATAATTCAGGTCTTGCTATCACAGATGAAATTTTGCTGAGTAAGGCAGAGTGGTCCAAACTTTTTGAAGCTCCAAACTTCTTTCAAAAGTACAAGTATGTATTTTATGGCATGGCAGACATGTTTAAGTTTCTTATCATTTACAAAAAAAAAAAAAAAAAATGGTACTTTATAGACAGGCACTTGCATCAGTAGCATTAAGTATGGTTGAACACTTCCATTAGAAACCTTTAAAGTGCTATATCCTTAAAATAAAATTAAAAAAGAAAAACTTGAAAGTTCTCCGTTTTGTTGAAGGGTTTTTCTCCTGGTTAATTTTGAGATCAGTTTTGCAGTACTTTCATTTTTTATAGGAAAGAGACTTAAATAACATAATTATACTGCTTTTTTTCTTTTCCATAGTATAATTGATCACCCTAATAGACTATGATCAGATATGCAGAACGTTACTGGAGAGCTATAGAATTAGTAGGTTAAAACTAGGATACTTGAGTTAGAAGTTGGTTTGACCAATTGGTGAATGTTCCAGGTGGTGGTAGTGAGCTGCTATTGTTGATAGAACCCAAAATCAAGTCAAGTAAAATGAAGTCTGCCTCTCCACAAACAAAATATTTTTTGAGGAAATTAGCCCGAGAAAGTAGATATTTAAAACTGTTCCACTAGAAAGATGCATTTCTTTTACCATAATGGTAAACAACATACATTTTAATAATAAAATATATCCTTTAGTACATTTGGCAGCTCAATCGACTAAAGTTTTTACTAGTTTTTCCTCAGTAAGAAATAAAGCTGATCAAGGCTTCAGAATATATTCATCTTTATTGCAGCTAGTTTATTTCTAACTGCCGTGTAATGTCGTTACATTAGGGAAAAGTTTGCAGAATTTTTATCCTTAAACATTTATTTTTAAGAGAAATCTAGGAAATGAATTCTTGAGGTTTAACTGACATTTTAAGGGTTCCTACTGGTATGTTGTGGTTGTAGGGGAGAAGCTTGTTTAAATGTATACTGGATTTGCTGAAAAATGTAATTTATAATAAATACAGATTATTAAAATATATGGACTACATTTTATTTGCCCTCAATTTTGTTGGAGACCCACTTTTGGAGTTAAGATTAAATATTTTCTACAGTTTTGTTCCTGTTTTGGGTGGTTATGTATTAATCTAAACAAGATTGAAATATACAGTTTTCCCCCATTAAAAAAAAGACTGATGACCATCATAATGTGTCTGTGTTTTGTTTCTGTATCTTTTGGATGATAAAAGCTTTAAAACACCTGAACAGCTTTTATGTTGTATCTTGGAGATTCAATTTGAAAGCTTTTAATGGACACTGTAAGGTGACTTCATTTTTTAGAAAGTGAATTTTTGTTTTCACTCTTGTGTTGTTGTTAGCACTGCCCTCTAAAAAGGCTGAAAGTATATCCCCTTTCAGTTTGCCAAATGCTCTCTCCCAGTTTTGAAGGTAACCGACACTAACAGGGCTGAGTTGACTTGAAATAAGACCTATTTAATATAGTTTTATATCCTGGCATGTGCATCGGCATCAGTAATTACAGCAACATAGCAGTGGATGTAGTCACTGCAAGCAGTGAGTGCACAAGCTTTGTAGGTTCTACTTAAAATGACTGACTTCCTAATTTCTTGACAATGGAATGGTACATGGAAGCCTATTAATATTCAGAATTGGGAGGACTTTGAAAGTAGTAATTACAATGTATAAAAGAAAAATATTAGTCTTTTAAAACTTTGATTAGTCACTTTTAATAACTCTAAATACAAATGCATTATCAGTAATAATAAGAAATAATAATAAGAAACTTGTGCTACTTTGGCCAAACCTTTTGATCTAAAAACTAGATTTCTTTCAGCCTTGGTTATTATCCTTGTACAGTTCAAACCTCTTATTGCTGAAACTTTAAAATGTTTGGTGCTCTACAAGACACAAGATGACATGGTTCCTGCCTTGAAGTTCACCTTTTAAAATAATATCAAATCTGTTTGACTCTTACCCCATAAATGCATAGATTTTAAATGTGTATCACTATTAATGAGAATTACCTTGGTAAACAATACATCAGCAGCAGAATAGACAGTTAATTTCTCTCAAATGATTGTTTAATTTAAGTGAATTCCAAATATTCTAGAGAACTTCGGGGGTTACTATATATCCTGCATTGCAGGGGATTCAAAATAGAAAAGATTGTCTGATTTGTCTGAATAGTTGCCAATACTTCAAATTTGAGAGACCAGAGTTCAGGCTGTTTGCACTTGTTACTGTTTCCATTTTCTAGATGGGAGAACTGTGTTAAGGAGACAACAGAAAACATCACATCTGGTGTGCTCATACAAAAATTAACAAACAAAAAGTTACCAACATGGTGTAACATCTGAATGTAGTTACATGACAAAAGTGATGGACTCTTTCCATATTAGCGTTTAAAAATAAAAACTGTGTGGTAATAAAATACTCTCCATATACAATGACTTTAAACACATTGTACAAACTTCAGTAAACAAAATCAGTTGTAGTAAATAAAAAAAAAAGGAAACTTTAAAGGAGTACTTTACTTACTAATATATCTTGTGCACATAATAAGACTTTACATTTATTAACTCAATATAACTAAACCTAGATTTGGAGAAACCTTATTTAAAGTAGGCAAGTCCAGATCGGTACCCTCAATTGTTCATTACAATATTTTTTCCAAAACATTCTGAATAAAAGAGGCACAACAGGATATATGGCTTTTGGCTTTTTATGTGATTATGGATATTTAAAATGGAGTGCAGTTCACTAAATTCTCATTCAGTAGTCTTGATTTTTAAAAAATTGCTCAGGAAGAGGCATAATGGAGGAAAACTCAAATGTTTCTGAAAGGTATATACTGTACTTCCCAATAGTGGTGTCACTGCTAAAAAATTGTTGTAATAGCTGGATTATTATTTTCTTCTAACCTCATGGTAAAGCACCAAAGACACTGTAAAGTTAAAAGAATTATGTAAGAAAATCAGGGATTGACAATTACAATAAGATGTTACTTGCTATTAGTCATAGGACCCATGACAACTTTTAAGATCCAATGTTTTGTGAAGCACCAGTGGCTAGAAACTAATACTCTCTCACTGGAAAGCTGGAAATACTCGATATCCTGTGATTAAATTATTTCTCACCCTGCTATGCAACACAAAATCCTTCCTTAAAAATCACAAAATCCTGGTTATCTTGATTTCCCTTCCTTCTCCTCCTCTTCAATTCCAATCTGCGTTCACTGACCCTGTCTAAACAAGGACAGTTAATAGACTTGAGTTTATTTAAAATCCTGATTTCAGTAACGATGGTTTAATTGTTTAAGAGATTTATAATCGGAATATGAAGCATCCTTCACTAACCAATCAAGGATTTTAGATTTATCAAGCTGTTTTCATAGAATTGTTCTTAAAAGCCTTTAAAGCTCCTTTGAAGAGCAGCTTTGTTAATCACTAGAAAATTAATGTTTTTAAATACCTAGAAGTATGTCCACTTCACTATAAAAATCTTTTACTACTAAGGTTCATTTCCCATTGTGAGAGATCCTGTTGGTGTGTCAAGTAGAAAAATTTAAAAAATCTAGTGCTCATTAAGCGGAATTGGTATTAAAATTACATAAGAGTATAAAGTCAGATAATGTAGTAGTAATATTTAAAAGACCCTTATTTTCTGCTTCAGGTGCATGAATTTGGGTGCAATAACATTGCTGAATTCATGGAACAGCACTCTGAAAAGAATCAATTGTTGTCTGTAACTGTGACACTGCACATTTTTAAGTAATATTTTAGTTCTGTGGAATTTAAACGACTTATTAGTGGTTTCTCAAGTATTTTTTAAAAAACTGATAAAATTGTTTTACTAAGACAGAACATTTCTTTGCATCAGGTGCTTCATGATAATATTAACATAACCAAATGAATCTTATAGTAAAATTTCATTTTAGCCACTTTTAAAAGAAAATAAATTTCTTCCTCCCTTCCCCCTTTCGTTTCTTAAAGTACAAGCCTTTGAATTCTATTAGTCCAGAATACTTTAGTCCATTTTCCCCCTTAGACCTAGGTAAGGTATGTGTGTGCATATTGATTAATCTGTTGGTTTTGAGTTACTTTTCTAGTGACTTGTGGACTTGCAAGTTTTCCTACAATTTTGCGGAATTGTATCACAATGTTTCACTATTACTGACCTTGCAATTTTCTGGACAGAAGGTTTTGTATTTTGGTTTTTTTTTAAGATAGTGGATAAATAAATCTGTGTGTAACCATGAAATACACTATGATATAGCTCCTAATCTTACTGGCCTTAAAAAATTAGGCCCCAATCTGGAAAAGGTTTAGGTATGCATTAATTTTACACAGTGAGTAATCCTATTCAGTGTATAAATTTACCTGTCCAAATCTTTGCAGGTTTAGGTCTTAGGCATGTAGAGTGCAGCTTTTGAGATCATTTTACAAGATCTTCTTGAAATTATTATTCCATTAATCTTTTAAAAAATAACCAAAATTTAATTCATTCCTTGTCTTTAAATGAGGTTCCCTTGCCCATCCACCTCCCTTGAGTTTAACTGTTCTAGTTCTTCCTTCATTAAAAATATTTTGGATTTTTATGCAGTTAGAGATTTTTGACTCAATATATTGAAAATCTGTGAGTATAGTAGATTATTCTAGAGTAAATCCTGAAGCCTCTGATTAATGGGGAGAGGAAAGACACTTTAGGAGGCTTCAGGAAAAATTGTTTGGAAAACCTCTTAAAGTTGGCAATACTTGTATTACCTTTCATCGCTATATTTACCTTTTTGATAAAATACTCAAACCAGTGTGTCAAACCAGTCATCTAGCTATGTCTTGAGAAAAAGATAATTGTGACGAAAACACCAGATGGCTGCACTCTGAATATTTGGTTTTTATTTTTATTTCTTTTGCTTCCACAAAGTGAGTAGCATTCTGCAATTGGCGATTTAAGTCATAGTCGCACTTAGTTGAGATTCTGGCTTAAGAGCTACTGCACTGCCATGCATTTATTACCCTTTTGTTGATATTAATGCAGCTGTGGACGTCAATGTGAGTTGAATTTTTTTTTTGAAAAAATATCTGTTAATACCAGACTCCTCTGCAGCCTCTTGTAGATTGTTTAAGCTCTTTATTTTATTCTTCTGTCTGCATTTGTAGCTTAAACTAATAAGGATGTTAATAACTGTGAATGTCCAGTGTCAGACATAAATAGAATAGCCTGTTGTCTTTATCTTCAAAGGCATTACATTGTACTTCTAGCAAGTGCACCAACAGAAAAACAGCGACTAGAATGGTGAGTATCATGCATGCTGGGGGTTTTTAATTCCTCAAATTACAAAATAATTTTATCCAACCAACCTGAGATGTAAATGAACAAGTAATACATATATTACGGAAAAAATTCTGGGTAGAAATCCCAGTGCCTGATGGGTCTAAAACATTGTCGTGGGTGAAGATTCTGTGCTCTGGAATTAAATAGATGAAGACAATTAATAATGTTGCTCTCTTTCATTAATCCAGAAATTCATTAAGGAAACAGAATGAAGGAGGATATTATTGGCTGCAGTACTCTATTTAAAAGGACCTGCAAAGGTTTAAAAAGATATTACCTTGAGTTTTATGATGTATGGAGAAGGCCTGAATAGCTAGATCTCATTCCCTCTCCTCTGTTTTTTATTCGGGGTTCTCCGATATTTGAGTTCTCTCACCTTAGTTGAAGCAGCGGAGGTGTTGAATCTTCAAAAGATACATCTTTTTTTTTCACATGTTTAGGCATTAGAGTAAAATAGCTTTTTAAAAAATCCAAAAAACCTTAATCTGAATACAAATTCATTCCTCTCTCAATTTTCTGCCTTCAGCCTTTCCTGGCTAGGGTATTATTTGATTTCTGAAGACTTACCAATGCATAGTAACTTAATTACTACACCCAGGAAAACCTTTCATTGTTGATGTCATTTTGGGCACAGGCAATTTGGACAAGGTCGTCATGACTTCAAGAAAAGATGATGTGGAATTCCACTGAACAAAGCTACATGGCTTTGTTGGAAAGTAATATTAGGATATTTGTCTGGAGTGAGCTTGTCTGGCCGAGTATTTAGTTTCTTGGTATTTCCAGATATTGGTTTAACCAGAACATTTTGGCTTTTTCCTCCCAGAAGTGTGTAGTTGTATTTCAGGTATTTTTAAACTGCCACTTATTAGTAAGTGTTTTTTTGTTTTTTTATTCATTTAGGGTGGGCTTGGTGGAGTCAAAAATCCGAATTCTAGTTGGAAGCTTGGAAAAGAATGAGTTCATTACACTGGCTCACGTGAATCCTCAGTCATTCCCAGCACCCAAGGAAAATCCTGACAAGTAAGCCAAATCCTCACTCTTTAATGCAATAATTGAAGGACATTCTATGCAGATAACTGAAAATTTACAATTTACATTATTCAAATCCATTACTGAAATGGATGAACATTTAATTAAAAGTAAACTTGACTAATGACTTAAGTTGTCAGCAATTATTGGTAAAGTCTGGCATCCACTTACATAAAAATCACTTGGCTAGCGCACAGATACTTTTGTAGCAGTAGTAATACCTTAATGGAGAGATACAACTTCACTAATTAGCACAATATATACTGTGCAAAGTTGCTATAATACTAACCTTGGTATTCCCCTCTTGTGCCTCAATTGTCTGAGTGACTATTACCAAAGTCTGTTGTTATGCTTTTATTAGTAGCACTGAGAATCAAGCAAGAGTCACAGACTCAGTCTCTTATTGATTTCATTATCAGCCAAAATGACAGCTTAGTTAGATTTGGAGATTTGAAATACATCTATAGCTAATAGCTTTTGTTTTTTAACTTGCCAATGATTAATGTTTTAGGAAACACTAATGTCTGGTACCTGTAGGAAGAAAGCAAGTAAATGTTTCAAAACTGACATTAGGATGTTTGGCAAGTTCTGATTCTGTTGTTTTGCTTTCCAGACTGTTAGGACTGTGTTTTGGGCTTGGTTGGTTGGTTTTTGGCCAGAAAACTGCACTTGACTTGGTGTTTTCTATGTATCAATTGCCATAGCCAGATTAGTGAGAGGTTATTTATGTCAAGTCTGAGGTTGGGAAATAAATTTTTGTGAACAGTTCTAACATGTATTTTTGCAGGTGTAACATTTTGACTTTGTGTTGTCTGTAGCGTGTAAAGCATTTTCATATTGAATTTAGCTTTAAAATCAGTGCTCATTTCATTATGAAATATCTACAGAAAGTCCACGTGACCTTTTACACAGGCTCTTCAACAAGGCAGTGGCTTCTTGGATTGGGCCCATTGGTGGCTGCTGTAAGCATAATTTAGTTGCACACCCAAAAAGTGAATTTGGGCAAGAGTATTGATAGAACTGTTTAAAATTAAGAAATTACTAGATAAAAATGAATTGCAATTAAGCAATAATAGAATACCATTTCTTTAAATATTTTGGATGTTTTCTACATTTTCAAATATTTTGATTTCAATTACAACACAATTCAAAGTATACAGTGCTCACTTTATTTTTTATTACAAACATTTGTACTATAAAAATCTTCAGTTCACCTCATTGAAGTACTGTAGTGCAATCTCTTTATTATGAAAGTTGAACTTACAAATGTAGAATTATGTAAAAAAAAGAATAACTGCACTTAACAATAAAACAATGTAAAACTTTAGAGCTTACAAGTCCACTCAGTCCTTCTTGTTCAGCCAATCACTCAGACAAACAAGCTTGTTTACATTGGTGGGAGATAATGTTGCCCACTTCTTGTTTACAATGTCACCTGAAAGTGAAAACAGTCATTGGCATGGCATTGTTGTAGCCAGCATAGCAAGATATTTACGTGCCAGATGCACTAAAGATTCATATGCCCCTTCATGTGTCAACCGCCATTCCAGAGGACATACGTCCATGCTGATGACGGGTTTTGCTTGATAAGGATCCAAAGCAGTGGGGACTGACCCATGTTCATTTTTATCATATGATTCAGAAGCAGAAAGTTGATTTTTCTCTTTTGGTGGTTCGGGTTCTGTAGTTTCTGCATCAGAGTGTTGCTCTTAAGACTTCTGACAGCATGCTCCACACTTCATTCCTCTCAGATTTTGGAAGGCACTTCAGAGTCGTAAATCTTGTGTCTAGTGCTGTAACTATTTTTAGAAATCTCAGATTGATATCTTTGCATTTTGTAAAATCTGTTGTGAAAGTGTTCTTAAATCAAACAACATATGCTGGGTCATCATCAGAGACTGTCATAAGGTGGAATACAGGTAAAACCACGGAGCAGGAGACATACAATTCTCTTCTTTCTCCCCTCTCCCACAAGGAGTTCAGTCACAAACCTGCAGGGCTCAACTAATGTTTCTAGTTTTTGCAGTTTTTCAAAATCCTTACCTGTTGGCACTGATATATTGTGCTTTTGAAGAGCTAATGTGCATGTGATAGTGGCTTTATTGCAAAGTAGGCTCTGAATCATAGCCAATGTGGAGTTCCATCTGGTTGAAATATCTTGTACAAGAGTCTTTTTTCTTTGTCCATTTGCAGCTTGTTGTATTCCTAGCTCTGTACTGTTATCTGGGCTGTGTTTGAAATGGCCCACAAGTTTTCTACATTTTGCCAGCACGTTTTCAAAACCACCATCACTGAGCGCCACTGTAATGGATCACTGCAGTCTGTGATCAATGCATATCATGTGTTCAATAGGCAAGTGACTGGCTGCTGCTACCATTTTATGTGCAGTCAGTACTAATTGTTACCTTTTCTTGAATATTCCATTCTTTCTCAACATAAATGAAATGCTCTGCACATGCTTCAGCATAATCTCTCTTCAGTATGAGTTACTGTTACAGCAAACAACTGCAGTGTCCATGCAGCATCAGTAAGGTGTGCCGTGACATCAAGATAGCTGTGATTGCTCAAGGATGTCCAGTAATCACCAGTAAAAGCAACAGCCAGTGCATTTTTCAGAAGCTCCAACTTTGTAGTCTTTCTGTTGTCATATAGATCACTTATTTGAGATGCAATGGTTCCTTGGGAGGGCAAGGTGTATGACTGATTGGAAGATGCAATTTGAATAATATCTTAGCCCTCTGACCATTTACAATGCTGAGTGGTCTGCAGTCCATAGCTATCCACTTTGCAGTAGTATTGGTTAAGGTGTTGTACTTTGTTTGTTTGATTCATGGGCTTGTAGCAATCCTGAAACTCTATAACTGTACTCTGTTGTGGCTGGCTGGATTAATTTGCTGGCGGTGGGTTACCTGTAGCACAAGAGCCATAAGCAAAAGCATGCTTAGAACATAGGTGGAAGTGCAGACTTGAAGTGCTTCTGTGGTATTGGGACTCAGCCATGCAATAGCTACAGATAAGTCTTTATAGACAAAAAACCATTTGGAAGTATTTTAAACATAAACTTGCCATTCGAAAGACCTGAACTGTTGCTGCTTTGCTCCATTAACTTTTTCTGATATTTAATCAGTCCAGATCATGAAAACACAGTAGAAATGTCAATATCTAGAATAATTCAATAAATTCTTCTATATAATCAATATATTAGTGTCCTTTTCAAAAGAGTCTTTGCCATGGATTTGGAAAGATTTTACCTCAGGATTAACATTCAGTAGGAGACTGAATTGTGCAGGAGGCTTTTTTTAATTCTGCTGCTCCTGGGTTAGCCTTTTGTATACTATTTTGTATGTGTCCTTCAGAGGAGTCTTGGCTTTTTGAAAGGGGTAAAATTTTTTTATCCCAGAAAGTCAGTACTCTGGAGATAAGAGGTGTGTGAGTTATGCACGAGAAAGGTGAATTCTTGATGCTGCCCCAGTGGAGGTGGGTTTCTGAGGTCACCAGGTACACCTCCTGTCCGAAGAGTTTCATTTTAGAAATCTGCATTTGGTGTTGGGGGAGAATAGGGGAGGGGGGAAGTAAGCAAAGACTTGTACAGGAGGAGAGTCTGGGAGGGCAGGGGGTGACAACACGGAGTAGCATGCAATAACTTGTGCAGGAGGAGCGTGAGGGAGGTGTCTTGCTGCTGCTTCTGGAAAGGTGGCTTCTGGTACTGGGCTCGCCTCCTTTTACTGAGCTTGGTGGTCTCCCTTCAGCTGAGTGAGCCTTTGTTTGCAAGGGAGGGTGGATTTTACCTCAGGGACTCATACTACAGGGGAGGAGAGGCTGGTGCAGGGAGGCTGAGCTCACCAGGCCCATGTTCTTTATGGGGTACCCCTGGAACGAGTGGCTGGCTTGGGGCAATGGGGCACGACGCAGGGGGCTTGGTCCCGCAACTGAGGAGCGGGCCGGGCACAATAGTGCACGGGCCAGCTAGGGTGACAGTATGTCCCATTTTGGCCAGGACAGTTCCCTTTCTCAGCTCTGTCACAGCCATCCCTACTTTTTCACCAAAACTGAGCATTTGTCTTGGCTGCAAGGCAGAGCAGAGAGTGGCAGCTTCTGCACAGGGGCCAGCTGAAGACAGCACTGACTGCCAGCAGGAAAGCAGAGAAATTTGCTGCTGGCGGGCAGTGCTGGCTTCAGAGCTGACCCCTGCGTGGCGCAAAGCTGGCCAGGAGCAGGGGAGGGAACTGGGGAGGCTGGGAATTCAGCCCCAAGTGCAGTCGGCACGGAGCTCAGCAGGCATGGGGGTGTGGAGGTCAGCCCCAGGTGGCCCAGGGCTCGGAGGGTGGGGGAGGGTCAGCCCCCAGCTGTAGGTGGCATGGGACTCAGGAGGGGGGTGAGCTCCCCAACTTGGAGAGACAAGGTCATCCACAGCTGCAGGTGGCACGGGGCTGGGGGGCGGAGGGTCAGCTCCCGAGTTTGGGGGGCATGGGGCTCAGGAGTGGGGTCAGCCCCAGCCATGGGCAGCACAGGGCTGGCTTGGGGGAAGACCCCACTATGGGCAGTGCGAAGCTTGGGGGCAGGGAGGCTCAGGCTCAACCCCAGCCCTGGGCGGCACGGGGCTGGGGGGGAGAGACCCTGCTGTGGGCAGTGCAGAGCTTCTGTGGGGCTCAGGCCCGGATGCAGGGGGTTGGTGAAGGCATGGGGCAGGTGGCTGGGGCAAGCCCTGCAAGTGCGGGGGTGGCTCGGGTGAGCCTCTGGCCATCCTGTTTTTACTTTTAAAAAATACTTCTCTGCTGGAGCTGGCATGAGAACCATGTCTTTCTGTAGCCTCTTCTCTTTCCACCCGCCCTCTGGTGGCTTCTTGCGTTACTGCACCTGACCCGAGGTAGGTTCTTTGGAGCAGCTGATGCTGCGCCCCCCCCCCTCCGATTGTCTGAGATTAACGTGCTTTTAAAAAATTAACGTATTATTTATGTTGTGCGTTAATGGCAGTTAACTGGCAGCCCTAGAAATTACCTGTTCAAAGTAGTTGCTAACAGATCTTCTTGAAACGGTGCTGAAAATGGTCTGACTAATGGTGTAAAAGTGTCAAAATTATTTTCATTTACAGAAAGCATATTTGAAATTAGTTTTGCTCTGCCTATACTAAGTCCATGTCCACACTACAAACTTATGTCGACTCAAGTTACCTCTGCATACAGCCGCCCAGTCAGTACGTCACTTGTGCACATGTGTGCTTGGCTCCTTGTGTTGGCAGTGCGTGTACTCACCAATTCATGTTTGTTTTTGATGCAAAGTGTAGTGCATCATGGGTAGGTATCCCTTTGTGCAACCCGCCATCATCCAGTGCACAGTCCTTTGGGGAGATTTGGCAATGCATGGTGTCATAAATATAAAGGGAAGGGTAAACACCTTTAAATCCCTCCTGGCCAGAGGAAAAACCCTTTCACCTGTAAAGGGTTAAGGAGCTAAGATAACCGCACTGGCACCTCACCAAAATGACCAATGAGGAGACAAGATACTTGTCTGGGTGGAGGCAGAAACAAAGGTTCTCTCTGTCTGTGTGATGCTTTTGCCGGGACCAGAGCAGGAATGAAGGTCAGAACTCCTGTAAAGAGTTAGTAAGCAATCTAGTTAGATATGCGTTAGATTCTGTTTTGTTTAAATGGCTGATAAAATAAGTTGTGATGAATGGAATGTATATTCCGGTTTTTGTGTCTTTTTGTAACTTAAGGTTTTGCCTAGAGGGATTCTCTATGTTTTTAATCTGATTACCCTGTAAGATATTTACCATCCTGGTTTTACAGAGGTGATTCTTTTACTTTTTCTTTAATTAAAATTCTTCTTTTAAGAACCTGATTTCTTTTCATTGTTCTTAAAATCCAAGGGTTTGGGTCTGTGTTCTATGCAACTCTTATGCAAATTGGTGAGGATTTTTATCAAGCCTCCCCCAGGAAAGGGGGTGTAGTGCTTGGGGAGATATTTTGGGGGGGAGACGTTTCCAAGTGGGCACTTCCCCTGTTCTTTGTGTAACACTTTGGTGGCGGCGGCGTTTAACCTAAGCTGGTAAGAATAAGCTTAGGGGGTCTTTCATGCAGGTCCCCACATCTGTACCCTAGAGTTCAGAGTGGGGAAGGAACCATGACACATGTAAGGCCAAAACAAATCGCCCAAGGGGTGACTGGGAGCAAGGGGTCAACTTCTCAGTCCGCAGCTGTGTCCATCCCATAATGTTACCTGTATCCCATAGTTTTTGTACCTTTTTTTCAAAATCTCGCAAACCTGCAAGGCCCTCCTCATTGTCCACTATCTCTGACAGAAGCATAGAGCCTGCACACCTCTGCATTATCATCATTAGTGTTGCAAGCACAGGGCGTACGATCCTGAAGTATTGGCAGAGCTTCAAGAAGAACTGAATTGGCAGGGATCATGGCATTTCTTTCGGGGACCGATTGCTATGGGACATAGTGATAATCAATTCAAGATTGTTGGTGGAGTTCATGGAGCAGCTGTAATTGGTGGAGAAACAAGCACTGGTTTGTGGGATGGTATCATAATGCAGAATTGGGATGAAAACCAGTGGCTGCAAAACTTTTGGATGCACAAGACTACATTCCTAAATCTGTGTGCTAAGTTTGCCCCGGCCTCTCAGCACAGAGACACAAAAATTAGAGCTGTACTGACAGTGGAGATGGGAGTGGCAATCACATTGTGGAAATGTGCAAAGTCAGTTTGCTAATGGTCAGTCAAGAATCAATTTGGAGTCGGGAAATCCACTGCAGAGGCCACTGATGCAAATGTGAAGAGGCATTAATCACTTCCTACTGCGCAGGACTGTGGCTCTAAGTAATGTGCAGGACATAGTAGGAGGATTTGCAGCTGTGGGGTTCCTGAACTGCAGTGGAGTAATAGACAGCACATACCCCTATTTTGGCACCAGACCTCCTTGCCGCTGAGTACATCAAGAGAAAGGGCTACCATTCTATGGTTGTGCAAGCGTTGGTTGATCACTGGGGATGCCTCACTGACATCAGTGTGGACTGGTCAGGGAAGGTCCATGGCATGCTCTCATTCTCAAGAATATGGGACTGTTCAGAAAGCTACAAGCGAAGACTTCCTTTCCCATCTGGCGGATTACCATTGGGAATATTGAAATGCCAGTAGTGATCCTGAGGGACCCAGCCTACCCCTGGCTCATGAAGCCATACGTTGGCCACCTCGACAGCACCAAGGAACAATTCAACTACTGGCTCAGCAGATGGAGAATGACAGTTGAATGTGCTTTTGGTCATTTGAAGGGTCGCTGGTGTTGTTTACTCACAAGATTGGATCTCAGTGAGAAAAATACCCCAATGATTATAGCTGCGTGCTATGTCCTTCATAATATATGTGAAGCAAAGGGGGAGAAGTTGCCATCCAAATGGAGGGTAGAGTGGAGAGGCTGCCTGCTGAATTTGAACAGCCAGATACAAGGACTATTATAAGAGCTCAGTGCAGCACTATACAACTCATGGAGGCTTTGAAAGACCATTTTCACAGTGAGAGAGTAGTGTTTGGTATGTTCTACCTGGCCACTGCCCTTTTGTGGCCTGGTAGGAATTATGTGGTGATTGCTGTATTTGTAGGAATGTAACATTATCAGTGCACCTATTTATTTTGTTTGTGAATGATCCTCTGAGTTGTATGACACTGTGCAGATAATTGATTTCTTTCAGAACTGCTGAGCTTCAGTAGCATATGCTGTGAACTCATAAAGATTATTAACAGAATTTTATTCTGTAACAAAATCGGTGCCAAAAAACCCATGCATTTTTAAAACAAATATATTAAAAAGTTAAGGCCCAACGAATTAAGAGAACAATCAGATTTCTTCAAGTGATAGTCCCTATATATATTCCAAACGTGGCTGCATATGCACCAGAACCAGAAGGTTTTCCCTACCAGTGTCCATTGATATACCGTGCATCTCCTCATGTTCACAGTTGAGGGCATAATAGGCCGTGAAAGTCGACACCTCTCCAGTTCTCTCTCACTGCCGCAAGCCCTGTTCCTTTGTGTGCTTAGTTTTTACTAAGAGAGTGACTTCTTCCATTGTATATAATTATTCATAGTTCTTTGCAGTTCTTCTCATAGTTAGTAGTTGTTGCGTTAGTAGTAGTTAATGTTAAGTTAGCTGGTCATCCCTGTTCGGAGACAGCCCCTCCCTCTGGGGACTATGCCCGTGTCCCAGGGTTCAAGAACTCTGTATCCTGCCTGCGCTCCTTCTCTGAGCAACAAGCATTGGAGGGGTGTCTGTTGCTTCAGCGAGGCTCATATCATGGCACAGTATTGGATCTGCAATTTGTTTCTGCTTCGGACCTGAGACACTCAAGATCTCCATTGAACTTATGAAGGGGAAAGAATTCATGTCCACTAGAGATATATATATATACACTAACCATAGCTTTCACGTGTCTGTGTAGATGAAGCTTGTGATTGTCTTTAATGGCCCGCGGGGTGGAGTGGTAAGAATAGTGCTGCAAACCATGATGCTTCACGGAATGTTGGGGGGGAGGGGTTATTGGGATTTCCTGGCATTGAGTTCTCAATGGGTTGCAGGGGGAGGCAAGCCCAGGACTGTTGAAAGTGCAGGTTCACCAGTGTCTATAGCATCTCTTCGCTGCCTGAGAAACCCCATTATGTCCTGGTGCATCTCCTCCTTTTCCTGCTGGGACTCCTAGACCTTCCTCCTCTTCACTTGTTTCTTTTCCAGGCTATCTACAGTGTTCATTCTCCAGGTCCTGTGTTCATTGTCCCTTGCAGTACTGGCTTGCAGGATCTCATTGAACATGTCATCCTGAGTCCTCTTCTTTCTCCTTCTCCTCCTTCTCTGGCTCAGGTGTTACACAGGTGTGGAGGGGGAGACACTGAAGGCCACAAAGGCAGCAGAAGATAAAACAAAGAGGTACCACTGTCAGTGTATTCACTGCAGAACTTAGGATGCTGAACTCACTCCTCTTGCTTCCCTAAAGTTATGAGCACTACATTTTCACTTCTGTTTGGGACTGCATGTGGACGGCACTAGCCATGGTGAGTATGGCTTCCAGAGGTTGGGGAAATGAGGAGGGAATTGCTTGGTTGCATGATTCTAGTAGCAGAAGGCAATGGCACTGAATACTGGCACCATTTTCCACAGGTGGTGGTGATTTTAGCTGATATCTAACTCCTGAGGGTAACAAAGGCAGAGAGAGCACAGCTGCTGCTGCTGGTGTCCCGAAGCTGCCTTGGCCTATATGCTGGTAACTGTGTACTACAGTGGTGCCTGCTGAAGTTATCACTGAGTGGCATATGAAAGTGTTCTACCATGGAGCAAGAAATAAGGCAGCCCTCCCTCTAAACCTTTGGCAGAGGATTACAGAATACCTCCTTCGAAGTTTCATCGAGATCTCTCAGGAGGATTCAGAAGACATCCCTGTGTATATAAACAAACTGCCCTGCATGGCATGCCCCTCCACCGACTCTACAGGGGAAACAAAAAGCTGATAGCAACTCTACCCCTCTTGGTTGAACTACTACCTCTTCTAGCATAAGGAAATGAATGAATAGTTAAAATACTGTGCTCTGCTACTTCCATGTAATTGAAAACTTATCTACATACTTTTACCTAAGATTCCTTCCCCTGAATTGGGCTCACCTGTGCTTGATTGGCTGGTCTGTGATGAAATCAAAACCAGATTCTGGCTCACTGCACTGCTGGAGCCCCCAGTCACCTGTTCCCCATAAACCTCTTCCTTGTCCACCATCATATCTTCCTCGCTATTCATGGCAGGGGCTTGTGCCTCAGGCTTCTTGGAGGTATTCATGGTGCTGTGGGTGGGTGGGGGGAGTCTCTGCGGAGTATGGCGTGTAGCTCTTTGTAAAGGCAGCAGGTCTGCAGCTTTGCACCAGCTGGATTGTTCTCCCTCGCCACCTGTTATGCCTGCCGCAACTTCTTTTATGCAGCACTGCTGCTGATCACGGTCGTACTCCTTCTCCTGCATCCCCTGAGCAATCTGCTCGTAGATGTCAACGTTTCTATGGCTGTTACAGAGCTGTGTCTGCACAGCCTCTTCTCCCCACAGGCCCAGGAGATTCAATATCTCCTGTCTACTCGAGGCAGGGCCATGTCAGAAGCATTTAGCCAGCATGGTCAGCTAGGCAGTTTCACAAACAGTGGAGAGCTGCTAGGTGTGCAAGTAGGAAAAGGAATTCCAAAAATTTGTAGGGATTTAAAGGGGAGGGTGGTTCTGGTCTCCATGATTCCCTGAGCAGTGAATTTCACAATGGTGACCAGAGCAGTTAGTGTGGGTCATTGTGGGGCAGTTTGGGTCGACATAACGAATGCTGTGTCTACACTCGCTGTGTTGACTTAAATACATTGACTGTATGCCACTCGGAGAGGTGGTGATACTGTGTTGGTGTAATGGTGCGTACAGTGGTGGGAGACTAATTAGAATGCAGACGCATGCACAACTAGGTTGGTGTAAGCTACCTTGTATCATCCTAACTGTGTTGTGTAAACCAGGCCTAATAGTTAAACCGTGTTTGTTGCTGGTTTTAGGGGAGTTACTGCTGACAAACTTCTCTACCAATGGGTTAATTTCCAAGTGTAAACAAAGTTTGTACATACGAGCATGGCCCTACCAAATTCAGCATCCATTTTCGTCAATTTCATCATCATAAGATTTTAAAAATTGCAGATTTCATGATTTCAGTCACTTAAATCTGAAATTTTATGGTGTAACTGTAGGGGTCCTGACCCCAAAAAAGGAGTTGTGGGAGGGTTGCAAGGATATTGGAGGAGAGGTTGTGGTACTGCTACCCTTCCTTCTGTCTGTGCTGCTGGTGGCGGCTCTGGCTTCAGAGCTGTGCAGCTGGAGAGTGGCATCTGCTGGCCGGGAACCACCACCAGCAGAGCCACCACCAACAGCCGTGCAGAAGGATGGGATGATATGGTATTGCCACCCTTACCTTTGCGTTGCTACCTGCAGAGCTGGACCTTCAGTCAACAGCCTCTGCTCTAGCTGCCCAGCTCTGAAGGCGGCAGTGCAGAAGTAAGGGTGGCATGGTATGGTATTGCCACCCTTACTTTTGTGCTGCTGGCAGGGCGCTGCCTTCAGAGCTGGGTTCCTGGCCAACAGCTGCTGATCTCTGGCCACATAGCTTTAAAGGCAGCGCAGAAGTAAGAGTGACAATATTGTAACTCCTCTCCTCTTCCCCCCCAATAAACTTATGACACCCCCCCCCCCCACCCCGCAACTCCTTTTTGGGTCAGGACCCACAATTTGAGAAACACTAGTCTCCCCTGTGAAATCTGCGTAGTATAGGTTAAAAGCACACAAAAGACCTGATTTCGCAGTGGGAGACCAGATTTCACAGTCCGTGATGCATTTTTCATGACTGTGAATTTGGTAGGGCCCTAAATATGAGCCACAACTTTCAAACCTGGATTCCTTAAATTCCTTTGAAATCAGTTGCATCTGGGCTTGGTCTGAACCAGTCTTTATCAGTCTGCCAGTGTCTCTTCCTAGATTTCATACTTGACAAAGTAAAGATGCTTCTTGAAGTGGTGGGGAGTCTTCTAGGACTAGTTCAGTTTACAAATTTTCAGGCTATCCACATGGATTACACTTTATAGTCAACCCTCAGGGATCATAGAATCATAGAATATCAGGGTTGGAAGGGACCCCAGAAGGTCATCTAGTCCAACCCCCTGCTCGAAGCAGGACCAATTCCCAGTTAAATCATCCCAGCCAGGGCTTTGTCAAGCCTGACCTTAAAAACCTCTAAGGAAGGAGATTCTACCACCTCCCTAGGTAACGCATTCCAGTGTTTCACCACCCTCCTAGTGAAAAAGTTTTTCCTAATATCCAATCTAAACCTCCCCCCCTGCAACTTGAGGCCATTACTCCTCGTTCTGTCATCTGCTACCATTGAGAACAGTCTAGAGCCATCCTCTTTGGAACCCCCTTTCAGGTAGTTGAAAGCAGCTATCAAATCCCCCCTCATTCTTCTCTTCTGCAGACTAAACAATCCCAGCTCCCTCAGCCTCTCCTCATAAGTCATGTGTTCTAGACCCCTAATCATTTTTGTTGCCTTTCGCTGGACTCTCTCCAATTTATCCACATCCTTCTTGTAGTGTGGGGCCCAAAACTGGACACAGTACTCCAGATGAGGCCTCACCAATGTCGAATAGAGGGGAACGATCACGATATTTCAGTACCTTAAAGATCAAAGCATTATACCGTATTCAAAGAATTCTGTACAGCATATTTAACAAATTTCTATCTCAAATTTAGATATGGAAACATCATTGAAAATGTGATTTATCTCGTGCATTGCTCAATTAGTATCTGTATGGCTCTCTTAATTTGTCATTTAGGTTTTATGTCATCTTTGGAAGACCAGTCCCTGCGTTCTTTTGTTAAATAGTTCTCAGACCCATATTCTTTGAGGATTGTAATGACTAATGACTCTACCAAGAGTGGGAGGATATATATATATAAGCAGTGCTTGAAAAGAGGTTACTTAGGGCATGTCTGCACTTACAGGTCTGCAGCAGCATGGCTGTATCTGTGTAGCCGTGTCACTGCAGCGTGAGTAGTGAAGACGTTCTATGCCAACGAGAAAGCTCTCTCGTAAGCCTTAAACCACCCCGGTGAGTGGCAGAAGATGTGCGCTTATGCCTGCGTGACTTATGTCGCTCTGGAAGGGGTGGGGGGTGGAATATTCATACACCTGAGTGACATAAGTGGTAGTGTATAGATGTAGCCTTATTTGTAACTGTAGTTCTTTGAATAGATTGCAGATAGACCCATGCCAGCATCTTCCTTCTCTGCAATTTAGGCTCTTTAACCAGTAAGGGGTGGGGGGGAAATGAGGACAGTTGGACCCAAGATCCTTTATCGACCTTTGCTTTGATATGTGTAGATCCACACAAGTGCATGCATTGCTCCTAACAGTTGACCTTTGCTAGAGGATTCTGAGTTTACATACCAAAGCATGTAGTGCAGGGGTGGACAAACATTTTGGCCCGAGGGCCACATCGGGGTGTGAAACTGAATGGAGGGCTGGCTAGGGAAGGCTGTGCTTCCACAAACAGGCTGGCCCCCACCCCCTATCCGACCCCTCCCACTTCCTGCCCTCTGGCTGCCCCCCTCAGAACCCTGCACCCATCCCGACTGCCCCCTCTCGGGACCCCTGCCCCTCACCCCCCTCCCCCGAACCTCTGCCCTATCCAACCTCCCCCTGTTCCCCGTCCTCTGACTGCCTCCCCACCCCCAAACCTCGGCCCCATCCAACTGCTCCCTGTCCGCCCCCTGGGACCCCCTGCCCCATATCCAACCCTCTTACCATACCACTCAGAGCAGCATGTCTGACACCTGCACTGCCTGGCCAGAGCCAGTCACGCTGCTGCGCTGCCCTGCATGAGCACGCAGCGGAGGGGGAACAATGGGGGAGGGGCCGGGGGCTCAGGAGCCAGGCAGGACGGTCCCGAGGGCCGGATGTGGCCCGCGGGCTGTAGTTTGCCCACCTCAGATGTCTTGAAAATCTTAAGTGAAAATCTGTGTAGGCAAACTAAAAAGCAAGTAACTTTTCTTGTTAACGTCTGCAGATTTTTGTGTAAACAGACTACACTTGAAACTGAAAAAGCAAAATTTAAAGAAGTGTTTTATATTTGCCTTATACCTTTTAAAATATGGCTAATAACACTGATTAGTAGGTAATATGAAATTGACTTTTTGTTTTACTAGTATTTATATACTAATACTTAGTATTAGTTATAATACTAAGTAATTATTTTTGTTATTTATGGTTTAGTAGGAATTCTTAACAGTTGGATTTCTGGGTACTTTAATCTTGTTTCATGCCAGTTGAGCTAAGATGTAACCAACCACATTATCAAATTTTGCACCAGTGTTACAAACCACGTCATCTGAGTTTTAGATTAAGTAATTTAAATGCTTTCTTCCAATATTACATGATTCTTTTTATAAAACTTTTCAGGGAAGAATTCCGTACAATGTGGGTGATTGGTTTAGTGTTTAAGAAGACAGAAAATTCTGAAAATCTGAGTGTTGATCTTACATATGACATCCAGTCTTTCACTGACACAGGTAAGCTTGGCTTCTCTAAAAGCTTGAAATTAATTCATTTGTGCTGAATGTGTAATTATGTGGCCTTCGTTTCAAAATATTCTACCATGGGTCTAGATGGAAGGATATGATATAATGGTTGTTTTATTGCTTATTGGATGTATAGAAAATTAGTAGCAAAACTTTTGTTTGGATGGCTTCAGTATGTTGATTCTGGAGACATTTGCAGGACAGTCAACTCGGCAACTTTATATTTGGGACATAACTGACTAATTTGGTCATAAGAATTTAATTTTTTCATAAACTGTACCTTATTTAAGGCATAATTTGCAACATACTTCTCACTGAAAAAGGTAAAACTTTTAAAATGTTTCTTATTCAATATAGTAAATTACATGGCTTTAAGTGATAGTATAAACATTTATACTTAATCAACAAATGTGACCTACGTATGTTAATGGAAAATGTATGCTTCAGTGTAAATCTTTTTCCATGTTTGTATTTGTTACTGAAAACAGATTAATAGCAGAACCTAGGCAACATACCTTGTGCATTGCTGCAGTTAATCCAATATGTTGGAGCTCATCCTAACTAGTAAAGTGTAATTCATTCCTAGTGTTGTACTGACTATATTCAGAGATAAGGAATACTTGTGGCACCTTAGAGACTAACCAATTTATTTGAACATAAGCTTTGAGCTGTAGCTCACGAAAGCTTATGCTCAAATAAATTGGTTAGTCTCTAAGGTGCCACAAGTACTCCTTTTGCGGATACAGACTAACACGGCTGCTATTCTGAAACCTATATTCAGAGATGATACACAACACAAAAATAAACAAGTCATGCTAACTTCACAATCTGTTTAAAATGCTTTTGACAAACCAAAAAGGACAACATTGGTGGAAATTTGCAACATAACATCTGGAGAGCAAAATTAAGAATATGGCAGTGTTCTGTGGAAGATTGATTAGATGTATTGACAGTGTTGTTTTGACAAAAGTTTAAGTATAGTTTCATAACTTCCGTACTATGTGCAATAAAGCATTTCTTAACAAACCTCTGTCTATGGATTCCCAAGTTGAGGCTTATTTAGTGAATACTATGAATTTGGCATACAGTAATATAGTCGCAATAAGTGGTAAATGTAAAATGTGGAAAAGTATCTTAAACTGGACTAAAATAATGTTGTAATGTAATGAAGTTGCCTTAAATAGAGGAGGGAGAGAAACCACACAAGCCCACCTCCCAACATGAAATGCAAGATTCAGCCATTTGTAAATGGACCTCTGGATTTCCAACATAAAAATGTTTAAAATCTCTAGTTTAAACATTAAACTGGTTTGATTTGAGATATTTGTGTAATGACTTGCATTCTGTCATCCTTTCATTACTCTTCCCTTTGTTTCCCTGACCTTCCCCCCCTTTTTAAAAAAAAAAAAAAAAAAAGGGCAATTTTATTAAGATTTCATACATTTTTTTGAAGGGTGTTTGAAAATCTTGGTGCTTCTATGTGCAGTTAACATCTGTTCTCAATCAAAAGGAAATTTCTTTCCCTCTCCCAAAACAGTGAATATAAGCTACTTGATTAAAGATAGCAAGTGCTACACTCCTTTGATTTGACTAGAGAATGTAGACAGGCTGATTAGCACTCTTCCTACTTAGTGTTTTTAATTATCTTGCTTTACAATCTAAAATCTAATCTAGAAGCTCTTCCCTCAACTGGAATGGCAAATATACTCTTTACAAATAGATCCTAAATTCTTATCGCTTGAAAACAACATTCAAGACTTTCGTTTCTGAATGGTCTCTGAATATCTCAGTTGTCAAACACGGAGGTCTATCAGTAGAATTTATAGACTATATCCAAACCAAAACTTTTAGTTAGTTTTAACAAATACCCCCAGAAACGTTTCTTTCTGAGGTATGGGGAATCTTAACTAGACGTTAATCTGGAAATGAACAGCAAAGGGATTAATCCAGCTCCCATTGCTATATAATCTTTCAGTACTCATCCCACCTGACATAGACTATCAATTTCATCTATGAATTTACTCCTTTCTTATTATCTGATGGTAATATGCTATTGGGTACATATTGATTTTTATGTAACTTTTAAATTATTTTTGACAGGAATATAGACTAAAGATACATTTTTCTTTGAGTGTTTGTCCATGTCGATTCCATTCTCGGTGTGTGCGCACCCCCATGCACGGTTGTCAGAGACTTGCTTTAGCAGTATCCCTAGGGTTGGCTGTGGTGCCCCCTTGAGTGCCTCGCTCATGCATCGATATATCAGGCACCACCAGCCCTATGCCCTCTCAGTTCCTTCTTATTGCCCGTGGTGGTTGGTCGGCATGCCTCTCTCCCTTGCATCGCAGGTGGTCAGTGGTTTCTTTCCCTTTTGAACTTTGTGTTCCATCTGTAAATAGTTTGTTTTATTGTAGATTAGTTAGTAAGTAGCTCTTAAGAACTGTAGCATAGTCAGTTAGGGTCCTGGCAGGGACTTTGCCTTAGGCAGGACAAGCCCCGGTCACCAGGTTTTAAGCCATGTGCTGTAATAGGCCTATACCTGTTAGCGACCCACATGGTAGCTGTCTGAATTGCCTGGGGGGAATCCCACATTAAAAGCGTCGCATCGGTAAGAACTTTTGTCCCAGGACACAGAAAGAACGCGACATTCACTTGAGGGCCCTCCTCATGGAGGCAGTTCTTCAGTCAGCCTCGGAGCCAGCCCAGCTGGATGCAATGCCCAGCACTTTGGCTTTAGTGTGTAGTGCATCCCCAGCACTAGGCTCTACCCAGCACCGATCCCCTTTGCTGGTGCCCAAGAAGACCAAGAAGTGGGACCTGGTACCGAGAAAGATAGACCAAGGGGCATTGTGCAGAGGACCCTGCCAGGGTCACCTGTGCACGCCGGAGCTGTGAGGGGGCACGTCCTCCTACCCCCATAAGGGATCCACAACAGACTCCAGGGAGCGGTAGGTGATCCAGAATGATGGTGGAGTCAATGCCTTCCCGGCACCCAGAGAGCAAAGGACTCTCCCACCACAGCCGGCACCATGTGCAGCGATGGACCCAGAAAAGGTTCCCTATGAGGGCAAGCCAGCTGTGAAAGCCTCCTAGAAAGCGAGTGAGCGCTGCTGGTCTCCGGAGCCGAGGCAGAGCCCTTTGTGGCCGCATCCCTGGTCTCCGCATCAGCCCAACCAGTTCACTGCTACAGATGGCCAGCACTGCACTCCTGGTTTCTGCCCTCGCATCGAGTCTCACCCAGAGGGAAGCGCCAGTCGCCAGGTAGTCGGCACCAGTCATCTTTGTGACAACCCTCCCCATGCTGACTATCACTGTCACAGAGACCTTCGGGGTGCTCCTCAACATGGCGCCGCTCCCCCTACTCCCAGCACCGGTCTATTTGAGGCACCAGTCACTCATGGTGCCGGTTAGCCTCCAGACGCAGGCATCAATGGCCCTGTCCTGGTCACCAGAGGAGGATTCCTCCGGCATGGAGAGGGAGTCTAGCCCCTCACAGAAACAGCACTGTCGCAACTGGGATCCTGAGGTTGCATCCACCTCAGTGATGCCGTCCTGGCAACAGGGCTAGTGTCCAGCGCAATGGTCTTACTGGAATGCCTGGGGCATGCCGGTTATGCCGATGCCCCCATCTCGCCAATTGTCGGTGGCCACATCAGACAAGCTCCAATCGGCACCAGTAGCAACGGATTCGGTGCGTGAAGCACTAGCAGACGCTGAGGTGGAGGGACAGGTGCCCACCCTGAGACCCCCTTCCCCTGCAGGGGATGATGCCTGAGGTCCTCCCCCAGTGGTTAGTCATCGTCCCCCTCTCCAGACAAAGTGGTGGTGGGGCCCTCCCCTGCTAGCCCATCAGATGACATTAAGGAGCACCAAGCTCTGCTCCGAAGGGTAGCCGCTAACTTTGGCCTAGAGGCAGAAGAGATGGTGGAGCAATCAGACACTTCGTTCAGTGTGCTTTCTGCATCCACCCCCACCCATGTCACGCTGCTGGTGCATGAAAGGGTCCTAAACATTGCCAAAGTCTTCTGGCAAACCCTGTCCTCCATCCCTTCCACTTCCAAGAGGGCTGAGAAAAAGTATTTTGTCTCTGCCAAGGGGTTTGAATACTTATACTTAAGGTCCTACCAAATTCATGGCCATGAAAAATGCGTCATGGACTGTGAAATCTGGTCTTTGTGTGCTTTTACCCTATACTATACAGATTTCATTCTCAAATTGAGGGTCCTGACTCAAAAGGTAGTTGCAGGGGAATTGCAAGGTTATTTTAGGAGGAGTTGCAGTATTGCCACCCTTACTTCTATGCTGCCTTCAGAGCTGGGTAGCTGGAAAGGGGCGGATGTTGGCCAGGTGTTTGCAAGGGGAGCTTCGGTGGAAGACTAAGAGAGGCAGGCAGAAGAACAGACAGGCTAGTGAAGGAGAAATAGAGCTCAGGAACAGGTTTGTAGAGTTGGGAAATTAAGAAGGGGCATAGCAGGTGGTCACTGAAGGTGAAAGGGCAAGGAAGAAGAGAAGAGTAGCTTGTCCTATAGGAAGAGGGGAAGAGGCAATGGAGACAACACCAAATATGAGCCCCAGGAGGATACGGGATGGGTTGCAGAGGATTGCAAGAGAGAATAGGAATCGAGAGGACTTGCAGCCAGACGGAACAGGGGATAGACTGGAAAATTGCACCATCACCAGAAAAAGGCAGCTCTACATGATTGGGGACTCCTTACTGAGAAGACTAGACAGGAGAGTAACCAGAGCTGATCCAGAGAACAGAAAGATGTGTTGTCTGTCGGGTGCTAAGATACAGGATGTGGACCTGAGGCTGAAAAGGATCCTAATGAGAGTGGGAAAGAATCCACTGATTGTCCTTCATGTGGGAACAAATGATACGGGTAGATTCTCCCTGGAACGTATCAAGGGAGACTATGCCTGGCTGAGGAAGAAACTTAAGGAAATTGAGGGTTAGGTGATCTTCAGTGGAATTCTGCCTGTTCCTAGAGAAGGTCAACAAAGGTGTGACAAGATTTTTGATGATCAACAGATGGCTCAGGCAGTGGTGCTATAAGGAGGGCTTTGGGATGTATGGCCATTGGGAAGCATTGGTGGACAGAGCACTGTTCCCTCGGGATGGACTGCACCCGAGTAAGGAGGGAAATAGACTTCTGGGATGGAGACTGGCACAACTGATTAAGAGAGCTTTAAACTAGGAATTTGGGGGAAATGGTTGGGAGATGTCCAGGTAATCTCCACGCCGGATTTTAACATTGAGAGGGAAGAAAACGAAGTAAGAAAGGATACAGCCGTGGGTAGGAGAATGGACGTAAGGAGGAAGGGTAGTGTAGATACCAGTCTAATAGGTGATACTGGCAGTAGAATGTCTGTGCCTAATCAGGTAAAGAATGTGGGCAAAGCCAAACAGCAAAAATTAAGATGTTTGTACACTAATGCGAGGAGCCTAAGTAACAAAATGGAGGAACTAGAGCTACTGGTGCAGGAAGTGAAACCAGATATTGTAGAGATAACAGAAACATGGTGGAATAGTCGTCATGACTGGAGTACAGGTATTGAGGGGTATGTGCTGTTTAGGAAAGACCGAAATAAAGGCAAAGGTGGTGGAGTAGCATTGTATATCAATGATGAGGTAGACTGTGAAGAAATAAGAACTGATGGAATGAATAAGACAGTGTCTGGGCAAAAATCACATTGGGAAAGAGAGCTACTAGAGCCTCCCCTGGAATAGTGCTTGGGGTGTGCTGTAGACCACTGGCATCTGATTTGGATATTGATAGAGACCTCTTTAATGCTTTTAATGAAGTAAATACTAATGGGAATTGTGTGATCATGGGAGACTTTAACTTCCCAGATATAGACTGGAGGACAAGTGCTAGTAATAATAATAGGGCTCAGATTTTCCTGGATGCGATAGCAGATGGATTCCTTCACCAAGTAGTTGCTGAACCAACAAGAGGGGATGCCATTTTAGATTTGGTTTTGGTGAGTAGTGAGGTCCTCATAGAAGAAATGGTTGTAGGGGACAACCTTGGTTCGAGCTATCATGAGCTAATTCAGTTCATACTAAATGGAAGGATAAACAAAAAGAGATCTTTGACTAGGGTTTTTGATTTGAAAATGGCTAACTTTAAAAAATTAAGGAAATTAGTTAGGGAAGTGGATTGGACTGAAGAACTTGTGGATCTAAAGGCGGAGGAGGCCTGGAATTACTTGGTCAAAGTTGCAGAAACTATCAGAAGCCTGCATCCCAAGAAAGGGGGAAAAATTCATAGGCAGGAGTTGTAGACCAACCTGGATGAGCAAGCATCTCAGAGAGGTGATTAAGAAAAAGCAGAAAGCTTGCAAGGAGTGGAAGATGGGAGGGATCAGCAATACGTTATTGATGTCAGAATATGTAGGGATAAAGTGAGAAAGGTCAAAAGCCATGTAGAGTTGGACCTTGCAAAGGGAATTAAAACCAATAGTAAAAGGTTCTATAGCCATATAAATAAGAAAACAAAGAAAGAAGTGGGACCACTAAACACTGAGGATGGAGTGGAGGTTAAGGATAATCTAGGCCTGGCCCAATATCTAAACAAATACTTTCCCTCAGTCTTTAATGAGGAGCTTAGGGATAATGGTAGGATGACAAATGGGAATGAGGATATGGAGGTAGATATTACCACATCTGAGGTAGAAGCCAAACTCTAACAGCTTAATGGGACTAAATCGGGGGGCCCAGATAATCTTCATCCAAGAATATTAAAGGAATTGGCATATGAAATTGCAAGCCCATTAGCAAGTGTTTTTAATGAATCTGTAAACTTAAGGGTTGTACCGTACAATTGGAGAATTGCTAACATAGTTCCTATTTTTAAGAAGAGGTAGGGGAGGGAAGTGATCCGGGGAACTTCGGGCCTGTTAGTTTGACATCTGTAGTATGCAAGGTCTTGGAAAAAAATTTGAAGGAGAAAGTAGTTAAGGACATTGAGGTCAATGGTAATTGGGTAATTGGTAATACAACATGGCTTTACAAAAGGTAGATCATGCCAAACCAACCTGATCTCCTTTATTGAGAAGGTAACAGATTTTTTAGACAAAGTGAATCTAATTTACCTCGATTTCAGTAAGGCATTTGACATGGTTCCACATGGGGAATTATTAGCTAAATTGGGGAAGGTGGGGATCAATATAAAAATTGAACGGTGGATAAGGAACTGGTTAAAGGGGAGACTACAACGGGTCATGCTGAAAGGTGAACTGTCAGGCTGGAGGGAGGTTACTAGTGGAGTTCTTCAAGGATTAGTTTTGGAACCACTCTTATTTAATCTTTTTATTACTGACCTTCGCACAAAAAGTGGGAATGTGCTAATAAAGTTTGCGGATGACACAAAGCTGGGAGGTATTGCTAATTTAGAGAGAGACCGGGATATCATACAGGAAGATCTGGATGACATTGTAAACTGGAGTAATAGTAATAGGATGAAATTTAATAGTGAAAAGTGCAAGGTCATGCATTTAGGGATTAATAACAGAAAATTTTGTTGTAAGCTGGAGACACATCAGTTAGAAGTAACGGAGGAGGAGGATCTCTGACTATTGGTTGATCACAGGATGACTATGAGCCGCTAATGTGATATCGCCGTGAGAAAAGCTAATGCGGTCTTGGGATGCATCAGGCGAGGTATTTCCAGGAGAGATAAGGAGGTGTTAGTACAGTTATACAAGGTACTGGTGAGACCTCATCTGGAATACTGTATGCAGTTCTGGTCTCCCATGTTTAAGAAGGATGAATTCAAAGTGGAACAGATGCAGAGAATGGCTACTAGGATGATCCGAGGAAAGGAAGACCTTTCTTATGAAAGGAGACTCAAAGAGCTTGGCCTGTTTAGCCTAACCAAAAGAACGTTGAGGGGAGATATGATTGGTCTCTATAAATATATCAGAAGGATAAATAACAGGGAGGGAGAGGAATTATTTAAGCTCAGTACCAATGTGGACACAAGAACAAATGGATATAAACTGGCCATCGGGAAGTTTAGACTTGAAATTAGACCAAGATTCCTAACCATTAGAGGAGTGAAGTTCTGGAACAGCCTTCCAAGGGGAGCAGTAGGCGCAAAAGCCATATTTGGCTTCAAGACTAAGCTTGATAAGTTTATGGAGGGGATGGTATGATGGGATAGCCTAATTTTGGCAATTGATCTTTGACTTAGCGGTAAATATGCCCAATGGCCTGTGATGGGATGTTAGACGGGGTGGGATCTGAGTTACTACAGAGAATTCTTTCCTGGGTGTCTGGCTGTTGAGTCTTGCCCACATGCTCAGGGTTCAGCAGATTGCCATATTTGGGGTCGGGAAGGAATTTTCCTCCAGGGCAGATTGTCAGAGGCCCTGGGGGGGTTTTTCGCCTTCCTCTGCAGCGTGGGGCATGGGTCACTGGCTGGAGGATTCTCTGCACCTTGAAGTCTTTAAACCACGAGGTGAGGACTTAAATAGCTCAGACATAGGTCCAGGGTTTGTTACAGGGGTGGGTGGGTGAGATTCTGTGGCCTGCGTTGTGCAGACTAGACTATCATAATGGTTCCTTCTGACCTTAAAGTCTATGATTCTAGGTTCCCAGCTCTGAAGGCAGCACCCTACCAGCAGCACAGACGTAAGGGTGGCAATACCATACCATGACACCCTTCCTTTCTTCTGCACTGCTGCCTTCCTTGTTGGGCAGCCGGAGATGGTGGCTGCTGACTGAGGGCCCAACTTTGAAGGCAGGAGCATAGAAGTAAGGGTAGCAGTACCGCAACCCCGACTACAATAACCTTGCAACCACCCACAACTCCCTTTTGGGTCAGGACCCCTACAATTAAAACACCCTGAAATTTCAGATTTAAAATAGCTGAAATCATGAAATTTACGATGTTTAAAATCCTATGAGTGTGAAATGGACCAAAATGGACCATGAATTTGGTAGGGCCCTACTTATACACCCACCCACCCCAGAGTCATTGGTTTTGTCGGTGGCCAACAGAAAGGACAAGCAAGGGCATTCTAATTCCGGTCCCAAAAATAAGGAGGCCAAGAGACTGGACCTTTTCGTGAGGAAATTTTGTTCCACAGCCAGTCTCCAGTTCCGAGTCACGAACCACCAGGCTCTTTTGAGGTGATATAATTTTAACCTGTGGGACTTCCTCCACAAGTTTAAGGACTTCATGTCCTAGGAAGTGACCCAGGAGTTTGAGGCCCTGGTTGAGGAGGGTACCGCAGTGACTTGGTGCTCCCTCCAGATGGCCTGGGATGCAGCCAATTCAGTGGCCAGGGTGATTGCCTCAGCAGTGGTCATGAGGCACAGTTCCTGGCTTCAGACCGCGGGCCTATCCCAGGAGATGTTAGTCCTCGATACAAGATCTCCCATTTGATGAAATTGGGCTGTTTGCAGAACAAAGGGATATGAGGCTGCACAGTCTGAAGGACATTTGGGCCACCCTTCACTTTCTGGGGTTGCATACGTCTCCGATGGCGAGGAAGCAATTCTGGCTGCCCTTGCCACCAAGGTCTTGGCAGCCTCGGCAGGTATCTACAAGGAGAAGGGACACTAGTTTTAATCACCTCTGCTCTTCCTCCTCCCATTCACCTGCGCAGCCTGGCCCAGCGAAACGTCACAGGGACCAGAAGCAGGTGTTTTGAGGCCGCACTTGAGAGCGACACCCCGGTCACCTCCCCGGATCGTCCACATCTTTTCCTCAGCCATCTCCGTCCCTACCATTCGGCCTCGTCAAGGGTCACCTCGGACCACTGGGTGCTAGAAATTGTCAGTGGGCTACTCCCTCCAGTTTTCGGCCACCCTCCTTCCCATCCCCCCTCTTCCCAGTCCCTCTTCAGGGACCCTTTTCATGAGCAACTCCTGGTTCAGGAGGTAGACAGTCTCCTACAACTGGGGGCAGTAGAGGAGGCCCTTCAGGAAATGTGGGGGAAAGATTTCTACTCCTGCTGTTCCCTGATCCCAAAAACAAAAGGGGGTCTAAGACCTATTCTGGATCTGCGACGACTCAAGAAGTAGAAATTTTGCATGGTTTCGCTGGCCTCTGTCATCCCCTCCTTGGATCCGGGATGCTGGTATGCCACTCTCGACTTATTTCCATATCTCTGTTTTCCAAGGACACAGACAGTTCCTCTGTTTTATGGTGTCCAGCACCACTTCCAGTTCACGGCACTTCCCTTTGGCCTCTCCTCTGACCCGCAGGTATTTACAAAAATTATGGCCCTAATAACTACTTATCTGAGGCATCGGGGAGGTTCCAGGTCTATCCTTATATCGATGATTGGCTCATCAAGGGGAGATCGCGGGATCAAGTGCAGAGCAGCCTCCATTTGGTGCATTCTACCTGCTGTGATCTAGGCCTGTTAGTGAACAAAAAGAAATCAACCCTTGTACCAGTGAAACGGATAGAGTTCATCGGAGCAGTCCTCGATTCCACGTAGGCCAGGGCATTCCTTCTGGAGGCCCATTTCCGAGCCATGTCAGACATAACTTCCCATGTAAGGGGCGACTCGCTCACCACCGCCTGCACTTGCCTGAGGTTGCTAGGCCACGTGGCTGCCTGGACTTACATGGTCTGTCATGCACAACTCCGGCCACTGCAGGCGTGGTTGGCGTTGGTCTACATCCTCAACAGGCATGACCTGGACCAAGTAGTCAAGGTGCCGGACCACATCTGGTCATCACTGGCATGGTGGTTGGACCCCACATCGGTATTGTAGGGAGTTCCCTTTGTAGCCCTGGCCCTGTCGCTAACTCTGGTTTCTGACACCTCAGACCTGGTCTGGGGAGCCCACCTGGGCAAGTTCAGTACACAGACTTCTGGTCAGGGGTTGACCACTCTCTCCACATAAATGTCAGGGAGCTCAGGGCTGTTCTCCTGACCTGTAAGGCTTTTCGGTCACACTTTACAAGGCAAAGTGGTTGAAGTCCTGATGGACAACACCGCCACGATGTTTTATATCAAGAAACAAGGCGGAGCCAGGTCATCAGCCCTCTTCCAGGAAGCCATCTGGCTCTAGGACTTCTGTGTGCAGCATGCCATTCATCTCATGGCAGTGCACCTCCCCGGCACCAGAAATGTCCTGGCAGATCGCCTCAGCAGAGTCTTTTTGTCTCACCACAAATGGTCACTCCACCCTAACGTGGTCAAAGAGATCTTCCAAAAGTAGGGGGTCTCCTTAGGCAGACTTGTTTGCAACTTGTCCGGACAGCAAGTGTCACCTGTTCTGCTTGTTGTGGGGGAGGGGGCGTTGACAGGGACTCCTTGTCGGACACCTTCCTATTTCAATGGTCAGGGGCTCTGATGTGTGCTTTCCCACCAGTGCCATTGCTTCAGAGTCCTCATGAAGATCAAACAGGACAAGGACAAGGTTATCCTGATAGCCCTGGCTTGGCCTCGCCAACGCTGGTTCTGCACTCTGATGAATCTGTTGGTGACAACCCCGGTGCAGCTGCCCCTCTGGCCAGATCTCCTGTTGCAGAATCATGGCAGGCTCCTGCACCTGAAGCTGTCAGCGTTGCGCCTCACAGCTTGCTTGCTGCTTGGTTAACTGCCAAAGAGCAGGAGCGCTCAGCCCAAGTCCAGCAGGTCCTACTGGGTAGTAGAAAGCCCTCCAGTAGAGTGACCTACCTGGCCAAATAGAAACGATTCACGTGCTGGACCTCAGCCCAAAGGGTTAGGCCTGACCAGGCCTCGCTGCAGTTGATCCTGGACTACCTTATGCATCTCAAGCTCCAGGCCATGTCCCTTTCATCAATAAAGGTCCAGCTGTGGACACATCCGGCTTTCCTGCCCAAGGTGGTTTCGCAATTTCACATGAGCCAGGATATGTTTTTACCGGTCTTCTTCCCAAAGCTTCATAGGTCTGAGGAGGAACGTCGGGAGAGCGCTAACCTTCTACATAGAGAGAACCAAGCCATTTCGTAAGTCGCCGCCGTTGTTCCTCGTGGTAGCAGATAGGATGAAAGGTCGTCCAGTGTCCACCCAGAGAATCTCATCTTGGATCACTGCCTGCATCCAATTCTGCTATGATCAAGCAAAGATGCCCCCACCGGCGATTGTAACCACCCACTCAACTAGAATGCAAGCTTCGGTGGTGGCCTTCCTGGCCCGTGTGCCAATTCAGAATATCTGCAGGACCTCCACCTGGTCATCCATCCATACGTTCATGTCTCACTATGTGCTTACCCAGAAAGCCCGAGACAATGTTAACTGACTAAATACAATACTTAACAGCTACTTACTAACTAATCTACAATAAAACAAAACTATTTACACCTGGCATGAAGTTCAAGAGGGAAAGAAACTGCTGACCATTTACAAGGCAAGGGAGAGAGGTGTGCCCACCAGCCACCGCGGGCAGTAAGAAGGAGCTGAGAGGGCATAGGGCCAACAGCACCTGATATACTGGCGCATGAGTGCGGCACTCAAGGGGGCGTCACAGCCAAACCTACAGATGCCACTAAGGCAAAAGTCTCCATCTGTGCACGTGGGTGCATACACACCTAGAATGGCATCTACATGAGCAACACATCTCGAAGAACAACAATTATGAAAAGTAGGTAACCATTTTTTCTTAGCTTTCCTTTATTTCTTTATAGTCTGTTTTGGTAGAGTACAATGTTCATGAAATTGAAAGATCTCAAATATAAAGATTATATGGTGTTAAGTTACATGTGTGCGTATAGAGCTTGTAAATTTGTACATTTAATTAATTGTATTGCATCTCACAGTTTAGTTGTAGTGTGATAGTGTGGCATTATACTTGGGGGCGGGGGAAGTGCTTTGAGTGGAAAATGTGATTTAATCTCTCAGTGATGTAATGTTTTGAAGTTTGCCTATATTTTTGCAAATATAAGGGTGAAAGATTAAAGTTAGGTGGTAACTTTAAGTCAGATGGGGAGATGGTGATGAATCATAAACTGGATGTAAATCCTACTATACTGGATCCTTAAACTGTTAATTACCATGCCTTCTACTATTCTTTTGTGAAGCTATAAACTCCTTGTCAAAGTGTAATTTGGGAGGGCTTTTAGCTGGACAATAATATAATATACTCTCAAGCTTAACTAATTTTTAGAATATTTTTTCGTTTGTGGTGTTTCCTTTGTCTTTTGAAGGAGCACCAGAAGTTTAAATTAGGTTTTCATTAAGGTCTGCAGAAGGAGAACCCTCTTCCAATACACCAGGCCAAACTTACTGACCCTCTGAGCCACATACAATAATCTTCAGAAGTTGAAGAGCTGGGCATGCCTGTCAGGGTTAGGGCTTCAGCCCTGCAGAGCTCCTGCATTGCAGTGGGGTGGTGGGGCTAGAGAATTCTTCCCTGTGGGAGGCACCTGCCAGGGCTTCAGCCCTGAGACCCCCTCCTCCCTGTTGGGCAGAAGCCCCTAGACTCACCTTCCTGCTGTAGGGTAGAAGCCCCGAGCTTCCACTCTCACCCCAAGTCTGGTAGGCGGAGAATGGGGTGGGGAGGCATGGAGGGCTCTGCAAGCTGCACTTTAACTGTAAAAGTGCTACCCTTGCAAATACACAGTGAGGCTCACTGAAGCAGGGGGCCACTCCTGCAGACTTCAACAAGCCCATGAGAGGATGGGAATTATATCTGTTTGGGGCAGAGGAGGTAGTTTTATATCCATCCGTAAAATTTTAAGCATTTGCATATTTTCTGGATTTACAGCTTCAAACTCTTAAATTTCTATTATAGAAAAGACTCTAGTATACTTTCCATAACCTTTGCCCCTTTCCCCATTGTCAGACTAGGGAGAATGGCTCCATGCCATTCTATGCCGTGAACTCCTGCTTCTTGACTTGTTTTTTTTCTCCCGGTTTCCTACCAGTGCTCCCATTCATCAGTCCATCTCCTTTGCCAACACCCCCCACGCACCTGCCCAAAACCTCTCTACCTCATGCCAGCTGCCTGGTGCTACTAATAGGATTTTTTTTTATAAATCATGCTGTTTGCAGATATTTAAACTTGTTTAAACATCACTCTATATATGTTTGTATAAACTTTTATCAATCTACCATTAGCTGCCATCCCCTTCCTCCCCTTCCCCCCCCCCCCCCAAAAAAAAATATTAAATGGCACTCAACAAAGCAAACCAAACAAATCTGGAGTTCGGAAGTAAAAATATTTTGCTGATATGAGCCACTACAAAAAGAACATTTTCAAAGTAAATGAACAATTTGGAAATACTGTATCACCTGTGGGCACACACGTTTCACAGAACAATCACTTTATATCTGATATATCTTTATATCTCAGTCATCTCAAAGGAAACCTGCACAATACCTTCAAAAGATGAAGTTGGGTGCTTAAATTTATAACTTTGCTAGACACTAAAAATCATGGTCTTAATAAAGAGACAGGATTAATGTCTTATTACAAGAGTCCTTAACCCGCTTAACTTCCGTTTTTTGTCCTATGACTGTAGAGGTGTTAACTGGCCACTTCAATGGTCTGTTACAAAACGTGTAAACTGCTTACTGGGAAACAATGTGTTCCACCTAGTATTTACCTGTGACTTGCTGCGTACCTTTCCCAAACGGGAAGAGCTCTGTGTAGCTTGAAAGCTTGTCTCTTTCCCCAATAGAAGTTGGTCCAATAAAAGGTATTAATATTATTTCACCCACCTAGTTTTTTTAATATCCTGTGACCAACGTGGGTACAACAAAACTGCAAACAATGGAGGACATCGTATTTTGCCATCTGAAATGGCAACTCCACAACATGAAGAAAAAAGGAGGAAAAACTTAATAGCAACATCTGCTTCCTGAGCAAAAGCAAGAAATAAAACATCACCTGAAGACTCACCCTCTCTAACTTTCTGATCACTACATACAACTCCATATATGCCAAACAGCTGTGAAGGAGGACTTCAAAAAAACCGAGGAACTATTTTCTGTCCTTCAAGTTCTCAAAAAGGGAGCCACCTCAGACAAGAAGTTGTCACAAAGTTCCATGCACTGGAAGGAAAAAATCAGGAAACCTACCTGGAGATCATGCAAGAAACCCAAAACAACTATTTAAAAAAAAAAAAAAAAAAATCTGACAGCCATCCAACCCAGAGCCAAAAAGTGGACGTAACTACCACAACTCCCAGAACACCATCGCCGAGAGAAACCATGGCACAAGGACCTTACCACATGGACACTACACACACCCCAGCATCATCAATTTGTCAAGGCTACTCCTAACCAGAACTGAATTATCTGTACTCTCCCAGGGATTGAACTGCTGCACAGAACCTGATACCATACTAACAGGTGGAGAACTAGAAGATTCTTTTACCAACTCTGCGTCAAAGAATTCTTTCACAACAATGAATATGCCACCCACAACTACCACGTCCCCACCAACAATCATAAGAAAAAAGAATCATTTTACTGGACACCCCACAGTGGAAAAAGCCACACATTTGATCATTACGTTGATTACTTCAGGGGAAAAAAATCAACAGTGAAATCCTTAACAAATATCACATCTGGCACACTCGCTCCATTGCTGAGAGGAGTCCCTGAAATCAACCACCAGCTAGTGATCAAACCAGCAGACAAAGGGGGTGCCTTCATAATTCTCAACCATGAGGATTACATTAATGAGGCCAAACAACAACACTCCAACACCACCTGCTATAAACTACCCAAAGACTATCTCACACTACAATTCACCCAGGAATCTAAGGGTATCATCAAATCCTTCCCCGGACGACATCATCATTACTGAGCCTAATGTTAAGATTGTGTGACATTTTGTTATAAACCACTGTCTTTGTTTGCTTATAACTTTGCCACACAACCATTTTTGCTGAAACTTTCTATGCTTGCTCTCTGCCTTTTTTTTGCTTAAACTTAGAGTTCAGCTGTTTCCAGGAATGAGGTTAGAGGAAAATAGGTACGTTTTGTGGTGTTCAATATATATAAAATATTATTTGAAGAGCTCAGGATTTGGAATTGAAATTTGTTAGGGACATAGTTGTGGTGTCAGGGGAGGTCCTTTTTGCTTTTCCTGTGAAAATACACCTACATTTGACCAAGTTATAAGCAACTAAAAATTGCTATTTGCATATGCTCCCAGCTTGTTAGTGACTTCTGCTGAACCTCTGAAGATTCCATCTGCACTGAGCATGCTCCACCCCAGTGAATTTCGCTAGTGCCAGCCTCATTATGCATGTTCCTTAGCACAGCTAGAGATCCTTATGGACAGGATGATGAAGCAACAATAGCAGCAACTGCTGCAATCACACCTTTACCTATGTGAAACATTAGCGTAAGAGAAGGCATATATTAAAGTAAAGAGGATCTCAGTTCTGCCTCCTCTACTAAAAACCGAGAAAGAGCTCCTCCCCTTCTCCCAGGTTTGGGAGAGCAGTACATCTTTGCAGTTCCTTCTCTTTGTTAACTGCTCCCACTTGTGTTTATCTGCTTTGATCAGTGGAGGACATAAGAACGGCCATACTGGGTCAGACCAAAGGTCTATCTAGCCCAGTATCCTGTCTTCCGACAGTGCCAGGTGCCCCAGAGGGAATGAACTGAACAGGTAATCGTCAGGTGATCCATCCTCTGTCTCCCATTCCCAGCTTCTGGCAAACAGAGGCTAGGGACACCATCCCTGTCCATTCTGGCTAATAGCCATTGATGAACCTATCCTCCATGAACTTATCTAGTTCTAGTCTCTCTTCCACTGACTGGTGTTAGTAATTCAGTGCACTTCTGAATGCCTGTTATGCAAGACGTAATACCCTTAATCTAGAGGCAGGAAAATGTTATTCCTTCCAATTCTTTGAATAGATGAGGTAACAGCAGGGTTGCAAAAGTTCACTTCTAGTAAAACTGAATAGAATCCAGAAGCCAGATTCTGTTCATCTCGGGGGTGGGGGGGGGGGCGTTGCAAATGGCTGTAGGCAAACTTTGTGCCTCCTAGAATCTGGGCTACTTCAGGGACCGCAGCCCTTGGAATAAGAAAGGCTGTATACATTAGAGCCATTCTTACACAACAGCTTATGGGCTTCTCCACAGCCAAGAATTAGTGGAGCACGACAGCCATCCCCATCAATATGCAACTTTAATTCAGCCCCTTTATAAATATCCATTTTAATACTGTGACTATGTAATTAAAGTTTTTGTTCTACAGGACCCTTCCCTTATTGAATGCATAGGATGGACAGTCAGTAAGGTAGATGATTGGAAGAGTAGAGAGAGGATCTCAGGTTTAAGACCCTGGTTTGGGTATACTTCAGAAAATATACTGAGTGGTGGGCGGGGCGAGGGGGGAATACCCAGGCCCGCCCACTACTCTGGGTCCCAGGCCAAGGACCTTGCAGGGGGCACCCTTGTACCGCATCCCCTCCAACTCTTCGGTACATTTCCCTGAACCACTTTCCCACTGTCCCAGCACCTTCTTCACCCTTGCTTCAAGGCCTCAGCATACCAGTCCTAGCAAGCGCGCAGGAGCTTCCTCTGGCTTCCCTGTTCCTGCCCAGTACTGCTCTGTCTACAGTGCTAGCTTTCTTCTGCCTGCAGTATGAGCCTGCTGGACCCTGATTTGGCAGCTTCTCAGAGCCTCTCTTTTATTGGCTGCTTCCTGCACAGCCTCCGTAGGGCTTGTTAACACCTTTCATACCAGTGTAAGGGGGCTGCCCAAACACAGCCTGCTTCCTCAGGAATGAATCCTTCTGTCAGGTGTGCTCCCTCTATCTTGCGGTTGGGGAAGATGAGGTGCATTGAGGAGATGGGACAAGATGAGAGCGCTGGGATAAGACTCTTTGGGGGGGAAATGTCTCTTGACTCTTTTGAGATTCTTAAAAAAAGTTGGTGTCGTAGTTCATCCCTTCATTATTTTGTCCATCAATTAGGCCTACTATCTGCTATAACAATTTTGGTCCATTAATTTCAGGACTGATATCTCTTGTTTTTAAGTTCAACCTCGGCACAGTCCTTGAATCATGTCAGTAGGCCTCTTTTTGTTTGGACTAATTCAGTCTGTCTGTTTTTTTTGCACTTGTTCATAGCATTCATTACTGAAAACAGTTTGACCTATTTTCCAAGGTTAATTCCCAAGCAGGCAAAAATTTATTATTGAGACTTCTTATGAACTTTGACATACTTTTACAGTTGAACTTACAATTAGGGTAAATTTTTAGGCCCAATAATCACAGCAGCACCTAATGGCCCCGATCATGTATCAAGGCCAGTCAGTGTCAGGCATGGAATTCTGGAAGCTGGAATTCTGATACAAACACAATAACAAAAAGATAATCTCTGCTATTGAGAGCTAAATAAATGTCTTAACTTTAATTTATATCAAGTTAGACAAGAAACCTCTTGACTCTGCTTGGTTCCATCTTTGAATTTATTCTTTCATAAGTACAATGCGGGGCTCACATACTTTTAAAATACTTTTTCAGTCCCATATTTCAGAGAGGAAATTTACGTTTTAATGGATTTTCCTTTTTTAAAATATAAGCAAACTCAAATACTTTACTATCTTCTCAGATGTGATGCAATTGTCAGTTCAGGAGGAAGGGCTGTTGGTTTTTTCTCAAGACTGAGGAAATATTAGCCTTCTTGTTGAATAATACTCTGGAATGTCAATCCTTTCTTCGAGGGCAAGTAACTGCATTTTCCACAATGTTTCAATGTGTCATCATCTTCTTCTAATTGTGTAGTTTATAGGCAAGCAATAAACAGCAAGATGTTTGAGATGGATATGAAAATTGCTGCAATGCATGTAAAACGAAAGCAACTTCATCAACTGCTACCTAATCATGTGCTTCAGAAAAAGAAAAAGGTAAACCTACAAATTACTGACAAACATAACTAATGTTATAATATAATTAATTACATTATAATTTAGTGATTCCCAAAGGTCTTTGGTGTACTAACAAAATAACTAAAACCCACTTTAAAAGGGCAGTTTTACTTGTGTAACCTACACAAACTTTCTAACCTATCTGGTACAACGGTACTGATACCCTGATCTGCAAAATCTATTGGTCCTAACATTGATAGTTCCCGGTTGCATCAATACCAATGAGTTAATACTGAATTATTTGTACATACGTTTCATGCATGTCTTTCTTCCTACCTCCTGGAAGTATCTGCTTCTGATTTCATCTCTTCTCCTTGAAATCATGCAGGTATGACATGATGATTTTTGTTGGAAATACTAGACTAAACAGATTTAAGTCTGATTAATTTAGCGAACTCAAAGCTATTTTGCTAGTGTAATTTGGAAGCCAAATTAGGGAAATATGTACAACGCAGCACTTCCATGATTAACAAAAATTATCTGGTGCACACAAATTTAAGAATTTGGTTTGTTTTCTAACATCTCCCTGTTGTACTAATAGTTTTGAGATTGTGTGTAGGCCATAAAATTACTAAAGAAATTGTATGACCTCTCTTATGACTCAGTAGAATGTTGAACGCTTTGCTGCTGCCGTTTGTAGCTAACAACACACATTTGCTCGTATAACTAAAGATGTGGGTTAGAGAATGCTTTCAACAGTTAATGTGACTGACTATATGCTGTGGCCTAAAACTTGAAAAGGTCTCCACTTGACAGTTTTTTCTGTCTTAGATATAACCTTTTACTCCTAGATGGGAAAGATTTAAATGACAGTGAATGAATCTCAAAAATTGTCTGCTACACTTATACAGAAAATTTTTAGTAAGATGCTGTTTTCTGTCTAAAGTTGTTTTCCCCTTAAATGCATGGCAGGCCTATGTGATCACATGTGAGAAGAAGGGCAGCCTGCAAAACAGCATTTCATGAAGGGCAGCAGTAATTTAAGATCAAGCTATTTGGTTAGTTTGAGCATGATTAATTGCAACAGGAAAGAGTGTTTATGGGCCAAGTAACTAATGCAAAAAGTCCCTGCCTCACTCTTTGAATGTAGTCTGAGAGCAATCATATATGAAAGCTGACTTGTAAAAAAAAGTCTTTTTGGAAACATGCATGTCATGGTTATGTATTGCTGTTCTCTTGTCTGCATTCATATAAATAGCTCAATATAATATTAGTATCCTTTTAAAGCCATTGTCACCATTTAAAAATGTCTCTAAATTGTGTAGCAAAGTTTGCACATGGTAGACTGAAACAAATCCAGTAGGAATCTAGTTGGTTGGTATCTTGTCTCCAATATTAGCCAATGCTGGCTGCTTCAGAGGAAAATATAAACCTCACTCAATGCATCTAATTAGGCAGTTCTGGAGTATGAACAGAAACTCGGTGATCAGCATGAGGACTGATGATAGATAAAAATGACCCAGTGGTCTGGAAAACCACTAGGTCAACTACCTAATTTCTTTGAGTTCTTGATACTGTACGCTTGTATTGATTGAAACTGAGAGATTATTATTCCACAAAATCAAATAAACTTGAAATGAAGCTGGAATTCTAGATACACAAGTAGTACAGGAGAAATTGGTTTTGTATGCTACATTATCTGGGTGCAAATGATGGATCATTCAAATTCTGGCCTTAATTTTGAACATAGGAATTAAGTGGTTCTGGTAGCAGGCCAGTAGAACCTTTGTATGTAGAAAACTCTGCACATCTCTATTTTGTGTGACTTTCAGAAGCCTTTGTATTTGAGGTTCAAGCCGCTCAATGTAGTTGGTTTTGGTTTGCTTCTTTGGTGTGCCTTCTAGAACTTATCAGTGCTATTTTTCTCTAAAAATGCTCTTTACCTATGCAACTGTTGTCAAGACAATTAACCTTAAATTTTTTGAGATATCAGTTTGAGCTCAGTCTAATTAATTTTCACAAAATTATCAGTATAATTGAAATATTGCTTCATTGACTTTCAACTGATTCTCAGTCCTTAATGGGATAAGTAACACCTGTGATTTATTGTCTGATTGGTTGTAGCATTCAACAGAAGGGGTCAGACTGACAGTCCTGAATGACAGCAGCTTAGACTTATCTATGGACAGTGATAACAGCACGTCTGTGCCTTCTCCTACTAGTGCTATGAAGACAAGTCCATTGAACAGTTCTGGAAGCTCTCAGGGGTAATTATTTTAATCTTAACCTTCGCTATTCGAGTTTATGATCCTCTAAAAGTTACATGTGTTAGAGAACATGTGTTTACTGTGTATATTGCAAGAGGGCACATTATCATTTATCTTAAACTTAACTTTGGGGGTGGGGGGAGATCACTGCACTATGTCTTCGTTGTCTACAGCTAATAAAATGCTTTTTCATTTGCTCTGTTAGATTCCATTACTAATGATACACTTTTTTCCAGTCTGTTGCTTGCTTTGTTTGATAAAATGGTCACTTCCATATTTTTATGTTAATATGCAAAGTATCTGATGATAATGTGGACTCTCTACAGCTATGCAATATACAAATTGAATGATAAAACATTGAGTATCATGTAGAAAAAATGTAGCTAGCTTTTCTTAATGCCTATGACAGCTGCTCTTTAATCATTCTCATTTATTAAACTATTCTCAGGATTTTTACATTACTGAGCACTCTTCTTGAAGGAAAAAAAAGAAAGCAAGTGTACAGTTAAGCATACTATCATGGTTCTCAGGGCTGAAATCTAACCTAGCCTAAATTTTGGTTTTTAACACATCATGCCCCCATCCTTTTTGATATAGCAAAATCTATTATAATGCCAAAACCAAGGCTGCAATCCTGTTAATTCCCAATTTCTTGATTAGGCAATCTATGGACTGAATTTATAGTGATGATGTGCATGTGATATTATGGGATATTAACACATGCTTATCATGCCAGCCTTCTCAGTTTGGCTTGCTCTATTGTAAAGGTAAAGGGGATTATAGATTCTTTTAAAAAAAAATGGACATGAGTTTTTCCTTTTTCCCTTTCAAATAGCTTTAAAAACTTTATTGAAACTTGGATTATTTCATATAAAATTAATCTTCTCCTGTAGTATTTCACATAGTGCAGGTTTATAACAGTAATGTTGCTAACACTCTTGCTTATCTTCACATTATATTTCATAAAATTGCAATGATATAATTTGGCCTTTTCTAACATTGTTGTGTTGATGCTATTGGCTAAATCACATCAATGCAAGTCTCTGGCAATGCTGATGATATGTGATGAAAGGCAAACAGTTTGATACCATATGCATATTTTAGTTTTCAGTGTTATCCATTTTGCCTTTTTCATGTTTTAGCAGAAGCAGTCCTGCTCCAACTGTAACAGCAGCATCTGTGATCAACATACAGGCTTCTGAAGTCACTGTGCCACCAACCATTTCCAGTGAAAGCTCAGGGGGTAGGGAAAATTACATACTATATTGTTAGCATTGATTTCTAGAGAGTATTTTACTAAAGATGTATCATCGTTATTTGGAAGATTTAAATTTACTGCATGTTGTAGCCTTATCTCATTGAACTGATTTACACATTAACCATGTCCTGTAGGATTCAGGATATTTTTATATACTTATCAAAATAGCCATAATATACTAGAATTTCAGTAATCTACATTTATGTCAGTTGCAAATCCTCTAAAAATGGATATTCATGTTTGCTGTTCATAATAGCAACACAGGTTTGCTCAGGGCAAACAGAGTGTAGATGATGGCAGTGCTCCCAGTTAGGCCAATGAAGGAGAGTGTGGCTAGGTACTGGCTAAAGCCCTCATAGTGCCACTTTCTTGGGTATTTCTGCTCCCTAGTACAATTAAAATTTGAATGAGGATGACCTGACTTCACCACTTTGTCCTGTGTCATAAATCACAATTGCCTCCAATGTAAGCAACCTTGTCTTTAGCCAGTGCTACAGATGGTCAGGGGTGACACTACTCCGGATTTTGGAAAAAGATTTAAACAAGAACAGTCCCGATTTGCTAATTCACGCATCTCAGTCAGCTACGTGGTGTGACCCAATCATGCTGATGAGCAATCACTATTATAATTTTATATTTATCTTGCATTCTAAAGATGCCTAGAGGGCTACACCAACTGCATATGTGCAACCATCTTCGGTTAGCAGAGTGAGGCAGCTAATTAGTTCACTGTATGTGATACCACACTGAGAGAAAGGGGCATTTTTTTTCTCATGAATGCCTACTCTTAATGTTCTTACACAACAGAGACCTTCCAGTCTCCTTTAAGGTTTTCTCCAAACACAGATACAGTAAACTGCAGGATGTTCAGTTTATCTAGTTAGACTGATAAAGTCCAAGTTTTAATTATTCTTTGATTTTAAACCTGTGGTTTCAGGTAGTCTGTGTTCCAAATCTGATGCTCTGGAACCAAGCTATTTGTTCCGCTCACTCAGTGCCAGTGGGGTTAGATACAGAAAACAAACTACTGTGGAATTGATGTGAACATTAAATGTAAATGTTGAAACTATTTTAAAATGTATCGTATTTATTTCATAGGTACTTCAAGTGAAAGCATTCCTCAAACTGCCACACAGCCAGCCATTTCTCCACCACCAAAGCCTACCATCTCTAGAGTTGTTTCCTCAACACGTCTGGCAAACCAATCACCAAGACCATCAGGGAACACAGCAACAAAAATACCTAGCCCTGTCGTAGGGGTGAAGAGGACATCTTCCCCTCATAAAGAAGAGTCTCCTAAGAAAATAAAAACAGAAGAGGTATTTTATCCTTGATCGTAATTGTATCCACGCAAAAGAAATAGCAGTAGTATTGTTGCCAGCTCAGAGAGTTGATACATGTGGTACTGCAGTGAGAGATCTTCTTAAATTGTGTGTCTGTCTGCTCTAGTTGGATAACCCTTAAAAAGTACATGTAAAATAAATTGGTTCTGTTAAGTGGCGGTAGGTCATCTTTATGATATTAGTGTTAAATGAACTTTAAGAACTTGTTTCATACATGTACTTTACGTGAATGTATTTCAAGGCACTTCACAATAAAAACAGAACCAAGGGTAAAGGATAGAAGGTACTCAAGTTTAATCAGTTTAATCTGGCCCTGCATTTTGTGCTTGTCAGTAGTGAGTTGCAGTTTTGAATTATGTGATAACTTAAAAGCATGCACAGAGCTTGAGTTCGTTTTTTAGTACCCATTACACAGGCTTTATATGATCAGTCAAAATGTATTTAGCTTATTTCTGGAATTTGATAAACAGAAAATAGTTCAACAATCTTTTTTTAAAAGATAAACAACATTGACAGAAAAGGAATTACCTACAAAAGTTCCAAGTAATTTTCTTCCTTAATTACTTTGTTTAAAGTTAAATAATAAACTGAACTTTGCAATGCAACTATCACTTTTATTGACCATTATTCCTAATTGTTAAATCAGTAGGTTAAAATGTACTTATGAATGCATGAACAAACACACTTCTTCTGTTTCCAAAGTAAGACACACACTTTCTAAATTTTTAGGAGTGCAGTTATCAATAGTTTTAAGGTCGTGTTTGCTGCCTATTTTAAGAATTATTAAGGCAGAGATTTTCAAAAGAGCCTAAGAGAGTTAGACAGCGCTGCATTTCAGTGAGATTTGGATGCCTATACCTGCTTGGCTCTTTTGAAAATCTCAGTGTAAGGGAATAAATATTTAAGGACAAAAGAAATTTAAATAGGATAATTTTGTGCAAGATTTCACTCATTTTAAAGTCTGTTTTTTTAAACTTTGCATGGGGCTTCAACGCTATGGCAAAGGGCACCAAATATAACTGAATAATTTATTTTGTCAGTAGAATACATTTGTATGTTAAAGGTGTTATCTACATAGGTTTGGGGTGTCCCCATTATTTACAAGTGTCAAAGCTATGAGTGAAGTTATCCCATGCAATTGCTAATAAATCTCTTATACCATACCTTCACACATGCTATATATGAGACATGTTCTACAGAAAATGTTTTTGTTTACTTATTTGAGGAAGAAGTATCAACCGTGTTTAATCTCCCTCTACCTGTTAATCAGACTGCCTTTACCATGATTCTAATTATACAGGACCTTGGGAAAAAACTTCAGAAATTTCAGGTCTGATGGCTTGAGACTTTCCAGGCCTAGGAGCAAATTCTGTACCCCCGCTGAAAGTGGAGAATTAAACCTTTCCATTGGGGTATAGTGTTCATTAGCCTTGATGGCTTGGGTTAGAACCTTAAACCTCTCTCTAGTCTGTGACTGAATGTATTATCTGTACTGCACCTCAGACATTTGTTTTATGGGGAGATTACATTGTAAATAAGAGAAAGGAAGACCCAAGGAAGTACAGACCAGTCGTCATAACTTCCATATCCAGAAAGATGATAGAACAAATGATTAAACAATCAATTTCTAAGCACTTAGAGGATAACAGGGTGATAAGTAATAGACAACATGATTTGTCAAGAACAAATCTTGCCAAACCACCCTAATTTCTTTCTTTGATACAGTTACTGGCCTAGTGGATGGGAGGGGAAGCTGAACATGTGATACATCTTGATTTTAATGAGGCTGTTGACATAGTCCCACATGATATTCTCATAAGCAAACTAGGGAAATGTGGCCTAGATCAGGGGTTCTCAACCTTTTTCTGAGGCTCCCCAACATGCTATAAAAACTCTGTGGCCCACCTTATCCACTACAACTGGCTTTCTGCATATAAAAGCCAGGATCAGCATTAGGCAAGCGGGGCAATTGCCTGGCGCTCTATGCCACAGGGGCCCCCATGAAGCCAAGTTGCTCAGGCTTTGGCTTCAGCGAGTCTAATGCTGCCCCTGCTTGGAGGAGCCCATGAAAGCTGCTTGCAGCCCCACAGGGGGCCCCAAACTCGTGGTTGAGAACCACTGGTCTAGATGAAATTTTTGTAACGTGGGTACACAAGAGGAAAAACTATATTCAGAGTAGTTATCAATGGTTTGCTGTCAAATAGGGAAGACATTTCAAGTGGTGTTTTGCAGAAGTCTGTTCTCAGTCTGGTACTAGGCAATATTTTCGTTGACCTTTCGGAAGATGGAGTGAAGAGTACACTTAAACATTTTCAGATGTCACCAAACTGCGGAGGGGTCACAAGCACTTTTGAGGATGGGATTAGAGCTCAAAAAGATCTTGAAAGATTGGAGACTTGGTCTGAAATCAACAAGATGAAATTCAATAAAGACGTGTGAAGTACTGCACTCTAGGAAGGAAAAATTAAATGCACAAATACAAAAGTGGGAAATAACTGGCTTGGCAGTGATACTACAGTACAAGTTCTGGGGATAGAGTGGATCACAAATTGCATGAGTCAACAGTGTGCTAATGCAAGAAGGGCAAATGTCATTCAGTGATGTATTAACAAGAGTGTCCTATGAAAGACACGGGAGGTAATTGCTCTACTCTAGTTGGCACTGGTGAGGCCTCAAGTGGAGTACTGTGTTCAGTTTTGTGCACCACAATTTAAGAAAAATGTGGACAAATCTGAGAGTTTAGCGTACAACAAAAATGACAAAGGGTTTAGGAAGCATGACCCAGGAGGAAAGGTTGAAAAAATTGGGCATGTTTAGTCTAGAGAAGGCAAGATTGAGGGGGAGACAAGTCTTCAAATAAGTAAAAAATTGTCATGAAAAGGACAGTGGTTAATTGTTCTCCTTGTCCATTGAGGGTAGGACAAGAAGTAATTGGCTTAATTTACAGGAAGAAAGAGTTAGGTAAGATGTTAGGAAAAACTTTCTAGCTATAAGAATAGTTAAGGAATGGAACAGGTTGCTAAGGGAGGTTGTGGAATCTTCATAATCACAGGTTTTTAAGAGCAGGCTAGACAAACCTCTGTCGGGGCGGTCTAGGTATGCATAATCTTGCCTCAGTGTGATGGAGTGGGCTAGATGTTCTCAGGAAGGGGCATGGAGACCTAGATAGTCACAGAATCCTAAATCAACAGTAGTGAAACCAGAATTGTTTGAAGCCAGAAATTGCTTAGGTCATTTGTTATACTCCAAACAATAACACACGTACTAAACATATTCCACACTCTGTCCTTAAAAACACAGTTTTACCACTGGTGTGTATAAATTCTGCTTGTGACTGGTTTATCTTGAGTTCCATTAAAAGTTTTCTTCTTGTCACTTTATTTTTCTGCCTATTTTACCAAAAGTTTTTGTTTTAACAGGATGAAATAAATGAAGATGCTAGTTGTCTTGATATGAGTGATCATGATAAAATGGAAACTAAGGTATATATGACTCTTACATTTTTAAACAGAATAGAATATATTGTGTTGCCCATACAAGTTAGACTATGCATGTTTCTAGCCATTGCTGTTAGTACTGGCAGGTGTTGTGCAGGCTTCTTCCATAAGGCTGTGTTCATTTAAAAGCTCCTGGGCTGCTTCCAAACAAGTGCTGATATTGAATAATTTTCAGTTGCGTTATATTTTTAATATTCCACTGCAGTCTAAGTTAAATTCAAACACCTTTCAGTTATGACTGAAAAGTCTGCTGCTGCAATACAAATAACTCATTGCACCACCCAGCCCTAAAGCTCCCTCTTACATTTTGTTCCATTTAATTTTGACATGGCAGTATGGGTTGGTTTTTCTTTCAGATGACAGTATTGCTTAGTCTAGAGCAGGGGTGGCCAACCTGAGCCTAAGAAGGAGCCAGAATTTACCAGTGTACATCGCCAAAGAGCCACAGTAATACGTCAGCAGCCCCCCCATTAGCTCCTCCGCTCCCAGCGCCTCCCACCCACCGGCAGCCCTGTCGATCAGCTCCCTGCTCTCTCCCTCCCCGCACCTCCCAATCAGCTATTTCATGGCAAGCTGGAGACTCTGCGGGGAGGAGTGAGGGCACGGCAGGCTCAAGAGAGTGTGTGAGGAAGGGGTGGAGGGGGGGCAGTGCCTGTGGCAGAACCAGGGGTTGAGCAGTGAACACCCCCGGCACATTGGAAAGTTGGCGCCTGTAGCTCCAGCCGCGGAGTTGGTGTCTGTACAAGGAGCCGCATGTGTTCTTGTATGTCAGATCAGAGGTTCTTCAGATGCTTCATTTAAAGTGAAAAATCAAGGTCTTTAATGGATTAAATAATTGGTACAGAAGACCCTGTTTTGATAGTAAATTTAAATTATTTTATGCTGTCCACAAATTTTCTCTTTTAACATGCTGAAGATTTTTACTGACCATGTATAACTGTACTGTAAGATACCAGGGTGGATAGGGAATTATTAGAACTTTGCACAGTAGTTTGGGGTTGAGGTGAAAGCATATTAACTGGTATTACGGCTAAAATGGAAACTAACATCTCCATTTTTTGAGTTATCCCATTGAGATTAATAGGACATTTCACATCTCAGAGCTATTATTTCAGCCTGTTTGCAGACTTTGGAAGATAACACTGCAATGTTTTACATTTGGTTCATGTTTTTAAAGTTTTCTAGTCAATGGAAAAGGGCTAGAGCAAAGAATGGAATCTGCAGGAAATGCTGTGACTTTACATTTTCCTATGCTTATAGTGTACTTTTCACAGATCAAGGAGTTTTATGATATGCTAAACAGAATATGGGGGGCAAAAAATCCTTAACACTTTATTTTGAGTGGGACCAAAAAAATGCGGAGATAATTTCTTGTTTAAAGATTTCCACCCACATGGATCCAAATGTGAAAGATTCCTAGAAAAGGTGTAAGTGACAAATCAGGAACTGTGTAAAATTAGGCAAGCTACAGGGCATTCTAATAGATAACCAGTTAATTTTTTGTTGTACAAAAATATTTAGTGATGCACTGAATAGTCATATTTGCCTCTGTATAATATGCATATGCCTGATCCTGCATTGAGATTTACATGGACAAATACTTATACCAGTGCAGAGCCACTCTGGTTTCGGTGGAGACTCTGCCTGTGTGCAGCTCGTTCTGGGATACATTGGGCTGTATTTATAATGTTGTTTGTGTAGCTTCTAAGGGATATATACAAGCAGTTACGTTTTTTTATTCCTTTTTTTAAAGGAACAACTTGACGCAGAAGCAAATATTTCTTCTCAAACAGAAACTGTTCAGACAATGGCATCTCTGCAAGCTCCTCAGGTACTGACATTAAAGAAGTGTCATATTGTGAATTTTCTAATCATGATGACCTAATAATGAGATTAAAGTAAATCCAAATGTTAAAAATGACAGCAAAGAAATATATAATGGAACATTTTCATATAGATATCTGTATGGCAGGTTGCTTGTGAATGTTGTGAAGTAAGCACATCTTACATATGTATTTTGTTTCTTAGTGCCTATGTTGCTCGTTAGAAAAGCTGGACTGACTCTTATCTTTTCTCAGTTGTGCCCTTAATATTTACCTTTATGTCAGAACAACACTTAAAGTATGGTTCACTTTTTTCTTTGTTTTGCCCTTTATGATGTAATCTAAGGGGGGGAGAACTTCCATTTTAAAACCAAACAAGTCAGTTAAATAATTGCTATTCAGAGTCAGCTGCTTAAGGCTCTCAAATGTATGTTAAAAAGGTAACTTCACATATTCTGCTACCTGCATGTTGCTTCTCGATAGATACCCTGAAAAGAATGAGTCTTCAACTATACAGCTGTCTAGCACCATAATTAAGTTTTTCCTGTTTACAAATAATATGGAAATTCAGTTCTAAAACAAGGCTTAGTCTATACTGGGGTTTTAATGCATATTGTTACTCCATTAATGTAGCTGCACCATTGCAAACCTCCTGTAGACATGCACTTGTTTAAATAGCTGCACTGCTGCATAGCTCACTTAACTTGATTTGAAATGGGGGTAAGCAGTAAACAAATTATGTAGGTGCCAAGATTGTTTGTGACAAACTAGATTTTATGTATTGTAGATGCTCAGCAAAGCAAGATAAAATGGTTTGCTTCACAGAAATCAGCATCTTTATAGCTAACATAGAAACAAATATTGAAATAAACAAAAGTTTTCAGTTGTCCAAGAGCTATGTTCTTTAAGTTTCTGTAGTTCTGACATCTCAGAAAATGATTTGTTGCAATCGTGGCAGAGATGCAGTTTGGATGTTGCAAAATTCTGGTGGGCTGTATCTAGGTCTCTAGTGGGCAACCTGCTGCCTGTCAGGGTAATCCAGTGGCAGGCTGCGAGACAGTTTGTTCACATTGACCGTCTGCAGGCACAGCTGTCCGCAGCACCCAGTGGCCACGGTTCGCGGCCAATGGGACCTGTAGGAAGTGGTGTGGGCCGCAAGCAGATGCTGGCCGCCGCTTCCCACATCTCCCATTGGCCAGGAATGGCAAACCACAGCCACTGGGAGCTGTGGGTGGCTGTGCCTGCAGACAGACAATGTGAACAAACTGTCTCGCGGCCCGCCAGAGGATTACCCTGACTGGCTGCGTCCACAGATTTCCCACCACTGATCTTGGTCTTGCTGCATCTGTCACCATATTTCCCAGTTTGATCTGCTTTGCACAGAGTAAGTCACAGAAGCGTGCTCCTCCTTATTCCTGTCAATAATTCAAAAGCTCTGGAAAGTTTGGCTAACATGAGCCAAAAAATAGGAGTAAACTGAGGGAAAAGCACAAGAAAATGTTTGAAGTGAATAAAAATACAACAGCTATTGTGTACTGTCTGAGCTCTGAGAAGAAAAGGAGTACTTGTGGCACCTTAGAGACTAACAAATTTATTTGAGCATAAGCTTTCGTGAGCTACAGCTCACTTCATTGGATGCAACCGATGAGGTGAGCTATAGCTCACAAAAGCTTATGCTCAAATAAATGTTAGTCTCTAAGGTGCCACAAGTACTCGTTTTCTTTTTGTGAATACGGACTAACACAGCTGCTACTCTGATGTCTGAGCTCTGTTTCTGTTACACTCACTGCCATATCCATCACTACTACCTCCATTCATTTATATGGGAAGGTCAGTAAACACAGTAGTCATGGTAATGTGCACTGTTTTTCCCTGTGCACGGAAAAACTTGTGTGAATTTTGACCATCTGTACATGTAAGAAATAAACGTTCCTAATAAATTCTGAGCAGCACAAAATAACTTGATCACCATGATGTCTAAAGCAATATGGTCAGGAGAGGGGCAACTGAAAATTATTTTAAATAAAAATTTGACAATTAAGTATAGGAAATACAAAGTTTTTTAAGCATATTGGTAATTTATATCCTTTTTGTTCATAATTAATGTTTGGATTCCTGTGTTCTTTGGTTTGCTTCCTTGTTTTGTTTTATACTAATTAGTTGTGCTGCATTAGTTTTAACTTTCTTTAATATTTTTCATTTTTTTCCACAAACGAGGAGAAGCCAACTTGATTAATCTTCTTCTCAGTTTATAACGTTATAAACTGAGATCATTCTTATTGCCATCAAACACTATTATACTATTTGCAGTTCTTTAATATGGAAAGCGTAACTGATACGTTTGGCAGCACAAACTTTCTGGTAAATCTTTTAAATATAGACACAATATAATCAATTAGAATTTTTAGATGTAAACAATTTTTAAATTCTTACTCAGCAGTATGAGCATTGATTTTTCAAGTGTGTGGTTTAGTTTGGTTTCATGAACAAACCATAAAATCCTGTAACTTTCAGTATCAGCAATGTAGATTCCTGTTTCTGAAATAGGAAATTATGATAAATAGGTTCCAGTTGTATTTCCTTGTGCCTCCACAAGTGGGGTGGAGGGTCTCAGATATCAAATAGTTTAAAGCCATCCTAAAGAAGAATGAAAATCTCGGATAGCATTTGTAGGACTCGTGCAATAAACCTATTTGTGGGAGTTTTTCAAGTGTGTTATAGTTGAGCTCTATTTTTCTTATTTCTTCAACTTGTAGAAAACTAAATGCGTGCTATGAGAGGGACTATTATAAACATTCTTTCCTTAACTATCACATTTTCTGTTGCCTAAGAAAAGTTGTAATTAACGCTATTTTTGGTATATATTTCTGAATACCCTATCAAAATATATTACAACATAAACCTTTGAAACCTGGTGCTCAGATATTTGGTTTTTGTTAAACTAATATTTTTTGAGAATTAAAATACATTTAAAATTTTTCCTTTTTCCTCTTTCTTGTCAGAAAACACCTAGTACAGACCTTTCAGATATCCCTGCTCTCCCTGCAAATCCTATTCCTGTTATCAAGAATTCAATAAAACTGAGATTGAATCGGTAAAAACAACCTCAGGGGTCCATAAACAATATCTGCCAACTCAACCTGTTGTCTTCTAATGCTAAAAAAGGAGATTGGAGGGTGCAAGACTAGAACATGACTGCAAATGGATTTAGGTATATTTTGTGCACTTCCCTGACTGGGCTGTAATCACCACCTCTTTGGAAGTCCAGGTTAGTATGTGAAGCCAGGAGTACTTTTAATGTGTTAGCAACAGTTGCATTAAATATTTCGAAGGATTACTGCCTTTAAAAACAAACATGAACACTATTTGTAGCCATAATTGACATTCTGATTGGATTTATGTTTGATGCATTGTTTGAAAATTTTGAGCTAAAACTGGCAAAAGAATCCCTTAAATGCACTTTTATGTACCTTTTTTATTGGAGTACGACTAATTTTAGATATTCAACTGATATTTTCATTTTTATTGAAGAGATTCTTCAGTACTAGTAATCTGCAAATTGGATAACATTCTATGATATACTGTGCATTGAAGACAAAGTGTACAGTATATCTAGTTAAATTACCATCAAGCAGCAGTAAACCTTTAAAATAAAATGTCAAATCTTGAGGTTACATGACATACGTTGAGAAAATAATTGGGAAGCATTTGGAATTTGATGGGACATGATTAAGATGTGATCTATTTTTATTTATAGGATTATTTTATGGTGCATACAGATCAGCGATCAAACAGCAAATACACTTTCCTTTGACCTAATCAAACTCCTTACTCCCTTGCTGATCCCCTTGCCATATTTCTTGGAAAAAGCTTTTGTGTTTAATGTTTTTTGCAGCTTGTATGCACAAAATAGGACAACGGTCAAAAATAAATGCTTTTTTTTTTTATGCTATTAAAACTCATGATGTTACATAAACCCAATACTTTGGGCCCCAAAGGCACAAACACCAAATTTTGTCCCATTGCTAAAACTTCAGAGTGAATAAACTGTGCCTGTGAAGCATAACACCTGTCTTGATGGCCTTTTGATCACTAAATATAAGATAATTTTTGTACACTCCATAAAAGTTCTGTCTGCATTAAAACATTTCAAATTTTAAATATAAAGGCAAGAAAAAATCCCCAACGATTTTAATCTTTTTTTATTTCTAGATGGCTTATCAAAAATAGTAGTTTTACATACTGAACAACACTGAATTTTTAACAATCATATTTCTAGAAAGCACTTGACATCTAGCAAGCTCTTTACTCCTCCTACTTTTTTGTTCTGTAGTCCTAGCAAAAAAGGATTAGCGGCAAATCTTTTCTTTAAAAGAACTGAATCTCTCATGATTAAGCAGCAGAACATCAGTGTTTAGGAAATGTGAGGGATGTTGGTGATAACACCAGATGTAGATAACAAACTTTGTTGTTATTACTTAGTCTGAAAAACTGGGATGGTAAAAATCATCCTTCCCATACTTTCTGATTAGCATGTTTTATGAATTTCCTCCTCCCATTGTGCTCCATCCTATTACATGTGCTTCTTCCATGTTAAAATTAAATTACTTACACACTGTCCCCATATCCTTCTAAATTAATTTTCCAAAGTCAGAGTGTAGCTTACTTTTTTCCTTAGGCTGTGCAGTAACTGAGGTTTTTCTTTTTGCCATTTGTCTAAGATGTCTAGTATACAATATTTCTCTTTCCCTTGCCCTGTGCAGCCTGCTGTCATCCACCTCGAAAAAGGTTATACTAACAATTGAAGTGTACAAGGTGTCTGTGTATTTTGTGTAGTTATGGAGTTTAGATCGAAATTGCCAGGCACAAATTTAGTTTTGTCATTTTGTTTACACATTGGGAAATCTTTTTTTCATTTTATTAAACATTTCATGTAACTGCACCCAAGTTTTGCCAAGCTGGAAACTTGGAATCTTTCTGTATAGTGACTTTTTAATTCTAGTTTTCATAACCTGGAGATCAGACTGTTGCTTTCGCATGATGTACGTAGTGTCTCATGACTGGAGTTTGCTTTGTTTTATAGTATCTGTACTCCTTGTATTTTTCAAGAGCTATTTTGTAAACAGATGATGTATTTCTCCATTGAAAACACAATAAAAAACAGCACAATCCCACATTTGCCTGATTTTCTTCAAATATCCAAAATTGCTTTTCCTGTTTGTTTTTATTCCAGACTTGTCAGTTAAATTACTTAATTGTTTCTGCTGATATAGAATGCAATGCGGCCTGAAAAGAACAATGCACTTTTAAATTCAGTCTGGATTTAAAAAGTGGCATTTAGCAGCATGCTAAATCTTAGTCTGTTTTTAGAAGAGAAATGTAAATTGCTATTTTCTGTCGTCGTTTAGTTTTTAAAAGAACAGATCCATTTGAATAGCACCCCTTTCTTGTTCCCTGATTTGGGTGCCTGCATCAAAATCTTAAAGGCTGGAGTAGGCAAAACTAGAAAAATAGCATATATAATCAGTTTACATAGACTATTTATTTTTTTTAAATTACAACTTTAAAAAGCTTGAACTAACTTTTTATCCTCTAAGGCAGTGGTGGGCAACCTGCGGCCCATGGGCCACATGCAGCCCATCAGGGTAATCTGATTGCAGGCCGTGAGACATTTTGCTGACGTCGACCATCCGCAGGCATGGCCCCCCGCAGTTTCCAGTGGCCGTGGTTCACTGTTCCCAGCCAATGGGAGCCACAGGAAGCGGCAGCCAGCACGCTGATGGGCCGCAGGTTGCCCACCACTGCTCTAACGTAAAAATATTCATTGAAACCATCATGGTATACTCTGTAAAACGCACCATGTTTCCTGTCTTGGAAGCAGTTCATTATATAAATTATCAGCAGATGGCACTGTTTCTCTTGTTTTTCTTCCACTGACTCCGACATGCACTGAAACTACAAATTCAAAAGGTGCCAGTAACTGTGCATCACTTGATTGATCTTATTAGCTTATTAGCTTTAAATCCAGCAAACATTTAGAAAGGCAACCTAAATTTGACTTAAATTTGTACTGTTAGTACTGTGCTTCTAATATAAATGTCTCCTAATTTCCACAACTAGGTGGCTTTTGGGTATGTTAGTTTGAGTTAGGCTTCAGTGAACTAATGATTGCTAGCTAAAATTTTGCTTTTATATTGTGCATCAGTGAGTGCTCTAGACCTCTATTTTACACTATTTCTTATCACACCTTAGCATTGCTTCTGGTGGTAAGTGAGCAACAGCTTTAAGTAGTAATCAGAATATAACAAGAAAATCACTAAATGTACCCTGAAAGATCTAACTGTTCTGGAGCTTCATTTTAAATGCTATGTAAAACAAACAGATCTACAGCTGAAATAAACACACTTGTGAGAGAGTACAGTCTGGACTTGACTTCACTTTAAGCCAAAAGCTACACTTGTCCATACTCATATCCCAGCTAAATTTAACAGTGAAAGGAAAATAGCTTTTTGGTATGTAAATATTTGTTCCTTTAGTTTAGTTTTTCTTCCATTTACATTCTTGGAAAATATGTGACTACTTATAAAAGAATTCTCACATGTTCAAATGGTCACTACAGCTTAATCATTTTAATTCCTTGGGGTTGTCCACCTGAAAAGCAGCTGAAGTGTTTTACCTCTTGTGATCATTACTATAGGTAAACAAACAATTCATTGGAAGTCACATTAAGTAAATTTCCACTTCTATACCCTTCCATAAAAATAATAAAGAATACGCCTTGTAGGTGCATGTTTTCAAAGATCCCAGCGTTCATGCTATAGAACATAGTAGCAATAACCATTTTTTTAGTTTACTTTAATCATCTTTAAAGATTTTTTTAACTGTTTACTAGAAACAAAGCACAGATTTGTTGATAGAGGCAGATGCAATTTCATATGTCTACAAAGCTCAAACTAATATTTGAAATATCTATAAACATCAAACATTTGCCACTGTCATCACCAAAAAAATTAACTTTGATATCAAACTTCAGAGTACATGGATTATTATTTAAAAAACAATACAGTGAACTACTGTTGGATATCTCATTTGTTTTTTTTATATTTAAACTAATGTGTTTTTAATAAAGTTTAGTCGTATTCTGTTTTTACTATATTCTGTAATGTAGTTTTTCGGGCCGGAGTGGGGGTTTCACATCTAGAGAGTTGTCCAGTCACATTCACAAAATTATTCTGCATGTCTGTGTATACATAAGTCTAGTATTGTAGTGGAATGTTTCTAATTCATCTAAGTGCAAGTAAGAAGCTCCTACACGTGTTTTAATGAAAAACTAACAAAATAAGGTTTAAAGATATTGAATGAGAAAACTAATTCAAATAAAACCACCTCTTGATGGATGGAAAAACTGTGCTTAATGGTATATGCAGATATTCTCAAACTCAGTGTTCCAGTAAATTACTGTTTTAAATAAGAATTTGTACCCAGATGAGACTTTCAGCTGTAATGGAAAAGAATAATAAAGCAAAATGCTATTAATGTATGATTGTAAAAATTCAGACTTAGTTGGCTAAGTAAGCTGAATCTTTTTTTTTAAACATAGAAAAATAGCCAGTGCATTTAAACAGCCCCATAATTCCAGTGACCCATACAGACACTGGACATCTCACAGCTAGCATATCTTGTTTGCTTCTTGCCTCTAATTTGTATGTTTTATTTACAAGCTAGCAATTCTCATTTTATGAATACATTTTACTTTTGTCTTTTTTAAAAATAAATTTTCCTGATAAGGCTACTCTGGGTCACATTTTATGTAGTTTAAAACAAATCTTCAATTGTTTTAATTGATACATAGATTTATTAGAGTTCACTGAAAACAATTATCTTCATATTATGGTATAAGTTTGCTTCTATAGTAATAATATGCAGTCCTAAGGCATTTAAAACATAAAATACTTTCTTTGCATGGATGGTGAATTATTAAAGTTGAAAGGTATATTAGATCATGTAGCCCTGACTAATATGACAGTTCAATTTGAGCTGCAAAATGAAATCATTTGAGGGAAGTTTCTGGAGTTTGAAGTTGAGGAATATTCTTTGATTTTTTTCCCCCAAAATCAGTCAATTTTAGATTGCTCCTAAATTAAGACCTTCGGCATGATAAAATGTATATTTTTAATACAATTAAACAAAAGCAGTTTTTATGGATTCAGTTTCTTCTGCTTCAAATACCCTTTTTACAAACTTGCACACTGCATTGTGCCTGGTACTCTTTGCCTTCCAGAAATATGGCATGAGCATTGGTCCTTGTTTACGTTCTCAGTTTGCAGTGGAGCTGTTAATAAAGAGATTGATGATAAAGTTGTTGAAAAGAGACAGTTGGATGGGACTGCTCCTCATGAGTGACAAAGGGCATGCTCTGCCTTCACAGCCAAGAATGCTGTCCCCAGCAGAGAGCCGGCCATGCCTGGACATTGTGCCAAGACTATTAGGTGCATGAGGAGAGAAGAATATTCAGCTATACTACAGGATTCCTATCAAGCTTTTAACTTTCTGGCATCCATTTTAATTTGGTCTATTTTTCACACACTGGTTTTTGTTAGTTTCATGGCATGAGAGAAATTTCAGTTTCAGATATGACACACGTGCTATTCTAAATGTCCAATCCTGAAATATTTTTGATGTTGCTCTGTTAGGACTTTAAGAATTTTCCATTTTGGTCCTGTTCAGTGAAGTAAAACTCTGTTCCCTTGTTAAGGCTAAAGCTAACATTTTGGGCTTTTATGGAAAAATGCATTATTCATGTACTCAATCTAGATATTAGCTTCCTTAGGAATCTCCCTGCCGAGATGTGTCATAAGCTTGATTCAACTCGATGACATGGTTGGAATAAGAGTAGCCTAGAATGATGGATGGATGTGCTCAGTGTCTTAGCCACAGTTTATTGTGAATAATTTTAATCCATCACAATATGAGAATGGCAAGACTGATATAACATTTGGTAGTTTGTCCCTGTTTGCGCAGCCCTATGTATGTGTACTAATGGTATTTCTAGCTGTTCTTAATCTTCACTCTGAGGAGGGCGCAGGCTTTGTGTTTGTTCTTGATCAAATTATTCTGACTACTAGAAGCAGTATGTCTGCTAGGAACATTTTTAACAGTATATATTAGTTGTAACCATCTGATGAGAAATCTGCTTTCCTTATTTTCAGGAATAATTAGTCAGGGGTTAGTTAGTTAGACCCAAAGCTAGTTAATAATTAGTTAGACCCTATTCTAATCTTATTTAGTGTGTTGTCTTTTTTGTTTACAGGAGGGAGCGTCTTCATATTCTTCCGGTTTTTGTGCTAACCTACTTTGTGCGGTGGGAACTCATTCTTTGTGACAGAATGACACAAATAACATAAGACAGAAGTATTCTAATGTTATCCTAACAGGATTGCCTAGCCCTGATTTGGAAAATATACATTATGATCGCACAAAGGGGGCAAAGATTTAGTAGTCTGCTTTTTTTAAAAAAAAATGTTTTTGTAGATTCCTACTAAGCATGCCCAGAAGTGATTTTTTGCAATTACATCCTTGTACACTTCTTCCTAACCCGCTAACAGATACAATTCGTACAGAAGGACTGTGTGTGTGAAAAGTTTGAAGGCTTTCTGTACTTTTTTTTTGATTTACGTTTTTCTCTTTAGTCATCAGGAAAATCCTAATTAATACCTCTTTGGCAATAGCTCAATATGGCTGAAAGGATTTCCCTCTTCAGTTTCCATATTTTACATCTTGGCTAGGATCAATCATGTGAAGTCTTATCTCCAAGAGAACTTTTTCAAAAATCTTTGAGCATCTGAAAACACATTTGACTCCCGAGAATCTCAGCTTTACTTACTGAGGTTCTACCAATCACCTGCTTTTAGACTAAAGCAACCCAAGGAATTTTTTCTGTTGTGCTTATATAATTCTCATTTCCACACTTATCCTTCCTTTGGAGATCTGGGATCTGCGTTGTATTCTCCAGTGATGTTGCCCCTAAAACCTGTCTAGCCAGAAGTACACCAGATGTTCTTCCTTTTGCAGATAAAGTCTAAACAGCAAGTTTGGGCTCCTCACCATTGGTTTCTTTTTGAACAGTGAGAATACTTTGATTTGATTACTGTGGGGTGTATTTAAAAAGAAATAATGATGCATGAAATTCACAGTTTGAGTCTTTACAGCCACAGCACAGAGTTTCTTTTACTGTCTGGCCCAACAATCATTAAAAGACTAACATAAAATTGGGGATTTTTTTTCTTGAAAATAAGTTTCTAGTTTGGGGTTATTTACTTAAAGTGGGGAATTTATTTACTTACTCGTTTATAACTTTTATGTTTCTGTGTGTTAATTTTAGGTTGTCACATTATTTGTTTCATTTAGTCATACATATAGTAGGTGCTAAAAGTTTGAATCTGGACTCAAACCTCTTGATATCCAAGTATGGGAAACTTTTAATTTCTGTAATTTATATTGATACATTTTGTTAAGCGTTTAATTTTATCTATAGGGTAGTCAACTAATTGTCAATGTTTTACATTTCTTTGGATTCTCTATTTTCACTGGGAAGCCGGATTTTCTAATGGTCAGTGCACAACACTGAGTCAGGAGATGAGGGTGTCTAGTCCGGAGATGGGCATGAACATATAAGCTTGACTGGGTCACTTGATCTTTTTGCCTCAGTTTCTCCATCTGTAAAATGAGAATAATGTTTCAGCCCTTCCTCACAGGAATGTTGAGATCTAATATTTGTGAAGCATTTTGAGAATCTTCATAGGGAAGATGCTGTAAAATTATTATTTGAACCCTACTGTACATGTAATACACACCAGTAGGGGCTCTGTAGTCTTAGATTTACATGGTTTTGTATCTGTATATTAAGATGTGTGTCATCTGATATATGAATAACAGGTACATCTTCCCAGAGAAGATAAAAACTGAGATTGGCCAATTTAGTACTGCTTTACCTTGGTGTTCGTTAAATCACAGCTCATTCATATCTCATGGCTGTTTTTTCCTTTCAGGTGAGATCTTGAAGTTAAGCTAGAGTTCTTTAGGTAGATAACACTCGTTAATTTTTAGTTACCACTATAGCCAGTTACCACCTGAATTGTTTAGTCTGATGTTGTATTCCTTCCTTCTATGTATCTGTAATCTTAAATTTCAGCCTTACTTGCTGTGGGTGCTACTGTAATAAAATAATATAGATATTATTAAAAGTTAACCATGGCTGGTTTCCCTGTTTAAATCACATTTTCATATTGTGGAACCTCATCTAAGAGCATGTTTTTCTTCATTTTCATCAGTGTATAAAAATGTGGGGTTTTTGGCATGGTACAATACACTGATTGTATTTCTCAGAATTAATTTGCTGTATACCACTATCATGCTTCTAACAAAACAGTCTAGGTGTTGTAGACGTATTATATGGTGAGACATACAGTTTTTTCAGTGTATTGGAGGCAAGGGCTTTCTGCTATATCCAGATAGTGAATCCACTCTTCCAGCTCCATGAACACCCAGATGGATCTATGATTTCCTTTTTGGTGATGCTTGTTAAGTTTTAGGTCTGGTCTGACCTGACAGGGATGATATGGGGAATTTTTTTATGCCACACTTTATTAGGACAATTTTCTATTTACAAGGTATACTCTGTTGACTGAAAGAGGAGGGTGGGGGGCTGAAGGGAGTAGAATGTTGTCTTGGTTGTCAAGTAAATGTAACTTTCCTAAAAGTGAAAAATACTGAAGTTTGGGCTGTGTCTGGTAAGTGACTGCAGTGGGGCTGGCTTCCCATTAGTACAAAACTTTTGCTTGTTGTCATGCTGATGAAGGCTCTTGGGGGTATGTCTGCACAGCAAAGAAACACCTGTGGCTGGCCCATGCCAGTTGAGTCTGGCTAAGGTGCGGGGCTGTTTCATTGCTGTGTAGACTTCCAGGCTTGGGACCCTCCCACTCTAAGGGTCCTCGCACCTGCGTCAGCTGGCACTGGCCAGCCAGGGGGTTTTCTTTGCTGTGTAGACCTACCCCAAAGGACTTGGCAGAAGCAAAGCTCAGTCCAGGGACCAGTGAGTTTTAACGGGGGGGGAGGGATAGCTCAGTGGTTTGAGCATTGGCCTGCTAAACCCAGGGTTGTGAGTTCAATCCTTGAGGGGGCCATTTAGGGATCTGGGGCAAAAATTGGGGATTGGTCCTGCTTTGAGCAGGGGTTGGACTAGATGACCTCCTGAGGTCCCTTCCAACCTTGATATTCTATGATTCTATGATAATGCTGAAGTGTCATGCTGTCTGCAGACTCGGACCTAGTCTACACTGGGAATTTACATCAATATAGCTAAGTGTCTCGGGTGTGAAAAATCCATGCCCTTGAGAGACATAGCTATACCAACTGGTGTAGACAGCAGGACGATGGAAGAATTCTTCTGATGACCTAGCTACTGTCTGTTGGGGAGGTGGATTACCTACACCGATGGGAGAATCTCTCTCGTTGGAGTGGTACTGTCTATGTTGAACTGCTACGGCAGTTCAGCTATGCCATTATAGTGGTTTAAGTATAGACGAGCCCTCAGGCAGGTGTTACTGGACATGGTTCACATTTGTAAGATAACTGCTTCAATTTTGGGGAAAGTTTAGTTCTGAAGCACAACTACATAGCAGATTTTTTTTAATTACTATTACATTTTCAGACCCTTAACATGTCTGCACATCAGTTTCCCATGTGTAACATAAAGATCATCTTTGACTACATTGTAGACCACTTTGAAATCTCTTGGACAAAAAGAGCCACATTGTATTTTTTACAATAGACAGCAATGAAGAAACAAGGAAATGTGTTGCTGTCATTGCTGTGAGGGGGACTACTTCCATGTTACAGAGCTCATTGGAATTAGGTAAAAAGTAGCTCATGCTTAGCCTCATGTACCATGGGAGCATGAGCAGTGATCACACCAGAAATGGTAGGGCCCCTACAGCTGCAGTTTTGGCATCTTTGGCTGAACCAGCCCTATCTGTAGCAGTGAGGCATGAGGCTATTTCTGTTAAGGACTGAGGGGGCAGAACCATATTACAGCAGTTCAGACATGAGAATTCACCTATTTTGCGGCTTGCACTTTGGATTACAGTACCAGCGGGGCTTTGAATGCTGTTTAATCAGCTATGGTTACCCATCACCAAATTGGGGAAGAAGGATAGGAGATGGTCTTCCATTAATCAGTGATCCCTACAGCCAATTAAGGCAGTGAAAGGAGTTCCTTCCTCCAGTCCTTTGGTAAAAGATTAATGCCTGTAGTCTCAATACTAAAACATGGGTATCTTCTGAGAAGTAAAAGATTCTTATTTATTTAGGCATTGGTGATGTGCTTGGCAGATACTAAATTCAAGCTCTTGCCCGTAAAACAGTCAAGGGAAAGCAATTCCAGTGCCCATTGATCAAATATTACAGTATATAAAAAATCTTCACTTAAACCCCAATACATGCTGGTAGCTGCCACTGGAAATTTCCCCTTAGTGTGTACAAACACTGTAAGATAGACTATTACACTATTAGGACTAAAGGTACAATATATGACTTGCTAACGTTCTCTTAAAGCTTTCTAATGGTTTTCAAACTATAAACTGTGGTGACTGGGTCTGTACACAGTTGAATATGTATGAGTTTTTATTTAAACAGCCGTGTATATTTCCACTGATAAACTAGAAACTGAAATATGGACAATGCTGATATGAGAAGCCGTTTGTCCAATTGACTGCCTTGGCGCTGATCCATTTTTCTCATTGTCTTTATAATATTTTGGACTTTATATAAGCACCTTTCATCTGATGATCTCAAAGCTCTGAGCAGACATTAATTAAGTCTCATGACACCCCTATGAGCTAAATAAATATAGTTGATGCATATATTAGATGGGTAAATAAAGATAGAGGTTATGTCTTGCCCAAGGTTACCCAGTGATTCAGCAATAGAGCTGAGAATATAAGTAATCACTCCTAATTTCTACCCAGTAGATCTTTTTTATCCCCTGGATTGTAGCAGCCAACGACCAGTCGGTCACATTGGGAAAAGTCATATCAGCAAATTTCTGTGGTCCAAACGCTGGCAATGAATGTAGCTCTTAATCATGTAGAGCTTTGTGAATCCTTGCTGTTTGTAGCCTCTGTTAAAATAACCACCCCACATGTTTTACCCAGTTTATATACCAACTATAATGGAAGAACAAACCATTCTTGTTTTGATGCATTCTGTTTTTTGACAGCAATCTCCCTTCTAGTTCTGATTATTGTCTTCACTGAATGCAGAAAAGGGATATACTGTTAATTTAAATATAATCTGAGTCAGGAGTTGGATTAGCAGTAATTGGGAATGGGGGAAATAGAAATATGAAGGCCCATGTAAGATGACTATAGTTGTTTAAACAGATGTTTTACATACAAAATTTTCTTTATCCATATCAAATTTTGTACTGGGCAGACCTTGTCATCTATTAGTTATAAAAAAAAAAAAAAGCACACCCAGTTTAGCAAAACAATGGCTCACTACCATATGAAACTAAAACAGTATCTTTACACTACCATCTTTATAGCACACTGCCCTTCTTGGAAGGATAAGATGAGGACTTTCATTTTGGGAGTCCTTGTAGCATAATAGGTTTTTTTTGGAGGGGTGGGTATTATATTTTACATATCCCTCATAGGCTTTGACCCTGAGTGTTCTTGTTATCAGTAAAATAGCTAACCAAGACAGCCTAATTGATCAACATAAAATTCACACTCTCTGCATCAATGTCAAAAGACCTTTATTAGATTATAGCTAATTGTTAACAAACATCTTCCATCTCCTCATGTTCCCTTTTAAAGCAGGCTTTTGTAAGTATTGCAGAATTAAATCCATTTTTTACACTTACATCTTTTATCCAGAAATTTCCAGGCACCTTACCATATTAACCCCCACAACTGGTTGTTGCTTTTATGCCCACTGATCTACACAGGGAATATAACCGGGAGACTGGCGAACATCTGGGCTGTTGGACCACTGTAAAGCATTGTGGCAATGAGAAAGGAGGGTTCAGTGACGGTTGGCGAGAGAAGCTGCTGAGTTGCTGCCTGCAACCAATCCTGCCCACTTTGCTGAGTCCCACCTCCTCTCCCCTATCCTGTTCCTTCCTTGTTCCAGGAAGCAGGACGTGGCCTGAGGGCAGGGACTTTGTCCCAGAGCTGCCCTGAGGTTGCTTATTTTATTAAACATGAGTGTGTCAGTTACAGTCTGATCACAGCGAGAGTCCTTTTATGAACATTACATAACACTGCACAAGCAGTTGCTGCCTTACAGCAGGATTGTGCACTATATCTTCTCTATTTTTAGAGGATGACGGACCTTTTGTTTTGATACTTGGCAATATATAATGTATGCACATATATATCATTAGTGAAGTACAGCTATTGCTGGTATGGCAGCCAAGTAGCGCGCACGGTGCTGCACAACGGTGAGGGGAAATTGCCGTGGATGGGGTCATTAATGTCCTGACTAAAGCACAACTAGGAGTTAACATAAGATCTTACCTGACCTTATGGTACCCTACCTACTGTGGAAGGATGGTGGTCTGTGCTGATCCTGCTGGGAGTTGAGCTTGTAATGTCCTTGGTTAGTAGAATTTTTTTTTTAAAGGAGAACCTTAAAAGTAATTTAGATAAGACAGGAAACACATTGTGTGACACAATCCTGTACTGCAGTCTCTACATGGCCTATTTGGTCTTTTCCATCTTTGATTTCCGTGATTTGATATCTTTAGTATGCTGAATTAAAAGCAAAGAGGGAGAGGCTATGATAGCGACTAATGATCATTGATGGCAAACTTCAGGGAAGAACAAAGGCTAGCAAGGGGAGTTGTGTTGAGATACCACACATGAAGCACGCTTCTCCTGTGCTGTTGCTGTGCATTTCTCTTGTATGCAAATATTTCTAGGCAGAGCTCTTGCTATTGATTACTCTTATCTCTAAGTGATTTACCAATTGTTCAGATGTGACAGAAGATGGGACAGTGGTGCAGCATGATTCTGCTGCTCATAGTGAGGGTTCCTCAAATAGCATCAGGCACTGAAAGTGGTGAACTACAATTCAAATATAATTATGAATTTCAAAAGAAATACTTCATCATGGAGAATAGAGCTCTGCCTTCCTAAACCTTGTGAAATAAATCAAATGAATGATAAAGGCACTGCACTTTTGAGAGACACTGGCTAATACAATGTGATGCAATGTTAGGGGCTTTTAAAATAAATTAATATATACTATATGCGGCTCTAGGTGCTTGTACAAACATTGAACAATGTACAAAGCCAGACGTTAAATGCCCCCATTGCAGAGACTTGGCTGTTCAATCCATCTCTTAAAATAAAAATTGCCCATTTAATCAAGCTTTCAAAAACCAGCTTTCTTTGTCAAATGATTTCATATACTGCAACCCACCTTCTCAGTAAAAATCCTGGAAAATTGATGCGTCTTGCATCATGACCTGAAGATAAAAACATCCAGGCTCTGTCAAATGGGAAGGTGAGAGGAGTAATTTCCCATGAAGCGGGCCAATCATGTCAAAAACCTTTCTAGCAGTTCCTGTCCTTTGAAAGTACTGGGATGAGACACTTTAATATTTGACTCTTAACATAGGAAATACCACCAATTTTCCCAGGTTACTCATGGTAATTTTGCCTGCTTTTTTTGGTAGCTATGTGAACACCGATAACACTGAATTCAGGTGTTTTGCTGCATTTGTTGATCTGCATACAATGAATATTTGTTTATATGCTTAATCTGATTGGACCAGGTCTCCTCGTATCATTCCACACAGCTGATCAGACTATGTCTACGATGTGTATGAGTTTGTATACACTTCTGCATAATTGCTCCATACGCGGTCAACTTTGACAAACACTCCCTCCCCAATACTCTGTGTCTAATTAACAAGTCTCTCTTTCCACAAAGTGTATGTAACTCCTTTTGAGCAGGGGACAGTGCTTGCTTCAAACACTCTTTCAGACCCAGCTGGCATATGTCCTCTTAGGCTATGGTCAGAGCTGGAAGTTGGCCATTAATACATGTTATTTTTTTGGTCATGTTATGGACTTAAAAGAAGACAGGTGCCCTTCTTGCATTTTATGAAGAGTCATTTATGAATACAAGATACTGCATTTTGCATATTAGTGTGATTGCCAATATAAACCCAGCTGTGTGCAACATAAAGTGAAATGTGTATTTCAAAAACTAGGCCACAGCTTTTCTATGCTGTAATCTGAAAGTATTTGAATCCATTTTGCATATGCATCAGCCTTTTCTTTTAAATGTTTTTTTTAATGTTTAGCCAAGGTGACAAGACCTTAACATGGGCTAGAGCTGAGCACCATGTGGACAGAAGCTGTGTTGATACTCTTAAACATGCACCTCAGCACTCACCAGCCCTGGGGCTTTCCTCTTGTGCTGAGGTGTGGTCATCTTCATGATTCTCTTGTTACATGAACAGTTTTCTCCGGGGAAGCCATCAACTAATTTCACTTGGGAATTAGGTCACCTTCAAACCCAGGTCTGCAAAGATAAAAGTTGCTAGGGCTACTTCACTACCCGCATGTTCATTAAAGTGGATCCAGGTCTAGGGGCCTATGAACCCACAAAGCCTGAATCAGAGAGTCCTTTTTTGGGACAGAGATGACCCACTGGAGGGTGGTGGAATCTGCCATGGAGACTAGGGAGCAGGTAGCATCAGGAACCAGAAATGCTGCGAACACCAATATGTTATTTAGTGTGGGCTGGATGCAGTCCAAACAAAGGGCCCCTTTTAGGTTTAATCCATTACTGTGTGCTCTCTGCATATTCTTACCACTTAGTTTATCACTACTTCTATGATGGGAAAAGTCAGTGCCAATCCCTCTCTCTCTCTCAAGATGGCACAGGGTATAACAATGGAGTTCAAGACAAGGCTGCAGTGCTCATTTTCTGATGAGCACACAGTGTGTGTATGTTTGAGTGGACGCCTCTCTCCTTGCATTGGACCTCAGTGGAAAGATTAAGGAATCCCGCCTCTCAATACTCTGGACCTGATTTCCCATTCCTGCAAAAAATCTATGGTAGGGTACTCTAGAGGAGGAAATCTCCCCAAGGTTCCTTTCGTATAGCTTCCCTGCAGTTCTTCGATCGGGATTGGAGTGTGCCCCACCCATGGAATAAGCTATAATGCTGGGAGACCAGCAGTAGGTCAGAGCCGTCTGCCTGGAGACTCTGGGGTCATTGGTGTTCCCTCTTCTCTAGTGCTGTGGCTCCACTGGAACCATGCTGCTAGGGCTTCTCTAGCTGGCAGGTACCCCCGGGGTCTCATGTTAAGGGCCATTTCTAATCTCAATATGACAGTGTTCTGGGATTCATTATCTTTCCGAGGGAATCTCTACAGGGCCATTGGGGAATATGACAGGCATTCCCCTGGGGCTGCTCTCTGCTCTGCAGGGTACAGGGAAAGGGGGAATGTTGTTGCAGGGGTGTCTGACAAGCAAACCATACCCTTCTGTGAGATAAAAGACCCATGTGCACAGATCTTGGGGGCACAGCTATGAGGTAGATGAATATTCCCATTCTTAAAAAAAGGAAACAGAGGTGTAGATGTTAAATGATTTGCCCTAAGTCACAAAGAAAGTCCGTGTCGCAGCTGGAACTATCAGAGTTGGGCTTCCTAGTTTTGAGCTCCGCCCAGTAGATGACGCTTCCTGTCATTGTGCGTGTCTCTCAAACCCTGTAATAGACCCATCTGCATTCATGCAAAGCTAGGAAGACTAATCTAAAGACAGTTCATTTTTTGGCAATGAATTGTAACCGACACACTGACGCTAGCAAACCCAGAAGTGTGTGCTTGGAACTGCATATATGCATTTCTGTTACTAGTAAATAGGGTGCAAATGATAGTAGAAACGAATCTGTGGACTTGTAACTGCTTTGTTTTGACTTGTGGTCATCAATGTTTTGTTTAATTTTATTAATATGTTCAGTATTTGCTAACAGTTGCTTGGCTTTAACAATATTTTATCACTTTTCAGTTCTGGTAGATTTAATAGCCTAGTGACTAAATTGAGTTTATATAGCTTGTCCTGTATCTATTTAGAGATAAGAAGTTCATTTAGGGATTAGCGTATGCTTCTTGTATATGCACCATTAAGCATAGCACATCTGCTACTGAACTAGCAATCAGCAGAATATTGAGAAAAGTTATAAAGAAATCTTTTTGTTCATTCTCACGCTCGCATAAACACAAACTTGCAGACATTTACATGCAGGAAGAAATGGATATAAGAGCTGTAAAGCAAATCCATAAGGAGAGCATCAAATTCATTCATACAATGTTTGGGGTGGGGGGAGGGGGGGAGTCTTGAATTTTGTTAGAATCTTTCTGTTGCAGTGAAAGTGGGTCAATAAGATTGATAGTAAAAAAGGAATATGCTTATTCTGTAGCAAAGTGGTGGCTTTGCCTTCACTTGCGATGTCTGCTTTTAAGGTGTTGAGATAGATGCATGTTTTCTATCACAGGCTTTGTGATGAAGCAGAATAATAAACAGTGAAAGAGGAAAACAAATAATAGATCAAGGTTTACATTTTAGTTCTTATTCATATGTGAATCCAGGCCCCCTTAGCAATAGTCTCTAAAACAACAATGAAAAATAAGAGCTTTAATAGGATTTTCTTCCTTTTAGCTTTCTTGTACACTTTAAACAATAGGTGGAAAAGAATGAGGTGAGTGGGTAAAAAATCTACTGTCCTTGGAGCATCTGAGAAAGAGGAGGAGAGCAGAGACAGAGGCCACACTTACTGACACTCGTGGGCTTCTGTCACCAAAAATAAGGTGGGGGGGAAGTGCGGGAGAATCATCTTGTCAAAACCACAGTCCTGTTTCAGACCAAACACAATCATTTTATATTGCACTACACAAAAAGATGATTAAATGTCTGGTTTGTATAGGCAGGGAATTCAGGTGGAGAATACAATTGACTTTCTTAAATGAGTGTTTCTTCAGGAAGAATCTATGGATATGTGTGTGGATGGGTAGTTATCCTCCCCCTGAGCAGCCCAGGGAAGGTTTTTTAGACTATTTATACGCATTATGGCAGGCTGTTTGCCTTACAGGAGAAAAGCTGAATCATGCTGGTGGATGCTGATAGTGCTGCCAATTGGAGAGGCAAATTTTAGGTACATCAGTGTAATTAAGCAGGAGATGTGTACGGCTGGAACAGTTTGATTCAGAATATGTCTATATGTTTTTAATTTTAAGATGTTTGCACGTCAGTGTGTTAGGCTCAACTGCAGGTGTCACTATTCGATCTGAAATAAAGGTTTGCTCTTTAACTATTGCTGTCATAATGGAATCTTTCTCCTACCAAAGTCATACTTGTGATAGCAATACAAAGTCTATGAAATGTGCAAAAAATATAATTAGACCCCTTCTTATATATCTGTGCATAAATTGTGTGTATTGTTTTATATATGAGTAGATATAAACACTTCAGGCACTAACTCAGCATTTCTAAAGTAAAGTTAAATGTGTCTTCTGAAAGAATGTAGTTAATGTACTACTTTTAGACTGAAAATCTGTCAAAATCCCACCTGATTTGGGATTGGTATTTAACTTCCGTGGACCCTTAGCAAAGTGATGGTGCAATCTGCGGCAGGGTGTTAGAATGTGTAAACATTAACGTGGTGATTTGATTCTGAACATCTGAAATTGTTTACAGTAATTTACAATAGCCCAGTCATGCGATTGTATACAAATACATTCTCTTCTCTTCTTTTCATAGTCTTTGGCTCATACTTACACATACAATATGATCTCTGACAGAAGAATCAGGCCTATCAGATGATTGGCAACGTGTTTCTATAAGAAAGCAGGAAAAAAGGTGGGGGGAGGTAGAGGGGAGGGAGAGAAAGAAACAATTAAAAAACCATGTCTTAAATCTATTCCTACAACTTCAAATAATTAAACAAGCTTTCTTCCCCCATCCACTGATAGATGTATTGGTCCTGAAAGTGCAAAAACCGAAACAATGCCTTATGGGTGTATTTTACAATGACACATTGAAAGCTATTTATGCAAGAAATTTATAATAGAAATACAATATTCTCATTAAGTGCTAGTCTTAACAGTCTGCTATTCCCCCACCTGGATTACCAGATCTTCAAAGCTGGTAGCCTGGTATATTATATATTAACACATGATGTTAACATTTATGATACTCTGTGGATTTGTCTTTGGATAATACTGTTCTCGGTGTATATACACAAATTTTAAAAGTATATCCTAAGTCTAGATTGGTTTATAGCATCTCCTTGACCATTCTATTTTTGGCTTTTTCTTTTTCTTTCTTTTTTGTGTAAATTCTGTGTTTTATGTGCCCATGTTGCTTTTTACCTAAGCCCTTTCTGTAAGGGTGATGAAATAGACAAACATTCTCATTTCAAGGCAAACAGACAATGGAATATATATATTCCACTTGCACGTATAAATATACATTCCTGAGTAAGCGCACTCTAATTGACTATTGACTGTTTTGGCAGTTTTATCCCTCTTCTTAATTTTGCTCAAAATAAAACCTAGAAATGAAAAAATAGTTTGAAGTGGCAAAGAGAGGGAGTTGAGAATGGGGAAAATAAGGCAAATACATTTTTGAAGAAGAATGACCCATGTACTGTGACCTGAGGGCAAATGCAAATGTCTGTTTTCAAACACAGACTCGTGAATTCTTATTAGGGGTGCGTGACTGTGCCTCCAAGCACATCATTACATATTCATAAGTATGAGGGAAACAGACTCCTTCCACATTCAGGTGTGTCCAACCAAACGCTGCCCCTTTAAGATTAAAGAACGGCTCATTTGGTCTGTTTTCTTCAGTTCACAAACTGTTAAAGGAATATGAGATAAAAGATGCACACACAAAGAGAAAAAGAAGCAGCAATACTCCACAAAGATCTTTTTAGTGTCAACTTAAATGCACACAAATAGCAGATGATGATCTCTTTTATTGGACTAACATTTATCCAGTAATATCCACGCACTTTTAAAACCATTGAGACCTCCTCTTCAGGTGTTCATTTGAATAGAAATAGCTGAATGAGTGTTTTTATAATTGATCCCCTGAGTACTGAATGTCTAGTGCTGCATAACCAACATTTTCCCATTGCTGATTTTTTTTTCCAAATTGCTACTCTGCAAAATTAGGATTTCGTACAGTTTTGATAAGAAAATTAACCTTCCAAATGCCAGACCCCCTTAATGTTAGTTACTAATCAGTGTGAGGCTACAAATGAAACCTTCAAATGGATTCTTGCATTTAAAAAGGAGGGAAAAAATCTTTCTCAATATTTATTCGAAAACAAGGGAGAAGAAGAAAAGTTAAAAGGCATTTATTTATATGGTTCCAGTATCCCTAGTCCCCCTTGTATAGGAAACACTAGTGTACAGAACATGCTTGAGGAAATGTCCTTGCTTTGAACAGCAATACAAACTTTGCAGCTCTTGGTAAAAGTATTTCATTTTTAGGTTAGATTAAATCTTATGTTTTCAACTTTAAAGACACCTTTGGAAGACTCTTTGCTTAATCTTATGGTGCATGTCATAAGGTCTGACTTTTCCAGATAAACACTCACACTGCATGTATTTCCTTCCAAGCTGTTCGCAGTTTATTCAAGGGAATGTGTGGCTATTTCTTGCTTGCAATTTTTAACATGCGGCTTTAAAAAAATAAATGATTTTCTGGTGTTTTGAGGACTGGAGAGACTAACGGTTAACAGCATAGATAAAACAGAGCTACCCTTCCATACACACCCCACCCCCAATAAAGCAGATGTAATCTTGAGCTGATAGTAAAATCATCTTGCAGTAGCGTCACCTGAATAGTAGAAAGAAAGGAGATATGATGACTGTGTGATAAAACCAGTTAACATTTGTATGCCATTGCAAACACTCAGGAGTATAAAGAAAACACTAGCTAACCACTAGAGATGTCCACTTATGTTCATGATACAAGCACTACACACTCCAGTTCTATCAACTACCATCAAGCACAAGATCCATCTTTAATTAATTTAATCCTGTAGAGCTGAGCCTTATTTTATTTGTGACTGTGCAGGGAGAAATTACACTTCTCTGTGCTTGCCTTGAACTTCAACCTTACCCTTCTGTATCAGTGGTACTGAATAACACAAAAGCACACACTCCGAAATTCAGGTCTCAATCTTTTAAAAAAAAGACTACTCCGATCAACCTACACATGGTTCATCTATACAGTTCACTCAAGGAGAAGCACAGAAAATGCATTTTTCTCCCCAAGGAGAAGATGTGATTTTTTTTCCCCACAGTAGTGAAGCAGTTTATTAAATCAATAAGCCTTTCCCATAATGTGTAAGTAAAGACATCTCAATTATGTAATAAGGCAAAGAGGGCTTTCCTATCTGAACTATCCAGGTGTCCAAACTTTGCCACAGTGAGGGCCATACGTAATATGTGTAAAACAGGCCAGTTTGTACCTGCCTTCATTTTTCGTGTAGGTGTGGTTTAGAGAAGACTACACACTTCAGCATGCAATGTTTTATTTGAAAGCATCTATCCAACATGGCTGTCTTATTGTATCAGAAAGTAATGCGACTCTGAGTCTATAGCGCCCAGTGTGTGCCATGTACCATCATGGTTAGAGGGGACAGAGTACTACTGTCCCTTGGGACAGCATCAATTTATCAAGGTTAGGGAAGGTGGCAAATTGTGCCATAGAACTCACATTGCATTAGACACTCCCCTTCCTGATTTAGTACCTTTTGTATGGATATACAACAGTGTTTTCCAGATACTACAGAGCACAAGTGGAGGCATCATGCAGCCCAGAGAAGCAGCAGGGGGCAAGTTGCATGCTTTTTATGCACGTTTTAAATCTGTGTAATTGCTGTGGCAATCCCTTGTGTGCTATCTGCTGATAATGGACAGACTCTGTGTGAAATTACAATGTAGTTGAAGGGGACACTTGCAGCAGCAAGTTTGCAGCAGCTTTGGTAGCTCCATAAAGGTCACTCCAGCGAGGAAAAACACACGGATCTTGAAAACATCCTATGCTACTGGTTAATTCTGTAGAGGGGCTTTCATTTTGTGTTGCAAAAGCAGAGGTCGCTCTCAAGCCCCACAGAGCACAGGCCCTAGTTTCTCTCAGATTTGGGAGAACTAGTCCTGGAAAGGAGACTCACTTTTCATTTAAAATCCAAAGGCAAGTTTCTCACCCCTTTTCTTGCAAAAATAGCCTGGAAAACATAAACCAGTGTAAGAGCACATTTCAAGGGTTGAAAGGTACAAGTAAGTAGGTTCCCCCTCCACAGCAGCCAGCAGAGAAGAACACAAAAAAAGTCATTGCACGTGCTTTGTATGTAAAATAGATCTATTACATGCGGGGTGTATCCCCAAGCATCAGCTTGCTAACCTTCTCCAAAATTCTTAGGCTGCCCTTGTCCCCAGTGTTGTGATGCAGGGTGCGTGGGGGGTGGGAAGGGAAATTGCTAAGTTTGGGAAGGGAAAGGTGATAAAAAATAGCTTTTGTGGGTCAAACCAAAAATGTAAAGCCAGCGCTCTGAGAAATGCTTCACAGCTGAACCTCTACACCCCCAAACAGAAAGAACCTGCAACTCCACTTAGGGTCCGAATGGGGGGACAGTTTTATCACAAAATCTAGCCCAAGCTGGTAGAGAATTTACAGCCTTCAAGGGCTCGTCACCCCAATTCTTTCCCCTTCGTTAATTCTGCCACTGGCCTTCCTTACCATAATCTGCCTGGCTTCCCTTTTGGAAGATAAAACTATAAAGATGTTATAATGCCATTATTCTGTAATATAGGCTAGGCTCAGGGACAAATTATCCTGTGTCTATCTATGAATCTCAACAACATTTATATTCTAATAATATTTAATACTTTTCAGTTGTATAGGGCCTTTCACAACCGTGAGCTTATTCCCATTTTACGGATGGAGAAATGGAAAGGTTACGGTCACCATCTTCTGAAATACACAATTTTATGATTCTGGATTTTTGACTCTCCAACTTGAAACTCCTGAAATGAAATTTCCAGCAGTGCTGGGCACTTAAAAGGTAACAGCCAGTAATTCAGTAATTTCATTAGCTGATTCACTCAAGTTCAAAGGGTTCATGTGACATGAGCCAGTTACTATTTATATATACAATTGCTCCAAGTTTCATCCTTGCATTCCAAATTTTATCAATAGCTCTGTTGACAAGGTTTTTGCTAGTTCTTAATTGTCCATAGATCTGGTCTTTATTTTTTCTTGTTAAAGTCCAATTTAATAGCTCAGTCATTTTAGAATGAATGACCATGGTCTCTTGCCCTTAGGCTTATGCACACATTGAAACTATCTCTCTGGTAGAGTTTTCCCCTCAGGTATATTTGTGAAATCTCATCTTATTCCTTTTAGCCCCACTTGGCTGGAATTAACTCATTCTGCTGTGCTTTTTTGCTGCCGTTTTCTTTCTAATGCAAACCATACCCCTCTGTCTATCGCTTGGGTCTTTATCCCTTCTGTTCTTGCTTTGTCCTTTGATCCAGAAGGAGGATCAAATTCCTTGCTCTTGTGTTTGTTGTGCCTGAATTGTGGTGCCTTTTAGGATGTCCCATCTCTTTTGCTGCACTTGTGGATTTGATTTTGCCGCCACCCACTCCATTATCAAATTACAGCTCACTGGTTTTGTAAATACTTCTGGCTCATGGTACCACCTTCCCCCTCTTCTTCCTGTGCTTGCCTTCTTCTATAGGATAATAACCGTAAGACTTACCTGCCTCACCAGGGTGTTGTACAGATTAATTAGTTAATGAGCTTTGAAGATGAAAAGTCCTGTACCATTGCTAAGTATTGTTGTTGTTTTATCTTGCATAGATTGAACCCATCAATACTGACATTCCAATTATGACAATAATCCCACCAAGTTTCCATTAGGCCCACAAGATCGTATTATCCATCACTCACTACCCTTTATAGCTGTTCTGGCTTTTTTTCCACATTCTCCCATTTGTGAATAGGCACTTGCATCCTGTATGTTAATATTCCTTAAAAAAATATTATTTATCATTTGTTGCAGAACATCCCTGTCTTAAAAGTAGAGACCCTGGAGGATTTTTTTAGTGAGATGGGAGCCTCACTCCTTTGTACCTGGAAGAAACCCTACTTTTAGATGCCTGCTGCTGTTGAAGCCAGCAACCTGGCTCCATCCACTTTAGTGGCAACCATCCAATTATTCCAGTAATTCCAACCATCCAAGACATTCTAATTATATGTGATTCCCCACCATTGTTTGGTCTCCAGAATCGTTTTCTAGCTTCTTCATTTGTCTAAGGCACCTACAGGATCGTTAGTGTCATCTCTATCTTCTCTTTTCTTTGCCGGTTCCTAAAGTATTCTTATTCTATCAGTCTACATTGACTCATGCCCTTTGTTTCCGGGACTACATGGGACTGTTGGGTACTCAGACAAATAGAAATTCCTCAGCATTTTTCCAGAGCATCCAGGTGCTCTTCTTCTAGCATCTGCCATGGAATTTAGAAACCAGCCAACCATACTGTTTTCTTTATCCAAATCAGAGAGATCCAGGACTGTGCTGCTCGCTCCTGGTGACCAGATCACTGATCATATCCTCGTGTCTTTATATCACTGGTTGGTTGATTTTTTTTTTTTTTTTTGTCTGTGGTTTCTTCTCAGGATGATCATCCTCTAACTCATGAGCAGCATAGCTTTTGGTGTTTGCCGAAATCTTGGTTTCAATGGCTAAATTTTCCTCTTTGTTACCTACCACGTTCTTTTATCTCCTTCATCCCTTGCTTTGTGAGACACTCCAGATGGCCCTTAATGTAGGTTCATTAAGACAGGTATTGTACATGGAGAATATAACTGAGGTGTGTTTGTTATATAGCTTTTAAACCTAAACGTTTCGAAGATAAGCCGTCAATTCTATCAAGCATGTCCTCTAAGGAAAAATCAGTAAGGCAACATGCGCCAACCTCTTCAACTCAACAGTATTGTTGGCAATATTGTACGGCAGCAAAACATGGTGGCCCTTTCCAGGGGAGGAAATCACAGAAGTCACATTTTTTCAGGGACTCCAATACCCTGCCCAAGTGGTGCAGAGAGGCCATGGCCACTACCTGGGTCTGTAGGCTGGAGCAGCAGCTGCAGAGACCCTGTGCATTTCACCTGCATGAAAACTGGTCCCTATCTGAAGTCCACTGTCACCTGCATCAACAGAGCTTGCACAAGTTAGCAGAAGCCCTTCAGCTGCAGGCACTGTCTAGTAACCTGGGATAGAGGCCAGGAGTGTCTTTTCCCGATCTGGGCACAGAGCTGAGAATTACTGACCTCTATGTGGTCTTGGTGAAGGAGCTGCTGCCCTCTTTCTTTGCCTTTGAGAATCAAGTATAAAATAACAATACCATGTGGCTGTCCACATGAACATCAGTTCTGTCTTTATAAGGATCTCAAAGTCCTTTACAAATACTAAGCCTGGAATGCCACCAGGAAGTAGGTTGAGATACATTTTATCCACATTTTATAGATAGGGAAACTGGGTTAAGTGACTTGTCCAAGGAGACACAGTGAGTCTGCAGCAAAGTCAAAAACAGAATCCTGGTCTCTTGACTCTTTTTCTCTCCTTCCTCTCTCTTAGGCCAGCTGGCAGTTGGCAGCCCGCATTGAGGCTGTGACTGTTTCAATCAAACCTTGCCAATCGGGCTTTCCCAACCTGTGATCAATGCAGCCCAAAGAAAAGTGTTAATGTGACCTATGCTGGCCTCTTACAGCCAGTTTCCTTTCCAGACTCTTTTCCCTGCAATCCTCTTCATGAAATAAAAATACTGTCAGATCTGTCTTTTGCCACCCATGTTAGCCATTTCTTCTGGCATTGCTGAAGCCAAATAAGAGCTCCTTCCAGTCTAGAATCTCTGGAAGTGGGGGAAGCGGAAGCAGTCAGAGAGGAGGTGTTTAAAACAAACTGCCTGAAGAAACGGTTTTCCAAATTCAGCAAACCGCTCTCAGCTCTTGATGCCCCAGTTCTACCTTCCCTTGTCTCGACTTTGGGAAGCATAATCTTTCTTTGGAGATGCATTGTCAGATCAAGCAGAAACAATGCTGGCTGAGCTCAAACAATGACCATATTTGATATTTTCTGCTGATTGAGCTGTCCAGTTGACTGGAAAGGGCTGACAGCAGAGAGAACTCTGGTCTGAGCAGAGCAGATCCCAGGCCAGCTGGTGAGGGAATGGGTTTGAGCCAGGTAATTATTGCCTAGTGCAGAGGTCGAAAGCCTCAGAGAGGCTGATGAACTAATGAAACACAAATGGGACATCTGTGTTCAGGAGTTCAGCAAAGCATGGAAAACAGAACTTTGCCAAGAGTATATGTACTACTGAAAGCAAAAGCACTTCCTCTAGCTGAGGGAAACCCACTGAAGAGTGAAGGCATGAGAAAGCCTTTTGCAGCAGACATTTTATTTGCATGATAACTTTAATGCTTATAGCAATTACTCCAGAATCTCCAGCATTCAAGCAGGAGAGAGAAATGGATACAATTCAAATAGGACAGCCCTGAATGTCTGTAACACTGGGAAGATAAGGAGGGTCAGGAGAGATAATAAAGGACTAGAGGAGAGAGATAAAGGAGTCTTTGACAGGAACCCACCATGAGGTTACTGGGAAACTGGTGAATTTACTAATGTACTTGGTACCAACCCTGAAAAACTGGTATTGTATCAGCAGAGCAGGGACAGCTGGGTGGGCTGTTACTTTAAAAGGGTTTCACTTACAGTTACAAATATCAACACATTCAGTGAATTCCGGGTCAGATTTTGTTCCTGGTACAGCCATGGCATCCCATTGACAGCTGCAGCTGAGGGAAGAGTTTGGGCCAAAACCTTTATAGTGTATGTGTAACTGGAATCTCTGCATAAACAGAAGTATTATGTTCCTGGAGAGAAGGGTAGTTAAGCAATGGAACAAACTACCTTGGGAGGTTGAGGAATCTCCATCACCTGAAAATGTTTAAGAACAGGTTAGACAAACACCTGTCAGGGATGGTCTGGATAATACTGTCCTGCCTCAGTGCAGGGGACTGGATTAATGACCTACTGAGGTACCTTCCAGTCCTACATTTCTATGGCTCTATATGGGAGAGAGTTAGTTAATTCATGTGTTAGTACATGAGTTTGGTTTTATTGTATTATTTTCCTAGATATACCCTTAAAATCAGTCCAGGTTTGCTTGCACCCCAGGGGACATTAATTTCACCCTACTAAAGAATGAGCTAGTTGGATTTGAGGGTGTGTGTGTGTGTGTGTGTGTGTGTGTGTGAAGTGCAGGCCTTAGGGAGGTGAAATCCATCCTCCACCCCACCCAGAAGCAAGGTTTCAGTGTAGTACTCTGCATGGCTGCTATTCTAATCCGTGGGCTATAGCACCTGCCGGAGCTCTACGTGCCTTGTGTGGCATGCTGGGGTCACTGCATATACACGGCTCCTACCTAGGTCCACCTACATAGCTTGTGTCTCAGCCTATGCCAGGCGGACACAGAGACCCTGTCTGTGATGTAGACCAGGTGTATAGTTTCTGCGCCCAGTAGGGGTGCTTGCATGGGCCCTCCATGCCTGAGTGAATATCCCCAATATGAGGAGCTGCAGAAGTGCATTCAGACCCAGAGGGCAAAGTAAGCAGATTCTGAGTGATGTGATTAAAAAAAGCTTTCACGATGGGAAGAAAACTGAACCCACTTTCCCTGGGACAAGAAGAGGCAATAGGTTCTGTGTTTTCCCCTTTATTGATTAAGCCTGGAAGTAGAGTCAGCTATGTTGGGCTGGTCCCTCTGGGAAAGCACTTGATTAATGAGGGAGGGACTGCTGGGGCAGGACACCAGGGTTATCTCTGCCCTTTTCCAGAAGGGGGATGGATCCTTCCACCTGGACAGCAGAGCTGAGCTGGGCAGGGAAGATCTTGGTTTAACATCAGCCAAAGCGGAGACACCTGTGAGGAAGTGGGACACCCGTGAGTCCTGCAACCACAGAGGGTCTTCCTCTGTCTCCCTGTGCAAAGAGCATGAAGAAAACAGAGCCTTCAGGGTTTCATAGCTGCATATCCACAGCCCCAAATTAGCAGGGTCTCCTCACTGAGAGCAGGCCTTGAAACTCGGAGTATTCTTCTGATTAAAATGTATCTCTACCTACCTCTGGAGGCAAAAGGCCACTGTTTTGATGTTTACAGGAGGCCGGTTTGTCCACAGGTTGGCCCTGTGAAGGTGAGTATAGCACTTATCTTGTATGTCACTGCACTGTCAGCACAGTGTGTGAGCCCATTGTCTGACGTGGGATGTGAAGCTAGGACCTTCTGGTCTGGAGGCCAGAGTGCTAATGCAGCACTGTGTTCTTCACTTTGAAGTGTCATCAGTGAACTTTGCTAAAAGTGTTCTGTAAAAAGAAACAGCAGCAGCAGGTCTGTCTTCTATTCTTTCAGGGTTGCTGGCTCTGAACATTATCACCTCCTAATGCATGTAAATTATCTGATGACTCAATTATATTTAAATCCTCCAAATGTGAAGAATTTGTGCTTATTTCTTAGGAGATAAACATTTTAACAATGGCTGGATAGAAAGTCTGAACTAGAGGAAACCTGATGTGGAATTTACTTGATGCAGCAATAGCACCCCGTGCTGTGACCTGGTCACCTCTCACAAACGACGTAAGGTGAGCCAAGAGAATGACTTCAAGGAAAAAACAGATTGCAGCCACTGGTTCTGGTGACTCAGTAGGAGGCACTCTTCCCTCTGAATCCATATTGCCTAATCATAGTGATGATGGACTCTGGAGCTGCTGACAGTGGTATGAGGTGTGAAACCAAAGTCCTTACCACTTGTGATCCTATGGTTCTATCTGAAAGAATAAGGATGTTACCCTGTTCTCCTGGTCACTTTCAGGTTCGATAACTGTGTTCTGCATACCCACATCTTCCCCTTGTGTTTCCAGTCACACATGGTGATCTTCACTGTCTGTTCTGAACTGCTAATTCATGCTGATTTGCTTTGTTCAAAGGTTGCAGGTCTTCCATACCATTAGTGACTTCATTTCAGTGATGGGTGAATTATATGTATTTAAAATTTAATAATCAGTTTGCTGAGCAATTTAGGATCTTAAATTAAAGGTGCAATTTTAATGCCACTCATCATTATTATCAAACCCACCTATACTTGGCCTAATGGGTCAACTGGCAGTGCCTTCCACCACCACTTGCGGACCTGGATTTGAGTCATCTTCAGGACTCCCAGATTATGAACAGTTGGGGTTTGAGTATATAATACACTGGTTTAACAGAGTGATCACCTCTTTCTGAGTGACTATAACAGACTATAACTATAACTATTGCCTGCCTCTTGTTCACAACTAACAGTTACTGCATTAGCTCAATAGCTACAGTGCTTTGAGGGCTGAAAGTCCCAGATTGGATTCCCTCACTGACTGTCTTGGTGTCTGCATATGTGTTGCCAAGTTTGTTAGAAGAGTCCACTCAGGACTTGATTCAATGCCTGTTAAAGTTAACGTGAGTCTTTCCATTGGAAGAAGCAGGATGGGGCAGAGGAGAAGATGAAGTTACTATTCACAAGAAGCAGCTTTATTGGTACTTCTGGCTCCAGAGTAAACTTCCAGAGCCAAATCTGCAAAATGCATGTGCCCTGTTGGGTTTGTCAAAATCAGGCATGAATACACACCCCAGATCACTCATTTAATCTGGATGTGTGCAATAGCAAATATGCACTGTACAGGTTTGGCCCTGGCTCAGCAAAGACTGTCTAGCCTTCAAAATGCAGGGATAGAGTGGTAACTAGATGGAGGGGGGGGATGGAATTTTAAGTGGGCATCCTAATAGCTTGGCTGTTAGAGCCCTCTTGGCAAATGTTGCTGGCTAGAACACAGAAGCAGGGAGTAGAACAGTCTGCATTTGATTCTTTAGAACCCACCTGCCAATAGAAATAAAAGCACATGCTCCAAACCTAACTTCCATGAGAATGATTCCTTTAGAAAAGCCCTATAGCTACACAGTCCAGTGTGGGGGGGAAATGTAGGAAATTTGACAAGAGAGAATTGCTACCAGTTCAGCTTTGGATCTGTCCCATCCTTCCACTTTGTAAAGCCAGAAAGGGGTTGGGTTTTGTTTGCAGATTGCTCAGCCCATTCTACAGCTGACATTCCCAATAATTACAGTAAACACAGTGATGCAACACACAGTACTGTATATGAGAATGTACCTTCTTTTGCATTCAGTTCTGCATGCCCTGGCTTCTTACTGGTATCTTCATTTCAGTTTGGGGTTAAAGACCAAATTATAGACCCCTCCAGTATGTTGTGTTCAGTCGTCTTTTCTCTCGCTCTCTCTGAAGTCTAAAAATTCAGGCCAGATTCTGATCTCAATCTCGCCAGTCAATACCTCAGTGCAACTCCACACATGCCAACATAACACAGAACAAAATCTGGCCCTTTGTGTTCTGTAAGTGGTAGTAAGCTCGCCACTTGTCCAATATGAAGAGTATTCTGATAGAGCAAAGTAAACTAATCAGGAAATACTGGAGTCCCTAGCCCAGTGGTCACCAACCGGTCGATTGTGATCGACTGGTCAATCCTAGAGGATCTCCCGGTCGATCGCAATCTCCGGTGGCAGCACAGTGTGGCTGCTGCCAAGGCTACCCTGGCCCCACACCACTCCTGGAAGCAGCCACTGCAGCCCCACGGCCCTGGGGGAAGGGGGCCAGAGTCTCTGCCCATGTGCACTGCTCCTGCCTGCAAGCACCGCTCTTGCAGCTCCCATTGGCTGGGAGAGCTGCCGGGGTGGTGCTTGCAGAGAGGGGCAGCGCAGGGAGCCACGTGCCCCCACCCCAGGGGCTGCAGGGGCATGTTGGCCCCTTCCGGGAGTGGGGTAGGCAGGGAGCCTGCCTTAGCCTCGCTGCGCCCGCCACGGACCGGGAGCCATTAGAGGTAAGTGCTGCCTGGCAGGAGGCTGCACCTGATCCCTGAGCCCCCTCCCAGAGCCTGCACCCCAACCCCCAGCCCCCTTCCAGAGCCAGCAACACATACACCCTTCTGCACCCTGAACCCCCTCCTGCACCCCAAGCCCCAGCCGTCACCACCTTCCCTGGGCCAGCACCCTATAGCTTGCACCCCAACCCCCTGCCCAGCCATAACCCCTCTCCCAGAGCCAGGACCCTGTACCCCCTTCTGCACCCCAACACTCTTCCCCAGTCCAGAGACCCCTCCTGCACCCAAATTCCTTCTGAGAATGTATCCCAACATGCATCTGATGAAGTGAGCTGTAGCTCACGAAAGCTTATGCTCAAATAAATTGGTTAGTCTCTAAGGTGCCACAAGTACTCCTTTTCTGTTATCCCAACACTGTGCCCCAGCCTAGAGCCCCCATTTGCATCCCGCACCCCCTCCTGTACCCCAACCCCCTGCCTCAAGCTCAGCCCAGAGCCCCCTCTCACACTGCAAGCCTGCACCCCCTCCCAAATCCCATCCCCCTGCCCCAGCCCGGTGAAAGTGAGTGAGGGTGGGGGAGAGTGAGCAATGGAGAGAGTGGGGGATGGAGTGAGCAGGGGAAGGACTGGGGGTGGGGTAGATCCTGAGCTGCCCTTAGATTCAAAAAGTGACCTTGAGTGTAAAAAGGTTGGAAACTACTGCCCTAGCCTCTGTTTGCCAGAAGCTGGGAATGGGTGACAGGGGATGGATCACTTGATGATTACCTGTTCTGTTCATTCCCTGTGGGGCACCTGCCATTGGTTACTGTTGGAAGACAGGATACTGGGCCAGATGGACCTTTGTGGGATGGTGAGACCCCATCAAAAGAAGCAACTGATGCTCAAAAGGGATTGGATATGTATTAACCTGTCTGTCGGAACAAAACAAGACAGATGCAACTAGCTCACATACCTTAGAGGAGGTTACTGTTCTGGAAATCTGACTTTCTCACAGATTCCTGGCCTGAAGAAAGGTCTGACTTCAGAGTCCGCTACTTACTGACTGCATGGCATCTCCTGTACTTCTCAGGCAGGGTTTATGCAATTAATAGCTCTCCTGGCTGGCCCTTTAAATCTGTGCTAGACAGCCAGCATCGAGGGTGGTCGTTTAGCCTCTAACTGCTGCATTTAGCCATGTCCTTCCTTCCAGCTACTGCAGTCAGGATTTAGTTACTCTGTATATTGTTTTCTTTTGACTTTCACTTTCTCTCATCCCTGAGGAGAAGCAGCCTCACAACTAGTCTTCAGGGATCAGAGCTTTTCTAATTCTGTTAATCAAGATCTCAATCCAAATATTCATTGTTCTCCAAGGCGGTCAGCTTGAAGAACCCCGAGTTCTGCAGCTGCCTTTCCAGCTGGGTGGTTTTCTTTAACTAGGTCAGGAGTTGTACTGTGAGCAAGTTTGCTCATTTTGTATGGGTGAATAGAAATGCACTTTGAACCATTTGTCCTGAAAGCCTCTGGAGAGAATATCCAAAGCAGCTGGACTCAGAGCCTAGTATGAAGAGACCGAAAAGTTCATCAAGCCTGCTAAGCTGTAGTCTTCTGATCAAGAATGTGTCTAACGTTAACGGGTGAAAGTACTACTGTGGCAGCGGCCCTTTTAAATCACCACTGGAGCCCTGGGTGGCGCAGGCCAGGCAGTGCGGATGGGCTGGCTGGGGGAGGCTGACACCCAGCCCTGCCCCTTCTGCCTGAGGCCCCACCCCTTCCGGGGGGCCCAGAGCCGGGGCCCCGTACCGGTAAGGGTTTAATATTACTTTCACCCCTAAATATTAAACTGAAATTACACAAGCTCATCGGCAAAAGGCTGAGGAGAAGAGAGAGTACTGCTCTCCAGGAGTTAGGACAGCATAATGTTGTTCTGTGCATTGCACCACTGCAAGGCCTGGAAGGAGGAGATGTCTTAGAAGAGAAGATGGAAATTTTTCGCATGATAACAAAGTGAATCTGTCTAAAGCATTGTTTAAAAAAGTTTATTTAGGAGCTGTAACAACTCAGGCCGCTGAGGGGTTGTCTAGGGACAAACGATTCTCCTCAGGCCCCATACACCACCCTATCAGAGAACATCTCTGCCATTGGGAGGGGTTTCACTCTTTGTATGCTTAAACACTTTAAGACTGGAATTCTCAAAGGCTCCTAAGGGAGAGAGGTGCCCAATTCCCATTGAATTACAGTGATATTTGGGCTCCTAACTCCCTGCACCACCTTTGAAAATCTTACGCTACAGTATTAACCAGGGCACAGATTGTGAATACGTGACAAGAGGGGGCCTCCTCTGTCATCTCCCTCGATTTCTCAAACCAGTTGTCCTCCGACTTGGCTGCTACAACAATGAGTGTGGGGTAAACACCTCTCTAGAACAGAATGGAACTCTCCTATGTGAAGGAGACAGCTCTCCTAGAAGAGGACAATTCCCTCCTTTCCCAATACCTCAGGCCTCTGCATTGGGCTCTAAAACCCTTTCCTTGTCTGCACCACCAGGAAGGCTTCTGCAAGCCATTCATGATTCACAGACCACAATTGATTAGCAATGAATTAAACTAATACATGGTCAAGGACACCTGTGTGTCTCCCCCACCCCCACCACATTCTCCTCTAGCTGAGTCCTGGAAGCCATGCCCCCAAATCTCCAGGAAGGTAACACTGAAGCTGTGAGTAAGGGCCTGCCCTCCATCCTTCACTTGTCTTACATGTATTGCTGTAGCATGTCACCAAACATACTGAGCTGACACATTGCAAAGCCCCATACAGGGGGGCCAGTTAAGAGACTGCCAGCCTTTAGCTTCGAAACATCTTCATTTTTTGCATGGTGGGCCCCTCTGCACACCTAAGGCTGACTAAAATTCCCTTTAGAGCTCCTGAAGGCTGAACTGAGAGCATGCTCCAAGCCCCCACACACAGGGGAGGAAGACCTGGGAAGCTGAATGCAGGAAGAAAGGTTTTGTGTTCTTAGTCTTTGGTGATAGTTTTTGCTTTGTTTTCCCCGTGCAATGTGCTCTGTGTATTGCAAAGGCCCTGTCCACGCTTCAGATAAATGTGTGCTGGGACTAACCATGTTTAAAGGGGAGGCAGTGTGGTCTAGGGCAGAGGGCACTAGTCTGGGCTCCCTGAGTTCTGTTCCTGGCTCTGCTACTGACCTGCTGTGTGACCTTGGGGAAGTCACTTTTTACTTCTGTTCCATCTGTAAAATGAGGAGAATGATAAAGCAGTTTAAGACCTATTGGTAAAAAATGCTATAGTCAGGTAGTTATTAAATAAGGAGGGCACAAAACCCCACAAATGTTTATTTTTGTGTGCTTCCAGGTAGTAATGTATGTTGCTTGGAGCAGAGATGGGGCTTTGTTCTAAGACACTGGGAGCATTTATAGCACCATGTGGAGGGGAAATGATTCAGGAGAACTGTGTACTCTTCTTGGCTCTGCCAGAGATTTGCTTTGTGACCTTGGGTAACTTGTTTAACCCCTTGGTATCCCCCATCTGGAAAATGGCAGAGTAATTACTGCTAACATGTCCTGGGGGATGAGGCTTACCCAGTTAATGTTTCCAAAGCACTTTGAGATTGCTGAGTGGAAGGTGCGAAAGAAATGTTATTTCTAATAACCATGAACCTGATTCACTCAGGCACCTTATGCAGTTATTTAGGGCTAAGTTTTCAAAAGAACCCAGCTCCCATTTAGGCACCTGAATCAGAGCCAGAGTGTGGTGAGCTCTTAGGACAGTCTGGCCATAATGTGTCACAGTGGGAGCTGTGGGGTTTCAACCATGTTTGAAAATCTGGCTCCTTAGATGCCTAAATGGGAATGGAGCTCTGTTGACAATCGGGTGCAGTTCTGAGAGTCGAGCACTTGACCACCTGGCCTTGAGCTCTGTTGGAGACTTGGCTTTTAGAGCAGTGCAAAGTGGGTTTACAAGGATACTCTTCTGAGTCATTGCCTTTCACCTCCACATTTTACCGGTGTAAATGGCCATTGTAGGTACAAGGCAGCAAAGAATCAGGCCCCAGAGCTATAACTTAGCTACAGGCCAGAGGAATGTTTAACAATAGAAGCCTAAAGAACTAGAAATAAAGAAAACACAACCTGAATGGTACTCAGTGCAAAGAGCGGCATCCCAGTAAGGCACAGGGAGGGGAAGCATGCTATGTTCCTTGGGTAAATTCTGTGCTTTCCCTGTGGAAAGAAGAAGGGTGTGGGGGGAACCCATCCTGCAAATAGGCTTTTAATCTTCATAAGTGCAGATGATCTGTAAATTCCACAAAAAGAGACATAGAAAACACACACACACACCTTTTAACTAGTGAGCAATTTAAAGACTAATAGGATTCATCCATAATTACATAGTTAAGTAAAATTTATGTATGAAGGAATTAACTGATTTCCCTCAGGGCAATATAAACCATAGAGACAGTGCTCTCATTTAAAAGCACCATCTCAATGTTAAAATACTTTGTCATTCTTCTGTAGCAACGGTTAGGTGCTGCGAGAGCCACATGGAAGTTTATTTACTGCTCCTGCAGACAACTGATAACAGATCTCTGCTTTGTTTGGAATAGAAAACTTGAACAGCTTGTCCACACCTCTCCGCTCGGACATTAAATCAACATGGCTCTATTAGTGGCCCTAGGATGCCAGCTGAGCCATCTCTAGGCCTGTCACCATGATGTCTTCATCTGTAACCAGAGCAGACGTGAGCTCCTGGCAGCTTCGGGAGGTGACAACAAATCCAATTAGCTCCTCTCCATGGCGCCACAATACTACTGTGAAACGGCCTGACAGGGAGGGTGGTTGCAATACCCCACACAGTGGGGCATATCCTTCATACTAAAAAAAAAAAAAAAAAAAAAATGCTACCAAGACTTAATTGCTGGAGTGACTTTCCAGGCGACTGTTGGAATCCAGTGCTCAATCTGGTCAGAAATGTGAGCTGTCCTCAGGGGTCGACTAATATGCCATTTGGGGAGGGGCTGAGGGAAGGAGGAGAAGACCCCAGCAGGTGGTAAGTGCTCCCTCTGCATTGTCTTTTTTTGGCTGGGGTGGGAGCCAAAAGATGGAAGCTAACCCCCGTTCCAGTCTCTCTTGAAAAGGAAGGAGGGGAGCTGTTCAGCAGGAAAAGAAATTGGAAGTAGACAATCTAGCTGATGCCTTCAAGCATCGAATGAGAGGGGATGATAACACTTGCTCAGAAATAGAGACTTGGCTGTTTGTACTTGAATGCAGCCCCTTTCCTCCCAAACTAGTAGAAGAGGGTATTGCATATGCTAACACAAAGCTGCAAATCTCCCAAGACGCAAAAGACGTTAACTCTTTCTTGTGTTATTTCCCTAGTTCATCTCCATTCATGTGGCATAGTGCGATCTTGTGGCCCCTACTTGTAGCTAACAAGGCAAGGGAAAGTAGGTTAGAGAGAGACATGGAAACAGAGTTTGGGGTCTCTGAGTAAGACCCTAAATCTGATTTCTTCTGTAAGTTCTCACTATAATAGTTTAATAAAAGCAAATAGCTGAAACCTCAACTTCCCTGCTGCTCACAGCCATACAGTTATGATGCGGGCACTCTTCCTAGAGACCATCTTCTGAGCTGGTGTTTTCACTGAGTCCTAGCTCACTTCTTCAAGCAAATCCTGGAAAGGAGAAAAAATTGAGATGGACGCTGGCCAGCAAGCTAGCCATCAGTTCGGCCCACTGTGCTGGATGTTAGGAGGAGGCCTATTCTGCTCTAAGTTACTAACTCCATTCTTGGCTCCATTGGCTTCAGTGGAGTGGCCCAGGGGTTACACTGATGTAACCAGTGTGGTCCTTGGATTCTAAGGAAGGTAATGGACACTTGCTGCTGGGTAGAATGGAAGGATATCTTTCCCACTCCTTGCCCTTCCGAATATGGTGGTAGCTTTGTATCTAATGCTAGTGGAACAGAGCGAGGCGTGATTAAATGTAGCACATGCTGGAGAACACTAGAGCAAGCAAAGGGAAGGCATCGGGGAACAATCAGATGATGGCTCTGTTGCATTTTTCTGAGTTGGCATGACTGATGAATTCAGTTCATTCCTCTCATGGGTGTGATGTCTTAAACTAAAATGGAAGGACAAAGCATTGTTAATGGCGATGGGGATGCAACACAAAGGGAAGAAAAAACACTCCAGAAGTGAATGTGGGAGGATATAGTGGCATGTGTATTGCACTATTTCCAACAATGTTAAACTCTCAATGCTCGCCTGGCTCCCTGGTGCTCAGAATGTGTTTTTTAAAAAGAAAACCCCCAAGGTGCAGTGAGATCTGGGAACATTTCAGCACCAGTAGTGAGTTCTGAGGATGGCTTTCTCTGGAGAGAATGTATTATAGCAATATTGCCTTTCAGAGTGTTGGTGCTCTAGTCAATGGCTAACAGCATGACATCTCTCTGTTGTCAGTAAGCCAATTGTGCTGTTGTCTCTTCCCACATCCCTGTGGGCACTGGCAGCCATGCCGGTGACAACAGAAAGGGAAAAGGGTGGAGCTGGGCTGAAAAGAAGGACTAGAGCCACTTCCCCCCCGCCCCCTAAGTCCCTCACAGAAGCAGCTTGTTGCAAATGTATGTTATTATAGTCAGACTCATTCCAGATTAATTGGGCACAATATCTAGTCATGTGGCTGATTTACAGAGCAACCAAAGATTCAGTGAGCCTTGGAACTCCTGGACTGGTTTTGGAAACAAATCCAGTGCTGCCAGGCCCAATTATTTTCAGCAACATCTTTCTGCTGCTGAAACGCAGAACTGTGGACTTTGGCCTGCTTGGTGAGGACTGCTTTGTGAGCTTGCAAATTGACTTGATTCTAAATGCAAGCTATTGAATCAGGCCTGCTGCAGGGAGAGAAAAGATGTGCCCTATTTATTACTGCGAGGCCCCCTCTTAACCTGCACTTAGCAGCTGTAGCAATTTAAAAATTATTTTAAAAAAACACACAATGCAGTACAAGTGGCAGCCTCTGCTCAAGAGGAAGAATTGGGTTCTTCTGAGATTAATATCAAGCAGAAAACTTCACAGCTGAATAACAGACTCTGGGCCAAATTCAGAACTTGGTTACACCAAGGATGTTAATAGAGTTGCGTTGCCAGTGCAATGGACAGCAAGATTTCACTCCCTAGGTAAGAAAGCTGTTAAAATGTTCAACAGCTATAAGAAGTGTCAATGCCTATAATACAGTATTGACACTGGTAAACAACGTGAGAGGCCACAAAGCTGATGTGCTGGGGGAAGTATTCACAACAAAAGCTGAACTGTACACGACGCACCTGGATCTAAGCTTTGTTACAAACCTCAAGCTCAGGCCAGCTCCACTGAAAGGGTTTGCGACCCTTCTGTGTGAACCTGGGGCTGCTTGATGGGCTCTGGAAGAAAGCTGTCCATTCAAAACGCAGTGTTATGTGGCTTAGCCACAAGAACAGTAGGGACTCTGTGGCTGCAGCTGAGCTTTGCTTTGAGTTGTTAGAGAGAGCGAAGGGCTGGAATGCAAAATACAAAGTAATGCCAGAAGATGCCAGCAAAGTGCAAGAGGAGACGATGCACATAGGACCCCCTACAGTCCCGTATCACCTAAGTTCACCCAACTGTAATATTTACAGCCAACCAAGACTTTCAAGTGACTGTAATGACCTGGGTACTTCTGCATGTGGGCTGTGCTTGCTTTAGGGGTTGGTTAAGTTGTTTATTATTTATACTGCAATAGTGCCTAAGACTGTACGTAGCCTGTAAGGTGAGTAAATCTGATTAGCTTGAATGGTATTTGTGTGTGGGTTTTGGAGCCACTGTGGTGTTAAGTAGCATCACGCATTTGGAGCCCTCCAGACCAATCTTACTGCATGTCACCCCAAATCCGAAAGGTGGCTCTGAATGTTATGGGCTATGATTGGTTGTCAATCTCCAGTCAACAGGAAGTGTTGGCTCCTGTTGTATTTCCTGCCAAATCCCTTTATTTGGGAGAATCTGTATCAAAACGTACAGGCCCCAGTGATCAGGGGACTGGGGGTTCAGATAATAAGGGGAGGTGGACAGCAAGCTTTGACTTGGTGCTTGAAAATGTGGGATGGTTCCTTTGACTGAAGGAATGAAGGTCTCTGCTACTATGGAGCTCCTGTGTATCCTAAGATATGTCTGCACTTCAAGAAAAGGTGTGTTCTTAACTCAGGGTTAGCTAACTCAGGTTAAAATAGCAATGAAGACATGGTAACATGGCTTTTAACTTGAGGTAGCAGCTTGAGTTCAGGCCCAGGCTGCCCTATAGTCTTCGCAGTTATTTTAACCCAAGTAAAACTCTTAGAGCCTCACTTGTGAAGATTTAGGGGAGACGAAGTATTACCTCTGTGGTATTACAACCCTCCCCCCTCCCATCCTCCCCAGGTGCTGAGGCTCCTCCAGGCAGGTGAGACATAACTTCATCAAAATCAGTGACTTGAACAGGAATGCGTTCTGCTCAGGACTGCATTTTCATGAAGTCTGTATTTCTCCTCTTCCCTTCCACCCAGTCTTGCTTTCTTCTATACATGCCTTGTGTACCCATCACCATCCTCTGGCTTGGACTAATGTTCATTCCCCTGGGCGAGCCAGCAGATGTCTATGTAGAGTGTTGGTGTGGTAACCCTCTTCCTCCTCCTCCTCCTCCTTCTCCTAGGCAACAGTTTGATGCCTAGACAAGCCCCTGCCTTAAAAGCTGTCATCCTGGCTGAGTGTGGAGGTGGTGGTGGTAGTCAGGCCAGAGCCATGTTGGTGTAGTGGTTCTCACCCCCAGCTAGTGTGAGGATCATTGGTGCCTTAAAAGCGACAGACCGCTATGCTGATGGCAGTCCTGGCTAGTAGGGTGGGGATGGGGGATGACCTAAAAATTCAAAGCCAAACTGGTCACCTATGCAGCCTACTTGTAATGCTGGCCCTGGAGCTAGTTGGCCTCAGCCATCTAAATCCTGTGTTGCACCTGTTTTATTCATAGATTTGAAGGCCAAAAGAGCTCAAGAGGTTTACCAGTCTGATTGCCTGTATATCACTGGACATTACATTTCACCCAGTTATCCCATATTGAATCCTATAACTTGTGTTTGGCTAAAGCATATCTTCCAGAGAGGCAGCCAGTCTTGAGGTGCACGTATTGAGATATGGAGAATCCACCAATTCCCTGGATTGTTTGTTCCAATGGTTAATCCCTCTTACTGTTTAAATCCGATTTGAATTAGTCAGGCTTCAGCTTCCAGCCATTGGTTCTTGTTATGCCTTTCTTCACTAGAATGAAGAGCCCTTTAGTACCTGGTATTTCTCCCCATGATGGTACTTATACACCACAATCAAATCACCTCTCAATCTTCTTTTTGATAAGATAAACTGATTGAGCTCTTTAAATCTGTCACTGTGAGGTATTTTCTCCAGCCATTAGATCATTTTGTAGCCCTTTTCTGCATCTTCTCCAATTTTTTTACATCCTCTGTAAATGTAGACACCACAACTGTAGGCAGGATTCCAGTATTGGTATCACCAAGGCTGTCTACAGACTTTTTTAAAAAGTGTGGTGTAGATTAGACCCCCGGGTGCATCCCAGAAAGCCCCAGCCATAGTTTGTTATAAATCCGGGACCTGATTATGCAGTCTCTGCATATGAGGAACTGTCATTGAAGTCAGTGACAGCCATTAATAATGCTTAGCTGCCCTATGAAGAACTATTCTTTCATAGAGCTCAAAACTCTACAAAGGAGGTGTGATGGGGTGTCCACCCCACACAAGGCCTGAAGGGGTTAAGGTGCTGAGGTGGGCCAATTAACTACCTAGGCTGCACCTGGAGGAGAAGCCAGGGAGCAAGGACTAATTAGAGATGAAGCTCAGCTGGACAGGAGCTGGGGCGGGAAGGCAGCTGTATAAAGCTCAGTAGTTAAGAGCAGAAGGTGGCTGCAGAGAGAGAGGCTGTAGTCACTCTCGGTGTGAGAGAAGGCAAGATAGGAAGCAGTCCAGGGATACAGCTGTAAGGTTTAGGACTGCAGACCTTGGCTGCTTGTTTCAGGGTACCTGAGCTGGAACCCAGTGTAGAGGGTGGGCCTGGGTTCCCCTACCAGCCACTGGGGAAGTGGCACCTTTAAGAGGCAGTGAAAGAGAAGGCTGCCTGGACTGTGAGTCCCAGGAGACTTTGATATACCCACACCCACGCAACTGTTGGAAGGGGAAAACTATAGTGACCTGGCTGGAGGACCAAGCCACGAAGCAGGATCAGCTGAATTCTGAGAGAGTGATGGAGTGAGAAAACTCTGGAAGGGTCGTCAGCCTGTCAGAGCTAATCCCCTGATACGACCAGAAGGAGGTGCTCCAGTGGTGAGAAGAGCACCCCATAATAAGTGGGCAAGTATCAATAATCCCATTTTACAGAAGGGGGAAAATGAGGTACAGAGTGGTGACATCACTGGAAGAGGAGCAAGGATGGCCATGTGGCTATGGATCTAACTTGAGTTGTGGGAGACCCGGGTTCAATTCCTGCTCTGCTACTGAATCCTTTTGTGACCCTGCACAAGTCACACAGTCTCTTTGTGCCTCAGTTTCCCCTCTCTAACGTGGGAATTGCAGAAGTTCTGCGTCTCCTAAGGTGCTGAGAGGATAAATACATTAGTAATGGTGAGATGCTCAGATATTGTGGTAATGAGGGCCATACATATCATCATAGGCAGCAGTGATGTGCTGGGGTTTACACAGTAGGTGAATGGCAGAGTCGGGATTAGAATCCCAGTCTGTCTGCTAACTTTACCCACCGGATTATGCCTGATGCTACACACTGGCTGCATAATAAGGCACTGATTTGTTTTTAATCTGTTTAAGATATGGGCCTTTCTGGATCTGTACACTCTGGAACTTGGCTGGGGTTCAAAATTACATCTGGAAACAGAGCTTGGGGTTTGAGCACATTTTTTGTTTTAACACGGTTCTCTGATATGGCTGTGGTAGGCACCCTGGGAGCTAAGTGCAGAGCTCTATGTTCCCCACAGGATTCAGAGCTCCAGCCAGATAGGGGAATGAACAATCAGGATTCAAACCGGTTATCTCCCTTACCTAGTGTTGCCTCCAGGCCAATGAGCCAATTTGAATCAGAGCCAGCATTACACAGTTTTGTAGATGACTTTTAAACATGCAAAGAAAATTAAATTATTCCTTCAAATATCCTTAGCCGGAAGAATAACTCAAAGGACATATTGGATGGGGTGGGTTTTTTTTTTTTTTTTCAGAGTACAGTTCTTATTTATTTGAATGCTGCATCAAAGCTAGGAGAAAAGACCATTGTGCCTTTGATTGGATTGGAATTTTCAGCATCTGCATTGGCCAAAGGCTGTCCATCCTCTCTCTGTCTCTGACACGTGATTTGGTGGGGAAAGGCAGGGAGCAGGGGAAGATAAATTGACAGACAGGCAGACAGATCAAACACGACACTTCAAAGAGACGAAAAAATACAAGAATGAAGCAATCCAGCATTACAGTCCCTCAATGCTGTGAAACAAAGCAGACAACCCTTTACACATGGCCATTACTGCCATCCAGAGACTGAGGCTGTATACACGAGATCTTACCAAAAGCACTAGGGAGTGGTCTCCAGTGACTACATGACCAGTTATTGCACTATCCGTGCTCAGACACTCTGAGGGGCTAATTAGTGCTTTTAATATGTAAATCAGAGCCTGAGCAGATTAAATCTAGGGAAAAAAACCAGCTGGTGAATATGTTATTTTAATTATTGCTCCAAAGAAAATATGGACATGGCTTAAGATGATGACAGAGCAGACCTTTAATATCAGCACTGAAAGAAATTGTCTGTCAACTGAAAACCAGGACTGGAAACTTGGCACTGATCTTGAGTGGACTGTGATTGGTGTCATGCAATTAGTACCCTGTTAGCAAAGCCCAAGCTTGCTAATGCTGATGCTCCAGTCCTACCAACTGAATTTCTAAAAGTGCTTTACAATTACTTGTAGGACAGTGCCCAGAGGCCTCAAACAGGATCCCATTAATGCCAGGCATTGTACAAACACCAAGAAAAAACATTCCTTGTCCTGATGAGCTTTCTAAATTTCTGAATAATTTTACATGGCTCCGCTGTTGAGATCAAAGTGTATCATCTCTCTGCTCACATACAGATGAGCTTGAACCTTCTCGGGTACAACACTGGGAAGAGAAGGAATTTTTCAGTCTTCTTGACCAGCTTTGCCTGAAGGCAGAGAAGAATATCTGCAGGGAATCAGAAGAGGGAAGAGAGAGAGATTGAAGACAAGTTGGTGGGAGAAAGAGATTAAAAGAGTGTTGTGGGCAGAGTGAGAGGGAGGTCATGGGAATGTAGGGGGGATGATTAGCAGAGTTTAATAGGAAAGGCTCCAAGGAGGAAAGGAGCTATTAACTTCTTTGGGGCTACATCCACTAATGCTAGGATGAAATATTTTGCACGGTAAGCCTGGATTCCTGTCCTGTCTGCCAAACACAAGTTGAGAAGATGAAGTTTGCTTTCTAAGAAAAAAGTTTTCAGCAAAGAGGGCATCTGCAAGCCCCCCAGCCCTCTTGTTACTCAAGTCAGCTCTGCCTTCCAACTCGCCTGAAAGAATTCAGAACAACTTTCTTCTGTGTCAGATGCTGAGGCTGTCATGCAGCCTCCAGTGAAGTGAACATTTTTCTATGGATCAATATCTAGCTTCTGTTGGAAGGAAAACTCTGAACTTTCCGTAGAGCCAGGGAATTGTGTTCCCTTTGATGCACGCACAGCCTTTTATCTCTGTCTTTCTGTTTGTGTGTGTGTGTGTGTGTCTTAATTTATGATGGGGAGTTATAAGAAAGGCCATTTGCTTTCAGCTCCCCTCACTCTACCAGCCTCTGGTATAGCTGCACTTCTTGGGGTCTGCTCTACGAGTCCTCAAAGCGCGCTGTTCAATGTCATCTCCTCTCTCAGACCTCATGCTAACGTGTCTACAGGTGTGACTATGCTTAAAATGTTGTTGCAGCACAGATGCGGTGCTGCAGCTGTGCCACTGTAGTGCTTCAATGTAGACACCACTTACACCAGTAGGAGCAGTTCTCTCATCCGCATGGTGGTAGCTAGGTCGACAGAAGAATTCTGCCATCGACCTAACGCTGTCTGGACCTGGGGTTGGGTTAGCATAGCTACGACTCTGAAGGGTATGGCTTTTTCACATCCCTGAGAGATGTAGCTTGCCAATGTAAGTTCCCAGTATAGACTATCACCAGCCCTCCCTTTGACGTCTCGCCACTGCTTCTTGGGTCAGCCTCGCTGTCTTTTTCCTTCAGTCTTGATCTGTGGGACTCTCTTACCTACATAGTTGTCAGGATTGCACTTTACATGACCAAACCATGTAAGCCTGGACTCCCTCCGTTTTTTGTTTATGGGTGTTACTTTGAGCATGTCTTTAACATACACATTCCTCATATTGTCTTTCTTGCTTACCACTCATCCATCTCAACATTAGCATTTCTGCAGAACAAATCATTTACTCATTTTTCTTCTTTGTTGCCTAACGCTCCTTGTATGTTAAAACTGGATGGCCCTCCATTTTACAGACTTTTCCTTTTCATTTTACTGTTATCTTCCTGTTGCTTATGACATCACTTATTTCTCTCCATTTGAGCTGGGCATTTAATATCCTAGTTCTAATTTTGTTCTCCATTTCCCACTTTTTACCAGATTTTGGAATACAGATACTTGAAACTTCACTTCTTGAAATGTCTAATTAAAAATGTCTTTTGTTGTTGTTTGGGTTTTTTTGCAATAAGCATATATAGGTTGTTACACAAGAGGCTCCTTTTAAGAAAGGAAATATATCAAAGAGTTCTTATGACGGATCAGCCAGAAGACTTGCATTTGAGTTAGCTGGGTTGTCATCGGGTCTGAGACATAGACTTTCTTTCATCACAGTTTTCTAATGTTTAGCTTTAATAGTGCATAGTTTGCCCTGTTCCCCCACCTCTCCCCTTCACACTGTGTTCTTCTTTGCTTCTTTCTCTTCTCTACTGCTGTGCCTTTGACACTCCTAAGGGCAGAGGTACCTGTTCAGAAGCCTCCTTCTTTCTTCCTGTGACTGTTGTTGTGGCCACTGTCTTGTTAGCTTCCTTTCTATTGATAATGAAAACTCCCAATACAGTTTTAGGGCCAGATCCTCAGCTGTTGTAAACCAAGGATGACTTCAGTGAGGCAAAGCCAACTGGCCTACAACCAAAGCTAAGATGACAGGTTGAGTTCTCTTTGCTACATCCTTCTGCAATATGCAATGTGAGGGGAGAAAGGTTTGTCTTGTGGTTATGGCACTGAACTAGGGCCACAAGATTTGCATTCAATTCCTGGCTTTGCCACTGAGCCCTCGTGTGATGTGGGGCAAGGCTCCTAATCTGGGTTTTTTACTTCCTAAATTGGTAAAATGGAGATAACACTTCCCTCCTCCCGCCTGTTTTGTCTATTTAGACCCATCCCCAAAGAGTTGCGATCTATCTCTGGGCATACAGTGCTTAGCAAATTGGATGCCCAACTCAGTTGTGGCAAGCAGGGGATCTAGTTATCTACTATTATTACCAATTATACAGTGGCCAAGCAGCCACTGGGAAAAGAAGAGGCCAGGCTCTCTGAGGAGACAAATGATATTTAGCACGGATATAACCCTTTACATTTGCCATCAGCAAAGCCAGGCTCCCAGTCCCAGGCTCATCCACTGATCCATGCTACCTAGGTAGCACAAATGTGGGGGACAAGTCAGTAAGACACACTCAGGACCAAATTCTTTTCACCAAGATGGAGGATAAGAGGTGCCCATGAGAGAAAAATTGCCACCCTGTTTTGTAATAAGTTAGGCCACGTGGGTTGGCTCTATTGCTCAATGCTGTACTTGCTGATAGTTCAGTCCAGGTCATGCAACGGCTGCTGAGCAGAGTCTACTACTTAAAGAGATAATAACTGATAAATCAAATCTTACACACTGTCATTCATCTCATTTCACACAGTCTCACTCATTTCCCCTCCATCTCAGCCTCTCAACAGGTTTGATCTTGACAATCCCAACAAAATAATACTAAAGGCAAAAGGACCCTTTTCTCTAAGCTTGCCCCTTCCCCAGTCTGCTAACATCTTTCTCAAAACCCTTTAGTGAATAGCGAGTCAAGGGTTATTTTGTATCTATGGGAAAAATTCCTGAGGGAGCAGGACCTCTAGAAATTAACATCATTTATGCTGTAGAGACTAAAGTATAACAGACACTTCTGCAGGGAGCGTTTCCCTTTTGCCTTTGGAATCATGAGCTTGTACCAAATGGCAGTCATGGTGGAAACACATTTCCAGGACAAGAATCCTTAAACCCTCCACAAGGGCTTTATCTACCCACCTCCGACACGCTTTTCACTCAGCAGGCAACTCAAGGCGAAACCTGGTTGTCACATATTAGAGCTGCCGAGGAGCAGCACTAACATACTGGTGCAACAGTCAGCAGTGATCTTACACCAGTGGAGGGGTGGGTGTAGCTCTGCTCTACCCTGCCATGACTCTCCCCACCCCCAGCCTTCTCCCACCGCACCCTCAGCACGCCCCTGACCCCTGCCTTCTTTCCTGTTACAGTGGGGAGTCAGCACCAGCTCCACCACCTCAGCCTGCTTTCTGCCAGTAGAGAGTTCCCCTAGGCAGGGGTTATTCTTCGCTGGCCGTTTATGGGCAGTTTAATCCAGGTTACACCTCTCAAACAGTGCAAAATGTATTTATTAGACTAGAGAGTCTAACCCTATATGTTCAAAGCACGGTATGGGCATGGACTAATAATTTCTGTGAGAATAGTGGTTAAGTATCATTCCCCCTTTTTTTTACCATCTCATGTGAAAACTGAACCAGAAGAGGGCTGAGATGTGCCCAAGGCCTCGCAGTGATTTAGTGGTGGAGGCAGGATTAGAACACAAAACAGCCTGGTGAGCAGGTCTTGTTGGGGAGCTGTGCCCAGAAACTTAAGAGGCTTGAGGATTCAGGAGGTTTAGGGTTCAAGTCCTTTAGATTAGAGTAGTATTCTGCCTTCTGGGACAGTGTGTCAGCCCTGCTGTTTTTGGTTCCTGGACAATAGGAGATTACAAAATCAAAGTGTGAAAACAATAAGGCCCATTGAAGTTGTCACTGCTTGAGGGCCTTGACCCTATGCAAATATTCCAGATTCTTCTTATCAGTGTACTCCTGGAAGAGGTACCAAGCTCCTTCCAGATAGTGGTGCCACATTTCAAAAGTGGTCTTAATTGCCAGAAGTACTTTGTCCAAAATTTTGTAATTTTGGTCCATAGGTGTGAGTTTCCTGGAGTACAGGGCACATTAAAGTACAATTTTTGTGGACTGTGCCTTTGGGATAGCATTGCTCCAATTGTCAAGTTGGAAGCATCTGCTTTGATGCAAGCTTGTGTGGTGCCTGGGTGAAGCAATATGGGAGCAGTAGTTAATGAGTTTTAATTACTCAAAGGCCTGCTGGGCCTTGGAGACCAGAGGAAACTGGTGTTTTTTCAGAGCAGGGCAGTAAGAGGGGCGATCCATTCTGAGAACCTTGGGATGAACTGCTGGCAGAAGTTTGTGAACCCCAGGAAACGTTGTAGTTCATGAATGTTCCATGGTGCTGCCTACTTGAGGATTGCCTTTAACTTGCATGCATCTATTTCAATACCAGCAGGGGACAGGATGAACCCCAGGAATTCTATGGAGGACTGATCAAAGGTGTGTTTTTCTAAGGTAGCGCAGAGGCCTCTTCATGATGGAATGGACATGCTTGGTGTGTTGTTTGGCATTGTCTGAAAAAATAAGTGTATTATCCAGGTAAGCTACAACATATTGCTCCAGAATGTCCCTGAGTATGTCATTAATAAAAGGTTGGAATGTTGTGGGTGCATTAGTCAGGCTAATGGACATTGTGAGATACTCAGTATGACTGTTATGACTTCTAAAGGCAGTCTTCTGTTCGTTCCCAGCTCTACTGCGTACTAGGATGTATGCCCCCAGAGGTCCAGCTTTGTGTATACCCGAGCAGTACCTACAGTCCATTAGCTTGGGGATTAGTGGCAATAGGTACCGGTATCTAATAGTGACCTGAATCAGTGCCCGATAGATGGTAGTCTCCAATTATGAGTGGACTGTTTGTTTAAAAAAAAAAATAAGGGTGAGGTGGACTTACAAATAAAGCCCTTGACTAAGTTCTGCTGAAAGTAGGTGCACAGAGTGGCTAGTTCGGGTTCAGACATGGCATATATATGCTCCAAGAAGAGCCTGTTTGGCTTGTTGAGAACAAGGCTTGTTCTCAAAGCAAGAGAAAAAACACTGCCAAGAGCCTGGTGGCTATGGTGCACAGTTAGGACATAAGAGACCCAGATTCAAGTCCTGCTCAAATGAGGCCAGTAGAAACATATGACTGGAAGAGGGAACTCCCGAGCCATCAAGTGTAGTCGCCTAATATATACCAGTATTATAACCAGCTTACAATAATCCTATTCAGAAATGTATCAAGCTCCATCTTAAAACTAGTTAGGTTGTCTGTCTCCCTTCCCCCCCCCTCCACCCCCGTCCCCCGACTCCGACTGGAAGGCAGTTCCAGAACCTCACTCCTCTGATGGTTTAAAAACCCTCTTCTAATTTCCAGCCTGAATTTGTTCATGGCCAGTTTATGCCCATGGAGAAGGGGGCTAGCAGCTCTCTAGCTCACCCAGGGCTCTGCCTACAAAGCTCCTGACTGGGGGAGATGTCTGGTCCCACTGGTTCACTTGGTCACACTACTTCATCTAGAGGGAGGCACAGGAAGTTCTCCAGACAACTAGGTGTATCCCTGGCTGGCTGCCATTGCCGACCCTGCCTACTTGTTTGACTCCTGAGCCCTGTCTTCTCTTGGTTCCTGCCTCCCAGACTATTCCTGCCCTCCCTATCCCAGATCCCCATCTGCCCCTGATTCCTGCTTTCCTGCCTCACTCCAGGTCTCTGCTTTTGCCCCCCAGACCTGACTCTGACTCCCTGATTTGTCCCTTGGCTTGACTCCTGACTGTTTCCATCTCTGACTCTCAGCTCCAGTTCCAACTCTAACCACTAGGCATGACCACCCATGCCCCCGTCCTTACAGCTTGCTCTGATCCTACCTACTCCTTGAGGGAGCCCAAAGGAGGATAGACCCCAGTGGAGTTCCCTGTCCCACAAGGGGCATTCACACTGCACAAGCAGGTGATCCAACTCCAGGCAGGTATTGCACGCTCAGAACACAGAGCTGGCTGCTGAGAATCAGGCACTGCAGGAGCAAGCCTATCAACTCCAAGTGCTGAACACTGTGCTCCGGGCCCATCTAGCCATGCTGTCATCTGAGCTGGGACTTACTATTCCTCTGCCTAACTGCTTTGATGGAAGTCGCTCCAAATTCTGAGGCTTCATGAGGCTTGTTCTTTGTTTGACAACAGATGTACTCTTCTGACCAGGCCAAGATAGGCCAGGTAGTCAGCCCTGCTAACTGGGAAGGTGTTGAACTGGGCCTCCCCACTGTTGGAGGCTATCACTCCAGTGCTGTCAAACTGGGATGCCTTTCAGCAGGGGAGAGCAACCATCTTTGATGACCCCAACCACACCAGCTTCACTGAGGCTGCCCAGAAACTCCAACAGGATTGGTCACTACCACTTCCTATGCAGCTCACTTCTGCTGTCTCGTATCAGCCACCAGATGGAATGAGGTGGCCCAGTTATTTCAATTCTTCAATTCAGGCTTGCAGGACAAGGTCCAGGATGAACTGGCTCTAGTTGAGACCCCAGCAGGTCTGGATGCTTTTGTAGATCTTGTTATCCAGATCAACAATCGTCTAAGCAAGCGATGGGAAGAAAGAAGAGGGGTGTCGCAACCATTCCCCTGCTTTCAGATTCCACTCTATTAGCCGGCCCACCAGAAACTTGTCTCTGAAAAGAGAGAGAGTACTCGTGATGCCTTACTCTGTGTTACTACCGTGGCGAGCTGGGCTATGCTATCTCCAGTTGCCCCATGAAGAGCCCAGCCCAAAGGAATCGAGCCCAGGCTTGGAGAATGGGGCTAGGCTGGGCACCATGATCGTGACCCCCCTAACCCCCAAACTGAAGTTCTGACTGGAATGCGCACCAGTTCCCGTTGACTGGCACTGCACCTACAAGCACCAGTTGAGTTATGAAACCTGGGCATCCCCAATTACTCCCTCCACAACAGGCCCTCACTCACTTGGGTGCAGCAGACAACTTTATAGGTGCAGAAGCAGCCCAGGCACTACAGATGCCACTGCAGCCCAAGCCTGTTCCAGACCTAGCAGAAACGATTGATGGGTCCCTCTTATCTCCTGGCCATGGAAACAGCTCCTCTCGAGGTAACTCTCCAAGGACAGCAAGAGACTCTACTGTTTAGTGCCATCCATTCCCTGTACTTCCCTCTGATTCCGTGTATCTCGTGACTGGCCCTCTACAACCCCCTTATCCGCTGATGCGAACTAAAACTTGACTTTTTCTCAGAATTCTGCCAGCAGCACAGCTTGACCCCAGGAAAAGGGGAGTGGTTTCCCCGCAGTCAGAAGCAGGGGTAAGTGGCCCAGCAGAGCTTCCTGCTGATCCAAATACAGTGACTATAGTGATTTCTTTTTAAAAATGCAGATGCCTTGCTCCCACACAGGGAATAGGAAAGGAGTACTTGTGGCACCTTAGAGACTAACCCGAAAGCTCATGCTCAAATAAATTGGTTAGTCTCTAAGGTGCCACAAGTACTCCTTTTCTTTTTGCAAAGACAGACTAACACGGCTGTTATTCTGAAACAGAGAATAGGGTTTCTCACTCAAGCTACAAGAATTCCATCCTGGACCTAAGAAATCTTCCTGAGGAAAGGTTCCTCTGAACCAATACACTTCCACAAACGCTCCCATATTTGATGAATCAGGATTTTCTGGAGCAGATTCCCCCTGAGTTGTCTTTCTATGGCTTGTGTATCCATGGATGCCAGGCTGCTTCCACTGTGCTTCGAGCCTTGTGCACCCTTGTAAATGGGGCAGGATTTTCCCTTAAATTTGGACGTCAGACTTTTGGAATATTCTTTATTTCCCTCGTGGGAAAAAATATGGCAGAACATGGGTGTAATATCACAGTTCTGAATCCCAGGCATGTGCACGCAGAGGTATGATTGTCATTTAGTACTGATCTAGAACTTCCTTGGTGTGCATTGCCCTCTGCAGAGAGAATAAACATGGCTGCCCTGAGGAGATTTCAGGTGAGGTGAGATATGACTGACCTGACTCATAAGGCAAGATACCAGACAGGCAGGGGAGAGAGGTTTATACAAAATAGGGTTGTGAGGCAGCTTGCTTTCTCAAGGTGCACGTCATGTTAGTTCCTTTACTGTTGCTTAATTGTTATTGATGATTAATAATGTAGATGGTATTTGGCACGGGGGTGGGTCATTGCAAGAGAGAATATAAGAAGTAGGTTTTGTGGCGTGGTTGGAAGGAGGAATGGCAGGTTGGGTGGTGTAAGAGGATGGAGGAGGATGCTTCAGGGGTAAGAGCAGCATGGTACTTGCTTGAGGGAAAAATGGACCAGGGAGGCAAGAGGAAAAGCATGATTAGCGAAGTGTGGTTCCCCAAGCAGCAGGAGACAAGAGGTGGGCAGGGGCAGGGCTGTGTAAAACCTTGAAGGTGGGGATGAGGCGTTTCATTCTGATGCTGAAGATGTGAAGGCCATGAAGGCACCTGCGGGGGCAGGGGTGAGATGGTCAAGGCAGAGGGAGAAAGCACTGAGTTTGGAAGAGGCAGGTCAGGTTGATATTTATGGAGCAGCGTATGCTCCATTGTCACTAATGGCCTTGGTGTGCGTGAGAGGGGCAATCCCTGTCATGACTCTTTGAGAAGTTTCATGGAGGAAGAATGTCTCAGGGATTTTAAGGATGTTACAGCAGCAGTGTCCCAAGGGCACTGTGATCTCAGGGGAAGTGGGCCACTGTTGTTGCTTCTAAATAAGTATTAACGAAAACAGCTGATGGGCTTGATTCCCCAGGTCTGTCCAGGGAAAAGAGGGAGAGCCCACCGCCCCCATTCCCAAGCCAGATGGGGCAATAGGGTGACCAGATGTCCCAATTTTATAGGAACAGTCCCGTTATGTCTTATATAGGCCCCCCAAGACCCTCACCCTCATCCAGATTTTTCACACTTGCTAGGTGGTCACCCTAGGTGGCAAATCAGTGCAGGGAAACAGTTACGGTGCTGTCTGGGTCTGTGTGTGCACCTCCTTCCAGAGGGAAAGGATCCTTGAGCCAAGACATACTCCTGCAAGATGGCACCTGGGAGTGCAACCTGCCCAGGGAAAGTGAAAGTGTCTTGTAATCTGCAGCATCAGCAGCAGGAGGGCAGCTGCCTCTGCCTCCTCTTCCAGTAATAAATCCATATCCCGTTGTGTCTGAGCTTGTGCCTGTGTCACCATTCCCGGGACGACTCCTGCTAGTGCTCACCCACCAATGAAGCCATGAAGTCATGCAACTCTCACAAGCAAAGGAGCCATGAGTCTGTGCTGGAGGCCCTATATATCTATGAATGTCAGTCTCAGAACATTACAGACAATGAATGTACAGTTTCACTTAAAGGTGTCCTAAAGTTTTCCACACCCCAAAACCACTTTCCCCTGTGTTTTGCATTTGTATAACCAATAAATGGATTCAAGTTTTGCAAACTGCTATTCTTATGCCACTTACCTGTTGCTAAAAATAATTGCTGGAAATTAATTTTTGCTGAGTTTTGAAATTGATGAATGCAGCAAAATTAATTCAGAGCAGACAGTTTAAATTATATAGTGTCTGCATACAAATAACAATATGATTGTATTTTATATAAGTATTAAAGTGAATACATTTAGCACCTAGAAATATTCCCAGCATCTCTTGACTTGTCAGTGGGAAATATGCACTGGATGCAACAATAAGTAATAAAAGGAACATTAAGACTGTGCCCTAAGCCAGGCTGGCTCCATGTGTGATTTCACTACTAGATGGTGGTGAGCCTCACATGGCTATAACTCATTCCTGCCTGATGGCAAAATGACTCTCACCACCCTAGCTGAGCTGTGCTGGTCATGCTTATCATATAGTTGATTCCAGCTCACAGGTGGAATGCTTGCTTGGGTAGATGAGCTACACATTAGGGTAGAGTGTTTATGGGCGAGCCACACCCACTTCACCACATTCTCCTTCTTTAGGTGCCCTTTTAAGTGCAATATTCACTGAATTATTTTTTGCAATATTTATAAGATTTCTTTTTCCTCTCTGATTTGGGGTATCCTTGTGAACAGATTTTTTACGGCTTAGTCATGCAAGATGCTGATCTCTCGGGCTTTGATCCAGTGACCGCTCTTAAGCACACGCTTAGGTTCAAGTACACGATTGGTTCTATTAACTGGGGCTAGATTGCTGAGCAGGATCAAACCATTAATGAGTATAGTCAATAGTATCACCTGTTGAATTACTTGTGATGCTCCTAATCTATTTTGGGGTTCACATCTATTCTGATCTCCTGCTCAAATACTGCTCCAAATGCTTAAAAGTATCAACAATAAAACATTTGCAAAATTTTGGGGCTTCCTTGCAAATAATATTGTGTCAGTAAAATTATTTTTGTGCATTTGCCTTTTCTGCCAAATATTTTCACTACAAAACTAACCAAGCTTACAATATATAAACAATTTAATGAATGCGCGCACACACACACACACCCCTGACTGTCTAAGGCAACATGATGTATATAGATATGTGCTTTGTTAAATTTACATGCACATACTCTCTTTTCTCTTACACTAAGGGATGTATGATACTTCCTGGGAATTGTACTTTTTGCCTTGTATTACAAAACTCTAGAAAGCCTTACTGTATCTCCAGCTGAGAACTATTTCATGCTCTAGCATAGCAAAGTGTCTGCAGACAGAGATAAGCTATGATTTCCCATTTTCCTCTACAAAATTAATGATCTAAAAGTACAATAAAACCATCATCTCATGTCACCAGTGGGGATACTGAAACATATTTAGCTTAAAAAAATAACAAATATTAATGAGAAAATATTGAAGTGAGTGAGGGGTTTTTTTTCTATGGATTTTTTTCACTTGAAAATAGTTTTGAGAGAAAAGAGAATTGTCTGAAATTAAGTAGAAGGATTTGCAAAAATTAATTCTGTGAAGAAAGAGATGGCTAGTAGCCAGCAGCAATTTGAAGTTTGTATTTGCAACAAAACTGAAAGAGCTGGTTAAGGAAATCACTCTGACCCCATTTGTTCTGTTTCAGGATTACAGGATTACTGTCCAGTGAGATCCATTCGATAGCTACTTATGACACCGTTTCAAGCAATAATTTTCAGAGGTTTGTTCTGCCCTATCTTTCTGTTGAGGACACTTTTGTCTCTGCCCCTGTTTATCTCCAGTTGAGAAGTGTAACCTCTTCACAAATTTTAACAATTCTTTTCTGATTTTTTGTAAAGCTAAGAACAAAACTGTATTTTCTTCCTGTTAATGAGTCTTGTTGAATAATTAGGGGTAGAATTTTACATCAACATGAGAGCAGGCAGCTCTTGGGAGGTAAACCAGTGACTTCCTCTCTGTTTTTGAAGCCTTTCTCAGACTCAGCATGCTCATAACTTCGCAATCAAAGATTAGTCTGAAGGACAAATGCATTAAACCTGCCACCGCGTAAAGTGGTGTTAACCCATTCCACAGCCTTTGCATTTTTGCCATGTGAAATTCCTGAATAGAAGCACCTTTTATACTGTATTAATGTAAAAGTTTCATTTGAAAGATGCCAGCTGTGGTCCTACCCCAGGTTTATTCATGTGGGACCTTTACTGGGTCAGCTTAATACTTGACTACTGCTTATTATCCCATCAGTCTTCAGGGACAACCCATGATCTAATTGCCCAGCATTTATGTTGCTTGGCAACTATAAATACAGAGTAATAATCCTTAAAGGGACAGTGTGGAATTTCATGCCCCTGCAGTGAAGTACACTTCATTTCCCAGAGCACCCTGTGTTTTTTAATTCAGTGAATAAAAATGTGTAATGAATAATTAATTATGTGCTTGGAGGCACAATAGCTGCCTACTTTTGAATATTCATCAGTGACATTATTAATTCACTAGAAATCCCACCAAGCGGTGGGAGAGGCTTTTAGACTAGCTGGAGGACTTACAGATAATACTCGGCAACAGGAAGAAACTTTTTTTAAGCAGACTTTTCTGTTAGAGAGTTTTTGAAGTTTAATTTATATCTTTTGAAAAATTGTTCAGAACTGGATATGATAGAGCACCACTGAACCACAGTTGACCATGATGGTAAATGCCTGTTACTGTATGGTACTACTATATGAATCTTAGCAAAGCTGTCCTTCACCTAAGAAATCTGGTGTGTGTGTATGTGTGTATGGATAGAAGATACGCTTCAGGGAGGCTGATACTGCAGGGCTGCCTTTGTACAACTGAAAATTAAACAACCCAGGCACAAAATCCATTCATCTGCCCTTTAATCTGATGACCAGTGATTATGAGGAGGGGAAAAAAAGGGTATTTCACTTGTTTGTTTAAAAAAATAAAAAGTACTTGCCCTGGATGAGTGAGCAAATAGAATTTTGCAAGACTGCATAGGGGATTCTTTTACGACTGGATCTAGGTGTGAGTCTCTTTCGGAGATACTGAGCTTGGTTCTCAATGCTGTTACACCAGCTTTATGTTGTTTTTAGTCCTTTTAAGCCAGTGGACTTTCACCAGTGAAAACCGAGTGATGGAGTGGAGAATCAGGCCAATAAACTCTCTCCCCGGGGGAAAAAAAAAATCTGAAATTGGTGATTTTTTTCTTTAAACGTATTTCCTTCCCTGTATTTGATCTGAAATGCTCCATGCATTGTATCACTAGAGACTTTAACTGGAGAGATCTGATGCAGTACACTCACTTTTCAGGTCTAATGCATATGGCCAAATCCATTTACTTCAATGGAGTTGTGCCAGAGGAAAACTTGATCCCTAATTTGAATGCTGTGGATCTGATCCTGCACTACCTTCCCTCACACAAATACTCTATAGCAGAACTGGTATGGAATTTTCTACTGGAATTATTTTTTCAATGGAAAATGCAGTTTCTGCAAAATCTAAATTTTCCATGAGTACATGTACCCAGACTACAACGCCCATGAGGTAACGTGCCATCACGGCCAGCACAGTTTAATCTTGAACTGATCCGAAACAAAATGTTTCACGTCAGTTCAACACACCAGAATATTTCTATTCAGGTCAAACCAATCCATAACAAAAACAAAATATTTTGTTTAATTTTTCCCAGTGGATTATCTAAACTTTCCTGCAGATTTTTGCTCAGCTCTAGTCCTTAGTCACATATTTGCAGAATCTGGATCATTGTATAGGGTAACATTTTCAAAAGCACCTACGTCACTTAAGGAGCCCAAGTCCCTTGGAAAGTCAATTGGACTTGGGCCCCCAAGTTGCTTAGGTGGTTTTGAAAGTGCTACCCATAAGTGTGGGATTCTTAATGGGGAGAAGTCATTGGGCTTGATTCTAAAGTCCTTTCGAACAGCGGTTGCAGTGCCAACATGCCTTACCACAGGTGGCAATGTAACTTACACCTATAGTTTACAACCACTTTAAGATCCCTTCATACTGCCAGAGTGGTGCAACGGGCCTTGCGTGTAATTAGGAAAGAGTCCCATCACTTTTCTATCTTCAAAATCTTTTTCACATTTTCCTTTTCCTTCTCCTTCCCCTCTTCCTATGGCATGTGCCTGGCTGAGCATGCTCTGTCCTGTGATTCAACAGCTTCCCCCCCCACCCCCCTCACCCCCGCTTTTATGTCAACAGAGATCTTCAACAACAAAGGTTGCTGCTCCCCAGTCTAATCAAACTTGGTGCCTTCTCCACGGTAGTATTTACATTAGCTACTGTTATGTAAAAGTCACAGGCAGATTTCAGCTGCTCATTTGCTTGAAAATAAATCTATTTTTCTTTTTAAAGCACTAAGATTTTTACAGTAACAATTCTAGGTTAATGGATTGTTTCTCTGTAAAGTCATGATGTATACATGTTTAAAAACAGTCGTAATACCATCCAGCTTGGATGCAGGTTAAACAATAGTCATTTTGCTCCTGCAATTCAAACTTTCATTACAATTTGCCATGCAGTAGAGTTCTCAGGCAATGTAGTCATTTATAGCAATGATTTGCATTAAAGAGGGTGTCATTATATTACCTCTTAGCTTTGGTTGCGATTAGAAGTAATATCTACATTTATCTTTCACTCCTAGGAGTATAAAATTTGTGCTAATAATAACAATAATAAAGCTAGTTCCTAAAAGCAAGTGAACTCTACACAGCCCTTTTTCCCCCTTTTTTTTCTTTCCCTCTACTCAAGTGGGGGAGTAGAAGGATCATGAATAATAAATATGGAGATAAGAGAACTGAAACTGGGAAATCAATTTACTGCAAAATATTTGCATATTTTATTAAAAGAAACTGTGCATAAACCCCACAACAGGGTGGAATGATTTATATTTTGATTTGATTTGTATACATTTTACCTCTGGGAGAACTGATGCAACTTAGTCATCCCTGCAGGGCTTTCTCTGGTAGGTTTTTTGTTGTTGTTGTTGTTTTGCTTCCAATATCTTTGAGAAGGGAGTAGTCAGTCCCTGATGGAAATTACGGAGACAGTTCCATGATGTATGACATTTCTGGATTCTCAGACATTGGATGATCCAGGAGATTATCAGTTCCTTCTTGGGTTTGTCCATACCCAGACTCATCCATGAATGGGTTTCCCTAAAACTATAGCTGTAGTCATAAGGCCTCCAATTCTCACTTCAAAACAAAACTGCCTGAGCTCATTTGGGCAATATCTATAAAGTCTGCATTTATAAATGGAAATAGTTATCATACGATGCACTTGTTACATTACAGTGAGAAAAATCAGCTTCATAGATCTACTGATTTATCTATTGCTATTGTACCCGTCACCATAGTGTCTAGGTGCTAAATAAGAGAGAGATAGTAGAACCCCATTTATCCAAGCCTCCATTATCCAGCTGTCTGTATTAACTGAACAACCACTGCAACTTAAAATGAGTTTCTGCTTTTTTAAAAACTGGTACTCTTTACTAGAAGTAACAGTTCATGTATGCTGTAAATAAAAAAAGGGGGTATGTTTCAATGCTTATCATTTTTGGAATTTTTAAAAATTGTACTGTTTGTGACGTTATGTGTAAACAAGCTAGAGATGGTGTCTTGTGTAACATTAAACAGATTTTGTAGACGATCCCTATAATGTTCAGAGGTAAAGAGTGTAAAAATGATTAATACAACTTGTTAAAAACTCATGTCAGTTTTCCTGTTAATGAATGAACAAAACATTGTTTGCAAGAACTAATGTTTTGTATATTCTGTTAAGTAGATAAGAAGGGAGGCATATTTTAATGCTTTTCTGGCAGGGGTCAGCTAGTTTAAAGGCAACTCTGCCGCTTAAAATAATGGATGGAAAGCTCTTTGCCCATTTTCCTGTTTATCTGAATTTTTGATTATCTTATCTGGCCCTGGCCCCGGTCCCGATTAGATCAGCTAAACAGGGTTCTACTGTACTTTAAATAAAAGATAAAAATACAATAAATGTTTTAAATCAAGACTGGATGTCCTGCTAAAAGATATGCTATATCAGAAATTACGGACTTGAGGCAGAAATTAATGGTTGAGGTTCTATGGTCAGTGTCATGCAGGAGATCAGCTGAGATGATCATAATGGTCCCTTCTGGCTTTAACATCTATAAAGTGATGAATGATGAAGAATTTAAGTGACTTTTATATATTAACCAAATGTTACAGTTCAAATAACGATGCTGCCAGAACGAATCCCGTTTTTCTAATATGGGAGAATTGTCTGAATTGCTTTATTTGTATAGTATTCACCTCTGACTGAATAGCTAAAGATCTGTTTGGTTGGATGGATGTCTACTTAGCCACTAAGCTCTTGATAGTCTCTAACAATCTAAATATCAGCTAAGCATGGAAATCCTACCTTTTAGCTGTCTTTCCAACAATAAAACTGGTGGTCTGATATAAAAATATAAATATAATCATATAAATTCCTCATCAATCATTGATTTATAGATGTTCTGGACAAAAGGGACCATTATGATCATCTCAGCTGACCTCCTGCATGACACAGGCCATAGAACCTCAACTATTAATTTCTGCAACAAGCCTGTATGCTGCATTTAGTGAAGCTGTGGAATTTTTTCAAAATTTCAAGCTTTTGACAAGACACAAATTCTCCCATAAAACTTTGTGTGATGTTTGTTTGTTTATTGCCATTTTCCAGCCATCTCTCGTGTTTAGTAGTTTCAAAAACTAACTTCAACTCACGTAGGCCCAGGTCCTCAAACATATTTAGGCTTCTAACTTCCCTGAAATCACAACACTGCATACTCAGATCCATGGAAATTAAGAGCCTAAATACCTTGATGACCTGGGCCATAGCCAAATTCAATCCTGCTGTAACTCCACTGAGGTGTATGGAGTCAGTGAGGTTACATCACAAAATGAATAATCCTATGCAGAAACATAAAGTGGTGAGAAACCCATGGAGGACACTGATGGAAGTTTCTCATTGCCTGCAGATGCCTGATTAGTTGTGGTTACAAATTAGTTTTTGTTTTGTTTGCTGCACTCTTGAGAAGTGATGTGCTCATTATCAAATACAGAAATTTGCCATGTCATGCACCTCTAGTCATGGGATGCACCAGGAGAGAAAATTACAAATAGCTCAGTAATTAAACCTGGCTATATATTTGCTTATAACAGCTCAATTCAAATGGCTCTTGAAGATAATTTGTGCTGAGGTAGGTTTTGTCCGTGAATATTTTTGCAAGCAGGCCCAGACTTGGTGGAGAAAGATGGGTGCTTTAGAATCTATAGGATGCTATAACCAACATCATCATTGTACATTAGAGATCAAATTTTAAATATATTTACTTAATCATTTTCCTTGATCCCTTCACATTTTATAAAATCATCATGTTTTGAAAGGACCTCTTAAGGGTCATCTAATACATCCCCCTGCCTTGTGGCAGAACTGGTTTCATTTTTTCCCAGTTGTCACTGATCTAGCCATCCATAACCTAAACAGCTAATTGTTCCATTGCCTAGATGTCTTTACAGTCTTCAGATCTTTCTATCTTCTTAACCTCACTTTTCCGTACTGCATCTTAAGCCCATGAATTGATGGTAACAGTGTGACAGTTTCTAAGATCCTGGGAAGGAGAGAAGAACTCCTTTGTTGAGTCACTCAAACCTAAGGATCTAGAATCCTGCAATAAATGTAGAGTAATTACTGCAGATTCATAGTGGAAGGGGGATCCTGTTATTTCCAATCACAACATACAGGGGGTTGGACTGCCTGTATGGGAAAAAGGGAGCTAGGTCCTGGGATAGAGAAATTCCGAGGAACAGCCAAGCTTGGGACGACAGCTTGATCCTGAGCAAGACTTTTGTTTTGTTTTTTGAGTTACTAGTGTAATCCCTGTGGCCTAAAACTGTAGGTCATGTCTATGCTGCGGCTGGCCAATGCCAGCTGTCTCAGGCTCATGGGGCTCGGGTTAAAGGGCTGTTTAATTGTGGTGTAGACGTTCGGGTTCGGGCTGCAGCCAGATCTCTTGGACCCTCCCAGCTCTCTGGATTCTAGATCCCAGGCACCTGCCCAAACATCTACACCGCAGTTAAACAGCCCCTTAGCCCGTGTCAGGTGGCACGGGCCAACTGCGGGTTATTAATTGCAGTGTAGACATACTCTTGGAGAGCAGGATGCTCACTACTGTCATCTGTTGGTGAAATGGGAGAAGAGCGGTGTCGAGCTGCTTAAGAACTGCAGATGGGCAGAGCTACACTGGTGAGGGAGTTCTCCGCTGGCATCTGTTGGAAAGCCAGGGGAGTTGAGTGACTAGGCCAGGGCTTATTTGCATTTCAGTTTTGTGGCAGTTTGGGGACATTTTGGTTAAAGTTCAGTTAAGTTTTGGGGGGCAGTAAGATTGCACTTGACCTTGCTGGGAAAGAGAAGACACTGACCCTGAACGGCCTGGGGTCTCCCTGCTGTCTGGCACTGTTGGGTACAGAAGCCTGGGTGGTGGTGGGTAGTGCAGGGAGAAAAGTTTCGGTCTGCTTCTGAAAGTGCTTTGCTGGTGGTATGGACTCTGTCCAAAGTTGTAAATACCGTGGATCCTTTCCTCAGCACTGAGCCTGGTGACCAGGGGACAGTGCAGAGTGAGGGCAGCTGCCAGGAAGCAGCAGCTGCATTTTGGGAATTGATGGTGTTAGAACAGCAGTTTCTCTGAGGCAGCAGACAGCTCAGAGTGGTGGTGACAGCACCTTTGAGGGGCTGGACGGCGCAGAGTGGCAGCAGAACCACAGCCAGATCATTCCCAAAGGATGTTGGTATGGGCTTGCTACCCATCAGTTAAAATTGAAATCACTCCACCTGGCATAGGTAGTAGAGTTCCCCAGAGCAGCCCAGGCAGCAGTGACCTGCTAGGATCTTTGGACTTCTCCAACCCAGGAGAGCTAGCCATGAGTAGGGAGCTGGGAAGTGGCCAGAACCCACCAGCCTCTCGCAATGGCCAAAGGAGGACTGAGGTTGGGCCTACTGTTAAGACACCCTGGGGAGAGGGGAAGTCTTACATCACAGAATTTGTTAATTGCTGGTTTTCCCAAATTAATTCTAGTGTCTTCCTTCCCCTCCTCCCTATCTCTTCCCCCCTCCCCCCTCCACAATAAACTTTTCTTTCTTGTAACCCCTGAACTCATTGTTTGCAAATGGGGAAGAGTTGCTCATCGGGGCACCCAGGGTCACGCATCTAGTTTCCCGGGTTTCTGGGTGGGGACTTGAGCTGGTGTTAGATAAGTGAGTTTAAGGAAACTCATAGAAAATTGAACCTAGTCCTTTTTGCCGCCAACAACACTTGGCAGAAGGGGTATAGACCCTAGGAGAAGAGTGAGTTTGGATTATATATGGGGTTTGTGTGTGTGTGTGTACACCTGTTCAAACAAGGTTCTGTCTGTTTACACCCCATTGTCTTGTTTGTTTGTTTGTTGTATCTTCATCAATTAATGAAAATAAGGGGTCTTTTTAATATCCCTTTATGAAGTCCTAGACTGTAACCATGTCATCTGTCCATCTTCTTTTCCACAGGCTAAACAATGCCCAATTCCCTAAACTTCCATCAGAGACCTACTTTTCAAATCTTGAACCACTTTTTTGGGTTTTTTTTCTGTGCTTTCTTCCGTTTGTTTCTGTCTTTTATAAAGTACAGGAGCCAAGTCTGAAAGCAGCCCTGTACTCCTATTGAATCCTGAAACTGTTTCCCACTTGGGCCTAACTGTTGCCAAGTAAGGTGTATAAATATCCTACTTGATTTACATGTAGTAATTCTTGTTAATGCACTGGTTAAAATGAGTAAAGCTTCTCATGATAATAAGAACAGGAGTACTTGTGGTACCTTAGAGACTAAGAAATTTATTTGAGCATAAGCTTTCGTGAGCTACAGCTCACTTCATTGGAAGCATCACTCACGAAAGCTTAATGCTCAAATAAATTGGTTAGTCTCTAAGGTGCCACAAGTACTCCTTTTCTTTTTGCGGATACAGACTAACATGGCTGCTACCTGTCTGAAACCTGTCATGATAATAACTTCTCCCTGGTCTACCAGGCGTTATAACTCCTAGTTCTCTTTCAAGTGATTGTGCACAGATACCTTCAACTGTAGGTATATATGCAGAGAGTGCACTGGAGTCAGAAACTTTTACCAGCAGGCAGCACCACTGGGTGGTGCACATTCCCTGCTCTCCTTGTATGCTTAACTGAGGGCATAAAAGGGGAGTGTCTCTCACCTCCCTCTCAGTTCTGTCTCATCACTTGTGGTGAGAGTTGGAGGGGCCACTCCATAGTTGTTTAGCTTCAGTACACCAGCCTCCATAAAGAGTTCTTCTTAATCTATAAGAACGGCTATACTGGATCAGACCAAAAGTACATCTAGCACAGCATCCTGTCTTCTGACGGTGGCCAATGCCAGGTGCCCCAGAGGGAATGAAAAGAACATGCAATCATCAAGTGATCCATGCCCTGTCACCCATTCCTAGGTCCTGGCAAACAGAGGCTAGGGACACCATCCCTGCCCATCCTGGCTAATAGCCATTGACCGACCTATCCTCCATGAATTTATCTAGTTCTTTTTTGAACCCTGTTATAGTCTTGGTCTTCACAACATCCTCTGGCAAAGAGTTCCACAGGTTGACTGTGCATTATGTGAAGAAATGCTTCCTTTTGTTTGTTTTAAACCTGCTGTCTATTAATTTCTTTTGGTGACCCCTAGTTCTTTGTTCTAGTTCTAGTATATAATTTAGTTTAATTTTAGTATAGTTAGTACAAGAACTGGTGGATTTAACCTGAAAACTCCACAGGGTTCAGGCAGTGTGCAATGTGTACGGAGATGATCCCTTTCATGGATAGGCACAAAAGCTGCTTAATTTGTCTAGGTGAAGGACAAATGTTCGATTTGTAGCTCCTTCCTTACTGGAACAAACAAGAAATGCAGGGATTTCCACCTCAAAGGCCGCATTATGGAGGAGGTGATGCATCCTTCAGAACCGGACCCTGACCATAAGAGGACAGACACTTAATTCACAAGGAGTGCCCCCTTGGAATCCCTGGCTTTCAAGCCTAAATCTGAAGAGAGAAACCATTCCTCCTCATCCCCAGCAGCCTCCTCAAAGTGCTCTAAACTAGCCATGTCTGAGTCTCACAAATGGTCAAGTCCCACTCTTCATCACACAGGCTGCCAGTGAGTCCTCCCATGCCAAGGACTGCTTGCAGGCACTGTAGACTCCAGTTCCTCTGGACCATTAAGACCAGTGTCTTCACCATTACTGGGTCCTTTCTCTGCAGCACCATCGGCACTGTCAGTACTGTTGGCTCAGCTAAATGGAAACTTGACTCTTTAGGTATCTTCTATTCCACAGGCCTTCCTTGCAGTGAAGGACCTCTTGCATTTGCCAGCACCAGACTTTCCTTTGTTGCACCATCCAGCACCGATGGTGTCAGTCTCAACACCGCTGGTGCCAACCATGGTATTTACCATTATGATGGCTCCATCAGCAGCAACTTAGCTATTGGTGTTTTGGCTCCCTGAACCACTACTACTAACTCCCTTGCACACTTCCTCTATATCCATGCCAAAAGGGAAGCACTGGGTTTCTCCAACATTGAGACCTCCACAAACACCAGCTGGGACTGTTTTCAATTTACCCAGGAGAGTTACATCTCCTTTTTGGACTTGAACTATGAATGACTAATATCCCCTCTGAGGTCTTTTAGATCACGTTATAGACCTTGTTCTGGAGGTACTAAATCTAAAATCCCTGACTGGCACTCTTACAAGGATGTCCCATATGGTCCCTATCACCGTGGGCAGTTCAAAGAGTGGAATACCCCCTCTGGCCTTATTGTGGACTTTGGACTACTCTAAGAGGTCTAGTCCTCCACTGGAATCCCAGTCTAGAAGGAGATTGCCTTCACCTATATCAGGGACCTCTAGAGAATCCCCTTCTACCATCCATCAGCTTTCTCCTTTGTTGGAACCTACACAAGAAGGGGAGATAACTGAGGAACCGCTTGATATTTCTCCCCCCCCCCCATCATCTTCCCTGGACAAGGCTGCCAATCTCCGGAGAAGGAAGATTTTAAAGTGTTCCAGGACCTTATGAGAAGGGTGGCCACATTTCTGGGAGTGCAGACAGAGCTTGTACAGGATACCCACACAAGCTCCTAGATACCTTACAGGCTCCTGCCCCAGGAAGGGTCACCCTTCCCATTAATGAAGCCTTGCTGCAACCAGTCAAAACCCTCTGGCAGACACAAGGTCTGTGTCACCCACTGCCAAACAGGTGGACGGACACTATCAGGTTCATCAGCAAGACTTTGATGATTTGTTTGCCCACCCGACTCTAGACTCTCTTGTGGTTATGGCCTCTCCTAAACACAAGGAGTTTAAAAGGCTGGACCTATATAGCATGAAGGCCTAGACCACTGCCAGCCTTCAGATTAGAATGTCAAATTACCAGACACTGTTGTGTAAATACATCTTTATTTATTGGTCAGCAATCTCAAATTTGCAGACAAATTGCCTGAGGAATACAGAGAACAGTACTTGGCCATAGTTTCTGAAGGACACCTCACTGCCCAAACCTTGCTTCAAGTGGCCATCTACATTGCTGACATGGCTTGATACTCCATAGCTACAACCATCTCGATGAGGCACTCCTGTTTGCTGCAAGCCTTTGCATCCCAAGGGAGCTGCAAAATTCCATTGAAGAGTTACCCTTCAAAGGGTCCAAATTGTTTCCCCAGAAAATGGATGATACCATGCATACCTTAAAAGATTTCTGAGCAACTCTCCATTCACTCTGGGTTTACACCCCAGTAACAAAGAGGAAACAGTTTAAACCTTAGCTGTATTAAAGACCCTCTTGTCAGCAGAGATCTCAGGACAACTTCAAAAGAAAGACTAAGCCTCCTTGACATCACCTATTGGCATCATCTACAACAGGCCCTTCTCACCAGATTGCTGCAGCTTTGAAGCAGTTTTGATTGCTCCTCCTCATCAATTATTGGGAGTGAACTACATCCACCCTGATTATATTTGGCTCTGTCAACACTGGTTTTCCACTTGTGAGGTAACTCCCTTCTCTTCATGTGTCAGTATAATAATGCCTGCAACTGGAATTTTCACTCCATGCATCTGAAGAAGTGGGTTTTTTACCCATGAAAGCTTATGCCCAAATAAATCCGTTAGTCTTTAAGGTGCCACCGGACTCCTTGTTGTTTTTGTGGATACAGACTAACATGGCTTACCCCTCTGATACTTGACACCATCAGGGACAGAACACCAACCATATGTCACCTCCCTTTGGACTGCGCCTGTCTGTCTTTTACCATTACTGGGTCCTTTCTCCGCAGCACCATCGGCACTGTCAGTACTGTTGGCTCAGCTAAATGGAAACTTGACTCTTTAGGTATCTAAAACTAATCTGGAAACTGATCATGTAGGTCAAGTGGGTGCTCAGCACCGTAAAGGAGGGATATGTCATCCAGTTCAAGTTCCTTGCCCAACCCACTCCCCTTGTCCTTTTCATGGACTCATCTCTCATGACTGTATTGGTTCAGGAAATGCAGTTTCTTGTGGAATTGGGAGTGAACATCTGCCAGGGGTTCCCTTTTTGGCTACTGGTACCAACTATGAGTCTGGTACCAGACATTCACCAAAGGCTGGGTGGCCCATCTCAGTCAACTCCAGATGCAAGCTCTTGGGTCACTTCAGCTGGTGTTGCTCCACATAAATTAGTTGGAGCTCTGAGCTATTCTTCAAGCCTGCAAGACATGTATGTCCACTGTTTGGAACCAACTGGTTCAAGTTCCCAGAGACAATACCACTGCCTTGTTTTAACTGAACAAGCAGGGAGATGCAAGGTTGTCTCAGCTGTACCAAGAAGTCATCCACCTGAGGAATCTCTGAATAAGAAACAAGGTCTCACTGAAAGCCTTTCACCCTCAGGGGTAGGGAACACCATTGCAGATCCCCTCAGCAGGGACTTTATAGACAAGCATGATTGATTAAACAGAAAGGACAATCTCCTTCAGATCTTCCAACAGTAAGGGTATTTGCAACCAACCTCAACAAATGCAGGAGATTTTGCTCAATGGTGGGCTACAGCCCAGGTTCCATGACAGATGCCTCTCTTCTTCCCTGGTCCAATCATCCGCTCTGTGCTTTCCTTCCAGTTCCTCTCATTCTGAGGGTACTCAGGAAACTGAAAAGAGACGAGGCAACATTAAGCCTCACAGTACCATCTTGTCAAAGAAAGTATTGGTTCATGGACTTACCTCAACTCTCCATCCAGCCCCTTATAACTTTGCATCCACTAAGGATCCTGGCTCAAAACCTGGGCAAGTATCTATATCCCTACTTCCAGTCTCTCCAACTCACCGCATGGATGATTTCTGTCTGAATACTCCCAAGAGATTATACTCCAGGGAGGTCTAAGCCATCTTGGTGAGCAGCAGAAAGGACTCCACTAAGGCCACATACATCATATAATGGACAAGGTTTTCAACCTGGGTGCAATCTCACCAGTTACTGCCTAATCACACAGGGATTACACAAATACTGGATTACCAATTAAGAGTCCACTTGGCTTCTATCTCTGCAGTTTACCCACCGCTGAATGGCTTTTCTATCTTTTCTCACCCTTTGGTTTCTATATTTCTAAAGGGTCTACTCAACATCTGCTCTCCTAGTCCACTACCTTGATGGGATCTCAATCTAGTCCTATCTAGGTAAATGGGTTTCTCCTTTGAACCTCTGCAACAACTGTGCTACCACTATTGCCGATCAAAACAGCATTTTCGCTTACAATCATCTCTTCAAGGAGATTTTCAGAACTTCAGGATCTCCTAGCTGACCCTGCTTTTATGGTCTTCCATCGAGACAAAGTTTCTCTTAGGCCACTCTCTAAATTTATTCCCATGGTAGTATCTGTTTTCCATCTCAATGAAGCCATCCACCTTCCAGTATTATTCCCAAAACCCCACACTTCCAAAGCTGAACAAAGACTCCACAGTCTTTTACCTGGCATTCTACCTGGACCCCACAAAGTCATTCAGAACCTCCCCCAGGCTCTTTGTGGCCTATGCCAAGAAAGTTAAAGGTCAAACAGTTACCGCTTAATGCATCTCGAATTGGATTTCGGACTGCATTCAACTTTGCTATGATCTTGCTAAAGTCTCTCCTTCACCAAGGATAACTGCCCACTTTATTAGGGCTCAGCCCACTTCATCAGCCTTACTGAGCAATAGTACTATACTAGATAGTTGCAAGGCAGCAACATGGTCATCTATTCAGACCTTCTCCAGGCACTATTACTAAGCTTTATGAGACGACACCAACTTTGGCAAGTCAGAGTTGCAATCCCTTTTCAAATAATCTGGAGTCCCATAACTTGTAAGAGAACTGCTGGTGAGTCACCTATAGTGGAAAGTATAAGTGGGCAATCACTCAAAGGAGAAAAGATGGTTACTTACCTGTACAGTAATTGTAGTTCTTCAAGATGTGTCGTGCACATATACATTCCACAAACCTCCCACTTTCCCCGTTACTTTAGACATTAGATAGACTGTGGTGCAAAAGAATGGCGAAGGAGACAGCAACTATGCCCATGTTATGCGCTTAGCTTGGCGCACGAGGAGAGCAGGGGCACGTGTGGCCTAGTGGTACTGCTGGCAAAAGTCTCTGACTCGAATGCATTGGACATATATACACCTACAGTGGAATGTGTATGTTCACAACACATCTCGAAGAACCACAGTTACTGTACAGGTAAGTAACCATTTTATTCTCCTCTGTGGAACTACTGCATAGACAGTCTGTAACTGTGCATTAGGTAAGTTCTTTCCTAAGTGAACCACTTCATATTATCTTTATTGACTCTAATTGTATTGATTTAAGCTTCTTTATCTAATTTATGAAGATCATACAGTTGCCATCAGTACCTTATTTTGTGGAAATACAAAGAATAAGCAGGGAATATCAAAGATTAGAGCCTCTCTAAATACTTCAGGCTAAATCCTGAGAGCTGCTGAGCACCCACAACTTTCACTGACATCAAGCAATTATTCAGCAACAACTCAGGATTTGCCCCACAGTATTCTTGGCCTTACTAGATCTTTTGCCTGAATTTTATGGGTTGAATTATCTTCTCATATACCCTGGGTCAACTCCATTGACTTCATATGATTGCATAGTACATACATGATAATCCATTACTTCTTACATATACAGACACCATATATATATATATATATACACACTGATACTATTTCATAGGAATGAAATCAGTGTGGTTCCACTTGTGTGACTAAGAGTAGAATTTGGCCTGAGATTTCAGATCATGAGCTCAAAACTGGGGTAAATCATCAACTGGCAAATTTTCAAAGGAAACTCAATCAGATCTCCACACTGGCACCTGTAATTTTACAGGTAAAGTAGTGCCAACTCCAAGTGTTGACGAACCATGAGCCAAGCCCCCAGAATTGATGAGATTGATTTAAAAATGAGATTTTTTTTTAAAAAAACCCCACATGTATTTTGGATTCTTTTCATTTGCCTTCTGATTTTGAGTCTTTAGCAATTTCACAGTTTCAACCTTTTCTTCAGAACCTAGAAACTTCCTTTAAAAAAAAATGAGATTTTCTTGTTGTCACATGACTCCATGAGCTGGGGCTTTGATAAAAACAACAAATATCATGTGACTCATGATAAAATGGGTGATGGAACACTGCAGGTGTGCCTAAGGTGGCACAAGTACTCCTTTTCTTTTTAACCAGAGTTGTACTTGCTTCATGTTATGCTGAAAGTTACATGACAAGACCATCTTTACTTGATCTATGTCAACTGCTTCTGCTCCTGGCTCAATCCAGCAAGTAGAGGGGAGACACACAAAAAAAGTTCTTGTTTGGGTTTGGTTCATTTGGGTGTACTTGGGGGTGGGAAGAAGCTCTTTAAGTCTTATTCCCTCTGTCTTCAGCACAACATAGGATGGGGAGGGTTATATTTTAAAAAGTGCCTAATCCTCAGTGACTTAGGGTCCCAAGTCCCATTTTCAAAAGTGACTTAGGAGCTCAGGAACAGATCTAGTCAAAACTCAGAATTTCTGTTTTGTGGGAAATTTCAACATTCCAAACTTGGTTTTCATTTTGAATTGGGATTATGCACTATTGCACTACTAGTGTTGTTATAAAATAATGTAAAAATAATAAAAACAATATAAAAAGGAAAACCTGTGCATAAAAGAAAACTTGAAAAGAAAACTCAGTGTTTTCTGAAATGAAAATTTTCCTAAATGGGGGGAAAAAATCATTAAAAAATATTCTTCCATGGGAATTTTTGTCAAAATAGACATTCATGAACAGTTTCAATTTCAACAAAAATGGCATTTTTCATTTAGGAAAAGAAAAGTTTTGTTAAATATTTCCAAACAGCACTACTCAGGAGCCCAAGTCTCATTGAAAGTCAATCTTTTGTGACAATGGCAGATGATGCGTAATTTTTTTACCTTGCATATATGATTGTGTGAGACCCCACCAAGGACAGTGTGGATGTTACTTTCTGTTCTAAAGAATGCAAGAATAAGGAAGAATCCTGCTCAGTTAAGCAAGTAGCTGTATCTCCACTTCATACTAGTAGTGGAATAATTTTAAATGGATTTTAACAGCAGGTTGGTGAAGTTCATGCCACATATACCTATATAACTGGGGATTGAACAGAATTCCTAATGCAAGCGCTGAAACAGACAAATCCCTTTATCCAGGGAGCAGACGTTCATAAGTTCTAAGTTTTAGCATTGAAGTTGAGCTAAGAATAGGGGAAGAGGGCAGCGTACAGACTAGATGATCTCTCAAGGTCCCTTCCAGTCCTACGATTCTATGATTATTATTTTATCATTTGTATTTTCATCCAAAAATGATACCAATGGTTCCATATTTTTACTTCTGAATCAGTGCCTTTCAGCCATGCAATCCTTCTCTACTATTAATGAGTTGGTGACTTGGAAACTTACTTTAAATTACAGTGCAGCCTTTGATTTCACAAAGCTCCTCTGAATGCCTCCAGCTAAATGTGTTTTCAATAATAAATTGTTGAAGAAACCTTGGCTTAGTTGGGTTTGGTTCGATCTGACTTAATTAGAGCTGTTTCAAAGTACTATCCTGTGCCACTCGGATTATTGGTTCTCTTATGTTATTTACAGGACACTACAGAACAGAATGACTCAGGATTTATGGCTTTCCCACACTCTATCTATCACACGCCAATGCCATAATTTAAAGTAATGGCATCTTCCTGCCTTCATGCAAAATGATTTTTGCAGATGTGAAGACTCTGACTAATAGTACCTTTTTTTATCATATGAAAAGTGGAGTTGAAACACGGAAGGCTGTTTAATCATTTGTGGCGAGCTCCCAAACCTTGATTGATTTTTACAGAGGCTAGCTTTTTCCTACAGGTGGATTACAAAAGCTCTGTAAACAGCTCTCACTTTTTCAACCTCAGGAATTTTGGAGCAATTCATACCAGTGTCGAGTCAGCCTGTTCATTTTATGGCCATGTGTTCTTTTTTGCCTTCGGGTCTCAGTTAAACTCTCAGAATGTCTTGCAGATCCTTGTTTCTGATGCTAAAAAAACTGATGGTATAAGATGCCATCAAATCCAACCTTTCTCTATGGCCCAACCATATAAAGCAATACTGGTAAGAACCAAAGTAGAACTTTAATATTACAAAGTTATAATCAATAGCTCATGATTTGATCACCACCGGAGTTGCAAAAGCGCATTGGTGTCATAATGTGGAATTTGCAGGTTAGCATTATCTGATAACATGTGTGACATGCTGAACAATGTGGTGGGGTGCTTTACGGACATAAAACTTGTTTGCTAGGAATAAAAGGGCCCTGGGTCTGAGGCACAGCGCTATTATTTATAGCTATATGTAAACAGGGAAGCCCTTTGTCAGTTTTTTTAAATTACCAATAGTTGCAGAAATCTTAACATAATAATCTTGGTAAAACTGCCCAGATGTTTGATATTAAACAAACATCTGTTTTGAATAAAAGATATTTCACTCTTCCCTCCCTCCTCTTTAACATATTAGAGAGGCGGCTGAAAAGAATTGCCATGGCTAGAGTTTTATTTAGTTCTCTGAACACTGCTGTCCATAGTGTCAAAAACACACCAAAAAATAACCCTGGGAAAGGTTAATAATGGCCTTTCCAGTGTCATATTCTACACTTTATGTGTTGTGGTAATTATTATCATTATAGCTGTAAGGATGTCTAGTTATCTTTCTTAATCACATACTATAAAGAAGTGCTTCTGAACACATATCTATTATTTAATCAAAATTTCACAGTTATTGGCATTTATGCTCTGGAAGGGCTGTGTTTATTTTCTGTTTGCATGGGGGAACAGTGCGTCCTAGAAGAAAGGGAGACCTCCATCCATGCCCACTTTAATCACTGTCATATCATGTGACAATCTGTGCTATTAATATCAGAGACTGCTAATACATGTTATTATGTCCTGTTGCCTTGTACTTTTTGCACTCTAGGAAAGCACTTTTATTAACAGATTTTTTTTAAAAAAAGGGAGAGCTAAACTGTCTCCATGAGTAGAGCTGGGTTCAAGTGCCCTGGCTGGGGTAGGATAAGATGGTCCAGGAGATGCAAAATCTACCCTAGTCTCTAGCAGAATCATTCAAATCATTCAAGTAGCATCTAGTCTCCACTCACTACACTCTTCGGCTGGTCCTTGGGCAGAAAGTGCTAAACCGTTGCCCTCAGGCAGTGGCAGCCTGCAGATTGAGGACTGACTATATGTTGTATCTGGAAACTGGGCCATGAGCCAGGAGAGCACTTCAAGCATGTGCTTAACTTTAAGCATGTGAGTAGACCAACTGATTTAAATGGGTCTAGACTTGTAAATAGACTTTATTGAGTATGCTTAAAATTAAGCACATGCTGGATTGGGACTTTGGTGTCCCGACACAAAACAATTAACAGAGCCACTCATCTGGTGTCTGGAATTGCTGTGTAAATGTCCTTCAAAATATTACAGCTGAGGCTTCAACCAGAAGCTTCATGGTCCATCGGCAGCAGGAGCTGTGCTAAAAGGTAGGCCTGGTCTACGCTGCAGAGTTAGATCAATGTAAAGCAGCTAATGTCGACCTAACTCCATAAATGTCTACACTACAACATTGCTTCCGCTGATGTAGTAACCCACTACACCAGCCTAATAACTCCAGCTCCGCGAGAGGCATAACACTTAGGTCGATGTAGTTAGCCCTGTCAGCCCTGCATGGGGCTTACAGCTGGAGTCCCTCCCACCACCCCTAGCGGAGTGGGATCCAGCTGTCAGCGGCTGACAGCTCAGACTGTCAGCCCCCCACACTGCCCCACTTAAGTTGGTGCAAGCGCTCCTGGTGAGGAGGCATACCACTAGCAGAAGGATGGTAGCATGGACATGAAAAACCATGATAATTACTGTAACTTACATCAACTTAATTTTGTAGTGTAGACAAGGCCTTAGATGGTAGCCAGTCTTTAAACTCACCTCTCCTTCTGGGAGCTGTATCTCCATCCTTATCAACAGCTGTTGTGTTTGACAATTGGTGGACAGTCACAAGAGGGGACTTAACCAATTATTGGTGCTTGCACAAGGAAGCTTTTCTCCAGTCAGGCTGGTAAGAGTGATGTGAGGATGGGCTCTCATAAAAATGGCCTTTGGCCTATCTTTCAAGCTGGGATAAAAAGAGACTAAATGTGGCAGCCAGAATGGAAGAGATAATAGAGCTTCAGATACTGCTTGTCCCAAAATGCAAGACACAGGGAGGAAAATTTTATTTGGTAAAGTCCAATTTAAAAGGAAGCCAAATCAATTTGTTTCAATATTTTGGAATATTCATGTATATTATGATGTCCCAACCCTATAGAAATTTCCAGTGGAAGTCTCTTCCATTTCTCCACCAATTGTGATGTACGTGGTGTCAGTCAGATGTGGGTAGATGTGTAATATGATTTTGGTCTGTGGATCAAGTTGGCCAGCAATCTCAAACTAAGAGAAAAATGCGGTAAATTGAGGATTCTGCGGGAACTGCAAGTTGTTACTTTAAGGGGGACCCCTCAGTAACTTGCAGGACAGGGCCCAAAGTTAAGCTCTAACCTCTTATGCCGCAAAGTGCTGAGTGCCTTCAATTTCTGCTGACATGAGGGAGGGCATCTTGCAGGATTGGCCCCTCAGAAGGGTCAAAGAGGCATCAGCTGAGTACTTGAATCTGATCATTGCTCGTCATCACTGAAATCTGAGATCAGCTGTTGAAAGGAACTTGGGAAATATTAGGAAAGACCAAAAATGGGGAAATGATTTTGGAAGGAGCTATTATTCCCATGGAATCTTTCTTATGGCAAAAAAAATTTGAACAACCTAGCAGATTTGTGAGGCAGCTTCTGATGGGAAAGTCCTCTACCTGACTCTGTAAACTACACATCCATTGTAAACTAAAATGCGTCTAACAGCATTAAGAGGAAAGTAATTTGTTTAAGGACTGTACTGATTTATTCATTAGTTTTTAATCTAAACAATTTCATGTAAATCTCCAAACATTAGAGTGAGTTCACATACTTGTGCCAATGAAGTAGTATTTCTGTGTTATCACAACTGTAATGCACATTTCTGTGGTACAGACAGCATGAAATTCCTAATTTTTTTTGTCTCAGTTGTTTACAATTGATTTACAAGCACACCCACTTCGGGCATTAACCCTGGCCAGGAAAGATCTCTTCTTGTATTAGGAGGCATGTTAATGCATATATCTGTGAGACAAATTAATGTATTAAAAAACAAACTCCCCACCCTTCCACAGAAATGTACTAGACAATGGAAAAACCAATTACACATCACTGGCACTACGTCTTCCATTCAGTTTAATATATTCCTGACATATTGCTTATTCTTAATTTGAAAACATGCATCCAGTACTCATTCTTGTATTGATGGCACACTTGCATTTCATAGGTATGCTAATTAATTTGACATATAGGTGCAACTATTGATTATTCCATAGCAAAATGAGCAGACCTACTGCATAAAGTATTTTTTAAAGTTCATCTCTATTAATTGTTTCGTGACAGCCAGGCTTTTTGCTAATGTGATTGTTTAAGTCCCATCTAGATTCCTGTATCCTAAATTAGTGATCGCTCCTGGATGGAAATTCATATTTTATATTCCTCAAGTTTCAAGTTAAAAGCAAAGTGTGTTTTAGAGTGATACTTATGAACCTGCAAAACCAGGCGTAGTGGGCTACTTGATACCTAGATAATTGATTGGCCAGACAAACTCATAGGAAGGTAAAATTTGCACCCTATTAACTTGGTCTACACTAGGGAAAATATTTATTTCTAACAGGTGTCAGCAATGGTTGCTGAACATGGTTAAACTGCAAGCACGACCAAGACCAAAGCATGTTCAGCATTTCAAAATTCCTGCTAGAACTTGCTCTCAGTTGGCACAGAGAAATGAAGAGGCTTTCCCAAGCACACAGTCAGTAAATTGTGGCTCTGGGAATAGAACCCAGGAGTCCTGACTAACTACTGGATGAGGCTTCCTCTCAGAGATGGGAACAGAACAGAGGAGTCTTATGTCCCCGTCACCTGCTCTAACCACTAGACACACTACATTCCCTAATAAAAGGGTGCCTCTGAGTGTCTGAGGAGGTTCTGTAGATGAGATTTTATTGATGCACATTGAATGCTAGAATTTTTATCATAGCCATGCTAGTTGTGGATTCCAAGATTTTCAAATTGCCAGTGCTGTTTTAAAAATATCCCTTACATATGTCAAATGAAGATTTCTGCAAGGAAGTGAGTTAGTGGATGTGATTCACTGAAACACTCGAAAGCTGGCTGCTTTGGAAGTCAGTCGATAGGAAGAAGCTTAGTGATGACACAGGACTGGTATAAAGGACAGGGCAGTGGACTCTCAGTGAGAGATTCTGTTCCCCAATCTGCATGTCACTTCATGTCTGTTTACAGCATTCAAATATAAATGTATTTGTTGCCTGTAAAAACCAGGGAACTAATAACATGAAACCTTCCTGCAGCATTTGGCTTCCTTTTGGACGTTTCCTGAGATATTGCTGTTAAATTGCCTAGATAAACACTCCAACTTCCAAAGCCAATCTGTTAGAAACAACTTTGGGGTTGTGTGAGGCAAAAGCCAGAATAGACTGAATGGTATGGAGGATTGAAAACTGCAACACATGCCTCTCCTCCAACTCCCACTGGCTATCTTCATTCAACTGCTGCCAGCATGAGTCCACCAGGGAAGGTAGGAGGAAGAAGTAGGGAAATGAAAGAAAAATGTCTTTGTGGCTAGAGGAAATCCACTCATTTCTGGGCCAAAAGGCCAGCTTGCCCCCTCTTAAGTCAGATAGAAACTAGACCTAAGGCTGTGTTGTTTGTTTCTGTGTTGTTCTGATTGTTTGTTCAGTTTAGTTGCTAAATGGGGAAACAGAAGAGAGAGAAAGTATAAGGATGCAATAAACAATAGTCATGGGACCAACGCCTAAGCACTCACAGTCCCCTTTTCCCACCAAGGCAACCCATGCGTGCTGTGGAAGTTATAACAACTCAGTACTTGGCAGGGACCTGCAAACACATGGAAAGATCTTGACCTTTCCTCAGAGCAATTTAGAGCAGTGAAAAGATCCCAGAACCAAGGTAAGAGCCTTTTGGATGTTAAAAATCTAAAGAGGTTTGTCAGGATTGTGTTTTCTCTGCTTACTATGTCAATGCCCCTAGAAATTCACCAAAGAAACTGTTTCAACATTGGAAAATTGGTTCTTAAGAGATAATGGAGAAATAAGAGCTGGGAAAAGAAAATGAAGGCAAAGAAAGGTTTGATTGTCTGGAGGAATGCAACACTTTGATACAGATCTTATCTTCTGACTAAATTTCTTCCAATCAATAAAGAATGAGACAAATTATTATATGGTGTAAACTGGTGCAGTTCAATTAGCATCAGTGGAGCTATGCTGATTTACATTAGCTCAGGATCTGGCCATGTACTTGTATATCAATGTATGGAACATAGAATCATAGAATATCAGGGTTGGAAGGGACCTCAGGAAGTCATCTGCTCAAAGCAGGACCAATCCCCAATTAAATCATCCCAGCCAGGGCTTTGTCAAGCCTGACCTTAAAAACTTCTAAGGAAGGAGATTCTACCACCTCCCTAGGTAATGCATTCCAGTGTTTCACCACTCTCCTAGAGAAAAAGTTTTTCCTAATATCCAACCTAAACCTCCCCCACTGCAACTTGAGACCATTACTCCTTGTCCTGTCATCTTCTACCACTGAGAACAGTCTAGAACCATCCTCTTTGGAACCACCTCTCAGGTAGTTGAAAGCAGCTATCAAATCGCCCCTCATTCTTCTCTTCTGCAGACTAAACAATCCCAGTTCCCTCAGCCTCTCCTCATAAGTCATGTGTTCCAGACCCCTAATCATCTTTGTAGCCCTTCGCTGGACTCTCTCCAATTTTTCCACATCCTTCTTGTAGTGTGGGGCCCAAAACTGGACACAGTACTCCAGATGAGGCCTCACCAATGTCAAATAGAGGGGAACGATCACGTCCCTCGATCTGCTGGCTATGTCCCTACTTATACATCCCAAAATGCCATTGGCCTTCTTGGCAACAAGGGCACACTGTTGACTCATATCTAGCTTCTCGTCCACTGTCACCCCTAGGTCCTTTTCCGCAGAACTGCTGCCTAGCCATTCGGTCCCTAGTCTGTAGCAGTGCATTGGATTCTTCCATCCCAAGTGCACTTATCCTCGTTGAACCTCATCAGATTTCTTTTGGCCCAATCCTCCAATTTGTCTAGGTCCCTCTGTATCCTATCCCTATCTGCCACCGTATCTACCACTCCTCCTAGTTTAGTATCATCCGCAAATTTGCTGAGCGTGCAATCCACACCATCCTCCAGATCATTTATGAAGATATTGAACAAAACCGGCCCCAGGACCGACCCTTGGGGCACTCCACTTGATACCGGCTGCCATCTAGACATGGAGCCATTGATCACTACCCGTTGAGCCCGACAATCTAGCCAACTTTCTACCCACCTTATAGTGCATTCATCCAGCCCATACTTCTTTAACTTGCTGACAAGAATACTGTGGGAGACCGTGTCAAAAGCTTTGCTAAAGTCAAGAAACAATACATCCATGGCTTTCCCTTCATCCACAGAACCAGTAATCTCATCATAGAAGGCGATTAGATTAGTCAGGCATGAGCTTCCCTTGGTGAATCCATGCTGACTGTTCCTGATCACTTTCCTCTCGTGTAAGTGCTTCAGGATTGATTCCTTGAGGACCTGCTCCATGATTTTTCCAGAGACTGAGGTGAGGCTGACTGGCCTGTAGTTCCCAGGATCCTCCTCCTTCTCTTTTTTAAAGATGGGCACTACATTAGCCTTTTTCCAGTCGTCCGGGACTTCCCCCGATCACCATGAGTTTTCAAAGAAAATGGCCAATGGCTCTGCAATCACAGCCGCCAACTCCTTTAGCACTCTCGGATGCAATGCATCCGGCCCCATAGACTTGTGCACGTCCAGCTTTTCTAAATAGTCTCGAACCACTTCTTTCTCCACAGAGGGCTGGCCACCTACTCCCCATGCTGTGTTGCCCAGCGCAGCAGTCTGGGAGCTGACCTTGTTCGTGAAGACAGAGGCAAAAAAAGCATTGAGTACATTAGCTTTTTCCACATCCTCTGTCACTAGGTTGCCTCCCTCATTCAGTAAGGGGCCCACACTTTCCTTGGCTTTCTTCTTGTTGCCAACATACCTGAAGAAACCCTTCTTGTTACTCTTAACATCTCTTACTAGCTGCAGCTCCAGGTGTGATTTGGCCCTCCTGATTTCATTCCTACATGCTCGAGCAACATTTTTATACTCTTCCCTGGTCTTTTGTCCAATCTTCCACATCTTGTAAGCTTCTTTTTTATGTTTAAGATCCGCAAGGATTTCACTGTTAAGCCAAGCTGGTCAGCTGCCATATTTACTATTCTTTTGACACATCGGGATGGTTTGTCCCTGTAACCTCAATAGGGATTCTTTGAAATACAGCCAGCTCTCCTGGACTCCTTTCCCCCTCATGTTATTCCCCTAGGGGATCCTACCCATCAGTTCCCTGAGGGAGTCGAAGTCTGCTTTCCTGAAGTCCAGGGTCCGTATTCTGCTGCTTCCCTTTCTTCCCTGAACTCGACCAACTCATGGTCACTGCCTCCCAGATTCCCATCCACTTTTGCTTCCCCTACTAATTCTTCCTGGTTTGTGAGCAGCAGGTCAAGAAAAGCTCTCCCCCTAGTTGGCTCCTCCAGCACTTGCACCAGGAAATTGTCCCCTACATTTTCCAAAAACTTCCTGGATTGTCTGTGCACCGCGGTAATGCTCTCCCAGCAGATATCAGGATGATTAAAGTCGCCCATGAGAACCAGGGCGTGCGATCTAGTAGCTTCTGCGAGTTGCCAGAAGAAAGCCTCATTCCATATGTCACTGTTGAGTAAGGAAGTGGGGTATGGCTACCGAGACCAAAGATCATGCTGCACCTAGGATGGTGGGGCTCTGGACTGTAGGGACAGATCAGGGAACAACTGTAGACTGCCACTAAGAGATCAGCTGCTCAGGTTACTGTGTTCTATGCTGCAAAATAATTTATTAAATACAAGCTATCCGTGTCTTACTGAGAACAAGAATACACTCAAATCTAATGTTTTCCCCAAATCAAACATTTGTATCTGTTTTCATATATAACAAAGAAAAATTTAAAAGAAAAATCCGGGGTGGGGGAGGGAGTATGTGCAAATCCTGACACTAAAGTTTTCATTCTACATTTCTAGAGCAGATTGGGAATTTTCCATCTGAGGAATTTTCTGATGGAAAAATCACTTTGCACAAAAGTTAAATTTACCCTGGAAAATATTTCCCATCAGAAAATTGTTCCTGGCTCTGGCTCCTCCACTCCTTGGCAGCCTGTTGGGTGGATTGCGGTAGATCCCTACTTTCCAGGCTCCTTGGCTCCGGACAGGAGAGCTACTGATCCCAGAGAACATATTTTATTTTAGAAATGCTAAACAGTTCCAGTAATGGGAATATTTTAGTGTTTCCAAAATAAAATATTGCAGGATTTCAGTTCTGTGAAAAATTTTGAGTCTCTGATTTTTCATCCTGATTTGGGATGAACATTTTTCCAAAGATTCAAAAATTTTCATGGAGGTGAAATTTGTTTTTTGGCCAGCTGTGTACATTTCTCATTAGGCTCATGAGCACAATGCAGAATGAGATAATTGCAGATTGACAGCAATCAACCTTAACAGTTAACTGTTTTTTCTCTTTTTTTCTTCTGTCCGTCTGTCTGTCAAATTGGGAAGAGAGACAAAGGAGAAATATGGAGGGGAACTTCCCCTCCCTCTCCTCTTTGCTTCGATGATTCTAGGAAAGAAAACAGAAAAGGCACTTAATATATCTATGCCTCCTATTCCCCACATTGTTTCCTTATCCAATCTCTTGAAAGCACTCAACCCTTTGATTCCTTCTTATACCTCTCTCAAGTCTTCATCTCTCCTGCTCTTCTCCTAGTATTTCAAGTTCTGCCTCCGAAATGTCAACATTTTAAAAATTCTTAATGATGCAACCTGTGGTTACCACGGTAACTAATTTCATTGCCTAGGTGGCAGTGATCATATGATGAGTATTGCCATTGAAATTTAGAATAATTTTCTTTTTCTTTTAGACCGAACTAGGCCTTCCAGAGTGTTCCACTGTCTCTTATTCTACCCAGTGAGGAAACCTATCAGGCATTAAATTAGGACGTTATTACAATCTGCTGGGTTTTTTTTTTTTTGTTAGCAGGGTAGAGAATGACACCTCCCTTCCCTGAAATATAAAACTACTAAAACAAGAAGTCACTGATTTATTGTTGACCATTCTGAAGCTTTCTACATAGACTGAGGAAGCCATCACTGCCAATTGCGTGTAATGCAGCTAAATTTTATTTACTATTTAAAAATGTGCATTTCAAATCAGTTTTTAGGGATTGACATGAGTGGTTAGAGGTGCTGCCAGATTCTCATGTCCTTACTCCGATTCTACCCAGGCAACTAGTACACTCAGTTGTGCCTTTTGCTTTGCTGGTTGTCAGTCGGTGTTTTTGGCTGGGCTCTGTAACTTGCCTTAGCTCAGTTAGCAAGGTGCTTAGAGACCATGGAGGTAGGCATAGTATTAAAATCTGACTAGATTAGGATAGAATTCGCTATCTTTTTTCTTAAACCAGCAGCATTAGGGCATGTCTACATTTGCCATTTAAAGCAAAACCAGGGGAGCATCTACACTTGTTAATGACTTTTTGTGGTGAAACTCGGAAGTTTCATTGCAAACAGAAAACCACCTCCATGAGAGGCGTACAGCTCTTACTGCTGATTCTTTTGGGGTGCTGTGCAAGTGAAGACACATTCTTCCTGTGTAAACTGCTTTTAGCCTCTAGAGGCTATCCCGCAGTGCCTAGGTGGCCACTCTGGCCAGCACCTCTGCTGCTCTGATGCCAGGTAAACGGATGTCCGCCCCTCCCCCTGTAAAGCTCTGAGAAGTTTGAAACTCCCTTTCCTGTTGCGAGTGCTCATCTGGCCAGGTGACCATGGCTGCTCCATGCAGCAAACGATCCCCTGCTTGGAGCAATGATGAGCCACTGGACTTGATCAGTGTTTGGGGAGAGGAGGCTGTGCAGTGCCAGCTGCATTCCAGCCATAGGAATTTCAATACCTGCTAGCAGATTGCATGTAGCTTGTAGGAGAAGGGGCATAACAGGGACACTCTGAAGTGCAGAGCGAAGGTGAAAGAGATGAGGAACGCCTACCACAAGGTGAGGGAAGCAAACGGTTGTTCTGGTCCTGCGCCCCAAAGCTGCCGTTTTTACAGTGAGTTGGATGCACTCCTAAGTGATGACCTCACCTCCATTGCAAAAAGTCCAGTAGATACTTCTGCATGTCTGGAGGCAGGGGAAAGTGGCCCTAGCCAGGAGGAGGAGTCATAGATGAAGAGGAGGAGACTGAGGAAGCTGTGGAGCCCGTTGCTGCGTGTGCTCAGGGCCCCTTCTCCGCTCTGGAGGTGTCTAGCCACTGTGAGCGGCCGCTGAGGCAGAGGCAGGAGAGCAGAGCTCTGGTAAGTTGCTTTGCTCTGACAATGCATAAAGCAGGTAGCGGGCACAGGAAAGTACTAAGGTGGCTATTTGTGTGCTGGGTGCCCTCTGTTCACGCTTGCCCTTTTCAGAATGGGTGTGTGCAATAAACCCTCTAACCCAGCGTTCCCTCACCATTGCTGGGCTCTTGTGCACCAGGGATGCTTCACTTCTGTCACCAAGATGGTGATTTCTTACCAGTGGTGTATTGAAACATACACAGTGATTCCTATATGTATGTATATCAGTAATATGTTGCTTTGGTCTCCCCAGAAATGACTGTGGAAGACCCACCCCCCCACTGTAGCAGAGTGCCTGCAATGCATAAGAAAGCGGCCAAGATGCACAAGGGTGGACATGTTTCGTGAGGAAATGCATGATAAAAATAAATGGAGAGAAACCATGACAAAGTGGAAAGAGGGAGAGAACCGAGACTGAAAAGAGACTCATGCTTTCCATAGGGAAGCCACGGAGAGGCTAACCATGTTTTGGAGCGTCAGACAGATACGTTGCATTCTCTCATTACACTGCAGAGTGACCTGATTCGTGCCCACTCCCCACTGCAGCAAATGCAGAATTCTTTCCCATGAACTCCCCAAACTCACACTGCACATTCTTATAGGCTCACTGCAAATTTTTTCCATTCCCCCCACAATCCACACCTCCAGACAGCTTGTCAAATGACAGCTGAAGTTATAAACAGCTGTGAGGTGTACGGGTCCCCCACCCTGTTCACCACCATCACTGAGGGTGGATATATGTGAATGTGGTGTGTTCTCTTCTTTTTTTTTTTTAAATAAAAGCACAATTTTTTCAAAAAGAAGCAAGCTTTATTTGTGTGTTCACATTTCTGTACATGTCATCACAGCTCCAAGTCAACTTCATCGTCACTGAAATCGCAGACAGAAGCGCCATGTAGCACAGCGCGTGCTGTTAACACTTTGTTTCCCAAGTACAGCAGCAAAGTTTAATGATTTTCATTTTCAAACTTTTCCCTCAAGGCATCCCAGATCCTAACTGCCACATGTCGTGCCCCTGTAATAGCCCTGCTATCTGGCTGCTGAAACTCAACAGCCAGGCGTTCGGCCTCCACCCTCCACATAGGAGTAAAGCTTTCGCCCTTCTCCTCACAAATGTTATGTAAAGTACAGCAGGCCGCAATAACCATGGGAATATTTTCTCACTTATTTCCAGTCTACTGTACAAACATCGTGCTTTCAAATGGCCAAATGCACATTCGACAGCCATTCTGCACCTACTCAGCCTGTTGTTGAAATGTTCCTTACTGACATCGAGGTTTCCAGTGTATGGCTTCATGGCCATGGCATTAATGGGTAAGCTGGGTCTCCCAGGATCACAATGGGCATTTCCACTTCCCCGACGGTGATCCGCTGGTATGGAAAGAAAGTCCCCACTTGCAGCTTTCTGTACAAGCCAGTGTTTCTGAAGATACATGCATCATGCACCTTTCTGGACCATCCAGCATTAATATCAGTGAAACGCCCACAGAGATCTAGTAGCGCCTGCAAAACCAAGGAGAAATACCGCTTATGATTTATGTACTCGGTGCCAAGGTGGGCTGGGGCAACAATAGGGATGTGCGCCTCACCACGGTTAGGGAAGCCCATTTCTGCAAAGCCATCCAAAATGTCACACACATTACCAAGAGTCATGGTCTTGCGCAGTAGGATGCGATTAATGGCCTGGCACACTTGAGTTACCACGGCACCAACGGTCAATCTCCCCACTCCAAACTGGTTCGCAACCAACCGGTAGCTGTCTGGAGTTGCCAGCTTCCACAATGATTGTCACATGCTTCTCTACAGTGAGTGCAGCTCTCAATCTGGTGTTCTTGCAATGCAGGTCTGGGGAAAGCTTGGCACACAGTTCCATGAAGGTGGCTTTCCACATCTGAAAGTTTTGAAGCCACTGGTAGTCATCCCAGACATGCATAATGATATGATCCCACCACTCTGAGCTAGCTTTCCTAGCCCAAAAACGCCATTCCACAGTGCTCAGCTCCTCCATTAATGCCAAAAGCAATCGAAAGTTACTGCTTTCCATTTCAGGCAGCTCATCAGGCATCTCTGACTGCAGTTCTCTTTGCAAGTTTAAGAAAGAGCTGCACTGCCATGAGTGATGTGCAAGTGACAGCTATCAGAGCAGTGGACAGAAGTGCAGGATCCATTCCTGCTTGTAGATGTGGCGGGGAAAGAAGCCAGAGAGCAAGAGGTGTTAAAAAATGCCGTGAAAGGAACAAGGAAGTAATGGGGCTGCTGGGACATGAAGCAATGCATCACGGGACACTAAGCAAGGACCCAGAATGCCCTCCGCACATCCCCTTCCCACAAGACCTATTGTCAAAATGGAGAGAGCTGCACTGTGGGATAGCTGCTCTCAGTACCCTGCTCTCATCGGTGATGGAAGTGCTGCAGATGTAAACACTCTCTGACGCCTGTGGAAATAAGTGAGTACACAAATCGGTGCTTTACTTTCACCAGTTCCCTATCACTGGGGAAACTGACAGCGGAAAAACTCTGTAAGTGTAGACATACCCTTAAAGTTAATGGGAGCTTTGCCATTGATTTAACTTAGTGTAGGTTCAAGCCCCCATTGAGCAGACTTGAGCTGGAATCACTGAGAGACAATAAGTAAAAGAGTAATAAAAACATGGTTTTTTTTCAAGGCTGAGTTCTTTCTGGCTCATATCTCACCAACAATAAAGGTTCTGCAATCAATATTTAGTAAATTAAAGCAGACTAGAATCCAGCTGACTCTTCCAAGGCTGTATTGGCTCTGCTGTCTTAACAGGAATTAAAAGGAGATAAAAACTTATTTTAGTCAGTAAAGCTATGCTTTTAAATGCACCCGAGGAACAGATCTATTGAGCAGAATAGCATTCCTTAGTAACCTGAATAACAATTATTTAAATGTCCTATCTCTCCATCTTCACTGGCTATATAGCCACCAGGATGCCTTGCTGTGGAAGTACTGATGGCTTTGACATTCCTCTGAACTCTAATGTCCTTGCTGCCTTTGATCCTCTGTCAACCATTGGTTTATATGATAATGCTATGAGATCTCAGGGTGGTATAGTCTGTTGGAGGCAATTAGCCTTTACTGGAAACAAGATTTGGAACTGAAGGAGAGAGTTTAGTGGAAGAAATAGGTGCGAGGACTTGGTCTGACATTCCACATCTGTGAGTTATTTCACTGGTAGTGCTGGAAAATATTTCTGCTATTTCTTATTTGTTGGGATATTTTGGAAAGTCTGGGTAAGGATTTATGGTTCACTGTACACTTGACCTCCCTGTGTGTTTAGGATTTCTTTAATGGTCTCAAGTTGCAGTGGGGGAGGTTTAGGTTGGATATTAGGAAAAACTTTTTCACTAGGAGGGTGGTGAAGCACTGGAATGGGTTACCTAGGGAGGTGGTGGAATCTCCTTCCTTAGAGGTTTTTTAGGTCAGGCTTGACCAAGCCCTGGCTGGGATGATTTAGTTGGGGATTGGTCCTGCTTTGAGCAGGGGGTTGGACTAGATGACCTCCTGAGGTCCCTTCCAACCTTGAGATTCTATGATTCTATGATTCTATGTATTTGTCTAATCTATGTCCTACCAGCCATCATCTGAGTGCCTGCATGTAAAATTGAGAGCAATAGCAAAGTCCCTAGTGGATTTCATGGAGTCTTGCCCTTTTCAGGGTAAAAAATCTGCTTAGGGGAGGGTTTATGTTTTTCTTTAGATTTTATTAATTTACTTTTGTTTTGGGTTGGCTGGGTATAGATAAAGGTGCAGAGTCACCAAGAGTGCTGCCTAATGGTTAGGCAGGGCTTTGGCAGGGTACCTCCCTGTTGAAAAGCACAGGGCATGTCTACGCTTACCTCCGGAGCGATGGATCCAGCAGGGGTCGATTTATCGCCTCTAGTGAAGACGCGATAAATTGACTGCCGAGCGCTCTCCTGTCGACTCCGGTACTCCACCGGAGCGAGAAGCGCAGGCAGAGTCGATGGGGGAATGTCAGCAGTTGACTCACCGCAGCGAAGACACCGTGGTAAGTAGATTTAAGTATGTCGACTTCAGCTACGTTATTCATGTAGCTGAAGTTGTGTAACTTAGATCCCCCCTCCCCCCACAGTGTAGACCAGACCTCAGTCTGGTTCTTCAGTGCCTCCAGCCCAAAGGTTTCCATTCCTCCCCTTTAGCACAGAGGTTTTATTGGGGGCTGAGTCCTTGACCAGTCAAGGCCTTTTTTAGCTGATCTCTCACCGAGGTGAAGACTCCAGGTGTTGCAATATCTTCTCAGAGTGGGTAGGGGAGCCTGGGACTACCCTCTCCACCAGGCTCTGATCCAGGGCTTGGTGGTGGGCAGCTCTGCCTGACACCTTAGGGTGCTAAGCTGCTGCCTCCCTGAACACTTCCTACTCCAGTCCCCTTTAGCTTCCCAGAGTAAATTGCTCCAATCAAGTCTCTGACCTGCACACTCAGTCACTTGGGTTTGCACAGGTCTGTGTGGTCAGTTCTCAGGCAGTGAGCACCTAGGCAGCACTTTCCACTTCTGCTCCCTTCTATTGCCCGTCTCTGAACCGCTCTGCTCACCTTTATAAAGCCTTGCCTCCAACTTGTGTGAACTTTTCAGGGGTGGCTGAGTGGGGCTGCCTGGGCCCAGAGCTGTTCCTTAACCCCTTGCTCTCCAGTGTGGGTTAGTCTACCCCATCACACTGGGCTTTTTTTGAGAGGGTGTCAATGTTAGTATCCTTCTTATGGTGAAAAGGCCTTTTCAATGTGGAAGCTTTTACAGTGTTTCCAAAATATGGTCAGATTCTGGATTCTCCTGTGCTCCTCCAGAAGTTTGTGTCATAGCCAATCCCCTTGACTGAGAATGCTTTGTCCACTGCTGTCACGTGTCATCCTTGCTTTGTGGTCCCAGAACAGTCTAACTATTAAAGTGGTTCATAGCTCAAAATTTAGTCTTCAGTGTATCTAGGGCTTGATCCATAATCGGCTTTAATATATTCCTTTCTAGACCTCTGAACTTTTTGGTTTTGTCTAGGACTGGACATTGAAGTACTAAACAATTGTGACTGTGTTGGGTAGGCCTGGGCCAACTTGGGGTAGCAAGTACTTGAAATCTGATGATAGAGGCCTTCACACAAGATTCACAAATCAAAGAGGGTCTGGGTAAGTTTATGAATAAACTTCGAGGTGGAACCTTTGAATCTTTTGAGGTTCAGCCATCACTATTCCCATAATCCTCTACCTCCCCTCCATTTATTGAGGCGGGGTGGGGGAGGGGAGATAAACTTCTCAAAGAAAGAATCAGTCTATTTTCCCTTTTCGGCCTCAAAGCCCAAGAAGATATATCAAACCCTGTCTGAGGGAGAGAATGGTTATGAATAGAAATAGAATATATATCCATTCATTTTGAGTGTGTGCTCTCCAGCTCTTTCACATTAGGCATCCATAATGCCTGCAGACAATAAACACAATTTCAGGAGTCTGTGCAGTATCAAAGCAAGAGGCAAAGTTATTTACAGCGTGTCAAGGTCTTTCGGTGATGGTGTTAGAACACTTTGATAATAATGATATAGCACTCAGAAGTAATGATGTACTTACAAGTATAGATGAAGTGCCTTTAATTTATTTGATAAAGAGAAAACTGAAGTGGGCAGCTTCAGAGAAGCACACACCTCTGTACCTGACTTGCACTGAGTGTTTAGTCTGAGAACATGTGCACTACTGCAGAAGGCTTCATCATTGACAAAAGAACTTTATAAATACAGAAAATAGAGAGAGTTTTTCAGATGAGGGAAAAACATGGCCCTGGGCAAAACAGTGTATACGTTATCTGTGGGCGAACTTTCCAGCACTGAGAGGTCATGCCTCACCCTGCTGGCACAAAGGATCAGACCAGTGTTAGGTAAATTTCACAAGTTTTTTTGATCTCAAAGACAAATAAGACATCAAGCTTTTCAAGTTGGTATGCCATAGATGTGGGCATGGATGGATTAGGGTGAAATTCACGCCGGGCCAACAGAAATCCTATGCAGCACTTATATCCCACTTAGGCCCTATTTGGAAGAATTAAGTGTTCTTGTGTTAGTCCCCTGCACAGGGATGAGTTCCATCCCATATGAACATCAAGGTTCTGGTTCTCCACAGTCACTCTACCACATCTGAGTCTCTTAAAGACCCCATTAAAAATTAGCCTAAGGCACAGCTTTCAGATTCTGGTCCTAACTTGACAAGGTTTGAGCATATTTGGATACAGGGTGGAGGTCCATGCCCATCTCTAGATCCCTTCTCTATTGTTCTTCTCTTCTCTAGACCCATAGGCCCTGACTATATATCAATGATGCTTATGTGACGTTTACCATTGTCCTTAATGGGAGTAGAATCAGGTTCCTAAGCAGCAGTGAAGGGGAAATATTTCACTTTTGTTGTGCCAGGTCCTGCTCAATTGAGACAAAAGATGTGGTTCTACAGAAAACTAAAGAGGTGTTTCATTTACACGGAACAAGTCTAGTCAGGACCACAGCTCAGACACATGTAACCCTTCTGCCCGTCAGAGTTGGCAGCAACAAGGGCTGGGTTCAATATCTAGGGGATCCATTCCAATAACACAATGCAAACCGGCTCAAGCCCCCACCCAGAGACCTTGGACAAATAGATACCACCCCCACTGGGCGCCTCCAAGAGGCAATACTTCCCCTCTCGCAGGCACATAGTCTGAGCATAGGAAAAAGCCTTTTAATAACAGAGAGAAACAATGTGGCATTATGTTGTGGAAACACCACCAACAGGATTCATAACACAACCCATGAGCAAAAAAACCCACCCCAAGCAAATTGGGGCATGCCCCTTTTCCTTTGGTTCTTGAGTCCAGCAACCCCAAATCACCCAAAGTCCCAAAAGTCCAATGACCCAAAAGTCTCTGTTCCTGGTCAGGGCAGCCCCAGAGTTCGAAAGTTTATCTGCGGAGCTTTACCTCCCAACCTGGGTGGAGATGGGACGGGGGTAAGAGGCACCTTACATGATCTGAAGCTGACCACCCCACAGCTCCATAGGTCTTCACTTCGCTCCACTCCGCCAGCCGCCCCATGAACTCCTTCGCTCAGCTCCGCCCTGTGGCCCACAAGCAGCTCCCGCTGTCCCACGAACTGCTCCGCGTCCCACAAACTGCTCCACAATATATCTTCAGGCTCCCCCACTACTTAACACAACACTCAGTGATTTCAGCTCTTAGTCAGTTCAGCTCTTTGGTGAATTCAGCTTGCAGTAGGGGAGTCTCAGTGCTGGTGCACCATTAGCTCGAAGTGAGCTCAGCAGCCTGTAACTAGACTCCTAATGGAATCAAAATTAGCTCTGATATTCCACAGTGGAGAGAGGAGGAAGTGCAATTAGCATGTAAGGCCCTCACCAAGGGGCCCATGCCACCAAGTATTAATACTTGTCCCCAGCCTCTCTCCAGTCACAGAGTTTTAAAACCCATGACCCTTGCCTAGCGAGTGCTACTTAGTTGATGGTGAGTCCCTCCATCATAACAAAAGGCCAAGTACAGTTCCAAGCACAGTTCCCATAATCAGGGTAATAACAATTTATTCTTCCTGCCCCAGTAACAGAGACACTGGGGATCCCACAGCAGCCAAAGTGACCATTTGGGCAGCTATGGCCTCATTCTAGGCGGGGTGGGTGTGCCTATGCAAATGAGATCGGCCCCTGAAGTTCTTTTCCACAACTTGCCACACCTCACCACCAGATGTCAGGGTGGAGCTCATCCTGACACTGCTTACACACATACACCTCTCTGCCTAGTGCCAGCACCGGATTGTCAGCTGACTTCAGTAGATCTATACTATTTATCTGCTAGGAATCTTAGTTACCTATAAGGCCCAACACTGCAGTATCTCAGCACCTCACAGTCCTTAATATTTATCCTCACAGCAACCCTGTGAGGTAAATCAGTGCCATTATCCCCAACTTACAAAGCAGGAACCGAGGCACAAAGATACTAAGGTGATATCTACATTACAGGTGCTGGCATAACTCCCTAGGGTAGAAACAGCGTATGCCAGTGTAGGAACACCACCTCCCTGCATGATATTAGCTAGGCCAACAGAACCACCCTTCTGTCAGCATAACTACATCTACACTGGGGACTTTTGTCAGCATGCCTACGTCACTAGGGGATGTGAGGTTTTTTTCATACCCCTGACCTAGATAGTTATGCCAATATAAATTTTAAACATAGGGCTACGTGACTTATCTAATGTCACACAGGAAGTCTGTAGCTGAGCAGAAAATTGAACCCATCTTTCATGAGTCCCAGGCAAGTGCCTGAACTACTGGACCCTCCTCCTTACACTGATTTACTCCACCTGAGCATCTGGCCTCAGCTGCTTAGTCTCTTTTTTGCATGTCTTGTAGGCAGCGTGGCTTAAGCAGGACATTGCTTTCCCTTGATCACTTAAAGGTACAGTGGTTTGTGAGAAAGCAGTATGTGACTTGATCTATCCCGCCATCAATTTTGACACAGATCTCCTGTTGACTTCAGTGTCACACAAACAGAAAGATGATGAGATGCCTCCTTGATGTGTAAGCCTCATCATAACAGGGGTGAGACAAGGCTTGGCTGGGCCTGATACAAGACATGCACAATTCTTGAAGCCAAAAATTCTGAGGAACAATGCTTGGAACCTTATTTGAAATAATTTTGCTTTCAATTTATTTAGCATTGCTGGGCAAACTCCAGACCTAGAATCTGGAGAACAGTGTGTGTGTGCGGTGAGGGGGGTGGAATTGACAAACATTCAGTCAAATTCAATCTAACTGTTCATACTCTTTGTTGTTAGACTTTTGCAAGCAATGCTCTAGTTGCACAAATGCTTGGGCGGAGGCTCATAGTGCATGCACATTTGTTTTCATGAAAATATATCACAAGTGCTTACATGGCCAAAGCAAAGATCCTCTTTTTTGGGAGTGAGGATAGTAGGAGACAGGGAGAGCATGAGAGGTGAAAACATAACCCACTGGTGAGGGTGGTGTTACAGATTCCCCCCACCCCTCTGTGCTGGATCCACAGAGGATATGGGTGTGTGACTATTCCTGACAGAGAGCTGTAGCGGATCATGCTTTTAGCTCTGTAGGCCCCTGGTTTGATCCCTGAGGTGTCTGTTAAGATGGCAGTTGTCTTGCAACCAACCAATTGTCATTAAAAAAGAAAAAAAGAGTTGAGCTGTAGTGAGGAAGGGTGGGGGCTCCAGGCACTGTTATATCTCAACTATTTTTAAATTTTCAGCTTATGTATGTAGTAAGAATATAAAGCACTTAGGCGGAAGCAAAAAAGACATGATTATAAATGTTTGAAAATCCCCAGGGTCAACCTAAGATTGACAGTCATCCAATTTGACAGAAACAATAGCTGAGATGGAGGTGCCCAAATTTAGAATTATGAATATTAAATGCTCGCACAGAGCAATGGTCTCCGTGAAGAAAACTGACGCCTGAAATACAGTTGAAGGAAATGCTATTTTAATAATAACTAGTATGTAGAAATAATGATCTGTTCCTGGACGGATTTGCCAAACAGAAAAAAACTATGTTTAATCAATAAGTTATTCACTCAGAACGGTTAGCTCAGTTCTACCCAGTGTGTTACACAACATTGCTTCCAAATGAACTTTTTAAATAATTAAATGTTTTCTTTTCAAGGAGACTATTCCAAATCAGCGTATGCTACTGTATATGCTGTAACCTTAGAAAACAGGTAATAGTGTGGAGAAATCTGCAAATCACAATGATTCTAATTCAAGCAAATCGCTTACTTCAACCAAATCAGCGGTGAGGCCAGTGGTAACTGGTGGCGTTCTGGACTAGCTGTGATGAAAACCTTCCACGTGTGAATGAATACAATTCTGCTTGTCCGTGTTTTCGGACAGATGTACAATAAGGTCACCTTCAGAGCTAAGTCTAAGGGCTTGTCTACACTTACAGTGCTGCAGCGGCACAGCTGCACCACTGCAGAGCCAGTGCTTAATTTGTGCCAGGGCTGAGCCCCAGCACCTCTAGGCTTGGCAGTTCATAGCCCCGGCACCTCTGGGCCTGCCGCGTCAGTTAAGAATGTAAAAAAAATGGCTGAGGCCCAGGCACCTCTTTCATTACAAATGAAGCACCAGGTAGTGCTTAGTGAAGATGCTACCTTTGCCAACGAGAAAGCTGATCCCATTGGTGTAGGTACCCCATCTCCCCCAGAGGCTGTAGCTATGTCAACGGGAGAGGCCCTCCTGTTGGCATAGCTCTGTCTACACTGGAGGCTAAGTCTGCATAACTACGTTGCTCAGGGGCATGGTTTTCCACACTCCTGAGTGACGTAGTTAAATCCGACATAAATTTGTCATGTAGACCAGGGCCAAGTGAACCTAGAAGGAGATTAAATTGAGTGAAATGTTCACATTATTCCCTCTAGGCTCCCACCGACATGTCCATATTACCCATGTAAAGTAGGGCTTGTCTATATGAATGTTCAGCTGACGGGAAGCTGGGAGGTGACTCTACTCCCTGCCATGGATTAACTGTCTGGGTGGAGCCAGCAAACACTCATTAATGTTTTGTTAATGATCATTTCAAAGGGGAGTAGCTCAAAGCACACTAAGAAACTGTTAATGTGTGTCAGCAGGATTCACGTGGAGAGTTAGTCTGTGGCCACCAAGGGTGGGGTCGATTCACATCCCATCTTGCTATCAACTGAATGTTCATGTAGACAAACCCTTCCGTTCTCCTCTTCTCTTACACAGCACCTCCAAATATGGCCTAATAGCTCTGGCAGTTGTGAACTGCTCCCATTCACCTCAACAGAATGTTAACTCACTCATTTTAGCTGACCTATCCAGCAAGGCTGCCAACACGTGTCATGTCAGGCGGCCCCCTCAGGCCTATCCACACCCCAGCTGCAACAAGACAGATTGTAGGAGTCAGCTGCAGTGGCTCCTCTAGGACTCTGGGGGCAGCAATGATGCCTGGGTTCAGGCAGTAAGATTGAGTAAAGGCAGAGTCATCTCTCTGCTGCCCACAGATTCATGTAGGGATTGGATGGAGGATGAGGGGAGGAAGTGGTAGACAGAATAAAGGGAAGGGAAATTAGGGGTCAGATTGGAGGGGGCTGCCCACTCAGGCCTAAGCTCACACTGCCCCGAGGAACATCCTCCCAAGCTTCCCGGAGATTGTCTCTCATACAATGTCCCCCTTACGTAGCCCCTGACTTTAATGCCTTTGTTCCCACTGGCTTCCCCAATGCCCCTATCTACTCCTGGCTCACTTCTGCAATCCCCTTGTTGCTGAGGTGTGTAGGGAATAGGTGTCTGCATCCCCACACCTGCTGCCACTGCTTGGTGGAAATCCTAAGGGGGAAATCAAGGACTTTTCCTTATCGCTGGGAAATTTCACACATGGAGCTGTGCTAGAATTGGCAGCTCTGAACCCTCCTCTCTCGGATTGTGGGTACGGTTTAAGTATGGTGCTTTCACTTTTTACTCCCTGGGTCTAACCTCTGAACATATTAAATTGTAAATGATTTGCAACATTACTGTCCATTCTATAGTTCTCCCTGTACGCACCCACCCACCCTCTTTACGTATTTCTTCCTTTTCTCAAGTTCTGAGGAAGACGCTGCATATTTAAGGACCCCACAGAGTTCTAAGTCTGTAGTAACTTTTCATTTCAAATGCTTTAACTGAGTCAACCAGGTCAGCATGTGTCACTTGGCCAATTGCCCCCATGAGAAAAATACACAGGCCTGCTGAGTCAGTGTCAGAAGGTTGTACCTCACAATATGAGTCAATTGTTATTTTAATTTTCTCCTTCTACGCTAGCTCTCCCACCCTCTCCCCTCCCACCAAAAGAAGCTTTGCTACAAAATGAGCATTACTAACAGCAGCGGGGCTGCTATAGAAAAGAGAAGAAAAGCTGGGGGAAAGCACTGCAACCTCTCATGTCTGCAGCAACTTTATTATGCCACTTGACACAGCTTGAGGGGAAAACCAGAAACTGCACAAAAGGCAACATTTAAAAATAACTGATTTCTTTGTTGTCCATTAAAGCGAAGGTCTTTTTTTTTTTTTTTAAACAGCTCTGACAATTCCCCCTCCCCACTTCAGTAGGAACTCTTGTGAACAATTCATTTTCTCTTAAGTAATTTCAGGCATTTTAGTTTGAAAAAAGCAAAGAATGCAGAAAAGAATTCAGGCCCCCCACCAACATGCCCACATTTTTCAGTTGGTTCTCAAAAGTCACACAACTGCGGGGCTACAAACTCGCTGTGAGCAGGAGAGTCACGGTTATTGGGAGAAGGATTAGATCTACTTCTAGATGTTGTTGCTACCCAAGCGATTCTATCACATGTAAATGAGCGCACCAAATATCCTATTTAGTCTGATAATGGAAAAGATCACTCTTTATTTCTGAGGCAACCTTGATACTTTCTAAGAACTGTGGGAACTTTTCCAAGATAGAATCACTTCTTATGACTCACCAGACCAAATGTCATTTACACCAGGATGCCCAATCCCCATGGGCTAAACACCGTGTTTGAAAACCTACTTGCATGCTATTAGGATGTAAAGAGCTAACTGTGCTCTTCATAAGAGTGGTGGAAAACCGGCTGCAACTATCAAGACACCAAATCTAATGGCACTACAAATACCCCTCCATGGAAATTAAAGTTTAGTCGACTTGGACAGATGCAGCTCAGACAGTTCAGCATCCCACTGTCAGAGCCTCAGCCAGCCTGAGAACTCCACAGTGGGGTGTGGCCTTCAATGGATGTTATGGGTCCTTAAAACCTCTCAGGACCAGGGCCAAGTAGCGTATTGATGGAATTGTAATTAAAACACTGGAGTGAAAGCCAGGGCAGCTGGGTTCTATTCTGAGCTCTGGCACTGACTTCTTACCTGACCTTGGGCAGGTTACTTAGTACCTTAATTTCTTCACCTCTAAAATGGACAGTAATAATACTGATCACACAGGGGAGTTGTGAGTCTTAATTTATTAATATTTCAAAGCACTTTGAGATTCTGTAAAAGTATAAAGAATCTGAGCTACTGGGATTGCCGCAATACTGGGGTCATGAGATTTTGACTACAGTTCCTACTGGAAATAACATCAGTCAGACTGCAGAAACAAATTCTCCCTCTCCTCTCACATCACATCACATAAGGACCCCAGATCTGAAGTCACATCCTTTTCCACTTCAACTACCACACTAACCGATCAATACGAACATCTCCTCTCTTATCCTTCCATATTCAGCTCTGATGGTTTGTAGAAGTCCTTTGGAACTCTAAAAAGGGCCCTCATAATCACAATCCATTCCCAATCTATGTTCCCTAATAAAAGGAAGTAATAGTAAATAATGGAATGGTAAAGGTCCAGAGTAAGCTAGGATGCTGGAGAATTTCTCTCTCTGGGAGTAAACATAGGATAGTTGGGTCCCACTGGAGCTTGATCCACAAATGACAGCTGCACTTCATTGCTAATGACATTGCTCATAAAGACTGGGCAGCCATTATGAGGAAGGAAATGTCAGGGGAATGGCTCTGTATTTCCCTCAAGAGCTCAGGGAGTCTACTAGCTTGGATTCCATGGTGATGCACATGATATATGTGCCTAGAGAGAGAGAGAGGCAGCGGTCCCTGGAAATCAAGTCTATGCAAAGTGTAGGTTATTTTTGTTTACTCTTTGAATTGAGTAACCAACCCTGAAATGCACAGTGACTTCTGAGACAGAATTCTGATCGCTCAGAATTGGATTGTGCGTGTGTTTTGTTAATATTTAACGCCAATATCAAGGCCTCTATCAAGAAGGTTTTGTTTTGTTTTGCATAAGAGAAATCTTTGATGATTTCTCAGACTTCAGGTTAAGGCTGATACACACCACTATTCTGCTGTGAGTCAAAGAGCCCAATCAACCTCATCCACTCACTAAAAGCTATATTGATTGGAATACACCATAGACTTGCGAAGTCCAGCTCTGACCTCAGTACCCTATAAGCTAGGTAGTGGTGTATAGGGATGCAGGGTAAGGATTATGGTTGTTTGTGAAACATTAAGGATGAACTTCTTGACCTTCCTTTTTTTATTCTAATTCAATACTAAATAAATGTATGCCAATATTTGTATTTTATAACCACGTTATTTTAGTTTAATTGCTATATTTGTACAATGTTAAGTCTACCTCACAAAGCTTTTTGTCTGAGAATGTAAAATCTTTATCATCACCATTATAGACAATGAACATTCTCTGATGTGTTGTTCTTTACATATTTGTCATTCAGAATATTCAGAAAAGTAAACTTTATTTAATATAGTTTAGGCTTAAATAGAAATAGATTTATCTGTTTTCTTTCACAATAGAAATACTCTCAGAATTATATTTTCATTAGATATATTTTTCCTTTAAATAAGAGATCATGGCAGAGTTGTTAATGTATATGGAGTTTCTTTAGTGATGGACTTTTCTGATCCTCAGTGAAAGTTAAGCATTCAATAACAAACAGTATAGACAATCTCTAAAAATAAACATCTGTGTACAACGAATTTAACCCTAGGTACACAACCTGTCAGAGAAAAGGACACTTTTAATGGACACTTCATGACAGCCTAAAATAGATCCACCATAGATGGAAAGTGACAGATTTTCATTATCATGACTCTTAAAGGTATTGCTATAATACAATGAGGTCATCAGGTTTATTTTAGCAAATGCAGGAAAATTTAAGGATCGTAGTTTTAAAAGGCACAAAACATACGCATGCAAATGTGCACCTGTTTTTGTGTGTACCATTGCTATACTTCTGTGTGCTAACTAGGTTGATGTGCAGATGCCTAGCTCCTCATTTCCTTATGCAAATACTTGATTAGTTGTTGGAATTGTGGGTTATTGCCTACACAAATATGGGTAGATAAGTGCACATGCATCTTTGGCATACAGGCCTGCACCTTAAAAATTTACTTCTGAGTGTCTTTCTTGATTCATTATTCACCTGTCGTGGTATCTTACTCGAGAGTGCTACTGCTCATCTTCAGGTTAAAGCCTCTTGGTCCAAGTCAATTTAGCTAGTTTATATTTTATTTGTTTTTCCTCAAGTTAAAGTAATGTCTCACTCCCCTCTTTGATACAAATGTTTTTGATCCAACTCTGCAGCTGCAGTGCTTCCTGGGATGGTGCAACTTGCGCACCACCATTGACTGAAGGAGGTCCTGGAAGGCACAATCTAGCTCATCAATGAGACTGAGTAAGATTTTAGAATTTAGCTCTTGCCTGGCATTTGCCTTATCTGGATTTATGCTTTATCAGAAGGTGTTTCAGGTAACTGATTTAATCTAATGTTAGCAAGTGGTAATGACCGCTGCTTATTAGCGTAAATTTTGCTTAATGGGGAAGCATTCAGCAGGTGCCAAGTAACTGCATGGTCAGTTGACTCTGTCAGGGCAAATTAGACTCAAATTATGGGTTTTGTAAAAATAAGCTTTTACTGAGGCTAAGGCCAACATGAACGTTTTCATGATTTTTTTTTCTAAATTCAAAGGGAAACAAGTAAATAAAAAAATAAACAGCCCTCAGCAGAATTTGGAACCAAAATGTTGGCTTTGGTCAGACATCTGGAAGTATTTACTCAGTGGTCTAATACAGGTGCTGGCATAGTCACTCCCACAATATCATGGCGCCATCTTATTTGCGTAGTCACTCCCATACTGTTAACTTGTTACTTCTCTTTACATGCCCTCTTTTAGCTAGTTGGGCTGGTGCAGCAGGGGTGGGGCATTGTGACGACATCTCCCGTTTTCTTGTACAAATGACTTCAACACCTCTGGTTTGTAAACCCCAGCATGTAGGTTGTTTGTGGTATCTCACCCATCACCCCTTTGCAGACCTGGGCAGAACTCTCTTTACAGTAACATACAAATATCATCCCTTTTCACCAGAGAGCAGAGAGGGAAGAGATCTCTCTGAGCAGAGATCTCCCTTTACTCTGAGCCTGCTGGCCTTTCTCTCTCTCTCTCTCTCTCTCTCATATCTCCCACCTTGCACTTTTTTCTGGTGGGCCTTTCTACTCTTCCAGTTAAAGGATTAATGAGCTCCTTAGCTCTCTCCAGTTCAGACTGATCTAGTAATTAGCCCCAGCATCCCTCAATCAGGCCTTTCGCCATGGAAACTAGCTGGTCTTACAGTGAGCAGAACAGAGCAGAGCAGTGAGCAGAGTGCTGGGTCAGTTTCTGGCTCTCAGCACTCTGCCACAGGTGTTTGGGAAATAGTTACAGTTCCTTAACTCTTTGGTTTCAGAGTAACAGCTGTGTTAGCCTGTATTCGCAAAAAGAAAAGGAGTACTTGTGGCACCTTAGAGACTAACCAATTTATTTGAGCATAAGCTTTCGTGAGCTACAGCTCACTTCATCGGATGCTGTAGCTCATGAAAGCTTATGCTCAAATAAATTGGTTAGTCTCTAAGGTGCCACAAGTACTCCTTTTCTTTTAACTCTTTGGCTGTTTCATGCCAGTTGCAGCTGCTGATGGAGTTTAAAGCAGCTCTAAACTCTTCCAGCTGCTAATGGTCACCAGCCGGGGACACTCTGGCCACATCTCATCCCAAGCTGTTCATTTCTTCTCCAGATGCCCTACGCTGTGGCTGTGTGCATAAGAATGGCATTGGAGCTGGCTAAGCTGGTTCTGTACTCTCTGAAGTCTCCCCCATGTCAGGAGGAATCACTAGGTGGAAACATAAGACCAGTTTCTGCTCCCTTTTGCTTTGCCTGAGTGGTACAAAGGGAGCAGAAAGGCTCTGCCCATTTAATTCCTCCCTATGAGGAAGAGAACACTCTTAATTTTGAAATAACATAACTTACACCTGGTCAACAAATCCTGAAATGACTTTCCAAAGTCATCTGATTAGTCAATTGTTGCTTATTTCAGCCTAACTCACTCCAGAATGGTGACGTTCTAGCTTCATCCACGTGCTGCTTGGATTTAGCAACTTTGGCAATGAGTGTATCTGTAATGATCATGCATGGGGTGACTTTTGTGATGCTAACATGATACCTCTGATACTTCTGTAGGCATTGGTATAGATGATCTCATTCCATGATCTGTTCTTTGAGGAATCAAGTTTCCATCTTTTAATCCTATGTCAACAAGTGTCTGGGACACCCCAGGCATTTCCAGTAAATCTCATTGATTTCTGTGCTACCACGGACTGCTTCCACAATATATGAACAAAACTCTGCTGTGGGGGTAACAACTTTTGTTAGCTTCCAGCTATGAATGTCTGTTCGCAGATGGACGGGTTGCTACTGTCACTTTGACCAGTGGATTAGTATATCTGTCATACAGACCTGAAGAAGAGCTCTGTGTAAGCTGGAAAGCTTGTCTCTCTCACCAACAGAAGTTGGTCGAAGAAAAGATATTACCTCACCTGCGTTGTCTCTCTCTAATACGGACGGTAAACTCTCTGGCGTAGGGACTTTACTTTGTTATATAGGTCTGTGTAATGGTGCCCTGATCCCTGATTAGTGCCTCTAGATGCTATCACTAAACAAACAATAATATTGTGTGTTTCTTTGGCTTTTTCTCCAATTGCATCTGTAAGTCTAATAGTCTTCCTTAGGTTTGTGTAACTCAAGTCTTATTAGATGTGAAGTCCCTGTTCATCAGCCTATTAGCATTTGTAGTTAATCCTTCTGTGGCGTATTTCTAAGTTCCAGCAAAACTAGATAAAGATCTTTAATTTCAGGTGTTCTGTTGCTGTGGTAATGTGGAGGCCACTTACAAATGTAGGTTGATAGGTATTTAAGCTTTCTTGAATAGATTTTTCTCTGTCTGAATAATTCTCTGGGACATCTCGTTATTCTGTAGGTGTTTTGCAAAGAGATGATATGCTCAAATTGTGAACACAGTAGATGGCAAAAGTTTCCCAGGCCCACCCAAAAATGCTAATGCCAGCTATGAGTGTTCTTAAAACAGCTGATGTGTAGATTGCTTCCAGAATGAAGCGAAAATGCTACTACTTTAGAAAACTCCATTCTAAACCTAGGACAGTGCATGTGTAGAACCCATAACAACCCCACTGGCAATTTTGGTAATCCAACTACTATGAAAGTATCGACTAAGCAAAAGAAAGTCTCTTGTTTTAATGATTCAATAATTAGAACTGAACTAGAAGATTAAGAGCTGAGAGATTCTTTTGTCAAGAGACTGGGTATTATTATCCTTGACCAATTCTGCAAAGACTAAAACCATCTCCGCTTACTAACTGATAAATTCAAAAATTAGCAGCTAATATATAGAGAGAGGATAGAAAATCAGAAAGAGGATAACATTTCTTAATGTGTAATATACATATAGGTTTGTCTAAAGAAATAAGCCTTCTTTTCAGCCACAAAATAGTTTTAACCCTCACTTACCTAAGTCTACTTCATCAAGAAGTAGAGGAACTTAAATTTATATAAATCCAATCACTTATTAGTAAAGGTACCAACATAAGTGCCTATTTTATAGTAGCTCAGAAATCTGTGGGTCAGATTTTACTCTTACCTACCCCATATAGACTGAATCCATCTGCTGGGATAATTCTTTGTGAAAGTATATTTGAAGGATAATAAATTCTCTTTCTTCTTCTGTGATGCATTAGGTGAGAGATGATTATAATTTCTGTTTTAAGGATTTTAGTTCAAAGCAGAATTCCTACTTCCAGAAAGCTATAAACAAATGCGTAAGAAAAATTAGACCAAAGGATAAACAGGTGTAGTCATAGCTACATTGTATATTTTCCATCATTCTGATTGTTCTTGAGAGAGGAAGAAAGAGGGAGAGAAAAAACACTGCTGAAACTTCCAGGAAACTAATAAAACCTCTATGTTGCTTTAGAATTGCAAAACCTTCTCAGCTACTCTGAAAATATAAGAAGTGCAACGTAATGAACAGCTGGTGTAAATCAGTGTATCTCTATTGAAGAAATCAGAATCCAGCCCAGTATGTTTACTCGGAGAAATGTATGTTGAAATTGGACAAAATGTGGATTGTTTAAAATAGATATTTCAAGACTTTTTGTTTATAGGCTTTTCCATAGCATTCATCACCATGGTAAGAGGTGCTTGGAATATTTCCACTGAAATTTCTTTTCGGTGAAATATGCTGTTTTATTGAAGCTGAAATGTTTCACTGAGACGTATGGATTTCGACAAAGTTCTTGTGTGCACACAAAAATGGCTCTCTCTAAAGCATGGTGGGTAGGGCACTGGGTTGGGATATCAGAGCTGCAGGTTCAAGTCCTGTTGTCATCCCAGATCAGGCTGAGCAGGGTCTTGAATCTGGGCTCCCACATTCCAGGCCAGAGCCCTACCCTCGTGGCTGGACACACATGCGCAACCTAACTCAATTTTTGTGAAAGATTTTTGTCTTCATTGCACTGTGGAACAAAATCCAATTTTGAAACCTGGGAAGTTGCTGGTCAATGGAATTATCATCCTCCAGTCAGCTCTAGCCATGGTAGCCAAGCACCTCAAAAGCATCACACACACAACACCATGCAAGGTAGGGAAGTATTTCTGTTATACAGGGGGAGAGCTGAAATATGGAATGATTAGGGTCAACATTTGCAAATCTTGGGTGGGCACAATAAGGTGTTTGGGCACCAGTGGGGGGCTCTAGTGCGAGCTGAGCACTTGTCATGTTTCCAGTGCATGTGTTTGGTCACATCCAACCTGTCGAGTGCTTCAAGAGGGCAATACGGGGATACGATTTGGAAGCTAGATGCTGGAACAATATTTTCAGAGGCCCTGGCATGCTCAAGGACTTCTCTGAACACTCAAAGGTTAGTTGTTGTTTTTATTATTATATTATTTTTTCCTTATTTATAGATTGTAAGCTCTTTGGGGCAGGGAATGTCTTTTTACTCTGTGTTTGTACAGCTCTTAGCAGATTGGGGTCCTGAGCTGCTACAATAATAGAAATAAATAATAATAATTAATATTCTAGTGCCTAGGAGCCCTAATCCTGGACCAGGACCTCTTTGGGCTAGGCACTGTACAAACACAGGACGAAAAGACAGTCCCTGCCTCAGAGAGCTTACAGCTAACTACATGACAAGAGACAACAGGTGGGTACAGATAGATGGGGGAGTACAAGAAAACTATGAGACACTGTCTGTCAGCACAATAGGCAGTGATCTCAACACACCAGTGGCCTGGCCATTGTCAAGTTCTGCAGGCGTCATATCAGAAGAGAGTTTTAAAGAGGGTTCTGAAGGGGGACAATGAGGCAGTAGTGTCAGAAGCACTCCCCAACCAGGACATGCTCAAGCATTAGTCCCAGTACACCCTCGTACTGAGTCTTTTGCAGCCTGCATAGTCTGAAAACAGACAGCGCATAGGGTAAGGAGCCCCCCTGCACACCCACAAGAGAGAGAGGGAGAGGCAGCCGTGAAGAAAGAGAGATGGATTTACTGAGGTCTGACAGGACTGGTATAGGGAAGGTGGAGGAGAGTCAGTATTTAGGGTAGGGGCAAGGAGAAACAAGGAGAGAAGGTTGAAAGAATTGGGGGACACATACCACAGTTTGGGGGAGAAGGTTACTGGGGATGTTTGGGGGAGGAGAAGGGGTAGCACTGAGGAGAGGGTGCAATGCAATGCCTGATCATTGTTGGGCTGTATGTAATGAGACAACTGAGCAAAAGAAAATGGCAGGCAATGGAGTGAGAGGCTCAGAGGAGCAGGTCCCCTTACCCTCCTAACAGGGTCTATGAACTCAGGAACAATTCTTCAACCCCACTGAGGCAGGCTCACATCTGTAGCCAACTAGCATCTCTATACCCTTTCTATGCCAGTCAGGAGTCTGAACTGCACTTGCCGTCTTTGCCAGTAGTTCATTTCAAAGGACCATCCCCTGATATCAGTCAACATGCTGACTCTTAGTACCTAGAGGGCTTCCTGTTTGCAATGACCCTCAGGTTTACAGACCAGATAAGCCCCCTGTGAATGAGCAGACTCAACATCAGATTAATAGAACACAGTGACTTATGTTTGTGTAACAATTAAGGTTGCTACACACCTGACACAAACCCATGAAAGCAAAGAAAGGAAAAGTGAAGCTGATGAATACATGTCCTCTATTCTTCTACCCATGGGCACACCCCTGGCCATTACCAGACCTACTGTACACCTCGGGGCCATGCACCACAACTTTAAGTGTGTGCTCTAGTGTTGCCAACCTTTCAAGACCCCGTTTTACCAAACTATCCTCTCCAAACACAGCTGATTCTCCCTCACCCTTCCTTCTGCACTATCCCTTCACATTCCCCCTTCCCAGTCTGGGTAGATGTGGGCTTTTGGTGCAGTGGCTTAGTGTAATTTGAGCAACCCGTTTTACAATTCCCCTCAATCTTTGGTTACTGAGGTGGTTCCAGAGTAAAACACGTAACTTAAGATCAAGCAAACATTGTTGACTATTCAGTGGAGGCTAGTAAGACAATAGCTCCTTTGCACACGGTAATATTGCGTCTCCTTCTGGTGCATGCCATTCACAATACTCCTCTCTTTAATAATTGCATATGCGCTTTTGGAGCCCACTGACTTGTGGAAGGACATCTATGTATTATTCACCATTTTAATATGAGTTAGTTGATGCCTCTGGCTCACTTGCCTTTGCAGTTTCACAGCATAAAATGTGGGAAAATTCATCAGCAAATCTCCAAATGTCCACCTGACTTACAGAAAGAGATTTTCAAAGGTACCAAGCTGAGGGAGATTGTAGGTCAGTTACCCTGGCTGTGTGGGAATGTTCTGCTGAAGAAGAAGTCAGTACACTGCTGGAACTCACTGACTGTGGGGATGCTCATTTGCTGTGAACTGACACTAGGGGAAAAGACCTGTTGTGATTATCTGAAGGGACTAAAAGAAACTTCAGTGGGAGGCAAGTTCCAATGGAGAATGCTCCTTCTTCCTTTTTAATTCTCTCTTTAAAACGATTGTATCTTTCAACTATTTGAGTCTGACTGCGTTATTTTCACAGACTGAGAAGGAGCTTTAAATGGTGTATAAAACTGGGCTCCTGGTGTATAAAATTGAAAGTTCTCTTTAACAAAATGGTTAAAATATTCTGCTTTGTCAAAATATGTTGGGTTTTTGAGAAAACAGAGTCTGGATGCAAACGGGTGTTTTCATGGGGACATCTGTGAACTGCTGAATTTAACTGGACACAGCTAGTGCTCCTTGAGTTGTTTCCTTTGCTCATTGGTTAGCATCTTGCTTCTCTTAATGAGCTTTTTATTTAACTTATAGTGTTCCAAAATATTTTAGAGGGTACTAAAGTGGATTTTATGTTAAAATCATAAGCACTGGCAAGAAAACTTTTGTGTGCATGCTGTAGCCCGTAGAGATAGTGTTGACATTTTATTTTTACTTAGCAGTAACTCAAGGAACATTTTGGCCTGATTTCTGTAAGACATTAGCTTAAGCAGTCAGCATGTGGTATAAGTAAGTTAGCATAAAGTTTTGAGACCTATGACTTTGAGCATAGATAAATGGCCCAAAAGTTACCCTGAGTTTTGCGAAAATGGAAATAGCATATTTGGGGGGGCTCGAGGAGGCATTTATACATAACAGTACCAGGTAACCTCAGGAATATTGAACTGATACTATGCTTGGATATTTTAGGATAGACTGGCAGATGCTTAACCACGAACTTGCCTTGGCAACAAGTTGATATATGTGGTAATAAGCTAAAATCATACTATATATACTAACCTATGGGACAAAAGGCACCCCAACATTATTAGGGTAAGGCAGTTAGATATGGGCAAGAGAGGCTGGGCATTTGAATGAATTCATGACAGACCCTAAGCCCTGTAATGGGCCAGACTACCATGTAAGGTGTGTGGGTGGATCCGGACCATCAGTCTCATTTGGCATGCCTGTGGCAGGGCTGTATTTTTGTCCCTTACCACCAGATCCCCAAGGAAGGGTGTGAGCATATGTGTGAGGAATGATACACGATATCATCTGAAATCTGAATTTTTGCTCTCTTTTTATGTGGTTTGGAGCTTTTCTGTCTTTACTAATTGTGCTAATAGAAGTGGTTAAAGTTTAGCATTGCCCTCAGTATGAGTGTCTCTGTTGTGCACACTGGGGTTCCCAACCAGACACTGACTGAACCTTGTAACCGCAAAACTGTTGTGCCTGATTCTGGGACTGGACCCCAACAATCCCCCAGCTCTTTAACACAGAATTAATTGGAAGCAATAATCAATAGCCACTAAAGAATGGGGCCACAGTGCTTGCTGGGTGAAGGGAATAATCATCATAAGAACTTATGGGAACCTTGCTGCTCTTGAACGCTTGCTAGCCTCACTGGAGAAAGATGGGTGTGGAAAAGATCAGACCAAAACCATAAACATTTGAAGCATATATTTAAATGTATACAGCTAGGAACGAAGAATGTAGGCCATACTTATAGGATGGGGGACTCTATCCTGGGGAACAGTGACTCTAACAAAGATTTGGAGGTCATGGTGGATAATCAGCTGAACATGAGCTCCCAGGCTGATGCTGTGGCCAAAAGAGCTAATGCGATCCTAGGATGCATAACCAGGGGAATCTACGTAGGAATAAAGAAGTTATTTTACCTTTATATTTGGCACTGGTGTGATTGCTGCTGGAATACTGTGTCCAGTTCTGGTGCCCACAATTCAAGCAGGAGGCTGATAAATTGGAGAGGGTTCAGAGAAGAGCCACGGGAATGATTAAAGGATTAGTAAACCTGCTTTATAGCAACAGACTGAAAGAACTCAATCTATTTAGCTTAACAAAGAATAATTATGCAGTGACTGATTACAGTCTATAAGTACCTATATAGGAAACAAACCTTGAATAACGAGTTCTTCAATCTAGCAGAGAAAGATATATCACAATACAGTGGCTCGAAGTTGATACTAGACAAAATCATACTAGACGTAAGGTGTAAATGTTTGACAGTAAGGGTAAATTAACCATTGGAACAAATTACAAGGGTCGTGGCGGATTTTTCATCTCTGAAAATTTTAAAATCAAGTTTAGATATTTTTCTAAAAGATCTGCTGCAGAAATTTTTGGGCGGAATTTCTATGACCTATGCTATACAAGAGGTCAGACTACATGATCACGAGTCCCTTCTGGTCTTGGAATCTATGAATTCATGGACAGAATGAAAGGAAGCTCCTGGGGATTCACTATGGCCCCAGTCTAGTAATGATCTTTGTATGGGCATATCCCTGCACTCAAGGGAAGTCTCATTATAGACTCCAGTGAAGCTCTCTGTAGATGCAATAGTCTGCCTGAGCAGCATTGATTGCAGGGGATCTGGGCCATAAGGTGAGCTGAGGATGACCTGTGATGGATGGCAGAGACACTGGGCTGAATTTTGTGTAAATGTACTGGACCAAATTGTACCTATAGTAACTGTCCTGTAATCCCCTTGAAGTCATGAGATTTTAACCCATGATTTGCAGATTATAGTGAGGGGAGTCTGTTCTTTAAGCAAGGCAAAGAAGGACCAGTGTCACTCATTTTATCATTAAACTCCAACAATTAAAGTCCAATGTCTCATTTTTCCAATGGTCATATGAAAAGAAAGTCAGAATGCTGGCTCGTCTTTAAGGAGATATATACTTTGTTACTTACTTATTCAGAACAGCCCAAGATATTTCAAATGTTTTCAGGGTCAGAGCTAGATAGAGAATTTTTGAGGAGAGAGGAAAAGCAAAAGCCCAGGACACGGAGTTGTGATGAACCCAGGAGCAGAGTGAGCTGTCACTAAGTACAGTGAATCAGGAGTGATAGCATTCCAGAAGAAGTGGAGGAAGACCAAAAGAGAAAGATAAAAACTGAAAATAGGGTCACCAATCTGGGTGCTGCAACAGAATAAAAAAGCTCCAGTATATAGTAATAGCAGTAAAAAAATATTCAAGCATTTTAAAAATTTCCAGAATGGTAACAAGTCCCAAACTGAAAACCTTGTTTACTTAGAATTAAGGCTGCTCAAGTGCAAATCCCACCAAAAGACCAAAGAAATCACCGATTAAGGCAACTCTCATGTATGTGCCTTAACACCCCAACATCACCCTACCCATATACTCTCAATGCCTTCCATCAATAGCAAGCTCTTCTGCACTTCCAGCATATAACTAACCACAATGCATACCCTCAGTTACTCAAATCATACCACCATCATATTAAAACTTCTAGTTGTAATGTGGCCTCATCTGAGAGGATTCACACTCAAAAGAGAGAAACTACACATCTCAGTTAATATAAAGCATGTGCATGTTACTTTTTTGCCTGTCTTGGATTGATACTTCTATACATGTGAATAACTAAGTACAATAAAATACCTTAGATGGAACTGAAATAGAGATTAGCCTGAGCCGTAATGTTCCCATTCTGGTATGAATTTTCCCAAAGTCACTCTATGTGTCTGTATATTTATACTAACCCCATTATTGTGTTAACTGAGATTTTGCATTGGCCCATTATAGAGATAAGGGACCAGCTATTAAGTTTGGATCCCCAAGTCTTTGCACTTGTCTTTAAAAAGCCTAGCATGTTGTTGCACTATATCAATCATAAATAGTAATAAACTTCTCCAAAGATAAGGGGTATTCAGATCCAGAGGTTTGGTTTGGGCCAGTCTCTAAAGTGAAACTGACATTTTTTTTCAAGCAACAACTATTCAAATTGGTTTGAAACTTGTAGGTTGACTGTAGGAAGCAAAGTAGCCAAGGTCTGTTTCACTTACAGATTAGGCATCAATTTGCCAAATAGCATTTAATGTGCACTTTGCAAACACACTCAAGGGCAAACAGCTGAGGTTCTCTATGGATTTGTGGGTTACACTGGCAGCACAGATTGTCCTTCATGTTTACTATATAAGAATCATTCAGGACTTGTAGTACCTGTGTCTAACAGATCCAATGAATACTCTGGCAGGGAAAGTGAATCCTGAACTTCAGTTAGCCCTGGTCTACACTAGGACTTTAGGTCGAATTTAGCAGCGTTAAATCGATGTAAATCTGCACCGGTCCACACAATGAAGCCCTTTATTTCGACTTAAAGGGCTCTTAAAATCGATTTCCTTACTCCACCCCTGACAAGTGGATTAGCGCTTAAATCGACTTTGCCGGCTCGAATTTGGGGTACTGTGGACACAATTCGATGGTATTGGCCTTTGGGAGCTATCCTAGAGTGCTCCATTATGACCGCTCTGGACAGCACTCTCAACTCAGATGCACTGGCCAGGTAGACAGGAAAAGAACCGCGAACTTTTGAATCTCATTTCCTGTTTGGCCAGCGTGGCAAGCTGCAGGTGACCATGCAGAGCTCATCAGCACAGGTGACCATGATGGAGTCCCAGAATCGCAAAAGAGCTCCAGCATGGACCGAACGGGAGGTACGGGATCTGATCGCTGTTTGGGGAGAGGAATCCGTGCTATCAGAACTCCGTTCCAGTTTTCGAAATGCCAAAACCTTTGTCAAAATCTCCCAGGGCATGAAGGACAGAGGCCATAACAGGGACCCGAAGCAGTGCCGCGTGAAACTGAAGGAGCTGAGGCAAGCCTACCAGAAAACCAGAGAGGCGAACGGCCGCTCCAGGTCAGAGCCCCAAACATGCCGCTTCTATGATGAGCTGCATGCCATTTTAGGGGGTTCAGCCACCACTACCCCAGCCGTGTTGTTTGACTTCTTCAATGGAGATGGAGGCAATACGGAAGCAGGTTTTGGGGACGAAGAAGATGATGATGAGGAGGAGGTTGTAGATAGCTCACAGCAAGCAAGCAGAGAAACCGGTTTTCCCGACAGCCAGGAACTGTTTCTCACCCTAGACCTGGAGCCAGTACCCCCCGAACTCACCCAAGGCTGCCTCCTGGACCCAGCAGGCAGAGAAGGGACCTCTGGTGAGTGTACCTTTTAAAATACTATACATGGTTTAAAAGCAAGCATGTGAAAGGATTACTTTGCCCTGGCATTTGTGGTTCTCCTAGATGTAGTCCTAAAGCCTTTGCAAAAGGTTTCTGGTGAGGGCAGCCTTATTGCGTCCTTCATGGTAGGACACTTTACCACTCCAGGCCAGTAACACGTACTCGGGAATCATTGTAGAACAAAGCATTGCAGTGTATGTTTGCTGGCATTCAAACAACATCCGTTCTTTATCTCTCTGTGTTATCCTCAGGAGAGTGAGATATAATTCATGGTCACCTGGTTGAAATAGAGTGCTTTTCTTCAGGGGACACTCAGAGGAGCCCATTCCTGCTGGGCTGTTTGCCTGTGGCTAAACAGAAATGTTCCCCGCTGTTAGCCACAGGGAGGGGGGAAGGTTGAGGGGGTAGTCACGCGGTGGGAGGAGGCAAAATGCGACCTTGTAACGAAAGCACATGTGCTATGTATGTAATGTTAACAGCAAGGTTTACCCTGAAAGAGTGTAGCCACTGTTTTATAAAATGTGTCTTTTTAAATACCGCTGTCCCTTTTTTTTTCTCCACCAGCTGCATGTGTTTCAATGATCACAGGATCTTCTCCTTCCCAGAGGCTAGTGAAGCTTAGAAAGAAAAAAAAACGCACTCGCGATGAAATGTTCTCCGAGCTCATGCTGTCCTCCCACACTGACAGAGCACAGACGAATGCGTGGAGGCAAATAATGTCAGAGTGCAGGAAAGCAGAAAATGACCGGGAGGAGAGGTGGCGGGCTGAAGAGAGTAAGTGGCAGGCTGAAGAGAGTAAGTGGCGGGCTGAAGACAGGGCTGAAGCTCAAATGTGGCGGCAGCGTGATGAGAGGAGGCAGGATTCAATGCTGAGGCTGCTGCAGGACCAAACCAGTATGCTCCAGTGTATGGTTGAGCTGCAGCAAAGGCAGCTGGAGCACAGACTGCCACTGCAGCCCCTCTGTAACCAACCGCCCTCCTCCCCAAGTTCCATAGCCTCCACACCCAGACGCGCAAGAACGCGGTGGGGGGGCCTCTGGCCAACCAGCCACTCCACCACAGAGGATTGCCCCCAAAAAAGAAGGCTGTCATTCAATAAATTTTAAAGTTGTAAACTTTTAAAGTGCTGTGCTTAAAGTGCTGTGTGGCATTTTCCTTCCCTCCTCCACCACCCCTCCTGGGCTACCTTGGTAGTCATCCCCCTATTTGTGTGATGAATGAATAAAGAATGCATGAATGTGAAGCAACAATGACTTTATTGCCTCTGCAAGCGGTGATTGAAGGGAGGAGGGGCGGGTGGTTAGCTTACAGGGAAGTAGAGTGAACCAAGTGGTGGGGGGTTTCATCAAGGAGAAACAAACAGAACTTTCACACCGTAGCCTGGCCAGTCATGAAACTGGTTTTCAAAGCTTCTCTGATGCGTTCCGCGCCCTCCTGTGCTCTTCTAACTGCCCTGGTGTCTGGCTGCGTGTAACCAGCAGCCAGGCGATTTGCCTCAACCTCCCACCCCGCCATAAACGTCTCCCCCTTACTCTCACAGATATTGTGGAGCACACAGCAAGCAGTAATAACAGTGGGAATATTGGTTTCGCTGAGGTCTAAGCGAGTCAGTAAACTGCGCCAGCGCGCCTTTAAACATCCAAATGCACATTCTACCACCATTCTGCACTTGCTCAGCCTGTAGTTGAACAGCTCCTGACTACTGTCCAGGCTGCCTGTTTACGGCTTCATGAGCCATGGCAGTAAGGGGTAGGCTGGGTCCCCAAGGATACATATAGGCATTTCAACATCCCCAACAGTTATTTTCTGGTCTGGGAATAAAGTCCCTTCCTGCAGCTTTTGAAACAGACCAGAGTTCCTGAAGATGCGAGCGTCATGTACCTTTCCCGGCCATCCCACGTTGATGTTGGTGAAACGTCCCTTGTGATCCACCAGAGCTTGCAGCACTATCGAAAAGTACCCCTTGGGGTTTATGTACTCGGCGGCTTGGTGCTCCGGTGCCAAGATAGGGATATGGGTTCCGTCTATAGCCCCACCACAGTTAGGGAATCCCATTGCAGCAAAGCCATCCACTATGACCTGCACATTTCCCAGGGTCACTACCCTTGATATCAGCAGATCTTTGATTGCGTGGGCTACTTACATCACAGCAGCCCCCACAGTAGATTTGCCCACTCCAAATTGATTCCCAACTGACCGGTAGCTGTCTGGCGTTGCAAGCTTCCACAGGGCTATCGCCACTCGCTTCTCAACTGTGAGGGCTGCTCTCATCTTGGTATTCATGCGCCTCAGGGCAGGGGAAAGCAAGTCACAAAGTTCCATGAAAGTGCCCTTACGCATGCGAAAGTTTCGCAGCCACTGGGAATCATCCCAGACCTGCAACACTATGCGGTCCCACCAGTCTGTGCTTGTTTCCCGAGCCCAGAATCGGCGTTCCACAGCATGAACCTGCCCCATTAGCACCATGATGCATGCATTGGCAGGGCCCATGCTTTCAGAGAAATCTGTGTCCATGTCCTGATCACTCACGTGATCACGCTGACGTCGCCTCCTCGCCCAGTATCGCTTTGCCAGGTTCTGGTGCTGCATATACTGCTGGATAATGCGTGTGGTGTTTAATGTGCTCCTAATTGCCAAAGTGAGCTGAGCGGCCTCCATGCTTGCCTTGGTATGGCGTCCGCACAGAAAAAAGGCGCGGAACGATTGTCTGCCGTTGCTCTGACGGAGGGAGGGGCGACTGATGACACGGCTTACAGGGTTGGCTTCAGGGAGCTAAAATCAACAAAGGGGGTGTCTTTACATCAAGGAGTATTTTAGGCAGGACTTCACGGAGGGTTCCAATAAGAAATGGTGCACCTAAGTTATCGTTCTTATTGGAACAAGGAAGTTAGCCTGGCCTCTGATTGATACATGGCTAGATTTACCTCGCTGCACCTTCTTTGTGAGTGACTGCAGTGTGACCTAGAGGAATGAGTCCCCTAGACAGGGGAGGAGGCAAATGAGTACAAAACAAATCTGGTCTATTTCTTGTTTTGACCCACTCCATCTATCTTTTACATCTTTGGCTGGCAGCAGACGGTGCAGAAGGACTGCATGCCATCCACATCTCATGGCTGCTCGGCAGAAGATGGTACAGTATGACTGCTAGCCATCCTCATCTCTTGCCTGCCTGGCAGAAGATGGTACAGTACGACTGCTAGCAGTCCGTATCGCCTGCCCGCTCATCATAAGATGGTTCAATAGGACTGACTGCAGGACTAAAGAGAATGACCTGGTCAAGTCACTCCAAATTTAGTCCCTGCGCCCATGTCTGCCCAGGCGCTCCCAGCCGACGTGGCCAGGAGCACCTCGGACACGACAAGGACGACTACCAGTCGTATTGCACCGTCTGCTGCCAGAAGGCAATGGGTTGCTGCTACTGTGTAGCAAAGCCGTACCGCATCTGCCAGCACCCAGGAGACATAGGGTGACGGTTACCTGAGCGGGCTCCATGCTTGCCGTGGTATGGCGTCTGCACAGGTAACTCAGGAAAAAAGGCGCGAAACGATTGTCTGCCCTTGCTTTCACGGAGGGAGGGAGGGAACGGGGGCCTGACGATATGTACCCAGAACCACCCGCGACAATGTTTTAGCCCCATCAGGCATTGGGATCTCAACCCAGAATTCCAGTGGGCAGCGGAGACTGTGGGAACTGTGGGATAGCTACCCACAGTGCAACGCTCCGGAAGTCGACTCTAGCCTCGGTACTGTGGAAGCGCTCCGCCGAGTTAATGCACTTAATGCACTTAGAGCATTTTCTGTGCGGACACACACACTCAAATATATAAAACCGATTTCTAAAAAACCAACTTCTATAAATTCGACCTTATTCCGTAGTGTAGACATACCCTTAGCATTACAGTCACCTAAAAAAAAGGAATCTCAGAGGACAGAGTATGAGAAGAGAACATATTAGTGGTCAGGGACCAAAGACTAAGGACAGTGTGTACGTCTGTATGTGGAGGAAGAGGGTAGCAGTATTTGCCCAAATGTAACACTGAGGCAGTCTGCAAATGGAACAGAGAGGTGATTTTGAATGCAGCACAGAAATATAAAATAGGTTGTTTGAGGACAGGATATGGCACCTCTGGATTAGCAGTTCGGATCGAGACTGGGCCCATATAGTGACAGAAAGTCACTAATATCTGTCTGGTGGCCTATGTGCTATGGGTTTGTGGTCTCAGTCAACATTCTACTGGACAAATGGCGACATTACGAAAACCACCAGCAGAACTGGTGTTTGCCGTCTCAGCCAAGGGCCCAAGCACCTCTCAGTGCAAACTAAGACTGGAGTGATCCTCCCACTGTTAGAGGCTAGTGTTGAGGCAAGTTGGTAGGGTAACGTGGGTCTGATTCTAAGCCTATTAACATCAGTGGAAAGAGTCACATTGATTTCAATGGACTCTGAATCAGGCCCAGTGAGAAGAAAGCCTGCTCTGTCAAACTAGCATCTTTCACAGGCACTAAAACCACATGCACAAAAGCTACGAACAGAGTTTCTACCAAGCAGTCTTCTTTGGAATCCATCTGTAAGGTGGGAAAATATCTGACCTTTCTCCATCATGATCAGGGACTAGGATCATTTCACAGAGATGGTATTAACTCCTCTTTGCTAGCTCTTCTCTTTCGGTGCCTTGTTATTGTGGTTTTGTTTTAAAGGAGTAGTGATGGGCCAAAAAGCTTAGTCTCATCTCTTCACTTTGTTGCATTACTCTGTGCAGTAGTATCTAACCTCTTAATAGCTTATCTCCTTCCAACTGTATTTTACTTTTAAACGTGTGATTTTTAAATATTAGAGATACAAGGTGAATGAGGTTCAAAAAAGAACTAGATAAATTCAGAGAAGATAGGTTCATCAATGGCTGATGGGCAAGGATGGTGTCCCTAGCTTCTGTTTGCCAAAAACTGGGAATGTGCGACAGGGAATGGATCACTTGATGATTACCTGTTCTGTTCATGCCCTCTGGGGCACCTGGTATTGGCCACTGTTGGAAGACAGGATACTGGGCTAGATGGACCTTTGGTCTGACCCAGTATGGCCGTTCTTATGTTCTTATGTTGAGGTGATATCTTTTATTGGACCAACTTCTGTTGGTGAAGGAGACAAGCTTTCCAGTTTACACAGAGCTGCTGCATCATCTTAGGTGTTTTTTTTTAAAAAATCAGTGAGTAAGATTGTGCAACTTATTCATTCTTGCCTCATCATAGCTGGGTTCATAATGTAATACCTAGCCATACAAGTGGAGGGTGTAGTTTGGACTCACTTTCTGCTACAGACTGTATCCCACTGGCAAAATAATTGTGGATGCCACAATGATTACCACTTATTGGGAATACACTCTATGGTGACTTTTACAGGATGGAGTAAAAGAGCTTCTGATGTTACCATTACCAGGAAGAACACATCTCCAGAAGGCTATAAAACCTCACAAGAAAGTACTGTTACACTTAATTGTCCTAACACAATTTATTATGATCATACAGAGATTTCTGTCTTTTCAATAGAATAAATAATGGAGTATTAAAAAGTTCTTTTAGCCAAGTAAGATGCACCAGCGAAAGACTGTTCTGCTGAGGAATCTCTTTTAGTCTGCTAGCAGACTCCATAGTGTGGCTGAAATGGCCTTAAATCTACTTTGCTCCTAGTGACGGGAACTTTATATGACAACCTGTCACAGGGACCCAGAGTAAGCGGAATAGTTCTTTTTTAAAGGAAACATCTACATATGTGTGTGAGACTTACTGGCTCTTTAACACAACTCTCAATACGTTACTCATGTATTTTGTAAGGTTTACATATTATAAGCACGTTGATCACATGAACACTTAATGAAGCGTGTCACACATCTAGGGTCATATCCTCGGATTCTGGACTTAGCACCTCGCCTGCATAGGAGGGGGAATTCTCCCCTGAGGTTGGGGGAGCTGCTCTGTGGAGATTATTTCTGCTTTATAGCAGCCCCAGCGGACTGCCCCTGCTCTGGCAGCGGGAGAACTAGAGGCTCCACAGAAGCAGAATGCCTCCGGGAGTGCAGGGGGGAGCATAGCCAGTGCTGCATCTTTGGAGTGGCAACATGAACTCCCCCTGCAAGGGGCTGGCTCCTGTGGCTAGAGAGGGGGGTGCAGGGTTGTGACCCTGTCTTCAGCCTGCCCCGCTCTCACGTCACTTTGGGAGTTCTATTGGTGGTGCCAAGCACAATAATTCACGTGAGTGCTTGGCCTGGGATTGTACCCAGCCTCTCCACAGAGCGATGAGCACAAGGGCCTCCCCCGCCATCCCTTGTGACCCTGCTAGGCCCAGGCCCTGGCCCAATCTCACCCTTAATGTATTTAAATATCTTTTATTAAGCACCCATCTTCAAAACCACCTGGGGTCAGATTCCGTGCTGCACCTCCCAGGTGGGGCAGCCCAAGTGGGGCAGGGGATCGGCAAAGGTGACTAAAAGTCACCTTTATGCCCTCCCAATTCTGGGCTGCAGTGCAGGCTGCCGTGACACCCCGTGTAACTTAGAACTGCCCTGCTGCTGCTCTAAGTTACAGCAACCCTGCGGTGCAAGTCAGAATAGCTGTAGTGGCAAGCACTGTGGCCCTGTGCCTTCCCACTCCCAGCATCCCCCCATTAGGTTTGTGGGAGGACCAGCATATGGACCTGCATGGATGCAGTCCCTACACCGGGGGATTCTCCTCTGGCTGTGTTGGAAGTTTGCCACCCCTCTACACTACCAAAGGGAACAGTGAATCCTTCCTCTGGTTTCTGTACAACAAGTAAAAACATTAATGACCAAAACCTGAGACCTGAAGCCCAGCAAGAAACTGTCAAGAGAAAGGAAGGAGTAAATCATGCTCATGTTGTTGGATTTGCAAGTGGAACATGTATCATAAATGAGCATTCCCTCCCCCACCGTTCTTTTTTTAATTGATACCCTCTGCTGAGCAGCAGCTAGGGTCAGGGATGGGAACAGAGTATTTAACTGTGCAAAGTAAAAAACATACGGACAGAAAATTTGTTCTCCTGACCCATATATAGTGAGCTTATGTTTGCAGCTGTATTTTATTTTCTACCCTATTAGGTGGCTTGGAGATGCCCTCTCTTTCCTGTGTTCTTAAGATTGTGGTATTTAAGCACCAAATAATATCCCTAAGAACTCCCCCTTTTTTAACAAAAACAAGGACTTTGCATTAAGAATGAGATTGACCACAGGCTAATGTAATGTACCTGAGCAACCACCATAGCCCCCCTTAACTTTCTGTCACATACCCCTTTCTGCTACTGTAAATCAATAACACCTCTTTTTTGTATCAAACGTGGCAGAAATATCTCTTAAACTAATATAATTTCAAAAAAGGATTACTGAAAGATCTCATGAAATAAGCTAATTCTTGCATTTCACACAGTCAGGCCAGTTAAAATTGACATCAAGCATTGTGTATGTTCCTTGGAGAGGGTCTTCAGTACTATGTATCTCATGGGTGTCATTGGATGTAATTGTTGCCATGCTAAATATTCATGTATGAATAGTCTGGAATAAATTCTCTTGTAAATTGACAGAGGGCAAGTTAGAACTGTCCTTGAGTCTCTCATCTGCATCCTCATTTTTGCAAAACTGTCGTGTGTGTGTGCGTGCATGAGTGTGTGTGAACAAAATGTACTTGGTTAATTTAAACAGAGAAGGCTCTTCTCTTTGTGGAATGGCTGGGATGCTTGCTTTCAGCACTTTTAACACTGGCCACTTACACTGAGTCAGTTGCAGATCGTGAAGAATGGTTTAATACAATTTATTTTTAGTAGAACTTTTATGATAGCACCTATGGCCTCAGTTGAGATCAGGGCCACATTGTGCTAAGCATACTATACACACACGTAAGTAAGAGACAGTCCCTGCCATGAAGAACTCACAATCTAAATAGGCAAGACAGACAAAGGGTAGCAGAAAGGATGTATTATTATCATTCTCATTTTAGAGATGGGAGAGAGAGGTACAGAGAGATGAAGCGACTTGCATGGGGTCACATGGGGGTCTGTAGGAGAATCAGGAAGTGAACCCAGATCTCCTGTCCAGCATCTTAACAACGAAACCAGCCTTTCCTCTTTTCAGTTCAGTAATACTCTACTCACATGACAAGCTACACAAGTATTGCTAGACCATAAAAGAAGGACAGATCTCCCGGCTATCTGTCCTAAAGTATGAACTGTCCAGCTCAGTGGGTCTGAGGTTTGATTCTCTGGGCCCATTTGTCTTTTCCTGATTTGGTGCCAGGTTGCAATACAGCATGAAACTTTCCTTGCCATGTCTTTTCTTTCTTACAAAGTTCTGCTCAGGTTTTTTTCCCCTTATCACTTTTTGATGAAAAATCTTTCATTACTTCTGATAATAAGTGTAAATATCTTTCTTACACTCCCCTGTGTTTTGGACCCTAGAGTAGAATCTGCCTCTCCTTTTCAATCTCTTCTCTATCCCACTGGCTGCTTGCAGTTGTTTTCTTAGCTTGAATGGTGCTTTGTGTGTCCTGGTTCCCACCTCTAATTTATGGTCAGGTATTCTGTGTTTGGTCAGAGTCTGTCTTAGCTTTGCACATGTCACTGGGGTGAGGTAGTCTGTAGTTGTGTGGTTCTGTGTAGGGATCTGTAACAATTTAATGTATTGTTTTGATCTTCCAAACAATTCATATTTGGGTATTTTAGGTGTTGGTTTCGTGTCTTCAGCATCCTTCAGTATGGGTCAGGTTGTCTGGTAGGGGCAGTTCTATGGGGCACCTCATGTTGTTGACTGGGCCTCCTTTGCCACTAATGTAAATTCAGTGACCCAACTGTCAGCTGCTTCTTACCCTGTCCTCTCCCTTTCTGCCCACAGAGGGTAAATCTATACTGCAACATAAGCCTATACTTCAGCCCGTGCTACACTCCAGTTGTGCTAACCCAGGGTTCAGACCAAGGGACCCTTCAGGGCTGGAGAGTCCGAGCTAAGGTTAAGCCAGGACCCGGGACTGAGCACTATTGCTTGGCATTGTAGACACAGCCCCGCTTGACTCAGGTCCTGGGAGTCAGCCAGAAGTATCTCACAATTCCACAGGACCATTTCTTTAGTCCTGTCTATCCCAACAATCTGCAATCCACTCTATTGAAAATGGAAGCCATCCCCCTCGCCCTCTTTGTGGACAGCAGCAGCTCAAGTCAACGTTAAGTCATTCTCTTCTGGTCACTGATGTGCAAGCCCACTATCAGAGAGCCACCTGGGGTTGCGATGGAGAGCGAAACAATCAAGATGTTTGCAAAGCGAGCTGCTTCCTGGCAAATGCATTGGTCAGAGGGGCAAATGCGTCTCCCACCAAACTTTCCACATGTAAAAAGGCTTCTGATTTGCAGGCTGACTCACTGCTGACTTTTGTTTCAGTGCTGAAGCAGCACTTCCCATGGCGGTGCCTCCTGTTTGTCATTCAGCAGAAACCACCGTGAGTGCAATGACAAACGACAGACAGGCTGCAAGTCTGAGATGAAATAAATACCCTTTATCATGTTACTCATGTTCACGGGGCCTGTGAAATCAAGGGGACATTCATACTTATCCCTGAAAACCTCCCACTTGGTCTTACTAATTGTTTTCTAAAATGATATCCTGGTGTTGCAGAAAAAAGAGCTATTTGCAATGTCAAAACACAACCAATCTATGGGATTCTGACTTTAGGCAGTCTTGATCAAGGGGTGGAACATAGGCTGAAACCTTCCAGAATGAGCCCCATGAGGCTTTTTGACTCAGTCGCCCCTCTGAGTCACAATCTCTCTCCTGCTTGCTCCTAGGGGTAGTAATTTACTGTTGGCCTATACCACAGTAAATTACTACCCCTCCACACCACTACGATTTAGCTACTCTGGTCAGTGAGGAGGATGGTGGAAGAGGTTAGAGCCAGTTCAACCCATTCCCTGCCCACTCCCTGACCACCTGCTCCAGGGAGGATATGAATGGGTGAGTAGACCCCCCCCGTGATGGCTACTGAGGCTCTTGTTCCTTCATATTTTCTTGAAGGTCTACAAATGACAAGGAAACAAAGAAATTCAAACTTCTCTCTCCGGGCCAATAGGGGAAGAACAAAATTGCACTACATTGGTCAAACGGTTGGTGGAACTGTCCCCTTAGGGTCAAGAATAGCTGGCAGGACCCAGGCAGGAAAAAAGGATGGGGACAGGGAGAAGAAGGGAGATGACTGTGGATGAGTGCTTCACCTAAGCATGCATTTAGCCATGTAAACAAGCTCGATTCGTGAGGTGAGGTAGTAAGATATATTTTTTTAATTATTGAGCTGTGTACACATTATAAAACCATTACGGAACCAAAGTGTATAAAATTCCAAATTACAAATACCAGCTTATACAAAGGGGTAATAAAATAAATAATACATTAACTAGCTACAGCACTCTGTATTCATAGGCAGTAATGGAACCATATACATCAAAGGCCATAAAAATGCATACATTAAACAGGGTGCATAGTGGTAGCTGAGGTTTATCTTGATCCTTTCTGCTTTCATGAAGGTCTATTAGCACTGGGGGATGGGAGCTGTATTTGCCACTTAAGCCATTATTGATCGGCTGAGAGAATTGCAAACCTCATAGACCAGGCCAGCAGGAAAAAGGGTGAGAACTTAGCTTGACACAGCACATTAACACTGTAAACAAAGTAAGCTTTGAAGGTTATTATGCATGACCGCTGTGTCCTGTATTTCAGGACGTGCCTATGAGATAGAACACCAACATGGAGGAGTATCTTGTCTTTGGGCAGAAGGAGAGGGATGTTTAAGCATGGAATCTTCATGGAGAAGAGGTCTTGAGCCAAATTCATCTCCCAAGTTCAGCAGGGTTACTGCAGGGATGAATCTGGCTACCTGTGGCTCAGAAAAGAACAGTCTCACGGGACAGATTCTCTGCTGTGCCTCACAGCACATGCAACAACAGGCATGGCCCAGGCAGTGAGAGGGCAAAGATGTCTTTATTCTGCCTTTAGATTCGGCAAGGACTGGCCTGGCTAGATTTAAACTGGTCTTGTCAAGGTTTTCCCTTGCCTACTTGATATGTTTAGATGTCTTGTTGAATTGTATAGGATTGCCCCAGATTCTCAATGCTACAGAGCAATGCCTAAGTAAAAAGGCATATAGTATTGGCACAGCATCACTAAGCAGATGGACAGCATTCTTAGCCCAGTCAAGTAATAGCCAGCTTCACTCTAGGCTATAAAATGTCTTTTCTTCCCACTCTTGTTCTACTTACCGTAACCTTCCCTAGATTTGCGAATCTGTGCAGCATACTGCTGTGACTACAGGAGGTGGTACTGTACATATAACGGGTCCAATCCAAAAAACCTTTACGTCCATGAGTAATCAGTGGGATTATTCACAGGAGTGGGGACTATATACCAAAGTTTTCAGGATTGGACACAGCATTGGTAAAACACTTCAGGATCCTCTAGAAAGAAAGATTATATAGCCAGACTGTTTATCAAATCTAATATTGTTGTAATGGTATTTTTAAAACCTAAACTCTGTCCCTTAAAGACTTGACAGAGTCTTGTCAGTGGAATATTTTCAATTTGACACCAATAGCACACCCAGAACTGGTTTTTGCTATGCCTAGGAACAGTTCAAGAGGAGGGTTATTTTGCCTATTTTGACACAAGCCAGGTAAACTTCATTCGATGGCATTATTCAACTTCTACCATCAGGAAGGGTAGTCTATGGCCCACTGCAAAATGATTTTTTAAAATTGTCAGCTGTCTTTCAGAATAAACAAATGAAAGGAGAAGAGCATCATAAAAAGGGGAAAAATAATCGAGAGTCTTAGATTTTCCCCTATTAAAGCATTTTGCAGTCACAGGTCCTATATATGATAGCCAAGATGCTCAGTTACTGTAAATCAACAAAGTTGTTGGAACGATGCTGATTTTCACCATCTCAGGTTCTCGTCCTCTGGTTAATTAATATACAAGAAGGCTTACATGATCCTTGTCTCTGTTTTCCTGGATTTATTCAAGCTGTGTATCTGAATCATGTTACTCACTAAATGAAACCATCCCTCCTCTTTCTTGCTCTCTCTGTCTTTGGGCCAGATTCTGATCTCAGGCACACAGGTGGAGATCTGGAGTAATTCCACTGGACTAACACTGTCTTCAGTGGAATTACTCTCAATTTACACTGCTGTAACTGAGATCAGAATCTCTTGTCTTCCTGCCTCTTTCACTCACACACATGCTGGCACATGAAAATTTATTGTATTTAATTGTTAACTTAATAAAAGCAGTATTTGAATGCCAATTTCTTTTGACATTTATTTATTGGGTAGGTGCAGCAGTATCTACTGGTGCACTGGAAATAACACCCATCCCTAAGTCCTATACAATTCAGCTAATCAGAAGGGTTTGGAAAGTGTTTTACCCTTGACAGTGACCTGTATTACAATTAAAGCTCATGATGTAGGTTTCTTATTTGCCCAAGGAGACAACAAGATTTGCTATGTAATTTGAGAAGCACTTACAATACTGCTACTCATGTTGTAAGCTGATTATTAAGTTCAGCACAATTGCTTCCATAAGAAAATCAGAATTCACAGTCAAATAAAGTGTACAACCCTGATGTGTAGATGCTTCTTACTGCTACTGTATATAAATCAGATTCTGCTTAGCAACTGCTGCATATCATGTTTATTAAACACCTTCTGGTTATAACAGCAGAGGGTACTAAAAATCCTTCATGAAAATCTCACAAAAATCTTTTCACATCTCAGATATTTTTAAGGTCTAATTTTAGTGAAAAGACTCTGTCTGCGGAAGAGGTACTTTGGGTGCCCAGAACATGTGCTTCTTCTATAAGTCACATGGAAAAGTTTTCTCAGCTTACAACCCAAACAAAATGTTTTGGGCTATTATTGCCTTAGTCCTCGGGTTCACCATAGCAGGAGGAGAATTAAGCTTATTTCCTTAGCTACTGTGGAGATGGGGTAATGCTATTAATGATTCTGGAGATTAATTTAAAAAATAACTGTTTTTTATTAAGAGGTAAATTCACCTTCATGAACATGCTAGAGTAAGCAACATTTCATCAGGGGACATTTTTATTAGCTGATCAGTGATTCTCAGTGCAGGACACTGTTACTGAGAAACTCCTCAGACTTGATCAACCATTTCATGGGTGATACATATACCCCACATACACAAGATGAGCCTTTTAAAGTGGATTCAGATACTGCTGAGATCTGGTAGGTTAAAAACTGTCAGATGACTGTGCTGACAGTCATTACTAACAGTATGTGGAACTAATTTCAAAATGTCAGGCCTCATGAATAATTAATTCACATGGTAGAAAAATAAAATAGCAATAGAAATCATCAGCTGCTTGATCCCTTCCTCTTCTACCTGTTTTCCTTCTGTGCTCTGCCTTGACTGAGTTGCTTCGCTCCTGTTTCATGCTGCTGAGTCTCTGATCTTCATTTCTGTTCTTCTCCTCAAGGATTCAGAGACAAAACCACAATGCTCTTATTACTGAATCTCTCAGCAACTTTTGACACAGTCGACCACAATGTGCTGTTGACCTGATTACATGACCTAGTTGTAGTGGATGGTGCAACCATATGGTGGCATGTGGATTCCTGCAGGGATGACTACTGTCCCCACGTTGCTTCTATGTCCCTAGGAGACCTCTTGGAGAGGCAGGGAAATGTTATAGGCTCCACTGCCAAAAATACACTGAACACACCCAGCTCGATCATTTCAATAAGACACTCGCCCCATTGCAAAGATGTCACAATGTTGACAAGAGATCAGCACCAGGATGAAGAATCGCTGACTCAAACTGAACTGGAGCAAGGCCAAAGTGATGCTGATGGGAAGGGAAAAATGCTTTGAGGAGCCGGTTCAGACTCTGACATCACCATGTGTCAAAGTAAAAAGCCTTGAGGTCTTATGCTCATCGCTAAGAATACAATCTGCTCACACAGGTCATGGATTCTGTAACTTTAATAGATATCTGTGACTCCTTCAGCTACAGTGTGTGGCAGGGTATGGGCTTGGGCTTCATCCCCCTGCGGTGAGGCTCCAACTTGGGCTTCAGCCCTGCCATGACCATATGCTGATTTTATACATTTTTACCATGAGCGTTCCATGAATTTTGCCTAATTTTACCATGACAAAATCATATCCATACTCATCACTAATCATGAATAAGGCTGCGAGTCTGTCACGGCGGTCACAGATTCGTGACCTCCATGACTATTGCAGCGGCTGGTGCTGGCTCAGGGGCTGCCTGAGCCAGGCAATCCCTGTTCCAGCAGCAGCAGTTTGGAAGCGTGGGAGAGGGCTGAGGGCTAGGGGTTGGGGAATGCGGGGGGGGGGGGGGGAGGCTCCCCGGCTCCCACTGTCATGGCCCCCCTGCAGCTTCTACATGGCGGAGGGGCTGGCGGGGGTGCTCCACACCGCCTGCACCCACAGGCCCTGCCCCTGCAGCTCCCATTATCTGCGGTTCCTGGCCGATGGGAGCAGTGGAGTGCTTTCCCTGACCCCTGCCTCCACCACCTAGGAGCTGCAGGGATGCGGAGTCAGGTAGGAAGCCTCTGCCTCTGGCTCTCAGGTCATCTTCTGCACCAAATCCACATCCTGGTCTTGATCTGAAAGTCCCTGAACCTATTTACAAAAAAGACTACCTGTCCGTGCAATGGAGCTGTATTCCTGCCCCGGACAAATCTTGCAAAAGTTGGAGATCAAATGTTCATGATCAAAGGTAAAAATCCATATCTCTCTGGTAGGTAAAGCAATTTACCAGAAGGGATAAGTCTGAGCTCAAGCCTAACCATCTTCAGATTATGTTGTAAACCTACTTTGTAGGTTTGGGAGTCACCAGATGGCACTGTCAGACAGTTTTACATAGTTTGTTTAACTGACTGGATAGGCAGTTAGATCTTGGAATAAATGCTTTGTTGTTAGTTATGGTACAGTTCATTTTAGAAACTGTGCATTATCATTTATAATGTTTGTTCTCTATGGGTGTTTCTCTGACTGGAATAATTGTTTTCTTGCAGAAGTGTGTTTACAGGACATGCACACAAGCAAACAAACATTACATGTGTGGGAAAATAATTACACACCTATTCACTAAATGCTTCCTGCCATAACCAAAGACAAGGAATTATTAACATGCACAACCTGTTTAGTTGTATATTGTTGGTGTAGAATTGTTGCTGTGTTCCACCCCCAGAAGTGGCCATTTTCAGTGACAGATGAACAATCCTTATATAAACAGCCTGATTCATTCTCAGTTTCTAAATGGCCTGATTTTTCTTGCTATTACCCTGGATTTGCATTTACTTCAGTGGCGTTACTCCTGATTTACACTGGTGTACCTGAGCATAGAATCAGGCACAAAAAATCCATAAATTACTTGGTATCTATCTGCATTAAAGGTGCTATATAAATGTCAGTTGTTATTATAAGTAATAATCACATTACGGCACTTTAGGCATCATGTTTAGAAGTGACGCTTCTCAGGTGCATTTGAAACACTTGGTAGTGCCTCATACCAGAGTACAAAAGACCATATCCTTAGCTGGTGTAAGCTAGCAAGCACCATTATCTTTAACAGAGCGACACCAGTTTACAGCAGCTGAGGATCTGGGCAAAAAGTTGAGGTGTCTCGCAGGCTGTAACTCAGCATCAACTCTGCCTGTTGATTCCTCCTTGCTTTAATTACAGAGTTGGAGATGGTTGTCTATCTTTGGAGTGTTGCTGGGAATGATATAGGGAGAACAGTCTGAGAATTCAAATTATACTACAGATCATCATGTCCCGCAAGAAGCAAAAATATTTGGATTATTAAACTAAGCAAAGCAAGATGGCATCATAGATATCTCACATTTGAAAACCTATAGGTGTATGATTTATACTCCTTTTAAGTGGCTTCATTAACTAAAGTTCTCTAATATATTTCAGTGCTCACTTAGACTTAAAAAAAAAAGTGTTAAAGACCAGCTTGTTATTAATTGTTCTTATTTATTTGTATTGTTATAGCATCTAGGAGCCCTAGTCATATATTTTTGCACACTTAGGTGCATGATGCAAATTTGTTTTCTATTATCATGCATAAAGGATAACTCTAAAAGAATTACAGTTAATCCCTGATTTTCACAAGCATTGTGTTATATACAATGCATTGAAGTATCAGTCATAAAGATATGATTAGAATGAGACTGATATAAAAGGATGTACTGTAAGATTTCCTTAAATTGCACTGTATGTAACGTCAATACAGCCTCCATGTACAACATTATGAAAAGTTAATATCTGCTGTATCCAAGTAATTGATGTGTGTCAACCCAATTCTTTTTTTTTTTTTTTTTTTTAAATCAAGGACAATTCATTCCAGCCACCTCAGTTTGACATAAAAATCTTACCTTCGTTATTAGATTGTGACCGTCATAAGCTAATTATTTTTGATAGTCCTGATTGTTTCCATATAATTTCAGTGTAATTTAGTTTAGCATACATCTGAGTGAAAAATAATGAAGTTGCTTTACATTTATATTTATATCTATGACCCTACATGGAAAATTGAAACTGGTGGGGTTTTTTGTCTTGATGATGATGTAAGGAAATGGATATCTACAAATTCAAGAATTGTCCTAATAAATCGGAAGGATCTGATTTTGCACCTGGCACATCTAGAGGGAATAATACTAATTGCTATTATTTCTTCCAGTGTTATGAGTGTTAGAACTAAGGAGTTTTTCTATCATAGTCAAGCAACCAACTGCAGATTAATTTCTAAAACCTTCTAATG